>NC_058524.1:349394822-350599822 GCF_904849725.1 Hordeum vulgare subsp. vulgare | reverse complement strand
CCAGAGACGTTGGTCCTGCTTCCACTCGGACGGTCTCTATCATGACCATCACGGTGGGCTCGACTGCTGTCGACCTTCTTCTGGGCGATGTACCCTCTTGCGTCAGGCCTTGGATCATGCGCGTCGCCGACTGAACGACGATCATCATGATGCCGAGGTCCGCAAGCCCCCCACCCCGCGGAGGGGTGTGCGAACGGTGACGATCTTCGGGATTCCTGGAACGGTTGCCCCCTCGGCGTCGCTGATGAGAGTCGTGAAAACCGACCGACGTGTGTTCGCGTGAACAGAACTGTTGTGGATCCTGTTGTGCGACTGGGAGACCGCCGAATTTTGCTACTGCACTGTATGCAACAGGGCACGGATCTGCTCGATCCCTCTGCCAGCCTCCGAATCAGTCGGCTGGAGAGAATCGGCTATCCTCGCAGGTTGAGGATGGGTGTGCGGAACACCTCGACGTCGCACTAGCGAGTGCGTCGACCGGCAGAACGACAGTGTTCACGACGAGCGCCAGATGATTCTCCGACCTCATGCTCGTTTCGACCAGTCCGGAGGGGACTTTCATGGGAATTGGCCATGAGAACTTCGGCTGCAGGCCCGCGACCCAGGTACTCGGAAGGTAGCTCAGTCGGAACTGAGTCCAAGCACTAGGATGGCGGCGCGACCACAACCGATTCGAGGACCACCACTTGAGAGGACGTGTTCTGCCGCGCCTGGGCGTGTCGCACCCAACGCTGGAGCCATGGACGACGGGATCGCTTGTTGCGGCGCGTGATGGGGGCGAAGATAGACACCGGGGCCGATGGCTGGAGAAGAAGGACGCCATGGGAACCGGCACGGAAGTGCGTAGCCCCGCGACTTTGGAGTGCCTCGACGTCGAGGGGCGCATCCCGAAGCCATGCCGAATCGTCGACGATGAAGGAGAGTGCGCCAAAGAGGATCTCATGACCCATGCACAGATCTCCGCCGGACGACATGATGAAAAGATGAAATCGCAAACTCGCTGGAAGTCGCTTAGACGCCTGCCCCAAGGTGGGCGCCAACTGTCGTGGGTATAAGTCTACCGTAGAAGTGTAGGGTATGAAAGGATGGGCAGAGCCTTAGCTACGGCGAGGATGCATGAGTTCAGGCCCCTCTACGGTGGAGGTAAAAGCCCTACGTCTCAGTGCTCTTGGGAGCTTAGTGTCGAGTGGATTATAGGATTACAGCAAAAGCCAACCCCTGCACCAGTGGGGAAGGGCAGCTTATATAGAGTGCGCTGCCCTTCATAATGGCCCGGCGGACAGGGGTGGAATAGTGGCGAATAAATGCCTACGTTACAGGTAACGTAAGCCTTAAATGTTAATAATGGTGTATGAAAACGTATGACCGTTGCCCTCCTGGGAGGTTACGATGTACAGAGTGGAATCCAGTCGGTACGTTAAATTTGCTCCGAGTGCTCGTCACCGACTGGATGATGGGGGAGTCCTTAGTTCAGTCGGAACTGTCTAAGGGCCTCGTCCTCTATGAAGGGTAGTTCTTGGGTAGGACCTATAGGGCAGGCCTATGACCCTACCCTGGGACTATAACCCCATCACCAGGAATCCGGTCCTTTGCAGTTCCTCCATGGGGGCGGCTGCTGGAGTCATGCCCCACGGATTGGGGCCGCCTCCCTGCCCGCGCCTCTTGGGTCCAGTGCTCCGCCATCAGGAGCCCTAGGGTGCGGCTCAAGGGGGACCCCCAGGGCGTTCCTTACTCCTGAGGAGGGCTGGCGTCTCGGGTCGACGCGTGAGGCTCTTCCTCGTCGGGAGGGTGAAGTGGTGTTACGTAATACGGTACGTAAGGCTCCGTGTAGGTATTTGATCGACCTCCTAAGCCGTTCAGCATCGCGACGGTGGCGGTCCCTCTCGGCGGCGGGGCGGAGGTCCGTGTAAGTGCATATAGTGCCCTTAGTGATTTTGGCGGTTTGAAGACTTATAGGTTAAGTAACTAATGAATTTATAAGTGTACACAGGCTCTATAAGTCGCTGAGGAGTTTGAGTTGTATGATGAATATCGACCCCTAAAAATGTATGTCTTCGGCTGAAGAAATTTGTCTAAGCTAGAAGACTTTGATTGCGGATAAATTGCGATGAAATTGATATTCCTCATGAAGAAATTGAAGATGAGGAATTCGGTATGTCCAGAAGAAAATCAATCCGAAGACTTTGAAGCATGAAGATTTATTCTTTTTGTTTCATTTTCTTTACTCTTGAGTCATACGAACACCGTACTGTTAAAGGGGTTCAAGGTAATACTACGGAATCAATTTCCTCATGATGCTCAACCCAAGCCAAAACCTATAAATGCCTCAAGTGAGGAATATGAGAGACATGAGGACTCTCACAGTTAAGAGTTCCGACCGTTGCCGCGATTCGCGCCACCTCACTGATCTTATCCACATCAACGATCATAATATTAAAGGGCATTTATGTCAAGTCATGTCGGGATGCTCCCATGCTATAAATAGCCACCCCCACAAGCACTAGCTGGTTGGCTGCTTCGCGAGAAACTGACACTTGTCAATTAGAGGAACCCAAATTCCTCAGAGTCTTTGAGAGTTAATCATCAAGTGAGGAAATACCCCAAACACCAAACCACAAACAAAAAACCAGGTGATTGAGCATCACTGAAGAATTTGTTCCTGTGTGGATCTTAAACCTTTTACCTTTGAGGACTGTGCATCCTCCAGACGGTTAGGCGTCATGGTCTAGAGCATCCAGCAGTCAATTGTGGATCGCCGGGTGACCGAGTTTGTGAGAGTTTGGAAGTCTGCCATGAAGACTTACGACGAGTGTTGGCCGAGGATTGTGTGTCGTTAGCTCAAGGAGAATACGGTAGGGACTGTGTGTCCCGGGACTATGTGTCCTTTGGTTTCAATACCTAGCCGCTCCAAACCAGATGTACGACTATGTAGCAGTTGGAACTAGGTCATCAACAACTGTCTTCATCGTGATACGGGGTCTATTTCTTCAACTCTTTCAATTCCTCAATAATGTGTGTTGAAGACTTTCATTGTCACTGTTTGAAGAATTTGCTGAAGACATTCTCGGAATTTCCTCAACCTCAAATTTTTCATACTAGTTAATCTTCACCTGCTTATTCTGTGCCTGCATACTGTGTAAACCGATTCTCATAATCTTCATCAAGCAAACTGCTGTTGTAATCTTTGCACCTCTAATCCTGCGCTATTTCCGCTGCACGTTATTCATTAGTGAGGAATTTCCTCAAAAGGAATTTCCTCAGCAACGAAATTCTCAAAATCGCATATTCACCCCCCTCTAGTCGACATAATGCACTTTCAATTGGTATCACAGCAAGGTACTCCCTTGTTCTGTGTGATTTTGGTTTAACCACCTAGAGTTTTAGTTATGTCGACTGCAGGTATGATCAACGTTATTGCATGATGTCCTACCTTCGAAGGAAAGGACTTTCCCTATTGGAAGACCAAGATGCAGATGCATCTTCAAGATATTGACAATGATCTCGGATACATTGTGGAACATGCCATTCCCTCCATCGCTGCTACTATCTTTGTTGCTGATGTGAAGAAATTCAAGCAACTTCATTCTCATGCGAAGAGTATCATCTGTGGTCATCTGAGCAAAGGTCAGTATGGTAGGGTGAGTGCTTTGGGCACAACGAAGCTTATCTGGGATAGGTTGTGCAAAGTCAATGAAGGAATTTCAACTCAGCGTGACTCTCGTGTTGATGTTCTTCGCAATCTCTTCAATCGCTTCAAGAGGCTTGACAATGAAATATGCCAAGATACCTTTGATCGCCTCAGTGACATCTCAAATGAACTGCAAGCACTGGGAGCTCGAGACATCACTGACCATGAAGTTGTGAAGAAACTGCTAAGATCTCTGGATCCATCTTTTGATACGCTGGTTCTGATGATTCAAGAAAGAGCAGACTACAAGATGCTTGATCCCGTTGATATACTGGAAAGACTTAATACTCATGAATTTTCCAACAGGAAGAGAAGAGATATATGTATGGACCAAGGTATTCTAGACCTCGTGCGCTCAAGGCCGAAGCAATTTCCTCATCTGAAGAAGAAGACTCAGATTATAGCATTGGTAATCCTGAAGAACTTGGACACGAGATTGAAATGCTCGTGAGGAAATTCCAGAAGTTTACAAGGCGTGGCGAGTTTGGTAAATCTTCAAGAAGAGATATGAGCAAATCAGAATCTTCATTTGAGGACTACAAGAAAAGAACCTGCCACAAATGCAAGAAATTTGGTCACTATATTGTTGATTGTCCTTCCTGGGTGAAGGCATCAAAGAAGAAGAAATATAAAGATGAAAGTTCTGATGACTCAAAGAAAAAGAAGAAATCTTCAAAATGCTCATCCTCAAAGTCCTCATCGCACAAGAAGACTAGTTTCAGAAAGGCTCGGGCACTCATTGGCAAGGAAATGGATTCTGAGGAAAAATCTGAGGAATGTTATGATGAGGAAGGTTCTGAAAAAGACTCAGAGTCTGGTGTGGCAAGTCTTGCACTAGCTACCACATTCGTCAGCAAGTCAATCTTCAACATTGATGAAAATTACAACGCCATCTACACGGATGACTATGCTGACGACTTTGCTCCAACCTATTGCTTAATGGCAAAAGGTTCAACACGAATGACTATTCCTCCTCTCATTCAAGGGATTATGAACCTGATGATTATAAAAACCCCAGTTACAGTATACTTGCCAACATTGCAACCAAGCAACAAAGTGCCATTGAAAAGCTTCAAAAACTGCTAGACAGAAGCGATGATCTATTGGATGATGAAATGAATCATACTCAACTCCTCACTGAAGATATAAAAGTCTTCAGCCTAGATTTGATAGTCTTCAAGATCGTTATGGCACACTCTTGGCTGATCATGAGAAACTTTCCTATGAATTTCTTCAAAGGAAACTTGATCTTAAGAAGTTGAAGATGTGTCATGATGATCTTTGAATGGAAAATGATTCATTACTTGCTCAACAGATCAGTGCCGCTCAGGTTGAATTCACTCCACCATGTCTCAAATGCATCGAGCGTGAAACTGTCCATTCTTCACTAGAATCATCAAATGCTTCTATTACTACAAATTCTTCAACTGCTCATGTGGTAATAAATTCCTCACTTGGGGAAAAAACAAATGTTACTGACGAAAATGCAGGTCTGAGGGAATTGTATGTGACAGGCATGTACAAAAGTCTCAAAGGGCATCAAACCCTTTGCGATGTTCTCAAAAAGAAGATTTTGAACAGGAACCCGAGGAAAGAAGGAATTGCCTTTGAAAGGAAACTGAATGCTGATGGATCATACTAGAAACCTCAGCAGTATCCCAAAAACTCATGGGTTGCTGCTAAAGGTCCTCCTATTGATCCATCCAACCTAACAGGCTTTGTATGTGAATTATCCTATTCCTCAGATGAGTCATTTGACTCCAACTATAAACTATTCGAAATCAATTTGGTGAAGTATTTGCTCGATATGTTGGAACTAACTGCAGGAATGGACCACCCCTGAGGAAAATCTGGGTTCCCAAAAGTTGCTTGGAAAATCATCAGGTGAATGTCCTCATGACACCACCTGTGAAGAACCTAAACCCTAGATCAAATTCCTCAGGTGGACCAAAGTCTTCAAGAGGATCAAAATCCTCAACTGGTCAAAACTATGCTCTTACTTGTGCTAATGCGTCTGATATTCAGGGAAATTACAAGGGATATGAATATGAGCGTTATACCTCAAATCATTATGTTCATAAATCCTCAAAGAACTTCTCTGCCTATTTATTTGAGTACTCTAACCCCCCTACTGTGAAGAGAAGTGCATTAGCTTCAATGCCTCATTTCTCATATGGTGCTCGCAAGATGATGAACTCTTTGCCACCCCTTCAGACGTGGGTGGTGAAGAAATTGAACTAATCACTTATGCAGGTCGGGTCTCCAAATGAAAATTATTATCTGAAGAATTTGCTGGAGACGTGAGGAAAATGCTTGATTGGACGCAAGCTAAAATTGATGAAATGACAACATTTCACACGTCCTCAAATTTACAGTTTATGTTGAAATTGCCATCTCATGAAATTGATATCATATTCTTCAAGTCTGAAGCGTATGAGATGGTAAGTTGTACTAATTCATCTGCAGGATGACAAACCCAAGAGTACTGAGTGGGTTCTTGATAGTGGTTGCACAAACCACATGACTGGTGATCAAAGTTGTCAGAATCGGGATTCTGAATCGGATCGGAGCTCCATTACTGGGATCGTGAATCGTAGAATCTTAACTATTAGGATAGTAGAAACTTAGATTCTATGAGAAAAATCCTAGAATCGGAGGGGCTTGTTTGGATCATAGGATTGTAAGATTCTAAGACTTGAGTCACGAGTCTGACAACTTTGCTGGTGATAGAAGCTTGCTGGTGAATATGCCACTGACTCCATCACCACTGAAGCAAATCGCTTATGCTGACAAAGGTAAAAACAAGGTATTGGGACTTCGCAAAGTGGCTATTTCCAAGGATAGGCACATGGACAAGGTGATGCTTGTCGTATCCCTAGGGTTTCACCTCATGTCAGTCTTAATGCTTTGTGATCTTGATATGATTGTTATCTTTGGAAAATATACATGTGTAGTCATCATGGAATCTAACAGATCCAAAGTCTTCGAAGGCTTTAGGAGAGGAGATCTGTACATTGTTGATTTTTCCACACGTCCTCAAGCAGCCACATGCTTACTAGCAAAAACCTCAGAAGACTTGGTCGTGCAGACATGAGGAATTTGCATATGTTGGCGAAGAAGAAGCATGTCATTGGCATCGAATCAGTCAAATTCCTCAAGGACCACCTCTATTTGGACCTACTCATTATGCTACTCTAACCAATGCAACATCCTTATATGGCTTTGTCATCGCTGATGACTATTCTCTATATACTTGGTTGCATATTATTCTGTATAAAACTGAAGTGCAGGAAGTCTTCAACGATTTTCCTCAAGGGCCTTGACGAACTTCGGCTTCAAGAACGAACACATCAGGAGTGACAATGGGACAAAATTCAAAAACACTGGTCTTGATGATTATCTTGATGAACTTGGTATTAATCACGAATTATGTGCTCCTTATACTCCTCAACAGAATGGCTTCGTTGCAAGAAAGAACAGGACTCTCGTTGAAATGGCACGGACTATGCTTGAAGAATATCAGACTCCTCGTCATTTCTGGCCTGAAGCAATCAACACTGCTTGCCACAACATCAATAGGGTATATCTTCACAAATTCCTTAAGAAGACCTCATATGAACTCCTCACTGACAAGAAACCCAACGTAAGTTATTTCAAAGTCTTCGGTGCAAGATGCTGGATTAGAGCTCCTCACCATAGCTCAAAATTTGCACCTAAAGCACGTGAGGGTTTTATGCTTGGTTATTGAAAGGACTCGCACACCTACAGAGTCTTCAACACCTATCACAACAAGGTTGTTGAAACTGTAGATGTGCGGTTTGATGAAACTAATGGCTCGCAAAGAGAGCAATTGCCTCCTGTGCCAGATAAATTATCTCGTGAGGAAGCAATCAAGTACAAAGCTACTTAATACATTGTTCCTACTCAGGAAATTGTTGAACAAATCGGCCCCAGCACTGATGAAATTCAAGAAGGTGCTCCTGAGGAAAGTGCTCCAAAGAAAATTCCTCAGCCCAGACAAAATGCTCAACCAGCTCATCCAAGGATTGCAAATGAAGTAGAACTTGACAAAATCCTCGATGACATCAAAGAACCAGGTCCTCTTACTCGCTCAAAAGCTTCGCACTTAGTTAACTTTTGTGGGCATTCCTCTTTTGTGTCTATCACAGAACCCTCAAAAGTTGCTGAAGCTTTCATGGAACCTGAGTGGATTCAAGCCATGCAATATGAACTTCTTCAATTCAAGTTGAATGACGTGTGGGAACTCGTCAAACGACCAGATCCTCGCAAGCAGAATATCATCGGTACCAAGTGGATTTTCCGGAACAAGCAAGATGAGGATGGTCAAGTGGTGAGGAATAAGGCACGACTTGTAGCCCAAGGCTACACACAGGTTGAAGGAATTGATTTTGATGAAACTTTTGCACATGTTGCTAGACTTGAAGCTATTCAAATTCTACTTGCTTACGCTAATCATCATAACATTACTCTATATGAAATGGATATGAAAAGTGCATTCTCAATGGCATGCTTGAGGAAGAAGTATATGTTGCTCAGCCCCCAGGTTTTGAGGATCCTAATAATCCAGATAAAGTCTTCAGACTCAAAAAGGCACTCTATGGCCTCAAGCAAGCCCCTCGGGCGTGGTATCATACATTGAAGGAATTCCTCACGAAGAAAGGTTTCAAAACTGGTTCACTCGATCCAACTCTTTTCACAAAATCCTATGACAATGAACTATTTGTGTGCCAAATATATGTCGATGACATCATATTTGGTTGTACGGACAAACGCTACAGTGATGAATTTGCTTACATGATGAGTGAAGAATATCAGATGTGTATGATGAGGGAGCTGAAATTCTTCTTAGGTCTTCAAATTTGTCAACAATGCAATGGCATCTTCATATCACAGGAGAAATACCTCAAGGATGTTCTGAGGAAATTCGACATGCATGAATGCAAAGGCTCCAAAACTCCCATGCCTACCAACGGGCACCTCTACACTGACAAAAATGGTAAAGATATCGATCAACAGATATATCGCTCGATGATTGGCTCTTTATTGTATCTATGTGCATCTAGGCCAGATATAATGCTTAGTGTTTGCATGTGTGCTCGTTTTCAAGCAAAACCGAAGGAATCACACCATATCTGGCACTTGTCATTTCCTCGGAAGATCATTAGTCTGCTGGTCCTCAAAGAAGAAGAACTGTGTTTCTCTCTCCACTGTCGAAGCTGAGTACATTGGTGTTGGATCATGCTGTGGTCAATTGCTATGGATGAAGCAAACCCTCAAAGACTACGACATCAACATGAAGAATGAGCCTCTCTACTCCGACTCTGAGAGTGCAATCAAGATCGCATACAACCCAGTACAACACTCGAAGACTAACCACATCCAGATTCGTCATCATTTTTTTGAGACCATGCCTTCAAGGGCAATATCATCATCGACCATGTGAAGACTGACGATCAACTAGCAGATATTTTCACTAAGCCCTTGGCTGAGAAAAGGTTTTGCAAGTTGAGGTGTGAGCTAAATATCTTAGAGTCTTCAAATGTTTTGCGAAAACATGCAAACATCCTAACACTTATGAAAAATTGATGACTTAGATGTGCAACACACGAAGTATCAGTTTTCTTCAATCAATGAAGAATATCACTCTTAGTGTGACGAAATTAATGAAGAATTTGGTGCTCAGGGCCCTACGACAATTGTATGCGGCGCCTGAAATCGTCATTCTCATATGGTTGGTCACGCCACCACCCAACTTTGAAATTCTTCAAGCTATTTTTCTTCAAAGTTGAAATTCATCATCCTGACGCTTTTGTCACAAAATCATCAAGATTCTCAAAATCTTCAAACTCTTCAAAATGTTTGATAATTTTATTTTATCTAGATATATTTATATATAGACTGAGATTTCAAAGTCCTCAACAACATTCACTTATAGCTCTATCTTCAATTTGATATTTCATCTAAGTGAATGTGATCGGACCCGACTCCCCTCTATGCTATACTCAACCTAGTCTATTCAATTCTTCATATGCGTTCTACTTGAAACTTGTTCAAAATCCTCACTGTGTCCTTGGCAGCTGAGGAATTTGCAACGAAATCCTCAAATCTTCAAAAATGAATTTATATCGTTACACAGTAACTGAACCCACTTCCCACGATCGGTTAAGACCAATCTCCACCGCTTCAATCGTGGGCTCCACGTGTCGTGCGGAGATGAATAGGCAAGGGCAGTTCGATCCGAAAGATTCGCCCGAACAGTTTTTCACCTGAGCTATAAATAGGTCCTTACCCCCTCAGTTAAAACCCTTCGTCCTCTCGTCACCTCTCTGCTCGAGCTCAACCCTAGCTCCACCGCTAGGAATCTCGTTGCCGGTGAGGAACAGCTTCACTGCCTCGCCCTCGCCGTCGTCGAACTCACGCCGGAAGCAGAATCTCTTCCTCTGCCACCACCGTATCTGACTTCTGTCGCCAAGTTAGGGCGCAAAAGATCTGAACCGAAGAGCTTCTAACTTTTACTGCTCCTGTTCTTCGTGTTCGTTGCTCAGGGTAATTAAAATCTTATTTTACTACCTCTGTTGATCTACTATTTCACTTTAGATTCCCGAAATCTAATTTTCCTCAGTGTGTGTCAGCCTCGCACACTCATTCCTCAAACACTTGATGAATTTCACTAAGCCACTCAAATTCTTCATGAGATTCCTCAATTGTGTAAATTCTTGAATCTGCACAACTCTGGAACCCAATATCAGAATGCTTAGTCAAATTCCTCAACCCACTGGTCAAATTCCTCGACTTCTAAAATTTCAACTTCTTCAAATCAGAGAACGCATATGACCTCTCCAAATGCTTCGCACCCATACTCTGTTCACATGTACAAAATGTCAGTTGATGAATCACTAGGTTCTCATCGACTTAACTCATTTGCAGCATTCCTCGAAGAAACTTTACGAGTGTCATCAAAATCTTCAAGAGTGCAAATTCCTCAGCAAAAGCCTCAGTTGAAGAAAATGGAAGATGACAAAAAGCAAAAAGGAGGAAAGAAACTTGAACAAAACACTGCAGTTGATATTCCTGAAGAAATATACGCTGACTACTGCATACCTGATGAGGAAATATATAGCAAAGAAACCATGGCGAGGTGTAAGATAAGGCTTCAGAAAGTCGAACACAGATGGACGAAGGAGTGGAAGGAATATCACTATGTAACTTCAAAATATGCGAAGAAATTTGCCCTCGAGCCACCATGCAAGAGGCCTCCTCTGGGTAATCAACAGGCTGCACATCCCTAAAGTGTTGAAACAATTGAGGATTACCCTGAGGAGAAAGACAAACATTTGTCTAAGCTACAGAAGAAAGGAGAAGCTGTGGTGAAGAAATTCAATGAGGACTCTGTTGTTGCTGCCACTACCGCCACCTCTTCAGCTGTTGAAGCCTCTGGTATAGCTATTTCTTAGAAGAAGATCATGCCAAAGAAACCAAAGGCCTCAGTGCCAAAAGCGCAATTGCGTCAGAAGGCTGCACCAGTGCCAAAACCTTCAACAGCACCACAGTCCTCACAGCCTCAACAAAAGCAAATAGTGAAGCATCAGTCTGCTCATTCAAGTTCATCAGTGCCATCTGCCACGAGCTCTGCTACAATGTCTTCACCAACTCTTTTGAAGACTAAAATGACTGCTGGAAGAGGCATCAGGCCCTGTCCAAGCAAAGTCATCAACATTCCTTCTGCATCAGAAGGAAGTGAGGAATTAGATGATGAAACTCTTCAAGCAATCATCAGAAACAAGTGGGACCGAGTTGCACAAGCCTCAAGCAGCTCTATTCCTCTTGCCATGGACCCCAAGGTTCTGCTATATTTCATCAATGTCTGGTATGATGACTTGAAGCTTCCCCCTCGTCTCAGTCACATGGTTGCCACATTGATCAATGAGGCAAAATGGAAAGAACTACAAGCCAAGCAAGCAAAGGCTGCTAAACTGAAGAAGGAGAAATTCCTCAAGCATAATCTCCTCAATATGACGCCTGAAGCTCTTGTTCGAACCTTCACAGATAAGTACACGAGCCTATCTGACTGTCAAAGTATCAAGGTGAATTTCATCAAGTTTGCAACAGATGCAGTTGATGAATACAACAAGAAAGTTGCTCCTCCTGTGCAGCAAAAGCTACCCGAGTCTAGCTACACGGTTCAGCTGACAGAAGATGATGAAACTGATGAACTTGCTGCTGAGGAAATTCCTCAAGATGCTCCAGCTGAAGAAAATGTTCTAGCTAAAGAAAAAGCTTCAGCTGAGGAAACTGCCAGGACTGTGACTGCACCAGCTCCTGAAGAAATAATTCCTTCATCTCAACCCTCAAAGGTGAAGAGGATGATTCCGTCTGCATCAGACGTGAAGAAGACCAAAGCTGCTGAGAAACAAGCCAAGAAGCGAAAAGCTTTATTGACCTCAGAATCTTCATAGGCCAAGCACCCAAAGATCACTCAGACGGAGTCCTCGACTACCCTACTGGATGCTACGCCTCTGAATGTAGCTCCATCCTACTCACTGGTTCCCTCCGGAGTTGACTATGTCATTCTTGAAGATGATGAGGAAATGGAAGATGCTGAAGTTGAAGAAATCATGGATGAGGAAATACAAATTGATGACATTCCTCAACCCTCCATTCCTCAGAAGACCTGTGATGAAACTGGGTGCACCACTCAAGTTTTTCATGATGACTTCTGGGAAGAGACTCATCGCTGACCAAGGTCTACCCAAATCCCTCCTACTCCTGCTACAACAGACATCCTCACACGATCTGATGGGAAGACCTTCCGTGAAGAATTTGCTCAAGGATCAGCTGCATCAGCTGAAGATAAATCAGTGACCAATGCTACAACTGACTCCTCCACCAAGAAAATTCCTCAAGCTAAAGAAAATCCTCAACCTGAAGAAAAAGGTTAGAATGAAGAAAATGCTCCTGCCCCTAATACCGAAATTGTTATTGTTGTGGTCAACACGGAAACAACAATGATAGTAACTCCTCCTCAAGAACAGCAGCATAATCTTCAACCGCAGCAAAATTAGCCTTTTCAAGGAGGCCAAAGTTTCAAAAGGAAGCATTCTATGAAGAACGGATGTAGTTCACAAGCGCAAATCCGTATGATAAGCTTCACATCAGACACCAAAATTTTTTGCCCAAGAATCAGCTTAACTACTATGCATCTGTGCTCTGTGGGAGGAACATAATATTTCAGCACAAGCATATTCCTCACTCTGACATGGAAGTAATTCCTTGCTTCACTCCAGTCCTCAATGTTCTTCATGAAGATGCACGGGTGGCTCTCTGCACTGACATAGGTGACTGGAACTGTGACATAATTCTTCAGTTCTACGCCACTTTGCATATCTATGGAGACCCGAATGATGTCAACACTTGGGTGTCAGACTAGATGACTCATCACACACACTACAAAGTGCCTGCCACTGAATTGCTTCATGCGCTTCCAGTCTTAATTCCCTCAGAAAATGCGGTGGTGATGTATGAGGAACGGGAGCTGCCCAATAGACTGATGGAAGTCCACATGAAGCCTTTGGCCAAGGACCAACCTCCTAGGACTCGCTTTCCGGTTCAAGACTTGAAGTATGAACCATGAACAGTCTACAGAATCCTGGACAATGTCATCGCTCCTATCAAAGGCCATGATGATGAAGAAGATGTCGTAGGCATCATGAAGAATATACTTTTCAATATCATCCATGGCATACCAATAAACCTTCATGACTTATTCCTCAGGACTTCGGCTGATAAAGCACTGTCGCCTTTTGACATGAAGATTTATGCTCCATGGATCATGAGATTCATCAGAAGCAGGTCAGGCATCAACTACCATGCTAATTTTCCTAATCACATCGGATATATGCCGCCCATCAGAGTCATCAAGAAGACATTTGAGCCTATTGAAGGCAAAGGATAAAGGAAATCGGCCCCTTGATGGAGAATTTCGTGAAGCAGAGTCATATTCCTCATATGATGACACTACTACCAAGATCCACCAAGCCGAACTTCCCAAAGAGTGATGAAAAACAGAGAGCTACTCCTTTGTCTTCATCAGAAGGTCGATCGTAATCACAAATGGGTCAAACGTCAATTCAGTGCCATGGTGAAAACCCTCAACGAGACTCGAAATGCAGTGAGGAAAAATCACTATTATCTTCATGAGGTGTTTGATCGTCCCTGGGCCACCTTGGTTCATCTGAAGACTCAAGAGGAACTTGAGGAATTGGAGTTTACTCAGGACTTCGACTGGTCGTGGCCTCCCAAGAAGAAATTCAAGCCAATTCCAGTTCCTGACCTTGAGGACAGTTCTTTCTCTTCATTCCGCACTGCACAGTTTGATGAAGAACCATAAGGCACTGCAACTCGTCCAAGGAAGAAGCCTGTCACCGAGAATACTCACGCCTCTTCATCAACCAAGAAGTGAAAGTCTTCATGGGGCGTTAGTCCTCAGTTTTTTCCCTTTTCGTCACTTGATTACAAAGGGGGAGATATCTGAGTTAGTCTTCCAACGAGATATATTTTGGGGCTTGTTAACATTATTAAGTTACAAACTCTTGGTTCTTTTGAAGTGTTTTATGTAATGAGTTGTAACTTAAGCCCGATGGTGCTCTAACTCATTTGAACGTTTTTCTTTGCATGCTTATTCCTCAAAGTATATTAATGCAGGCGTGCTGAAATTCGTCACACGCCATTTTTCATCATGATTTTCAATCCCTCATATTATATGTCAAATGTATGCATGATTTACAAGATACAAGGGGGATCTCCATGATATAAATCATCAATGTGCATATGCTGTGAAAAGCAATTTCCTCAAAATATGCACATCTTCAGGGGGAGTCTCTCAGTATCTCGATTTCAAATTCCTAAAACTCAGCATTTACACTTCATATTTTTATCCCCGTTGAAAACATAACCTAATTGTCATCAACCACCAAAAAGGGGGAGATTGCAAGTGCTTCTAGTGCCCTTAGTGATTTTGGTGGTTTGAAGACTTATAGGTTAAGTAACTAATGTGTTTATAAGTGTACACGGGGTCTATAAGTTGCTGGGGAGTTTGAGTTGTACGATGAATGTCGACCCCTAAAAATGTATGTCTTCGACGGAAGAAATTGGTCTAAGCTTGAAGACTTTGATCGTGGAGAAATTGCGATGAAATTGATATTCCTCATGAATAAATTGAAGATGAGGAACTCGATGTGTCCTGAAGAAAATCAATCCAAAGACTTTGAAGCGTGAAGATTTATTCTTTCTATTTCATTTCCTTTACTGTTGAGTCATATGAACACTCTACTGTTAAAGGGGGTCGAGGTAATACTACGGAATGAATTTCCTCATGATGCTCAACCCAAGCCAAAACCTACAAAATCCTCAAGTGAGGAATATGAGAGATAGGAGGACTCTCACTATTGAGAGTTCCGACTGTTGTCTCGATTCGCGCCCCTCACCAATCTTATCCATACCAACGGTAACAATATGAAAGGGCATTTATGTCAAATCATGACGGGATGCCCCCAGGCTATATATAGCCACACCCCACGACCACTAGCTGGTTGGGTGCTCCATGAGAAACTGACACTTGTCATTTAGAGAAACCCAAATTCATCAGAGTCTTCGAGAGTTAATCATCCAGTGAGGAAATACCGCAAACACCAAACCACAAACCAAAAACCAAGTGATTGAGCATCACTGAAGAATTTGTTCCTGGGTGGAACTGAAGCCTATTACCTTTGAGGATTGTGCATCCTCTAGATGGTTAGGCATCATGGTCTAGAGCATCCAGCAGTGAATTGTGGATCGCCGGGTGACCGAGTTTGTGAGGGTTTGGAAGTCTGCCCTGAAGACTTACCACGAGTGTTGGACGAGGACTGTGTGTCCTTAGCTCAAGGAGAATACTATAGGGACTGTGTGTACCGGGACTGTGTGTTCTTTGGTTTCAATACCAAGCCACTCCAAACTAGATATACGACTATGACAGCAGTTGGAACTGGGTCATGAACAACTATCTTCATCGTGATACGGGTTCTATTTCTTCAACTCTTTCAATTCCACAATATTGTGTGTTGAAGACTTTCATTGTCACTATTTGAAGAATTTGCTGAAGACTTTCTCTGAATTTCCTCAACCTCAAATTCTTCATACTAGTTAATCTTCACCTGCTTATTCTGTGCCTTCATACTGTGTAAACCGATTCTCATAATCTTCATCAAGCAAACTGCTGTTGTAATCTTTGCACCTCTGATCTTGCGTTATTTCCGTTGAACGTTATTCATCAGTGAGGAATTTCCTCAGTGATGAAATTCTAAAAATCGCCTATTCACCCCCCTCTAGTCGATATAACGCACTTTCAGTCCCCCTGGTCGTGTTGCTCGGAGTTCTTCCTGCGATGCGCCTCCGCACGAAATCGCTGGTTCCTATTGCTGCCGTTGGGTGGACCTGGCATTGCTCGGTGCACACTGCTTCCTTAGTGTCCTGGCGTGTCTCCATCGCCTTGGTTCGCCTGCGCCAGCGCCTCCGTAGCCCGCTGCTGGTTGCGCCTGAGGGAGCTCTCGGCGTTCTGGGAACGGAGGTACCCAGACCGTCCTGCCTGCAGCCCCGGGCTGGCCCACTTCATCAACACAAGGTCGGCAAGGAACAGCACCACCCTGAACAAGGAACTCACGAGGGGCCAAGCCTCGCAAGGAAGAGCAACGTTAAGACCCGCTCAGGCCCTCCTCGGGACCCCTCCGGAGCAGTGGATATTTCAAGGCAAGATCATGCCTCACGAGTCAAGGATGACGCCATGGGAGGGTGGGCGATTAGAAGATGGAAGGACAGGACAGTTCCCCCTTTAGTGCAAAGGAGGTGGGACCGAATCAGCACTCCAAAGGCATCTCCTAAAGGTTACCCTTCCGGTGCAACAAGACCCTGGTCGCCCGCCGGCAGGACGGACGTCATCCCTGTGCTCTCCTCTGCGGCGCTGGCAGCGGCTTTGCAGGCGAAGACCACTTTTGACAAGGGAAGCATGTTCCCTTGTCTCCCACAAAAACTGGCTGTTGTGGGATCCCTTCCCGCCTACGATAAGGGAAGAGGACCCGAGCCTCCACTATAAAGGGAGAGGGTAGGATACCTGAGAGACGGGATCGGATCATCATAACCATAGAGCAACACACCAGGCCACTTGGCCTCCGGAGGCTCAAGAGCACTGTACTATCTCATTCTTCAACCTCCGTGAGAGGCAATCCACCAAAAGCAGGAGTAGGGTTTTACGCTTCGCAGCGGCCCGAACCTAAGTAAACTACTGTGTTCTGAGTTCACCTCACCTTCGAGTAAGTTCTTTGTAGTTTCCATCGAGTAGCGGGCTAGGCGAGGTGAAGCAGGGACATACCTTCATACACGCCCCAGTTTTCGAATCCTAAGGTTTTGCGGAGCCCAAAATCCGACATTTGCCACCCCAGGTAGGGGACATGTGAAGGCTTTCTTTCACGTTCCTCCTTCCCAAACCGCTGCACCGATGGCCGGCAACCAACCGGCTTCTCCGAGCCGCGTCGACCTGTTCTCCGACCACCACGTCACAGCGGCTGGAGGCTCGCATACCAGCGTCGCGGGACTAGGCCGCTACTACCAGGCCGTCAACATCGTCTCCACCGTGACGGCCAGCTGTGCCACCCAGGCGCATGGGGGCTGGGCGGCGGCCCGAGAACCCGCAGTGCGCCGCATCAACTTGGGAGACCTAAGCGCGCACAACGCGTTGCGGATGGCAAGAGAGATGCTCCGCCATCGACCGACACCACGAGGCTTCGACACCTAGGCGGACCACATCATGGAGCTAATCTCCATCTCCCACAAGGCCATCCAGCGTGGTACATCCTCGGAACCACAAGCGTCAGGAGCCGGGGGTTCGCACCACGTGCCGACCCCTGAGCCTGCAAACTTCAAAGCCCTGCCCACTCTCGGCGGGGCCGAGAGGGACGCGTTCCACGCTGCCCTCCACCTTCTCCAGACCTCAGCGACAGGACGCGAAACTCACCACGCCGACAACCACCACGGACGCGAGGAGAACGGCGGGACGACTGACATGCACGCTGGCACGCATCACCGAGAATAGGTCGGCCCTCGCTAGCCCGGGGCGGATAGCCTGGAGCGCTCCCTCCGGCGTAGCCAACAGAGGGCAGAGGCGATGGTACAGACGAATTACGACAACGGAGACACGGCGGGACACCAGGGAGGGAATGAACATCGGGCGGTGCCAGGACTAGCCCACGACGGCAACAGGAACAAGCGACTTTGCACGGAGGCTTATCGTAGGAAGATCTCCGAGCAGTGCGGCAGGGGGATCCCCGTCCACCACCAAGAGGGACCGCCACCATCGCACTGATGACCGGCCGTGGGGGACGGGTGAGCGCCTACATGGAGCCGTACGTGCCAAAGTACGTGGGACGGCCTGATCCTCCCGACGAGGAAGAGCTTCAGGCGTCCCCCCGGGGCGCCTACCCACCTCAGGAGTGAAGAACGTTTGGGGGATCCTCCCTGAGCCGGGCCCAAAAGGGGCCCGGACAGGGGGGCTGTGATAGCCCGAGAGTGACGTTCCAAAAGATTCCCCTTTTATTCCGTTGCCGCCATGGGATTAGATTGTTTGTCGCACTCATCATCGCATCATGCGTATCATCTTGTTTGCATCGGCACTCCGTTGCCGCTAGTTTCAAAACATGCATCCGTTATTATTTTTCGATTCTCTCTGTTTTTGTCATTGACCGTTTTGAGACAAACCACACACGCATGCGCCTGCGACATCGATAAAATATTGTTTTGAATAGTGCATAAAAAATATTCTCGGATTGGGTTGAAACCTAGTGTGCGGTCTTATTTTAATGTAGGTAGGCCATGTGTCAATTTTTGTCACAATTGGAGTTCGTTTGTCACCCGAACCGTTAACCCTATAGCGGCACTATAGCTGGTCAAACCGTCGGACACTTCCATTTTACAAAAAGCATGTTGCCAGGTTTCCCGATTTCCATCTCTTCCCCGCCTAGACCCTCTGCACAGTGAACCGACCTGCACGCAACCTAGCCCAAAAAAAACTCCCGAGACCCAAACCGGGCGGTCGTGACCGTTGGATCCAGATCAACCCGGTTTCACCGCAAACTCTCATCGGTTTGTCCATTGGACCTCCCTAACATGTTGTTTACGGCCATCCGATCTACGGAGGGCCGTAATTAGACCTTATATAGACCCTAGTCTATAAATAGAGGCCCAACCCTAATTCTAGGGGAACTGTCCCATCCTATAGCCGCCACCGCCCTCTACATTTCCTCCTCGTGTTCAACACGGAGCCAACCAGCTTCCTCTCCTCCCAGATCCACCTGTGGCAGCCAGCAACCAGGCCGTCTAGAGCTCCATGCAGCGCTAGAGGGTGACCAAGCCACGAGAGCAGCCGCCGCCACCGACCACCCTGGTCGACCCCATGCCTAGCGCCTCCTCTTCTCTTTCCTTGCGCTCTCCTTTCCCTCTAATTTTCTGCCTTTCTTGTTCAGTTTCCTCTCCGCCAGAGAAAAACAGAGCCGTAGCCGAGGCATAGCCTGTGACCACTCGCCTGAGCCTCATTCCCCTCGCGACCTCATCGCCCAAGCAGCAACGACAAGCCACGGGATCCCTCCATGCGCGCCTCGTCCCCAACCTCCGGTGCCTAATCCCGTCGGCCTCCCTTGCTACATGAAGCAAGAGCAGTTTGGGCAGAGGAGGACGACCCCTCTGCCTCGGTCACTTGCCTCACCCTGGACCACATCGCCAACGACGAGCAGGTCGAGCCGCCAGACCTCCTCCTTCCCTCTCCTTCCTCATCGAATCCTTCTCCTCTCTTCTTGTTTTCCCCTGTCACGAACTGAGCGAAGGCTACTGCAGCCCCGCCACGGATGCCCTCACCGCCCTGCAACTCGCCGACCGTCGTCGTTCCCCAACGGATCCGGTCGGCCCATGCTAGATCAGCCCATTCCCGGCCTCCGTCGGCCCCGTCGAAACCCCCAAGTCCCGCCGAATCGGCGTCATCATCTCTTGGAATCGCCATGGCTACGGCCTCCGTTTTCCCCACTGTGAGCAACCCCCGCAACTGAAACTCTTTTGGTTGTGTTCTGTCTCGTTCTGGTACTATTATAGATTTTCCCTTTGTTTTAGCACGAACACACATAGTAGCGTAGTGGGAGGAATCTCTCGCTTCCTTCCAGGAGGTATTGGGTTCAATTCCCAGGAACCCCAACTTTTCCATGAGTTTCATTTATTTATTTGTTTTGCACATATGCTATATATCATCCGCAACTGGTACTTACCATGGTCACACATCTAGTCTAGTGGTCATGCGTGCATTCCCCATCCAGGAGGTTCTAGGATCAAATCCTAGAATGCTCAACTCTTTTGCATATGTTAGTTAGTTATTTTTTCTTTACCATTTGTGCACACACTAAGCCCCTCGGGCTTGATCCAATTTCGGACCGCGACACTATGTTGCAATTCGGCCCATGCATATATTTTTTTCATGGTGCAATTTTAATAATTTTGAGGCATGCATTGGTGTACGAGTTGCGATGTTGTCTGTTTCATAGATGCCATGTTAGTTGCAGGTACCCCGTATTCATGCCTCCGACACATGGGAACCCGGTAACCAGGGACCACCCCATCATTCTCGGCATGACACGCACACGCTCACAATTTGTTAGCACCGGTATCTCATCGAGTTATCGGAACCAGAATGTTGTCGTGGCATCGTTTTCATTCTGCCGCCATGATTCACTTTCGTTCGCCATGGCAACACGTGGTTCATATTCTTCTTGGGTGTGTTTTCATAAAGTGCATGCATGCTTCATTTATGACATAATATCATGTGTTGTACGTATCTATTAACCGTAGCTCCGTTCAATGTCTCGCGCGATAACCAACTAGGATGACATCTAGGATCAATATGCAAATCGTTGCATATTGAGCTTCACTTAATGTGTAGTGGTTGCGTTATGTGATTTGCCATGCGATGCCTTGCACATTTTAAACTTATCATGCATCATATTGGGGTGTGCATCATATCATGCATGTGTGTGGTGAATATCGTGTGTTGATTCTTTTCCGGTTTGCTTCGTCTCGATAGAGTTCCGCAAGCGTGTCGAAATGTGAGGATCAGTTCAACTACGTCGGTTCGTCTTCTTCACGAAGTTGTCTTCTTCCAAGCAGGATCCCAGGCAAGATGACCATTTCCCCAGATACCATTACTATCATTGCCATGCTAGTTGTTTCTCTTCTATCGTTATGTCTCGCTGTCTACCACCTGTTAAATGCGAGTCTCTCAACATTGCCATGAAAACCTTCAACTTGATCACAACCTAGCAAAACACTGATTGGCTCTGTTACCGCTTGCTTAACCATGTGTTAGCGTTGCTAGTTGCAGGTGCAATTGCTTCCATGTGAGAACATGTGTTCCTTGTTATATCACCATATTATTGCTAATTAATTTAATGCACCTATATTCTTGGTAAAAGGTGCAAGGTTCGGCCTTTCTAGCCTAGTGTTTAGTTCCATCTTTGTCGCCTTAATTTTGGCTACCGGTGTTATTTTCCATAAATGAGCGCTCCTGACATGCTTGGGGTTGTTATGGGGACCCCCTAGATTCTTGTTTTGGGATAAAGCTCGTCTGGCAAGGCCCAAAATTGGTACTATTTGCTAATAACAAAATCAAATATGCATAGGGTTTGATCACCCCATGGATAATTAATCAACCCCCCGGCCAGTGCTCCTCATGAGTGTTGGTCCACCGACCGAGCAGTCGGCGGTGCCACCTCGAGGCAACTCGAGTCGTTTGGCGATCATCCAGTATGCATAGATGGTTGTGTCCTGAGAACGAGATACGCGGCTCCTATCGGGATCGTCGATACACCGGGCGGCCTTGCTGGACTTGTTTTACCTTTCTCGAGCGTCTTGTGCGAGGAATTCCGAGGATGCTTTGGGATATCTCCAGGTTGAGGTTTTCCAATAGGAACCCGAGGAGATCACGGGTTTCCCTAATCGAGGTCATTCCATCACAGTGTGTGGTAGTTTGTGATGGACTAGTTGGAGCACCACTGCAGGGTTAAATCTTTCCAAAAGCTGTCCCTGCGGTTATCTGGCAACGTGGAAACTTTGTTTAACATCCGGTTATATATAACTTGAAGTAAGCTTAATTACAACTTGCCAACTAATTGCGTGAACGTGATTGTCTCTTTCGTGAGCTCCTTCTCCGATCGAGGACACGGTGGGGTTATGTCTGACGTAAGTAGGTGTTCAGGATCATTCATTGGATCATCAGTAGTTCACGTCCGCTATGCGTAGATCATCCCCCTCTATTATTCTTGTGGATAATTAATCAACCCCCCGGCCAGTGCTCCTCATGAGTGTTGGCCAACCACCGAGCAGTCGGCGGTGCCACCTCGAGGCAACTCGAGTCGTTTGGCAATCATCCAGTATGCATAGATGGTTGTGTCCTGAGAACGAGATACGCGGCTCCTATCGGGATCGTCGATACACCGGGCGGCCTTGCTGGACTTGTTTTACCTTTCTCGAGCATCTTGTGCGAGGAATTCCGAGGATGCTTTGGGATATCTCCAGGTTGAGGTTTTCCAATAGGAACCCGAGGAGATCACGGGTTTCCCTAATCGAGGTCATTCCATCACAGTGTGTGGTAGTTTGTGATGGACTAGTTGGAGCACCTCTGCAGGGTTAAATCATTCCAAAAGCTGTCCCTGCGGTTATGTGGCAACGTGGAAACTTTGTTTAACATCCGGTTATATATAACTTGAAGTAAGCTTAACTACAACTTGCCAACTGATTGCGTGAACGTGATTGTCTCTTTCGTGAGCTCCTTCTCCGATCGAGGACACGGTGGGGTTATGTCTGACGTAAGTAGGTGTTCAGGATCATTCATTTGATCATCAGTAGTTCACGTCCGCTATGCGTAGATCATCCCCCTCTATTATTCTTGTACTCGTAAGTTAGCCACCTCAAATAAATGCTTAGTCGCTTGCTGCAGCCTCACCACTTAACCATATGTCACCCACTAAGAATTGCTAGTCTTGATACATTTGGAAATGAGATTGTTGAGTCCTCTGTGGCTCACAGCTTACTACAACACCAGTTGCAGGTACAGGTAAAGAGTTACTTTGACGTGAGTGCACTGATTGTGCTATTTGGAGTTGCTTCTTCTTCTTCATCGTCGAACTAGGATGGGTTCCAGGCCGCCAGTCTGGGATAGCAAGGATGGACGTCGTGCTTTTATCGTTTGTTTTCGTCCGTAGTTGGACCCTGCTCTGCTTCATGATGATTGTATGTATAATACTGATGTGACTGATGTAGCTGTAGCGAGTTAAAGCGAACTCCTTATACTCATCTTTTCAGTACATGTACTTGTAATGATATCCAATCTTGTGAAACGACGAGATGTGTTTCTATCCCTGTCGAGGCCCTCGTGCCAAAATAAGGATAGGACCGCATCTTGGGCGTTACAGGGGTGCCCTCAAGCCGCGGGGCGTGGCACCAACCACCTTCCTCGCAGAAGGAATACCTGGGGCCAAACTCACGTGCCTCGGGAGGATGAGTCGAACACCGTGATGAGACACTAGCGGAACGGATCATCCGCGACGACCAAGATGCAGGCGTGGGTGTTGGGGGCCAGGCCTCGAGAGGCGTTCCTAAGGCGCAAGGGGGCTTCAACTATCCGGTGAGGTAATTTTTTTGGATTTACGGCCTTAAGGAGTGTCTGCTGACCGCAGGAACTCCAGCTACATGGGGCATACTTATGCAAGTCGCTTCCTTGGCAACCTGACACGCTGCTTTGCTTGCGTCATTCGGCGACCCACCCTCCTCGTTCGAGGGAACCGGCCGCAACGCACCGCCCCAACGCGGGAATTGGGGAGCCCCACGGCCCCTCAGGATCACGGTCGACAGGATAAAATCGGAGTCGCTTGAGCATCCAAGGGGGCTCCATAGTATGGTGCTCCAGGAGCCTTACCGGTCACAAGGCCACCTGTCACTTTGATATCGTCCACGGAGATTCGGTCGTTATTAGGGGTGGCAGGGCTTGACCCCGTACCTACATCCGTTCAATCGGTCGCACGCAACGGCGGTTGGGAAATGTGCGAGACATGTTCTTAGCTACGTAGAGATGCTCGAATGTTAAAGGGGGATCCTGAGCATCGCGCCTCAGGAGCCTTACCGGTCACAAAGCCACTTGACCACCCTGGTGCCGTCCAGGCTCGGTCGGTATCGGGGGATGTCGGGGCCTTGCCTCGTGAGGCGCCTCACGACGGTAGGGATATGTGCGAGACTGGGACCTGCCAACGTAGAGTCATAAAAAGCCCTTAAATAGGCCTCCGAGGAAGGAGTGCAAGCACGCAAGACCCGCATCGACCCGTCGCACCTCAGCATCGTCCTTCAATCCTTCCGGAACCTAATTCATCCCGTGACACTCTCACTTAATAACGAGCCGAGGTTGTATACGCCCAGCCCCCCCCCCCCCCCCCCGAGGACGTGGAAGGGGTCCACCCCACACCTAGTGGACGACCTTAGCTCCGCACTGGGTACAAGACAGTCCCCCAATGATTCTAGAAGCTTAGGCCCCAATGCCTCGGGGGTAGGGACACTCGCGAGGCCAAAGTGTCCTTGCAACCTCCCATATACACCCCCACCGTGACACTCTCACGTAATAACGAGTCGAGCCTGTATGCGTCTAGGGCCCCCTGAGGATGCGGAAGGGGTCCACCCCATGCCTAATGGAAGACCTTTGCTCCGTGCTGGGTACAAAGACGAAGGCAATCAACATGGCCTGCCAATGACCATGCTCGCAGCTCGCAAGGAAACCCATATAGTATGCCAATGACTATGCCAGCTTTAATTGCCAGACGCGGTACTTGCTTCTGTTCCCTTGGATTCGAACTATTTTCCACCGGGTTTGAACTGGCTGATTTCTTAAGTTGGTTTTTTCCAGTCTTAATGCCCGTGTTTGAAAAATAAAAAAGGGGGAAAATTCCGGCATTTCTTATTTCAATGGCTTTGAAACCTCCCGTCCGGAGGAGTATTTGGAGACAACTACTCTGCGCCACCCCATGGAGTTAAGGAGCATGAATGCAAGGACTGACAACATGAGGGGCAACGTTTTTTAGTGGTCAACCCCCGTTCGGGGTCCGGACCAAAACATGATACACCACAAAGAGTCTCGAGAGGCCTCAGGGCTCCTCTGGGGCAATGACCAAAGGGACAAGGTGTGGAATCGCTCGGGCGCCAGAAAGGGGGTTCCTGGGCACGCCTCAGGAGCCTTACCGACCATTAAGACTGGACCTGACAACGCAGAGCGGCTCGACTGTCAAGGGGGGCTCCTCAGTAGCGCGCCTCAGGAGCCTTACTGGTCGCAAAGCCACTCGGCTACCCCAGGGTGCCGGGGCCTTGCCCTGTGAGGGATAGCCTTGGTAACGGGTTGGACCTCACGGCGGCGAGGAAATGTGTGGGACCAGGACCTGCAGACATAGAGTGCCGAAAGGGTCTTCACCTCGTCCCGCTCGCAAAATAGGAGCTGCACCGGAGGAACTACGCGAGGGATCGACGCAAATCCACAAGCTAAGCGCCTCATAGGTCCTGACCTGGACCCTCCCGATTTATGATAAGCTAACGATGAATCGAAATAAGCGCACTAACGAAGGATGCAGGGGCAAGGGATTCTGCGGCAGCAAGGAGCAAGTGAACACCCAAGCACGCGGTGTCATGTGAGGTGCCTCAAGAAGGCACAACTCCTGCAAGGTGGTACCTACCTCGTCACCGCCGAGTTACGACATCTGCGGCGACGGGCCCTAAGTTTTGCAGCCCCGCTACAACGACCACCAACACGCCAAGCATCGCTTCAAGAGAAAAAGAAAATAGGAGAGCTGCAAAGGTAATAGCATAAAAAGCTTAACGCCGAGCAGGCAAAGTTCTTGATTCACCATCACAAGAGCACGCAAACGGGAGCTTGGGGCACTAAGGGGAGGGGGTGCCGGCGTCACCCATGTCGTCGGCCAGCCCAGCATCGGGACCACCCTCCTCGCATGAGGCGGGCACCTGGATGTACCGCCCCACCAGGGCGTCCACGTACGGGAGGACCTCATCCCGGAGAAGACGGTGGGGCTCAGCGGGCGCCGGCTTGACGACGCACCAGAGGTCGAGCTCTGGGGCAAGGCGGAACAATTTGGAGAAGGAGAGTGTCAGTGCGAGGCCCAGAAGCTCGTGCACGCTGGACGCGTTGTCCTCCTCCACACGGTGGACGCGGCTTCTAGCGCCTCCACGACCTCCTGGAAGAAGACGAGGTAGCCCCCATCGCTCCTCATGTTGGGCAGCGTCGGGGCACTCCACGCAAACCAACGTGTCATGGCGGCCGTCCGGTGGGCAATGCCAGCAAACTGCAAGGCGCGCTGGGACGCCATCAGCCTGGTGTATGATGCCTCGTATTGAAGAACCTGCACATCGTCCGCCGCCTCTCGGACCTGCTGTTGCAGCGACGCTAGCTCCTCCTTGGCCTCCGCCTCACCTTGCCGAGCGGCGTCGAGGGCGGCCTGGACGCTCTCAAGCCGGGCCTGAAGCTCTTCCACCTCCACTTGGAGCTCTCCGAGCTTCGGCTTCTTGGAGGATGGTGTGCTGAATAAGAAGGAAGATCAACCTAGGGGCAACAGACGAAGCTACAAACAAAGGAAACGCAACAAATGACTTACTCGTCAGCCATTACCCAGCGGGAGCGGAAGCGCGAAGGCCCTGAAGGCCCTCCTTCGCTTCCCCCGATGGTGGAAAAACGTGTAGGAGGCGCCACACGCTTTCCCCGACCAAAGCCATCTCCGGGGGATGCCATGAAGATGAAGAGCGAAGGAGGGGAAGAAGTCTCCTCGCGGCGGATGGGTGAAGCAGAGAAGGATCTCAATGTTGCGGTGCCTTCCCCCGTAGGGGGCTTGGCGTATTTATAGGCGAGCCCTAGCAACGAGCCGTCGCGGGAGCATGGGCGTCGGACGACTCACGATGGTCGTGAGGTGGGTTGACGGAAGCGCTCTCGCCCACGTCGCCTCACCTGTCCATCGATCAGTCGCATCCGCTAAGGCCGTTGGGTACAAACGCATTCAATGAGCAAAATGATGGCCAGTGCGACTCTTGGGAATCGCGTCATCGTGGCTTGGCACCACCGGGGCACTTCGAGGAGCGAGAGCGACGCCGCGCACCTTCGAGACACGTGGGTCGCCTGAACGCAGGCAAATGGGGCCCGGGGCGTTTCGGGCCATCCTCAAGGTTTCGCCAAGAAGACAACCCAGGCGTGCCTTGGGCCCGAGGGCTAATGTCGGCATTCTGGAAATGGGGGTACACAGACCTGCCTGCCTGCGGCCCAGGGCTGGCCCACTTCGTCAACACAAGGTCGGCAAGGAACACCATCACCATGAACATGGCCCTCGCGAGGGGCCTAGCCTCGCGAGGAAGAGCGACATCAAGACCCGCTGGGGCCCTTCTCAGGACCCCTCCGGAGTGGCGGATATTTGAAGGCAAGATCAGGCCTCAGGAGTCAAGGTTGATGCCATGGGAGGGCAGGCGATCAGAAGATAGCAGGAGAGGACAGTTCCCCCTTAGTGCATAGGAGGTGGGAGCGAATCAGGACTCCAAAGGCATCTCCTAAAGGTTTCCCTTCTGGTGCAACAAGACCCTGGTCGCCCACCGGCAGGACGGACGTCATCCCTGTGCTCTCCTCTGCGGCGTTGGCAGTGGCTTTGCATGCGAAGACCACTTTTGACAAGGGAAGCATGTTCCCTTGTCTCCCATCGAAATTGGCCGTTGTGGGATCCCTTCCCGCCAACGATAAGGGAAGAGGACCCGGGCCTCCACTTTAAAGGGAAAGGGTAGGATACGTGAGAGAGGGGATCGGATCATCATAACCATAGAGCAACACACCAAACCACATGGCCTCCGGAGGCTCAAGAGCACTATACTATCTCGTTCATCAACCTCCTTGAGAGCCAATCCACCAAAAGTAGGAGTAGGGTTTTACGCTTCGCAGCGGCCCGAACCTGGGTAAACTACTGTGTTATGAGTTCACCTCACCTTCCAGTGAGTTCTTTGTCGTTTCCATCGACTAGCGGGCTAGGCGAGGCGAAGCAGTGAGATACCTTCGTAGACGCCCCAGTGTTCAAATCCTTTGTGTTTTGCGGAGCCCGAAATCCGACAGGAGCGCTCCTGCCTGGCCGCTCCAGGTTGTTGGGGCCCGACCTGGTCTTGGTGATGCGCACCGGTGTGTGCATCGAACGTCCCGCCGTTCTCGTCACACCTCTGGTGGTTACCGGCGTGATGCGCCTCGAGGCCGTCCGCTGGAATCTAGAGGAGGAGGAGGGCAGCATGTGGCGCTTATCTCTCGGCCCCGTCCAGAGCCGGAGGGGACCCGTCGCTTGCAAGCCCGAGGGCCGGACGGGGGTGCGAGCCCCCAGTGCCTGGCGCGTGCGGCTCTGAAGAAGAGTGGGGTCGGATGGCCTTCTGGGAAATGGCGATCAGCTCCATGATGTAGTCCGCCCATGCGTTGAAGCCCCCTTGCGTCGGTCGCTGGAGGAGCATCTCACTCGCCATCTACAGCGTGTCATGCGCGCTGATGTCCCCCAGGTTGATGCGGCACGTCGTGAATGCCGGGGGCGCCTCCCAGCCCCCTTGCGCATAGGCGACGCTTGTGGTTGTGGAAGTGGAGACGATGTTGACGATCTGATATGAGCCGCCTAGTACCATAACACCGATACACGTGCTTCCGGTCGCTGCGGTGTGACAGTTGGAAGCCAGCTCGATGAGCCTCGAAGAAGCTTGTTGGATTTCGGCCATCGGAGGAGCGGGCTTAGGGAAGATGAAGCTCGGAGAAGACCTTGACACGCCCCCTACCTGGTGCACCAAATGTCGGATTTTGGGCTCTGCAAAACCCTAAAGATTCGAACTCAGGGGCGTGTACGAAGATCTCTCGCACGCTCGCGTCACCTAACTCGCTACTCGCATGGGATGGCAAGGAACTCACTCGATGGTGAGGAAGAACACAGGACATGGCAGTTTACCCAGGTTCGGGCCACTGAGAAGTGTAATACCCTACTCCTGCTTTGGTGGATTCCCTCTCGTGGAGGTTGGTGGATGAACTAGTACAGTGTTCGAGGGCCTCCGAAGGCTAGTGTACTTTGTGTGGCGTGGGTGTACGAATGAATGGATCGGATCGGGGTGGTTGAGATTGTTCGGGAACGCTGCATGGGAAACAAAAAATTTCCTACGCACAAGAAGACCTATCATGGTGATGTCCATCTACAAGAGGAGATTTGGATCTACGTACCCTTGTAAATCGCACAGCAGGAAGCGTTAAGAAACGCGGTTGATGTAGTGGAACGTCTTCACGTACCTCGAACCGCCCCACGAACCGTCCCATGAACTGTCCCGCGATCCATCCCACGATCCGTCCAACGAACCGTCCCGTGATCCGTCTCACGAACTGTCTTACGATTCGTCTTCATGATCCGTTCCGATCTAGTACCGAACGGACGACACCTCCGCATTCACCACACGTACAGCTCGATGATGATCTCCACCTTCTTGATCCAGCAAGATGGGGTGGAGAGGTAGAAGAGTTCTCCCGCAGCCTGACGGCGCTCCGATGATGATGACGACTTAATCCTGCACGGCTCCGTCCGAGCTCCGCAGCAATACGATCTAGAGGAAGAACTATGGTGTCTAGATCTGAGTTGCACGTGGCAAAAAGTTGTCTCAAATCATCCCTAAATCACCACTATATAAAGGAGAGAGGGAGG
The DNA here is from genome assembly GCF_904849725.1 of Hordeum vulgare subsp. vulgare. NCBI lineage: Eukaryota > Viridiplantae > Streptophyta > Magnoliopsida > Poales > Poaceae > Hordeum > Hordeum vulgare. The sequence goes on along the minus strand of NC_058524.1, from coordinate 350,570,269 downwards.
GGAGGAGGCAGCCTCAAAACCTCAAGGTTTGGCCAAAATTGGAGGTGGAAGAGTCCTACTCCAATCCTACTTGGAGTAGGATTCCACCTTCCCACTTGGAAATTCTTTCCACCTTGTGTTTTTTCCTTCTCAAACCTTATGGGCCTTAGTGGGAACTTATTACAGCCCACTAGGGGCTAGTTTATCTATTCCCATAGCCCATGAGACCCCTTGGGGCGTGACACCCCTCCCGATGGCCCCCCGCACCCCTGCCGGCACTCCCGGTACACTACCGATGAGCACGAAACTTTTCAAGTGACCAAAACAGGAGTTCCTATATATTAATCTTTACCTACGGACCATTCTGGAGCTCCTCGTGACTTCCTGGATCTCATCCGGGACTCTGAACAACTTTCGGTTACCAACACCCATAACTCAACTATACCGAAACGTCACCAAACCTGAAGTGTGCAGACCCTGCGGGTTCGAGAACTATGCATACATGACCTGAGACACTCTCCGATCAATATCCAATAGCAGGACCTAGATGCCCATATTGGATCCTACATATTCTATGAAGATATTATCGGTTGAACCTCTATGTCAAGGATTCAGTTAATCTCGTACGATGTTCCCTTTGTCCTTTAGTATGTTACCTACCCGAGATTCGATCGTCGGTATCTTCACACCTAGTTCAATCTCGTTACTAGCAAGTCTGTTTACTTGTTACGTAATACAAGATCTCGTACCTAACTCATTAGTAACATTGCTGGCAAGGCTTTATGTGATGTTGTATTACCGAGTGGGCCCTCAGATACCTCTCCGTCACACGGAGTGACAAATCCTAGTCTTGATCCATGCCAACCCAACAGACACCTTCGGAGATACCTGTATAGCACCTTTATAGTCACCTAGTTACGTTCCGACGTTTTATTATTGCCTCTAGGGCATATTTCCAATAGTATCCCACTTCCACTAGAGTCAATAATCTACTTCACATCAACATGTGATTTCAACGAATCCAACACCCATAATGTTCTGGGGTCTGATCACGTCTTGCTCGTGAGAGAGGCTTTAGTCAACGGTTATGAATCTTCCAGATCCGTTTGTGCTTTACAAATCTGTATGTCATCTTATAGATGCTGCTACTACGTGCTATTCATAAATACTCCAAGTATCTACTCTACTATCCGAATCCGTTTTACTACTCATAGTTATTCGGATTAGTGTCAAAGCTTACATCAACGTAACCCTTTACGACAAACTCTTTAACCACCTCCATAATCGAGAAAAACTCCTTAGTCTATTAGTTACTAAGGATAACTTTGACTGTTGTTCAGTGATTCAATCCTGGAGCACTCTCTGTACCTCTTAACAGACTTGTGACGAGGCACACATCAGGTGCGGTACACAGCATGGCGTACTGTAGTGTCTACGGCTAAGGCATAGGGGATGACTTTCGTCCTTTCTCTTTCTTCTGCTGTGGTCAGGCTTTTGAGTCTTACTCAAATTCACACCTTACAACACAACCAAGAACTCCTTCTTTGCTGATCTATTTTGAACTCCTTCAAAAACTTGTCAAGGCATGAATTTTGTTGAAACTTATATGAAGCGTTTCGATCTATCTCCATAGATCTTGATGCTCAATGTTCAAGTAGCTCAATCCAGGTTTTCCTTTAAAAAACCCCTTTCAAACAACCTTTATGCTTTACAGAAATTCTACAATATTTCCAATCAACAATATGTCAACCACATATACATTATCTAAAATACTATAGTGCTCCCACTCATTTCTTTGGAAATACAAGTTTCTCATAAACCTTGTACAAACACAAAAGCCTTGATCATCTCATCAAAGCGTATATTCCAACTCCGAGATGCTTGCACGAGTCCATAAAAGGATTGCTAGAGCTTGCATACTTGTTAGTATCCTTAGGATCGACAAAACCTTCTGATTGTATCACATACAATATTTCCTCAAGGAAACCGTCGAGGAAACAATGTTTTGACTTCCTATGTGCAATATTTCACAAATAATGCAGCAACTACTAACATAATTCCAACATACTTTTAGCATCACTAAGAGTGAGGAAGTCACATCATAGTCAACTCTTTGATCTTGTCGAAAACATCTTTGCGACAAGTCGAGCTTTTCTTAATAGTGACTTATCACCATCATCGTCTGTCTTCCTTTTAAAGATCCATCTTTACTTAATAGTCTTACTACCATCAAGTAGTTCTTCCAAAGTCTATACTTTGTTTTATACATGGATCCTCTCTCGGATTTCATGGCCTCCAACCATTTGCTGGAATCCGGGCCCACCATTCCTTCTCCATAAGTCGTAGGTTCATTGTTGTTCAACTACATGACCTCCAAGATAGGGTTACCGTACCACTCTGTAGTAGTACGCGACCTTTGTCGACCTACGAGGTTTGTAGTAACTTGATCCGAAGCTCTAATGATCATCATCATCAACTTCCACTTCAATTGTTGTAGGCGCCACACGAACATCTTCCTGCGCCCCGCTACACACTGGTTGAAGTGATGGTTCACTAACCTCATCAAGTTCCACCATCCTCCCACTCAATTCTTTCGATAGAAACCTTTCCTTGAGAAAGGACCCGTTTCTAGAAACAAACACTTTGCTTCCGGATCTGAGATAGGAGATGTATCCAATTGTTTTGGATATCCAATGAAGATGCATTTATCCGCTTAGGGTTCGACCTTATCAGACTCAAACTTTTTCACATAAGCGTCGCAACACCAAACTTTCAAGAAACGACAGCTCAGGTTTCTCCAAACCATAGTCCATACTATGTCATCTCAACGGAAATACGCGTTGCCCTATTTAAAGTGAACGTGGTTGTCTCTAATGCATAACCCATAAACGATAGTGGCAATTCGATAAGAGACATCATAGTATGCAACATATCAAAATAGGGCGTGGCTATGATGTTCGGACACACCATCACACTATGGTGTTCTAGGTGGCATGTATTGCGAAACAATTTCCACATTGTCTTAACTGTGTACCAAAACTCGCAACTCAGATATTCATCTCTATGATCATATCGTAGACAGTTTATCCTCTTGTCACGACGATCTTCACTCTGAAATAGCTCTGAACTTTACAATATTTCAGACTTCTGATTCATCAAGTAAATACTCCTGTATATACTCAAATCGTCAGTGAAGTAAGAACATAACGATATCCACTACGTGCCTCAGCACTCACTGGACTGCACACATCAAAAATCTCTTACTCCCAACAAGTTACTCTCTTGTTTCATGTGGCATGATTTGCATGTCTCAAGTGATTCAAAATCAAGTGAGTCCAAACGATCCATCTCTATGGCCTTCTTCATGCATTTATACCAACATGACTCAAGTGGAAGTGCCACAAGTAAGTGGTACTATCATTATTACTTTGTATCTTTTGGCACCAATATTATGAACATGTGTAGCACTACGATCGATATTCAATAAACCATTGAAGGGTAATTATTCAACCAAATAGAACAACTATTATGGTCTTTTAATGAATAATCGTATTGAAATAAACACGATCCAATCATGTTCATGCTCAACGCAAAACCAAATAACAATTATTTAGGTTTTACCACCAATCCTGATGATAGAGGGAGCGTGCGATGTTTGATCACATCAACCTTGGAAACACTTCCAACACTTATCGTCACCTCGCCTTTAGCTAGTCTCCGTTTATATCGTAGCTTTCATTTCAAGTTACTAATCACTTAGCAACCGAACCGGTATCCAATACCCTAGTGCTACTAGGAGTACTAGTAAAGTAATCATCAATATCATGTATATCAAATATACTTCTGCCGACTTTGCCAGCCTTATTATCTACCAAGCATCTAGGGTAGCTCCGCCTCAGTGACCGTTCCCCTCATAATAGAAGCACTTAGTCTCAGGTTTGGGTTCAATCCTAGGTTTCTTCATTAGAGCAGCAACTGGTTTGCCGTTTCATGAATTATCCCTTCTAGCCCTTGCCTTTCTTGAAACTAGTGGTTTTACTAACCATCAACAATTGATGCTCCTTCTTGATTTCTACTCTTGCAGTGTCAAACATTGTGAATCGCTCAAGGATCATCATATCTATCCTTGATATGTTTATAGTTCATCACGAAGCTCTAGCAGCTTGGTGGCAGTGACTTTGGAGAACCATCACTATCTCATCTGGAAGATTAACTCCCACTTGATTCAAGCGATTGTTGTACTCAGACAATCTGAGAACATGCTCAATAATTTGAGTTTTTCTCCTCTGCCTTTTAGACAAAGAATCTTGTCAGAGGTCTCACACCTCTCAACAAGGGCACGAGCATGAAATCTCAATTTCATCTCCTAGAACATCTCTTATGTTCCCCGACATTTCAAAACGTCTTCGGCGCCTTGATTCTAAGCCATTAAGTATCATGCACTGAACTATCACGTAGTCATCAAAACATGTATGTAAGATGTTCGCAACATCCACAGATGACGCTTGATGTGCAGCACACCGAGTGGTGCATTAAGGACATAAGCCTTCTACGCAGCAATGAGGACAATCCTCAGTTTTACGGACTTAGTCCGTAAAGTTGCTACTATCAACTTTCAACTAAATTTTCTCTAGGATCATATAAAAACAGTAGAGCTATAGCGTAAGCTACACCATAATTCGCAAAGACATTTTGAGTATGTTCATGATAATTAGAGTTTAACTAATAAAATTACTTAATAAATTCCCACTCAAAAAGTACATCTCTCTAGTCATTTGAGTGGTACATGATCCAAATCCACTAACTTAAGTCCGATCATCACATGAGTTGAGAATAATTTCAGTGGTAAGCATCTCTATGCTAATCATATCAACTATACGATTCATGCTCGACCTTTCGGTATCTTGTGTTCTGAGGCCATGTCTACACATGCTAGGCTCGTCAAGTTTAACCCGAGTGTTCCGTGTGTGCAACTGTTTTGCACCCGTTGTATGTGAACGTTGAGTCTATCACACCCGATTATCACGTGGTGTCTCGAAAGGAAGAACTGTCGCAACGGTGCACAGTCGGGGAGAACACAATTTCATCTTGAAATTTTAGTGAGAGATCACCTCATAATGCTACCGTCGTTCTAAGCAAAATAAGGTGCATAAAAGGATTAACATCACATGCAATTCATAAGTGACATGATATGGCCATCATCTTGTGCTTCTTGATCTCCATCACCAAAGCACCGGCACAATCTTCTTGCCACCGGCGCCACACCATGATCTCCATCAACGTGTCGCCATCGAGGTTTTCGTGCTACTTATGCTATTACTACTGAAGATACATCCTAGCAATATAGTAAGCGCATCTGCAAACACAAACGTTAGTTTAAAGACAACCCTATGGCTCATGCCGGTTGCCGTACCATCGACGTGCAAGTCGATATTAACTATTACAACATGATCATCTCATACATCCAATATATCACATCACGTCATTATCCATATCATATCACAAGCATACCCTTCAAAAACAAGTTAGATGTCCTCTAATTTGCTGTTGCATGTTTTACGTGGCTGTTGTGGGTATTTAATATGATCGCATCTTACTTACGCAAAAACCACAACGGAGATGTGCAAAGTGCTATTTAACCTCTCCAAGGACCACCTAGGTCAAAACCAATTCAACTAAAGTTGAAGAAATCGACACCCGCCAGTCATCTTTATGCAACGAGGTTGCATGTGAATCAATGAAACCAGTCTTTCATAAGTGTACGAATAATGTCGGTCCGGGCCGCTTCAATCCAACAATACTGCTGAATCGAGAAAAGACTAAGGAGGGAAGAAAATCAAACATCACCGTCCACAAAACCCTTTGTGTTCTACTTGAGATAACATCTACGCATGAACCTAGCTCATGATGCCACTATTGGGGAACATTGCATGGGAAACAAAAAAAATCTACGCACACGAAGACCTATCATGGCGATGTCCATCTACGAGGGAAGATTTGGATCTATGTACCCTTGTAGATCGCACAGCAGGAAGCGTTAGGAAACAAGGTTGATATAGTGGAACGTCTTCATGTCCTCGAACTGCCCCACGAATCGTCCCGTGATCCGTCCCACAATCTGTCCCGCGATCCGTCCAACGAACCGTCCCGCGATCCGTCTCACGAACCGTCTTGCGATCCGTCTTCATGATCCGTGCCGATCTAGTGCCGAACGGACGACACCTCTGCGTTCAGCACATGTACACCTCGATGACGATCTCCACCTTATTGATCCAGCAAGAGGGGGCGTAGAGGTAGAAGAGTTCTCCGGCAGCGTGATGGCGCTCCGGTGGTGGTGACGATCTAATCCGGCAGTGCTCCGCCCGAGCTCCGCAGAAATATGATCTAGAGGAAGAACTATGGTGTCTAGATCTCAGTTGCACATGGCAAAAAGCTGTCTCAAATCAGCCCTAAATCACCATATATATAGGAGGGAGGGAGGGGAGGATGCAGCCTCAAAACCTCAAGGTTTGGCCGAAATTGGAGGTGGAAGAGTCCTACTCCAATCCTACTTGGAGTAGGATTCCACCTTCCCACTTGGAAACTCTTTCCACCTTGTGTTTTTTCCATCTCAAACCTTATGGGCCTTAGCGGGAACTTATTCCAGCCCACTAGGGGCTGGTTTATCTCTTCCCATAGCCCATGAGACCCCTTGGGGCGTGACACCCCCCGATGGTCCCCCGCACCCCTCCCAGCACTCCCGGTACACTACCGATGAGCCCAAAACTTTTCCGATGACCAAAACAGGACTTCCTATATGTTAATCTTTACCTCCGGACCATTCCGGAGCTCCTCGTGACCTCTTGGATCTCATCCGGGACTCCGAACAACTTTCGGTTACCAACACTGAAACATCACCAAACCTTAAGTGTGCAGACCCTGCGGGTTCGAGAACTATGCAGACATGACCTGAGACACTCTCCGATCAATATCCAATAGCGGGACCTGGATGCCCATATTGGATCCTCCATATTATACGAAGATCTTATCGGTTGAACCACTATGTCAAGGATTCAGTTAATCTCGTATGATGTTCCCTTTGTCCTTCGGTATGTTACCTACCCGAGATTCGATCGTTGGTATCTTCATACCTACTTCAATCTCGTTACTGGCAAGTCTCTTTACTCGGTACGTAGTACAAGATCCCGTAACTAACTCATTAGTCACATTGTTTGCAAGGCTTGTTGTGATGTTGTATTACCGAGTGGGCCCTGAGATACCTCTCCGTCACACGGAGTGACCAATCCCAGTCTTGATCCATGCGAACCCAACACACACCTTCGAAGATACCTATAGTCACCCGGTTATGTTGCGACGTTTGATACACACCAGGTATTCCTCCAGTGTCCGGTAGTTCCATGATCTCATGGTCATAGGAACAGATACATTGACATGTAGAAAACAATAACAATAAACTAACACGATCATATGCTACATTTATAGTTCGGTTCTTGTGCATCACATCATTATCCTAATGATGTGATCCTATTATCAAGTGACAACACTTGCCTATGGCAAGGAAACCTTGACCATCCATGATCAACGAGCTAGTCAAATAGAGGCTCACTAGGGACAGTGTGTTGTCTATGAATCCACACATGTATTTGAATTTCCGGTCAATACAATTCTAGCATGGATAATAAACGACTATCATGAACAAAGAAATATAATAATAACTAATTTATTATTGCCTCTAGGGCATATTTCCAACTGGATCGGATCCCCCTCTATGAAGTAACCTATCCTCTATCTATTGCGGCGGCCCGAAGCCTCTTCCCTTATCGCAAGGGTGGGAAGGGATCCCACAACGGCCAATCTTGAAGGGGGACCGGGGAACATGATCCCCTGTCCAAAGGTGTTCTTCGCTTGCAAAAGTGGTTGTTAGTGCGGCTGGGACGGGTCCAGGGATGACGTCCATTCTGCCGGCAGGCGACAATGGCCTTGTTGCACCAGAATGGAAACCTTTGGGAGATGCCTTCAGAACCCGCGTATGTCCTTGCCCCCTTTGCACTAAAGGGGAAATTGCTTTGTCTTTTTGTCCGCTGCTCTCTTGTCCTTCCCACATCATCCTGGACTCCCGAGGCTGGGTCTTGCCTCGGAATATCCACCGCTTCGGAGGGGTCCTGAGGAAGCCCCCTACGGGTCTTGAAGCAGTTCTTCCTTGCGAGGCTTGGCCCCTCGCGAGGGCCTTGCCTTGAGTCGTGTCGGGCCTATTGGTTTCTGGCCGATGATCTGGGCCAACCCTGGGCCACAGGCAGGTAGGTCTGGGTACCTCCATTCCCAGAACGCTGACAGCATCCATGAGCACTACAAGGTTTGGGGCAGAAAGAAAGAACAAAGACTCTCATGTTTACTTCAACATTGCCATCATCGACTCCCATTATAGAGACATGAAGGCTAAGGGCAAGAAGAATAAGCTTGTCTAGCACTGGGCATGGGTGAATAGACTGTATGAATATCACATCCAGACTAAGTCAAGGAAGGATACACATGCTACAAGATGTGCACGCAGACATTGATATGTGGAAGTGCCTCCTACCTGAAGACGATGAGGGGTCGAACCGCAAGCAGAGCGGTGGCACAAGAATTACAAGAATTAGATGATTTGATGATCATTTCTCATAGTTTATTATGCATGTGGTGTGCGCCAATGTTATGTGTGTATTCACTTATGTATTTACGTGCTTAATTAGGTTCTGCAATCATGTTGTTATGTGTGTAACTGTTTATTGAGGTGTGCCTATGTTATGTGTGTATTCACTTATGTATTTGGATGTTTAATTTGGTTATGCAATCATGTTATTCGTTTGTGTTATTTTGGCTCATCGCACACAATTCATCTAAGTTATCCTTATACTATTTGTCACACACATCTTCATCTATGCAACCGTTTGTGTCAAAATGGGCTCATCACGAACTATTCATCCAGGCAACGTGTTTTCCACCTATCGCACACATCTTGATCTGGGTGATCGTTTGTGTTATTTTATGTCATCACAAACAGTTCATCCAGCTCAACTGTATGTCGTCTATCACACACATTATCATCTGGACAATCATTGGTGTTCTACTTGATTAGTGCACACAGTTTATTCGAGTGAACTATATGTCGTACATCGCACACACTTGTATTTATTTAACCATTTGCATTATATTGGTCCATCACAAACAGTTTGCACGGGTCAATTGTGTGCCGTAAATCACACAAGAAACTATTTTCTAAATCAAATTTGATTGACCCACCATCGCACATGGTTTGTTTTATTGGTAACGGACCTTTAACTATACCGTTTGTGATTCATGCATCGCACACAGTTTGGTCGAAGGGTCTTTGATTGATGTGTCGTCTTTGGACCATCCTACAGTAGTGATGGGACCTGTGGGGTCCCTTTGTGGTTTAACTACTAGGATCCATGGGCGCAAAGAGTATCATTAATCCTGTCCACTTGGGGGTTTAGACATCTTTGGGCCGGTCGGAATAGTAAAACCCTATTTCATGTGTGTTCTGGACTATAGGATCCAAAGTACACGAGCGCAATAGCCCAGCAAGAGTACTCAAGGACCGCGACTACGCATGCAAATGGAAAAGGTGTCAACCATGTAAAGGTAGCCATGGACCTACTTATATAGATCGAGGGGCTACCATAGTGGCTAAAATGGTCATTACATGGGGTAAATAGTAGATCTTATAGATGCCAAAACTACTGATAAGGGCTATAATGGGAAATACCTAACCATGATGTATTAAGATAGGAACATTAAAAGCACCATGAGGCATCACACTCGCGTTGTCTCCCGGCAAGGATCGCCTCTCCATTTATGTCGTTCACCTAGCTACCTCCTATTCTTTTTCTACGATGTGGGACGGGTGTCAGTAAAGCTATTGTAGATACCTCGAGCTTCCACATACCCCTGACAAGGCTTACCTAACCGCCTGCCCGCTCGACACCTCGTTTATGGTGACAATCAACTAGATGAGGTTGAGTGATGAAGAGGTATTGGGGTCCTTGCCGGGCACGGTGTATGTCGGGTGTTCTTCACCGACAAGGCGACTTTCCAATGGCTTGTCTTTGTTTTCTAGCGCTCTCTTAGGTGCATCGTCTCCAGGAGAGGCTTGCTAGTCTGGAGGTTGTTGTCGTCTGTGCAGAAGTCAAGGTACTAAGGGACTCGTTCTTTAGTACACCGGTAAATGTAGACGTCAAGGCTCAGAAGATGGTGATCCTTTCGACGCCCCATAAGACAAAAGGGATTGTCATGATTAACAAGACAACAGAAGACCAAGTCAATGGCATCCACGAGGAACCACCTTCAGTCGTCAGCTCACCACATGAGAAATTGTAAAAGATTATTCAAGCCAATGCGAATCATTTCATCATACGACTACAAGAGACGTAGCTACAACTGAGGAATACCTAGAAGACTAAAATGTCATTCTCTCCGAGATAAGAAACCTAACACGACCACTGAGTCAGAGAACCCCTAGGGTAGGATGAGTCATGTATCCCCCATACGAAGTTGAGTATGTGAAAAGGTTCATATGAAATCATGTGTGTTGTAGCTTGTTTTGTTGTTTGTGTCTCACTGCAAGTCATGCTTTTTTCCATAGGCAACATGTAGGCGACTACATAGCCTATCTTATCGTAATGAATGTGTTTGTCCTTTCGACCTCTATTTGATCACACTTGCACTATACAACCCCCTTGTGTGTGATTCATCTGTCATTTCTTGTCCCCCTCGTCTATCTTAGTCATTTGACTTGGCTTCTCCAAATAGGATGGTAACTTGAAGCCACACCAGCACCTTCACCTACCCCAATGATGGAAACACCAGCCAACAACAGGAGGCTGGCGGATCTGCTGAAGCCGGAGCCGACCAGGAGTAGCCACACAAAGAGTTTCCTCCACTCCCACCTAGATCAATGAACATTAACACTGCCTAGTTTCTATAGGTTCTCTAGGAGGAACGCCAAGCTAACTCTACTGCTATCCAACAGATGGATGAACACCTCATCAACAACCCACATCAAGCTAGGAACGACAATGGCTTCTCCACAATGTCAAAGTTTTTGAGGGATTCACCCCCAACCTTCCCCGAGACTGTTGAGCATTTGGATGCTGACGAATGGATCCGCACCATGGATGATCTCCTCGCCCTGTTCAACTACAACGAGGATCATGAGAAGGTGCTTTATGCTTCTCACTACCTCGGAGGTACTACCAGAGCTCAGTGGAACGTATTCAAGGTCATGCTAGGAGACCATGTAATCACTTGGAATGACTTCAAGGATGGATTTCGCAAGGACCACATTCCATCTAGGATTATGGCTATGGAGAAGTGTGAGTTGCAAGCGCTGAAGCAAGGAAGTGGCACTGCCAAGGATTACATGGACATGATCATCCTTTTGTCCAGGTACTCCCTTGAGGATATGAACACTGAGGAAGCCAAGAAGGAACAGTTCGTGGAAGGCCTTCCGCAAGCCCTGCAGTATGAACTCATCGGTTCCGACTGCCCAACCTTCTTCGACCTGGTGAACAAGGATCTCATTCTTTAATACAAGCGTCGTGCTATGGAAGACACCCGCAAGTGCAAGATGATCAACAAAGTTAGTTCGAGCAACCAGAAGCCTCGCCAATGGCAGCCAACCCGAGTCAGGCTAACCTATCAGCCTGAGCAAGCTAGACCCTTTGCACCTCCTCCGAGCTACCAGCCTGAGCAGTATGCCAATCCTAGTCCTACCTACAACAACCCCACCAAAAATAATGATGGCAAGAACAACTTTGAGTCCATCTAGTGCCCCTTAGTGATTTTAGTGTATTGAAGATATATATGTTAAGAGATTAATGTGCTTGTGAGTGTACACAGGCTCTATAAGTCGGTGAGGAGTTTGATTTATTTGAAGAATATCGACCCGTAAAAATGAATATCTTTGACTCAAGACTTTGATACTTTCTTGATGTTTTTGAAAGTGAGGAAATTGGTGTGTCCTTGAAGATATTGATGCGAGGACTTTGAAGCGTGAAGACTCTTGTTTTCGTAGTTTCATTTCCTTTTGAGTCCTAGGGACACTGTACTGTTACAGGGGGTCGAGGTAAAACTAAGGAAAAGTTTCCAAGTGATGCTCATCTCAAAGCCTACACATATCCTATCCTTAGAGTGAAGCCTTTGGAAAGCTTTCATAGTTTAGTTGATTTCTTCAATGACAGAGATGAAGATCTTTTGGTCTTTGAGGAAATTTCTCTAACTAAGAAGTTAGGATTTTGCCCGTGCGAATTACCTACAAGTGAGGAATATGAGAGACATCACGAATTTCACGGCCTGAAAGTTCTGACCGTTGTTGCGTTGTACGCCAGTTGTCCTGAGACCTTATCCACATAACGGGCATATCATTAGGGCATTTATGTCAAATCATGTCAAGATTGCTCCCAGGCTATAAATAGTTGCACCTAGAACCGCTAGTTGGTTGGCTGCTCCAAGAGAGAACTGGACACTTGTCATTTGAGAGCATCCCATCCTCTGAACACCGTGAGAGAAAATCATCAGTGAGGAAAAACCAGAAAACCCAAATCAAAACCCAAAAATCCAAAGTGGTTGAGCATCACTGAAGAGATTGTTCCTGTGTGGAACCGATGCTAGTTATATTTGAAGGCTATGCATCTTCTAGACGGTTAGGCATCACTGATTTCGAGCATCCAACACTACATTGTGGATTGCCGGGTGACTGAATGTGTGAGGGTTTGGAAGTATGCCCTGAATACTTACCACAAGTGTTGGGCAAGGACTGTGTGTCCTTAGCTCAAGGAGAATACGGTAAGGACTTAGTGTCGTAGGATTATGTTTCCCGTGGTTTAAATACCAAGCTGCTTCAAACCAGACGTATGACTATCACATCAGTTGGAATTGGGTCATCAAATCACTGTCTTCACCGAGTACCTGGTTCTATTTCCTCAACCCTTCTATTTCCTTATTCATGTATTGATGAAATTGATCCTTACTGTTTGAAGAATTTGACTAAAGACTTTCTCAATTTCCTCATCTCAAATTCTTAACACCACTTGTTCTTCACCTTCTTATCCTGATAGCCTACTCGCGCTAAGTGTTTGTTTCATTCCATCGTGATGACCATGCTTTTGTCATGTTACGCTTATGCCGGAGTACTTATTCCACTTCAAGTTGTTCGTAACTTAGCAATTTCCTCACAGGGAAATTCCTCAGTGACAAATTCATGAAAATTGCCTATTCACCCCCCTCTAGTCGATATAACACACTTTCAATTGGTATCAGAGGTAGGCACTCCGTTGTTTTGTGTGATTTTAGTTTAACCACCTAGAGTTTTAGTTATGACGATGGTAGGTATGATCAAGGTCACTGCAGACTATCCTATCTTTGAAGGGACGGACTACCCCTACTCATGCATCTTGAAGCAATTGACAACAATCTCTGGTATGTTGTGGAAAATTGTGTTCCGTCTGTCCATCCAACTATCAACGCTACTGATGTCAAGGGATTCAGGAAACTCTACTCTCAAGCAAAGAATATCATATGTGGCCATCCGAGAAAAGGTTAGTGTGGTAGAGTGACTGCTTTGGGATTTGCAAAGCTCATCTAGGACAGGTTGTCCAAAGTCAACGAAAGAGTCTCTACTCAACGTGACTCTCGGGTTGATGTTCTTCGCGATCTCTTCAACCGATACAAAAGACTCGATAATGAAATTTGTTGGAAAACCTTCGACCGCCTCACTCATATCTACAAGGAGCTACACGCTCTTGGGGTCACTAACATCACCGACCATGAGGTGGTGAAGAAATTGCTGAGATCTCTTGATTCCTCATTCCATACATTTGTTCTCATGATTCTAGAGCCTGGTGACTACAAGTCACTAGATCAAGCTGATATTCTTGAGAGACACAATACTCATTAATTCCAACAATCTGAGAAGAGAGATCTCTATGGTCCAAGCTATGGAAGATCTCGTGCATTGAAGGCAAATGATGTTTCCCCATCTAAAGAAGAAGAATCTAATTGCACTATTGGTGATCATGAAGAAATTGGTCAGGAACTTGTAATGCTTGTGAGTAAATTCCAAAATTTCTCCATATGAGGTCAGTTCGAAAAATCTTCAAGAAGAGATGTGATAAATCAGAATCATCATCTCACGACAACAAGAAGAGAACCTGCCATAAATGCAAGAAGTCTGGTCACTACCTTGCTGATTGTCTTCGCTGGGTAAAGGAATCAAAGAAGAAGATGTACAAAGATGATAGTTCTGATGACTCAAAGAAAAAGAAGAGATCTTCAAAATAGCCATCATCAAAGTCCTTATCGCACAAGAAGAACAGTTTCAGAAAGGCTAGGTCTCTTATTGGCAAGGAAATGGATTCCGAGGAAGATTTTGAGGAATGTGATGAAGAGGATGGATCTGAAGAGTTAGAGTTTAGTGTGGCAAGTCTAGCCCTTTACACCACATTCGTCGGTAAGTCCATATTCAGCCTCGAAGAAAATGACAATGTCAATAACATTGTTGACAACGATGACGACTTTGCTCCCACATATTGCTTCATTGCAAAAGGTGCCAAGGTACCCAAACACACGTCCTCTTGTGACTCAAGTGACAGTGAACCTTACGATTATCAGAAACATAGGTACTACCAGCTTTCTAATATTGCCACTAAGCAACAAAATGCTGTTAAAAAGCTTCATAAATTGCTAGACAAAAGAGATGACATGTTGAACGAAGAAATGGATCAGACTCAAACTCTGACTATTGACATTCAAAGTCTTTAGTCTAAGTTTGATATTCACCAAGAATGTCATGACACTCTCTTGGGTGATCATCAGAAGCTTTCTTATGATTTTTTTTCAAAGAAAGCATGACCTTGGGAAACTAAGAGCGTCTCATGATGATCTTCCAAGTGAAAATGATTTTTTGCTCATTCAACACACATGTTCCTCCCACGAAGAATTCATGTCACTATGCATGAAATGCATCGAACATGAATCTGCTAATTCTTCACCTTAAAGTTCAAATGCTTCTATTGCTACAAATTCTTCAAGTGTATATGTGGTCACAATTTCCTCACTTGAGTAACCCACAACTGTCACTGACAAAAATTCATGGTTGATGGAATTGTATGTGATAGGCATATACAAAAGTCTCAAAGGGCATCAAACCCTTCGTGATGTGCTCAGAAAGTAGATTGTGAACAAAAAAACCCAGGAAAGCGGGCATTGCATTTGAGAGGAAATGGAATGTCGATGGATCATACTGGAAACCTGAGATGTATCCCAAAACATCATGGGCTATGGAGAAAGGACCTCCTATAGATCCATCTACACTATCAGGTTTTGCATGTGAAACTTAATATTTCTCTGATGAGTCATTTGACTCCAACTATAAAATGTTCAAAAATCAGAATGGTGAAGCATTTTCTAAATATGTCAAAACTAACTGCAAGAATGACCACCCTTGAGAAAAATATGGGTTCCCAAAAGCATCTTGGAAAATCTTCATGTAAATGTCCTCATGACACCACCCATGAAGAACAGGAAGTCCAGATCAAATTCCTCAAGTGGACCAAAGTCTTCACAAGGATCAAAGTCCTCATATGGTCAAAATTCTGCTTATACTCGTGCTAATGCTTCTAGTATGTATTCGCGTACAGGGGTCATGAATATGTGCAGTATTCCTCAAACCATTATGTTCATAAATCCTCGAAGAATTTCTTTCCATATGCATTCGAGTACACTAACCCACGTCTTGTGAAATTAAGTGCATTAGCTTCAATGCCTAATTTTTCATATGGTGCTCGCAGGATTGTGAACTCTTTCCATCCCTTCAGATGTGGGTGGTGATGAAATTGAACTAAACATTTATCCACGTCGGGTCTCGAGATGAACTTGATCGTCTAAAGAATTTTCTACAGACCTGAAAAAATGCTTGAAAGAATGCAAGCTACTAAGGATGAAATGATTATCATTTCACACATACTCATATTAGTTGAACTCTACACTATGTGATGACATTCAAGTCAGGTGAATTTAACATCATATTATTCATTATGAAGCATATGAGATGGTAAGTTGTGTTGGCTCTTTTTACTCGTTAGTGACTCCCCTCCCCTCCCGCGACCCGCGCCGCCCCCACGGCGGTGGGGTCGTGCCCCCCGCTTATCACCTCCGCAACCCCCCTTCCCTCCTCCCACTCGCGGGCGCTGGTGTGCCATGCCGGCCCTTGGACGGGCGGCCTCGGTGACGGCTGGCCTCTAGCCCTTCCCCTCCCCACTCGGGTGGCTTAGGGCAGCCCGGGGCGTGGTGATGCTCCTCAATGGCACAGGCCTGGCACGGTGGTGGGGCTTCCCCCTGGTGCGGCATGGGTGGCCTTGGTGGAGGTGGTGGTCAAGTTGGTGGCTGGGTGGCACAGGTGGTGCTCCGACCCTACAAGCCCAGATCTGGGCCCCTAGGGCCCGATCTGTGTCAGGTCGGGCCTGCTTCGTTGCCTCTGATTGACCTGCAGCGGGGGTGAAAGCATTGATGTTGCACTGTTGTAGCGTGTTGATGGGAGCTTCACGAGCTTTTCCATGCTCGGCTCAACTTTTGGGCTGCATGAGGGTGGCGACGGCGGCGGTCTACATGCAGCAGCACGGCGGCTGGAATTTTACGAGCCTCGGGGCTTGGCCAGGGCTCGGACGGGCCTATTTGGCCTGGTGTGTCTCGGCTCCTGTGTCTGGTCGACACACGCCGATGGAGGTGGAGGACGTCCTCTGGGTGGCTACTCTGCTGCCGCCCTCCAGTTCCAATGGCTTGGTGTGCTCTTGTCATCTTGTGCGGATAGCGACCGTCTTGGATGGTGGAGGTAGTCCCCTCTTGCGTGGTTGTCCTCCTATTGGACCTTGTCTTCGGGTGGTTAGCCTCAGACTGCCTAGCCTTGCTACATTGTCCATGGTCATACGACGATGGTGACTGCAAGATCCTGGTGGCGTATATTAGTGGATGGCATGCTTGGCGGAGCGCCTCCGATTGTCCCGGAGGTGGTGGTTTGGGGGTCGGGAGAAATCCTTGTCATTTGACACCGATACGGTGATGCTTGAGAGAGTCACCCATCCTTCTTGAACGGTGTCGGGGGAAACTCTAGGACCTGTCCGGGCAGCAGTGTCGTTGTCGTTATTATCTTTCTTGGAGGTGCTGCTTGGTACGCGATGGAACAGAGTGCTTGGATCGTGGTGGTAATATTCCTGAGGGGACGCGGCAGTTGCGGGTCATTATTGTTTTCGTAAATTCGCTCGTGTTGGCATTGTTTTCTCCTTCTTTTCTTTTGGGCGTAGATGTGTTGTTTCCCAGCAATAGTTTCATGTTGTATCATGTGGTTGCTATATATATATAGCGGGGCAAAAGCCTATTTTGAGAGAGATGGTAAGCTCTACTTATTCATCTTTAGGATGACACCCCCAAAGCCACTGAGCGGGTTCTTGACAGTGGATGTACTAATCACATGACTGGTAACAAGAGTCTATTCATGAACATTCCATTAACTCCAGCACCACTGAAGCATATGACCTACGCAGACAAAGGAAAAAACAAAGGTATTGGGTCTTGGTAAGGCTGGTATATCCAATGACCAACACTTGGACAAAGTAATGCTTGTCGAATCCCTTGGGTTTAACCACATGTGAGCCTCAATGTTGTGTGATCTTGATATGATTGTCATCTTTGGCAAATATCGTTGCGTAGTCATCACGAAATCTGACAAATCCAAAGTCTTCAAAGGATTTAGGAGAGGAGACTTGTATGTTTTTGGTTTCTCTATAGGTCTAGGGCCGACCACGTGTCTAATTGCAAAAGCCTCAGAGTGCGGGCTATGGAATCGACGACTTGGTCATGCAGGCATGAGGAATCTGCACACTCTTGTGAAGAACAAGCATGTCATTGGCATTGAGGGTGTCAAATTCCTCAAGGATCATTTACGCGGGGCTTGTGAGTGTGGAAAGATAACCTGATCCAAGCACCCCTCGAAGACTATCATGACCACCGTTCATCCTTTTGAATTACATCACATGGACCTCTTTGGACCTGCTCATTATGCCACAATAACCCATGGGACATCTCTATATGGCTTTGTCATTGTTGATGATTATTCATGTTACACTTGGGTGCCTATTATTTGTTACAAAACTGAAGTTTGTGAAGTCTTCAAATGATTTTCCTCAAGGTCCTTGACGAACTTCGAAGTGAAGATCAAGCACATCACGGGTGATAATGGGACAGATTTTAAAAACACTAGCCTTGATGATTATCTTGATGAACTTGGTATTACTCATGAGTCATATGCCCCATATACACCTTAGCAGAACAACATCGTTTTGCGCAACAAAAGGACTCTTGTTAAGATGGATCACACTATGCTTGAAAAAGATCAGATAGTGAGGAACAACGAACGACTTGTACCACAAGGCTACACACAGGTTGAGGTAATTAACTTCGATGAAACGTTTGCAGTTGTTGTTAGACTTGAAGCTATCCGTATATTGCTTCCTTATGCTAACCATCACAATATCACCTTATATTAAATGGATGTGAAAAGTTCATTCCTCAATGGTATGCTTGAGGAACAAGTATATGTTGCTGAGCCCCAGGTTTGGAAGACCCAAAGCATCCTGACGAAGTCTTCAAACTCAACAAGTCTCTCTATGGTCTCAAGCAGGCCCCTGTGGCGTGGTATGACACGTTGAAGGACTTCCTCATGAAGAAAGGATTCAAAGCAGGTTCACTTGATCCAACTCTTTTCGCAAAATCCTATGACAATGAACTATTCGTGTGCCAAATATTTGTAGACCGTATTATTTTTGGTTGTACTGGAAAACATTATAGAGACGAATTTGGCTACATGATGGGTGAAGAATATAAAACTTCCATGATGGGGGAGTGAAAATTCTTCCTAGGTCTTCAAATTCATCAACAATGCAATGGCATCTTCATCTCTCAAGAGAAATACCTCAAGGATGTAAGAAATTCGGCACGCAAGACTACAAAGTCGTCAAGATTCTAATGCCTACCAACGCCACCTCTACACTGACGAAAATGGTAAAGATTTCGATAAGAAGGTATATGGCTCCATGATTGGCTCTTTAGTGTACCTATGTGCATCTAGGCCAGACATTATGCTTAGTGTTTGCATGTGTGCCCGTTTCCAATCACCAAAGGAATCATACCTTAAGGTTGTCAAGCATATTCTTGGATATCTAGGTCACACACCAATGCTTGGATTATGGTACCCCAAGGGCTCAAATCTTCATCTTGTTGGATATTCAGACTCTAATTATGCTCGTGACCGTGTGGTTCGCAAGTCAACATCAGGCACATGTCATTTCCTCAGACGATCCTTAGTCTGTCGGTCCTCGAAGAAACAGAACTTCGTGTCACTCTCCACTACTGAAGCTGGGTATATTATTGCTGGTTCATGTTGTGATCAACTACTATGGATGAAGCAAACCCTCAAGAACTACGACATCAATGTGAAGAATGTGCCACTCTACTATGACAACGAGAGTGCAATCAAGATGCAAACAATCCAATAAAACACTCAAATACCAAGCACATCCATATTCTTCATCATTTTCTTCATGATCTTTTACTCAAGGGAAACATCTTCCTCGAACATGTGAAGACTCGAGAACAACTGGCAGATATCTTCACTAAGTCATTGGATGAAAATATATTTTGCGAGTTGCACTGTGAGCTAAATATCTTAGAATCTTCGAATATTTTGTGAAAGGAAACACATCCTAACACTTATGCAAAATTGATAACTTAGATGTGGAACACACAAAGTAACATTTTTCCTCAATCAATGAAGACTAACCTACCAAGTGTGAAGAAATTAATGAAGCATTTGATTCTCATGACCCTACGACAATTGTACGCGGTGTCTGAATTCATCATTCTTACACGGTGGGTTACGCCACCAACCAAAGTTGAAATTCTTCAAAGATGAAAATTTTCAAATTCTTCAAAAGTTTGCAAATTCCTCAAAAGTTCCAATTCTTCAAAAAAGTGTTCTTCATTTACTATATACATATCCATTTATGTTTGAGCTTTCAATCTCCTAAACAGCATTCACTTATTGCTAAGTCTTCTAGTTGGTTTTTCTTCTAAGTGAATGTGATCGGACCCATTTCCCCTCTATGCTAAGTTCAACCCAATCCATTCACAAATTTTTCATATGTGTTCTATTTGAAACCCTTTCAAAGTCTTCACTGAATACTTGTCAGCTGAAGAATTTGGGAATAAAATCTTCGAAAATATCTTATCAAAATCTTAGGTCGTTGCTCCTCAAACCGGGCCAACTACCCACGTCTAGATAACCCACGATCTCCCAGTGACTTCACCTCTTAATACATGGGTGACACAAGTCGAGCGGAGAGCAAGGTTCAGGGGCAGTTTGGTCCGAAATCTTCGATCCGGACCGTTTTCACGTGGGCTATAAATACCCCTTCACCATCCTGAGTAACTCTATCTTCCTCTTGATCTCACTATTCACCACTCAAAGCTCAGACCTGGCGCCGCCGTTGGAAATCATCGTCGCCTGAAAAGAAAAGCGTCACTGCCTTGACCTCCTCATCGTCGTACTCGCTCCTGTCGCGGACATCCTCCCTCCGTCGCCGTCATAGCTGTCTTCTGTCGCCGAGTTAGGGCACAAAAGATCTAACACGACGAACTTCTCCTCCACTTCTTAGTGTTCGTCGTGTTCTTCAGCTAGGCTAATTAAAATCTAATTTCACTACCCTTGTAGATCTTTGTGTTTCCATAAAATCTTCAAGAAGTGATTATTCCTCATCAGATTCATCCTATGAACACTTCCTATGCTTAGATCACATGATCAATTTCACTAAGTTATATTATTCTTCAAAACATTCTTTAATTCTATGAATTTTTGGATCTACACAACAATGGGACCTAAGTCAATAACACTTATCAAAATTCTTGAAGACTTATTTGGTCAAATTCCTCAACTTGATTTACTTTTGAAAACCTTCTGAGAAGGCATATGACCTCTTCAAATTCTTCGCACCTATACTCTGTTCACAGGTACAAAATGTATGCTGACGAATCTCTAGGTTCTCATCAACTTAACTCATTTGCAGAATTTTTTAAAGAAAATTTGTGCACCTCCTTCGAATTCTCAAAAGCTCAAATTTCTCAAGTGAAGAAAATGGGTGAAGGAAAGATATAGCAGAAAGGAGGAAAGAAGCCACAGACCAACACTAGCTTTGAAATCCTTGAGGTAATATATGATGAATACTGCACACATGAATAAATATATGGCAAAGAAACTAAAGAAAAACGCAAGACGCACACACACAAAATTAAGAGGAGATGGTCCAGAGAATGGAAGGAGTACAGATATGTGACTCCCAAATACACGAAGAATTTCGCACTGAATCCTCCAAGCCCAAGACCTCCTCTAGTTGAAGTCCAACTCACTGATCCCACTAGAATTGTCAATGGTGAGCAATTTCCTGCCAAATGGGCTAAATGTCACGCAAAACATCAAAAGATTGTAAAATATACCGTGAGGAAATTGAACTTGGAGACTACTGCTGAAGCTGCAACTTCCACCTCCTCTATCGTTGAAGCTTCTCGCACAGAAATAGATCCAAATTGAGCTCTGCTGAAGAAATAGGCTGTGAAGACTAGATCTTCAACTTCACAATCATCACATAAAAATCCTCAACCACCTCCAACTATGGTTGCTAGTTCCTCAGTGACTGCCGCAAAGTCCTCAATACCAGTGCATCTGGAAACAGGTTAGCAAACAATGGGAATTGCAATTCCCTCAGGACCCTCTGCTTCTGGCTCTACACACACTTCTTCAAGTCTAACCATGAAGAAGAAGATGACTGCTGGGCGAGGAAAAATACCAAGCCCAAACAAGGTGGTCTTCAATATTCTCTCTCAATCTGTGGAGGATGAGGTTGATTATGACGAATTAGCTCAAATCATCAGAAACAAACGGTAGAGTGTTTCTTAGGACAAAGACACAAATATTTCTCTCATGCTGGATTCCAGGGTGGTGTTAGACTTCATCGACGTATCGTATCAAAATCTTTAGACTCCAATTAATGATTTGCAACTTCCACCTGGGGCAAGCCATGTTAGCGGTATTTATCTCTCAAGAGAAATGGAAAGTTGAGAAGGGCAAGAGGGCAAGAAAGGAACAAACTCAGAAGGGGAGGTTCCAGAAGAACAACCTCCTCTCTTTGACCCCTGGACATCTTGTTTCGACATAGACTGATATCAAAAGCATAAGTGAATAATATAGTCGCTATCATGCGGACTCGAAAGGTGCAAAGTTCAGATTCGTCAATGTGGCGATAAAGTCTATCACGAATCACAAAGCGAGGGTTGCAGTTCCTATGTAACCAGAAAGTCCTTAGGCTATCTCCTCCACATAGCCTATTGAAGAAATTGTCAGGCCTGAACAAATTCAAGCACGTGAAGATATTGCACCTGAAGAACCAACCAGGCCAGCTGAAGAAATTGTTGCGCCTGAAGAACATGCTCCTGCCAGGAAGACTGCATCACCCGTGCCTGAAGAATTTTCTCCAACAACAAAATCTTCAGGAGTGAAGAACCTGACACTTACTTGTGCAGCAAAAGTGAAGAAAACCAAGGTTGTTTAAAAGGAAGCTGCTAAGAAGCGAAAAGCATCAGCAAGCACATATTCCTTAGAAGCCAAATGTTGGAGGACTTTGATAAGTTCCTCAAGTGCACCAATTGACGCTACTCCAATGAGCACGGTACCCTCTTAGGAGATGGTGCCATTTGGAGAAGAACATGGCATCATTGAAGGGGATTAAAAAATTGATGAAAATCATTGCTTCCACAGAGCCAATCAATGAAGAAATTGAAGTAGAACCAAATACTTCAATTCCTAAATTATCATGACCCCCACCTCAGTTGTCTGCTAAAGAGGTAGGTGTTAAAGAAATGGAAGAAGATGTGGATATTGGCTGCCACACACCTGTCATCGATGATGAATATTGGGAAGCAATTGATCCCAATTCACCGTTGGCCACTCCGCTTCCTCGAATCCTCAGTCCCGAGTTGTTACTAAGGAAATTCAAAATTGGTTTGATGATCGACACACTCCGAAGAAATCCATTCTGGAGGAAGTACCAGCTGCATGAGCTAAAGAAACTATGGATCAAACTATGATTGAAGATATTGCTGCATCTGATCCTCAGCCCACTGCTAGCCAGACTGTCATTGAAGAATCTTGTAAGCATATTCCTGAGACTGAAGAAACTATGGCTGAAGAAACTGCTCCTCAAGTTGAGGTTACTACTGATGAGCCTCATGTTCAAAATCCTCAATCAACAATTGTTGTGTCTCAAGCGCCTCAGAATGAAGAAGGTCTCCGACGACTTGTGGGAAGATATAAGAGAAATATTCAACCCAAGACACTTCAGGAATTTCTAGGTACAAATGGACCCAAATTTCTCAAAGAGAAATTTTTTGATGAACATCATTTCTTCATCGGTGCAAATCTATATGACTCTCCTGGGATAAGGCGCAAGAGGTTCTCGACTGCGACTCAAATGAACTTCTACGGTGTCATGCTCTTTGGGAAGAATAAGCTTTTCCAGAACCGTCAAATTCATGATGCAAACATAGAGGCTCTGCGCTCCAAGTTGCTGGGGTCGCGCACCTCACGCTCCAAGATGCGCTCGCTCCCCCCCCTCAGTGTAAGGGGTCCGCCGAGCACCCCCATCGGACCGGGCTCAGGGTCTCCAACCTGGGGCCGTCTGGTACGGCCGGTGCAACAAGGAGGCGCTTGGGGTCCATGGAGACGCGCCCCGACGTGCGCCCGCATGGGCCAGGAGAGTGGTGCCAAGCACCAAGGTCATGGGAGTTTGCCGCTCAGGAGGTCGACAAGCTGCAAGGAGTGTAGGTCGCGTGCACCTCGTGAGGTGTTGGGATCCCGCAGACTCGTGAAGCTTTAGGAGTTCGTAGCCTTAAGACCTAGCTATCCCCAGCAAGCGGGGTGGACCCCCGCTCTACGTAACGACAGGCGGCATGATGCACCCGTAATAGTTGAGCCGTCAGGTGATTTTTTGGACCGTTCGGGTTAAACAGTTCGTAGTATTTTGTGTCGCCCCAAGTGGATGTTTCCTGAATATGTAACAAACTATATTAACCTTCACTTGAGATGGTGCCATTTGCCTAAATTCTAAGCTTTAGTGGCAAGCCTCCACCTTGCAAAAGACTCTTCGGCCGGCATTGGACGTGATGGCTCTCGCACTTGGGCCATGAGAGCGTTGTGCCTACGTACACGTTTCCACGCCGGGGGCGGGAAACATCAGAGAAGAACACTCTAGGGGGGATCCCTCCATAGGTGCCCATGTCTCCAGGCTTGACGCTGCACGCCTGGGGATGGAGGGTGGGGGACCTCTTCAGAATCGTCCATATCCCCAGGCCGGACGCCGCACGCCTAGGGATAGAGGGTGGGGGCCTTCAATACCTCCAATTTCTCCATGCCCCGTGCCACTTGCTTGGAGACGGGGGATGGGAGCTTGGAGTCAAACATCCGGAGGCGTACCCGTGACACTCTCACGTAAAATGAGTGGGTTGTAAACACGAAGGGCCTCCTAAGTGTAACTCCACGATGAGTCGCGTCGTGTCCACGATGGACGGACCCTCACATGCCCAATTGGAAGTCCCTATGCTCCGCGTTGGCGGAATGACTGTCGAACCGCGACTATGCCTAAACCATTGTGAAATCCCTTGCATCATGCCTGGGATCGATCGGAGAAGACATCTCGCAAGCCGCAACTAAAACTTCTTTTAGGTTGACCCGTGCTGGATATGAAAGCCGCATTTCTTCTTAGGTAGATCTGTGCTGGGCACGGCGGCTGCTTTTATTCTTTCCTATTTTAGACTTGTGAATGAGCTCATCGGGCTGGCCCATATTGGGTGGCAGCCGCAACTCTCCTTTTTGGGCTCGCGAACATGTTAGCTTTGAATTTCCTACTGAATGTCTTGGTCTTCTGGTTTTCCTGGAGCTCCCTTGATTTTCAGCCCTCTTACCATGCCCAAATGCAAGCGGGCAAGCATGCACCGACGAAACAAGGTAATCTCTTTGCAGGACTTCCCTCAAGGGCCCTCGCGAGGCCGACCTCGTGAGCAGCAGCCGCTTGTGTGATCTGCCCACGCAAAGAAGACGAAACTCTAAGCGATGCGCCTCGGGAGCCCTCACACCCACGCTCGAGGGTTCAGCCCTAGCGCCACGAGGCATTGGAGAAACAATGGTGGAAGTGCATGCTCGACAGGGAGAATCAGGGAGGAGTTTATTTTCGACCCAGAATAGCGTTCAAATCAGTTTGGGGTGCGAAGTACATAACCCCTGTTTTGCGCCCCATGCAGTGAACATGTTGCGCTACAGGGAAAGGATGGTGTCGCGGAAGAGGGGAAGTCGGGTTCCCAAAGCACCGACGCCAGGCGGCATGGGAGGAATCCTTGTGAGGGTAGCAGCCTCGTGAGATTCGTGCGAGCAAACGTTGCAAGGAGATCCGTGGTGCATCTGTGGGGCCGTGTGAAGGAGCTACCCCCGGGGACCTCAAAAAGGACCGTAGCCTAGGAAACGCGAAGCTGGAGAGGGCACGGAGGCCTCATGAGCTGCGTGCTAAGGTCTCTCGTCAGCCAGGACGTAGGAAACACACGAAGAAAAACAAAAGGCATCGCACAAGAAACGAACACACCCCAAGCATAACAGACAACCGTTACTCGAAGCAAAAGTAAGTTACAAATGTGTGACATCCCTACGGGGACAAGGGTTCTTTGGTGCAGCAGGTAAAGGTCGAGGAAGCTCAAGCAGAGGAGGCATGGTCCTTGTCGTGTCCCTCATAGGCTGCGGCGTTGAGGCTGTCGCCCTCCTCACGAGGCATCGTCTGGGCGAACCGCCCAACAAAAGACTCCACGTGCCCAAGCACATTATCCACGAGGGGGCTCCCGACCTCCGCAGGCACCGGCTCCATCACACGGGAGAGGTCGAACGCGGGATTTTCGCGTTGTAGGTTGGAGAAGACGCTCGTCAGTACGTTGCCCACGAGGTTGCGTGTGCCGGAGTCGATGTATTCCTCCACCTTGGAAGCGCCCGAATCCAGCGCCTCCATAACCCTAAGGAGGAAGTTGGGCTGACCTCCATCGCCATAAGCTCATGACAGCGCGGGGGCATCCCTCACGAAGTGGCGAAGCACGACACCCGCATGTAGGGCTAGTCCCTGGGAGCGATGGGCGCACAGTGCCTTCATGCGCCGCGCGTGCGCCGCGACATCCTTGGCCGTATGCGCAACGTCGGCGGCTTCACCAACGTGTGCCACGAGCAACTTTAGCTCCTCCTAGGCCTCCCCCTCGCTCTTGGAGGCGGCCTCCAGGGCATCCAGAGTACCCTGCAGATGAGTCCCGAGCATGCTCACTTCCTCTTGGAGCTTGTCGTACTTGAGCTAGAGGAAGGCCTCTTGCCACACGAGCTCACCGTGGTACTCCTCGAGGGCGGCCACCCGCTCTCGAGCTACCCTAACGTTTGCATCGGCAAGGGCTTCCTCGTGCACCGCCGCAAGGATTTCCTCACCAACGAGAAAGCGCCTCTCTAAGGCCTCGAGGCGCTCGCGCTCCGCCTCTTTGTCGCGGGCGGTCCGGGTGTCCTCCCACTCACGGGTGGACACAATCGCCTCCTGTTGGATGCTGGTGGTTTCCCTGAGGGTCTAGTACACCCCATGCCCATGGCCCCGAAGGGAAAACGCGGCATCGTCGGTCACACGTACCCGGGGCTCTGCCGCTGCACCGGCTAAGACGCGTACTCCCCGGGCTCGGCTAGGCCAAGTGCGGAGGAAGAGGCCTCACCAACCGGTGGTGCGTGAGGGAGTGCCCTCGGTGAGGCATCCCTCGTCCTCTTGGATGTGGGCGCCCTGAAAAGCTTGGCGATCGGGTTCGTCGGATCAAGAAGAATATGCAAGGAGAAGTGATAATGACGATGCACCTACTCGTCGCTAGCAACCCAGCGCCAGCGCGCTGGGTTGGCCTTGGGGGCCGGACCTCATTGCCCCTGGGGGCTGATGGCGGTGTCGATGGCCCCGCACGCACTTCAGCCCCCGTGGCGTCCCTACTAGTCACCATGGAAGGGATGAAGGACAAATTTGCACAAGGATGGTGGAGAAGCACACGAAGAAGGCAGACGAGGGAGCAGTGTGGTGGTAGTTCCATCCCTTGGGCGCAGTGGTTTTTGTAGGAACAACCACAATACCTGAGGCGCTGCAGGGGTTGGAGGCGACATATGCCCAGTTGGGCGCCACGTGCCAGTCCTGGCCCACGGATAGAGAGGGTTCGTGCCTTCCTGTTCCTCCAATGTGTTGTCCCATGCGTACCGCGGGCCCATGGGAAATCTTCCGTGAGAAGGATGGCGCAAGTGGGTTGCGTCGGTCAAGGGAGCAATAATGACGGGCACTGCGCGCATGCTTTGCATAGGTTCACTCGGAGCGGTTCCCAAAGCATTGTGGGAAGGAGGAGTTCCACGGCACGAGGGTGCTGCGCGTTGAGCCTGGCCCACATGCAATTGAGGCCCGCGTCACGGGGGCTACTGTTGGTCCTCTCGGACCGGGGGTTCCCAGACCCGTCGGCCAGCGGCGCTAGGTGCAACACGGATAGGCAAGTCTGGCCCTACCCATCGGCAAGCCCGACGAGGAGGACCCTAGCGAGGGCCCTCAGATCGTGGGGTGGGCATTTGAAGATCGTCGCCAAGGGCCTCGAGAGTGTGTCCAGAGGCTACCCTTGAGACTTTCGTGGGGTGGACCCGCTGATGGCAACCTGGCAGGGTCTCGCGACCCTGTGTCTTCACGTGGATGATGAAGGATATGCAGGCGACGCAGGAGCGGTGCTAGCAGGCACGGACAGGGAGGATATCCTCTTCCGTGCTAAGAGAGTTGGGCCAGTTGCAGTGCTCCCGAAGCGACTCCCAAAGGTTTCTCGATCGGTGCAAGAAGACTAATGTCAGGCCCCTGGGACCGGGGTTACTCAGGCCCATCGTCCTACGGCCCCGGGCGCGACATCGTAGAATAAGCCTAGTTCAGCCCACACGCAAGCCCGGCAAGGAAGACCCTCACGAGGGCCCATGCCTCACGAGACGAGCGCTCGAAGATTGTCGCCAAGGGCCTCGGGAGGGTGTATGTCGTGAGGTCTCCTGTGAGACCCTCGCGGAGTGGGCCCGGCGAGGGCGACTTGGCAGGCTCCCATGACCCAGCTCCTTCACGTGGCTAAGATAGGTTGTGCATGTGGCGCAGGAGCGGTGCTAGCGGACGTGTACGTGGAGGATTTCCCCTTCCATGCTCAGTAAGATGGGCCAGCTATCATGCTCCCAAAGTGACTCCGAAAGGTTTCCCATTCAATGCAAGGAGACTAAAGCTGGGAGTTTGATAGGACAGAGGTCACCGCTAAGCCCACTAGCATGTCATGAAGAGAAGCTTTTGCAGGCGAAGACCACCTTTGTCAAGGCAGACTGTAGTCATGTCCCCTTTTTAAAATGCATGTTGTGCCAACCCTTCCCGCCAATATTTTCGGGGGAAGAGGAACGAGACCAGTATGTAGTCATGTCCCCTTTTTAAAATGCGCGATCTGAACCTCGTTTCCCCCACTACGAAAAGAACCCACCTTTGTACTAGTGTTACACGTCAAGTAATCCCACCACAAGCATGAGTAGGGTTTTACACCGCAAGGTGGCCCAAACCTGGGTCAACTGCCTCGTGTTCCAGCTTGCCATCGTAGATCGCGCCACCGTAGAGTCGCCGTGAGGTTGAGAGGTTGAACAAAGTTGGAGAGGGAGCGCAAGCCAGTGTTTGAACCTCTCCTTGGGTCTGTGGAGCCACGATTCAGACATTTGGTGCACCACGTAGGGGTGCGCAACCGCTCTTCCGCTCCAGTTTCGCTCCGTCTTCGCCGACTCCATGGACTACGGTCGCTACGCACGCCCGGGGGCTCAGCGTAGGGCGGATGCTACTGGCCCACCGGTGTCATGGATACCCCCACCGTTATCACCTACAGGCAACACGGCTCGTCGTGGCCTTCGGCATGGCAGGGCGGCTGCTCCGCCGCGTCCCCCGTGGTGGACACCGTGGCTAGCGTTCGCGTGGCAGATCTGAACACGCAAGACGCGCTGCTCACGGCGGGCGAGTTGCTCCGCCACCGCCCGAATGACGGAAGGTATGACGCCTGGGCGGACGACATTGCATGCTCGTCGCAGTCGCTAGGAGGGCCTTGGCGCCCTATGCCCTGCTTTGTCCCCTGGTGCCAGAAGCGGAGGGCTCAAGTGGCGAACCGCCTTTACCGCCCCGTGGCGACCCGCATGGGTCCCAGCTCGAGAGGCTCGGGTGAGACGCGTCCGGTATCGTGCTCTTCCTCCTCCGGGTCGCGGTGGCTAGCCCTCGGCCACCGCCGGGCCCATGTGTGAGCGCGCTCGAGAGGGTCGGCAGGGTGTTCTGCACTCATGAGAACGCGCGCACCCATGACATGATGCACTATCTGGTAGGTGAATATGCCTGGGAAATGCATGTGGCCTGGCGTCGGACCCGTGCTTGCATCTACAAGTCGGGGAGAGCCGTGGCAGGCGCCGGCGCAGCGCGCCTCGCGCCTTCGACCAGCGCGTGTTTCCCTCCGGCATAGGGGGATGCGCTCCACAACATCATCGGGTCATGCTCGGGGGCTCCCGTCTGGGGACCGCCTGGCCTGCATGGAATATCACGTTGGCATGCAAGCGTGGCGTAGGAGTCCGGGGACACAAGAGTTTGTGGTTCAAGGTCCAGCAAGCATCAGAGTGTGGGCGCACCTGTGCTTCACGAGTGGTCGGCCCCCGCAGGCCCTCGGTGCCTCAAGAGTAATCCCCGCGAGGTGCTGCAACTTCCGAGGCTAGTCGCTCCTCCCATTAATGTAGGCCTTGGCGGTGCACATCGTCAAGTGGCTCGATGCTTCCACGACAGCATGACCGCCAGGTGACTTTGGGGGTTGCCTCACTTAGGGGGCACCATGTACTTTGTTTTGTCCTAAGCGAGCATTTTCCAGATGTATAAAAGCTCGATTAATCTTCACTTGAGATGGTATGGTTTGTTTGGACTTTAAGGTTTGATGTTCCGACGCCACCTCGGAATGACGCGCCCCTGCGACCGCCCAAGGAAGGATCGATAGTGAGGGGTTAGACACGGCGTGTGTGCAGGATTCATCCTCATAGCACCTAGATATCTGAGTGACCGAGCTCCAGCTCGGGGGCTCGCTACCCGTGTTAACCATCTCACTAAGGTCCTTAGTGTCATGCCATCTCGACAAGCCGTCACAAGAAAGGTGAAGAAGACACGACTAGGAGCCGGACAGGAGCCTTGCGGCTCCACACGACGACTCTCATGATGGCATGCTCTCTCGGACACATGGGGTGTGAATGACACTCATGTCTGGGCCTTGGGGGCACGCAACAGCGCTCCTGGGGGTATGCGGGGTGTGAACGACACTCATGCTTGGGCCTCAGGAGCACACCTGAAGACCGGGTAATAACGAGTGTTGGGATGTACACGTCCGGGGGCCTCCTATGCATAACCGCACGATGAGCCGCATCGTGGTTGCGGTAGAGGGCCCCTCCCACGTCCTAGTTACAGTCCTCATGCTCCGTGCGAGGGAAGAAGATGATCAAAAAGGACGCTTCGCGAGTCACACCCTTCTTTTTAGGTTGACCCGTACTGAATACGGCTACCGCTTTCTTTTTAAGGTTGACCCGCACTGAATACAACATCCATTTTGATTCGCTTTTTTCTTCGACCTACGAGCGAGCCCGCCACACTGATCCATGTTGATGCGGCAGCCGCGCCCCCTTTTTGGGCTCGTGAACAAGTTAGCCTTGGGTTTTTGATGAAATTTTTGGTCTTCTACTTTTTGGAGTTCCCTTGGTTCATATTTCCCTAAAACACCACCACGCCCAGCAAAGCCCCCATACCTCACCCAAGGGACGATGATGATGACGATGACAATGGCAAGGAAACGCCATTGCAGCACAAGCCTGCCGGCCTACCCTAGGCCTCGCGCTCGTGGGGGCTGGCCACGACGCCTCAGCCTAGGGTTGCCTTGGTGACATTGGGGACTTGGGGAGCTGGGCCCCAGCTTGCGGGCACACCCCGCGCACACCACCTCATCAAGGCCATGGGGTGTACCCCTCATGCGACGACGAGACACAGGAAGGAAAATGCGCACCATCGCAACAAGGTGCTCCTCTACGGGATTCCCCCTGAGGCCTCGCAAACACTCGAGGCCTCTCGAGGAGGGCCTCGTGCCTTAGGAACCTCGGTGCCCGCGCTCGGGGGCTGGATCCGAGCTTGGCAGAAAATGCCGGGGAGAAGTTCATTTTCAATTCAAAATAGCCTTCGATTGAAGGTTTGGAGAACATGGTCTTTCTTACACGCCCTGTGGGGCCAGCGTGTTACATTACAGGAAAGGAGAAACGGCATAAGGAAAAGAAGGACGGGCCTTCAACGCACCACGGCCAGGGACTCCAACGCCGGTGGCGTGTGCGCGCTCAGTCAGATTCCGCTTCCTCCTTCACGCACGCACCGACGGAGCCATCACAGTGTGTGTCACCCCCGCTACCGTCGGAGGAGGAGTTGTTGCCGTTATCGTCAATGTCGGAGGGGCCGCCGCCCCTGTCCTTCATGCTGCAGTCCATGCGTCCGCCGGCACTTCTGAAGACCTTTACGAATAGTGTGGTGGCCCTGTCTAATTTGAAGTGGAGGACGTGCCCATCCCACAAGCCTTGGTCAAGGGTGAACGACTTCCACCCGCGCCTCAGGAATAAGAAGCTGAGGGAGTTGAAATCTGTCGCCACCAAGCTCGGTCGGTTGCAACGCCCATCCGGTTGTAGCCGCAGGCCCAAGGGCACAAGATCCTCCATGTCCTCTGCGAACAAGTCCGGGAGCCGGAGCAAGGTGAGGGGCTGCCCTCCACCAGCACGATGAACTCGCGAGCCGCAACGACTAAGTGACTTCACAACTTGCAGGGTTGGATGCGTGCGACATCGTGCCGGCCCCGTCCATGGTCGCCCCGTCCATCGCATCCGCCATGCCCACCGTGCCCACGGACGGCACCCCTCCCGCGGATGCTCAGGTCGCCATAGGCCGCCGGCGACGAGCGCCCATATCCCCCAGGAGGCGCCTCAAGCACGACATTAGGCACATGAAGAAGCCCCTTTTCCATCGCCGACCTTCGCACACCCTCTCCCCTCTTTACTGTTGTCTTCCTCTTGGCGGTGAGGGGCCACTTTGTTGGTGCCATCACCACAACGATGATAGGCAGGAATGGAAAGCAAGGGCGAGAAGGTCGGGGCAGGAGGTCCCTCCCCCTCGCCCTTATATGGGGCCTCCGAGCGGGCGGTTGGCATAATATGCCTCGCACGTACCCCACAGGTGGAAGATTAACAGGGGCAATGATGGCCCCGTGCCGCACGCAGGCTCTATGTCGGCGTCGGACGGGCGCTGAGGTAATGTGGGAAGCAGGAGTGCCCAGCGCCCGCTGCTCTCCACATGTCGTGCGTAACTCTTCGATGGGGAAGGCATGCATTGCTTCGTTCCCCACTTTAGGATAAAAAGCATCAAGCGCGCGCCCATGGGTTGAGCCGCTTGGCCCGAAGGCCCGGGGAAGCCCAAAGGTGCCAGTTGCGGCCTTACGGTGCGCGTCGTGGCCTAGGGTTCGGCCCGTCGCCATGATGCACAAACAAGGCCCCCATGAAGGCACCCGACTCGCTAGGCTTGCGCCCGCGACCGACGTCACGGGTTTCTAGGCGCCCCTGCGGAGTGGTTGCGGGAGTTTCTCTGGGGCTGCTGGTACGTCCCAAACGTATCTATAATTTCTACTTGTTCCATGATCTTTTGGGTGACATTGTTATATGTTTTTCTACACTTTTATATCTTTTTACACATATTTCTACTAACCTACTAACTCAGTGCACCTAGTGCCAGTTTCTATCTGCTGATGTCTTTTTTGCAGGGGCTTTTACCCAATTTTCCGGACCCCAAAAATCCCGAGAAAAATATCTAAAAATCAGCATAACAGAAGCTTGCATATCACCGAAGATGGGCCAGAGGGGGGCCAGGGCGTGCCCAGGCGACCTCCCAGCACGGCCTCGCCCTGGGCCGCGCACACAGGCCGCCTTGGTGGATCCCACCTCTTCTGACGCCCTTCTTTGGCCTATATTTACTCCTCTGAGAGGAACCCTTTGACAACATCAAGAATCACGATTTTCTCCATCGTTCCGCCGCCGCAGCGCTTCCGAGATCGGGAGCGTCAGGTGACCTCTTACCAGCACCCTTCCGGAGGGAGGATTGACCTCCGGGAGCTTCTCCACTGCCATGGACGCTTCCCGGACGTGCCTTTGACCATGAGTCCATGACCAGTAGCTATGTGATGTCTTCTCTCCAATCTTGTGCTTCCATGAATAGCCCTTGTGAACTGCCCTACATGATCAAGGGATCTATGTAATTTTCTTGCTATTGCTATGCTTGGATTGTTGGGATCCGATGGATTATAAGATTATGTTGAGATTGTTATGAGTTATATATTTGATTATCCTTTTATATTATGTTCCTTAGTGATTCATGCATGTTCTCCATTGCTTTTTATTGCTTTGGCCGAGTAGTAGATTGTAACTCCAAGAGGGAGCGTTATGCATGATTGTGGGTTGATGCCCCCTGATGTCTAGCTTGAGTGACAGAAACATGAGACTAGGGGATGTGATGGTGCCACTAGGGAGAAAAAAATGGTGCTTGTGACCGCGGTTGCAAGGATTGTTTACCTTACGCATAGTTCGTTAATGCAGTTGTCTGTTGCTTTGAGTTTACACTTTGGGTGGGGCTCGCAACTTAATACCAGCGAGATGTTCTGCATAGATATCTCAAGGTGGATGATTAGTAAGTAGATGCTGATGAATAAATGGTCTACTTGTCTTGGCGTAATACCCATTACTATTGAGCCTCTAACTTTCAAATAGCATAATTAGCATTGCGGTGCGTTTGTAATTTTGTCAATTGTCGAGCTGTAATTTGTTTACCCAAGCATAGTTGTTTATCGTCTTTTGGGAGAGAGACATCATTAGTGAACATCATGTGACTCTGGTCCATATCACCACCATTGCTTACACCTCCAGCATTTACTGCTCTCATTTACTTTTCCATTGCAATCACTATCACTATTCCCGCTTGTGTTTTGATCCTTTGCAAACTACAAGGCCGGAGAGATTGACAACCTCTGTGTACTCGTTGGGAGCAAAGTTATTTGTGTGTGTGCAGGTCCACGTCTTCTGCTTGCGCCACGGCAGGGGACACCTACTTTTTGATCCTCGGAGTCCTCCTGGTTCGATAACCTTACAGTCTCCATGTAAGGGAAAACTTGTTGCTGACTACATCTCCACCTTCCACTTGGGGTAACCAACAAGGAGCGAGAAATATATCCACCATCTCGTCATCAAGCAAAGTTTTCTAGCGCCGTTGCCGAGGACTCCAGTCTTGAAGATAGGGGAGTTGCACACTATCTTTTACCTTTGCTTTTTAGTCTTGTTAGTTTACTTTCTAGTTTTTGCTTTAGAGTCTTATACCAAAAACCACAAAAAAAATTAGTTACTTTGCTTTGTTTAGTCAGTATGCCTAAGTCCTTTGCCTCTAGTGTCGCACCCGAAGGAGATATTCTCACCTTCAAACAAAGGGTTGGAGAAAGTTTGAAAGACTCTTTGTTTAGAATTAAAAATTCTCAAGATAGAGCCACCAAGAAGCAATCCAACACTATTTTGCTTAGAATATTTGATGTTGGTATTACTTCTTGGCATAAGTTTGTTCTAGACACAGCAATAGGAGGGAATTTCCTGGATGCTCCCGTTGGGGAGCCTCTTAACGTTATGGAAAATCTTGTCAGAACCCCACCTATTGTTGACATAAAGGATGATATCACTTTAGCTCACATTACGAGTAA
This sequence comes from Hordeum vulgare subsp. vulgare, assembly GCF_904849725.1. Taxonomy (NCBI): domain Eukaryota; kingdom Viridiplantae; phylum Streptophyta; class Magnoliopsida; order Poales; family Poaceae; genus Hordeum; species Hordeum vulgare. The sequence continues at coordinate 350,535,220 of NC_058524.1, read as the reverse complement.
ACGTGAGAAGATAGAGCTAGAGATGCCAAGCATGAGTAATATAAATGAAGTAGATCGTAGGAGTCTAGGGAACTTAAATAGACTTGATAGCTCCATGCACAAAATTTACAAAATTTTGGAGACCCTTCAATCCCATGATATAGATCCTTCTAGGATTGATAAGATCGAGGATATTATTGAAACTTTAGGAACTACTCTATCCTCCATCAAGACTAAAAAGGTAGAAACCCCCGCAAGTAAGGGACCTAAGTTCGTTCACGTACCCAAGGTTCCTTGTCACACCTTGTTTTTCACCCCAAGTTTTCTGTGTTGGAAAAATCAGAGCTTGTTAAAACTTTTTCAAATAATGTTGTGAGTGCAATGTCAGCCCTTGTTTGAGTGTATGCTTGCTTGTTTGATGACTCAAACCCATGAAAAACTTATTATTTTTCTCTCATCAAAAACCCTTTTTCCTTTACATCAAGATCACCTTCATCATGTTGGGATACACTACTAGCTCATCAAGCCAAGTGGCACTTCCAACCAAAGTTGGTGATCTGATCCTAATATCATTTTCATTCATTAAAAACATTACTTGGTGATTTAAAATATTATTTTCCTATATTATATCTATGTCTATTTGTAAGGCCAGTAATGATATTTCCACAAGGAAAATTACTTTCCTGCCTTAGAAAATTCTAGGTAAATTCATGGAAGCTCAGAAGGACATATATTTTCCATACATCAGATTTTCAACCCTATTTTATATTAATAATATTTGAGTAAAACCCTGAAAACCATTTCTGTCTGTTTTACCTTTTTGAGATGTTTCCAAAGGAAATTATCTCAGTAAATTCCCATAAAATTGCAGGAGCCCTCCCAAACCATATTAGGTGCTCACCTAAAATCTCACCTTGATCCAATGTGGGGAAGTGCACTTAGAGAGCCCAAAACCCTCTCTGTCCAGAGTAGAGTTGGAACAACTCTACATTGCAAAGTTTCTCCAATGGAGCTGAAACTTTGCAGAGGTGTTTAACACCCCAAATAAGGACTCCCCACCAAAAATGGGATTTTTGAGACTCTGTTTGACCACACTTTCTTTGTAAAGGACAGTACTGGTCACCTTGAGACATTTTCAAGTTTGCAAAGCCAAACTTGTTCAATGGAGCTCAGATTTGGTGGAACCCCATGTTTTTACCCCAAGACCAAACCTGTTAAGTTGCATTTACAGTGGTGGAGTGGAAGCACCCCAAGTCACTGTCGAACACCTACTGACAGGAAGGTACAAACCTTCCTAGCCACTGTTTTACCCAATGTCAAGGCCCCAAACTTGGTGGGTTAGAGCACCAGAACACCCTGAACACCCAGTCAACCAGCCCCTCCCCAACTGCAAGCACAAGTGACAAGAACTCCAATTTGAGCTGCAGGACAGTACTCGCAACACTAGTGTTCCTTGCTCCCTTGACCAGCTCGAGCTCCCACTAAACCACAACAGCTAGGCACACTCCTAGCAACACTCAGGACATGGAGGACACGTCCCAAGTGCCCCAGAGCGAGCCAGCATGCCGTGCCATGCCAAAACTGCGCCCTGGGCGCACTGCAGAGAGCCACCGGTAAGGGGCTGACGCTCCGGATGGTCTGAGCCTCCCCAGTTATGTCCAAGCGCTCCCCCGACAACCATTCAATGCAAAGCTACCCCAGGGACCCTTTCCCCCTCGCGCAAGAGCTGAGGCGACGCGTGCCCGTGCGCGCCCCACGCGGCCGAGCATGCACGGTCGCTGCAGCTCGTCCCCACTCGCTTTCCCTCTGCGGCCGTTGCACTAGGAGGCCCTAAACCACGTCCCGAACCTGTGGTTTCGCGGCCAACACCTCACTGTGCTTGCACGCGTGCCACAGTGAGTCATCGGCGTGCCCGAGACGGGTCACCGTCGTTGGCCTATAAATAGACCCCCCCCCAGCACTCCAGCACCCTCCAAGCAGCTTCAGCACAACCAGTAGACACTCCCTAGCCGCCCAATCGAGCTCGCAGAGCCCCGGTGCTCGAGATCGACCGAGGCCCCTCTGCCTCGGAGCTCCGGTCGATCTCCGGCTACAACTCGGCTCATGCGCTGCCCGACCTCTCATTACACTCCCCTCGACACCAGGAACGTTTCCCCTAACTCTCCCGAGCAAATCCATACCCCTAACCCCTAGTTCAACACAAACCCGAAACCCTTCCGCCACGAGCACCTCGTCGCCGGCGACCCAGACCACCTCCGGTGACGTCCCGACCACGAGCACGAAGGCGGAGGCACGAGGAACCCGTTCCCGTTCCTAGCTAGGCCTGAGGACAACGGCAGCCTCGCCGGCGTCCATCTCCACCTCTCTTGCCGGAGGTAGGAGATGGACCAGACAGGTGGAGCCCACCTGTCGGTGTCCTAGGGCAGCCAGCGCGCGCAGCCGCTGACGCTAACCCCACGGGCCCGCAGGTCAGGTTTGAACCTGGCCCGCGCGCGCCTAGTTGCCAGGCCTGTTGGCTGGGCCAGCTGGATCTGTTTCCCCTGGCCTTTTTCTTTTGGTTTAATCCGGCAAACTAAATGATTTTTATAAAATGATTTCGCCAGTAGAAAAATGTAATTCTTCCACCAGTATTTTTCTAAAAATGAGTAGTATTTGATTCTGTAATAGTTGACATTTGTCAATAACAGAAACTAGTTTGGTATAATAAAATGATATTAAAAAGCACTTATTTGCTTCTGTTTGCTTTTAAATAAATATGCTTAGATAATAAAACAACAGGAATCATTTTTCAAAATAATATCCTGAATTTATTCAAGCCTTGCAACATTTTTAAAAGAACTTTGTGATCTGCTTTAGTGAGAGCTAGTATTTATTTATTCCTTTCTCGACGGTAGAGTTACCGAGTGACGGAGGATCCGGAGCGGAAGACCTCGAAGACCCCGGATACCTAGCTGACCAAGGCAAGCATGCCCTTTTGCCATAACTTAAGTAAATAAAATGATGCATGCTAGAATAGCAAGTAGTTTCCGTTGCATGTCATCACGATGCCAGTTCATCATTGATGTGATGGTACTGAAGGCTTCTTCGAAGCACTTGCATTTATAGTAGTGATATTCACATGGCTCCTCGGAGCACAAACATGATGAGCTGACCCTACCATCTATGAGGATCATGCTACTGTCATGTTGGCTAGTAGAGTAGAATCACTGCATTGAGCTTGACCCTACCACGTGAGGGTCATGATTTTATCATGATATTATCATGTTGACAAGTAGTAATGATAGAGCATTTCATCATGAGCATAATGTTGAGTTAAATAAAGAGTTTATGAAAACCCCGTCGGGTGCCACTAATGCCCGAGGGTGATAATGAGTTGGTGATCACTTTTGGTGAAGTGATGCACCGGTGATTTTGGTGTGAGTATGGTTTCGGAAATGGATTAGATTTATGATGTGTCGACCGTCCCAACCTTATCCAGTACGACCACGATACCCCTTTATGGGACGGGGCTTTGTTGATTACTCTAGTCGGTGCTAGCAAAGAGCCACATTACTAGTGGTGGGAGTGATCGGTGTCACTCTTGTGATGGGGTCGTGCCAGGTAGGACGACTATGCCATTATTATGAGTTCCAGGCACACCGTTGGTCCCTGCATGGTTGTTACAGTCCAGAGTCGGTGCTCGTAAGACGTACAACGTGTGGGCTGGGTACCAATCGAGTGGATCTCTTTGTCTAGTATCGTCAGGGGAAAGATGATGATCGGGTACTTACCTCGGGTATATGTGATATACCGCGAGTCGTGGATGACACGGAAGTATTCCGTTTCTCGTGGGTCCAGCGTACTACTTCTGCAGAGTGTAAACTATTCGAATAGCCGTGTCCACGGTCAAGGACAGTTGGGTGGTGCTGCTTAAACTCTGTCCTGAGTTTCCGCATAAACCAAGTGTGTGTGTGTGGTGTTGAAAAAGTGTTGTTATAATCATGATGATCACAATAATATGATCAGGTTCGGTGACTTGACATATAGGGTAAACCCGGATGGTTTAGCCCTCATTAATACCTTGAGATTATGACAAGTCCGGTGACTTGAGATATAGGGTAAACCCGGATGGTTTAGCCCTCATTAATACCTTGAGATTATGACAAGTCAGGTGACTTGGCATGTAGGGTGAACCCGGTGTGTTCAACCCTTGATAGATATGACAATATCTGTAACCTGTTAATCACAAGTAGTTCTTTAACTTCTTGCACATACTTGATCATACCACCACATCGCATTCTACTCGAGATAACTGTTACTGTTATTCATTACCATATATATGTCATGGGCTGTTTGCGAGTACATTCAAAGTACTCATTGGCTTGCCACTGGTTATGTTATTGACCAGACATTGAAGGACCAGAGTTTGGCGATGAGTACGCCGTCGGAGACGGACCTGCGATCTAGGACGCTTCCGATTCAGAATGCCTGTCGGTGTAGGCTTGATGGCATGGGCACCGCTTAGCCCTTACGAGTTTCCGCTACTCGATGTATCCGTTTTATTTGGCTTTAGACCTTGCTCTTGAACCCGACCTTCTGGTCATTTGATGTAATAATTTGGTACTTGGATGTAACTGTTGGAAATATGCCCTAGAGGCAATAATAAAATGGTTATTATCATATTTCCTTGTTCATGATAATCGTCTATCGTTCATGCTATAATTGTATTAAGAGGAAACAGTAATACATGTGTGAATGAATAGATCACAATGTGTCCCTAGCAAGCCTCTAGTTGGCTAGCTCGTTAGTCAATAGATGATCATGGTTTCCTGATCATGGACATTGGATGTCATTGATAACGGGATCACATCATTGGGAGAATGATGTGGTGGACAAGACCCAATCCAAACCTAGCACTAGATCGTATTGTTCGTATGCTAATGCTTTTCTAATGTCAAGTATCTTTTCCTTCGACCGTGAGATTGTGCAACTCCCGGATACCGTAGGAGTGCTTTGGGTGTATCAAACTTCACAACGTAACTGGGTGACTATAAAGGTGCACTACGGGTACCTCCGAAAGTGTCTGTTGGGTTGGCACGAATCGAGATCGGGATTTGTCACTCCGTGTGACGGAGAGGTATCTTTGGGCCCACTCGGTAGAACATCATCATGAGCTCAATGTGACTAAGGAGTTGGTCACACGATGACGTGCTACGGAACGAGTAAAGAGACTTACCGGTAACGAGATTGAACAAGGTATAGGTATACCGACGATCGAATCTCGGGCAAGTTCTATACCGACAGGCAAAGGGAATCGTATACGGGATTGATTGAATCCTTGACATCGTGGTTCATCCGATGAGATCAACGTGGAGCTAGTGGGAGCCACCATGGGTATACAGACCCCGCTGATGGTTATTGGCCAGAGAAGTGTCATGGTCATGTCTGCGTGTCTCCCGAACCCGTAGGGTCTACACACTTAAGGTTCGATGACGCTAGGGTTATAGGGAATTGTTATACGAGATTACCGAAAGTTGTTCGGAGTCCCGGATGAGATCCCGGACGTCACGAGGAGCTCCGGAATGGTCCGAAGGGAAAGATTGATATACAGGACGGATGGTTTCGGACACCGGAAGTGTTTCGGGCATCACCGGTAACGTACCGGGACCACCGGGACCACCGGAGGTGGTCCCGGGGGACCACAGAAGGGGGGTGACGACCCCGGGAGGCTAGATGGGCTAAGTGGGGAAGGGAACCAGCCCCTAAGTGGGCTGGTGCGCCCCCACCCAGCCCATGTGCACCAGAAAAGGGGGGAGAGGGGGGAACCCTAACTTAGGTGGGCCTTAGGCCCACCAGAGGGGTGCGCCACCCCCTCCTCCCCATCTGGCCGCCACTTTCCCCATCTGGGAGGGCTGCCGCACCCCCTAGGGTGGGAACCCTAGGGGTGGCACCCCCTCTCCCCTTCCCCTATATATAGTGGGCACTTTTGGCCTTTGGAGGACAGAGTTTTCCCTCTCCCTCGGCGCAGCCCTGCACTTCTTCCTCCTCCTCTCCGCCGGCGCTTGGCGAAGCCCTGCCGGGAGACCTCGTCTCTCCACCAACACCACGCCGTCGTGTTGCTGGTCTTCTTCCCCAACCTCTCCCTCCTCCTTGCTGGATCAAGGTGCGGGAGACGTCACCGGGCTGCACGTGTGTTGAACGCGGAGGTGCCGTTGTTCGGCACTAGATCGGAATCGCTGCGAGTACGACTCCATCAACCGCGTTCTAGCAACGCTTCCGCTTAGCGATCTTCAAAGGTACGACGATGCTCTTACCCGTCTCTCGTTGCTGGTCTCTCCATAGGAAGATCTGAACATGCGTAGGAAAATTTTGAATTTATGCTACGTTACCCAACAGTGGTATCAGAGCCAGGCTTTCTATGCGTAGATTCTATGCACGAGTAGAACACAAAAGTTGTGGGCGATGGTTTGTCAATTTGCTTGCCGTTACTAGTCTTATTCTTTTCCGGCGGTATTGTGGGATGAAGCGGCCCGGACCGACCTTACACGTACGCTTACGTGAGACTGGTTCCACCGACAGACATGCACATAGTGCATAAAGGTGGCTAGCGGGTGTCTGTCTCTCCTACTCTAGTCGGATTGGATTTGATGAAAAGGGTCCTTATGAAGGGTAAGTAGCTTTGGCATATCATCGTTGTGGCTGTCACGTAGGTAAGAAGGCGTTCTTGCTAGAAACCCAAATCAGCCACGTAAAACTTGCAACAACAATTAGAGGACGTCTAACTTGTTTTTGCAGGGTTTGACATGTGATGTGATATGGCCAAAGTTGTGATGTTGCATGTATGATGTATGAGATGATCATGTTATTGTAATAGGTTTCACGACTTGCATGTCGATGAGTATGACAACCGGCAGGAGCCATAGGAGTTGTCTTAATTTATTGTATGAGATGCAACGCCATGTGCTTACTACATTTACTTCATTGCTAACGGTTAGCCATAGTAGTAGTGATAGTAGTAGTTGGCGTGACGTCTTCACGAAGACACGATGATGGAGATCATGATGATGGAGATCATGGTGTCACGCCAGTGACAATGATGATCATGCGATGCCTGAAGATGGAGATCGAATGAGCAAAGATGATAATGGCCATATCATGTCACTATATGATTGCATTGTGATGTTTATCATGTTTTACGTCTTATTGCTTAAAACGACGGTAGCATAATAAGATGATCCCTCTTAAAATTTTGAGAACGTATTCCCCTAAGTGTGCACCGTTGCGAAGGTTCGTTGTCTCGAAGCACCACGTGATGATCGGGTGTGATAGATTCTAACGTTCGCATACAACGGGTGTAAGCCAGATTTACACACGCAAAACACCTAGGTTGACTCGACGAGCTTAGCATGTACAGACATGACCTCGAATACAAGAGACCGAAAGGTCGAACATGAGTCGTATGCATGAATACGATCAGCATGAAGTTGCTCACCATGGTGACTAGTCCGTCTCACGTGATGATCGGACACGGGTTAGTCAACATGGATCATGTAACACTTAGATGACTAGAGGGATGTCGATTTGAGTGGGAGTTCATACTTAATTTGATTAAATGAACTTAATTGTCATGAACTTAGTCTAAAAGTTGTCTTTATAAATATTGTAGATGTCCAACGTCAACCTCAACTTCAACGCATTCCTAGAGAAAAACAAGCTGAAAGATGATGGTAGCAACTATGCGGACTGGGTTCGCAACCTGAAGGTCATCCTTGACGTAGCTAAAAAGGCTTATGTCCTTAATGCGCCGCTAGGTGACCCTCCCGCTCCCGCAGCAGCCCAGGACATTCTAAACGTCTGGCAAGCGCGGAGTGATGACTACTCTCTGGTCAGGTGTGGCATGTTATACAGTTTAGAAACGGGGCTCCAAAGACGTTTTGAGCAACACGGGGCATATGAGATGTTCCAAGAGCTGAAGCTAGTTTTTCAAGCTCATGCCCGTGTCGAGAGATATGAAGTCTCCGACAAGTTCTTCAGCTGTAAGATGGAGGAGAACAGTTCTATCAGTGAGCACATACTCAAAATGTCCGGGTTACACGGCAGTCTGACTTCACTTGGAGTCGAACTTCCGGATGATGCTATCATTGACAAAATCCTCCAGTCTCTCCCACCAAGCTACAAAGGCTTTGTGCTTAACTACAACATGCAAGGGATGGAGAAAACCATTCCCGAGTTGTACTCGATGCTCAAGTCTGCAGAAGTAGAAATCAAGAAGGAGCATCAAGTGTTGATGGTCAACAAGACCACTAGTTTCAAGAAAGGCAGGGGTAAGAAGAACTTCAAGAAAGACGGCAAAGCTGTTGCCGCGCCCGGTAAGCCAGATGCCGGGAAGAAGAAAAAGAACGGACCCAAGCCTGAGACTGAGTGCTTCTACTGCAAGGGAAAAGGTCACTGGAAGCGGAACTGCCCCAAATACTTAGCGGACAAGAAGGCCGGCAACGTTAAAGGTATATGTGATATACATGTTATTGATGTGTACCTTACCAGCGCTCGTAGTAGCTCCTGGGTATTTGATACCGGTGCTGTTGCTCACATTTGCAACTCAAAGCAGGAACTGCGGAATAAGCGGAGACTGGCCAAGGACGAGGTGACGATGCGCGTCGGGAATGGTTCAAAGGTCGATGTGATCGCCGTCGGCACGCTACCTCTACATCTACCGTCGGGATTAGTTTTAAACCTTAATAATTGTTATTTAGTACCAGCTTTAAGCATGAACATTGTATCAGGGTCTTGCTTAATGCGAGACGGCTACTCATTTAAGTCAGAGAATAATGGTTGTTCTATTTATATGAGTGATATGTTTTATGGTCATGCTCTGCTGGTGAATGGTTTATTCTTGATGAATCTCGATCGTGATGTTACACATATTCATAGTGTGAGTACCAAAAGATGCAAAGTTGATAATGATAGTCCCACATACTTGTGGCACTGCCGCCTTGGTCATATCGGCGTTAAGCGCATGAAGAAGCTCCATACTGATGGACTGCTAGAGTCTCTTGACTTTGAATCATTTGACACATGCGAACCGTGCCTCATGGGCAAGATGACTAAGACTCCATTCTCAGGAATAATGGAGAGAGCCACCGACTTATTGGAAATAATACATACTGATGTGTGTGGTCCAATGAACGTTGAAGCTCGCGGTGGTTATCGTTATGTTCTCACTCTCACCGATGATTTGAGTAGGTATGGTATATCTACTTGATGAAGCACAAATCTGAGACGTTTGAAAAGTTCAAGGAATTTCAGAGTGAGGTTGAGAATCAGCGTGACAGAAAAATTAAATGTCTACGATCTGATCGTGGAGGAGAATATTTGAGTCACGAGTTTGGCACACACCTAAGGAAGTGTGGAATCGTTTCACAACTAACGCCGCCTGGCACACCGCAGCGCAACGGAGTGTCTGAACGTCGTAATCGCACCTTATGAGATATGGTACGATCTATGATGTCTCTCACCGACTTACCGCTATCATTTTGGGGATATGCATTAGAAACTGCAGCATTCACTTTAAATAGGGCACCGTCTAAATCCGTTGAGACAACACCGTATGAACTATGGTTTGGCAAGAAACCTAAGTTGTCGTTTCTTAAAGTTTGGGGCTGCGATGCTTATGTGAAGAAACTTCAACTAGAAAAGCTCGAACCCAAAGCGGAGAAATGTGTATTCATAGGATACCCTAAGGAAACTATTGGGTATACCTTCTATCTTAGATCCGAAGGTAAAACCTTTGTTGCCAAGAACGGATCCTTTCTAGAGAAAGAGTTTCTCTCGAAAGAAGTAAGTGGGAGGAAGGTAGAACTTGATGAGGTAATTACACCCCCTCTCGAACAGGAAAGTAGCGCAACGCAAGAAGTTGTTCCTGTGGTGCCTACACCGACTGAAGAGGAAGTTAATGATGATGATCATGAAGCTTCGGATCAATTTACTACTGAACCGTGAAGGTCCACAAGGGTACGCTCCGCACCAGAGTGGTACGGCAACCCTGTGATGGAAATCATGTTGTTAGACAACGGTGAACCTTCGAACTATGAAGAAGCAATGGCGGGCCCAGATTCCAACAAATGGCTTGAAGCCATGAAATCCGAGATAGGATCCATGTATGAGAACAAAGTATGGACTTTGGTGGACTTGACCGATGACCGGCGAGCCATAGAAAATAAATGGATCTTCAAGAAGAAGACTGATGCAAACGGTAATGTAACCGTTTACAAAGCTCGACTTGTCGCAAAGGGTTTTCGACAAATTCAAGGAATTGACTACGAAGAGACTTTCTCTCCCGTAGCGAAGCAGAAATCAGTCCGAATCATGTTAGCAATTGCCGCCTTTTATGATTATGAAATTTGGCAAATGGACGTCAAAACAGCGTTCCTTAACGGGAATCTTAAGGAAGAGTTGTATATGATGCAACTAGAAGGTTTTGTCGACCCTAAGGGTGCTAACAAAGTGTGCAAGCTCCAGCGCTCCATCTATGGGCTGGTGCAAGCATCTCGGAGTTGGAACATTCGCTTTAATGAGGTGATTAAAGCGTTTGGGTTCATACAGGTTTACGGAGAAGCCTGTCTGTACAAGAAAGTGAGTGGGAGCTCTGTAGCTTTCCTCGTACTATATGTGGATGACATATTATTGATGGGGAATGATATAGAGATGTTGGAGAGCATAAAGGCCTATTTGAACAAGAGTTTTTCAATGAAGGACCTTGGAGAAGCTGCATACATATTAGGCATCAAGATCTATAGAGATAGATCGAGACGCCTCATAGGTCTTTCGCAAAGTACATACCTTGACAAGATATTGAAGAAGTTCAATATGGAAAACTCAAAGAAAGGGTTCTTGCCATTTTTGCAAGGTATGAGATTGAGTAAGACTCAGTCGCCGACCACGGCAGCAGATAGAGAGAAGATGAGTTCTGTCCCCTACGCTTCAGCCGTGGGCTCTCTAATGTATGCCATGCTGTGTACTAGACCTGATATAAACCTTGCCATAAGCTTGGTAGGGAGATACCAAAGTAATCCCGGTGTAGAACACTGGACAGCGGTCAAGAATATCCTTAAGTACCTGAAAAGGACTAAGGAAATGTTTCTCGTTTATGGAGGTGACGAAGAGCTCGTCGTAAAGGGTTACGTCGACGCTAGCTTCGACACAGATCCGGATGACTCTAATTCACAAACCGGATACGTATATGTGTTGAATGGTGGGGCAGTGAGCTGGTGCAGCAGCAAGCAAGAAGTCGTGGCAGTATCTACATGTGAAGCGGAGTACATAGCTACTTCAGAAGCGGCGCATGAAGGAATTTGGATGAAGGAGCTCATCACCGACCTTGGAGTGGTTCCAAGCGTGTCGGGTCCTATGACACTCTTCTGTGATAACACTGGAGCCATTGCCATAGCCAAAGAGCCCAGGTTTCACCGGAAGACGAAGCACATCAAGCGCCGCTACAACTCCATCCAGGACCATGTCCAGAGTGGAGTGATAGATATTTGTAAAGTACACACGGATCTGAATATTGCAGACCCGTTGACTAAACCTCTTCCACGAGCAAAACATGATCTACACCATGATGCGATGGGTGTTCGATACATCACAATGTAACTAGATTATTGACTCTAGTGCAAGTGGGAGACTATTGGAAATATGCCCTAGAGGCAATAATAAAATGGTTATTATCATATTTCCTTGTTCATGATAATCGTCTATCGTTCATGCTATAATTGTATTAAGAGGAAACAGTAATACATGTGTGAATGAATAGATCACAATGTGTCCCTAGCAAGCCTCTAGTTGGCTAGCTCGTTAGTCAATAGATGATCATGGTTTCCTGATCATGGACATTGGATGTCATTGATAACGGGATCACATCATTGGGAGAATGATGTGGTGGACAAGACCCAATCCTAAGCCTAGCACTAGATCGTATTGTTCGTATGCTAATGCTTTTCTAATGTCAAGTAACTTTTCCTTCGACCGTGAGATTGTGCAACTCCCGGATACCGTAGGAGTGCTTTGGGTGTATCAAACGTCACAACGTAACTGGGTGACTATAAAGGTGCACTACGGGTACCTCCGAAAATGTCTGTTGGGTTGGCACGAATCGAGATCGGGATTTGTCACTCCGTGTGACGGAGAGGTATATTTGGGCCCACTCGGTAGAACATCATCATGAGCTCAATGTGACTAAGGAGTTGGTCACACGATGACGTGCTACGGAACGAGTAAAGAGACTTACCGGCAACGAGATTGAACAAGGTATAGGTACACCGACGATCGAATCTCGGGCAAGTTCTATACCGACAGGCAAAGGGAATCGTATACGGGATTGATTGAATCCTTGACATCGTGGTTCATCCGATGAGATCATCGTGGAGCTAGTGGGAGCCACCAGGGGTATCTAGACCCCGCTGATGGTTATTGGCCAGAGAAGTGTCTCGGTCATGTCTGCCTGTCTCCCGAACCCGTAGGGTCTACACACTTAAGGTTCGATGACGCTAGGGTTATAGGGAATTGTTATACGAGATTACCAAAAGTTGTTCGGAGTCCCGGATGAGATCCCGGACGTCACGAGGAGCTCCGGAATAGTCCGGAGGTAAAAATTGATATATAGGACGGATGGTTTCGGACACCGGAAGTGTTTCGGGCATCACCGGTAACGTACCGGGACCACCAGGACCACCGGAGGTGGTCCCGGGGGACCACCGAAGGGGGGTGACGACCCCGGGAGGCTAGATGGGCTAAGTGGGGAAGGGAACCAGCCCCTAAGTGGGCTGGTGCGCCCCCCACCCAGCCCATGTGCACCAGAAAAGGGGGGAGAGGGGGGAACCCTAACTTAGGTGGGCCTTAGGCCCACCAGAGGGGTGCGCCACCCCCTCCTCCCCATCTGGCCGCCACTTTCCCCATCTGGGAGGGCTGACGCACCCCCTAGGGTGGGAACCCTAGGGGTGGCACCCCCTCTCCCCTTCCCCTATATATAGTGGGCACTTTTGGCCTTTGGAGGACACAGTTTTCCCTCTCCCTCGGCGCAGCCCTGCACTTCTTCCTCCTCCTCTCTGCCGGCGCTTGGCGAAGCCCTGCCGAGAGACCTTGTCTCTCCACCAACACCACGCCGTCGTGTTGCTGGTCTTCTTCCCCAACCTCTCCCTCCTCTTTGCTGGATCAAGGTGCGGGAGACGTCACCGGGCTGCACGTGTGTTGAACGCGGAGGTGCCGTTGTTCGGCACTAGATCGGAATCGCTGCGAGTACGACTCCATCAACCGCGTTCTAGCAACGCTTCCGCTTAGCGATCTTCAAAGGTACGAAGATGCTCTTACCCCTCTCTCGTTGCTGATCTCTCCATAGGAAGATCTGAACATGCGTAGGAAAATTTTGAATTTATGCTACGTTACCCAACAGTAAGACTCTATTATTCAGCATCTGTGTTCAGTGAACATTGATCCTTGGGGTCACTAGGCACGGCGAACTCGACTTGCTAGTCGGGGTCCCCACGGAACTGGTATTAGAGCCATCCTGACTATAGGAAGCCTTAGATAGCATGGACGTTAACCAAGAACGTTAGGACGCCAGCCTTGCACAAGACTCTTGCACATACAACCTCGTGACTTCTCTCCTATGCCTTGTAGATGGCTGTTGTACCTGAGACGCTTCTGGAGACCGGCTTTCCACTAGTTCTGGTGGATTGTCTCGAGAAGTGCCACGTACGACGCACGCCCATCTTCCTCTACCACGAGCACTGGGTCAACGCCGACACCAAGGAATATCACGTGGACGTGATAGTGAAGGCTAATGACTCCCCGTCTAGTTGGTTCTTTGAAGGACCACAGATGGGAGAGCTGATGTTGGCAGTGGAGACGGCTGCACGAAAGGCGCTCTTGCAACTCCGCAGCATCCTCCCTGAGATGGCTAATGAGCCTGTCACTCGTCATCTACCTTTCATTAAGGAAGGAGTGGATGGGAGCTGGACACTCACCCCCGCCACGGAGGATGGGATGCCACTGAGGTTTTAGACCTACTTCAGTCTCTCGTTAGACACCTTGACACACTTCCTGGTTAAGGAATCAGTCAGGCTTCGCCAAGAGCTGCACCTAGTCAAAGGCCTGCTCCACACTGAGAAGATGCAGAACCGCAAATTGAAGAAGGCAGGCGCACCTGAAGGGAGGGCAGCTGTTGCCACTAGGGGTGGTGTGTTACCCATCTAGGTAGTCCCTCTTCGGAGTCGCTGCCTGACAGTGGAAGAGTACACTGAGATCTTCGCCGCCTTGCCCAAGAGACGCCGAGACGTGCAGATTCTTTCTTCCACTCCTATAAAGGAAGAGGATGTTGACGAAGATGAGGATCCTGTTGAGTCCTCCTTTGAGACCGAGCAGTCCGTCGCGTAGGTTTTAGCATAGGCAAATCGGAGTGCCCGAGTATAGGGTATCCTTGTATCCGTTTTTAATTTGCGTATGTGTGCTTGATGTAAGTCACCTATTGCCTTGGGCAGCCTGTAAGTGACTACGTCACCTAGTTGTCATGAATGCAATTTCCAGTTTGTCAAAAAAATCTTTGGTTTTAAAAACTTGGCACATGCACGTATTGGACCCCCTCTTACTAGGAGCAAATCCTTGTACTGCCGAGCAAGGTGGCATTTTGACCTGTCTGTTTCTATGACGGGATGGTGAACGCAACCCGCAACAGCACCTTCGGCAACCCCGGCGCCGGCTCCTCAGGAACGCCGCAGGGAACCGAAGGAGAAGCTCACGCTGGAGGTCACCACGAGCAGCCTAGAGACCTTACGCCACCACCTCCTCCTGAGAACTTGACGATGGCTCAGTTCCTTCAAGCTCTTCGAGAGGAGCGTCAAGCGAGCAATGCCGCTATCCAGCAGCTGACCCAAGTCCTGGTGGACAATCCGCCGCGGAATGAGTATGGCGGTGGTCTCTCTACTCTTTCTGAGTTCATGCGGACTACGCCCCCCATATTCTCGGAGTGGACTGAACCCCTGGACGCCGATGACTAGATTCGCACCATTGAAGACCTCCTTAAGCTGGTCAAGTGCACCGATGATCATGAGAAGGTCCTTTATGCTTCTCACTATCTCGGAGGCAGCGCCAGGGCATGGTGGGATGGATTCCAGATCATGCGGCCAGGGCAAGTCATCACGTGGGAGATGTTCAAGGAAGGATTTCTTGCAGCTCACATTCCGCCTGGGCTGATGACCATTAAGAAGCGGGAATTCCGAGCCTTGAGGCCGGGCAGTGCAACTGTTCAAGAGTACCTGCAGAAATTTAATCTCTTGTCAAGGTACCCACCTGAAGATGTTAACACTAAGGCCGCTAAGGTGGAACGCTTCATGGAAGGGTTACAGCAGTCCTGGCAATACCAGCTGGTGGTTTGCGACTGCCAGACTTTCAGCGAGTTGGTTAACAAAGCGCTTATGCTGGAAGACAAGCATCGTGCAATGGACGACACCCGCAAGCGCAAGCTGATAGGCAGTGGAGGACCCGGTAACGCAAGACCAAGACCGTGGCAGTCAGCACCTGCAAGACCCAACTTTCAGCAGCAACAGTACAAGTACCCAGTGTTCCGCCAGAATTATCAGCCTCAGCAGCAAGTCAAGCCAGTAGTCAAACCACCGAAAAATGGTGGAGTCCAGACCAACCCTCCGGGGCAAGTCACCTGCTTTCGGTGTGGTCAGACTGGGCACTATTCCAGGCAGTGCCCCAACAAGAAGCCCGACGCACCGCGTCCCAATGCACCCAACCCCGGTCAAGGTGCACCAGGGAGGAACCAGGCCCCCCGCAACCAACAGTTCAATGGTAGGGGCCGGATCAATCACATCACTTCAGAAGAAGCACACGAAGACCCGGACTGCATTCTGGGTACGTTCCTCGTCAACTCAACTCCAGCAGCAGTGTTGTTTGATTGTGGTGCCTCGCATTCTTTTGTTACTCAAGGGTTTGCGGAAAAATGCGGTTTAAAACCCACTTTACTCCGCGGGCAGATGGCGATCCAAACCCCGGGAGCAGTATTAAGGACCAACCTTGGGTGTAGAAGGGTCGAGATAGTTATCAATGGGATGAGTTTCTTGGCAGACCTCATTGTGCTTAAATCACTAGGTGTGGAAGTAATCCTCGGTATGGATTGGTTGGCCAAGCAACAGAGTCTTTTTTACTGTGGGAACAGAGCCATCACCATGATACGCAACCAAGGGGTCAAGGTCAAGTTCGTCTCCGAGCTAGTATCTGCTCACGCACCTCGAGTCAACAGTCTCTCTGAGGTAGAGCTTGATCGAGTGCCTATAGTCTATGAATACCCGGACGTCTTTCCTGACGAGCTACCCGAAATGCCTCCTGACCGAGACATTGAGTTCATCATTGATCTTATGCCCGGATCGAGGCCTATTTATAAAAAGCCTTACAGGATGGGTTCCGAGGAGTTGGCAGAGCTGAAGAAGCAGCTAGATGAGCAACTCAGGAAAGGGTTCATTCGTCCGAGTGCGTCACCTTGGGGATCACCTGTTCTGTTTGTTTCAAAGAAGGATGGTAACATTCGACTCTGCGTCGACTACCGTTCCCTTAATGAAGTCACAATTAAGAACAAGTACCCGCTCCCCAAGATCGAAGACCTGTTTGACCAGTTAAACGGGGCCAAGGTATTTTCCAAGATCGATCTCCGATCGGGATACTACCACTTGAAGATTCGACCAGAAGATATACCCAAGACTGCATTCGTGACCCGGTACGGTCTATATGAATGCATGATCATGCCCTTCGGTTTGACAAATGCCCCAGCCTACTTCATGTACCTCATGAACAAGGTCTTCATGGAGTATTTGGACAAGTTTGTCGTCGTATTCATCGATGACATACTAATCTTTTCCAAGTCCGAAGAAGAGCATGAGCAACACCTGAGGCTAGTTCTGGAAAGCTTCGAGAGCACCAACTTTATGCCAAATTCAGCAAGTGTCAGTTCTGGCTGAACCAAGTTGGATTTCTGGGTCATACCCTGACGGCACGCGGTTTAGCCGTGGATCAGTCCAAGATTTCTACACTGACCAACTGGGAATCACCCAAGGACGTGAAGGATGTTAGGAGTTTCCTCGGGCTTGCGGGATACTACCGCAAGTTTGTCGAGGGATTCTCCAGCATCGCTCGACCTATGACTCAGCTCTTGAAGAAAGGCCGGAAGTTCGAGTGGACACCGGCGTGTGAAGCAAGCTTCCACGAGTTGGCTACTCCGGACATCAACAAGGAATTCGTGATATATTGTGATGCCTCGGGAACCGGGCTCGATGGAGTCTTGATGCAAGATGGCAGGGTCGTGGCGTACTTGTCAAGGCAACTGCGACCGCATGAGGAGAACTACGCCACCCATGATCTCGATCTAGCAGCTGTAGTGCATGCTCTGAAGACGTGGCGGCATTACCTTCTCGGAAAGCGATGCGAGATATATACAGACCACAAAAGTCTGAAGTATATCTTCACCCAGAGGGAGCTGAATATGAGACAGCGGAGATGGCTTGAGTTAATCAAGGATTACGACCTCAGCATTCAGTACCATCCCGGCAAGGCGAACGTGGTAGCCGATGCCCTGAGCCGGAATGCGGGCTCCTTGAACGTCACGCTCAAGGAAAGGTTACCCGCCTTGTATGAAGAGATGGAGGGCTTAGGACTTGAGATAGTCGAACCAGGGTACCTGGCCAACCTCGAAGTCAAGCCTACTCTGGCAGACGACATCAAGGAAGCCCAGAAGGGGCACAAGAGTATCGAAGGCCTCAAGAGGAAGGTGCGAGAAGGCAAAGCCCCAGGATTCTCGATTGATGAGCAAGGAGTATTGTGGTACGGGAAGCGCTTAGGCGTACCCAACAAGGCCGAACTTAAGGACTTGATCCTGCAAGAGGCACATGACACACCGTACTCTATCCATCCAGGTGGTACCAAGATGTACCAAGACATCCGAGAACGATTCTGGTGGCATGGCATGAAGAGGGAAATTGGCTCCTATCTCGCTAAATGCGATGTATGTCAGCGAGTCAAGGCTGAACACCAGCGACCCGCTGGATTGCTACAAACTCTTCAAGTGCCAGATTGGAAGTGTGATATAGTCGGCATGGACTTCATCACCGGGTTGCCCTGGTGGAATAAGGGTCATAACTCCATTTGGGTCATAGTTGATCATTTGACCAAGGTGGCCCATTTCATCCCCGTTAACACCACTTACGATGGCAGCCAGCTGGCCAGTCTGTATATTCATCGAGTGGTGAGTCTCCATGGAGTCCCCAAAGAGATTGTGTCCGACCATGGCACGCAGTTCACCTCAAGATTTTGGAAGAAGTTTCAAGAAGCTCTCGGAACCAAACTCTCCTTCAGTACGGCTTTCCACCCGCAGACGGGCGGACAGACCGAGAGGGTAAATCAGATACTTGAGGACATGCTCCGCGCTTGTGTTTTGGCCCATGGTGCCAAGTGGGAAGACTTCCTACCAGTTGTTGAGTTCTCTTACAACAACAGCTACCAGTCTAGTCTTCAAATGGCCCCATTCAAAGCATTATATGGGCGGAAATGTCGGACCCCGCTCAATTGGTCCGAAACCGGTGAAGGGCTAGTTTTTGGACCAGAAGCACTGCAGGAAGCAGGGGACAAGGTTCAGCTTGTCCGAGAGAACTTGGAGGCAGCTAAGTCAAGGCTGTAGAGCTATGCGGACCCTCGCCGCAGAAACATGTAGTTTGTTCCCGGAGACCAAGTGCACTTGCGAGTCACGCCTCTCAAGGGGACCAAGCGTTTCCACGTCAAGGGGAAGCTAGCTCCAAGGTTCATTGGACCCTTCAAGATCACGGCAAGGCGCGGGGAAGTAGCTTATCAGTTGGAGCTACCTCCTGAACTTTCGAGTGTGCACAACGTGTTCCACGTGTCACAGCTCAGGAAGTGTTTGCAACTGTCGAACCGTCCCGATCTTTACAAGTACATTGATCGTCAAGCTATTGACCTTCAACCGGACCTTACCTACCGCGAGAGACCGATCCGCATTTTGGACGAAGCAGAGCGTTGCACCAGAAGCCGCACCATCAAGTTTTTCAAGGTTCAGTGGAGCAACCATACCGAAGCAGAAGCCACATGGGAGCGTGAAGACTATCTCCGATCAGTATTTCCCGAGTTGTTTAACGCTTAGCTTAGGAATCTCGGGGACGAGATTCTTCTAAGGGGGATAGGTGTGTCACACCCTATTTTTCACCCCAAGTTTTCTGTGTTGCAAAAATCAGAGCTTGTTAAAACTTTTTCAAATAATGTTGTGAGTGCAATGTCAGCCCTTGTTTGAGTGTATGCTTGCTTGTTTGATGACTCAAACCCATGAAAAACTTATTATTTTGCTCTCATCAAAAACCCTTTTTCCTTTACATCAAGATCACCTTCTTCATGTTGGGATACACTACTAGCTCATGAAGCCAAGTGGCACTTCCAACCAAAGTTGGTGATCTGATCCTAATATCATTTTCATTCATTAAAAACATTATTTGGTGATTTAAAATATTATTTTCCTATTTTATATCTATGTCTATTTCTAAGGCCAGTAATGATATTTCCACAAGGAAAATTACTTTCCTTCCTTACAAAATTCTGAGTAAATTCATGGAAGCTCAGAAGGACATATATTTTCCATACATAAGATTTCCAACCCTATTTTATATTAATAATATTTGAGTAAAACCCTGAAAACCATTTATGTCTGTTTTAGCTTTTTGAGATGTTTCCAAAGGAAATTATCTCAGTAAATTCCCATAAAATTGCAGGAGCCCTCCCAAACCATATTATGTGCTCACCTAAAATCTCACCTTGATCCAAGGTGGGGAAGTGCACTTAGAGAGCCCAAAACCCTCTCTGTCCAGAGTAGAGTTGAACAACTCTACATTGCAAAGTTTCTCCAATGGAGCTGAAACTTTGCACAGGTGTTTAACACCCCAAATAAGGACTCCACACCAAAAATGGGACTTGTGAGACTCTGTTTGACCACACTTCCTTTGTAAAGGACAGTACTGGTCACCTTGAGACATTTTCAAGTTTGCAAAGCCAAACTTGTTCAATGGAGCTCAGATTTGGTGGAACCCCATGTTTTTACCCCAAGACCAAACCTGTTAAGTTGCATTTATAGTGGTGGAGTGGAAGCACCTCAAGTCACTGTCGAACACCTACTGACAGGAAGGTAAAAACCTTCCTAGCCACTGTTTTACCCAATGTCAAGGCCCAAAACTTGGTGGGTTAGAGCACCAGAACACCCTGAACACCCAGTCAACCAGATCCTCCCCAACTCCAAGCACAAGTGACAAGAACTCCAATTTGAGCTGCAGGACAGTACTGGCAACACTAGTGTTCGTTGCTCCCTTGACCAGCTCGAGCTGCCACTAAACCACAACGGCTAGGCACACTCCCAGCAACACTCAGGACATGGAGGACACGTCCCAAGTGCCCCAGAGCGAGCCAGCATGCCGTGGCATGCCAAAACTACGCTCCGGGCGTGCTGCAGAGAGCCACCCGCAAGGGGCCGACGCTCCGGCCGGTCCCAGCCTCCCCAGTTATGTCCAAGCGCTCCCCCGACAACCATTCAGTTCAAAGCTACCCCAGGGACCCTCTCCCCCTCGCGCAAGAGCTCAGGCGACGCGTGCCCGAGCGCCCGACGCGGCCGAGCATGCACGGTCGCTGCAGCTCGTCCCCACTTGCTTTCCCTCTGCGGCCGTTGCACCAGGAGGCCCTGAACCACGTCACGAACCCATGGTTTCGCGGCCAACACCTCACTGTGCTTGCACTCGTGCCACGGTGAGTCACCGGCGTGCCCGAGTCGTGTCACCGTCATTGGCCTATAAATAGACCCCCCGGCACTGCAGCACCCTCCAAGCAGCTTCAGCACAACCAGTAGACAGTCCCTAGCCTCCCAATTGAGCTCGCAGAGCCCCGGTGCTCGAGATCGACCGAGGCCCCTCCGCCTCGGAGCTCCGGTCGATCTCCGGCTACACGTCAGCTCCTGCGCTGCCCGACCTATCATTACACTCCCCTCGACACCAGGAACGTTTCCCCTAACTCTCCCGAGCAAATCCATACCCCTAGCCCCTAGTTCAACACGAACCCGAAACCCTTCCGCCACGAGCACCTCGTCGCCGGCGACCCAGACCACCTCCCGTGACGTCCCAACCATGAGCAGGTAGGCGGAGGCACGAGGAACCCGTTCCCGTTCCTAGCTAGGCCTGAGGACAACGGCAGCCTCGCCGGCGTCCATCTCCACCTCTCTGGCCGGAGGTAGGAGAAGGACCCCACAGGTGGAGCCCACCTGTCGGTGTCCTGGGGCAGCCAGCGCGCGCAGCCGCTGACGCTGACCCCAGGGGCCCGCACGTCAGGTTTGAACCTGGCCCGCGCGCGCGTGGTGGCCAGGCCTACTGGCTGGGCCGGCTGGATCTGTTTCCCTGGCCTTTTTCTTTTGTTTTAATCCAGCAAACTAAATGATTTTTATAGAAAGATTTAGCCAGTAGAAAAATATAATTCTTCCACCAGTATTTTTCTAAAAATGAGTAGTATTTGATTCTGTAATAGTTGACATTTGTCAATAACAGAAACTAGTTTGGTGTAATAAAATGATATTAAAAAGCACTTGTTTGCTTCTGTTTGCTTTTAAATAAATATGCTTAGATAATAAAACAACAGGAATCATCTTTCAAAATGATATCCTGAATTTATTCAAGCCTTGCAACATTTTTAAAAGCAATTTGTGATCTTCTTTAGTGAGAGCTAGTATTTATTTATTCCTTTCTCGACGGTAGAGTTACCGAGTGACGGAGGATCCGGAGCGGAAGACCTCGAAGACCCCGGATACCTAGCTGACCAAGGCAAGCATGCCCTTTTGCCATGACTTAAGTAAATAAAATGATGCATGCTAGAATAGCAAGTATTTTCCATTGCATGTGATCACGATGCCGGTTCATCATTGATGTGATGGTACCGAAGGCTTCTTCAAAGCACTTGCATTTATAGTAGTGATATTCACATGGCTCCTCGGAGCACAAACATGATGAGCTGATCCGGATGGTTTAGCCCTCATTAATACCTTGAGATTATAACAAGTCCGGTGACTTGAGATATAGGGTAAACCCGGATGGTTTATCCCTCATTAATACCTTGAGATTATGACAAGTCCGGTGACTTGACATATAGGGTAAACCCGGATGGTCTAGCCCTCATTAATACCTTGAGATTATGACAAGTCAGGTGACTTGGCATGTAGGGTGAACCCGGTGTGTTCAACCCTTGATAGATATGACAATATCTGTAACCTGTTAATCACAAGTAGTTCTTTAACTTCTTGCACATACTTGATCATACCACCACATCGCATTCTACTCGAGATAACTGTTACTGTTATTCATTACCATATATATGTCATGGGCTGTTTGCGAGTACATTCAAAGTACTCATTGGCTTGCCACTGGTTATGTTATTGACCAGACATTGAAGGACCGGAGTTTGGCGATGAGTACGCCGTCGGAGACGGACCTGCGATCTAGGACGCTTCCGATTCAGAATGCCTGTCGGTGTAGGCTTGATGGCATGGGCACCGCTTAGCCCTTACGAGTTTCCGCTACTCGATGTATCCGTTTTATTTGGCTTTAGGCCTTGCTCTTGAACCCGACCTTCTGGTCATTTGATGTAATAATTTGGTACTTGGATGTAAGACTCTATTATTCAGTATCTGCGTTCAGTGAACATTGATCCTTGGGGTCACTGGGCACGGCGAACTCGACTTGCTAGTCGGGGTCCCCACATTCCTCAACCCAAAACAATTATACCTATTGCTAGGGGTGTTGAAACCGTCAAGACCTTGGAAGAGATACCTCTCTTAAATAGTATTAGAAATGAAATTCCAATTGGTCTTACAACCTTTGCTTTTGTTCCGAGAAGTGTTGCCACTAAGCTTCTCGTTGAGAGTCCTCTTAAGATTAGTTGTACTATTGAAGAGCATTTTGATGATCTTTGTGATGGTCCAACTGATACAACTTGATCTTTTGCATCTTGCCTAGCTCAAAGGCATAAAAGAAAGTGCTTGTTGGGAGGCAACCCAATTTGTTTCTACTTTCAGCTTTAGTGATCTTGATGCTTGTTACTACTGTAGAAACATCATTGTATCTTTATCTTCAAGATTACTGCAAAGTTTTAGCCTCTGATTGCAAGAAAGTTCAAAAGTTGTGACATGCTCTCCAGAAACAGATTCTGTCTGATTGACGGAAAACTTCGCCAAAAATCACCAGATCATCTTTTTGATCTGGATTGTTTTGACAGCGTGCTCTATGTAATTGTCTTTCAAGCATCTGTTCTGAGTTTTTCTATTTGAGTTGCAGAAGTGCCCCGAAAAAATTATTTACTACATGTTGTTCTGTTTTTCACACATTCTGCCACGTTTTGCGTTTTCATCATTTTGCAAATCTTAAGCTTGCTTTTCCTTTGCAAAAACCTTTTGCCAATCATGAGAAACAGTAGACTTTCATGAAAATATTTATTTCCAGTCGGTAATGGATTATCTTATCATGGGTACTAACCACTATCATCACCTTTCGATGAGTTTCGTATGAAGGGAGTTTTCAAGTATGCGATGGAAGATGATGAAAGAAGATCCAGGAGTGTCAAGCGCTCAAGCATGGGGATGCCCCTATGCCCCCCCCCCACGAAATATTCAAGGATACTCAAGAGTCTAATATTGGGTATGCCCGCGTGCATCCTCTTCTCTATCAACAATCGTCGGTTCGTCCATCTCCATGCTATATTTTTATCACTTCATATGTTATGTGCTATGCTTGGAGCGTCCCGCTCTTTACTTTTTCCTTTGTTTTAGTTTTTCTTGATGTTCATAACAAGTCGGAACCTAGCCTACCTTGTTCGGGAGAGAAACACGCTCCCTTCCACTCTAGAACACAACATTGGTTTTAATGCTCATCTTTTTTGTGTGTTCTCTATCTTTACATAGCTAATGTCATGCTTAGCTCTTATTTTTCATGATATATCTTTTTAAGAGCTTTTATTTAGTTTGATTTTGGAACTCTCTTGAGTTATCATGCTTATCTCGTTTAGAGAGTTGGCTTGTTGCACTGAGTTGTGTGTCTTGCATGAGTAGGTAATTGAGGTTGCTATTTAAGTATAGTAGTAACTTGCAATAGTTTTGAGGTATCGATTTGAGAAATGTTTGGACTATTGGTGCCAAGAGCTTAATCCTATTAGTGATAGGTGTCGTATTTTGGGAAATCCGTGTGTTTTTCCAAAACTAAAAATTAGTTGAGAACTCTAGCTACTAAATTGATCGCTAACCTTTGGAGGGGTTGGAATATATAGAGTACCCTCACGTTACCATGGGTCGAGGATGCGCAAGTATAACCAAACCCCCAAACACTCCTCCTCGGGGTACTTGTCTCTTTGTTAATCTCCTAACTAGATAGAGAGTTACCGATAATAAGTGTATGTGTTCTTCGGACTAATGTGAGTATTCGATTGTTGGCACTTCCACCATCCATATTTTGCTAGCCTCTTCGGAACCGTGCATTGCCCTTTCTCATCTTGAGAGTTGGTGCAAACTTCGTCGATGCATCCAAACCCTTGGCATGATACGCTCTGTCATCATAAGCCTCATTATATCTTTCCTCAAAACAGCCACCATACCTACCTATTAAGGCATTTCCATAGCCTTTCCGAGATACATTGCCATGCAACATCCACCATCTCATGACTTGATCTTTATGCCATACGTGCTTTTGCTTGATCGAGGAGTCGCATGCTAGTTGGGCCTTGCCCTTATTATTGCTACATGACACGCTAGTATCATTGCATATCCTGCTACACTAGCAGAGACGTACATTTGCATACATCATGATAGGTTTTACTTGTCTTCATGTGAGTACTTCTTATAAAGTATGATGATCTTCTTTTTATTCTTGGAAAACATAGAGTGTTGCCCTTATGTGAGGAAAAGATCCCAAAGAGGACAAATGAAAAGATCCCAAAGAGGAAAAATGAGAGATAAATAGAAAGAGCCAAAGAGGCCACGAAAAATAAAAAAATAAAGAGGAAAAAGAGAGAGAGAAGGGGGCAGCACTACTATTCCTTTTGAAAGATACACACTCGTACTCCATTGCTATATTTGTACTACATAGAGATTATCATTCATGCATAACTATGTGGGGAACTTTACACTATAGAACTTGGCTTTTATATTCCAATGATGAGCCTCCTCAAATGAGCTCTAGGTCTTCATGAGCAAGCAAGTTGGATGCACCCCCACTAGTTCCATTGGAGAGCTTACCTTAGCTCATATGTGCATCTGTTGCATGGCAATCCCTACTCCTCACATCATATCTATCATTTGGCTTTCTCTCGCCTATGGTTGTCCTCATTGAAGTGAGCCTTTCACACCTTTTTGTCTTCCTTCCCCGTCATTATTCTATTTTCCATCCTAAGTACCCACATATCTTGCTTGCGCTCATCCATTGCATGGGTGCTCAAAGTCTAAAGGGAGAGGATCATTTTGACTTGTGCCAGACTAGTGGTCTCGGGATGAGTCAAAATAAGATTCCGAAGGAGACCAAGTGTGAGGTTTAGTAGATTGAGTTCTCAATTAAAAAATATTTTATACTCTCAACCCATCTCCCACTTCTTGCACGCAAACACCATTTGGAGACATTCAAGTCACAGACAGCGAGAGCTCTTGCACCTTTATGTTCTTACTTTGCTAAACTTGATACTAAATATAGACGATTGATTGTTATTGTCTTGACTTGAATTGCATATCTTACTTGCTTTACTTTGAAATTCTTATATGTGTGTTAGCATGTCACCACATAAATTATTGTGTTACCATTTACCTAATCAAGGACGAGCGGCAATTAAGCTTGGGGATGTTGATACGTCCCAAACATATCAATAATTTTTCCTTGTTCCATGATCTTTTGGGTGACATTGTTATATGTTTTGCTACACTTTTATATATTTTTACACTTATTTGGACTAACCTACTAACTCAGTGCACCAAGTGCCAGTTTCTGTCTCCTGATGTCTTTTTTGCACGGGCTTTTACCCAATTTTTCGGAGCCCCAAAACCCTGAGAAAATATATAAAAATCAGTGTAATAGAAGCTTCAAGATCACCGAAGATGGGCCAGAGGGGGGTCACGGCCTTCCTAGGCGACCTCCCGGTGCGGCCTGGCCCCTGGCCGCGCCCACAGGCCGCCTGGGTGGACCCCACCTCTTCTATTGCCCTCCTTTGGCCTATATTTACTCCTCTGAGAGGAAACCCTTTGACAACATCCAGAATCATGAATTTCTCCATCGTTTCGCCGCCACAGTGCTTCCGAGATCGGGAGTGTCAGGAGACCTATTTCCGGCACCCTGCCGGAGGGAGGATTGACCTCCGGGAGCTTCTCCACCACCATGGCCGCTCGGACGTGTCGTGAGTAGTCCTCCTTCGACCATGAGTCCATGACCAGTAGCTATGTGATGTCTTCTCTCCAATCTTGTGCTTTCATGATTAGCCCTTGTGAGCTTCCCTACATGATCAAGGCATCTATGTAATTTTCCTTCTATTGCTATGCTTGGTTTGTTGGGATCCGATGGATTATGAGATTATGTTCAGATTGTTATGAGTTATATATTTGATTATCCTTTTATATTATGTTCCTTAGTGATTCATGCATGTTCTCCGTTACTTTTTATTGCTTTGGCCGAGTAGTAGATTGTAACTCTAAGAGGTAGCGTTATGCATGATTGTGGGTTCATGCCCCCTGATGTCTAGCTTGAGTTACAGAAACATGAGACTAGGGGATGTGTTGTTGCCAGCAAGGAGAAAACAACGGTGCTTGTGACCGCGGTTGCAAGGATTGTTTACCTTACGCATAGTTCGTTAATGCAATTGTCCGTTGCTTTGGGTGGGGCTCGCAACTTAACACTAGTGAGATGTTCTAGATAGATATCTCAAGGTGGATGATTAGTAAGTAGATGCTGATGAATAAACGGTCTACTTGTCTTGGCGTAATACCCATTACTATTGAGCCTCTAAGGCCGGAGAGATTGACAACCTCTCTGTACTCATTGGGAGCAAAGTTATTTGTGTGTGTGCCGATCCACGTCTTCTGCTTGCGCCAAGGCTGGGGACACCTACTTGTTGATCCTCGGAGTCCTCCTGGTTCGATAACCTTACAGTCTCCGTGTAAGGGAAAACTTGTTGCTGAATACATCTCCACCTTATACTTGGGGTAACCAACGAGGAGCGAGAAGTATATCCACCATCTCGTCATTACCAGTGTGGGAAAGATGACCAAGGCAGCGAACAGTGGTAGCCTAGCCAGGCAAGGGTGAGTACTAAGGATCTCTCGTGAGCTACCCCCCACCCCCGAGGCCTTTTCGCCCGATGGGAAAGGGACGCTCAAGCGCAGCGTCGCTGAGCCCCCTCGCATGGACTAAGGAAACGTGTGAGGGGCACCATAAGGTCTCGCGAGGGGAGCTGGGACGCGCCAAGCATGACGGTAGAACATCCTTAAAAACATAGGTATATTACATGACATCGAATGCCCCCGCACGGGGCCGAGTGATTTTGAATGCACCACGACAAGGGAAGCCTAGCCGAAGGAGGCGTTGTCTTCGTCGTGACCCTCGAAGGTCCCGGCTCCCGGGCTGCCGCTTCCGTCATGGGGCTCCACTCGGACAAACAACTCCACCATGGACTCCACGTGCTCGCGCTCCTCATCCCTCAGGGGGCCCCGGAGGTCTGTGGGCACCGGCTCTATCATGCGAGGGAGATCGATCACGGGATCACGAGGCGTAGGTTAGAGAAGACACACGTCGGCGCATCGCCTAGGAGGTCATGCATCCTGGACTCGATGTTATCGTCCACCTTGGAGACCCCCCACTTTGGTGCCTCCACCATCTTGAGGAAGAAGTCGAGGTAGCCCCCGTTGCCGTGCACATGAGGCAGCAGAGGGACATCCCTGACGAAGCGATGCAGCACAAAGTTTGCGCAGAGGGCGAGCTCGAGGAACTGTTTGGTGTGTTGTGCCTCCATCATCCGTGCATGTGTCATGTCGTCCTTGGCCGCCTGCATAGTGTCGGCAGCTCCTCCTTGGCTCCCTCCTAGCCCCTAAGGGCGGCTAGGAGTGCGGCATGAGCATCTCGTAGCTGGGCCTTGAGTGCGCCCATCTCCGCCTGAAGTGCTTCGCACCTGAGCCACACGGGTTCCTCCTTTTAGGGGGCCCACTGTGGTTCGGGTCCACCTTGCGCCCAGTGCCTGGCGGTGAGTTGGGGTGCACACTCCCAGGTCCTGGCGGTTGCTCCGGTGGGGTCCGCGGGTCCCATGCGCCTCGCAAGGCTGCGCGTGGAGGAGGAGGCCTCCCTCGAAGGCAACGTGCGAGAGCGCGCCTCCAGTGGGACCACACGGCGCCTCTCTGGCGCGGATGCCCTAAAAGGTCCAGCGATCAGGATTCGTCAGGCCAAGCAATACACACGAGAAGAAGCAACTGCAGCGGTGTACTTACTCATCGCTGGCGGCCCATCGTCATTGTGGTGGAGCCAGCCGCGGCTATGTAGGCCCCGTGCACGTTTCGTCACCATTAGTGTCTCTTCTAGTCGCCATGGAATGGGAGGAGGAAGGAAGGAGGCGGTGTTCGCGCGGGGATGGTGATGCGGCACAAGAGCAGGAGGAAGGAAGAAGCGGTGTGGTGGCACGCCTAGGGACGGGTCGTTCTATAGCCATGATCACAACCCCCAAGGCATCATGGGAGTAGTGGCGATGTGCGCCCCTCGTGCGCCACGTGACACGATTGGTCCGAGGGCGGTTCCGATTTGCGTCACCTTGTTCCCCAAACCAATTGTCTTCACGGGAAGGATGGCACAAGTGTATGGCATCGATGAGGAGCAATGTTGACCGGTGGTGCACACAGGCGGCATGTCAATTAACTTAGAGCGGTTCCCAGAGCATTGCGGGAAAGAAGGGTACCCTATCATGTCGAATGCCACATGTAGAGCCTGTCCTGGAGGGAATTAGTGCCCGCGTCTCTCCCCCCCTCGGATGGCTGAGGTCATGCACAATGCAGGCCCGAGGCCTATTGTCGGTCCCCTGGGACCGGGGGTACCCAGGCCCATCGGCATGCGGCCCCAGGCGCGACGTGGTAGGATAAGCCAAGTTCGGCCCATCGGCGAGCCCGACAAGGAGGACTCTCGAGGGGCCCTTCCCTCGCTAGGCGAGCGCTTGAAGATTGTCGCCAAGGGCCTTGGGAGGGCGTCCGTCGCGAGGTCTCCCCTAAGGCCATTGTAGAGTGGGCCCGCCGATGGCGACTTGGAAGGGTCCCATGACCCAGCTCCTTCACGTGGATGAGGCAGGCTCTATAGGTGGCGCGGGAGCTATGCTAGCAAGCCTGTACGGGGAGGATTTCCCCTTCCATGCTAGGTAAGCTCGGCTAGTTGGCATGTTCCCAAAGAGACTCCCCAAGGTTTCCCGTTTGGTGCAAGGATACTAAATGTGGGAGTTCAGCAGGACAGAGGTCACCCCCGAGCCCACCGGCGCGTCGTGAAGAGAAGTTTTTGCAGGCAAAGACCACCTTTGTTAGGGCGGATTGGAGCTGTATCCTCTTTCAAAAATGGCAGTTGTGGAAACTCTTCCTACCGATGTTTTCAGGGGAAGAGGACCGAGGCAAGTATATAGGAGAGGCCCGGCAAGAGTAGGGTTTACACCGCAAGGTGGCCCAAACATGGGTAAACTGCCAAGTGTTCTAGCTCGTCGTCCTAGCTCGCGCCACCGTAGAGTCACTGTAAAGTTGAGAGATTGAATAGGGTTGGAGAGCGAGCACACCAGTGTTTGAACGTCTCCTTGGGTCTGCGGGTCCCTGATTCCGAAAAATAAGGCAGGGGCTCGACAGGACGGAGATGACCCCCGAGCCTACGAGCGTGTCATGAAGAAAGGCTTTTGCACGCAAAGACCACCTTTGTCAGGGCGGACTGCAATCATGTCCCCTTTAGAAATGGTCGTTCTGGCAACCCTTCCCATGAATGTTTTCGGGGGGAAGAGGACCAAGGCTCGTATGAAAGAGAGGCCTGGCCTCCGTAGTAAAGGATATGATCCCCATCATTTCCGCAAGGGCAAGAACCCACATTTGTACTCGTCTTCCACCTCAAGCAATCCAAAACAAGCAGGAGTAGGGTCTTACACAGCAAGGAGGTCCGAACCTGGGTAAATTGTCACGTCTTAATGTGCAAGGAACCAAATTTTATAAAATATTATTTCAACAAAAACCCTTTTATTTATTTTTGTAGCTTCAAACCCCTGCGTTGGGATTTATATTACAAGTCCCTGATTTAAAGGGAGTGGTTTTACCCAATGGTTTTATTCTGATTCTATTATTAAAATAACTTTCTAAAACAATAACATATTTTTTATGAGTTAATTTCCCATTTTACTTATATGCCCTTTTGTAAGGCCAGAAATGGTATTTCACGGTGAAAATTTATTTTTCTACCTTAGAAAAATCTGAGAAAATTTAGTGAAGCACTTAGGACATATATTTTCGATGCCTAAGAGTTTCGACCCCTAGTCATGTTCAAAATATTGGACTAAACCCTTAAAGACCATTTCTGTCTTTTCTAATCTTTTGAAATATTTTCAAAGGAAATATTCTCAATAAATTCCAAGAAAATCCCAGCATGTCCCACATACTATATGTGATGATCATGCCAAGATTAATCCCCATCCAAGATGGTTTGGTTCACGAAATAATCCATAAAACCCTTCTATCCAGAACGAAGTTGAAGCAACTCTACATTGACAAGTTTGTCCATGTTGTCTCAAACTTTGCAGCAGTGTTCAAAACCCCAAATGAGGAGGGCATGACAAGTTTTGCATTTGTGGCAGTTGATTTGATCACATTTGCCCACAAGATTGCAAATCTGTCCATTTTTGGGTTTTTCCAAGTCTACATTGTCAAATTGGCTCAATTGAGCTCAAACTTGGTAAACCTTGTTATTTTTGCCCATTAACCAGTCCTGTTAAGTTTGAATGCATTTGGAGAAGAATAACTTCTCCAAACCAACATCAAACACCTTCAGTTGAAATTGTAAATCAGCTACAAACACCCCTCAAACCCCACTCCTTCACTCCTAATCTCCAGCACAAGGTACCAGTGCTAATCCACACCTGCAGCCGAGAGCTTTAGCTCCAGTTCAAAGTGGAGAAAAACAAAACATCCAACCTTCTCACTTAATACACTCTCGCAGAACCAATTCTTCACTTTTCCTCTCACCAATAATGTTTCCCTCGGTGCCAAAACCTCCAAAGGGTATCCCCACAACTCCCAGGTGCTACTACACAAGCTCTAGGCACGCTAGACTGCGCCAGCATGCCATGGCACGCCAAAATGTTGCTCTGGACCCGCCACAAAGCGCACCTGCAATCAAGGAGGCCAGCCCCGGCCAAGACTCGTCCCCACAGCGTGCCCAAAGGCTCCTGCATCGACGGCCGGCTCGAGAACGACATAGGCCCCCTCTCCTCCTCTTTTTTTCCTACCCTGGCGAGGCGTGCCCAGGCGCACCCGAGCCTGTTAGTGTGGAAGCGCCACCGCGATGCATCAAAGATGCGGCCCGCTCCCCTTTGACCCTCTCATCTCGCCTAGGCATAGCCCACAAATACCCCAGCCACGCCCCATAGCCCTCTCTTCCTCCCACACCATTGCAGAAACTTCGTTGGTGCACCAGCATTCGGTGGACCGTAGAGCACCTATAAATAGGTCTCCCCCGGCTCTTCTCTGGCCCCCTTCGACCTCACCGCTCTTCCAATCGTCTCGTTGATCACTCCAATTGAGCTATCTGAGCACTAGTGCTCGAGATCGACCGATGCGCCGCCGCATCAGAGCTCTGTCGATCTCGGTATGTAGGCCCTCTCCGGCACTCCTTTGGCTCCCATTCTGACCGCAGCCGACCCCTACATCGTCTCCACCTCTTCCCTGACCGGTTCCACCCCCTCAGCATCGCCTATGTTCACCTCCCGAAAGTATCCGCCGCGGCTAGCTCGTCGCCACCGACTCCATCCACCTCAAGCTCCCACTCGACCACCACTCGAACAGCGGGAGTGCAGGGAACCCATTCCTGCCCTGGCCTTTCCTCACCATCGCCTATGTTGCCGCCGGTGAGCACCTCCCCCTCTTTGGCTCGAGGTAGATGATGACCTAATAGGGGCTCCCCACGTATCAGTGTCTCCCTCTCTCTCTCCTCCCTCTTGCATTCACTGGTCGCATGGCCCCGCGCATCAGGTTTAAACCTGATGGCGCGTGCGCACGTGGGCTACTTGGCTGGCCCGCCAATTCCAGCCTAGTGGCTGGTTGGCTCAGGCTTGGCCATTTGGCATTTTTCTTTTTCTTTTAAGAATCTGTTTAAATAAATTCCGTAGGATTATACATTTATCCAATTCAAATAATTTTTCCACCTAAATTCATGTTTAAATATAAGGAATTTAATAAAACTACTTCTATAATTTTTAGAGAAACTTTTTTACATAGGTTATTTTAAAACCTATAACAAATATATTTCAACCCCTCTTAAAAAGGTTTTTAAATATTTTCCACTCCAAAATCACAAACATATATTTTTAGAACTAATATTAGTATTCTACAGAATAGGGTAACATTTTAAAAATGGATTGTGTACCTAGTTTTTTCTGTGATTTTTATTAATTTATATTATTACCGCAACGATAGATCACGTGTTTGACGGAGGATTGGACCCTAAGACCTCCAAGACCCTGGAGACTTTGTTGAGCAAGGCAAGCAGATCTTTGACCATGTGTGAGAAAATATTCTATGCATGCCATGTTGATTACTTTATTACAATGCATATGATCATGATTAAATCGATAACCCCTCAGTAGGGTGTTTCCGTTGGCTCCTCGAGAGCACTTGCATTTGAGCAGATGAAAGTAGATACGTTGACAGTAGTTTCACGCATAGGATGAGTATATGCATGGTGATGGTAACTCAAAAATGATTACAAAGACTTTACAAAAACCCCATCGGGTGCCACTAATGCCCGAGGGTGATGGTGTTGAGATGGAGGACCACTTGAGAAAGAAGTGGTGTACCAAGCAAGGTTTTGTGTGTGTGGTTTTGGAAATGGGATTAGATTTATGATGTGTAAACAATCCCAACCTTAGATGTGCGACCATGATACCCCTTTATGGGATGGGGCTTCATTGATTACCTTGGTAGGTGCTAGCAAAGAGCCCGCATTACCAATGATGGGGTGACATGGTCACTCTCGAGACGGGGTCATGCTAGGAAGGGCGACTATGTTGTTTTTGCAGGTTCCGGGCACATCGTTGGTCCCTGCATGGATGATATGATCGAGAGTTGGTGCTCGTAAGATTTAAATCATGTGCGCTGGGTAACAATCGAGTGGACTCTTTGTCTAGTGTTGCTAGGGGAAAGGCATTGATCGTGTACTTACCTCTGGTAGGTTATATACCGTGAGTCGTGAATGATATGGATGTTTCCCGAATCTCGTGGGTATAGCGTGCAACTTCTGTAGAGTGTAAAACTATTCGAATAGACGTGTCCATGGTCTAGGACAGTTGGGTAATCCTGCTTAAACTACATCGAGTCGTTTCCGCATAAACCAAGTGTGCGTGTGTATTAAAAGTGTTACACGAGAAAGAGGTTACTTGAGTCAAGTCCGGTGACTTGGCATGAAGGGTGAACCTGAGGTGTTCAGTCCTCAGAAGATATGTTGATATGTGTAACGTGTTCTTACGGTTACCAATTACCTTGTGACGCATGATCATACAAACACTTGACCATGTTGCTGTATTTAATTAAAAACATGCTTTCTACAAAAGCTCCATTATATAGTTATATCACACCTCAATTTCATTGTCCGCATAATGGGTCACTTGCGCGTACATTCAATGTACTCATTGGCTTGCCATTGGTTATTTATTTGGCCAGGCATGGAGGAACCGGAGTATGGAGAAGAATTCGTCGTCGGAGACGGACACTCGAACTAGGACGCTTCCCAGTCAGAATGCATGTAGGTTAATGCTGATGGCATGGGCTCACACTTTCAACCAAGGTTTCCGCTATTAGTTGAGCTAGTGTGTTGGCCTTCATGGCCCTATCTATGTAAGACTCAACCATAATGGTCATTACCTGTATTAGACATTAATTATGAATGTAAGACTCTTGTTATTCAGTACCTATGTGTCCAATGAGCATTGCTCTCCGCGATCACTGTACACGTTCATTCGGTGGTCTCGACTCATAAGTTGGGGTCCCTACAGAGCTGGTATCAGAGCCATCCTGACTATAGGATGCCTTAGGTAGCATGGATGTCAGATGGGACGAATATCACACCTAGACCTTACACTCACGATTTTATACACCCTTACCGCTTTCCTATACCATTCAAACCCTTTTTTGACACCTCTCCCAAAACCTTGTAGATGGTCGTCGTACCCGACACCCTCCTGGAGTCCGACTTTCCCCTACCCCAGGAAGACAGCTTGGAGAAGTGTCGAGTGCATCGAACACCAGTTTACCTCTACCACGAGCACTAGGTCAATGTCATCACGAAGGAATACCACGTGGATGTGGTTGTGAAGGCAAATGACTCTCCGACTAGTTGGTTCTTTGAAGGGCCACAGATGGAGACTGTGGTGTTGGCGATTGAGACAATGGCGTGAAACGTGCTCATTCACCTTCGCGACATCCTCCCCGAGATGGCCGATGAGCTGGCTAACCGCCACTTGCATTTTGCTAAGAACGAGGTTGGCGGGAGTTGGACACTAACCCCATCCCCGGAGGAGGGAACCCCACTCAGGTTCCAGACCTACTTCAGCCTCTCTGCCGACAACCTGGCTTACAACCTGATCAAGGAATCAGTAAAGCTTCGCCAAGAACTCCATCACGTCCACAAGCTACTCCGCCAAGCGAAGATGAAGACAAGCAAGATCAAGAAGGATGGAGCACTGGAAGGACAGCCTGTTGTCGCATACAATGGAGGGAAACCACCACTTAAGATCGCCCTTATTCGGAGTTGTCGCATGAACGCCAAGGAGTATAAAGACCTCTTCACCGCTCCTCCGACGAAGCGCCGTCGTCATGAACCTCCTCATTCCCCCACACCCTTGACGGGAGATGATGCTCGCACAGATGATGACCAGGAGGAAGACCCCGAGGAGCGTGAGTATGAGACCGAGCAATCTACTGCTTGAGTCTAAGGACCTTAAAATAGGAAAGCTAGGAGTCCCCATGTGAAGTCGAGTCCGTGTAATGGTTCACATTAAACGATGTGTGCTTGTTGTGTGCTTTTTGTCTCGTGTCTCGATGCAAACCGCATTGTTTTTTTCTCAGGCAACATGTAAACAGCTACATTACTTATCTTATATAATGAAATTGCATTGGGTCCTCCGACCAATTTGTTGACCGCGGGCACGGCTTTCCGAAAGATTTAACCCTGCACGGGTGCTCCAACTAGTACATCAGAAACTACCAGACGCTGCGACGGAATGACCCCGATCAGGGAAACCCATGTTCTCCTCGGGTTCCTATTGGAAAATCTGAACCTCGAGATAACCCAAAGCATCCTCAGAATCCCTTGCACAAGACGCTCGAGAAAGGTAAAACAAGTCCAGCAAGGCCGCTCGGCGTGTCGACGATCCCGATAGGAGCCGCGTATCTCGTTCTCAGGACACGACGAATGAGCAATACATACGGTGGCGGATAGACATCCCCCGAGTTACCCTAGGTGCCCCGCAAGTTGCTCTGTTTTGGACCAGCACCATCAGCACTGGCCCTCCATGTATTATGTTGAATTACTCCTCGGGTTCATGATGCCCTATGTTTTTTAGTATTAACAGAATTATTATGTTGGGCAAATATAGTACCAATGTTGGGCCTTGACAGACGAGCTTTAACCCAAAATGAGAATCTAGGGGGTCCCCATAACAACCCCAGGCATGTTAGGAGCGCTCATTTATGGAACATAACACCGGTAGCCGAAACTAAGGTGGCAAATTTGGAACAAAACACTAGGCTAGAAGCCAAGCCTTCCACCTTTTACCAAGTATATAGGTGCATTAAATTAAATAGCATTAATACAGGGTGGTATAACAAGGAACCCATGTGTTAACATGGAAGCAACTAGCAAAGCTAACAAATGGTTAAGCAAGCGGTAACGTAGCCAATCAGTAGTTTGCTAGGTTGTAGAAGGTTGAAGGTTTCATTGCAATGTTGCCAGGTTGATATTTAACAGGTGGTAGGCAGCGAGACATAATGATAGAAACGAAACGACTAGCATGGCAAAGATAGTAATGATATCTGGGGAAATTATCATCTTGCCTGAGATCCTGCTTGGAAGAAGAACGACTCCGTGAAGCAGATGACCGACGTAGTCGAACGGATCCTCACATTCCGACACGGTTGCGGAACTCTATCGAGACGAAGCAAACCGGAAACAAGCATCAACACACGATATTCACCACACCACATGCACGACGAGATGCACAACCTAATATGATGCATGACCGGTTAAATTATGCAAGGCATGGCATGGCAATTCACATCACGCAAACACTACACATTAAGTGAAGCTCAATATGGAACGAGTTGCATATTGACGGAACTCCAAATTTAATTATTTAGTTCACTCCCGTTTATTAACACGACAACATTAAAATGTTGTTAACATGGCAAGGGATAAAGCACAATTAAACTACCTATCTAGGCACATTAAATGAGGCCGAAAACGACATATAGCATCTCTGAAATGACCCCATGTGTTAAATTCTAAATATGTCTAGATTTTTCCTAATCATATTTTATATTTGTCAAACGGCAACACCAATTGGTTCGCTGAAACTACACATCATTTTGGTCCATTTACATCTTTGGCTCATCTTTAACGGAGCTACGGTTAAATAACTACGACCTAAACAGTTTCTAGCATGTCGGCACACAAACCGATGCAAACAACACGTTTAAGTATTGTTATCATGCATGAAAGTTGGAAATTATTATTCTACGTGAAATTCTAGCCAAGTTACATATAGAACTTGTAGTGATCCGACACACGGAAATAATTACGGACGATCTAAAATCATGTCTATTTATGAAAATACTGAATTCTTAAAACCTTAAAAAACTAAATGGGTCGAATCATGCATATGGGCCAAAACAGAGTTGGGCGCTGGATACTACTACACTGCATAGAGATTGGCTCGGGGGCAAAGGGAAGCAGGCCGGCTCCGGCTACTGGGCTGCCTCGGAGCGGCTGGAGTCGGCCAACTGGGCATGGCCGGCCGGGCCGACTGGGTCGAAGGAAGGCCGTCCTGGTCAACGGAGGAAGCTGGGCCGCGGGCAGGCTGGCGGTTGGCATGGCCCACGCGGGCGCTCAGGCTGGGTCTTCCTCTCCTCGCTACCATGCCCGAGCGGGAGCAGGGCGGCGGCTCTGGTGAGGCGGCACCGCAGGTGGCCGGGGACGGACGCGAGGGGCGCATCCGGCGAGGCGGCCCTGGAGCTGGCCAGATCCAACGGGGTCGAGGCTCCGGCGGGGCGAGGAACTGGCGAGACGGCGGAGCGGGGCTGGCTTGGGCAGCGAGATGCTCGGACGGCGGCTGACAGGGGAACGAAGGTGACTCTGGTAGTCGGCACGGCTGGCGGGCTGCGGAGACAGCTCCCCAACATTTTATGTAAGTGACTAGGGCAAGTAAAATCACCACTTAACATGAATTTTGAAACAAGAGAGAGATGGAGATATAGTTGAGAAGAAATAGTAGGGGGGTTTCTTCACACAAAACACCACTTGGTTGCAAGCACACAATCACCACACCACACCTCATTGAACATATCATAATGCAATAACAACAACTACAACAACAAATGGAATGGAAGAAAGATTCCATGATGCAAAATAATTGATATGAAGCAAACTTTATTAACCCCAACCACATGATGGCATAACATGGGTGGTTCACATATGGTAAATATTATAATGCTTGTAAAATGCAACCAGATGGAACCCCAACCACATGATGGCATAGTTAAGTTGGCATCATGATGAAGTGCAAGATGCAGCACACAAGAAAAACCATACACTCAACATGACGGTCTCAAGAATATGCTTACAAGCTTGGGTTACAATTGGGTTGTTACAACTCTCCCATAAAACAAGAGGATCTCGCCCCGAGATCTAGGATTGAAAGAACTCAGGATATTTAGAATGGACAAGGTCCTCATGTTCCCAAGTAGCTTCTTTATTGGAATGGTGTGACCACTTAACTATGAAGAATTTGATAGACTTGTTGCGAGTCTTGCGCTCGTTCTCTTCGAGAATAGCAACCGAATGGTCATAGTCCGGCTCGAGATCAATGCCTTGGAAGTCAATGGTGCGCTCAGGAGTCTTGAAACACCTCTCGAGCTGAGATACATGAATGACATCATGCACATTGGAGAAATTGGGAGGAAGCTCTAGTTGATAATAAAGGTCACCTCTTTTGCAACAATCTTGAAAGGACCCACCAAATGTGGAGAAAGCTTCCCTTTGATACCAAATCACTAAGTACTCTTCATGGGCAATAGACAAAATCGTCGCTCTGGAATGCAAAGTCATGATGTCTGCTATCATAGTAACTCTTCTAACGAGACTAAACACCTTTGAGATTATCCCGAATGGCACGGCACATTTATTCTGCTTCAGTAATCATGCATTCCCAAGAATTTGACGCTCACGAGTTTGAGACCAATTGAGCGGGGTACAACACTTCCTGCCATAGAGAATCTCGAATGGGGTCTTGCGTGAACTTGCTTGAAAACTATTTGTGTTAGAGAATTCAGCAAACGGGAGGAAGTCTTCCCATTTCATACCAAAAGAGATAACACACACTCTGAGAATGTCTTCAAGTATTTCAATGACTCTCTCCACTTGACCATTGTCTAAGGATGGAAGGTTGTACTTAAACGGACCTTGGTGCCCATTGCAGTTTGGAAGGAATCCCAAAATTTGGAAGTAAAGATGCTTCCTCGGTCTGAAGATATAAGCATTGGAACACCATGCAAAGAAACTATCCTTAGAGTGTACGGCTATGCCATCTGAGCGCCGAGATAGATTCTTTGACCAGAAGGAAGTGGGCAACTTTAGTCAGCTTGCCGATGACCACAAAGATGGCATCATTTCCAATCTTGGACTTAGGAAACCAAGTGAAAAAATCCATCTCAACGTGATCGAATTTCCATTCCGGTATAGGCAAAGGATGAAGAAGATCTGCTAGACGTTGATGTTCCGCCTTCACTCAGGAACTCACATCACACTCATTCACAAAATGATCAATCTCACGTTTCATTCGAGTCCACCAGAAGGTTTGCTTAGGATCCCGATACATCTTAGAACTTCCAAGATGTATCGCGAGGAGAGAATTGTGGGCTTCGTGCATGATAAATTTTATGATCTCTCCTTTTAGAACCACAAGGCGGTCCTCGAAGAACGAAGTATCTTTTTCATCAACTCGGAAGCACTTATACTTTCCAATGCTCTTTGCCAAGCTAATCTTCACTTTCTTCACCATAGAATCAAGAAGTTGAGCTTGGCGGACTTGGTCTTCCAAGGTAGGAGAAATCTGAAGGTTAGCAAGAAATCCTTGAGAAACTACTTGAAGTTTGAGCTTCCTGAAAGACTCACAAAGATCAGGATGGAATGGCTTGAAAATGTGATTATTGCAGTTAGCCTTTTTGCTCAAAGCATATGCGATCACATTTTGTTTGCATGGAGTATACTCAATGCTTGGGTCGTAATGTTGGATGATCTCCACCCAACGTGTCTGACAAAGATTGAGATTCGATTGAGTGAAGATATATTTCAAACTCTTATGGTCGGTGTAGACTTCAACCTGTCTTCCCAACAAGAGGTGTCTCCAAGTCACCAAAGCATGAACAACTGTCCCCAACTCAAAATCGTGAGTGGGTAGTTTTTCTCACTTGGCTTAAACTGTCGAGAGGTATAAGCTACTAATTTCTTCTCATGCATAAGAACACCACCTGGACCTTGCACATATGCATCATAGAAGACTTGAAATGGCTTGGAATCATTAGAAGGAGTTAGGACCGGAGCTGAGGTGAGCTTCTCCTTGAGTGTATTGAAAGCCAAATCACACTCGGGAGTCCAGACATATGTTACGCTCTTCGGAAGAAGGTTGGGCAAAGGCTTAGAAATCTTGGAGAAGTTCTCAACAAATCTTCTACAATAGCTTGCAAGCCCAAGAAAGCTTCTAAGTTGATTGGCATTCTGAGGAGGCTCCCACTTCACAACGGCTTGAACTTTTTCAGTATCCACCTCGATGCCCTCGGCAGAAATGATATGCCCAAGGTACACCACTTCATTGAGCTAAAACTCACATTTTGAGAACTTATGCCCTCTTAGCTTATCAAGCACAAGCCATAGGTGTTCTGCATGTTCTTCCTCATCTCGGAGAAGACTAGAATGTCATCAAGATACACAAAGATGAAGTCATTCTTGAAGGCAGACAAGACATAATTAATCATGCGAGAGGAAGTCGGAGGAGCATTTGCGAGACAAAAGGACATCACTGTGTACACATAAGAGCCAAAGCTTGTCCTCAAAGCATTCTTGGGAGTATCTCCTTCACGAATGCGGATTTGGTGATAGCCCATTTGAAGGTCAAGCTTGGAGAAAACCTTGACCCCTTTCAATTGCTCAAACATTATATTCCCAACATTGACTCGGCGTATCAATAGGCTATGGAGATGCCCATTAATAGATATCAATGTGAATGAGTAGGGATTGCCGTACAAAAGGATGAACTAGAGCTATAAGTATGTGAAAGCTCAAAAAGGAGAACTAGTGGGCGTGCATCCAACTTGATAGCTCACGAAGACCTAGGGCAATTTTGAGGAAGCCCATCATTGGAATATACAAGCTAAGTTATATAATGAAGATTCCCACTAGCATATGGTGGCGATGAAGCAAGAAGCTCTCAATCATGAAGAACATGGTGCTATCATGAAGCACAAGTGTGTAAAAATAGTAGCATTGTCCCTTTTCTCTTTTTCTCTTGTTTTCATTTGCTTTCTTAGGCCTCTCTTTTTCCCTTTTTTTATATTTGGGCTCCTTGGCCTCTTTTTTCCCTTTCTATTTATCTTTGGGCTCTTTGGGCTCTTTTTTTATTTCCTCACATGGGACAATGCTCCTCACCTGGGACAATGCTCAAATAGTGATGATCATCACACTTTTATTTACTCACACCTCAAATATCACAATGATGATGACCCCATAGGAAATGCCTCCGGCAGTGTACTGGGATGTGCAACGATCTAGCATGGCATATGACGCTGAAATATCTCACTAGCTATCTTGCGATCATGCAATGGAAATATGAAAGTGACGACACAAGTCATGAGACGGAACGGTGGGAGTTGCATGGCAATATATCTCGGAATGGCTATGAAAATGCCATAGTAGGTAAATATGGTGGCTGTTTTGAGGAAGGAATTTGGTGGGTTTGTGCACCGGCGAGAATTGCGCAGCACTAGAGAGGCTAGCAATGGTGGAAGGTGAAAGTGCATCCATACCATGGGATCACATTAGTCATGAAGAACTCACATACTCGTTGCGAAAGTTTTTATTAGTAATCGAAACAAAGTGCTAAACACATACTCCGAGGGGAAGGGTTGGTACGTGTTAACCATCGCGCGATCCCGACCTCAACACAAAGGATGACAATCAATAGATCAATTATGCTCCGACTTCCTAACATAGCGGTTCACCATACGTGCATGCTACATGAATCACTAACTTCAACACAAGTATCTCTAGATTCACAACACCCTACTAACATAGCTCTCAATATTACCGAATCCACGTCTCAAAACTAATTGAGAGGAATCAAAACTTCTCTTTCTACTCAATGCACATGAAGTTGGAGGTTTTCGCATCCTCTTTGGGTACCTATCACATTTGGGACTACTTTCATAGCATAAGCCAACTACCAAATCACGCACCGCCTTGCTCTAAAAGATATAAGTGAAGCACTAGAGCAAAAGTATCTAGCTCAAAAGATATAAGTGAAGCACTATGAGCATTCTAGCAAAATCATGATGAGTGCATGTCTCTCTCTCTCAAAAAGGTGTGCAGCAAGGATGATTGTGACACAACAAAAAGAAAAGACTCCTACGATACAAGATGCTCCAAGCAAAACACATATCATGTGGTGAATAAAAATATAGCTCCAAGTAATGTTACCGATGGATTGAAGACGAAAGAGAGGATGCCTTCCCGGGGCATCCCCAAGCTTAGGCTTTTTGGTGTCCTTGAATTTGGCTTGGGATGCCTTGGGCATCCCCAAGCTTGAGCTCTTTCCACTCCTTATCTCATCGTCCATGAGAACATCACCCAAAACTTGAAAACTTCACAACACAAAACTAAAACAGAAACTCGTGATAACGTTAGTACAAGAAAACAAAGTACCACTTCTTTTGGTACTGTAGCAAACTTGAATTCCATCTATATTGGTGTTGGGCT
The DNA here is from genome assembly GCF_904849725.1 of Hordeum vulgare subsp. vulgare. Taxonomy (NCBI): domain Eukaryota; kingdom Viridiplantae; phylum Streptophyta; class Magnoliopsida; order Poales; family Poaceae; genus Hordeum; species Hordeum vulgare. Next base: position 350,492,660 of record NC_058524.1, on the reverse strand, counting down.
ACTGTATTCTCACTTTTCCATGGCAAGTACCCCCCGATACTAAAAATAGTTTCAGCAAAACAAGCAACCAACTCAACAAAAACAGAATCTGTCAAAAATAGACCAGTCTGTAGCAATCTGTATACTTCGTATACTTCTGGTACCTCAACAAATCTGAAAAATTACGATGTCCTGGGAAAAAATCATATCAACCAGAAGCAAAACGAATAAACTCAAAATCACTTTCTGAATAAAAATAAAAAATCATCTCGTGAGCGAAAAGTTTCTGTCTTTTTCCAGCAGGATCAAAGAACCATTACCAAGACTAATCATAAAGGTTTTGCTCGGCTCAAACACAAAAAGAAACACAAAAAACACAATCACAACATAATTGTGATGGTGTGAACGCAACAAAAGAGAAAGAAAAAAGATAAATTCATTGGGTTGCCTCCCAACAAGCGCTATTTTTTAACGCCCTTAGCTACGCATAAAAACGATAGAATCACGTATCGTCGTCTTTGGTGCTCAAACCATAAGTGGCCCTCATCATGGATTCATACGGCAATCTTATTTTCTTTCTAGGAAAGTGTTCCTTGCCCTTCCTTAAAGGAAATTGAAATCTAATATTCCCTTCCTTCATATCGATGATAGCACTAATAGTCCTTAGGAAAGGTCTACCAAGAATAATAGGGCAAGCAGGATTGCAATCAATGTCAAGCACAATGAAATCCACGGGTACATAATTCCTATTTGCAACAATAAGAACATCATTGATCCTTCCCATGGGTTTATTGACAGTAGAATCAGCAAGATGCAAATTAAGAGAACACTCTTCAATCTCATTAAAACCCAGAACATCACATAAAGACTTTGGAATCGCAGGAACACTAGCACCCAAATCACACAAAGCATTGCACTCATAGTTTTTGATTTTGATTTTCATGGTAGGTTTCCACTCATCATGAAGCTTTCTAGGGATAGAGTACCAATTCAAGTTTCTCTTCAAGAGATTTTATCATAGCTTCAACGATATGATCAGTAAAGGCCTTGTTTTGGCTATAAGCGTGTGGAGAGTTTAACATGGATTGCATCAAAGAAATGCATTCAATCAAGGAGCAACTATCATAATTGAGTTCCTTGAAATCTATGGTAGTAATTTTATTACTATTCAAAGTTTTAACATCTTCTACTCCACTTTCAATGCTTTTAGCACCAAGATAGATGGACTCTGAATCATTGGGGCACTTTTCAACCAAAGTGGATTCATATCCAGCCCCATAATCATTAGGTTTGACACAAGAAAATAAAGATTCAATGGGAGTCACACCAAGCACTTTAAGATGTTCATGATTCTCATCACGAGAACACGCCTTTTTAAGCCATTCATGTCTAGCACGAATTTGGGCGGTTCTTTCTTGGCTCTCAATCATGGAAACACGCATAGCTTTCAAAGTTTCATGAATGTTGATTTTGGGAGGAGCACATCTAACTTTCAAAGCATCAACATCACTAGACATTCTAGCAACGCTCTTAGCCAAATCGTCAATTTTGAGTAGTTTTTCCTGTATGGACGCATTGAAAATATTTTGAGAGTTGATGAACTCTTTGATATTACTCTCTAGATCAGAGGGTAATCTATTGGAATTTCCATTGGTATTGTTGTAGGAGTTGCCAAGGTTATTAGAGGAGTTACTAGGAAAAGGCCTATTAACATAGTTTCCTCTAAAAGCATTGTTGTTGCCAAAGTTATTCCTACCAACAAAATTAACGTCCAAGCTAGCGTTTCTACTCTCAATCAAAGAAGACAATGGCATATCATTAGGATCCAAAGGAACACTTCTACTAGAAACCAAATTCATTAACTCGTCCATCTTAGCACTTAACGCGTTAATTTCTTCTATAGCGTGTACCTTCTTACTAGTAGGTGACCTTTTAGTGTGCCACTAAGAGTACTTCGTCATGATGTTGTCTAAGAGCTTTGTGGCTTGTACTAATGTGATTTCCATGAACGTTCCACCTGAGGCGGAGTCCAAGATATTTCTAGAAGCAAAATTCAAGCCAGCATAAAAGATTTGAATAATCATCCAAAGACTCAAGCCATGAGCAGGACAATTTCAAATCATCAACTTCATTCTCTCCCAAGATTGTGCAACATGTTCATGATCAAGTTGCTTGAAATTCATGACATCATTACAGAGAGAGATGATCTTAGCCGGCGGAAAATACTTGGATATATAAGCATCTTTGCACTTATCCCAAGAATCGATACTATTTTTGGGCAAAGAAGAAAACCAAGTTTTTGCGCGATCTCGCAACGAGAAAGGAAAAAGCTTCAATTTAATCACGTTATTATCCACATCTTTTTTCTTTTGCATATCGCAAAGCTCAATGAAGGTATTGAGATGGGATGCGGCATCTTAACTAGGAAGGCCAGAGAATTGCTCTTTCATAACAAGATTAAGCAAAGCGGCATTGATTTCGTATGACTGCGCACTAGTGGCGGGAGCAATCGGAGTACTAATAAAATCATTATTATTAGTATTCGAGAAGTCACAAGTTTGGAGTTTTCCTTCATGGTCACTTGAGCAAGCAAGCAAGCACACGAGCAAACAAAGAGCAGGCGAGAAAAAGGGCGAACGAAAAGGCAAACGAAAAAGGCAAACAAAAAAGGCAAATTGGTGAAGTGGGGGAGAGGCAAAAGAGAGGCAACTGGCAAACAAAGTAAATGCAAGAGATGAGTTTACAACACCTACTTGGATGAGTTCTTGACTTGATCTTCCTCCCCGGCAACGGCGCCAGAAATTCTTCTGCTGCAGCAACAAAAGTCCTTCCTTGGCGCTAGGTATTCTTCTTGTTACTTCTCTGGTTTGCAACAGTTTTTCCCTTGAAGAGGAAAGGGTGATGCAGCACAGGAGCAGTAAGTATTTCCCTCAGTTTAGAACCAAGGTATCGATCCAGAAGGAGGGCCTCGTCAAGTCCAGAGTACCTGCGCAAACACAAACAAGCTTGCACCCAACGCTTCAAAGGGCTTGTCAATCCCTTCAAGATTGTTTGCAAAGTGAGATCTGAAGGCGGAAAGTGCAACGAAGTAAAGAGTGTAAGGCTGAAAATATGTTGTGGAGGAGACCCTGGGGGCCATAGTCTTCATTAGAGGCTTCTCTCATAATAGCAAATATCACGGTGGGTGAACAAATTACTGTCGAGCAATTGATAGAACCGCGCAAAGTCATGACGATATCTAAGGCAATGATCAACATATAGGCATCACGTCCGAGACAAGTAGACCGATACTTTCTGCATCTACTACTATTACTCCACACATCGATCGCTATCTGCATGCATCTAGTGTATTGAGTTCATGACGAACAGAGTAACGCCTGAAGCAAGATGACATGATGTAGAGGGATAATCTCAAACCAATGATGAAAACCCCATCGTTTTACCCTTGATGGCAACAACACGATGCGTGCCTCGCTACCCCTTTTGTCACTGGGTGAGGTCACCGCACGGTATGAACCCAAAACCAAGCACTTCTCCCATTGCAAGAATCATAGATCTAGTTGGCCGAACAAAACCCAGAACTCGAAGAGATTTACAAGGATATGAAATCAAGCATAAGAGAGATCAGAACAAACTCAAATAAGATTCATAGATAATTTGATCATAAATCCACAATTCATCGGATCTCGACAAACACACCGCAAAAGAAGATTACATCGGATAGATCTCCATGAAGATACGGGAGAACTTTGTATTGAAGATCCAAGAGAGAGAAGAAGCCATCTAGTTACTAGCTATGGACCCGTAGGTCTGTGGTGAACTACTCACACATCATCGGAGAGGTCATGGTGTTGATGGAGAAGCCCTCCATGTCCGAATCCCCCCTCCGGCAGGGCACCAGAACGTGCCCCGGATGGGATCTTGCGGAAACAGAAGCTTGCGGCGGCGGAAAAGTTACTTCGATGATCTCCTGAATTTTTTCGTATTTTTAGGGAATTTATAGGCGCAACCCCTAGGTCAGGGGGTGCTCAGGGGGCCCACAAGCCTGGGTGGCGCGGCCTACCCCCTGGCCGTGAGGTGGGGGCTTGTGGGGCCCCTGGGGCTCCCCTGCCTTGGCTCCCAAGCTTCCCGAAAATATTTTCGAGGATTTTCTTCCGTTTCGACTCCATTTTAAAATCTCCTCTGAAAGGGGTCAAAAACATGGAAAAAACAGGAACTGGCACTTGGCACTGAGTTAATAAGTTAGTCCCAAAAAACATATAAAAGGCATGCAAAACATCCAAAGTTTGACAAGATAATAGCATGAAACCATCAAAAATTATAGATACGTTGGAGACGTATCAGTGATCTCCTTGCCCTTATACACTTCTTTGTTCAACTCCACAACATGAAGTAGGAGGCTCCCAAACGACACCTAACTAATCTATGAGGCACCACCCTCCAAAAGGTAATAAATGCAGTAGAACGATGAACTCCTTGCTCTTATGCTTCAAAAGATAGTCTCCTCAACACTCAATCATTCTCTCATACATTTGGCATTGGGTAGGAGAGATTGATCTTGTGGAAAGCAACTTAGGGGGGGGGGGCTAGAAATCAAGGTCCAAATGACTGGATTGGAATCACTTGATCTCAACACATGAGTAGATCGATCTTTCTCAGAAAAATGGATCTGGCAAGTGTAAGTGTGTTCTGAGTTGTTCCTCTATGAATGAGTAGAGGTGGATGGGGTATATATAGGCATCTCCCTAAATCCAACTATTACAACATTATTACCCAACTCGTTGACACGGAAATGAATCTCGGTGGTACTGAGTTGCACTAAATGTGGCAACTTTTGAATTCTCGGTGAGACCAATATTATGGGGACCCCAACTTATAAGTCGTGATCACTGAATGTACGTGCTCAGTGATCCCAGAGATTAATGCTCACTAAACACACATAAACTCAATAACAAGAGTCTTACATCCATACATACCATCTAATATAAAAAAGGACCACTGAGGTCAAGTCTTACATACACATGTCCTAGAAGGCCAACACACCAAACTCATCTAAAAGCGGAGATCTACATTGAAGGCGTGAACCAATTCTATCAGCTTTAACCTACAGACATTCTAACTGGGAAGCGTCCTAGCTCGCGCGAATGTCACCAAGGTATTCTTCATCGTCTCCTATTCTGTCTTACCTGGTCAATGAAATAACCAGTGGCAAGCCAATGAGTACTTTTAATGTACTCGAAAGCAACTCATGTTTGGAACAAGGAAATAAGAAAGTATGACATAAAACTAGTATGTTGTTTTGTGGAAAACACATTTTTCCCTAGTGCAATAACATGATCAGATTCTCGTGCGGCATGCATCGCAAGGCATAATGGTAACCGAGTGAACAGGTTACACATATCAACATCAACTACAGGTCGAACATCTAATGTCCACCCATCATGCCAAGTCATCTTACTTAGCTCAAACATCATAATTCCCATGCCTCCATCTTTTCCTCATACTACCCCCCACACACACTTGGTTTATGCGAGAACAACCGGACGTAGTTTAAGCAGGATTACCCAACTCTCCTTGACTGTGGACACGGCTATTCAAATAGGTTTACACTCTACAGAGGTTGTGCCTTGTACCCACAAGACTCGAGGAACTTTTGTGTCATCCATGGGTCGTGGTATATAACATACCCGAGGTAATCACCCGAACAATGCCCTTCCCGTGATGACACTAAACAAAGAGTGCACTCGATTTGTACCCAGCCCACATGATGTACATCTTACGAGTATTTTCTCAGCCCACATGATGGCCCACATGAAAGTATTTTCTCAGACATGGTCAAAGGTTTGCTTGCCTTGCTCAAATAAGTATTTGGGGTCTTCCTGTCCAACTCCGAGTAATACCTTTACTCCGTCAACTACCATCGGACACAACCATGATAAGCCACACAACAAGCAGAAACAAAAGTGCCCTATAAATAGGAGGTTTATTTTTCTTGGACATCTCTAGTCATAAGAAAAGTTCCTAAACCTTTCTCTAAGAGAATTGGATCACGAGAGATTTTTGGACGGACGAAATGGAGGCATCTTTGGTCCCACAAGAAGTATACAGAAAACATTTTATTAAAAATGAGTGGAGGCACTCATTTAATAGGTCATGAATTTAGAAACATATAGGAAGTGGTTTCACTAGATTTGAAGTTGGTATGAATTTCCTATGGATTTTATAACATGGAATAAATGGGAATAGGTGCTATTAATTTGATGCAACAGAAATATGGCAGAGAAAAATGTTGAATAAGGCTAGAAAACTACATCATTTTTTATAAGTCTCTCCAAGTTCGAATCACTCCATTTTGAGTTCGTTTGAGCTCTCTAGGAATTTTACGAGGTGGGTTTCAAATATTCAAATTTGAATTTGAATAATAACACCACAGAAAATTTCGGTACCTACCCGATGGCTCAGGTTACCTCCCGTGATGCTCCGGCAATGTGCACGCTCGTGGCGATGAGCCACGTACGCCTGTGCCCCCATTTGTGTCAGGGAAGCGCCGGGGTGAGCGGGCCATGGCCGTAGTGGGCCAGCCAACAAGCGGCCATGGATGTAGCTCTCCAGCGATGGGAGGGAAGAGGGGAGAGCACAGGGGAGTCTGCTGGGGCGTTGGGGGTGCTCTGGAGATGCTCAAAAGAGAGGAGGAGACCGGGGAATCTGTGAGACCCAACGAAGGCCGCTGATGGGGCTTCAGCCATGGGAGAATTCGGGCCCACAAGAGAGAGAGGGCTAGTCCAGTAGGTTCACGGGAGAGAGGGGAACAGGAAGGAGGAAGCAAGGGCTCGAGGGAGAGGCTAAGATGGAGGGGCGCCGAAGAGGACCACGGGCACACCTTGGATCCTCTAGGCACGGGGGAGCATGCATGCTAGAGGGGAGTTGGTGGCTTATTAGCGCCCAGGGGGCACGGTTGGTCAAGGGAGGTTGTGCGGCGAGCTGAGACACATAGCCGTTGCTAGACCCTAGCTAGAGGGCAAAGTTAAGGTGCATAGTACTAGTTTTGTAGGCCAGTGGCATGGTCACCAGGCCACTGTGCGTCCAGGACAACCCTCTGGTCAAGCCAGGTTGTTAAACATGCAAGGCATGCTCTCTGGAGAGTGATGGAGGAGTTTGGTTTCATATGGGGTACAGTAGGTGGGGTTTTAGCTCTTGTTAAGTTTGCAACAACAAACTTGGGGCTCGAAAAAGTGGTTTTAAATGGGGGGATGTTGGGATGAAACTATGTCTAGCATACCTCGCTATGCAAGAACTACAATACTACCAAGTTTCAGCTCAGGGAGAGGAGTTTACCTAGTACTTGCAGTTCAAGGCCATTTTTTCCAAAATCAACTATCAGAAGGTCTGCTCATATTTTCCACATGAGCATGCCATATCCTTGCTTGAAATAGTGCATTATCATACTAGAGATTCTCTGGAGGGAGGTTGGGCATTGGGTTGAGCAGAATTATTGGGAGAGAGTAAAAGAGGGGTTGTCATGGTAAAAAGAAGAGGTAAAGAGAGGGAGTCACCCTCCAGTAATTGACCAGAGGCCATGGCAAGGTTACTGGAGGTAAAATAGAGTCTGGGAATACTGTGGTAAAAATTTGGGCTCAAGGAGATTAGTAGGAGGGGTCAAAGAAGCAAGTTTGTTAAATGAGGAGAAGGTGTTTGATGGGTTTTAGGGCTAGCAAATGGATTCAAATAGCTATGAAACTTAACAGGATCACATGATAGGTGAAAATGAGACAAGGCACCAAATTTAGGATTTGTTGGATAAGGTATCCAATGTAGACTTGAAAAACCTAGAAATAGGAAAAAATGGTTTTGAAGGGTTTTGTCCAATATATTGAACATGACCATGTGTTGAAATTCTCATATATGGGATATATATCCACTGAGTTTCCCTAAACTTTCTCAAATATTTTGAAAGCAAGAAAAACAATCTTCGTTCGTAAAAGATCATTTCTGGCCTCAGAAAAAGGTAATTAAATAAATTAGGAAAATAACTTTTAAAATAATAATTTTGTTATTTTGGGAAGTCTTCTTGACAATGGGGTTCAAATAAAATAGTTTGGGCAGAACAACTCCCCTAATTTGAGGACTTGTAGTTCAAATCCCAACTTAGGGGGTTTTGAAAGTTTAAATTAAATAAATGCTTTTTGGTCAAAATAATATTTGGTAAAAATAGACTCTGGTCCTATACACATGGTATGGTAATTGTACAAAGGTCTGGGTCAAGGAGGGGAGTCTAGATAGGTGTAGGAACCTTGTGATTTAAAACACAAGCAAGCAAGAAGCAAGCAACAAGCATCACAAGCACTCACCAGAAAATTTAATTAGTCCAAATTTTTGAGCTATATTAGTTTAACCAGGAGAGTTAAAACACGGGGTGTGAAAGACCTTACCCCCTTAAGAAAAATCTCGTCCTTGGGATTTGTTAAGGTGGTTGCAAAAGCCTACTCCTATTGTGTTGTGCTGAACAATGCGAAATGAAATATATTTAAACACACGGTCTGACGTGGTTACCACAAAAGTGCCAATAATTGGTGCGTCTCAGGGATACGACAATTTTTGGAAAAAGAAATTTTGCAATTTCCATTTGCGCTTATCATACCCAGGTGCACAATGCTTTCTTTGCTGACAGGTGGGCCCTGGGCTCACTGTCAGTATCTTCTCCCTTCCTCGAGTTCTCTTCATTGCATGCTCCCGATGCTTTATCCACTTGTGGTTACTAGCATGTAGGGTGCCTGGGACCGCACTACGGTAGTGTGCGGCATGCTTGCTGCCAGCGCAGCGTGCACTCACCTCACAGGTCTACGACACCGACGGCCGAGCGACGAGCGGGGTTGATGGCTTCACCCACGGTACACCGAGATCGAGATATAAAATGACCATGGCTTTCCTCTCTTCTTTCTCACACCCGACCTTGCTTCCTACTTCTTCTCCCGACTTCTTTTCTTCTTGCAGGAGATCGAGGCGAGGCTCCAATGGAAGATGAGCTTCCGGGGTGGCTTACGATCCTGCTATCCAGAGCGACGACGGCGGTGATCGGTCTCTCGATGATGTACCGCGTGATCATCCACAATGATTTCCATCATGTTGTTGCTCGAGTGGTGGCCCTCCGCGGCGGCAGGATCCACAATGACTAGGCAGATATGTAGTGCCCGAGTGTGTCCTAGTGTGTTGTCAACACTTTGCGAAAATAAAAATATCCACAACATTTCCTTCTAAGAAGATGCGGGGGTGTTAGCGAGGTAACCAGTTAGGTGCTAAACGTGTTTGTAGTTCTACTCTTAGAGCATGTGGCGCAGTGGGTATGGTTGCGATTTGTTTGGATGTATATTTCTGGCATGCTTTCACATGTTTGGTCTTCTAGCCTTTCCGTAACTTCTTGCCATTGTTGATGTAGCCGTCGCAGGAGTGGTGTTAGACTCCTATTGCTTTTACTTCCTTGTCATGGCCACCCGATCATCCTCGGTAGGACTAACTTCTGATGCTTGTAGATTGCTTCGAGGAGTCCATTTTCTCAAGGTAATACCTTACTCTTGAGAGGCAGGCGATCGATGTTCCTAGGGCTTGTCCAAATAGGACTAAGGTGTTTCTCCTCTTATTGGGTGGATAAGTGCGTCATCCATAAGCATAACAACATACTTCCCCAAGCATCACATAACTACTCTACTCATGAGATAGGTGAGAGGAGAGGGTGTTTTTGTTCCAACATAATCTAGTCCTTCGTGTCCATGTTCCTCATAGACATGATTGGTGATGGTCGGGGCGGAGAATTGGCTATAGTCTAACGACCTAGAGATGTTTCTTATGATCTTATTCTAACCTAATTATGGCTCGGTGAAGCTTTGGGGTTTCAAAGAACTTAGGATGTGAGTGAGCATCCATCACCTTATTCCTTAAGCACATTCCTTAGATGCCAATAGTCTAATCTCTATCTCTGGAGAAAATCACCCTATACCATCGAAGGTGCCATCTCACATAAGTCAATGCCACATCACTTGTGATAGTCAACACCAGGGTTGAGAGAAGGACTAAACCAAAACATCGTAAGTGTGCTATAGGTAAGTTGCACATGTATTCCTATGTAAGGAAACTCGGGAAAGCACACAAGTTGTTAAGCTTGAATTTAAGACTCTACAAATCCAAGTGCTCAGTTAGATAATCCGATGGGCACGATTCTGCATTCCTATGTTTAAGGAAACATGTAGTTTAACAATCCAAGGTCTTGTTTCGTTCCTACGAATCCAATCAAGTGGTTCATCAATCCCATCAACCATCACTGGACCCATCACTACTATAAATCCAATATCGATGGGGTTTACATGATCACCTAGAGTCCTCATAATCCTCATATCATTGCCAGGATTATGCCATAGTATACCAACCATCTTCCAATATCATGGCCAACTATCTCCAAGGCTAGTCTTATATAGATTCGTAAATCAACTCGACAACTCCAATTACTTCTATTTGTTATCCACCGAGAAACATGGTATCATGATCGAGATCATCGGCCTAAATCCAATTTACTCTGAACTGTGTGGCCTCATTCATTGCCGATACTCTAGTAGGTTTACCTATTTAAATCCGATTCACAATTCCTACTTGTTACCCCAAGTCATCATGGTACCATCATCAAACCGTGACTACCACTTGACAAAGTCATTTTATTGCACCACCAGGAATTTTAGCTCATGATCATAATTGTCCTACTGAATCTAAACCTACTCCAGTAATATGTAGGTTATGCTACTTTATAAACTGATACTCCAAGATAGTCCAGCTATATCCTCAAGATACCTATTATGCCTACAACAACCATTACCTATAAATCATATACCCCAGAAGATCCTTCCTATGGCATCAAGGTTCTGGTGCTAGCTTAAGAATGAAGGGAACTTGTTCATTGTGATCACTTGTTCCATAATGGACCCAGTGCTAAGAAGGGGTTATTGGAGCTCAACAGGTGCTCTAGCCATCCATGTTTTAGACACATGGCCAAAAGTTTGAGCTGGGAAATATTGTGAGGTCTAGCTTGGTCTTGGGAGAGGCTTCCGATCTTTAGGGAGAAGCATAATGCTATGGGGTTGCACCTGGTTGAGTATGCTCAAGTCACGGTCTTCAGTGCCAGTCGTCTGTAGGGGTGGATCCTTGGTGCATCTTGTCTTGCTGGTCTTCAGTTGTCGAGAAAGGTTGGAGAGAGAAAATTAACATAGAGGGGAGTGCCTAAGGGGGTGGTATAGTGCAAGTGTAATCAAACAAGTGCCAAAAGGCCAATTCAAACATCAAAATGAGGCAGGTGATATAGTCATGTACTCGTCACCTGGGGCAAAAGTGTGACGTATATTAATGCATAAACAAGTAAAAACAAGCAACACATGATATGATCCCATTCGAACCATTTCACAGACTCGACTTTGCATTGGGGATTTACGACCCATCCTACCCTAGGGGTCTTGGACTCAATAGTCGTGTTTGCTTCGTGCCTTGGAGAGGAGCATGTTCCGTCTCCCGGGTCTTCTTATGGTGTCGCTATGTCCTTGGCAATTGTCTGACGCAACGAATCGGGTTGAGCTAGAAAGAGTCTTTGACAACTTCTTGTGTGGTGAGAAACCGACGAAGGTGGTTCCTCCCGGATGTCGTTGACAGGGTCTTCTGTAGGTCTTGTCATCCTGTCAGTGTATTCTTGCCTTCCAAGGCTTTGAGAATTCCAAGTGGACAACCTTCATGCAATGACACTGACAAGGCTTGATAGAGTTCTGACTTGTCAGTTACGTTGACGGCAACATCAACACCAAGAGCGGGGGATGAAGAGAACCATTTTCCTATTCACAAAGGTGAGGCAGACCAAATGGCGAGGTTCTCATCCACCGATGGTGGTCGCCACTACATTGATAATGACAGGGTCGCTCTATTAGCGATCCATATCATGATCTTGCATATCTTATGTCCAGGTCATTACAGGCCAAGGTCACACCACTCTGGAACAGAGTCGAGGGTGTCACCATCTCGACATTTCTCATTCCCCTAGAAGGTAGCTTCATTTGGTGTCGTCTTGTCGAAATGTTGCCAACCTTGTCTTCGAAGTACCTGGGTGATTGCTTGAAAAGGTCGCTTCCTTCCAAGTTACCCACGAGGATTCTAAGTAATCCCGTGATAACGGGCATAAGGGTGCTAGCGATTGTTTGCATGTTTTTAAACGCAGAAGAGAGAGTTATAGGAACAAGGGTGGGAGTGCTATGGTAAAACCTTCGCTTCCTTCATGGAATTAGGTTAGGTGAGAAATATAGAGGTTTTGCAAGTGCTTTTGAAGGGCCTGGAAAAATGTTTTGTCCTAACTAACGTTCGTGCTAACTAAGGGCTTCCTATAGTCATGATGGCTCTGATACCAGCTCTATGCGGACCCCTACTTATAAGTCATGATCACCGAATGTACGTGCTTAGTGATCCTAGAGGTCAATTCTCACTGAACACACAAAATCTGAATAACAAGAGTCTTACATCCATACATACCGTCTGGTACAAAGAAGGACCATTGAGGTCAAGTCTTACAAATATAGGGCCTTGAAATTCAACACACCAAACTCATCTAGTAGGGGAAATCTTGGTTGAAGGATTGAACCCATGCCATTAGCCTTAACCTACATGGATTTTGACTCGGAAGCATACTAGCTCGCAGGAACGTCACCAAGGTATTCTTCACCATCTCCTATTCTCTCGTACTTGGTCAATGAAATAACAAGTGGCAAGCTAATAAGTACTTTGAATGTACTCGGAAGGAACCCATGTTTGGAACAAGGCAATAACAATGTATGACATAACACTGGTATGTTCTTTTGCGAAAATCATATTTTTCCCTAGTGCAATAAAATGATCAGATTCTCGTGCAACATGCATCGCAAGGCACAGTGATAACCCAGTCAACATGTTACGGATATCAACATCAACTGCAGGTCGAACATCCCATGTCTACCCATCATGCCAAGTCACCTGACTTAGCTCAAACATGATAATTCCCATGCCTCCAACTTTTCCTCATACTACCCCCCCCCCCCACGCACACACTTGGTTTATGCAAAAACAACCAGATGTAGTTTAAGCAGGATTAACCAATTTTCCTTGACCGTGGACATAGCTATTCGAATAGTTTTACACTCTGTAGAGCTTGCGTGTCGTACCCACAACACTCAGGGAACTTCTGTGTCATCCATGACTCGCGGTATATAACATACCCCAGGTAAGCACCCGAACAATGCCTTTCCCCTGAAGACACTAAAAAAAGATTTCACTCGATTGGTACCCCGCCCACATGATGTACATCTTACGAGGCTCGCTCTAGATCGTATCATCCATGCATGGATCAACAGAGTGTTCGGAAGCTGTAAAAACAACATGGTTGTCCTACGTGGCACGACCCCGTCTCGAGGGTGACCACTTCACCCCCGTCACTAGCAATGTGGGTTCTCTTCTAGCGTCGACCAAAGTAATCAATAAAGCCCCGTCCTATAAGGGGTATCGGGGTTGCACAGGTAAGGTTCGGATGGTCGATACATCTTAAATCTCTCCTTGTCTTCGAAACCACACACAGACACACACACAAAACCTTCTTCTAGTACACCACTTCTTTCCCAAGTGCATACCATCTCAACAGCAACAGCCTCATGCATTAGTGGCACCTGACGAGGTTTTTGAAAAGTTTTGAAGTCACCTCCGTGTTACCATCACCATGCATATGCTCGTCCTATGCGTAGCAATTCTATCAACCAATCAACTTTTTATCTACGTGACCCTCATATATGGTACGGTCATGCTCAAATGCAGGTGTTATCGAGGAACCATCGGAAACACCATACCGAGGGGTTTACCAATTCAATCATGATCACATGCATCGGAATGAAATAATAAAGATGGCATGCGTGAAAGTATTTTCTCACACTTGGTCAAAGGGCTGCTTGCCTTGCTCAAATAAGTCTCCCCGGTCTTCGAGGTCTTTCGGTCCAACACCGAGTACTCTGTTTACTCCGTCAACTACCGCCGGAAACAACCACGATAAGCCACACAACAAGCAGAAATAAAAGTGCTCTATAAATAGGAGGTTTATTTTTTTTTTGGACATCTCTCATCATAATAAATGTTCCTAAAGCTTGCTCTAAGAGTTTTGGATCACCAAATATTTTGGGACGGATGAAATGGAGGCATCTTTGGTCCCAGAAGAAGTATGCAGAAAACATTTAATTAAAAATGAGTGGAGGCACTCATTTAATAGGGCATGAATTTAGAAACATTTAGGAAGTGGTTTAACTAGTTTTGGAGTTGGTATGAATTTCCTATGGATTTTAAAACTTGGAATAAATGGGAATAGGTGCCATTAATTTGATGCAACAGAAATATGGCAGAGAAAAATGTTGACTAACGCTAGAAAATTAGATCATGATTTTATAAGTCTGTGGAAGTTGGAATCATTCCATTTGGAGTTGATTTGAGCTCTCTAGGAATTTTACAAGGTGGGGTTTTAAATATTCAAATTTGAATTTGAATAATAATATCACAAGAAGTTTCTCTTGAAAAATGTGCAATGCACATATTTGGATGGGTTATGATTTTAGGAGTGTGAAGGAACTTGAATCAACATTTTTGGAGTCCATATGAATTTGTTATGATTTAAATACTCACTTTGAAAAAAATACCTAGGTGGCCCTAAGCCACGTAGTTGGTGCAGCTTAGTGCTGCAATGCACTGGGTCGACCCACTCGCTCGCCAAACGAGTGGAAGTGGCCACGTAGGAGGCGTACTTCCTAGAGTACGTCTCCCACACGGGAACACACAGACAGGTGCGGTCACAACCACTTATCCGGGCCGGGCCTGACCGTTGGGTCGCTGGCATGCGGGCCCAGCTTGTCAGGCTCATCCCCTACCTCCCGCGTGAACTAGGAGAGCTGGGGAGGCGAGGCCACGCGAACGATAGCACCGACCCGATGGCTCATGCTGCCTCCCACGATGCTCCGACCACCTGCATGATCGGGGCAGTGAGCCGCGTCCGCCTGGGCCCCCATTTCTGCCAGGGAAGCGCTGGGGTGAGCGGGCAGTAGTCATGGATGCGGTACTCCGGCGATGCGAGGGAATAGGGGGGAGCACATGTAAGTCTGCAGAGGTGTTGGGGGTGCTTCGAAGATGCTCAAAAGAGAGATGGGAGCCCGGGGAATGTGCGATCCCGAGCGGAGGCTGCCGGTGGGCTTCGGCCATGGGCGAATTCGGGCACACAAGAGAGAGGAGGCTGGTCCAGCAGGTTCACGGGAGAGAGGAGAATATGAATGAAGCAGCACAGACTCGAGGGAGAGGCTAAGATGGAGGGGGCGCCGAAGAGGACCTCGGGCACACCTCAGATGCTTTGGGCACGGGGAGCACGCATGCGAGAGGGGAGTTGGCAGCTCATTGGAGTCTAGGAGGGGCACGATTGGTCAATGGAGGCTGTGCGGCGAGCTGAGACACGTGGCCCTTGCTGGACCCGGGCTGCAGGGCAAAGTTAAGGTGCAGAGCACCAATTTTGAGGAGTTTGGTTTCATATGGGGTATGGTAGGTGGGGTTTTAGCTCTGGTTAAGTTTGCAACAGCAAACTTGGGGCTATAAAAAGTGGTTTTCAATGGGGGATCTTGGTATGAAACTATGTCTAGCATACCTAGCTATGCAAGAACTACAATACTACCAAGTTTCGGCTCAGGGAGAGGAGTTTAGATAGTACTTGTAGTTCAAGGCCATTTTTCTGCCAAAATCAAGTATCAGAAGGGCTGCTCATATTTTCCACATGAGCATGCCATACCCTTGCTTGAAATAGTGAATTAGCATACTAGAGATGCTCTAGAAGGAGGTGGAGGCATTGGCTTGAGCAGAATTATTGGGAGAGAGTAAAAGAGGGACTGCCATGGTAAAAAGAAGAGGTAAAGAGAGGGAGTCACCCTCCAATAAGTAACCAGAGGCCATGGCAAGGTTATTGGAGGTAAAATAGGGTCAGGGAATATTGTGGTAAAAATTTGGTCTCAAGGAGATTAGTAGGATGGGTCAAAGAAGCAAGTTTGATAAATGAGCAGAAGGTGTTTGATGAGTGTTAGGGCTAGCAAATGGATTCCAATTGCTATGAAACTTAACAGGATCACATGATAGGTGAAAATGAGACAAGGCACCAAATTTAGGATTTTTTGGAGAAGGTTTCCAATGTAGACTTGCAAAACCCTAGAAATTGGTAGAAATGGTTTTGAAGGGTTTTGTCCAATATTTTGAACATGACCATGTGTTGAAACTCTCATATATGGTATATATATCCACTGAGTTTCCCTAAAATTTCTCAAATATTATGAAAGCAAGAAAAATAATCTTCTTTTGTAAAAGACCATTTTTGGCCTCAGAAAAAGGTATTTAAATAAAATAGGAAAATAACCTTTAAAATAAGCATTTTGTTATTATGGGAAGTCTTCTTGACAATGGGGTTCAAATAAAATAGTTTGGGAAGAAGAACTCCCCTAATTTGAGGACTTGTAGTTCAAATCCCAACTTAGGGGTTTCTGAAAGTTGAAATTAAATAATTGTTTTTTGGTCAAAGTAATATTTGGTAAAGATATTTCTGGTCCTATACACATGGTTTGGTCATTGGACAAAGGTCTGGGTCAAGGAGGTGAGTCTAGAGAATAGTAGGAACCTTGTGATTTAAAACACAAGCATACTAGGAGCAAGCAACAATCACATCAAGCATCACAAGCATTCACAAAAAAAATGGTCCAAAATTTTCAACTATGTTAGTTTAACCACGAGAGTGAAAACACAGGGTGTGACAGATATAGGAACCTCGATGGTACCGATACGATGACCTAGACCAGTTTCCAAATCTTAGTGAGACCGGTTTCAAACTCGGAAATTCCGATTCTTGAAATATTCTCAACGAAAACTTGGTCGTTGAATCTCGGTGGCACCCATGTGAAAGTTGGTGGTACCGAGATGGTAGGGTTTGACATAGGATTTGTCAAGTGGAAAATCGGTTGGGCCGAGTGGAAATAGTTCGTGGCATCGATTTTGCTGATATGGCTTTGGACACGGATATTTTGTGAGAGAATGGCTGGGTATTTTTCGTGTCTACCTCTAAGCACTTGAGCAACCAATTCATCATAATACCTCACCCCCTTTTAATAGTATGGGCTTTCCTATGGACTCAAAGTGATTTCTTACAAATGTAAAATGTAGAGTCTTCTTGCTTGAAGCTTGAGCCAATCTTATTCCTTTCCTTGCATCAAGGGGCTTCTCCTCACAATCCTATAGCCAAGTCATCTTTGAACTATTCTGAAATATACTTGGATAAGATCATTAGTCCAATGATGTATATGTTGTGATCAATTATCAAAACCACCTTAGGGGCAATTGTTCTTTAAATCATGATCTCGGTTACAAGGGAGTTGTTTCACTACCTCTATCTCGAGATCTACCAGTTTTTGTGTCTCGAGAGCTAACAAAACATTTGTCTCAAGAGTCATCAAAACATCTGTCCCAAGACTTGTCTGTCTGAAACATGTCCTTCTGATGACCCACAGACCCCTTTATATAATAGTTCAGTCCATGGGATTACAAGAGATTTCGGGTTATACACATAGTTGGAGTCCTACTCTAAGTCCTGTATGTCCTCCGTGTCTTGAAAGTTGGGGTTCTCCGTCTTGTATTTGGAATCCTTCCAGGCGGAACTTTGCCTAGGTCCGTATCTTGTAGTAAGTCGGGTCCTGTAGTAGGCTGGGTCGTGTAGTAGCCCGGGTCTCGTCATGTAGCACTCCACATCATGATTGTAGCGGGCGGGTCATGATTGTAGCGGGCGGGTCATGATTGTAGCAGGCTGGGTCATGATTGTTGCAGGCCGAGTCATGATTGTAGCGGGCGGGTCATGACTGTAGCAGGCCGGGTCATGATTGTAGCAGGTTGGGTCATGATTGTAGCATGCATGGGCTTGAAGTTCCCCTGCATCGTAGACGCGTAGCATAGCCCGTAGTGCCCCTGTATAGCGCCCCGTGCAACCGATGCAAGGGTGCACCGACGAGGTTACTCGTCGGCGCCTCTGTGTTGAACACAGAAGGTGTCCCCCTTTTCTTTGCATTTCGTCAAGGGTGGATCCCCTCTCTGAGCAGATCCACCGCCCTAGCCAGTAGCAACTGAGCCGCCCGTGCACCGCAATGTTGTGGGTTCGAACACCCCCCCCCCCCGTGCGCGCTTTAAAACCCCCTTTTTTCTACCTTGAGTGTTTCCCCATTGCGGTAGCTAGCAGTAGCAGTATAACCTTGGTTTTTTTCCTACACTAGCAGACACACCTGCGTAACCCAATCGTGGGTGCCGTGAGATCCACCAGGTGCTGTAACCATAGCTCACACAGAGGAGGGGGGGAGGAGGAGGCAGATGGCAAAGAGTGGAGGAGGGGAGCAGGAGGAGGAAGACGGCAAAGAGTTAGGGGGAGCAGACGGCAACGAATAAGGGGGGAGACAGACGGCAAAGAATAAGGGGGAGGCAGACGGCAAAGAATAAGGGGGAGGCAGACCCCTAACGGAGGCAACGCCTGTCGGCTGCCGTCTCGAGCACTTTGCCGACTGCTCCTATGGAAAGCTGACGGCAAAGAGCTTTGTCGTACGCTTTTGGGGGAGAGACGGCAAAGAACGTCCTATGCCATCGTAGGCTGACGCAGAAATTTTGCCAGCCGTGAGATTCTTTGCCGTCTGTGGTTTTCTCTTTGCCGTCTGGGTTTTAGTCTTTGCCGTATGTGATGGCAGACGGCAAAGAAGCTGATTCCTGTAGTGCCTTTTAATTGCTCAGTGTTGTAGGTGTGACACTCACAGTGGGCCACAGGGCCCACCTGTCGTGCACTAGGGTGCCCTGGTGTCAATGACCAGTGGGACCCCCTGTCATATTATCTGTGGTGCTTTTAATTGTGTGGTGTGTTATTTCCATATTGGGACAATTCCATATATGGAATATGCCAAATCTGGCATATACCAAATGAGCCATGATTTGACTTATAGGTGGAGTTGGATTCTTTGTAGATTTTCTTGTCTATTTTGCAATAGTTTTATTCATGCAAGTATATAGGTGTAATATACGGAATTGGGGTGGAAAATCCCAAAGAATCCTATGGTGGCATTGGATTTCACTTTGGAGCTAGTTTGTGAAAATGTCATTTTGTGATGAGGTGGCATTTTGTCATTTTTTGTAGTATTATACGTGTGCATGCTATGAAGATTGTTCCAACATGAAAGTTCCAGATTTTTATGTTGACTTGGGCCTAGTATTTTTGTTTGGCATGATACTCTTGTGAATAGGTGGATCCATTGATGTATTCAAGTGATGAACATATTGTTGTTTGGGTAGCTAGAGATATTTCCAAGTGTTGGAACAAATATTTTCTTCCCCTCTTGTGAGCATGGTTTCCATGATTGTGTTGATCTTTGGTGGATGCACCAATGGCATGAATTGTAGTGGTTGAACCCCTCTACAACTTGGTGCCACCAGGTTGTTCATAGGACTTGCATCATAGTTTTAATCCCTGTCAAAAGTTGTTATTCTCTTGAAAATGGCAGCATGTGAAAATCTGTAAATTTTCACAAAGTCTGAGAGGCTGATATTATTTTCTTCCCCCGTTGATCTGTTCCTATTATGTCTTGTGTGGGGATTTATCCCAAGCAATGAACTAGGATGTGTTAGCATTTGTGTTCCTCTACAGCCCTGTTAAATTTAATGCCATAAGGTGGGCTGTAGCTATTTTTAATTCCTGTGAGTAAGTGGTAATATGTTGTTAATGGGCAGATTGGGTTCTATAATGTTTTGGGCTTTGTGTGAGCTATGGTTGATGGATTTGTGTCTTCTTTAGCTCTATTCCACCTGGAATTTGATGCTTGTTCCACACAAAAACTTGGAATGCGAAGTGGATGCTCAAAGGTACTAGTATTTGGTTGTTATATCTGCGTAGCCCCTCGTATTTTGTTTTGTAGTTTCTGAGAGCTACGTAACTCGGTTCGCGACGTTCTTTATATGCTTTTGCACCGTCTTTGTGTGTTGCATCCATTCCTGTCATGGTCATGCATTTCAAAATAACTTAACATGAGGTTCTGTCCAGGAATGTAAATAACTCTATTAATGCATTTGAAGATGGATAGTGTAGAAATGCCATGCTTCCTTTCATGCCACACATGCATCATATTGATTGTTGCATTATAATTTTCTGGTGTTTATTTTCTTCTATTTCTTTTGGGTAGCATCTGGAGCTGAGAACAAGTTCGAGGATTCTGTTGAGTACATTCAGGAATATCAAGAGCAGTTCGAGTCTGAAGATCTCACACGCAAGATGATTGTGACCTTGACACTGTTTCTAGCTTTGTTATGCATAGTTGATTCGTTTCCATCGTTATTCGCCGCTGCCTACCACCTGATATATAGTCCATCAAACATTGCCATCAAACCTCTAACACTTCCCCTCCTTTCAAATATTGTTTGGCTAGGTTAGGCTTGATGAACCATTTTATTAGTGTTGCCAGTTGCAGGTGCAAGCTGGTCCATGTGATAAAATGGGCAATTTGATTATCGTATTACTTAAATGCAACTTAATTAATGCACTTATATACTTGTTAAAAGGTGAAAGGCCTCGCCTTTTTCTAGGTGATTTGTTCTGCTCATGTCGCCTTAGTTTCAGCTACCGGTGTTTTATTCCATAACTCAGCGCTCCTAAGAGGTTCGGGATTGTTACGGGGGCTCCCTTGGTAAATCATTTAGTGTTAAGGCTTGTGTGGAAAGACCCAACTTTGGTGTTAATTTGGTAATAACTTAATAATAAGGCATAGGGAATAGCTACCCCGACGAAACTAATCAACCCCATGGGCCAGTGTTTTTCATGAGTGTTGGTCCAAACTAGAGTTGTGTGCGGGTCCAACCCGGGGCAACTCGGGAGATCTCTATCTGGCCACTGTACGCTGCTCTCATACGGTCGTGTCCTCAAAACGAGATACGCGGCTCCTATCGGGTTCGTCGACACGTCGGGAGGTCTTGCTGGACTTGTCTTACCTTAATGATATATCTTTTGCATTGGGATTCCGTTGAGACTTTGGGTCTTCTCAGAGTTGAGGTTTTCCACTAAGGGATCCGATGAGATCGCGAGTTTCGTGGTCGACGATTTGTATGCGGCCTATGGGAATTTGTGATGGGTTAGTTGGAGCACCCCTGGAGGGTCAAATATTTTGGAAAGTCGTGCCCGCGGTTATGTGGCAAACATGGGAACTTTGTTAACATCCGGTTCTAGATAACTTGACGTAACTTAATTAAAACCTGCCAACTGTGTGCGTAACCGTGACTATTTCCTTCAGAGTTGCTTCTCTAATCGAGAACACGGTGGGGTTATGAATGACGTAAGTAGGTGTTTAGGATCACTTAGTGGTTATTCTTAGTTAATGAACGTCACGCGTAGACCACCATATCTTTAATTCTTGTCCAACGTAAGTTAGCCACCACAAATTCTTAGGTTACTGCAAACTCAAACACATTCCCCATCCTCACCTAATGACTTATTTATATTCGATACCTAGGTCCTAAGATTGTTGAGTCCTTGTGGATCACACATTACTACAACCACCCACAGGTACATGTACTCCAGATGCAGATGCTTCCGAGGATACCCAGCTGAAGTGGGAGTTTAACGAGGACAGTGGCAGGCTGTACGTGACGTATCCTGAGGACTAGAGGCACTTGGTCATGATCGTGGGCCTAGGAAGGTGGGATACCATTAGCTTTTGTCGTTTATCTTATCTGTAGTTGGCCCCTGTTTCTATTTGAATAATGAATGACTGTGCGACTCTGTAATTTAGCTTGTGGCGAGTGTAAACCAAATCTTATTACTCTTCACCCTATTACGTACTGCAATGTTTATCATGCTTGCAAAACTCTTAGATGCGACTCTTTCCCCTTTTGAGGCCTCG
The DNA here is from genome assembly GCF_904849725.1 of Hordeum vulgare subsp. vulgare. Taxonomy (NCBI): domain Eukaryota; kingdom Viridiplantae; phylum Streptophyta; class Magnoliopsida; order Poales; family Poaceae; genus Hordeum; species Hordeum vulgare. The sequence goes on along the minus strand of NC_058524.1, from coordinate 350,470,671 downwards.
CATCTTATACGTTACAAGTTGGTAATCAGAGCCTTATGACCATAGGAGCCTTTAGTTGATCGAACTTGGCTGAGTCGACTCTAGTGAAAAAATATTTTGATTCTTGGTTATATCGCAGAGTAGGTTTCTTTTCCTCCTCTTCTATGCTATGGTGAGGTTCACGACTTAGGAAATTTTACTTCTACTCCTCTTCTCTCTCAAAAAAAATTAGGATCACGCAGATATTTTGAATCTGTATGATTCTAATGTGACGGAATTCTGTCTTGGTGCCTCCTACTGTGTTGATTTTACTCCAGGGAGTTGAGCTCCATGGGATTCTTGACCACATTGTTATCATTCAAATTTCTTAGTATCTTAGGATGGAGGATGTTTGAAATTGCTTCAATACTAGTACTGGCGAGAGGAGTCTGGCTTCCACAGTACTAGTGCAGATAGGTTAGGATGTATCGGCATACTTAGTATCGTTGTGATTACGAGGGTTTGAGATAGATGAGGTTCCAAGATTCTGGTTGCGTGTTGACGGATGTGATACACTAGACGGGTTTGATGCTAGGAGTTGAGTAACGAATTTCTCCTTGTATCCGTGGACCCGATTGCATGACCAGAAATTTCGGAAGTTCTTAGGTGGGAATTCCATTAGTAACCTAGGAATTCTTTCATCGGATGTATGTTGGGAATATAGGTTTCTTCCGAGCAATCCTAGCTCATACTTGACAATTGCAAGTGGCTTCGAATCAGATGTTGTCAACAGTAATTTGTGGAAGCATTCTTACTAATTTTAGTTCGACTACAGTTGCTAAGAATTCTTGTTCAGATATTTATGTCCATTGAATCAGCTTTATCTTTGAATTTTTTACCTCTGGTCCAATGTTATTGTTTGTCTCCAGGATGGGTCCACAAACTTGCTAGAATCCGGGTCGTGAGACTGATCAGACAAACCCTCCACCACCCCCTCCGCCACCGCCTCCTCCTGAGGAGGCATGGCAAGCTATGATGGCAGCAACCAATGCAAAAACTCATATGTTGCTCCAGTTGTTGGAAGAGAGGAACCAAGGGCACCAGGGAAATTTCAACAATGGTGGTTAGAAGTTTGCATCTCTGAATCAATTCCTCGAAAACCGGTCGAAGTCCTTCACCTCCTTTGACCAGCCATTCGATGCGGATGACTGGATTTGTGACATGAACAAGCACTTTGAGTGCAGTAATGTCAGACCATAGGACTTTCTCAAGTTTGCAACTTTCCATCTCAAGGGGCAGGCATCACAATGGTGACAACAATTGATAGATTCCAGAGGCGACAAGGTGATCAGATGGGATGATTTCTATAGGGAGTTTAGGGCTCACTATATTCCAGCAAGTTTTGTGGAAGAGATGCGTGAGAAATTCAGGCGCTTGAAGCAAGGGAATTTGTTTGTGTACAACTATAATGTGGAGTTCCAGGAGCTGGCTCGTTATGCTAAGCAAGACATTCCAGATCAGAAGAGCAAGATTTGTCAATTTCGTTGTGGTCTGAAGGAAGACTTGCAGCTGGCCCTCGCCTTGCACGATCCCGCTGAGTTTGACCAGTTCTACAATTTGGCTCTCAGGGCTGAGTCGGCCTTGCTCAAAGTTGAGAACTCAAGGAAGCGTTTCACAGACTCCAGTTCCTCTTCCTCAACTCAGGTGGTTCCGAATCAACAGAAATATTGTGTTTCTCCTCCTCCTCGGCAGCCTCAATAGTTCAAGCAGTCAGGTGGTCGTGGTTCTTCCCACCCACCCAACCCAGCTTTCAAGAAGAAGTATCAACAACAGAAGCAATGGAATCATCAAGTGCAATATCGTCCATTGTCAGAGGTGACTTCTCACAAGTGTGGTCAAAAGGGTCGTTACTCTAACAAGTGCACCAACGAGCAGCGTCTTCTGCCTCCTCCTCCAATCAGGCCTCCAAGCAATGCAATGTGAAGTTTAACCCCAAGTCTGCAAGGGTGAACATGGTGAATGCCGCTGAAGCAGAGAACTCATCAAATGTGATCATGGGTAATCTCTCAGTTAATTCTATTCTTGCACAGGTTTTGTTTGATACTGGTGCATCGCATTGTTTTATGTCTCGCCCATTTTTCGTCAAGCATCAGATTGACTATCAATATTTGCTAAAGCTTATGTCGGTGGCCTCTCCTGGTTTGATGATGAATTCTAGTCGCATCGTTCCGAATGTCTCTTTCAAGATGGGCAACTATTATTTTCTGGCTTCTCCAATTGTCCTTGGCAAGTTGGATATGGATGTGATCCTTGGGATGGATTTTATGGCGATGAACAAGGCATTTGTCGATTGTGAAGCCAAAGAAGTCAAGTTGACTCATCCTTCGGAGGACGTGATTATTTTCACTGCTCGCGATGACAAGGTGCGTCTGTTTTCCCTCAATGAGAATGGTGAAATATCTCCCATTTCTCAAGTTCCGGTGGTCTGTGAGTATGAAGATGTCTTTCTAGAAGAATTGCGAGGAATGCCCCCGCACCAGCCAGTTGAGTTCGTAATTGAAGTTGAACCTCGAACTGAACGTTCTGCAAGCGTGCGTATAAACTTGGTCCCAAAGAGTTGAACGAGTTGAAGAAGCAGCTTGATGAGCAATAATGTGTGTGTCTGATCATACCAAGTTCATCTCCTTGGGGTTGTGGTGTTCTGTTTGTCAACAAGAAGGATGGCACAGACCGACTCTATATCAACTACCGTCCATTTTATAAGAAGACAATCGGGAACAAGTATCCACATCCCAACATCAATGAATTGTTCGAGCAGTTGAAAGGGGCCAAGATTTTTTCTAAGCTTGATCTCCGGATGGGCTATCATCAGATCCACATTCGCGAAGAAGATATTCCCAGACTGCCTTCAGGACAAGCTTTGGCTCTTATGAGTACACAATGTTGTATTTTGTTCTTGCCAATGCTCCTCCGACTTCCTCTCGGATGATGAATTATATCTTCTCGCCCTTCAAAAATGAATTTGTCTTGGTGTATCTTGATGACATTCTGGTCTTTTCTGAAACAGAGGAAGAGCATGAAGAACATCTCCGGCTTGTGCTTGGTAAGCTAAGAGAGCATAAGTTTTATGCTAAGTTTTCCAAATGTGAATTGGGGTTGAAGGAAGTTGTGTACCTTGGGCACGTCATCTCTGCCGAGGGCATCAAAGTTGATCCCACAAAGGTGCAAGGCATTGTTGATTGGGAACCTCCTCAGATTGTGAAGCAGCTTTGAAGCTTTCTCGTGCTTGCAAGCTATTGTAGAAGGTTCATTGAGAACTTCTCAAAGATTGCTAAGCCTCTGTCCAACCTTCTTCAAAAGAGTGTGAAGTATGTCTGGTCTCCAAAGTGTCAGTTGGATTTCGACGCACTCAAAGAGAAGCTCACCTCAACTCCAGTCTTGACTCCTCCTAATGATTCCAAGCCTTATAAAGTGTTCTGTGATGCCTCTCTCCAATTTTTTGGTGCAGTCCTGATGCAAGAGAAGAAAGTGGTAGCTTATACCTAGAGGTAGTTGAATCTAAGTGAGAAGAACTATCCCACTCATGATCTTGAGTTGGCGGCAGTGGTCCGTTCTTTGATGACTTGGATACACCTCTTGTCGGGAAGATAGGTTGAAGTCTACACCAATCACAAGAGTCTCAAATACATATTCACCCAACCTAGTCTCAATCTTCGACAAACTCATTGGGTGGAAATGATCCAAGATTATAATCCAAGCATTGACTTTACTCCAGGCAAAGCAAATGTCATTGCAGATGCTTTGAGCAGAAAGGCTTACTGGAATAGTCTCCTCCTGAAGCCTCTCTAACCTGATCTTTTTGAATCTTTCAGGAAGCTCAACCTTCAGATAGTACCTCGGGGATTTCTTGCTATTCTCCAGATTTCTCCTACCTTGGAAGACCAAGTCCACCAAGCTCAACTTCTTGATACGATGGTGAAGAAAGTGAGGATTGGCTTGGCAAAGAGCATTCCGAAATATAAGTGCTTTCGTGTTGATGACTGAGATACCTTGTTCTTCGAGGACCGTCTTTTCGTTCCGAAAGGAGAGCTCAGGAAAGTTATCATGGATGAAGCCCATAATTCCCTCCTCTCGATATATCCAGGTAGCTCCAAAATGTATCAAGAGCTGAAGTAGACCTTCTGGTTGACTCGCATTAAACGTGAAATTGTTAGTTCGTCAACGAGTGTGATGTGTGTCGCAGAGTGAAGGCAGAGCATCAACGTCCAACAGGCCTCCTTCATCCCTTGCCCATACCCGAGCGGAAATTCGATCATGTGGAAATGGATTTTGTCACTGGGTTTCCGCAGTCCAAGAGAGGCAACGATGCCATCTTCGTCGTCATCGACAAGTTGACCAAAGTTGTTCATTTCCTCTTGGTCAAAGAACATATCTCGACAGCTCAGCTTGTAGAGTTGTATACGTCAAGGATAATCTCTTTGCACAGTGTTCCTATGCTCATCTCTTTAGATCATGGAAGCATATTTAATTCCAGTTTCTAGGATTCCTTTAAGACTGCAATGGGTACTAAGATCCATTTCAGTACAACTTTCCATCCTCAGACAAGTGGTCAAGTTGAGAGAGTCAACCAGATCATTGAAGATATGCTCCGAGCTTGTGTGATTTCTTTTGGCATGAAGTGGGAAGATTGCCTCCCATTTGCGAAGTTCTCATACAACAACAGCTTTCAAGCAAGCTCGGGCAAGGATCCGTTCGAGATTCTATATGGCACGAAGTATAGTACCCCGCTCAATTGGTCTCAGACTGGTGAGCCTCGAATTCTTGGGAATGACATGATTGCTGAAGCAGAAGAAATGTGTCATGTCATTCAGGATAATCTAAAAGCAGCCCAGTCCCGTCAGAAGAGCTACTACGATAGCAAGCATCGTGACATGACTTTTCAGCTTGATGGTTTTGTGTATCTCAAAGTGTCTCCCATGTAGGGCACTCAGCGCTTCGGTATCAAAGGAAACCTTGCACCTCACTTTGTTGGGCCTTTCAAACTTGTTGGCAAGATAGGTGATCTTGCATGTCAATTAGATCTTCCATCCAATTTCTCCAATGTGCATGAGGTGTTGCAGGTCTCTCAGCTCCGGAGATGCTTCAAGACTCCCGAGCGCACAGTTGATCTCCTACATATTGATCTCCAGCCAACCTATCCTACCATGACCATCCTATAGCAATTCTTGAAGAGAGTGAGCGCAAGACCCGCAATAAGTCAATCAAGTTCCTCAAAGTGCAATGGTCACATAATTCCAACAAAGAAGCCACTTGGGAGAGCGAGGACCACCTCCGTTCCGAATTCCTAGAGTTTTTCTATTCATAGATCTCGGGTCGAGATCCTCTTGTAGTGTGGGAGAGTTGTGACAGCCCCAATGCAATTCCTTTCTCCTCTTGTAATATATTTCCTTGTATGGACCACACTATGTTGATCTCAGTGGTATGAGCTCAGTTGTGTCTTCATTTCATCTTGCATCGTGGCATCATGCATATCATCACTTCTTTTGTTCTTGTGTTTTGTTGTTTGTGTTACACCTTGGTATGAAGTGTGGGTGCATCTGTGGACGTGCCTTGGTGTTTGCAATGTGATTGGGTGAAACAAGATCCACCTCAAAACCTCATTCGGCCGAGAGCCCAGCCAGCGTCCCTCTTCCTCCTCGCTGTCCTCACTGTACGATGCCATGGCAGCCACCGATTACTCCTTTCCTCGACGGGGAGGCCAGGAGCTCAAGGCCCTAGGTTATATGCATCCCCATTCGCGCCTCTCTAACCCTAGCATTCCATTTCTCCCGTGATAACCCACAAGTATAGGGGATCACAACAGTTTTCGAGGGTAGATTATTGAACCCAAATTTATTAATTCGACACAAGGGGGCAGAGAATATTCTCAAGTATTATCAGTTGAATTGTCAATTCAACCACACGTGAAGAACTTAATATCTACAACAAAGTATTTAGAAGCAAAGTAGTATGGAAGTAATGGTATCGGTGGCAAACGTGACAGTAGAAGTTTTGTAGTGATCGTAACAGTAGAAATGGAAAAGTAACTTAGCAAAGATCAATATGTGGAAAGCTTGTAGGTAATGGATTAGTGATGGACAATTATGTCTGATGGCATTCATTATGCAACAGTCATAACATAGGGTGATACAGAACTAGCTCCAATTCATCAATGTAATGTAGGCATGTATTCCATATATAGTCATACATGCTTATGGAAAAGAACTTACATGGCATCTTTTTTACTACCCTCCTGTGGCAGCGGGGTCCTAATGGAAACTAAGGGATATTAAGGCCTCGTTTTAATAGAGAATCGGACCAAAGCATTAGCGCTTAGTGAATACATGAACTCCTCAAACTATGGTAATCACCGGAAAGAATCCCAGTTATTGTCACCCTGGGGGATGCGGATCATAACTCGTAATAGGTGTCTATAACTTGCAATATAGGATCAAGAACACACACACACACACACACACACAGATATATATATATATATATTCATGAAAACATAATAGGTTAAGATCTAAAATCATGGCACTCGGGCCCTAGTGGCAAGCATTAAGCATAGCAAAGTCATAGCAACATCAATCTCAGAACATAATGGATACTAGGGATAAAACCCTAACAAAACAAACTCGATTACGTGATAGATCTCATCCAACTCATCATCATCCAGCAAGCCTATGATGGAATTACTCGCAAACGATGGAGAGCATCATGAAATTGGTGATGAAGGATGGTTGGTGATGACGATGGCGTCAATTTCCCCTCTTCGGGGCCCAAATAAGACTCCAGATCTGCCCTCCCGAGGAAGAACACGAGGTGGCGGCAGCTCCGTATCGTAAAACACGATGAACAACTCTCTCTGATTTTTTCTCCGCAGATAGGAATATATAGGAGTGGAAACTAGGTCGGTGGAGCTTCAGGGGCCCCACAGGCCTGGGGCGCGGCCTAGGGGGCGCGCCCTACAGGCTTGTGGCCTGAGTGTGGGCCATCTCCAGTAGATTCTTTCGCCAGTATTTTTTATTAAACCCAGAAATATTCTCCGTAAATTTTCAGGTGAATCCGAGAAGTTTTATTTCTGCACAAAAATAACACCAAGGCAATTGTGCTGAAAATAGCGTAAGTCCGAGTTAGTTCCATTCAAATCATGCAAATTAGAGTCCAAAACAAGGGCAAAAGAGTTTGGAAAAGTACATACTTTGGACACGTATCAACTTATCCAAGCTTAAACCTTTGCTTGTCCTCAAGCAATTCAGTTGATAAACTGAAAGTGATAAAGAAAAACTTTTATAAACTCTGTTTGATCTTGTTGTTGTAAATACGTCTAACTTATGTTCAGATTTTCAGCTCAGATTATAGACTCGACACATTCACAATAATATTTAGGTCTCATGTTTACTTATATTAATGGCATAATAAACTAGCGAGCAATAATAATAAGTCTCGGATGACAATAATTTTATCAAAACAATCATAATACAATATGATAAACTGGTATCTCGCTAGCCCTTTCTGAGACCACAAAACATAAATGCAGAGCACTTCCGAAGAACAAGGACTGACTAGACATTGTAATTCATGTTAAAAGTTATCTATTCATACTCATACTCAATATCAATTAATAACAAAACATACAAATGACGGGGGTGCTCTCTAACTGGTGCTTTTTTAAGAAGAGGATGACTCAATAGTAAAGTAAAATAGATAGGTCCTTCGCAGAGGGAAGCATTTATTTGCAGAGGTGCCAGATATTGTGCTTTTAAAACAGGGATGAATCAAAAAATTGGGTGCTATGCTTTCATTGTCATTGTAACAACTAAGAGTTCTCAATATCTTCCATGCTAAATACATTATAGGCGGTTCCCAAACAGAATAGTAAAGTTTTTACTCCCCCTCCACCAATCAATCACATTCCACGGCGGGCCGAATCCAGGGGTACCATCCATACAAACATCAATCCAGGGGGAGTTTTGTTTCATTAAATTTGTTTTGACTTTTGAGCATGGAACTGGGCATCCCGATTACGAGCCACTTTGCCGTGAATGATAGTGAATCAACACATATCTTGAGAATAAACCACCTAGAATGGAAGATACAAACAGCCCCTAATCACCACATGAGCAATTCGGGCATACAAAACAGAATATTTATTTGAAGGTTTAGAGTATGGCACGTGCAAATTTACTTGGGACGACAGGTAAATACCGCATATAGGTAGCTATGGTGGACTCATATGGAACAACTTTGGGTTTATTGAAAATGATGCACAAGAAGTATTCCCGCTTAATACAAGGGGAGGCTAGCAAGAGACTGGGAAGCGACCAACTAGAGAGAGACAACAGTCACAAACTTGCTTTGAGATTAACCAACATTGAGTGCAAGCATGAGTAGGATATAAGTCACCATGAACAAAAACATCGTAGAGGCTATGTTGATTTTGTTTCAACTACATGCATGAACATGTGCCAAGTCAAGCCACTCGAATCATTCGGAGGAGTATACCATTCTATCGTACTACATCACAACCATTTTAATATGTATGTTGGCACTCATGACAAACCACTATTCACTCCTAGCTAATTAAACATGGCATAGGTAACTATAATCTCAAATTTTCATTGCAAACATGTTCAATCCATAATGAGCTGATTTTAGAACGATGAGCTAATCATATTTACAAAAACAAAATAGGTCGAGTTTATACCAGCTTTTCTCCATCTCCGTCACTTCATCATATATCGTCATTATTTCCTTTCACTTGCACGACCGAACGGTGTGAAAAATAATAATAAGAGTGATCATGCATTGGATTAAGCTGGAATCTGCAAACATTAACTCAAAGGAGATGCCAAGGTAGTATGGACTCTCTAATAGATAAACGATAATGAATATGAGATCCACTCAGCATGTCATCATGGTCTTCTCCTTACGACCCAGAGAAGAAAGAAAAACTATTTACACGGGAAAGCCCGCAACAAGCAAAACAAGAAAGAAAAATCTTTTTGGGTTTTCTTTTAACACTGCAATTAAGCAAACTAGAAGGTAAAGCTAGAACTAATTTTGGGAGGGGGGATTCTCAAGGCTAATGAAACACACAAGAAGAAAACAAAAGGAATAAATAAATTACCATAGATGGTACAATGAAAAAGTATGAACACCGACAACTTTAACGAGTGTGTGAACATGAATGTAATGTGGGTGAGAAATATGTACTCCCCCAAGCTTAGGCTTTTGCCCTAAGGTTGTCTAAGGCCATGGCTGGCCGAGATAATATCCAAAGTCATAGTTGGGGTTGTACAGGGCTGCGGCAGCTACCGCCTGAACAACATCAACATGGAGGTGAGCTGCCTTTGCCTCTCTCTTGTACTCGTCTGCCTCCTCTCTCGTTATAAAGTACCTCCGTTTTTCCTGAAAGTTAAAGAAGGCAGGAGCAGGAAGGGTAATATGGACAGCATGTTGTTTGTCAAAAATTAGTCGGTATTGGAGGTGTTCTTCATTTCTCTTGAGGAACTGGTAGCGCACCATGGCCTGATAATCAAGAAGAGCAGGTGGTAACTCAATATAATTCTCCTTTATAGGTATCCTAAGATAATTGGCTACACGGGTGGCATAAATTCCACCAAAGAAATCTCCATCCTTGGTATTTTTATGTAGCTTCCTAGCAATAATAGCTCCTAGGTTATGTCGTCTATCACCAATGACGGCACTCTTAAGAATACTAAGGTAAGGTACGCAAAGATGGCAATGCTCATGTTTACTGTTAGTGCATCTACCTATAAAGAGAGCAAGATAATGTATGGCGGGGAAATGAATGCTCCCCACGGTAGCATGTGTAATATTTCTAGTTTCTCCCCTAATGATCCTAGCAAGAAAATCATTATATTCAGCTTTGTGAGGATCACTAAAGCTACCCCAATGTTGAATTTTGCATGCACGGTTAAAATCTTCTAGGTCCATAGTATAAGATTCATCATAAAGATTAAATAGAATGGAATGTGTATTGCGCCTAGATGAAAATTCAAACCTCCACACGAAAGAATCGCTGAGTTGATGATATTGCTTGCATTGGTATGAAACAAAATCTTTAAGTCCAGCATTTCATATACACGCGTAAAATTCTTCCTTGAATCCGCCCTGGACCATGAATAATTCCGACGACCATTCATGAGGCGGCACTTGAGCTTCCCATGGGTGTTCAAGGTCGGGCTCGCGTATCGCGTGTCTCAGAGTCTTCTTGCTCGAGGAACCACCTTTGTATATTTTCCTTAACATTTTCTTTTTCTGAAAAATAAATCACAATTTTTTAGTGACTCCACATAATAATGAATAGAACTCAATCAAAGCTTAAGGCAACTACTCCCACAAGTGCCTAGAAGCTATATCATGCATCAAAACTACTTGGGACCCTACAAATTTCACATGCAAGCTCAAGAACAAGGTGACGACAACAACAAGATTTTGCAAAATAAAAAGCACTAGAACAAAAACAAATTGTACCATTGGAGGAGTCACAAACCGATGATCAATCCCCTAAAGTAGTATTGCAAATGAAGCTTTGAGCAAGGAGATCGAAAATGGCAGCAAGATGAGCTAAAACACGGATTTGAGCAATAGTGGGATTTTGTCTGGAGGAAGATGTAACGACTAAGATGTGGCACTTCCCTTATTTGGGGGCGAGGCCTCAAATGGGGAAAGGGTCGCATCTAAGCGTATCGCAAGCAGGATAACATTGCCATTACATAAATAAAGAGATGAGTATTAAGATACGGCTTACACTCGCCACATGCTAGATTACAATCCACACAAGCCTTCATCATTCAAACATAAGACAGGGTCCGACTAACGACAAGATAAACGACAAAACAATACTATCCCGCCTTGCTAGGCCCACGATCACGAACAAGCACCTCTAATCCTCGGGGTACGTCACGTATAGCCTGCCACTGGCCTCGCCGAACTCCCACCTCAGCTGGGTATCCTCGGGGACGTCTGCATATGGAGTACCTGTACCTGTGGGTGGTTGTAGTAAAATGTGAGCCACGAGGACTCAACAATCTCATCACCTTGATATCATGTCTAACTAAGTTAATAGGTGAGGTTGTGGTAAGTGTTTGAGTTCGTAGCATCCAACGCATATATGGTGGCTAACTTACGAAGAACAGAAAAATGTTATGGTGGTCTACTTAAGACTGTCGAGATCTAAGAATGATCACTAAGTGATATTGAACACCTACTTACGACATTCATAACCCCACCGTGTTCTCAATCAGAGAAGGAGCTCTGAAAGAAACAGTCACGGTTACGCACACAGTTGGTAGGTTTTATTTAAGTTATTTACGTTATCTAGAACCGGATGTTAAAAAAATATCCATGTTTGCCACATAACTGTGGGCACGGCTTTCCGAAAGATTTAACCCGACAGGGGTGCTCCAACTTATCCATCACAAACTACCACGGGTCGCATAGTAATCCTCGATCGTGAAACTCGCGATCTCGTCGGATTCCTTAGCGGAAAACCTCAACTCTCAGAAGACCCAAAGTCTCACCGAAATCCCAATGCACATGATATCTCGTAGAAGGTAAAACGAATCCAGCAAGGTTGCCCCGCGTGCCGACAGACCCGATAGAAGGCGCGTATCTCGTTCTCATGGCACGGCTGGATGGGCACGACGTCGGTTGGCTAAAACCCCGAGTGAACAGGGGGCGCCGGACATCGCCCGGTTTGACCAACACTCGTGAGGAGCACTAGCCCGGGTTGTTGATTAATTCCTCAGGGTAGCTATTCCCTATGCTTTTTTAAGATGTTATCAAATTTAACACCAAAGTTGGGCCTTCCTGGAAAAGCTTTAAAATAAAACGAATTATCAAGGGGTCCCCATAACAACCCCGAACATGTTAGGAGCGCTCACTTATGGTATAAAAGACTGGTAGTCGAATCTAAGGCGGCAACATCAGAACAAATCACTACTGGAATCAGAGAATTTGCCATCTGCTGCTTCTTTGCCGTCTGCTGCTTCTTTGCCATCTGCTGCCTGATGGAAAAGACACTCTTTGCCATCAGCTACCCAAAACCTGACGGCAAAGAGCAGGCTGATGGCAAAGAGTGTCTTTGCCATCTGCTGCCTCTTTGTCGTCTGCCAGCTGACGGCAAAGCACATGCACGCAGACGGCAAAGAACCCACCCCACACCGCCCTCTAACCCATAACGGCCCACCGCTATGCCATCAGCCTGCTACCCCTTTTCCATCGGGGGCCAACGGCAAAGCGCCCACTAGGCCTAACGTCGTCAACCCCCACCCCACCCCCTCTCTCCCCCCCGTAACGTCTCACCTCTCTCCCCCACGACCGTGACTCTCTCCCTGCAGCGCCGCCGGAGCTCGTCCTCCCTCCTTCCTCCTCCCGCGACCCGCCGCCGGAGCTCGCCCCTCCTCCTCCCTGCGACCCCCTCCTCCACCATCGTGCCCCTGCTCCACCACCGCCCCTCCTCTCCGTTCCCCTGCTCCACCACTGCCCCGACTCTCTCCCTGCACCACCGCTGGAGCTCATCCTCCCTCCTCCCTCCTCCCCGCGACCCGCCATCGGAGCTCCTTGTAAGTTCTCCGACCCTCCTTACCTCTCTTCGCCACTATGAAAAAAAGTGTAGTAGTCAATAGAAATTTTTTCCACTGACGGATTAAGCCCACGGAACTTTCAGTAAAATTATAGTTAAACCATACTCAATCACCCTTAGGAAAAACGTATACCAATATACCCTGGGTTTTAATACCGTGGTTTTTATATCAAAGTATTATGAATTATGAGTAATACACAAGTGAGCTATAATAAGGAGGTCAGTCCCTTTTGATCAAGCTGCTGCCTAGCCCTGCCTTTAGAAAACAAAGGGGTCCCTGCATTTGACGAATTTACTCACTCACTTTCCCTAGCCTTTTTTATGTGTTGTCATTTGATTTGTGGGATTAGTCTACGCAGACATGAATCCAACATTTCTAGGTTCTATTCCATTTTCCTTCTGAGAAGAAAAGAAGTTCTTGCCTAGTAAGATCCATCTCCGTTGCTAGCTTTAGTTGTTTCCAGTTGATGGTTTGTGTTTCTCTATGTTCACCAGAGCAACCAGAGCACAATGTCATGCCGTGCCTCCCCTCGTTTCTCCCCTTCCTCCCAGTTCCCTCTCTCTCTCTCTCGTTGGTTTTCTTTTAGGAGCACGCCCGAGTAACCATGGCGCTGCCTCGAGAACCCCGACGCCTTGCAAGTCGCCACCGTTGCTCGCCTGGATCTGTCCCCACCGTCATTCCGTGCGTAGAACCCGTCCGCCGCCGCGCTGCGCACACCACACTCAATCGGATCGAGCGGGAGAGCCACCTGTCGCCTGCATGTTCGCTGAGTCGCCTCGATCCAGATCGATTGAGAGGAGACCCAGATGCGTTGACCCATCCTGTCGACTCTTCATTTTTCTCCTCCTTCAACTCCCTGCGGTCCTCCTGCAGTGCCTGAGGGCAGCGCCGGCTCCCCGCCTAGCTGTCGCTGCGACCATGGGCAGCGTTGGCTCCCCGCGCCGAATCCCCGCCTATTTGTCGCCGCGCCCGTGGACAGCCCCAGCTCCCTTCCTTGTCTAGATGGGATCGGGAATTTTTTTTATCTCCTACATAACGGTTCGATTGACTTATTATTATATGGACTGCGGGTTAAGTACACAAAACGCCACGGCTTTTTTTTGCAAAATAGCCACGACGGTTTTCCGACAGAAGCGCTAGCCTCTTTGTTATTAGGTAAAGATTTAGTTAAGTTACTTAGGTTAATTTACTTAGGTTAATTTTTATTAGGTTCTTAGGTTAAGTTACTTAGGTTAATTCTTATAAGGTTGCAAATTTTTCTTCAAGTTTCATATAGCCTATTTAAAGAAAAAAAACAGAATTGATTACCACTAGTTCCAAATATTTGAAGTGGACATGTCATATGTGGACATGTGATTTCGACACGTGATATTTTGAATTGGGACATGTCATGCCGAAATTTCCCGTGAAAGAAGAAGAAGAGGAGAGGAGGAGGAGAAAAGGAGAGGAAGAGGAGGAGGAGAGGAGGAGAGGAGGAGGAGGAGGATGAGAAGAAGAAGAAGAGGAGACGAGCAGGAGGAGGAGAAAAGGAGAGGAGGAGGAGGAGGAGAAGAGGAGATGAGGAGGATCAAGGAGGACGAGGAGGAGGAGGAGGAGAAGGCCAAGGACCTTCTAGTCCTTCTCCTCCTCCTCCTTCTCCTCCTTCTCCTCCTTCTTCTTGATTTCTTCTTCTCCTCCTCCTCCTCCTCTTTCATCTCCTCTTTCATATTATCCTTGCTTTAATTTCCCCAACAATGACATAATTAGCCCATTTAGCTCCAAAATACCATAATAAGCTCAAAATGGGAGAAGAAACTTGGTTAGCTCATGAATATTATATACTTAGCTTGTTTTCCTCTAAAATGGGATAATTAGCCCATTTAGCTCAAAAAAGACATAATTAGGTAATTTAGCTCCAACAAGAGGAGAAGAGGAGAAGAAATAGGCAAAATTAAAAGAAAGAAGAAGAAGAAGAAGAAGAAGAAGAGAAGAAGGAGAAGGAGGAGGAGGAGGAGGAGGAGGAGGAGGAGGAGAAGGCCAAGGACCTTCTAGTCCTTCTCCTCCTCCGCCTTCTCCTCCTTCTCCTCCTTCTTCTTGATTTCTTCTTCTTCTCCTCCTCCTCCTCTTTCTTCTCCTCTTTCATATTATCCTTGCCGGAATTAACCCAACAATGACATAATTAGCCCATTTAGCTCCAAAATACCATAATAAGCTCAAAATGGCATAAGAACATTGGTTAGCTCATGAATATTATATACTTAGCTTGTTTTCCTCTAAAATGGGATAATTAACCCATTTAGCTCCAAAAAGACATAATTAGGTAATTTAGCTCCAACAAGAGGAGAAGAGGAGAAGAAATAGGGAAAATGAAAAGAAAGAAGAAGAAGAAGAAGAAGAAGAAGAAGAAGAGAAGAAAGAGAAGGAGAACGAGGAGGAGGAGGAGGAGGAGAAGGCCAAGGACCTTCTAGTCCTTCTCCTACTCCTCCTTCTCCTCCTTCTCCTCCTTCTTCTTGATTTCTTCTTCTTCGCCTCCTCCTCCTCTTTATTCTCCTCTTTCATATTATCCTTGCTTTAATTAACCCAACAATGACATAATTAGCCCATTTAGCTCCAAAATACCATAATAAGCTTAAAATGGCATAAGAACCTTGGTTAGCTCATGAATATTATATACTTAGCTCGTTTTCCTCTAAAATGGGATAATTAACCCATTTAGCTCTGTCAAAGACATAATTAGATAATTTAGCTCCAACAAGAGGAGAAGAGGTGAAGAAATAGGAAAAATGAAAAGAAATAAAGAAGACGAAGAAGAAGAGAATAAGAGAAGAAAAATACCTTCTCCTCCTTCTCCTTCTTCTCCTCCTCCTCCTTCTCCTCCTTCTCCTCCTTTTTCATTTCTTCTTCTTCTCCTCCTCCTCCTCTTTCTTCTCCTCTTTCATATTATCCTTTCTTTAATTTCCCCAACAATGACATAATTAGCCCATTTAGCTCCAAAATGCCATAATAACCTCAAAATGGCCTAAGAACCTTGGTTAGATCATGAATATTATATACTTAGCTTG
Organism: Hordeum vulgare subsp. vulgare; assembly: GCF_904849725.1. Taxonomy (NCBI): domain Eukaryota; kingdom Viridiplantae; phylum Streptophyta; class Magnoliopsida; order Poales; family Poaceae; genus Hordeum; species Hordeum vulgare. Next base: position 350,455,016 of record NC_058524.1, on the reverse strand, counting down.
TTTTCCTCTAAAATGACATAATTGGAATATTTGTGTTGATCGGGTGGATTTACATGTGATAGTTGTCTCGTCGCTGTGAGGTCTGTTGTGCGAAGACCTGCCCGTGCGTTGTACGAGCTCCGCCCCTGCATTCGTGGGTCAGTACAAATTTCGTCTCCTCCTTGCCCCTTCATTTACTGTGGCTCAGTTTCCGGATGAAACTTTCTAGATTTAGGTAATTCAATTAATTTATCAGTATGCGTGACCAGTATGCGTATCCCGTTCGAAAGGGCGACATCTATAAATATGCATGTCTTTGCATATTTATAACAGCCATCCTTTCGAATTGTCCAACATTATCCACGGATAGCCCGAGTATGTGTAGATTGGGTTCGTTTTCCCGTATGATGTGCTCTGGATCCGATGCGGAATTTCGTCAGTGCCTCCCCCGTTGTTCTTCGGATGCACATCCTCTTTGTTTATTGTGGAGACGTGTATCAAGAGAACAACGGGGAGGTGCTGCCGAAATTTTGCGTTGGATCCGGAGCAGAGCATGGGAAAACGAACCCAATCTACACATACTCGGGAGGGATTAGGACCTATCTTTACCTATTAGCGTGTAGGTTGCCTGGACGTAATAAAAATGGCGAACCTGATTAACCGATGAACATAAATGCTAAATTATATATAAATATATTTCTTCTGTCTTTAGTAGCTACGCAAGATGAGTGATCGTGCGTGGATGTATACCGGTCACCCTAGTCAGAAAGAGATGACGAAAGAATGGTTTGGAAAAACAAAGGAATTTTTGAAAGCCGCATTCGCAAATGGCCAGGAAAGAAACTATTGCCCCTGTCCTGGATGCGACAACTATAAAAAGACGACAGAGGCTGTAATGATTAAACACCTACAGAGGAGGGGTTTTAAGCCTAATTATACGGTGTGGACATTTAATGGTGAGTCTATACAACGCATAAGAGCTGAGGTGGTCCGTCGTCGCACGCACGAGCATGGTACCGGGATCGAAGACATGGTGCAAGACTTTGATGATGCTCGGGATTCGGAAGATGAGATGGAGGAATCTGCAAAGGCCTTTTATGAAATGTTGGAGTCTCCAAAACGTCCTCTCCATGAGCACACTCAGCTCTGTCAGCTGGATGCAATTGCACAAGTAATGGCTCTGAAGGCTCAGTTCAACTTGGGAAGAGAATGCTACGACGCGATGATGACACTATTTGGACGTTTCCTAACGAAAGGCCATGTCATGCGTGCAAACCTGTACCAGTCGGAAAAAATACTTCGTGTACTTAAGATGCCCTACGAGAAGATAGATGCATGTGAGAAAGGATGTGTCTTATTTAGGAAGGAGTATGCACACTTGGACTATTGTCCCAATTGCGAGTCTTGCAGGTATCTTGTGGTAGACAACGGTATGGGTGAGAAGAGGCAGACCAAAATCGCAGTTAGTGTTCTTCGGTATATGCAATTGTACCAAGACTTCAACGTCTTTTCATGGTCGAAGAGACAGCCAGACAGATGACATGGCACAAATTGGGCAAAAGAACCAAACTAGATGCGGATGGGAATAAGATGATGGTACACACATCGGATGGGGAAGCGTGGAAACATTTCGATGGATTGCATCAGGATAAAGAGGAAGATCCAAGGAATCCTCGAGTCTGCGCCGCCACGGATGGTTTTAATCCCTTCGGCATGACGGCAACCCAATACAGTTGTTGGCCTGTATTTGTCATTCCACTCAATCTCCCCCCGGGCAGATTATGCAAAGAAAGAACATATTTCTGACGTTGATAATTCCAGGGCCCAATTATCCGGGAAAGAATATGAATGTGTACCTACAACCGCTTAAGGATGAATTGGAAGAAGCTTGGGAAAATGGGGTCAAGACATACGATGCCGCTAGAATAGAAAACTTCAAAATGCATGTCTGGTACATGTACTCTATGCATGACTTGCCAGCGTATGCGCTATTCTCTGGATGGTGTGTGCATGGAAGGATCCCATGCCCCCAATGCAAGGCAGCTCTTCAGTTTCATTGGTTGCAGGAGGGTCGGAAGTATTCTTGCTTTGACTAGCATAGACAGTTCCTTGATCCTGATCATCAGTTCAGAAAAGACAAGAAGAACTTTACCAAAGGTAAAGTTGTCAAAAACTTGGCACCACCTGCGTTCACAGGCCAACAGATCCTGGATCAGTTAAACGCCCTCGAGCCTGATCCAGAGTGTCCAGGGTATTTCTAGGGGTATAATTCAAAACATGCCTGGACTCACAAGCCATGCTTCTAGGATCTGCCTTACTTCAAAGACCTCCTTCTTCCACACAATATCGACATGATGCACACTGAAAAGAATACCGGAGAGGCTATTTTTGGTACATTGTTCGACATAGATGGGAAGACAAAGGATAATATTAAGGCTAGAGTCGATCAAGAGACACTATGTCATAGACCATTACAAAACATGCGAGAAGGCAAAGGAAAGCAGAAGTGGTCGAAGCCAAAGGCCTGGTTCAATCTTGGAAATCCAGCTATGAGGGAAATTATCTTGTGGGTCAAAATGCACTTGATGTTCCCCGATGGGTATGCAGCGAATCTAAAGAGGGGAGCAAGTCTTGAAAAATTAAAAATCTTTGGTCTCAAGAGTCATGATTGGCACATATGGCTAGAGCGGGTAATGCTGGTGATGTTACGTGGCTTTATTCCTAAGGATGAATGGCTAGCACTGGCGGAGCTGAGCTATTTCTTCCGTGTTCTTTGTGCGAAAGAATTGTCGCCTGGCGTGGTAGAAGACGTGGAGAAGTTTGCACCGGAGTTGTTGTGCAAGTTAGAGAAGATCTTTCCATCGGGCTTCTTTAACCCAATGCAGCATTTGATTTTACATCTACCGACCGAGGCAAGATTGGGTGGGCCCGTGCAAGATCGTTGGTGCTATGGAACTGAGAGGATGCAGAAGACCCTTCGAGCTAAATGTAAAAATAAGCGTAGAATTGAAGCATCGATGGCTGAGGCATTCATTACTGAGGAGGTGGCAAACTTTGTGACAGCACAATACGAAGCCAAAAATCATCATTTGCATAATCCGAAGCCTCGGCACAATGATGCAGACCGTAAAAAAGGTGGGTCCAACCTCAGCCTATTCAAAGGGAAGCTCGCACCAGCCGGTGCTTCGAAACCAATAACGTTGGAGTCGAAGAATGGCGGAACATTTTGTTGTATATCTTCAATAACCTAACAGAAGTGCGGCCGTACATCGAGTGAGTTCTCGGCACATTTTCCCGTAACATCTAATTCATTTGAACTGCTCTTATTCCCGGATATTTCAAACAGCCGTTACGTCGTCAAATTCTCGGATGGAGCGGTGATCGAAAATGATTCCGTCGAAGAGTATGAGCTTCTGTCAAAGACAGGAGGCGGCTATCCCTGTTTCATCTCTTGGTTCAAACAAACGGTAATTATCAATAATGGACCATTACATTCTTGGTCTAACTTGCGGCTTATGCAACAACCGTTTCGTATTAAACTTGTAGGCTAATTCAGAGTCTATGGACACCGAATTGAGACAAGTCGCTAATGGTTTTTACTATAAGGTCCGTTCATTTGAGAAATACAACATCAACGGGTATCTCTTTCGTACCTTTGGCAAAGAGCTATCTATGCCCGACCGGAAATCTTCAAATTGTGGTGTCTCTGCTATCGGCGAAGGTGTTATCGAGTATTATGGAAGAGTTGAAGCAATTTATGAACTTCAATTCAATGGTGAAAACCCACCGAACGTCGTAGTCTTCAAATGTTATTGGTTCCAGCCGAAAAGACTAGAAGGACTCATGAACATATAGGACTAGTCGAAATCAATCCAAACACCCATTTAGATGTTCCCGATGTCTATATTATGGCTCAACAGGCGACCCAAGTTTTCTATCGACCGTGGGCATGCCAAACGGATAAGAATCTAGAAGGTTGGTATGTTGTTTATGAAGTGCCGCCACATGTCAGACCACCTCTCCCAAATGAACAGGATTATGAATCTCACATTAACCTAGACATATATCATGGAGAATTCTTCCAAGAAACACGTGTTTCCAAGAAACGTTTCAAGAACCGCCGAGCTTCACCCAAGAACATGGAAGTAGACAGCGACAATGAATCCGACTCCAGCCCTGAGCCGGAACCAGAAGACCTGGAACTGGTAGAGGTTACTGATGCGGATGACCTGTCAATGCTTCAACGATTAAAGGAAGGCCTTTCACAACATCACGCCATTGAACCCGACGAGCACGTCATTCATGTAGACATGCATGATAGTGATGATGATGATGCATTTATTGATAATGATTATTAGTTTGTAAGATCCACAACTTAAATTATATATATTTTAATCTTTATTATTCATGTACATATTATTGTTCATGTCAGTTATTCAAATTTTTTATGTTGTACTAATTTCTTTTAATCTTTATCATGGCAGGTCACAAGGTGTGGAAAGATGGTGGGCGCTGGTCCAGAGCGCTCGACGGGTTCTTCCCAGGCGACCTGCACGAGGGGTGGTACTTCCCTTCCACCCCTATCTCTCCATAGAGCCTTGGCAGACAGTCTGTCGGCACCACCCGTGGGTTCTTCTTCGTCGGCGGCATTGCCCACTGGGAGAGGTGCTGGTCGGGTAGGGAAGAAGGGGAAGGGTACATGGAGAGGTGGTGGCCGCGGAAGATCCAGGAGGACTGTTGAGCCGTCCTCGCCACCACCACCAGCTCATTCACCCGAGCATAGGACTAGTATGGTTGACCCGTTTGCGGAGGAGGCTACGGGGACTCCGGTCCAGGAGCTTGGTGTTGACGGGCATTCGTCCCATGAGACTCCGGTCCAGGAGCAGCCTCGGGTCGAGGAGCAGCCTCGGGTCCAGGAGCAGCCGGAGGAGACTACGGTTCCGGAGGCTTCACCCGACGTGGAGAGGCCCGGATGGGAGACCTGGCAGGATCGTACCGAGTTGCCGGATTGGACCGAGGGTTCGGGTGGCTCAGGGGGCCGGGATGGCGGGGATGAGCTTACGGATAGTGAGGGTGATGTGCAGATGGACGGGGCCACCGTGTACAAGCATGGTAGTACACGTCTCCCGGTCACCCCGGCTACCCGCGAGCAGAGGCCGGTGATGAAACCAGAAGGAGAAAGGTAAGTACATTTACCCTTTTTTTAGCTTTTGCCTTCAAGTTTGTTCAAATATCTAATGCGTTGACCTTATCATACTGCAGGGGATGGGTACACCCTCTTGGAGTCCGCAGGACGAACTCCGTCCTTGGTGTGCTTTGCCGGACAAATTTCCCGGGGTTTGTCACGTTGCCTGGTGAGGGTCAGATTCCTGCACTAGGATTTACCTGGGAGCACTACCAGGCTGCGCAGGCCCCGTCGGAGGAGATTATAGATGGTGTCTTCTGCCACACGAGGGCCAAGATGGTGATCAAGAGCTTTTGGGTAAATTATCCTTTTACAGAATCTAAAATTAATGAAATAGCTAATTATTGTACTAATCGGTGTTTTCACGTTTGATTGCAGACCTTCTATAGGTGTGAGGATGGATATGAGGAGTAGGCGGCCAGGGTTCTCGAGGCCGAGTGTAGGCGTTACTACAGAACTTGCGCCACGAGGCTCGGCCGCAGGCTATTCGAGATTACTACGCCATGCGTGGTATTAAGAAGCAGAAGAAGGATTGCCATGGAAAGTTTCTGAAGAAGGAGGAATACATGAAGGTAATTACCTATTCTTAAGTCCGTCTATGTAGTTTTCTTGATTTCATTCATAGGCGTAGCGCTGAAAATTCTTTCTAATAACATACAGGTACCCCCGAGAAGGTGTGCGGATAAGATGGATTGTTGGGAGGCGGTGGTTGATGAGTGGTGCACAGGCAGCTGGCGAGCCGTCCACGAGAATGCGAAGGATCGGTGTAGCCAAATGGTTGGTGTGCCACACCATCAAGGTAGCACCAACTTACTTCAGTTTGGAGGAAACTGGGTATGTGATTTGCTTCATGATTCATGCAATTCATTCTTGATGCTAATATTTTGTCCTCTCTTTTAGGCGCATCACAATAAGACTGAGATGCCACACTTGTACGACCTTTATGGCATGGCCCATACTGCCTCTTACAAGAAGGCGAAGGCATTCTCTGAGTCTGACCTGGATGATCCCAATAACTTCACCAACATATCATCCCACCAGAAGCTCGTGGCATATAGGGACGTGGGGAAGGCTACGAAAGGGGATGACTTTAACCCTAGCAGGAACCTTTGGATCCAGAGCTGGTGATGATATCTGGTGGCGGGAGACCCCATGGCTCGATAGACATTGGAGATGGGATAATTCGTTGTCCACTCACTCTTCCGGAGATCAAGGTGCGCCACTCGAGCAGCTGTCCTGACATAACGCGTCGTCCACGGCCAGTCGAACTTGCCATCGAGGTTAGTTGTACGGACTTAGAACACTTTCATCCATTTCATTATGTGTGTCACCATAGATCATTACTGTGGTAACGAGGAATGGTGTTTCAGGCTGCTCTTCAGAAAGAGAGAGCGGCAAACCAGCCTGCTCTTGAGAAAGAGACATTGGCAAGCCAGGCTGCTCTTCAGGCTGCTCTTGATGAGAGGGACGAGACCACGTCACGATTGCTTGAGTAGGAGAGGACCCGGAATGAGGCGGGTCAACGGGCCCTGTACGTAGCCAAATCATGTGTGTAATGTGTGTTTCAATACTAACTAATACGACCCACTCTTCAGAGTCTGTGCGAGAAGAGCGGTCAAGTCCCTCCGCCGATGCTCGTCTTCTCTTCGATTGGCACGGTGAGTTTCATTATAAACTAGTATTAATAATTGAGTGTCATCATGCTAACTGAGACATTGCAAAATATCTTTTCTGTAGAAGAACTCCCGAGCGGCATCGCACGACCCTTCTCCAGGCCAACCATCTCCAAACGAAGCCGGCGCGAGCAACCGTGGTGTTTCTCCTCCCTGATGACCACTACGGTAAGTTTCTCCTCCAAACTTAGCTTGTTTTCCTCTAAAATGAGATATTTAGCCCATTTAGCTCCAAGAAGACATAATTAGGTAATTTAGCTCCAACAAGAGGAGAAGAAATAGGCAAAATGAAAAGAAAGAAGAAGAAGAAGAAGAGAAGAAGGAGAAGGAGGAGAAGGAGGAGAAGGAGGAGGAGGACGACGAGGAGAAGGAGGAGAAGGCCAAGGACCTTCTAGTCCTTCTCCTCCTTCTCCTCCTTCTTGATTTCTTCTTGTCCTCCTCCTCCTCCTCTTTCTTCTCCTCTTTCATATTATCCTTGCTTAAATTTCCCCAACAATGACATAATTACCCCATTTAGCTCCAAAATACCATAATAAGCTCAAAATGGCATAAGAACCTTGGTTAGCTCATTAATATTATATACTTAGCTTGTTTTCCTCTAAAATGCGATAATTAGCCCATTTAGCTCAAAAAGACATAATTAGGTAATTTAGCTCCAACAAGAGGAGAAGAGGAGAAGAAATAGGCAAAATTAAAAGAAAGAAGAAGAAGAACAACAAGAAGAAGAGAAGAAGGAGAAGCAGGAGGAGGAGGAGGAGGAGGAGAAGGCCAAGGACGTTCTAGTCCTTCTCCTCCTCCTCCTTCTCCTCCTTCTTCTTGATTTCTTCTTCTTCTCCCCATCCTCCTGTTTCTTGTCCTCTTTCATATTATCCTTGCTTTAATCAACCCAACGATGACATAATTAGCCCATTTAGCTCCAAAATACCATAACAAGCTCAAAATGGCATAAGAACCTTGGTTAGCTCATGAATATTATATACTTAGCTTGTTTTCCTCTAAAATGGGATAATTAACCCATTTAGCTCCAAAAAGACATAATTAGGTAATTTAGCTCCAACAAGAGGAGAAGAGGAGAAGCAATAGGTAAAATTAAAAGAAAGAAGAAGAAGAAGAAGAAGAAGAAGAAGAGAAGAAGGATAAGGAGGAGGAGGAGGAGGAGAAGGCCAAGGAACTTCTAGTCCTTCTCCTCCTCCTTTCTTCTCCTCCTTCTCCTCCTTCTTCTTGATTTCTTCTTATTCTCCTCCTCCTCCTCTTTCTTCTCCTCTTTCATATTATCCTTGATTTAATTAACCCAACAATGACATAATTAGCCCATTTAGCTCCAAAACACCATACTAAGCTCAAAATGGCATAAGAACCTTGGTTATCTTATGAATATTATATACTTAGCTTGTTTTCCTCTAAAATAGGATAATTAACCCATTTAGCTCAAAAAATACATAATTAGGTAATTTAGCTCCCATAGGAGGAGAAGAGGAGAAGAAATAGGCAAAATTAAAAGAAGGAAGAAGAAGAAGAAGAAGAAGAAGAGAAGAAGGAGAAGGAGGAGGAGGAGGAGGAGCAGGAGGAGAAGGCCAAGGACCTTCTAGTCCTTCCCCTCCTCCTCCTTCTCCTCCTTCTTCTTGATTTATTCTTCTTCTCCTCCTACTCCTCTTTCTTCTACTCTTTCATATTATCCTTGATTTAATTAACCCAACAATGACATAATTAGCCCATTTAGCTCCAAAATACCATAATAAGCTCAAAATGGCATTAGTACCTTGGTTAGCTCATGAATATTATATACTTAGCTTGTTTTCCTCTAAAATGGGATAATTAGCCCATTTAGCTCCAAAAAGAAAAAATTAGGTAATTTAGCTCCAACAAGAGGAGAAGAGGAGAAGAAATAGGCAAAATGAAAAGAAAGAAGAAGATGAAGAAGAAGAAGAAGCAGAGAAGAAGGAGAAGGAGGAGGAGGAGGAGGAGGAGAAGGCCAAGGACCTTCTAGTCCTTCTCCTCCTCCTCCTTCTCCTCCTTCTCCTCCTTCTTATTGATTTCTTCTTCTTCTCCTCCTCCTCCTCTTTCTTATCGTCTTTCATATTATCCTTGCTTTAATTAACCCAACAATGACATAATTAGCCCATTTAGCTCCAAAACACCATAAGTAGCTCAAAATGGTATAAGAACCTTGGTTAGCTCATGCATATTATATAATTAGTTTGTTTTCCTCTAAAATGGGATAATTAGCCCATTTAGCTCCAAAAGAAGAAGAAGAAGAAGAGAAGGAGGACGAGGAGGAGGAGGAGCAGAAGGCCAAGGACCTTCTAGTCCTTCTCCTCCTCCTTATCCTCCTTCTTCTTGATATCTTCTTCTTCTCCTCCTCCTCCTCTTTATTCTCCTCTTTCATATTATCCTTGCTTTAGTTAACCCAACAATGACATAATTAGCCCATTTAGCTCCAAAATACCATAATAAGCTCAAAATGGCATAAGAACCTTGGTTAGCTCATGAATATTATAAACTTAGCTTTTTTTCCTCTAAGATTGGATAATTAACCCATTTAGCTCAAAAAAGACATAATTAGGTAATTTAGCTCCAACAAGAGGAGAAGAGGAGAACAAATAGGCAAAAATAAAACAAAGAAGAAGAAGAAGAAGAAGAGAAGAAGGAGAAGGAGGAGGAGGAGGAGAAGGCCAAGGACCTGCTAGTCCTTCTCCTCCTCCTCCTTCTCCTCCTTCTCCTCCTTCTTCTTGATTTCTTCTTCTTCTCCTGCTCCTCCTCTTTCTTCTCCTCTTTCATATTATCCTTGCTTTAATTAACCCAGCAATGACATAATTAGCCCATTTAGCTCCCAAATACCATAATAAGCTCAAAATGGCATAAGAATCTTGGTTAGCTCATGAATATTATATACTTAGCTTGTTTTCATCTAAAATGGGATAATTAACCCATTTAGCTGAAAAAAGACATAATTAGGTAATTTAGCTCCAACAAGAGGAGAAGAGGAGAAGAAATAGGCGAAATTAAAAGAAAGTAGAAGAAGAAGAAGAAGAGAAGAAGGAGAAGGAGGAGGAGGAGGAGGAGGAGGAGAAGGACCTTCTCCTCCTTCTCCTCCTCCTCCTTCTCCTCCTTCTCCTCCTTCTTCTTGATTTCTTCTTCTTCTCCTCCTCCTCCTCTTTCTTCTCCTCTTTCATATTATCCTTGCTTTAATTAACCCAACAATGACATAATTAGCCAATTTAGCTCCAAAATGCCATAATAAGCTCAAAATGGCATAAGAACCTTGGTTAGCTCATGAATATTATATACTTAGCTTGTTTTCCTCTAAAATGGGATAATTATCCCATTTAGCTCCAAAAAGACATAATTAGGTAATTTAGCTCCAACGAGAGGAGAAGAGGAGAAGAAATAGGCAAAATGAAAAGAAAGAAGAAGAACAAGAAGAAGAAGAAGAGAAGAAGGAGAAGGAGGAGGAGGAGCAGCAGGAGGAGGAGAAGAAGGCCAAGGACCTTCTAGTCCTTCTCCTCCTCCTCCTTCTCCTCCTTCTCCTCCTTCTTCTTGATTTCTTCTTCTGCTCCTCCTCCTCCTCTTTCATATTATCCTTGCTTTAATTAACCCAACAATGACATAATTAGCCCATTTAGCTCCAAAATACCATAATAAGCTCAAAATGACATAAGAACCTTGGTTAGCTCATGAATATTATATACTTAGCTTGTTTTAATCTAAAATGGGATAATTAACCCATTTAGCTCAAAAAATACATAATTAGGTAATTTAGCTCCAATAAGAGGAGAAGAGGAAAAGAAAAAGGCAAAATTAAAACAAAGAAGAAGAAGAAGAAGAAGAGAAGAAGGAGAAGGAGGAGGAGGAGGAGAAGGCCAAGGACCTACTCCTCCTTCTTCTTGATTTCTTCTTCCTCTCCTCCTCCTCCTGTTTCTTCTCCTCTTTCATATTATCCTTGCTTTAGTTAACCCAACAATGACATAATTAGCCCATTTAGCTCCAAAATACCATAATAAGCTCAAAATAGCATAAGAACCTTGGTTAGCTCATGAATATTATATACTAAGCTTGTTTTCCTCTAAAATGGGATAATTAGCCCATTTAGCTCAAAAAAGACATAATTAGGTAATTTAGCTCCAATAAGAGGAGAAGAGGAGAAGAAATAGGCAAAATGAAAAGGAAGAAGAAGAAGAAGAAAAGAAGAAGAAGAACAGAAGAAGGAGAAGGAGGAGGAGGAGGAGAAGGCCAAGGACCTTCTAGTCCTTCTCCTCCTCCTCCTTCTCCTCCTTCTTCTTGATTTCTTCTTCTTCTCCTCCTCCTCCTCTTTCTTCTCCTCTTTCATATTATCCTTTCTTTAATTAACCAAACAATGAAATAATTAGCCCATTTAGCTCCAAAATACCATAATAAGCTCAAAATGGCATAAGAACCTTGGTTAGCTCATGAATATTATATACTTAGCTTGTTTTCCTCTAAAATGGGATAATTAACCCATTTAGCTCGAAAAATACATAATTAGGTAATTTAGCTCCAACAAGAGAAGAAGAGGAGAAGAAATAGGCAAAATGAAAATAAAGAAGAAGAAGAAGAAGAAGAGAAGAAGGAGAAGTAGGAGGAGGAGGAGGAGGAGACTGCCAAGGACCTTCTAGTCCTTCTCCTCCTCCTCCTTCTCCTCCTTCTCCTCCTTCTTCTTGATTTCTTCTTCTTCTCCTCCTGCTCCTCTTTCTTCTCCTCTTTCATATTATCCTTGCTTTAATTAACCCAATAATGACATAATTAGCCCATTTAGCTCTAAAATACCATAATAAGCTTAAAATGGCATAAGAACCTTGGTTAGCTCATGAATATTATATACTTAGCTTGTTTTCCTCTAAAATGGGATAATTAACCCATTTAGCTCAAAAAGACATAATTAGGTAATTAAGCTCCAACAAGAGGAGAAGAGGAGAAGAAATAGGCGAAATTAAAAGAAATAAGAAGAAGAAGAAGAAGAAGAAGAAGAGAAGAAGGAGAAGGGGAAGGAGGAGGAGGAGAAGGCCAAGGACCTTCTAGTCCTTCTCCTCCTCCTCCTTCTCCTCCTTCTTCTTGATTTCTTCTTCTTCTCCCCCTCCTCCTCTTTCTCCTCCTCTTTCATATTATCCTTGCTTTATTTAACCCAACAATGACATAATTAGCCCATTTAGCTCCAAAATACCATAATAAGCTCAAAATGGCATAAGAACCTTGGTTAGCTCATGAGTATTATATACTGAGCTTGTTTTGCTCTAAAATTGCATAATTAAACCACTTAGCCCAAAAAAGACATAATTAGGTAATTTAGCTCCAACAAGAGGAGAAGAGTAGAATAAATAGGCAAAATTAAAAGAAAGACGAAGAAGAAGAAGAAGAAGAAGAAGAGAAGAAGGAGAAGGAGGAGGAGGAGGCAGAGGAGGAGAAGGCCAAGGACCTTCTTGTCCTTCTCCTCCTCCTCCTTCTCCTCCTTCTTCTTGATCTCTTCTTCTTCTCCTCCTCCTCCTGTTTCTTCTCCTCTTTCATATTATCCTTGCTTAAATAAACCCAACAATGTCATAATTATGCCATTTAGCTCCAAAATACCATAATAAGCTCAAAATGGCATAAGAACCTTGGTTAGCTCATGAATATTATATACTTAGCTTGTTTTCCTCGAAAATGGGATAATTAACCCGTTTAGCTCAAGAAGACATAATTAGGTAATTTAGCTCCAACAAGAGGAGAAGAGGAGAAGAAATAGGCAAAATTAAAGGAAAGAAGAAGAAGAAGAAGAAGCAGAAGAAGAGAAGAAGGAGTAGGAGGAGGAGGAGTAGGAGGAGAAGGCCAAGGACCTTCTAGTCTTTCTCCTCCTCCTCCTCCTCCTTCTCCTCCTTCTCCTCCTTCTTGTTGATTACTTCTTCATCTCCTCCTCCTCCTCTTTCTTCTCCTCTTTCATATTATCCTTGATTTAATTAACCCAACAATGACATAATTAGCCCATTTAGCTCCAAAATATCATAATAAGCTCAAAATGGCATAAGAACCTTGGTTAGCTCATGAATATTATATACTTAGCTTGTTTTCCTCTAAAATGGGATAATTAGCCCATTTAGCTCCAAAAAGACATAATTAGGTAATTTAGCTCCAACAAGATAAGAAGAGGAGAAGAAATAGGCAAAATGAAAAGAAAGAAGAAGAAGAAGAAGAAGAGAAGAAGGAGAAGGAGGAGGAGGAGGAGGAGAAGGCCAAGGACCTTCTAGTCCTTCTTCTCCTCCTCCTTCTTCTTGATTTCTTCTTCTTCTCCTCCTCCTCCTCTTTCTTCTCCTCTCTCATATTATCCTTTCTTTAATTAACCCAACAATGACATAATTAGCCAATTTAGAACCAAAATACCATAATAAGCTCAAAATGGCATAAGAACCTTGGTTAGCTCATGAGTATTATATACTTAGCTTGTTTTCCTCTAAAATGGGATAATTAGCCCATTTAGCTCCGGAGCTACATAATTAGGTAATTTAGCTCCAACAAGAGGGGAAGAGGAGAAGAAATAGGCAAAATGAAAATAAAGAAGAAGAAGAAGAAGAAGAAGAAGAGGAGAAGAAGGAGAAGGAGGAGGAGGAGAAGGCCAAGGACCTTCTAGTCCTTCTCCTCCTCCTCCTTCTCCTCCTTCTTCTTGATTTCTTCTTCTTCTCCTCCTCCTCCTGTTTCTTCTCCTCTTTCATATTATCCTTGCTTTAATAAACCCAACAATGTCATAATTAGCCCAGTTAGCTCCAAAATACCATAATAAGCTCAAAATGGCATAAGAACCTTGGTTAGCTCATGAATATTATATACTTAGCTTGTTTTCCTCGAAAATGGGATAATTAACCCATTTAGCTCAAAAAGACATAATTAGGTAATTTAGCTACAACAAGAGGAGAAGAGGAGAAGAAATAGGCAAAATTAAAAGAAAGAAGAAGAAGAAGAACAAGCAGAAGAAGAGAAGATGGAGAAGGAGGAGGAGGAGGAGAAGGCCAAGGACCTTCTAGTCCTTCTCCTGCTCCTCCTCCTTCTCCTCCTTCTCCTCCTTCTTCTTGATTTCTTCTTCTTCTCCTCCTCCTCCTCTTTCTTCTCCTCTTTCATATTATCCTTGATTTAATTAACCCAACAATGACATAATTAGCCCATTTAGCTCCAAAATATCATAATAAGTTTAAATGGCATAAGAACTTTGGTTAGCTCATGAATATTATATACTTAGCTTGTTTTCCTCTAAAATGGGATAATTAGCCCATTTAGCTCCAAAAAGACACAATTAGGTAATTTAGCTCCAACAAGAGGAGAAGAGGAGAAGAAATAGGCAAAATGAAAAGAAAGAAGAAGAAGAAGAAGAGAAGAAGGAGAAGGAGGAGGAGGAGGAGGAGAAGGCCAAGGACCTTCTAGTCCTTCTCCTCCTCCTCCTTCTCCTCCTTCTCCTCCTTCTTCTTGATTTCCTCTTCTACTCCTCCTCCTCCTCTTTCTTCTCCTCTCTCATATTATCCTTTCTTTCATTAACCCAACAATGACATAATAAGCCCATTTAGCTCCAAAATACCATAATCAGCTCAAAATGGCATAAGAACCTTGGTTAGCTCATGAATATTATATACTTAGCTTGTTTTCCTCTAAAATGGGATAATTAACCCATTTAGATCAAAAAATACATAATTAGGTAATTTAGCTCCAACAAGAGGAGAAGAGGAGAAGAAATAGGCAAAATTAAAAGAATGAAGAAGAAGAAGAGGAAGAGAAGAAGGAGAAGGGGGAGGAGGAGGAGGAGGAGGAGAAGGCCAAGGACCTTCTCCTCCTTCTCCTCCTCCTCCTTCTCCTCCTTCTCCTCCTTCTTCTTGATTTCTTCTTCTTCTCCTCCTCCTCCTCTTTCTTCTCCTCTTTCATATTATCCATGCTTTAATTAACCCAACAATGACATAATTAGCCCATTTAGCTCCAAAATACCATAATAAGCTCAAAATGGCATAAGAACCTTGGTTATCTCATGAATATTATATACTTAGCTTGTTTTCCTCTAAAATGGGATAATCAGCCCATTTAGCTCCAAAAAGACATAATTAGGTAATTTAGCTCCAACAAGAGGAGAAGAGGAGAAGAAATAGGCAAAATGAAAAGAAAGAAGAAGAAGAAGAAGAAGAGAAGAAGGAGAAGGAGGAGGAGGAGAAGGCCAAGGACCTTCTAGTCCTTCTCCTCCTCCTCCTTCTCCTCCTTCTCCTCCTTCTTGATTTCTTCTTCTTCTACTCCTCCTCCTCTTTCTTCTCCTCTTTCATATTATCCTTGCTTTAAGTAACCCAACAATGACATAATTAGCCCATTTAACTCCAAAATACCATAATAAGCTCAAAATGGCATAAGAACCTTGGTTAGCTCATGAATATGATATACTTAGCTTGTTTTCCTCTAAAATGGGATAATTAGCCCATTTAGCTCCGAAAAGACATAAGTAGGTAATTTAGCTCCAACTAGAGGAGAAGAGGAGAAGAAATAGGAAAAATGAAAAGAAATAAGAAGAGGAAGAAGAAGAAGAAGAGAAGAAGGAGAAGGAGGAGGAGGAGGAGGAGGAGGAGAATGCCAAGGACCTTCTAGTCCTTCTCCTCCTCCTCCTTCTCCTCCTTCTCCTCCTTCTTCTTGATTTCTTCTTCTTCCCCTCGTGCTCCTCTTTCTTCTCCTCTTTCATATTATCCTTGCTTTAATTAACCCAATAATGACATAATTAGCCCATTTAGCTCTAAATACCATAATAAGCTCAAAATGGCATAAGAACCTTGGTTAGCTCATGAATATTATATACTTAGCTTGCTTTCCCCTAAAATGGGATAATTAGCCCATTTAGCTCCGAAAAGATATAATTAGGTAATTTAACTCCAACAAGAGGAGAAGAGGAGAAGAAATAGGCAAAATGAAAAGAAAGAAGAAGAAGAAGAACAAGAAGAAGAAGAAGAAGAAGAAGAAGAAGAGAAGGAGAAGGAGGAGGAGGAGGAGGATGAGGAGAAGGCCAGGGACCTTCTAGTCCTTCTCCTCCTCCTCCTTCTCCTCTTTCTCCTCCTTCTTCTTGATTTCTTCTTCTTCTCCTCCTCCTCCTCTTTCTTCTCCTCTTTCATATTATCCTTGCTTTATTTAACCCGACAATGACATAATTAGCCCATTTAGCTCCAAAATATCATAATAAGCTCAAAATGGCATAAGAACCTTGGTTAGCTCATGACTATTATATACTGAGCTTGTTTTCCGCTAAAATAGCAAAATTAACCCATTTAGCTCAAAAAAGACATAATTAGGTAATTTATCTCCAACAAGAGGAGAAGAGGAGAATAAATAGGCAAAATTAAAAGAAAGAAGAAGAAGAAGAAGAAGAAGAAGAAGAGAAGAAGGAGAAGGAGGAGGAGGAGGAGGAGGAGAAGGCCAAGGACCTTCTAGTCCTTCTCCTCCTCCTCCTTCTCCTCCTTCTCCTCCTTCTTCTTGATTTCTTCTTCTTCTCCTCCTCCTCCTCTTTCTTCTCCTCTTTCATATTATCCTTTCTTTAATTAACCCAACAATGACATAATTAGCCCATTTAGCTCCAAAAAACCATAATAAGCTCAAAATGGCATCAGAACCTTGGTTAGCTCATGAATATTATATACTTAGCTTGTTTTCCTCTAAAATGGGATAATTAACCCATTTAACTCAAAAAATACATAATTAGGTAATTTAGCTCCAACAAGAGGATAAGAGGAGAAGAAATAGGAAAAATTAAAAGAAAGAAGAAGAAGAAGAAGAAGAAGAAGAAGAAGAGAAGAAGGAGAAGGAGGAGGAGGAGGAGGAGGAGAAGGCCAAGGACCTTCTCCTCCTCCTCCTTCTCCTCCTTCTTGATTTATTCTTCTTCTCCTCCTCCTCCTCTTTCTTCTCCTCTTTCATATTATCCTTGCTTCAATTAACCCAACAATGACATAATTAGCCCATTTAGCTCCAAAATACCATAATAAGTTCAAAATGGCATAAGAACCTTGGTTAGCTCATGATTATTATATACTTAGGTTGTTTTCCTCTAAAATGGGATAATTAGACCATTTAGCTCCAAAAAAGACATAATTAGGTAAGTTAGCTCCAACAAGAGGAGAAGAAATAGGCAAAATGAAAAGAAAGAAGAAGAAGAAGAAGAAGAAGAAGAGAAGAAGGAGAAGGGGGAGGAGGAGGAGGAGGAGGCCAAGGACCTTCTTGTCCTTCTCCTCCTCCTCCTTCTCCTCCTTCTCCTCCTTCTCCTCCTTCTTCTTGATTTCTTCTTCTTCTCCTCCTCCTCCTCGTTCTTCTCCTCTTTCATATTATCCTTGCTTTAATTAACCCAACAATGACATAATTAGCCCATTTAGCTACAAA
Source organism: Hordeum vulgare subsp. vulgare (assembly GCF_904849725.1). Taxonomy (NCBI): domain Eukaryota; kingdom Viridiplantae; phylum Streptophyta; class Magnoliopsida; order Poales; family Poaceae; genus Hordeum; species Hordeum vulgare. The sequence goes on along the minus strand of NC_058524.1, from coordinate 350,437,814 downwards.
ATACCATAATAAGCTCAAAATGGCATAAGAACCTTGGTTAGATCATGAATATTATATACTTAGCTTTTTTCCTCTAAAATGGGATAATTAACCCATTTAGCTCAAAAAAGACATAATTAGGTAATTTAGCTCCAACAAGAGGAGAAGAGGAGAAGAAATAGGCAAAATTAAAAGAAAGAAGAAGTAGAAGAAACAGAAGAGAAGAATGAGAAGGAGGAGGAGGAAGAGGAGGAGGAGAAGGCCAAGGACCTTCTAGTCCTTCTCCTCCTCCTCCTCCTCCTTCCCCACCTTCTTCTTGATTTCTTCTTCTTCTCCTCCTCCTCCTCTTTCTTCTCCTCTTTCATATTATCCTTGCTTTAATTAACCCAACAATGACATAATTAGCCCATTTAGCTCCAAAATACCATAATAAACTCAAAATGGCATAAGAACCTTGGTTAGCTCATGAATATTATATACTTAACTTGTTTTCCTCTAAAATGGGATAATTAGCCCATTTAGCTCCAAAAAGACATAATTAGGTAATTTAGCTCCAACAAGAGGAGAATAGGAGAAGAAATAGGCAAAATGAAAAGAAAGAAGAAGAAGAAGTAGAAGAAGAAGAGAAGAAGGAGAAGGAGGAGGAGGAGGAGGAGGAGAATGCCAAGGACCTTCTAGTCCTTCTCCTCCTCCTCCTTCTCCTCCTTCTCCTCCTTCTTCTTGATTTCTTCTTCTTCTCCTCCTGCTCCTCTTTCTTCTCCTCTTTCATATTATCCTTGCTTTAATAAACCCAACAATGACATAATTATCCCATTTAGATCTAAAATACCATAATAAGCTCAAAATGGCATAAGAACCATGGTTAGCTCATGAATATTATATACTTAGCTTGTTTTCCTCTAAAATGGGATAATTAACCCATTTAGCTCAAAAAAGACATAATTAGGTAATTTAGCTCCAACAAGAGGAGAAGAGGAGAAGAAATAGGCAAAATTAAAAGAAAGAAGATGAAGAAGAAGAAGAAGAAGAGAAGAAGGAGAAGGAGTAGGAGGAGGAGAGGAGGAGAAGGCCAAGGACCTTCTAGTCCTTCTCTTCCTCCTCCTTCTCCTCCTTCTCCTCCTTCTTCTTGATTTCTTCTTCTTCTCCTCCTCCTCCTGTTTCTTCTCCTCTTTCATATTATGCTTGCTTCAATTAACCCAACAATGACATAATTAGCCCATTTAGCTCCAAAATACCATAATAAGCTCAAAATGGCATAAGAACCTTGCTTAGCTCATGAATATTATATACTTAGCTTGTTTTCCTCTAAAATGGGATAATTAGCCCATTTAGCTCCGAAAAGACATAATTAGGTAATTTAGCTCCAACAAGAGGAGAAGAGAAGAAGAAATAGGCAAAATGAAAAGAAAGAAGAAGAAGAAGAAGAAGAGAAGGAGGAGGAGGAGGAGGAGGAGGAGGAGGAGAAGGCCAAGGACCTTCTTGTCCTGCTCCTCCTCCTCCTTCTCCTCCTTCTCCTCCTTCTTCTTGATTTCTTCATATTCTCCTCCTCCTCCTCTTTCTTCTCCTCTTTCATATTATCCTTGGTTTAATTAACCCAACAATGACATAATTACGCCATTTAGCTCCAAAATACCATAATAAGCTCAAAATGGCATAAGAACCTTGGTTAGCTCATGAATATTATATACTTAGCTTGTTTTCCTCTAAAATGGGATAATTAACCCATTTAGCTCAAAAAAGACATAATTAGGTAATTTAGCTCCAACAAGAGGAGAAGAGGAGAAGAAATAGGCAAAATTAAAAGAAAGAAGAAGAAGAAGAAGAAGAAGAAGAAGAGAAGAAGGAGAAGGAGGAGGAGGAGGAGGAGAAGGCCAAGGACCTTCTCCTCCTTCTCCTTCTCCTCCTTCTCCTCCTTCTTCTTGATTTCTTCTTCTTCTCCTCCTCCTCCTCTTTCTTCTCCTCTTTCATATTATCCTTGCTTTAATTAACCCAACAATGACATAATTAGCCCATTTAGCTCCAAAATACCATAATAAGCTCAAAATGGCATAAGAACCTTGGTTAGCTCATGAATATTATATACTTAGCTTGTTTTCCTCTAAAATGGGATAATTAGACCATTTAGCTCCAAAAAGACATAATTAGGTAATTTAGCTCCAACAAGAGGAGAAGAGGAGAAGAAATAGGCAAAATGAAAAGAAAGAAGAAGAAGAACAAGAACAAGAAGAAGAAGAGAAGGAGAAGGAGGAGGAGGAGGAGGAGAAGGCCAAGGACCTTCTAGTCCTTCTCCTCCTCCTCCTTCTCCTCCTTCTCCTCCTTCTTCTTGATTTCTTCATCTTCTCCTCCTCCGCCTCTTTCTTCTCCTCTTTCATATTATCCTTGCTTTAATTAACCCAACAATGACATAATTAGCCCATTTAGCTCCAAAATACCATAATAAGCTCAAAATGGCATAAGAACCTTGGTTAGCTCATGAATATTATATACTTAGCTTGTTTTCGTCTAAAATGGGATAATTAGCCCATTTAGCTCCAAAAAGACATAATTAGGTAATTTAGCTCCAACAAGAGGAGAAGAGGAGAAGAAATAGGCAAAATGAAAAGAAAGAAGAACAAGAACAAGAACAAGAAGAAGAAGAGAAGGAGAAGGCCAAGGACCTTCTTGTCCTTCTCCTCCTCCTCCTCTTTTTTCTCCTCTTTCATATTATCCTTTCTTTAATTAACCCAACAATGACATAATTAGCCCATTTAGCTCCAAAAAACCATAATAAGCTCAAAATGGCATCAGAACCTTGGTTAGCTCATGAATATTATATACTTAGCTTGTTTTCCTCTAAAATGGGATAATTAACCCATTTAACTCAAAAAATACATAATTAGGTAATTTAGCTCCAACAAGAGGAGAAGAGGAGAAGAAATAGGAAAAATTAAAAGAAAGAAGAAGAAGAAGAAGAAGAAGAAGAGAAGAAGGAGAAGGAGGAGGAGGAGGAGGAGGAGAAGGCCAAGGACCTTCTCCTCCTTCTCCTCCTCCTCCTTCTCCTCCTTCTTGATTTATTCTTCTTCTCCTCCTCCTCCTCTTTCTTCTCCTCTTTCATATTATCCTTGCTTCAATAAACCCAACAATGACATAATTAGCCCATTTAGCTCCAAAATACCATAATAAGTTCAAAATGGCATAAGAACCTTGGTTAGCTCATGATTATTATATACTTAGGTTGTTTTCCTCTAAAATGGGATAATTAGACCATTTAGCTCCAAAAAGACATAATTAGGTAAGTTAGCTCCAACAAGAGGAGAAGAAATAGGCAAAATGAAAAGAAAGAAGAAGAAGAAGAAGAAGAAGAAGAAGAGAGAAGAAGGAGAAGGGGGAGGAGGAGGAGGAGGAGGCCAAGGACCTTCTTGTCCTTCTCCTCCTCCTCCTTCTCCTCCTTCTCCTCCTTCTCCTCCTTCTTCTTGATTTCTTCTTCTTCTCCTCCTCCTCCTCGTTCTTCTCCTCTTTAATATTATCCTTGCTTTAATTAATCCAACAATGACATAATTAGCCCATTTAGCTCCAAAATACCATAATAAGCTCAAAATGGCATAAGAACCTTGGTTAGATCATGAATATTATATACTTAGCTTTTTTCCTCTAAAATGGGATAATTAACCCATTTAGCTCAAAAAAGACCTAATTAGGTAATTTAGCTCCAACAAGAGGAGAAGAGGAGAAGAAATAGGCAAAATAAAAAGAAAGAAGAAGTAGAAGAAACAGAAGAGAAGAATGAGAAGGAGGAGGAGGAGGAGGAGGAGGACAAGGCCAAGGACCTTCTAGTCCTTCTCCTCCTCCTCCTCCTCCTTCCCCACCTTCTTCTTGATTTCTTCTTCTTCTCCTCCTCCTCCTCTTTCTTCTCCTCTTTCATATTATCCTTGCTTTAATTAACCCAACAATGACATAATTAGCCCATTTAGCTCCAAAATACCATAATAAACTCAAAATGGCATAAGAACCTTGGTTAGCTCATGAATATTATATACTTAACTTGTTTTCCTCTAAAATGGGATAATTAGCCCATTTAGCTCCAAAAAGACATAATTAGGTAATTTAGCTCCAACAAGAGGAGAATAGGAGAAGAAATAGGCAAAATGAAAAGAAAGAAGAAGAAGAAGTAGAAGAAGAAGAGAAGAAGGAGAAGGAGGAGGAGGAGGAGGAGAATGCCAAGGACCTTCGAGTCCTTCTCCTCCTCCTCCTTCTCCTCCTTCTCCTCCTTCTTCTTGATTTCTTCTTCTTCTCCTCCTGCTCCTCTTTCTTCTCCTCTTTCATATTATCCTTGCTTTAATAAACCCAACAATGACATAATTATCCCATTTAGTTCTTAAATACCATAATAAGCTCAAAATGGTATAAGAACCTTGGTTAGCTCATGAATATTATATACTTAGCTTGTTTTCCTCTAAAATGGGATAATTAACCCATTTAGCTCAAAAAAGACATAATTAGGTAATTTAGCTCCAACAAGAGGAGAAGAGGAGAAGAAATAGGCAAAATTAAAAGAAAGAAGATGAAGAAGAAGAAGAAGAAGAGAAGAAGGAGAAGGAGTAGGAGGAGGAGAGGAGGAGAAGGCCAAGGACCTTCTAGTCCTTCTCTTCCTCCTCCTTCTCCTCCTTCTCCTCCTTCTTCTTGATTTCTTCTTCTTCTCCTCCTCCTCCTCTTTCTTCTCCTCTTTCATATTATGCTTGCTTCGATTAACCCAACAATGACATAATTAGCCCATTTAGCTCCAAAATACCATAATAAGCTCAAAATGGCATAAGAACCTTGCTTAGCTCATGAATATTATATACTTAGCTTGTTTTCCTCTAAAATGGGATAATTAGCCCATTTAGCTCCGAAAAGACATAATTAGGTAATTTAGCTCCAACAAGAGGAGAAGAGAAGAAGAAATAGGCAAAATGAAAAGAAAGAAGAAGAAGAAGAAGAAGAAGAGAAGGAGGAGGAGGAGGAGGAGGAGGAGGAGGAGGAGAAGGCCAAGGACCTTCTTGTCCTGCTCCTCCTCCTCCTTCTCCTCCTTCTCCTCCTTCTTCTTGATTTCTTCATATTCTCCTCCTCCTCCTCTTTCTTCTCCTCTTTCATATTATCCTTGCTTTAATTAACCCAACAATGACATAATTACGCCATTTAGCTCCAAAATACCATAATAAGCTCAAAATGGCATAAGAACCTTGGTTAGCTCATGAATATTATATACTTAGCTTGTTTTCCTCTAAAATGGGATAATTAACCCATTTAGCTCAAAAAAGACATAATTAGGTAATTTAGCTCCAACAAGAGGAGAAGAGGAGAAGAAATAGGCAAAATTAAAAGAAAGAAGAAGAAGAAGAAGAAGAAGAAGAAGAAGAGAAGGAGAAGGAGGAGGAGGAGGAGGAGAAGGCCAAGGACCTTCTCCTCCTTCTCCTCCTTCTCCTTCTCCTCCTTCTCCTCCTTCTTCTTGATTTCTTCTTCTTCTCCTCCTCCTCCTCTTTCTTCTCCTCTTTCATATTATCCTTGCTTTAATTAACCCAACAATGACATAATTAGCCCATTTAGCTCCAAAATACCATAATAAGCTCAAAATGGCATAAGAACCTTGGTTAGCTCATGAATATTATATACTTAGCTTGTTTTCCTCTAAAATGGGATAATTAGACCATTTAGCTCCAAAAAGACATAATTAGGTAATTTAGCTCCAACAAGAGGAGAAGAGGAGAAGAAATAGGCAAAATGAAAAGAAAGAAGAACAAGAACAAGAACAAGAAGAAGAAGAGAAGGAGAAGGAGGAGGAGGAGGAGGAGAAGGCCAAGGACCTTCTTGTCCTTCTCCTCCTCCTCCTTCTCCTCCTTCTCCTCCTTCTTCTTGATTTCTTCATCTTCTCCTCCTCCGCCTCTTTCTTCTCCTCTTTCATATTATCCTTGCTTTAATTAACCCAACAATGACATAATTAGCCCATTTAGCTCCAAAATACCATAATAAGCTCAAAATGGCATAAGAACCTTGGTTAGCTCATGAATATTATATACTTAGCTTGTTTTCCTCTAAAATGGGATAATTAGCCCATTTAGCTCCGAAAAGACATAATTAGGTAATTTAGCTCCAACAAGAGGAGAAGAGGAGAAGAAATAGGCAAAATGAAAAGAAAGAAGAACAAGAACAAGAACAAGAAGAAGAAGAGAAGGAGAAGGCCAAGGACCTTCTTGTCCTTCTCCTCCTCCTCCTTCTCCTCCTTCTCCTCCTTCTTCTTGATTTCTTCATCTTCTCCTACTACTCCTCTTTCTTCTCCTCTTTCATATTATCCTTGCTTTAATTAACCCAACAATGACATAATTAGGCCATTTAGCTCCAAAATACCATAATAAGCTCAAAATGGCATAAGAACCTTGGTTAGCTCATGAATATTATATACTTAGCTTGTTTTCCTCTAAAATAGGATAATTAACCCATTTAGCTCAAAAAAGACATAATTAGGTAATTTAGCTCCAACAAGAGGAGAAGAGGAGAATAAACAGGCAAAATTAAAAGAAAGAAGAAGAAGAAGAAGAAGAGAAGAAGGAGAAGGAGGAAGAGGAGGAGGAGGAGAAGGCCAAGGACCTTCTCCACCTTCTCCTCCTTCTCCTCCTTCTTCTTGATTTCTTCTTCTCCTCCTCCTCCTCCTCTTTCTTCTCCTCTTTCATATTATCCTTGCTTTAATTAACCCAACAATGACATAATTAGCCCATTTAGCTCCAAAATACCATAATAAGCTCAAAATGGCATAAGAACCTTGGTTAGCTCATGAATATTATATACTTAGCTTGTTTTCCTCTAAAATGGGTAATTATACCATTTAGCTCCAAAAAGACATAATTAGGTAATTTAGCTCCAACAACAGGAGAAGAAATAGGCGAAATGAAAAGAAAGAAGAAGAAGAAGAAGAAGAAGAATAAGAGAAGAAGGAGAAGGGGGAGGAGGAGGAGGACGAGGATGAGAAGGCCAAGGACCTTCTAGTCCTTCTCCTCCTCCTCCTTCTCCTCCTTCTCCTCCTTCTTCTTGATTTCTTCTTCTTCTCCTCCTCCGCCTCTTTCTTCTCCTCTTTCATATTATCCTTGCTCTAATTAACCCAACAATGACATAATTAGCCCATTTAGCTCCAAAATACCATAATAAGCTCAAAATGGCATAAGAAGCTTGGTTAGCTCATGAATATTACATACTTAGCTTGTTTTCCTCTAAAATGGGATAATTAGCCCATTTAGCTCCGAAAAGACACAATTAGGTAATTTAGCTCCAACAAGAGGAGAAGAGGAGAAGAAATAGGCAAAATGAAAAGAAAGAAGAAGAAGAAGAAGAAGAAGAGAAGGAGAAGGAGGAGGAGGAGGAGGAGGAGGAGAAAGGCCAAGGACCTCCTCCTCCTTCTCCTCCTTCTCCTCCTTCTCCTCCTTCTCCTCCTTCTTCTTGATTTCTTCATCTTCTCCTCCTCCTCCTCTTTCTTCTCCTCTTTCATATTATCCTTGCTTTAATTAACCCAACAATGACATAATTACGCCATTTAGCTCCAAAATACCATAATAAGCTCAAAATGGCATAAGAACCTTGCTTAGCTCATGAATATTATATACTTAGCTTGTTTTCCTCTAAAATGGGATAATTAACCCATTTAGCTCAAAAAAGACATAATTAGGTAATTTAGCTCCAACAAGAGTAGAAGAGGAGAAGAAATTGGCAAAATTAAAAGAAAGAAGAAGAAGAAGAAGAAGAGAAGAAGGAGGAGGAGGAGGAGGAGAAGGCCGAGGACCTTCTCCTCCTTCTCCTCCTCCTCCTTCTCCTCCTTATCCTCCTTCTTCTTGATTTCTTCTTCTTCTCCTCCTCCTCCTCTTTCTTCTCCTCTTCCATATTATCCTTGCTTTAATTAACCCAACAATGACATAATTAGCCCATTTAGCTCCAAAATACCATAATAACCTCAAAATGGCATAAGAACCTTGGTTAGCTCATGAATATTATATACTTAACTTGTTTTCCTCTAAAATGGGATAATTAGCCCATTTAGCTCCAAAAAGACATAATTAGGTAATTTAGCTCCAACAAGAGGAGAAGAGGAGAAGAAATAGGCAAAATGAAAAGAAAGAAGAAGAAGAAGAAGAAGAAGAAGAAGAAGAAGAAGAAGAAGAGAAGAAGGAGAAGGGGGAGGAGGAGGAGTAGGAGGAGGAGACGGCCAAGGACCTTCTAGTCCTTCTCCTCCTCCTCCTTCTCCTCCTTCTCCTCCTCCTTCTTGATTTCTTCTTCTTCTCCTCCTCCTCCTCTTTCCTCTCCTCTTTCATATTATCCTTGCTTTAATTAACCGAACAAAGACATAATTAGCCCGTTTAGCTCGAAAATACCATAATAAGCTCAAAATGGCATAAGAACCTTGGTTAGCTCATGAATATTATATACTTAGCTTCTTTTCCTCTAAAATGGGATAATTAACCCATTTAGCTCAAAAAAGACATAATTAGGTAATTTAGCTCCAACAAGAGGAGAAGAGGAGAACAAATAGGCAAAATTAAAAGAAAGAAGAAGAAGAAGAAGAAGAAGAAGAAGAAGAGAAGGAGAAGGAGGAGGAGGAGGAGAAGGCCAAGGACCTTCTTGTCCTTCTCCTCGTCCTCCTTCTCCTCCTTCTCCTCCTTCTTCTTGATTTCTTCATCTTCTCCTCCTCCGCCTCTTTCTTCTCCTCTTTCATATTATCCTTGCTTTAATTAACCCAACAATGACATAAATACGCCATTTAGCTCCAAAATACCATAATAAGCTCAAAATGGCATAAGAACCTTGGTTAGCTCGTGAATATTATATACTTAGCTTGTTTTCCTCTAAAATGGGATAATTAACCCATTTAGCTCAAAAAAGACATAATTAGGTAATTTAGCTGCAACAAGAGGAGAAGAGGAGAATAAATAGGCAAAATTAAAAGAACGAAGAAGAAGAACAAGAAGAGAAGAAGGAGGAGGAGGAGAAGGCCAAGGACCTTCTCCTCCTTCTCCTGCTCCTCCTTCTCCTCCTTCTCCTCCTTCTTCTTGATTTCTTCTTCTTCTCCTCCTCCTCCTCTTTCTTGTCCTCTTTCGTATTATCCTTGCTTTAATTAACCCAACAATGACATAATTAGCCCATTTAGCTCTAGAATACCATAATAAGCTCAAAATGGCATAAGAACCTTGGTTAGCTCATGAATATTATATACTTAGCTTGTTTTCCTCTAAAATGGGATAATTAACCCATTTAGCTCAAAAAAGACATAATTAGGTAATTTAGCTCCAACAAGAGGAGAAGAGGAGAAGAAATAGGCAAAATTAAAAGAAAGAAGAAGAAGAAGAAGAAGAAGAAGAGAAGAAGGAGAAGGAGGAGGAGGAGGAGGAGGAGAAGGCCAAGGACCTTCTCCTCCTTCTCCTCCTCCTCCTTCTCCTCCTTCTGCTCCTTATTCTTGATTTCTTCTTCTTCTTCTCCTCCTCCTCTTTCTTCTCCTCTTTCATATTATCCTTGCTTTAATTAACCCAACAATGACATAATTAGCCCATTTAGCTCCAAAATACCATAATAACCTCAAAATGGCATAAGAACCTTGGTTTTCTCATAAATATTATATACTTAACTTGTTTTCCTCTAAAATGGGATAATTAGCCCATTTAGCTCCAAAAAGACATAATTAGGTAATTTAGCTCCAACAAGAGGAGAAGAGGATAAGAAATAGGCAAAATGAAAAGAAAGAAGAAGAACAAGAAGAAGAAGAAGAAGAGAAGAAGGAGAAGGGGGAGGAGGAGGAGGAGGAGCAGGCCAAGGACCTTCTAGTCCTTCTCCTCCTCCTCCTTCTCCTCCTTCTCCTCCTTCTCCTCCTTCTTCTTGATTTCTTCTTCTTCTCCTCCTCCTCCTCTTTCTTCTCCTCTTTCATATTATCCTTGCTTTAATTAACCCAACAATGACATAATTAGCCCATTTAGCTCCAAAATACCATAATAAGCTCAAAATGGCATAAGAACCTTGGTTAGCTCATGAATATTATAGACTTAGCTTCTTTTCCTCTAAAATAGGATAATTAACCCATTTAGCTCAAAAAAGACATAATTAGGTAATTTAGCTCCAACATGAGAAGAAGAGGAGAAGAAATAGGCAAAATTAAAAGAAAGAAGAAGAAGAAGAAGAAGAAGAGAAGAAGGAGAAGGAGGAGGAGGAGGAGGAGGAGAAGGCCAAGGACCTTCTAGACCTTCTCCTCCTCCTCCTTCTCCTCCTTCTTCTTGATTTCTTCTTCTTCTCCTCCTCCTCCTCTTTCTTCTCCTCTTTCATATTATCCTTCCTTTAATAAACCCAACAATGTCATAATTAGCCCATTTAGCTCCAAAATACCATAATAAGCTCAAAATGGCATAAGAACCTTGGTTAGCTCATGAATATTATTAACTTAGCTTGTTTCCCTCTAAAATGGGATAATTAGCCCATTTAGCTCCAAAAAGACTTAATTAGGTAATTTAGCTCCAACAAGAGGAGAAGAGGAGAAGAAATAGGCAAAATGAAAAGAAAGAAGAAGAAGAAGAAGAAGAAGAAGAGAAGAAGGAGAAGGAGGAGGAGGAGGAGAAGGCCAAGGACCTTCTAGTCCTTCTCCTCCTCCTCCTTCTCCTCCTTCTCCTGCTTCTTGATTTCTTCTTCTTCTCCTCCTCCTCCTCCTATTTCTTCTCCTCTTTCATATTATCCTTGCTTTATTTAACCCATTTAGCTCCCAAATGCCATAATAAGCTAAAAATGGCATAAGAACCTTGGTTAGCTCATGAATATTATATTCTTAGCTTGTTTTCCGCTAAAAATGACATAATTAGCTGGAAAACATCATATTTTGTTCTTCTTCTGACTTTCTTATTCACATTTTTGCAGATTGGATATACTACATGCATGGAAGCTGGCATTCATGGAGTTGAACAATGTCGATGGATGAACTTTATATGTATATCATCTAGTTTTCATTTGAGTTGATGAACAATGTCGAACTGTATGTATATGTATATATGGATAAACAGTGCAATACTTTGGATGTTGGTTCTTTGGATATATGGGGATGTACATTGATTTATATGTATATCATATATGTGTGGTGAATTATATATATATGTGTTGGCAAGTAAATGTGTGGTGAACTATATATCATATATGTGTGGTGAATTATATAAAGTGTTGTCATATATATATATATATATATATATATCTGTGTGTGTGTGTGTGTGTGTTGTGATAATATAAAACAAAAAAACAGGTACTATATGGGCTCTTTGCCGTCTTCCAGCTGATGGCAAAGACCTGTGCCATCAGCTGGCAGATGGCAAAGGTGCCACATGGGACCCAGCTGTGCATCCTGGGGTGTCTATATAGTCTCTTTGTCGTCTGCCTCCAGGGTGGGCAGACGACAAAGAAGAGGGCACAGAGGAGGGGGGAGGAGGAGGCAGACGGCAAAGAGTGGAGGGGGGAGAGGCAGACGACAAAGAGTGGAGGGGGGAGGCAGACGGCAAAGATGGAGGGGGGAGGGGAGGAGTAGGAAGACGGCACATATGGAGGGGGAGGAAGACGACAAAGATGGAGGGGGAGGCAGACGGCAAAGCCTCCGTTAACCCCTAATGGAGGAAACGCCTATCGGCTGCCGTCTCGAGCACTTTGCCGACTGCTCCTAAGGAAAGCTGACGGCAAAGAGCTTTGCCGTCCGCTTTGGGGGGGGGGTAGACGGCAAAGAAGGTCCTATGTCGTCGTAGGCTGACGCAGAAATTTTGCCGGCCGTGGGAATCTTTGTCGTCTGTGATTTTGTGTTTGTCGTCCGGGCTTTTGTCTTTGCCGTCTGTGATGGCAGACGGCAAAGAAGCTGATTCCTGTAGTGAATCACCCAACAAAAGGCTAGGCCTTCCGCTATTTACCAAGTCCGCTATTTACCAAGTATATAGTTGCATTAATTAAATAGCAATTTAAATAGGATGATATGAAATGCCCATGTTATCACATGGACCAGCTGGCACGTGCAACTACCAACACTAATAAATTAGTGGTTGAGCACCCTAACTTAGCGAAACGATATTTTCTAGGAGGGGAGGTGTTTGAGGTTTCATGGCAATGTTTGATGGCATATATATCATGTGGTAGGCAGCAGAGTTGTAACGATAGAAACGGATCACTAAGCATAACAAAGCTAGAAATGATGTCAAGGTCACGATCATCTTGCCTGTGATTTCGTCAGAGTGGAACTGATCCTGATTTTCCTGCACGAACTCACCGGACTCCTCGAACTCGTTCCCTGACCAGTAGCTACCCAACAGAAAAAAAACAGACAATAAACACCAGCAATAGGTGATGCAACATACAATATGATGCATGTATGCACAGCTCCAAACATGCACAATGAACAATCCTGCTCATTCTACAAAGTGCCACCTCATCACAAAATGACACTTTTATAGAACTGCTCAAAACTGAAATCCAGTACCACGATTGGATTTCTTGGGATTTTCTACCCCAAATCCATATACCGTATTGCTATATTTATATGCAAAAAACACCACAAACAGCAAAATAAATACTATACAAGACCATAAACTACTCGTGTCAGGAGCAGTGATTGTTCTTGATATGCTAGAATTGGTATATACCAGATTAGGCAGATTCCATTTAAGGAATTATTCCAAAAATGGAACTTAACGCACTAACAGAAATAAAAATAAAGACCACAATTTAATTTGACACGGGCTCCACTAGTCATAGGTACCATGAACCGCTAATGCATGACATGTGGGTCGTGGGCCCACTTGTCAATGGCACCTACACACCACAACAGACTTGATAAAATAAAGGAGCATGGTGGGGGTTCGAACCCACCAGCTCTGCCTCACACGCACAGCACAACACCTTAGCCACTAGGTTGAGACGACTTAGTTGCACTAACAGGGGCTACAGGCAAGATATTCCTGTCTGCTTGCCAAATCCACCACGCCAAAACAAAGGAAAATAAAAGGGGGGGTTAATGTAAAGCGCGCGAGGGGGGGGTTCGAACCCACGACGCTGCGGAGTGTGGACGGCTTAGTTGCCACTGGGCTAGGGCAGTGGATCTACTCCAAGTGAGGATCCAACCTAGCTGACATCAAACAAGGTGCTATCTATCAGATCAAGAGTGAGGCGACGGTGGAGGCTCCGCTCGCCGGAGCAACCACGTGTTTCGCACGTACTCTACACGGGGCTACGTGCCCAAGCTATCCTACAAAGCAGAGGCCTACATTACGCGAGCAGAGGGGATCCACGGGGCCATGCACGCATGCATGCGCAAGCGCTAAAGCTGAAGCGGCAACGCACGCCGGTACAAGTCAAGCGACGCGTCGGAGCGGCGACGGCTATGACAGAGAGGGGAAGCGGAGAGGCGAGGCTCACCAAGCGTTCAAAGGAGAAAGGACCCGACGAGCCTCACCGAGGCTAGGGTTAGGGGAGGCGCTGGGTCCCTGATAACCCTCGGACCGCGGGCTAGGTTCGTCTTATGGAGGAGGAGGTCTATCTGGTGGTTGCTATGGAGTCGTATGAAGGTGACATCGACGGAGGAAGGAGAAGGATCCATTGGTGGGCTCCGGGCCGAGACCAACAGAACCTGGGCCGCTCTCTCTCTCCCTCTGCTGCAAGACTTTTCAATAAAACAAAACCCGAATGATTGAGATAATACACGGGCCAAAAGGAAAAGGTTTTTGACAAAATAAAATTATCTATGGTCTTCTAAAATCATGCCACAATTTATAAAATAAATTGGGCAATTTTTGGAAGAGCTTAAATAAAACCCTTTTATTTAAAATAGAGTCTGTTTTAAAAATAAAACCAAAAGGAAAAATAATATAAAACCAGAGGGTTGCCTCCATAGTTAGTAAGAAGAATTTTAGAAAAGGAGGGTGTGGGGACCCTGACTTACGAGTCAAGATTGCCGAATGAACGTGCTCAGTGATCCCAGAGATCAGTGCTCACCGAACACACAGATGCTGAATAATAAGAGTCTTATATCAACGTACCAGAATGAAACAACACATGACAAATAAGGTCAAGTTCACAAGGTAGGGCCTATAAGGCCAAATCATACTGATACAACTAGTAGTGGAAATGTCAGGGCTAAGCGGGAGCCCATGCCATCGGCCTACACCAACAGGAATTCTGACTGGGAAGCATCCTAGTTCATAGGGCCGTCTCCGATGACGTACTCTTCTTCAAACTCATGTCCTTCCATGTCTGTTCAATAATTTAACCAGTGGCAAGCCAATGAGTACTTCAAATGTACTCGCAAACAGCCCATGATATGAATAATGCAACTGGTAGGAATACAAGTAATATGCAGTATTCGTGGATAGTAGCTTAACTTTAAATAAACATGATCATGGATGTGCAACATAAGCTACATTGTATTTAGAAGAACAGGTTACAGATATCAACATATCTGTCAAGGGCTGGACACTCCGGGTTCACCCGATATGCCAAGTCACCAAACTTGGTCATATCAACTCTTTCTCAGATAACACTATTTAACACACACACATACACACACTTGGTTGATGCGGAGACGACTGGACGTAGTTTAAGCAGCACCAACCAACTGTCCTTGATAGTGGACATGTCTATTCGAATAGTTTTACACTCTGCAGAGGTTGTACGCTCTACCCACGATATCCGGGAAACATTTGTGTCATCCACGACTCGCGGTATATAACATACCCGAGGTAAGTACACGATCAATACCTTTCCCCTAACGATACTAGACAAAGAGGTCCACTCGATTGGTACCCAGCCCACATGATGTACGTCTTACAAGCACCAACTCTGGACAGTATCATCCATGCGGGGACCAACGGTGTGCCCGGAACACGTACAAACAGCATAGTCGCCCTACCTGGCACCACCCCGTCACGAGAGTGACCATACATCACTCCCACCACTAGTAATGTGGCACTTTGCTAGCACCGACCAGAGTAATCAACAAAGCCCCGTCCCCTAAAGGGGTAACGTGGTCACACATGTAAGGTTGGGATGGTCGACACATCATAAATCTAATCCCATTTCCGAAACCACTCACACCAAAATACCCGATGCACCACTTCACCAAAAGTGGCCACCTAACTCATCATCACCCTCGGGCATTAGTGGCACCCGATGGGGTTTTCATAAATCTTTGATTTATACCAACATGATGCTCATGCTTCTAATATGCTTAGCTCTACTTATCAACATGATATTAGTGTGACCCTCATAGGTGGTAGGATCATGCTAAAAATGCAAGTGCTCCGGAGGAGCCACCGGTAACATCACTTCAATGATTTATCGAATGTTTATGATCATATGCTACGGGAGAGTTTGATTTACTAGGATGCAATATAACATATGCTCAAATATGATCAAAGGGCTGCTTGCCTTGATGAGCTAAGTATCCTCGGGGTCTTCAAGTCCAACTCCTTCGTCAAACTTGGTTTCTATCGTCGTAATAAATAAAAAGCAATAAGTAGCTCACTCAAAACAGATCACAAACTCACTTTAAAAATGTTTCTTAATTCTAATAAATCCATATTGTTATTTTAAAAATATTTATCTCTGGTTTTAGTGAAAGGATTATTTTTAAAATCACTTTAACAGAAGCAAAACTATTCCAAATAGCCTTTTTAATTATTATAAAGCAGAAAGGTTGTCTCATAAATTTGTACAAAGGTTGTGTCAAATACTTCTCATTTTTATAAGAATTAGGTTGGAAGAATAATAAAAATATATTAAATAATTATTTTTATAACAAACTTTTAAAACCAGATTAAACAGAAAAAGAAAAGAGGTTGGGGCTAAGGCTTGGCTCGGCCTGAGGCTTGGGCCGGCCCAGCTAGCCATCCAGCCAGCCAGCCAGCCAGCCCAGGCGCGCATGTGGCCACGTTCAAACCTGACGCGCGGGCCCCTGTGGTCAGTGGCGGAGAGGACAGAGGGGGAGAGACAGGAGCCACCGACAGGTGAGCCCCACCTGTGTGGGTCGTCTTCCACCTCGGTACAGAGAGGAGGGGAGGCACACCGACGATGCTACCGACGTCCTCGAGCCTAACCGAAAGCAGAAATTGAACCATCTCACCATCGCCTACGTGCTGGTGGTCGAGGGGTCGAGGGGAGGCCCTGGTTCACCGACGACGAGCTGGCTACGGCGTAGCTATTTCGGGAGGTTGATGAACTAGGTGGATTACCTCGGGGAGGTGATGGGGAAGCTCCCTGAGATTGCTAGGATCACGGAGGAGGTGAAAGGAGCGTCGGATCTGGCCCGTAGCCCCAGATCAACAAAGCTCCGAAGCGGTGGGGCCTCGGTCGATCTCGAGCACAAGAGCTCGGTGTGCTCAAATGGACATCCTAGGGGTGGAATTTAGGCACTAGAGAGGTGGGATGAGGGTGCTGGAGCGAGGGGGAGGCCTATTTATAGGCTCCTGACAGTGCACCGAGCGGGTGGCGCCAGTGGTTTCACCGCTGCTCACAGGAGGGGAAGTGAATGCATGGGGTAGAAACCACTGTATGCGGACGTGGTTTAGGACCTGCGTGACCCACTGAGAGGGAGAGAGAGTGAGGAGGAGCGTCCACGTGTGGCCATGGTCTTTTGGTTGGATCTGGCGCGCGTGAGCACACGTTGCTTCGGTCAATAGAGCAAAGGAGGAGGGGCCCTAGGGCTTCCCTGGTACACAGAGGTGGTCGGGGACTCGAATGGGCATCAGGGGGAGGCTCGAACCGGCCGGGGCTGGCCACCTTTGCTTCGGGTGCGCCCAACAACGTGCCCAGAGCGCAGTTTTGGCATGCCATGGCATGGGGGCGTGCTCTGGGGCGCTTTGTCCTTGTCTGGGGTGTCCTCGGGCTTGGACAGAAGATGCCTAGCCATTTGGGAGCTCGGGGACTCACTTTTGGCTATGGCATGAGAGGAAACAAGAGATGCCAGCATTGGCTCAGAACTTAGAATGAGGATTTTGGGGCCTTCTGCTTGGATTCAAAGAGGGGCCACACTCGTGCAGTAGGGGAGTGGTTTTGGCTACTTGGTCAAAGAGTTTGGAGGGAAGAGCTTAAGTGTGGAGTGGGGTAGGGTCTTATTTTCTAATGTGGCAGAAGGTGTTCGACACGTGTTTGGGATAGCAACACCTCACCAATGGTGGTGAGACTTAACATGATTTACTTTGATGCAGAAATAAGATACTCCACCAAATTTGAGCCTCATTGGACAAGTTTGGCAATTCAAACTTGAAATCACCCCCCAAATGGCAGCTTTGTCCCTTCCAAAGGGAATGTGGGTAGATTACCTCCTGCAAATCCCATTTTTGGCAGAGACTCCTTATTTGCGGTGTTGAACACTCGTGCAAAGTTTCAACCCATTTTGATAAACTTTGCATTCTAGAGATGTTTCAACTTGGTTATGGACACAAAGGGTTTTAGGATTATTTAGTGAACCAAATCACCTTGGAATGAGGTGAAATTTGGTGTGGCCACTAAATATAGCTTGGGAAGGTTGCTGGAATTTTCTAGGATATTATTGGAAATATTTACTTTGGAAATATTCTGAAAGATCAAAAGAGACATAATGGGTTTACAAGGTTTTGCTCAAATATTTTGAATATAAATAGGGGTTGAAAATCTTATGTGTGGAAAATATATGTCACCTGAGTATCTCCAAATTTTCTCAGATTTTTCTAAGGCAGAAAAGTAATTTTCCATATAGGAATATCATTTCTGGACTCAGAAATGGATATGCAAATAAAATAGGAAAATAATTTAGAAAATAATTATTTTATGGTTATGGAGAGTTAAAATAGTTTTAGAACCAAATCACCATCTTTGGGTAAGAGCACTCCTTCGCTGTCAAGAACTTGTAGTGCAACCCAAAGCAAGGTTTTGAAATAGTCAAAATAAGAAAAAGAATTTTGGGAATACTTATGTTATGAAAAACATGGTTTCTGATACCACTCAACCAAGCATAAAAGCATACAATGACAACCATGGCACTCACATCATTGGTTTTTGAAAAGTTTTAATAAACTCATATTTTGAAATTACAGTGAAAGTGAAATGAAAACAGGGTGTGGCAGACCTATCCCCCTTACAACAATCTCGTCCCCAGGATTCCTAAGCTAGGTGCTAAAAAGGTACAGAAATTCGGATTGGAGATAGTCTTCACGCTCCCACGTTACTTCTGCTTCAGTGTGGTTGCTCCACTGAACCTTGAAGTACTTGATGGTGCGGCTTCTGGTGCAACGCTCTGCTTCATCCAAAATGCGAATCGGCCTCTCATGATAATTGAGGTCTAGCTGAAGTTTGATGGCCTAATGGTCAATGTACTTATAAAGATTTGGACGGTTCGGTGCTTGCAGACACTTCCGGAGTTGTGAAACGTGGAAGACGTTGTGCACACCCAAAAGTTTCGAAGGTAGCTCCAATTGGTAAGCAACTTCTCCATGACTTGTCGTGATCTTAAAAGGTCCAATTGAACCTTGGAGCAAGTTTCCCCTTGATGTGGAAACGCTTCGTTCCTTTGAGAGGTGTGACGCGAAGGTACACCTGATCTCCTGGAACGAACTCCACTTCTCTGTGGTGAGAATCCGCATAGCTCTTTTGTCGCGACTTGTCTGCCTTCAAGTTTTCTCGGACAAGTTGCACCTTATATTTTTCCTCTTGCGGAACTTCCGGCCAGAAAATCAATCCTTCGCCAGTTTCGGACAAGTTGAGCGGGGTGCGGCACTTCCTTCTGTATAACACTTCAAATGTGGCCATCTGGAGACTGGACTGGTAGATGTTGTTCTATGAGAACACAGCGAACAACAGACAATCTTCCCATTTCGTCCCATGTGCCAAGACACATGCGCGGAGCATATCTTTGAGTATCTGATTCCCTCTCTCCGCCTGTCCGCCCGTCTGCGGGTGGAAGGCAGTGCTGAAAGAGAGCTTGGTTCCGAGGGCTTCATGGAACTACTTCCAGAATCTTGAAGTGAACTGCGGGCCTCGGTTATATACAATCTCCTTGGGAACTCCGTGTAGACTCACTATACGATGGATGTACACGCTAGCCAACTGGCTACCATCATAAGTGGTGTTAACTGGAATGAAATGGTCCACCTTGGTTAGCTGGTCGACAATGACCCATATGGAATTGTGCCCTTTGCTTGATCTGGGAAGACCAGTGATGAAGTCCATGCCCACTTTATCCCACTTCCACTTAGGCACTTGTAGAGGTTGTAGAAGTATAGTAGGTCATTGGTGTTCAGCCTTGACCCTTTGGCATACGTCACACTTGGCGACGTAAGATGGTATTTCCTCTTCATGTCGTGCCACCAGAATCTTTCTCGAAGGTCTTGATACATCTTGCTGCCTCCGTTGTGAATAGAGTAGGGTGTGTCATGAGCTTTTTGTAGGATCAATTCCTTGAGTTCTGCCTTGTTGGGTACGCATAAACACTTCCCAAGCCACACTACTCCTTGCTCATCCTCCTGGATCTTCTTCTTGATGCCTTCGATGCTCTTGTGCCCCTTTTCAGCCTCCTTGATGTCGTCTGCCAGCGTGGATTTGACTTCGAGGTTAGCTAGGAATCCTAGTTCAAGTAGCTCCAACCCGAAGCTTTCCATCTCTTCACACAAGGCGGGTAGCCTTTCCTTGAGCATGACATTCAAGGTGTTGGCCTTCCGACTTAAGGCATCGGCCACCACATTGGCCTTACCAGGGTGATATTGAATGCTGAGGTCGTAGTCCTTGATTAAGTCTAACCATCTTCACTGCCTCATATTCAATTCCCTTTGAGTAAACATATACTTCAGACTTTTGTGGTCAGTGTATATTTCACATCGCAGAAGGTAATGTCGCCATGTCTTCAGGGCATGGACTACTGCGGCCAACTCGAGATCATGGGTGGCATAGTTTTCCTCATGCGGGCGCAGTTGCCGTGAAAAATACGGCACGACTCTGTCGTCTTGCATTAGGACTCCACCGAGACCGGTTCTGGAGGCGTCCATTCGAACTTGTTGCCTTTCTTCAAGAGATGAGTCATTGGTCGAGCGATGCGGGAGAATCCTTCTACGAACTTGCGGTAGTATCCCGCGAGTCCGAGGAAACTCCTGACTTCCTTCACATCGATTGGCGACTCCCAATTGGTTACCGTGGTAATCTTGGATGGATCGACCACCAATCCGTTTGTCGTCATGGTATGACCCAAGAATCAACTTTGTGCAGCCAGAATTGGCATTTGCTAAATTTGGCATAAAGTTGGTTCTCTCGAAGCTTCTCGAACACTAACCTCAAGTGTTGCTCATGTTCTTCTTCGTATTTATAGAAGATTAATATGTCGTCGATGAATACGATGACAAACTTGTCCAGGTATTCCATGAAGACCTTTTGCATGAGGTACATGAAGTATGCTGGGGCATTTGTCAACCAAAATGACATGACAGTGCACTCGTATAGACCGTACCGGGTCTCGAATGTAGTCTTGGGTATGTCTTTGGGTCGGATCTTCAGTTGGTAATATCCAGATCAGAGATCGATCTTGGAAAATACCTTGGCTTCATTTAACTGGTCAAATAAGTCTTCAATCTTGGGAAGTGGGTACTTGTTCTTGATCGTGACTTCATTGAGGGAATGGTAATCGACGCAGAGTCTGATAGTCCCATCCTTCTTAGACACGAATATCACAGGTGATCCCCAAGGTGATGCACTCGGACGAATGAACCCTTTCGTGAGTTGCTCATCCAGCTGCTTCTTCTGTTCTGCTAGCTCTTCGGATCCCACCCTCTACGGCTTCTTATAGATAGGCCTTGACCTGGGCATGAGCTCAGTGATGAACTCGATGTCACGGTCAAGAGGCATCCCTGGCAGCTCATCAGGAAAGATGTCCAGGTACTCACACACTATCGGCACTCGATCCAGCTCTTCTCCCGATAGGCAATTTACCTACGGGACTTGAGCAGATGTCGGCTCAGGGACATACTTGATTTTGACCCCTTGGTCGCTTGTCACGGTAATAGTCCTGTTGGCACAGTCTAAGATGCTATGGTGCTTGGCCAACCAATCCATCCCAAGGATCACTTCAAAGCCTTGCGACTTAATGACGATGAGATCTGCTGAGAAGCTTATCCCATTAATATTGATCCCGACTCCTCTACATCCTAGGTTGGTCCTTAGCACTGCTCTTGGGGTATGTACTGCCATTTGCCCATTAACTAGGGTAGGCTTCAAACCACATTTTTCCGCAAACTTCTGAGTAACAAAAGAATGCGAAGCACCACAATCAAACAATATTGTTGCTGGGGTGGAGTTGACGAGGAACGTACCCAGAATGCAGCCCGGGTCTTCCTGTGCTTCTTCTTTAGAGATGTGATTAATACGTCCCCTGTTGTGGCACTGCTGATTGCCGGGAGCTTGGTTCCTACCTGGCGCTCCTTGACCTTGTCCCGGATTTGGCGCATTGGGGCGCGGGGCATCGGGCTTCTTGTTGGGGCACTGCCTGGAATAGTGCCCAGCTTGTCCACATCCAAAACAGGTAACATGTCCAGGGATGTTGGTCTTGACTCCACTGTTATTCGGTGGGTTGATTGTTGGCTTGGTGTTGATTGCTGCCGGGGCTGGCAGTTCTGGCGGAATGTTGGTGCCTTGTACTGTTGTTGCTGATAATTGTGTCTTGCTGGGGCTGACTGCCATGGACGTGGTTTCGGGTTACTGGGTCCTCCATTACCCATCAGCTTTCACTTACGGGTGTGGTCCATTAAACGACACTTATCCTCCAACATGAGGTCCTTGTTAACCAGATCGCAGAAGGTCCGGCATTCACAAAAAACCAGTTGATACTGGAGTGACTGCTACAGTCCTTCCATAAAGCGTTCCACTTTTGCAGCCTCAGTGTTGACGTCTTCCGGTGCATATCTTGATAGGAGGTTCAACTTCTGCAGATACTCCTTGATAGTTCCACTTCCTTACCTTAAAGCTCGGAATTCCTGCTTCTTAATGGTCATCACTCCAGGTGGAATGTGAGCAGCGTGGAATCCTTTCTTGAATATTGCCCAAGTGATAGCTTGCCCTTCTCGCATGATCTGGAACCCGTCCCACCAAGCTCTGGCCGTGCGTCCGAGACAGTGAGAAGCATAAAGGACTTTCTTGTGATCATCGGTGCACTTGACCAGCGCGAGGAGGTCTTCGGTAGTGCGGATCCAAGCATCGGCATTCAATGGTTCAGTTGTCTCTGTGAATATAGGAGGCGTAGTTCGCATAAACTCACACAGAGTAGAGCGACTGTTGCCATTTCTGTTTTGTGATGGATTGTTCACCAAGACTTGAGCCAGCTGTTGGATGGCGGCATTGTTGGCTTGGCGTTCCTCGCGGATAGCTTGGAGGAACTGAGCCACGGTCAGGCTCTCCGGAGGAGGCGGTGGCGGAGGAATATCGCCTTGCTACTTCTCGTGGTGATCTCCAGCTTGAGCGTTTCCACCGGTTCCCTACTACTGGCCAGAGGAGGCAGAGTTGGGGTTGCCGAAGGTGCTAGTGCAAGTTGAAACCACCATCATGTCAGGGGAGTAGACAGGTCAACATGTCGAATTGGCTGGGAATCAAAAGGGATGATGTTCTAAATAAGGGGGGTTTGGTACTGTGCTAGTGTGAGATTTTTAAACAAAGGTTTTTGGGAAAGCTAATGCATTGAATTAAAACAAGGGATGTAGTCGCTTACAAGCTGCCTAAGGCAGAAATGCGGCTTGCATCATACTTGTTTACACAACACTCATGGTTCACATGAATCGATACATAGACTCAACTACGCTTGGGGAAGACTCCTAATTGCCTAAGCCATACTACTAAGCGGCGGAATGCTCGGTCTCGTAGGCAGGCTCTACAGGGTCTTCGTCTTCATCCTCATCGGTACCTTCCTCCTTTAGAGGTGTGGGAGACGGAAGTGGTCCATCACGGCATCTCTTAGTCGGTGAAGTGCTGATGAGCTCAGTGTACTCTTCCGCGGTCAGACGGCGACTCTGAATAGGAGTGGCCTGCAGCGGTGGTATTCCTCCTTGGAAGGCAATGGATGACTGCCCTCCGGGTGCTCCTTCCTTCTTAACCTTGTGGGTCTTCATCTTTTCTAGGCGAAGTATGTCCTTGACTTGTTGTAGATCTTGGCGAAGCATCATTGACTCCTTGATCAGAAGGTGAATCAATGTGTCAGCGGAGAGGCTGAGTGGCGTCCCATCCTATGAAGATGGGTTAAGCGTCCAACTCCCATCAATCCCGTCCTTAATAAAAGGCAGGTGATGAGTAGCTGGCTCGTTAACCATCTCAGGAAGGATGTCGAGGAGATGCACGAGAGCCTCTCGTGCGGCTGTCTCCAATACCAACATCAGATTCTCCATCTATGGTCCATCAAAGAACCAACTAGTTGGGGAGTCGTTAGCCTTCACTATCACGTCCACGTGATATTCCTTTGTGTCGGCATTGAACCAGTGCACGTGGTAGAGGAAAATGGGCGTGCGGCGTACTTGACACTTCTCGAGGCTATCTCCCAAAAGTAGGGGAAATCCCGTGTCTAGAAGCATCTCAGGTAAGGCGGATATATACAAGGTTGTAGGAGAGGGATAGAAATTTTTGGTGGGTGCCGAGAATCTCAAGTGTAAGGTTGAGTGCACTACTCGTCTCGGCTATCGTCCATGCTACCTAAGGCTTCTTACAGTCGGGATGGCTCTGATACCAGCTCTGTGGGGCCCCGACTTACATGTCGAGATCGTGAAATGTACGTGCTCAGTGATCCCAGAGATCAATGCTCACCGAACACAGAGATGTTGATTAATAAGAGTCTTACATCCAACATACCATAATGATATAACACATGACCAATAAGGTCAAGTTCACAAGGTAGGGCTTATAAGGCCAAATCATACCGATACGACTAGTAGTAGAAATATCGAGGCTAAGCGGGTGCCCACACCATCGGCCTACACCAACAAGCATTCTGGCTGGGAAGCGTCCTAGTTCACAGGACCGTCTCTGATGACGTACTCTTATCCAAACTCCGGTCCTTCCATGTTTGGTCAATAATATAACCGGTGGCAATCCAATGAGTACTTTGAATGTACTCGCAAACAACCCATGATATGAATAATGCAACTGGTAGGAATACAAGTAATATGCAGTATTGGTGGATAGCAACTTAATTGTGAATAAACATGATCATGGATGTGCAACATACGCTAGATTGTATTTAGAACAACAGGTTACAGATATCAACATATCTGTCAAGGGATAAACACTCCGGGTTCACCCGATATGCCAAGTCACTAAACTTGGTCATATCAACTCTTTCTCAGATAACACTATTTAACACACACACACACATACACACACACACACACACTTGGTTTATGCGGAGACGACTGGACATAGTTTAAACAGCACCACCCAACTATCCTTCACCGTGGACACGGCTATTCGAATAGTTTTACAACATGGAAAGGTTATACGCACATGTAATCAACAAAGCCTCGTCCCATAAAGGGGTAACGTGGTCGCACATGTAATGTTGGGACGATCAACACATCATAAATCTAATCCCATTTCTGAAACCACTCACACCAAAAAACCCGGTGCACCACTTCACCAAAAGTGGCCACCTAACTCATCATCACCCTCGGGCATTAGTGGCACCCGACGGGGTTTTCATAAATCTTTGATTTATACCAACATCATGCTCATGCTTCTAATATGCTTAGCTCTACTTGTCAACATGATATTAGCATGAACCTCATAGGTGGTAGGATCTGCTACTGCAACAAAAGACCTTCCAACGGCGCCAGAAACACGTGCTGACGGGAGATTGTTCTTGTCTTGATTCTCCTCAGCAACGGCACCAGGAATCCTTCTGCTACGGCTACGCCTTTAGGGACTTCCTAGGCAAATATGCAAAGTATTTTCCCGTGGCCTTGGAGCCTTGCGTTGGTGTTCCCTCGAAGCGGAAAGGGTGATGTAGCACAGCGGTGGTAAGTATTTCCCTCAATTTTGAGAACCAAGGTATCGATCTAGTGAAGGAGTATCACAAGTGCGTGCACAATCACAAAGAACCTGCTCCCAACGCTATGAAGGGGTTGTCAATCCCTTATAGATTGTTCGCAAAGTGAGAACTGAAAGCAACGAAGTAACAAAGCAAAGTACAAGCGGAGGTGTAAACGATAGATGTGAATAGACCCATGGATCGTAGTGTTTACTAGTGGCTTCTCTCATGAAAGCAAGTAGACCGTGGGTGAATAAATTACTGTTGAGCAATTGATAGAACCACGCAAAGTCGTGACGTCATCTATGGCAATGATTATATCTATAGCCATCACGTCCAAAACAAGTAGACCGATACTTTCTGCATCTACTACTATTACTACACACGTCGACCGCTATCCAGCATGAATCTAGTGTATTAAGTCCAAAAGAACAGAGTAACGCCTTAAGCAAGATCACATGATGTAGATGGACAATCTCATATCAACGACAGATCCCACCTTGTTACCCTTGATGGCAAATACTCAATGTGTGCCTTGCTGCCCCTACTGTCACTGGGAAAGGTCACCACATGCTAAGAACCGAAAACCAAGCACTTCTCCCATTGCAAGAATCATAGATCTAGTTGGCCAAACAAAACCCAAGACTTGGAGAGACTTACAAGGATATCAAATCATGCATATAATAAATCAGCAAAGACTCAAATATATATCATAGATAATCTGATCACAAATCCACAATTCATTGGATCTCGACAAACACACCGCCAAAGAAGATTACATCGGATAGATCTCCATGTAGATCATGGAGAACTTTGTATTGAAGATCCAAGAGAGAGAAGAAGCCATCTAGCTACTAACTACGGACCCGTAGGTCTGAAGTGAACTACTCACGAGTCATTGGAGGGGCGAAGATGATGATGAAGAAGCCCTCCAACTCCAAAGTCCCCTCTGGTAGGGCACCGGGAAGGGTCTCCAGATGATATCTCGCGGAAACGGAAGCTTGCGGCGGCGGAAAAGTATTTTCGTGGATCCCTTGACTTTTTGATGTACTTTAGGGAATATATAGGCCAAAGATCTAGGTCAGAGGGGCGCCAGGGAGGCCACAAGCCTGCCCACCGCCGCCTCCCCCCTAGTGGCGGAGTGGATGCTTGTGGGCTCCCTGTAGCCCTCCTGGCTTGGCCCAAAAGCCCCCTGATCTTCTTCCGTTCGGGAAAAATCATTCGGGGATTTTATTCCGTTTGGACTCCATTCCAAAATCAGATCTGAAAAGAGCCAAAAACACAGAAAAAATAGGAACTCGCACGTGGCACTGAATTAATAAGTTAGTCCCAGAAAAGATATAAAAGGTACATAAAACATCCAAAGATGACAAGATAACAGCATGAAACCATCAAAAATTATAGATACGTTTGACACGTATCAAGATCATGCTCAAAATGCAAGTGCTTTGGAGGAGCCATCAGTAAAATCACTTCAATGATTTACCAAATGTTTATGATCATATGTGTGACAGCCCGAGACCGATGCTCGAGAAGATTCCCCTCTTTTCCGTTGCTGGCGTGTGTTTATTTTATTTGTTGCATCATCGTCGCATCATGAGCATCATCCGCATTGCATCGGCACTCCGTTGCCGCCAGTTTTCAAAATTTGCATCCGTTATTAGTTGCCGGTCCTCTCCGTTCTTGTCGTTGCCCGTTTTGAGCCCGACCACACCCGCACGCGCCCGCGGCATCGGCAAAACCTTGTTTTTAAAAGTGTGTATAAAAATTTCTTGGGTTGGGATCAAACTTGGCATGCGGTCTTATTTAGATGTAGATAGGCCGCTCGCAAATTTTCGTCGCAATCGGAGTCCGTGTAGTACCCGAACGGTCGTTGGTAGTGCCACCTTCTTCGGTTATTCGTCATACGTTTTTGGCATTTTAAATCGCATTGCCGCGGTGCTCTATCTCCCTCTCATCCCCGCCTAAGCCACTCAACTTGGCCTAACCTAACCCTAGGACGTTTCTGGAGCATCCGATTGAGATCGGAGGGTCCGAAAACGCCCTGATTAGCTAACCCTAGCTCATGTGTCTATAAAAGACACCAAACCCTTCTTCCACCTCGGTTCCCATGCCACCCTAACCCTAGCCGCCGCAGCCTCCTCCCAGCTTCTCTCTCCTCCCAGCGGCCAGGGCCCGCCAGGCCCGCAGCAGGCCCGAACCCCCGCTGCTTTCCCGCTCGCCAAAGCGCCTCCTCCCCCGTGCGTTGCTCCAGCTCGGCCATGGCCGAGGCAGCGCTAGCGCCTGCAGCTCCCGTCGCCTCCCCGCGCAGCTACATCTCCGAACTGCCGCACCACCCATGCAGCTCGCCGGAGCTCCCCTAGGCCGCCTCGCCCCGCTCCTCTCCATTCTTCTTCCTTCCTCTTCTTCTCCCTCAAGACTTCTCTCTCTTCCCTATTTGCAGGTGCAGCGGCCTGCTTCGTCATTCGCGGCCGGATCCGGCCAGATCCGGTCCGGAACGACCTTCCGCTCGCCTCCGCCTTGCGCCTAGCCGCCGCCCCGCCTGCTCCGTCGTTCGCCGCCGCTGGACCTGCCTGCTCCCGATCGAGGACGAGAGGAGCGGGTCGCCGCTCCCCTCCATCGCCCCGTGGGCCTCCTGCCAGCGTTGAGCGCCCCGGTGCCTGCAGCGCCCGACCCCATGTCCTGCCCAAGCCAGGAGCCACGCCCAGCTTCAGCTTGACCACCTGCCTGCCCAGCACCTCCAGCGGATGGGGTTGGCCCACGAGGTGAGAACCACCCCTACCGCCTGTGTCCCTCGCATTGTGCGATTTTTAATGGTATTCCACATGCCTAGGTTTCGGCCTATTTCTGATTTCGGCCCGTTTAGGTTTTTATTAGCTTTCGGGAATTTATTAATTTCAGAAAAATGCTAGATATTTAAACGTCTGTATCATTTTAACCGTGCATCGGATCGCGGCGTATTATATATGTAACTCGTACAGTTTTTCGCGTAGATTAATATTTTGCAACTTGCATGCATGTTTAGAGTGGTTTGAACAGCCGTATGCCTAGAATTGCGTGATGTCCTAATAGGGAATTATCCCGTATTTATTTTTGCGCGTGTCGGGATTGTTCCAACCCTGTAGATAAAATGTTCATGTTGTTCAGGACCCTTTTCCATGTATTTTAGATAGTGTCTCGCTATTTTGCATGTAGGCGTCGTCAATAGTTTCGCTTTGTCGTGTTTAGGACATATTCTCGCATATACGTGTGACGCTAGTTTATTTTCCAAACCCCACATATTATATATGTTTTCGGGGTAGAAAAATCCATAGAATTTAGCTGTGCATTTAGTTTTGTCTTTCGAGTAAGTTTGCGTGCATGATATTTTGCCATGTTGCCCGCTTATCTATTTTGTGTGATTTAATCCATGTGTGATATGCATGAGTTGTCAACTAGAGATATGTCCTTGGGTGTGTAGGCTAGCCTCTGGTAATTTTGGGTGCAATAGAAATCCATGTTTAGGTGTTGTTTGCTTGTTGTCAACATGCTAGAAAATAGTGCTGATTTGGAGATGTTGAAATATTTCCGTGTGAAATCTGTTATATTTTGTTGATGTCTTGCCATGAGTATTTCTGGTGATCTATATCTCTTTTGAGGTTGTTGCGATGGAGTTACTTGTAGTCCTTCAGATTCTCTAGCATGCTGTGAATTTTCATGTGATTTGGAGCCCTGTAGCATATAGTTTTGCTGCTGTCAATATGCCTTCAGATCGAAAACTGCACTATCAAAAACGCTTAATTTCACTAAGTCTGAAACTGTGTGTGAGATGCCATTTTGTGAGTTCTTTTCCTAGTGACCCATGCTGCCATGCTAAATGTTATTAGTAGGGTGTTGAAGTGTATCTTGCCCTCTACTGTCTCATGCCTTGTATGAGCTTTGGATTTATGTAGCTTGTTGTTTTGGGGTGTAGAAAATGTCATGTTGTTGTTTTTGGCAGATTATGACTATTTCTTGTGTAGCTTGTATTTGTTGAACCGTTGCTCCATTTTGATCGTGTCCTATATGAAACTTGGTTAGGATCTCGTGTAGTTTCATATTATCTTGCTGGTTGTATGTTTTTGAAATGCTTGTGACTGTTGCGCACATATTGCATTCATGCCATCATATCTTGCGGTGTTCGTATCTTTTGAGCCGTAGCTCCGTTGGAGATGTTCTCTATGTGTAAATTGATTGGAACGACGTGTAGAATCACGTGAGGCTATTTATTTTGCTGTTTAAAAATATTAAAATGTGTTAATTCAGATATGGACAGAATTATAAATTGACATATGAGGTCGGTTCAGAAATGCTATAAGTCGTTTCCGACTTCATTTAAAATGCGTAGATAGGTAGTTTAATTACGCTTCACCTCTTGCCATGTTTAACAACATTTAATACTGCCGTGTACCTAGTTGGGATAGAACTAAATAATTCGTATGTGGAGTTTCGTCAATATGCAACTCGTTGCATATTGAACTTCACTTAATGTTTAGTGTTTGATTGTTGTGAATTGCCATGCCATGTCTTGCATATATTCAAATGGTCATGCATCATATGTGGATTGCATCTTGTCGTGCATATGCCATGGTGAATATCGTGCGTTGATTCTTGTTTCCGGTTTGATTCGTCTTGATAGAGTTCCAACCGCTTTGGAGTGTGAGGATCCGTTCGACTACATCTGTTCGTCTGCTTCATGGAGTCATTCTTCTTCCAAGCGGGATCTCAGGTAAGATGACCATTTCCCCAGATACCATTACTATCATTGCCATGCTAGTTTTACTGTTTCTATCGTTATGTCTCGCCGCCTACCACCTGTTAAATAACAGCCTCCCAACATTGCCATGAAAACCTTCAACCTGTTCACCACCTAGCAACACACTGATTGGCTATGTTACCGCTTGCTTAACCATGTGTTAGTTTTTATAGTTGCAGGTGCAGTTGCTTCCATGTGATAACATGGGTTCCTTGTTATATCACCATATTAATTGCTATTTAATTCAATGCACCTATATACTTGGTAAAAGGTGGAAGGCTCGGCCTTCTAGCCTGGTCTTTTGTTCCAACTTTGCCCCCTTAGTTTTGGCTACCTGTGTTATGTTCCATAAATGAGCGCTCCTAACATGCTTGGGGTTGTTATGGGGACCCCCTAGATTCTCGTTTTATAATAAAGATCATCTGGCAAGGCCCAACATTGGTTCTATATTTTCTCAACATAATAATTCTGTTAATACTGAAAGCATAAGGAGTTAGCATTACCCGAGGAGTAATTCAACATAATACAGGGAGGGCCAGTGCTGATGGTGCTGGTCCAAAACAGAGCCACTTGCGGGGCCACCCGGGGCAACTCGGGGGATTTCTATCCAGCCACCATGCGTATTGCTCATCCATCGTGTCCTGAGAACGAGATACGCGGCTCCTATCGGGATCGTCGACACGCCGGGCAGCCTTGCTGGACTTGTTTTACCTTTATCGAGCGTCTTGTGCGAGGGATTCCAGGATGCTTTGAGCTAACTCGAGGTTGAGGTTTTCCAATAGGGATCCAAGGAGATCACGGGTTTCCCTGATCGAGGTCATTCCGTCGCAGCGTGTGGTAGTTTGTGATGGACTAGTTGGAACACCCTTGCAGGGTGAAATCTTTAGGAAAGTCGTGCCCGCGGTTATGTGGCAACGTGGAAACTTTGTTTAACATCCGGTTCTAGATAACTTGAAGTTAACTTAATTAAAATATGCCAACTGAGTGTGTAACCTTGACTGTCTCTTTCGCGAGTTCCTTCTCCGATCGAGGACTTATGTCTGACGTATGTAGGTGTCGAGGATCATTCATTTGATCATCAGTAGCTCACGTCCGCTATGCGTAGATCATCTCCCTCTTATTCTTGTACTCGTAAGTTAGGCACCTCATATATTGCTTAGTCGCTTGATGCAGCCTCACCACTTAACCATACCTCACCAATTAAGCTTTGCTAGTCTTGATACCTATGGAAATGAGATTGCCGAGTCCCGTGTGGCTCACAGATTACTACAACACCAGTTGCAGGTTCAGGTAAAGTGCTATTAAGACGTGAGTGCAATGATTGGTCATTTGGAGTTGCTTCTTCTTCTTCTTCATCGATCTAGGATGGGTTCCAGGCCGGCAGCCTGGGATAGCAAGGATGGACGTCGTTTTCTTTTCTCGTTTGTTTTCGTCCATAGTCGGACCCTTCTCTTCTTCGTGATATTTATGTATTGTAATGATGTGACTCTGATGTAACTTTTGGCGAGTGTAAGCCAATTCCATATACTCTTCTGTTCAGTACATGTACTTGTAACGATATCCATTCTTGCGAAACGACGAGATGCGCTTCTTTCCCCGTTAAGGTCCTCGTGCAAAAAATAAGGATAGGATCGCATCTTGGGCGTTACAAGTTGGTATCAGGGCAGTACCGACCTAGGAGCCCCCTTGATTGATCGAACTTGGCTGAGTCGAGTCTAGTGAAAAAAAAACTACTTTGAGTCTAGTTATATATCGGAGGGTAGGATTCTTTTTTCTCCTCTTCTATGCTCTGGTGAGGAATCCTGACGTAATAATTTTAATTCTACTCCTCTTCTCACTCAAAATGTTTTAGGAGCACACGGATATTTTTGGAATCTACATGATGTCGATGTGACGGAGTTCTGTCTTGGTGCCTCCTCTCTTACTTGATTTCTTCCGAGGAGTTGAGCTCCAGGGGATTCTCGAGCACATCGTTATCATTCAGATTTCTTAGTATCTCAGGACGAAGGATATTGGAAATTGCTTCAATACTAGTAGTGACGAGAGGAGTCTGGCTTCCCCAGTATTGGTGCAGAGAGTTTCTATGTATCGCCATACTTAGTATCATTGTGATTACGAGTGTGTGAGATAGATGAGTTTCCGAGATCTCTGGTTATGTGTTGCCGGATGTGATACACTGGACTGACTAGTATAGGAGTTGAGTGATATATTACTCCTTGTATCCGTGGGCTAGATTGCATGACCAGAAATTTTGGGAGCTCTTAGGTGGGAATTCAAGTAGTTACTTATAAGACAATCTTCCAACAAATGCATGATGTTAGGTTCGGGTTCGACATCTAGTGGATTCGTTTGTTCACGGTCGTCCTACAGCGGTTCTCGTTGTGTCTCAAAGAGTCCTTGTAGCTTGCTATGACTCGGGGACGCTTCGTATGTCGTGTGCACTACCTTGTACATGATGGCTACTGTAAGGATCGAGCCCGTGCGATCCTATCCACGAAAATATCGGACGAAATCTCTCTCATGAATTGTTCCGGCTTGTTTCGTAAGCCTCACCCTTTCTTTTGTTGGAGTATGGTAATTCAAGTTGCTTCGATGTCAAATGGCGAATTCATATCATTCCAAGAGGCGTTCTCATATTTTTATGCGAATTCTAATTCTTTTGCTCAAATCAAGTTGTCTTGTCAATTCATCTCAACCCGAGTCGTCATATCAATTCTTTTCCAATCGGTGTGCTTCTCTTCAAGTTAATTCAATCCTCTCCAATTTTGCAAGATCATTCTCTCATTTCTTTCCAGAGTTTTTTCTCATCCATCCCAAATTGTCTTTGTTTTCCCCGCCCTCCCACCCTTTTCATCAGTGATTCAATTTTTCATCCAAGTGTCTTCTTTTAATTGTTACTTCCGCTATTTTTTCTTCCGTGTCCTATCCGGTGATTCATTGTGAATATTGTCAGGAGCTTCATGTACATCTTTATTCATTCTTGTTGTCTTTTCCGGTGAATTCAATTCATTTATCCGTGTCATCATATCCTTTTCATCCTTCAAATTCTTTCCCATGTTAAAAATTCTTATTCAAGTCTCTCACATCTGATCATCCATCTATGTTCTATCCGGAGTGTTCAAGATATCTCAGAGTTTCTTGTTTTCATTTCTTTCTATTATTTCGAGGTGTTAACCTCATCAAGTTTTCTTTATACTGGTGCAATATCTCTCTTTTTGAGCAATCTTTTGAACAGTGGTTTCTTTTGAGTGGGCCCTAACCCACAGGTTTTCCCAGGATCTTTCCTGGCTGTTCTTTTCGGAGATATCTAATTCTTTTCAACTATGACGTAAGTATGAATTTCATCAGTCATATTCCTTCTTCAAGATCACTTCAAATTTATTTTCGTGATTGGCTCAACTTTTCTTTGTTCTTATTCCGGAGTGTCTCATTAATTCTTGGTAGTGTTCTCCTCATCTTGTTCAGCATGGAAGACCGAATGAGTGTTTCTCTCAAATCTTGGTGCATTTTCCTGTCATTTCAGCTTTGTGGCAACATCTTGAATTATTCCCAATCATGAGAATCTATTTCTTGCTATCCCATGCATTTTTGAGCTGTTTTCATTCTTGATCCTCCGAAGGCCATCATTTTAGAAGATTCCTTCGTTCTCAGCTTTCAGCTTTAGTTCTCAAGTTCTTCTCAATTGTTGTCTCTTCATTCGTCCCTCCATCATCCCAGTGCCTTGTTCAGTTTTCTCTTAGGCGGCTCAAGATCTCTTCGTTGTCAAGATGTTCTTCAAGATTCTTGTGGTAGTAGTTCTCATTTTCTTCTTCCTTCTTTTCTTGCCAATATATAGTTCTATTCTTGTAACGGAGGCCTTGTGATGTTGCTCTCTCCAACCTATCATTTTCTGTTTTCAAGGTCACATTGTTCCCTTGCTTATCAATTTAGTTGTTTGTTGTGAATCTTGTCTAGTTCTTTCTATCTTATCAAATTTTGTCCTTTTTTACTACCGAACTCCTGCCGAAATTTTGTGTTAATTCTTGCTTCTTTCTCATATCATTCTTCATCTCTTTGCAACCTTCAAGGATCGTTGGTTTCTCTCGTTGTCTAAGAAGCGGCTAAGTTTTACCTATTGCTCTTGCTCTTTCTCTTCCCCTTACATTCTTGGATCTCGGGTCGAGATCCTCTTGTAGTGTAGGAGAGTTGTCACAGCCCGAGACCGACGCTCCAGAAGATTCCCCTCTTTTCTATTGCAGGCGTGTGTTTATTTTATTTGTCGCATCATCATCACATCATGAGCATCATCCGCTTTGCAACGTCACTCCGTTGCCGCTAGTTTCCAAAAGTTGCATCCATTATTAGTTGTCGGTTCTCTCCGTTCTTGTCGTTGCCCGTTTTGAGCCCGACACACCCACACGCGCCCGCGACATCGTCAAAACCTTGTTTTTAGAAGTGTGTATAAAACTTTCTTGGATTGGAATGAAACTTGGCGTGTGGTCTTATTTAGATGTAGATAGGCCGCCTGCAAATTTTCGTCACAATCGGAATCCGTCTGGTACCCCAACGGTCATCCATAGCGGCACCGTCTTCGGTTATTCATCGTACGTTTATCACATTTTAAATCGCATTGCCGCGCCACACTATTTCCCTCTCATCCCCGCCTAAGCCACTCTACATGGCCTAACCTAACCCTAGGTCGTTTCCGGAGCGTCCGATCGAGATCGGAGGGTCCGAAAACGCCCTAATTAGCTAACCCTGGCCCATGTGTCTATAAAAGACACCAAACCCTTCTTCCACCTCGGTTCCAGTACGACCCACCAAGGACTTCGCGACTCACCAGCGACTCGGAAGTGACCCGGTGGGCAACTCGTACTTGATCCCACAGGCGACTTAGATAAATGACGAAGGCCCAAGGCCCGGCGTACACCCTGGCATAAGGCGGCTCATAGAGAGGCCGGGATGGCCGGCTCACAAGAGAAGGCCCAAGAAGAGGAGAGACTCCCTCACAAAGGAAACAAGACCCGGATTAGGATTCAAGAGAGACTAGTCCTATTCCTACTCCTAGTAGGACTCTACATGTAAACCTACCCCTTCCACCTATATAAGGAGGGGTAAGGCCCCCTAAGAGGCAATAGATTCACAACATAGGTCTATACAAGACAAATCATGAGATAGACAGACTAGACACCCACGAAATTAGAGGTGCCGAGTCTGCATCCTTGTAATCCAGATCATCATCTTCATTAATGAAACACAAGCAGGACGTAGGCTTTTACCTCCATCGGAGGGGCCGAACCTGGGTAAACCCGCGTCTCTCGATTCCGACCAACCCCTCTAAAGCCGCCACATGGTTGCGATGGCCTCACATCTAAGTCCTTGTACGAGGACATTTGCCGTGACAAAACCACGACAGTTGGCGCCCACCGTGGGGCCGATCGCACGGTGGTATTGAGTTTTTCGAGGGATCTCTTCAGGGATCAAAAATATTGCAGTGTGTAGGATGAAAAAGAGCCAGTGTAGAAGATCACATGACGCTACCATGAAAGACAAGGAGAAGACCATGATCAAAAATAGATCGACCACTAGTTCCAAGCCAGGCGCCGAGTCGCCACGACTTCACCTCACGTCGTGTCGCTGCGTCTGAGCCGGCCTTGGCCGCCTTGCGGCCGAGTTGCTGTGACTTTGCCTCAACTCGCGCCTGCCTTTGCTGCTGCAAGCCAGAATTGCCCTCGTCTTGCGTCGCAGCGTCCAAACCGGCCTTGATCGCCTCATGTCCAAGTCGGTGTGTCCTAGCATCATCGCGTGCAGACCCGTTCCGCCGCGGCAGTACGCTGGCTGCTCCGCCATCTCCACCCAGTCGCACCAGCGTTGCCTCATCTCCGTGCGCTGCTCTGCGGCAAGGCAGAGCCTTCGTTTCCTCACTTACCTCAACCACGCTTGCTGCTCCACGCCTAGGCCGGCTCTGCCCAGCTTCGCTCGCTCCACCCCGACCGACCGGCTCAGCCTCGAGCTGTCGTGTCCGCCTCCGTGCTACCCTGTTCCGTCTTCCCTAGTATTGAGCACATGCTCGAGAGAATTACTACAAGCGCTTACCGCTGAGCCAATACATCGACCATGATGGGCACGAAGTCAAAGACACGCTAGTCTGCTCCTCACTGGGTGCACCGCTGCTACCCCGTATTCCACACAAGATTTCTATGAAGCAGAATCGGTTCTGATTAAAAACAGTAGTAGTGGGGGATCTATGGTTTCCAACATGAGCAAGCAATGGATTAAGAAGATTTTGTCAAGCGGTTGTTAAAAGTCCTCACCTCCGCGGTCAAGGAAAAATTTATCGTGCGTAATAATTGGGATCAGCTCCTTGCTGAGTTCGCCATTGCATGCCCGTACAGGACCAAAACTCGTGGGGAGAAAAATTCTAGATGCTTTCACGGGATCTAAGTGGCACTTGATTCTACCCACACGGATGCTATTCACATGATGGTCATGGTCCGGGAGACTATTACAAAAGTGGTGTTATGTCACTAGTTCGGAGCCCGGTCAACGTCAACCGAGCTGCAGCCGTTTCGTGTGTCCGCATGGGTTGACAACACCGCAGCCGACAACGCTGTGACCGGCTCGCATTCACACTGGTTTTTGATGCTACAATCAACACGGTCGAGTCTACATCATGACCCCGGTGTTGGGCCGGCTTGATTCGAGCCGCCGTCCCACGGCTTGGTCTATATCAAATATGACAGATATCTTTTGACGTTCACTCATGGAAAAATACCAGGTGCTATCCACTCTATTTATTTATCCACTCTATTTATTTATGCACTCTATTTATTCGCCCGCCGGGTCACTTGTGAGTCGCCAAGTCCTTGGCAGGTCATACTTCAAGCCGGGTTACACTGCGGGGTATATCCCCAACATTAGGCCCCAGGTTAGTTTGAATTTATTCATGGTAAGCTCCTGAAATAAGAATAATAAATATGTTAAGGGATGGCTTGCTCCTCTGGCCGGCTTGATTCACTGAAGTGGCTCCTTGAAAAATCCCGGTTTCTTCTTCATAATAACGAGACGTCTTCACGATCGTCTTGTTGGTATGTGTCCTATGCAATAAAATACATATGCCATTGAGTCGGCCTCCAATATTTTGGCTTGATGAAAAATTGGGGAATTAGAAATCCACACAATGTTGAACCAGCTTCTCTTGCTTCGACATGTTATGATTGACAATGGCGGGTCATGATTATTGGTAGTTCCCCGTCAACAACTGAACTCCAATTGACTATATCGAATTAGTGGGGATAAAGAAATCCGTGTGATGTTGAACCGGTCTCCCAATAGTTCACCTCCATGACAAAATGAAATGT
Organism: Hordeum vulgare subsp. vulgare; assembly: GCF_904849725.1. Taxonomy (NCBI): domain Eukaryota; kingdom Viridiplantae; phylum Streptophyta; class Magnoliopsida; order Poales; family Poaceae; genus Hordeum; species Hordeum vulgare. The sequence continues at coordinate 350,400,709 of NC_058524.1, read as the reverse complement.
TCTCTTCAATTTTTTGATATATCCATATTACCTGTAGCCCCCAAGGGTCGGGTCATCAGTGTGTGATGGGTCGGGTCTTCAATTTGAACCTCATGATCTGTGGAACAACTTAGTGTTGTAGCCCTCAAGTGCCGGATTATCTTGCGTGCGGCAACCTGGTACTTTAGAAATTATGATCTGAATAGTGTTGCCACCAAGTGACGGGTCGATTGCTTGCGGTGACTCGGGACTTCCACGTTCTTCTACTTTGAAAATAAAACATCATATGATGTAGCCCCCAAGGGTCGGGTCATTATGCAATAATGAGCAAGGACTTTGTAAATCTGATGATGGAAACTTGAGCAGCAATGTGTAGCCCCCAAGGACCGGGTCATGATAAAAATGATGAGCCGGTTCTTCCTTGAATCCATACTTGAATAAAAAGGACCTCTAGCCGGGTCTTTTGATGATGTGATGATTTGAAAAGAGGATTGCATTAGCCCCCAAGTGTCATGGTGGATGCTTGAAGCGACATGGGACTTTCATACTTTGATGTAATATTGATTTGAATAATGTAGCCCCCAAGTGTAGGGTCGTGTGCCTGCAGAGACTAGGGACTATTCCTTTCATTGTAGAATAAAATCATATCCACACTGTGAGCTGATGATGCCTTTGTGATGAAAGAAATCCTTGACCGTGGTTGCAATGTAACCCGGCAAATATATCCTTGAGAAATCCATATGTTTGAAAAATCCATAAGTGTTGTAGTTTCCTACAGAGCACAAGTTTGAAGAAATCCAAGAGCCGGTAAAAAAGATGACCCGACATTATATGTGATAGGGCAGCTCTTCGACAATAGTCAATTCTTCCAAGCTGGTTTTAAAAACCCCAATCATTTAACACTGGTTACGATAAACCATGATGAAAATCCAGCCAAATTGGCTATTCAAAGATTTATTGGCACCTGCAAGAATTTATGCTTTGACCTGGTTTGAAGACCGACATGATATGTATGTATGATGCATGATGCAATGCAAGATGATGCATGTATATGACAGAATAGTGCTGGTATATGAGACTTGAATCTTACTTCAATGAAACTAGCTTGATAGCCACTGGTTTATCCTCGCTCTCTGTAAGCCAGCCCTCACTACCCAACCAATGTTTTAACCTAGAAGCCAGGGCCAAATGGATGACTTATCGAGAGTACACGGGGTTCGGAGTAGCATCATGCAGACAGGCAAGTTTAACCAAGTTTCAAAGAAGGCGGCTTAATAGCCCATGGAATATCCTTGCTTTCTGTAAGCCGGCACTCACGACCAATCGATGCTTTAACCTGGATAGTTCAGGGTCCAACTGGATTGACATATTGAGAGTACACGGGGTTCGGAGTAGCATCATGCAGACAGGCATGTTTGACCAAGAAGGCGGCTTAATGGCACATGGAGTATCCTCGCTTTCTGTAAGCCAACACTCACGACCAATCGATGTTTTAACCCGGATAAGTTTAGGGTCCATATGGATTGACTTATCATGAAACAGAGTACACGGGGTTCGGAGTAGCATCACGCAGACAAGCAGGTTTAACCATGAATTTTTGCCATTAAGCCAGGCACCCATGTTTGAACTGCGCATCATGGCGACTCGTCCTCTTGGGCGACTTTAAAATGTATGCCAATGAAGCAGGGGCACCCATGTTTGAACGACGCATCATGGTGACTCGTCCTCTTGAGCGACTTTAAAATGGCTGCCAATGAAGCAGGGCACCCATGTTTGAACGGCGCATCATGGCGACTCGTCCTCTTGAGCGACTTTAAAATGCCTCGGGTTATCTTCCCTGCAATGACCCGGGGTTCTTGAATGATTCAGACTAGTTGGATCTGGCAAGCCATGTCTGTGTAGCCCCCGAGTCTTAAGTTGAGTCAAGGAGGCGGCTCGAGACTCTCCATACTTGATTGTGGCATAAGCTAGCATAAGGTTTGACAGTTGATGATGGATTTTTGATCCGTGCTTAATTCTCGGGTGGTCCGGCTCTCCTGGCTCATCGATGGCGGCTGAAATTGTAGCTCCACGAGTGATGTTTTCTTCATGACAAGCCCTCCTGTTTCTCTTGATTTGTTGACGTATATAATATTGGCAAATGCGCCGATCCATTGAACAATCCGCCGCAACTTAGATCTGGTCCGTGTTTTGATGACGTTGTGTAAGACATGAATGCCATTTTCCCTTTGCGACAATGTTGTTGGGGGAGATGCACCACAGAGGCAGCTTGCATGCGTCCATTGGGCGGCTCGTATAGGCGACCACCTACACTGATATGTTGATGGAGAAACTGACCGTAGGGACGGTGGCTTGCACACGTCTGTTGGTCGTCTCGTACAGGCGAGCACTGCACCAATTTGTTGATGTAGATTGTACCGTGGGGACAGAGGCTTGTGTGTCTCTATTGTGCGGCTCATATAAGCGAGCACTACACCGACGGATTGATGTCGTCCAAACCGCGAGGGCGGCGTCTTACATCCGTCCGTTGGGCGGCTTCGTATACGCGAGCACTACACCGGTGGGTTTAGTTGAATGCGAGAGTTGTCTGGCGATTTGGTGCGGACTCGAGCATCGGCCGTGATGTTGTAAGCCTCCTTGATCATGCGGGTGTGAGAGTTGGCCGCATCATTGCAAGCCGTCTTGGTTTGGACGGACATGAGAGTTGGCCGTGTCATTGTAAGCCGTCTTCGGTTTGCACGGACATGAGAGTTGGTCACGTCATTATAAGCCATCTTGGTTTGCGCGGACATGAGAGTTAGCCGTGTTATTGTAAGTCGTCTTGGTTGCGCGGACATAAGAGTTAGCCACGTCATTGTAAACCGACGTGGATGGTGAGTCGCCCGTGTTGTTGATTGAGACGAGCTTCATACTCGTAATATGACGCCACTTTTGTAATGAATAATTGTCCTGCGTAAAAGAAATAACATAGGACAAAGTAGTTATCCTTAAAATAATTTTAAAATGTACTGATAAATAAATAGAGTGCATAGCACCCGGTATTTTTCCATGAGTGAACGTCAAAAGATATCTGTCATATTTGATATAGACCAGGTCGTGGGACGGCGGCTCGAATTAAGGAGGCCCAACACCTGAGTCATGATGTAGACTCGACCGTGTTGATTGTAGCATCGAAAACCAGTGTGAATGCGAGACGGTCACAGTTTTGTACACTCGCGTGGACACGCGAGTCTGCTGCGGCGTTGTGAACCCGTGCAGACACACAAAACGGTTGCGGTGCTGTTGACGTTGACTGGGCTCCGAACGAGTGACATAACACCACTTTTATAATAGTCTCCCGGACCATGACCATCATGTGAATAACATCCGTGTGGGTAGCATCAAGTGCCACTTAGATCCCGTGAAAGCATGTAGAATTTTTCTCCCCATGAGTTTTCGTCCTGTATGGGCATGCAATGGCGAACTCAGCAAGGAGCTGATCCCAATTATTACGCAAGATAAATTTTTCCTTGACAGCGGAGGTGAGGACTTTTAACAGCCGCTTGTCCAAAATCTTCTTAATCCGTTGCTTGCTCATGTTGGAAACCATAGAGCCCCCACTACTACTGTTTTTAATCGGAACCGATTCTGCTTCATAGAAATCTTGTGTGGAATACGGGGTAGCAGCAGTGCGCCCAGTGAGGAGCGGAGCAGCGTGTCTTTGACTTCGTGCCCATCGTGGTCGATGTAGTGGATCAGCGGTAAGCGCTTGTAGTAATTCTCTCGAGCATGTGATCAATACTAGGGAAGACGGAGCAGGCTAGCACGGAGGCGGACACGACGGCTCGAGGCTGAGCTGGCCGGTTGGGGTGGAGCCAGGGCCGGTCCTAAGACTTTGAGGGCCCGGGGAGAAACCAAAACCCGGGGCCCTTAATATAGACAATGTAAAAATAATAATGAAAATATGTATATATGGAATATTACTAATAGTCACTTAAATACGTCCAAAACAATATACATGTGGAATAATTGTACATGTTACCTTTAAAAAATAGCATTCCTTGATGCAAAGTCATTTATGATGAGGTCGATGTCAATTTTATTCAATAATTACTTTTCGATGCATAACGTTGTCAAACCATTTAATCTCAGTTGAAGCATCCTTGATCTTAAATACTCAATATTTTTAACTCTGAGAACTTATTTCAACCAATGAGATAAATAGACAATTCCAAGAGTAATAAATTGGAAATAAATAAATTAAAGAAAATATTGATATAATTGGAATTGCCGAAGATTTTTTTCCCCGGAAAGAAGACTATAACCAATAGAGGCATTTGGATAAAAAGTGACTACTCTGGCATACTCAAAATCACTATAGTATAAATTACACCATCTAGCAAAGTGAATTTAAGAATTTTTAATTAAGAAAAATGCAAACCTAGATGTTCATCAACACTAGCAGATTCTCCATGTGAATCTATTGAAACAATTGTACTATCAGGATCCCTTACATTTTTATCACCGATATTGATATCAACATTTTCCTCTTGTTCAGATTCAGAATTCCTATCAATCATTATTTGGGTTCAGTGAAGCACCATTATTTGTCTTGATTCTATTTATCAAGATAGCCTCTCTCGTTGTATCATTCAGTCATTGTATCATTTTTGACCGAGCTGAAAATAAATAAATAAAGAATGACATCAAAAGGTTGATTGATGAGATCTATGCAGCATGTATGTTAAGGATAAATTACCTAATGAGTACTAAACGTATAGTGGGTAGGTATTAAGGATTAAGGAGTACCTTTGAGCTTGGACGATCGGCTCAGCTTTGGTGGTAGGGCGTTCAGCAATGACCCAATGACGCGATGTGGACTCGTCTTCCTACGGCTTTGTTCGGTTACACCTCTTCTTTAGAGGATTATTGGAGGGGATTTGGAGGTATTTTGATTTGTAGGGGTCTAATCCCCCTTAATACTTGCCAAAATCCCTTAAAATACTTGTCAACCGAACAAAGCCTACAGGAATTAGGAAGGAAATTAGATCGGAGAACGATGAGTGTGTGCATGTCCAGCGCCTAAAGGCCAGAGATCAAAGCGGCGGCGCGTACTGAGTATTCTGACTAAGAAAAATGGCAGCATGATAAGTTGGCGAATCGGCGATGAGTGTGTGCATGAGATCAAAGCGCCGCCTCTAGCAACTGGGGGCCCTAGGAATAGAAATCAGGAAGAAGGCGACCGCAGGAGGAAGGAGCATGGCGGTGTGTTGGTTATCGCGGAAAGGATGGCATAGGATATGGCGTGATGATTTTGTTAGAGCTAATTAGTACGTGATGGAATATAAAGAATTGCTAGTTCGGTATGTTTCCTTTTTTTCTGAGACAAAGTTCGATACGTTTGCCAGCGGCCACGCACTAGCTGTATACATACCTGGGGAGGGGCCCCTGAATTTCTGGGGCCCGGGGCGGCCGCCCCCCTGCACCCCCTCAGGGCCGGGCCTGGGTGGAGCGGGCAAAGCTGGGCAGACCGGCCTAGGCGTGGAGCAGCAAGCGTGGTTGAGGTAAGTGAGCAAGTAGAGGCTCTGCCATGCCGCAGAGCAGCGCACGGAGATGAGGCGACGCTGGCGTGACTGGGTGGAGATGGCGAAGCAGCCAGCATGCTGCCGTGGCGGAACGGGACTGCATGCGACGATGCTAGGACACAACGACTCGGACACGAGGCGATCAAGGCCGTTTCGGACGCGGCGACGCAAGCCGAGGGCAATTCCGGCTTGCACCAGCAAAGGCAGGCGCGAGTTAAGGCAAAGTCATAGCAACTCGGACGCAAGGCGGCCAAGGCCGGCTCGGACGCATCGAAACGAGGCGAGGTGAAGTCGTGGCGACTCGGCGCCTGGCTTGGAACTAGTGGTCGATCTGTTTTTGATCATGGTCTTCTTCTCTTTCGTGGTAGCGTGATGTGATCTTCTGCACCGGCTCTTTAACATCTGACACACCGCAACCTTCTTGATCCCTGAAGAGATCCCTCCAAGAACTCAATACCACCGTGCGATCGGCCCCATGGTGTGCGCCAACTGTCGTGTTTTTGTCATGGTAGATGTCCTCGTAGAAGGACTTAGGTGTGAGGCCATCACAACCATGTGGCGGCTTGAGAGGGGTTGGTCGGAATAGAGAGACGCGGGTTTACCCAGGTTCGGCCCCTCCGATGGAGGTAAAAGCCTACATCCTGCTTGTGTTTCATTGATGAAGATGATGATCTCGATTACAAGGATGTAGACTCGGCACCTCTAATCTCGTGGGTGTCTTATCTGTCTATCTCATGATTTGTCTTGTATAGACCTAAGTTGTGAATCTGTTGCCTCTTAGGGCGCCTTACCCCTCCTTATAGCGGAATGACCCTCCGCTCGCCTCCGCCTCCGCCTTGCGCCTAGCCGCCGCCCCGCCTGCTCCGTCATCCGCCGCTCCCGATCGGGGACGAGAGGAGCAGGTCGCCACTCCCGTCCATGGCCCCATGGGCCTCCAACCAGCGTTGAGCGGCCCGGTTGCTGCAGCGCCCCAGGCCACGGCCTGCCCAAGCCAGGAGCCAGGCCCAGCTTCAGCTTGACCACCGGCCTGCCTAGCACCTCCAGCTGATGGCTTGGCCCGCGAGGTGAGAACCACATTGTGCGATTTTTAATGGGTGCACATGCCTAGGTTTGGGCCTGTTCTCGATTTCGGCCCGATTAGGTTTTTATTAGCTTTCGTGAATTTATTAATTTCAGAAAAATGCTAGATATTTAAACGTGTGTAGCTTTTTAACAGTGCATCGGATCAGGACGTATTATATATGTAACTCGTGTAGTTTTTTACGTAGATTAATATTTTGCAACTTGCATGCATGTTTGGAGTGGTTTGAACCGCCGTATGCCTAGAATTGTGTGTTGTCCTAATAGGGAATTATCCCGTATTTATTTTTGCGCGTGTCCAGATTGTTCCAACCCCGTAGATAAAATGTTCATGTTGTTCGGGACCCTTTGCCATGTATTTTAGATAGTGTCTCTCTATTTTGCATGTAGGTGCCGTCAATAGTTTCGCTTTGTCGTGTTTAGGACATATTCTTGCATATACGTGTGGCGCTAGTTTATTTTTCGAACCCCACATATTATATATGTTTTCGAGGGTAGAAAAATCCATAGAATTTAATTGTGTTTTCAGTTTTGTATTTCGAATAAGTTTATGTGCATGATATTTTGCCATGTTGCCCTCTTGTCTATTTTGTGTGATTTAATCCGTGTGTGATATGCATGAGTTGTCAACTAGAGATATGCCCTTGGGTGTGTAGGCTAGCCTCTGGTAAATTTGGGTGCAATAGAAATCCATGTTTAGGTTTTGTTTGCTTGTTGTCCACATGCTAGAAAATAGTGCTGATTTGGAGATGCTGAAATATTTCTAAGTCTGAAATCTGTTATATTTTGTTGTTGTCTTACAATGAGTTTTCGGGTGGTCTATAGCTCTTTTGAGGTTGGTGCAATTGTGTTATTTGTAGTCCTTAAGATTCTCTAGCATGCCGTGAATTTTCATGTCATTTGGAGGCCTGTAGCATATAGTTTTGCTGCTGTCAATATGCCTTCAGATCGAAAACTGCACTGTCAAAAACTGATATTTTCACCAAGTCTCAAACTGTGTGTGAGATGCCATTTTATGAGTTTTTTTCCTAGTGATCCATGTTGCCATGCTAAATGTTATTAGTAGTGTGTTGAAGTGTATCTTGCCCTCTACTGTCTCATGCCTTGTTTGAGAATTTTGGATTTATGTAGCTTGTTGTTTTGGGGTGTAGAAAATGCCATGTTGCTGTTTTTGGCAGATTATGACTATTTCTTGTGTAGCTTGTATTTGTTGAACCGTTGCTCCGTTTTGATCGTGTCCTATATGGAACTTGGTTAGAATCTCGTGTAGTTTCATATTATCTTGCTGGTTGTATGTTTTTGAAATGCTTGTGACAGTTGCACACATATTGCATTCATGCCATCATATCTTGCGGTGTTCGTATCTTTTGAGTCGTAGCTCCGTTGGAGATGTTCTCTATGTGTAAATTTATTGGAACACCGTGTAGAGTCGTGTGAACCTATTTATTTTTCTGTTTAACAAATATTAAAACATGTTAATTCTGATCTGGACAAAATTATAAATTGACATATGGGGTCGGTTCGGAGATGCTATAAGTCGTTTCCGACCTCATTTAAAAAGCCTAGATAGGTAGTTTAATTACGCTTCACCTCTTGCCATATTTAACCACATTTAATACTGCCATGTACCTAATCAGGATGGAACTAAATAATTCGTATGTGGAGCTTCGTCAAAATTCAACTCGTTGCATATTGAACTTCACTTAACGTGTAGTGTTTGATTGTTGTGAATTTCCATGCCATGTCTTGCATATATTCAAGTGATCATGCATCATATGTGGATTGCATATTTTCGTTCATATGCCGTGGTGAATGTCGTGTGTTAATTCTTGTTTCCGGTTTGCTTCGTCTCGATTGAGTTCCAACAGCTTCGGAGTGTTAGGAGTCGTTCTTCTTCCAAGCGGGATCTCAGTCAAGATGACCATTTCCCCAGATACCATTACTATCATTGCCATGCTAGTTTTACCGTTTCTATCGTTATGTCTCGCTTCCTACCACTTGTTCACCACCTAGCAAACCACTGATTGGCTATGTTACCGCTTGTTGAACCATGTGTTAGCGTTGCTAGTTGCAGGTGCAGTTGCTTCCATGTGATAACATGGGTTCCTTGTTATATCACCATATTAATTGCTATTTAATTTAATGCACCTATATACTTGGTAAAAGGTGGAAGGCTCGGCCTTTCTAGCCTGGTGTTTTGTTCCACCTTTGCGCCCTTAGTTTCGGCTATCGGTGTTATGTTCCATAAATGAGCGCCCCTAACATGCTTGGGGTTGTTATGGGGACCCCCTAGATTCTCGTTTTAGGATAAAGCTCATCTGGCAAGGCCCAACATTGGTTCTATATTTGCCCAACATAACAATTTTGTTAATACTGCAAGCATAGGGAGTTAATGCTGCCCGAGGAGTAATTCAACATAATACAGGAAGGGCCAGTGTTGATGGTGCTGGTCCAAAATAGAGCCACTTGTGGGGCCACCCGGGGCAACTCGGGTGTAACATCCCAAAATTATAAATTTTGGGATGTTAATATAATTATTACATTGATTGTTTGTTTGTTTGAGTGATTGAAACTTGAGTGGAATTTGAAACTTCTCAAAAAAAATGAGAGGGAATAAAATGACTTTCCCAAGATTTTCTATTTTGAATCCCTTTTCAATTTTGAGTTTGAATATTTTCAAAACCCTTTGATTAAAAAAATCAAACGAGAGGAGGAAAATGACACTCCAAAATCAGAGACAATGTCATGATTCAAATTTTAGGTATTTGCAATTTATTTGAAATTCAAATTCTTTTTCATTTTAAAGTTATTGCAAAAAAATAATTTTTTTAAAAGAGTATTTTTTTTGTTTTGCAAATATGTTCATGTTTTAGAAAATTTTATTCTGAAAATTTTGATATATAATATGTCTATATAAAATGTTCTCTCTTTTTCATTTATACGTTTTTCTTCTTTGTTTTTTTTAAAAAAATTGTTCGTTCGAAAAAAAAAACAAAGCGCGCCGAGGCCAACCAGCCCAACCATGTGCATGTGTTGTGCGGTGGCCGAATTGCTTTGGCCCATGCGGCACCTCTCTTTCCCTCTTTTTTTCTAGTTTCCTACATTACGTATATGTTTAGTCCCACATTGTTTATCTATGGACCTTTACACCTCCCTTTCACATATAAATATAGACCCATAGGAGCATCCAAAAATCATCTATTTCGGGTTAAATCAATCTTTTGGTTTAACTAGATTTATTAAATAAAAATATTCTTTTCTCTTCGGCGGGATTTCTCGAAGTCGTCTCCTCATTGGAATTAATTCTTACTCTACATTCTAAAGGTATTTTTCTTCGTATTTTTTTACTCCCGTAGTTTATTATTTCTAGATTAGTATTCCTACACTAGTATAAGGTAGAGTAATTAGATATATTAATTAGTCTTCGTATTTCCACATTAGTACTAGAATTCTTTTAGACGTAGCACTTTTCTTCCGTAAAACAGCTTGGCCCTGATTTTTCAAATAGCCATAACTTTTTACTCGTTTATCCAAATTAGATGAAACCAACGCCTAGAGTTTCGTCTTGATCCCACCTATCCGGTGAACCTATCATATCAACTTTTTGAAATTTTCAAATTTGGAAATTTGTTCATATTCATATTCAAACTTCTTTTGATCATATCTTTTTATCCGTAGCTCCGTTTTAGATGAATCCAATTGCGTCGGATTCGTATCAAAGTAATCTTCCCGTTTGTATCATTAGTTTTAACTTTTCAACCTATAATTTTGATCAAATCAGATTTATCTATTAGTGCCCAAAAGTGTTCACATCGTTCTAAGCCGATTCAATGTTATATTGAAGTATTTGTATCTTTTGATCCGCTAGTTCAAATCTAGTAATTCTTTTTTCTACACGCTCATATTGATCTCCTATATCCAGTAGCATCATTAGTTTCGACCTTTGAACCTTATAAATTTGAGCGATTCAAATTTGTATTCGAACATTCATTTGATCTTATCTTGCAAATCGTACCACCTTTTCAATTGATTCCTTTTACCCCTAAACACTCATGTCATATATTTTTGTACATAACCATCGTACTTCAGTTCAACTTCTCTTGACCTTTTGAATGCAAATTCAATTCATACTTCAATTCGCTATAACTTGCGTTGTAGTGCTCCATTTCAAGAAATTCTTTCTACAAATAAATTCTTATGTCTTATACTATTTGTCAAACAACATTCATGTTGTTCTCCCAATATTTTTGATCGTCTCCCATAGTGTATGCAAGTAGAGCTTATATAGCAATAGTTCATCGTCCACCTCTTTTGATCTCATTCATGCACCTTCACTTTACAACACACTTAGGACCTTTTTATTAAACCTTAGTACGTTGTTATTTTGCACCAAGACATGCTTTGTACTTATGTTCTCTTGGTTGTTCCTCTTTTGACATGAATGTTTATTGAATGCTATTCATTTACGATAGATTGCTCGGAGTGTGGCGAGTAGAATTATCAGGATTTTGAGAGCGACTATCTTCATCAAGTAATACCAGGCAAGTCACTTTGATCATACTATCACCTATGTTTTATGCATCGTAGTTCTACCATCCTATGCCCAAATTGCATGCTGCTTAGGTACTTGGAAATTTTAGTATAGATTGTAGTATCATGTGGTAGGCACACAACAACCCCGATACTTGGCCCCGGGACAACAAATTTCATATTGCTACGCTTGAGTAGACGGGATTTCGGTTGAGTGCATAACACGAGTGATGCGAGGTTGATTAAATAATCAAGACCGGTTAAGACAAGATTTTCAAGACCTCGGGACGCAATGCAACTTTGGGTCAAGGACAGTTGATCGGCTCCCTGGAGAACCCAGTGGATGACCCGGGATGCTGGAGAGGCCATGACATCCTGCGGAAAGCTTCACCCGGGCTCAAAGAGACGGATGGATATTTTCAAGACCCAAGGCTTACCTGCACAGCCACAAGTCATTATGGGCTCTGGCTTGGTTGGACAACGCGGCGACTCTGGACAGGCGGTGCTAGCAGATGTAGACGAACGGTAGGAATGGATGGGCACCGACAGGGATTCAGAGGGACCCGTTGAAAGACCATGTTTTGATCATCAGGTCTTCAAACACCCTGAAGTGCGAGGACATACTCGGAGGCGATCAAATCTTGTGGGGAACGTGTGCAAAAGTCTGCAGAGTACTCAAACCTAATCGATTAGCCGTGTCCACGGTCATGGACAACTTGAGCCAAAGGAACTGAAGTTATCTGGATTTCTCAACACCATTAAATATATTTGATGAGGGTAATTATTGACAACTCGGGTACGAGAACTGGTTGGCGGAACCATCTCGTTAACAACCAACCTTTGTAGTAATATTTTGCTTTTAGCCCTCTCTTGATGTAGGAGAAAACTTGCTTTTCGCTAAAACTTATAGCCCCACCTGCCATATATGCATATAGTATCGGTGATTACTTTTCACCCCTCTCTTATGTGACTTGCCTGCATATTCAATATGCTGACCTACACGGCTGCAACGTCTTATGTTGCAGATATTTTTCTTCGACGAGTAAGAGTACGATTCAGGGTTACGGTCTACACTCAACTTGCCGTTGGTGTTTATTGGGACTCCACTCCCTTGACTGCTCCCACTGAAATATTTAAGGTATATATCAGTTTTACGCTATTTACAAGTGATTGCACTTTTATATATACATTGATGTACTGTGTGTGCCAGCATACTGATCCAGGGATGGCACAGAAGCACATAGGCTTGACTCGTCTTGAGTCGGGTCGCTACATCGGGGGATTTCTATCCGGCCACCGTACGTATTGCTCATCCTTCGTGTCGTGAGAACGAGATACGCGGTTCCTATCGGGATCATCAACACGCTGGGCGGCCTTGCTGGACTTGTTTTACCTTTATCGAGCGTCTTGTGCGAGGGATTTCGAGGATGCTTTGAGCTAACTTAAGGTTGAGGTTTTCCAATAGGGATCCGAGGAGATCACGGGTTTCCTTCATCGAGGTCATTCCGTCGCAGCATGTGGTAGTTTGTGATGGACTAGTTGGAGCACCCCTGCAGGGTTAAATCTTTCAGAAAGTCATGCCCGCGGTTATGTGGCAATGTGGAAACTTTGTTTAACATCCGGTTCTAGATAACTTGAAGTTAACTTAATTAAAATATGCCAACTGAGTGTGTAACCGTGATTGTCTCTTTTGCGAGTTCCTTCTCCGATTGAGGACACGGAGGTGTTATGTCTGACGTAAGTAGGTGTTCAGGATCATTCATTTGATCATCAGTAGCTCACGTCCGCTATGCGTAGATCATCTCCCTCTTATTCTTGTACTCGTAAGTTAGCCACCTCATATATTGCTTAGTCGCTTGCTGCAGCCTCACCACTTAACCATACCTCACCCATTAAGCTTTGCTAGTCTTGATACCTTTGGAAATGAGATTGCTGAGTCCCTTGTGGCTCACAGTTTACTACAACACCAGTTGCAGGTTCAGGTAAAGCGCTATTAAGACGTGAGCGCGATGATTGGTCATTTGGAGTTGCTTCTTCTTCTTCTTGTTCTTCGATTTAGGATGGGTTCCAAGCCGGCAGCCTAGGATAGCAAGGATGGACGTCGTTTTCTTTTCTCGTTTGTTTTCGTCCGTATTCGGACCCTGCTCTTCTTCATGACATTTATGTATTATAATGATGTGACTCTGATGTAACTTGTGGCGAGTGTAAGCCAATTCCATATACTCTTCTCTTCAGTACATGTACTTGTAACGATATCCATTCTTGCGAAACGACGAGATGGGCTTCTATCCCCGTCGAGGTCCTCCTGCCAAAATAAGGATAGGATCGCATCTTGGGCGTTACAATATGCTATGAGAGTATTTGCTTTACTAGCATGCAATATAACATATGCTCAAAGATGGTCAAAGGGCTGCTTTCCTTGATCAGCTAAGTATGCGGGGTCTTCGGATCTTCAAGTCCAATTCCTTCGTCAAACGTGGTTTCTATCATCGTAATAAATAAAAAGCAATAAGTAGCTCACTCAAAAAAAGATCACAAACTCACTTTAAAAATGTTGCTTAATTCTAATAAATCCATATTGTTATTTAAAAAAAAATTGTCTCTGGTTTTAGTGAAAGGATTATTTCTAAAATCACTTTAACAGAAGCAAAACTATTCCAAATAGCCTTTTTAATTATTATAAAACAGAAAGGTTGTCTCAAAAATTTGTACAAAGTCTGTGTTAAATACTACTCATTTTTAGAAGAATTATGGTGGAAGAATAATAAAAATATATTGAATAATTATTTTATAGAAGTCTTTTAAAACTATATTAAACAGAAAAACAAAAGAGGCTCGGGCTCACGCATGGCTCGGCTTGAGGCTTGGGCCGGCCCAGCCAGCCAGCCAGCCAGCCCAGGCGCGCGCGCGGCCAGGTTCAAACCTGACGCCCGGGCCCCTGCGGTCAGTGGCACAGAGAAGAGAGGGGGAGAGACAGGAGCCACCGACAGGTGAGCCCCACCTGTCGGGGTCGTCTTCCACCTCGGGACAGAGAGGAGGGAAGGCACGCCGGCGATGCTACCGATGTTCTCGAGCCCAACCGAAGGCAGAAATGGAACCAGCTCACCGTCGCCTACCTGCTAGTGGTCGAGGGCTTGACGGGGAGGCCCCGATTCACCGGCGACGAGCTAGCTACGTCGGAGCTATTTCGGGAGGCTAATGAACTAGGTACTACGGGCGTGAATTAGCTTGGGGAGGTGATGGGGAAGCTCCTGAGGTTGCTAGGATCACGGAGGAGGTGAAAGGAGCGTCGGAGCTGGCCCGTAGCCCGAGATCGACAGAGCTCCAAAGCGGCGAGGCCTGATGACGAGTTGATGGATATACTTCTCGCCCCGCGTTGGTTACCCCAAGTGGAAGGTGGAGATGTAGTCAGCAGCAGATTTCCCTTACAAGGGGACTGTAAGGTTTATCGAACCAGGAGGACTCCGAGGATCAACAAGTAGGTGTCCGCTGCTCTGGCGCTAGTAGAAGATTTGGACCCGCACACACAACAAATAACTTTGCTCCCAACGAGTTCAGAGAGGTTCTCAATCTCTCTGGCCTTGTAGTTTGCAAAGGATCAAAAGACAAGCGGGAATAGCGATAGTGATTACAACAAAAAAGTAAATAAAAGTAGTAAATGGTGGAGGTGTAAACAATGGTGGTAATATGGACCAAAGTCCCATGATGTTCACTAGTGATGTATCTCTCCCAAAAGACGATAAACAACTATGTTGGGTAAACAAATTACAGTTGGGCAATTGACAGAATTATAAACGCACCGCAATGCTAATCATGCTACTAGAAAGTTAGAGGCTCAAAAGTAATGGGCAGTATGCCCAGACAAGTAGATTGTTTATCCATCAACATCTACTCTCTAATCATCCACCTTGAGTTATCTATCCATAACATCGCGCTGGTATTAAGTTGCGAGCCCCACCCAAAGTGTAAACTCAAAGTAACGGACAGCTGCATTAACGAACTTTTCCTAAGGTAAACAATCCTTGCAACCGTGGTCACAAGCACCGTTGTTTTCTCCCTGGTGGCAACAACACATCCCCTAGTCTCATGTTTCTGACACTCAAGCTAGACATCAGGGGGCATGAACCCACAATCATGCATAACGCTCCCTCTTGGAGTTACAATCTACTACTCGACCAAACCAATAAAAAGCAGCGGAGAACATGCATGAATTACTCAAGAACATAATATAAAAGGAGAACCAAATATATAACTCATCACAATCTGAACATAATCTCATAATCCATCGGATCCCAGCAAACCAAGCATAGAAACATCAGGTAAATTACATAGATGCCTTGATCATGTAGGGCAGCTCACAAGGGCTAAGCATTGAAGCACAAGATTGGAGAGAAGACATCACATAGCTACTGGTCATGGACTCATGGTCCAAGGAGGACTACTCACGGCACTTCCGGGAAGCATCCATGTTGGTGGATAAGCTCCCGGAGGTCAAGCCTCCCTCCGGCAGGGTGCCGAGAAGAGGTCTTCTAACGCTCCCGATCTCGGAAGCGCTGCGGTGGTGGAACGGTGGAGAAATTTGCGATTCTGGATCTCCTATAAGGGTTTTCTCTCGGAGAGGTAAATATAGGCCGAAGGAGGGCACCATAGGAGGTGGGCCCCACCCAGGCGTCCTGGTGACGCGGCTAGGAGGGGGGCCGTTCAGGGTGGTCGCCTGGGCAGGCCCTCGCTCGCCTTTGGCCCACCTTAGGTGCTCGTGAAGCTTCCGTCACGCTGATTTTTATATATTTTCTTGGGATTTTTGGGGCTTTGTAAATTGGGGTAAAAGTCCCTGCAAAGAAGACATCAGTAGACAGAAACTAGGACTGGGTACACTTAGTTAGTAGGTTAGTCCAAATATGTGTAAAAAGGTATAAAAGTGTAGCAAAACATATAACAATGTCACCCAAAAGATTATGGAACAAGCGGAAATTATAGATAAGTTTGTGACGTATCAACATCCCCAATCTTAATTCATGCTCGTCCTCGAGTAGGTAAATGATAACACAAATAATTTTTGTGGTGACATGCTAACACACATATAAGAACTTCAAAGTAAAGCAATTAAGATATGCAATTCAAGTCAAGACAATAACAAGCAAGAGTCTACATCTAGTATTGAAAATAGCAAAGTAAGAACATAGAGGTGCAAGAGTTATCGTTGTCCGTGACTCGAATGTCTCCAAATGGTGTTTGCATAAAAGAAGTGGGAGATGGGTTTAGACCATAAAAACATTATATAGTTTAATTGAGAACTCAATCTACTAAAACTTCACACTTGGTCTCCTTCGGAATCTTATTTTGACTCATCCCCAGACCACTAGTGAGGCACAAGTCAAAATGATCCTCTCCCATTTGACTTTGAGCACTCATGCAATGGATGAGCGCAAGTAAGATATGTTGGCACTTAGGATGGAAAAGAGAATAATGATGGGGAAGGAAGACAAAAAATGTGTGAAAGGCTCACATCAATGAGGACAACCATAGGCGAGAGAAAGCCAAATGATAGATATGATGTGAGAAGTAGGGATTGCCATGCAACAAATGCACATATGAGCTAAGGTAAGCTCTCGAATGGAACTAGTGGGGGTGCATCCAACTTGCTTGCTCATGAAGACCTAGATCTCATTTGAGGATGCTCATTATTGGAATATACAAGCCAAGTTCTATAGTGTAGGGTTCCCCACATAGTTATGCATGAATGATAATCTCTATGGAGTAGAAATATAATAATGGAGTACGAGTGTAGATCTTCCAAAAGGAATAGTAGTGTTGCCCCCTTCTCTCTATTTTTTCTTCTTTTTCTTTTTCTTTTTTTATTTTTTCTTCTGGCCTCTTTGGCTCTTTCTATTTATCTCTCATTTGTCCTCTTTGTGATCTTTTTATGTGTCCTCTTTTGGGATCTTTTAATTTGTCTTCTTTCGGATCTTTTCCTCACTTACGGGCTACACTCTGTGTTTTACAAGAACGAATAGAAGATCTTCACACTTTATAAGAAGTACTCAACATAATGACAAATGAAAACTATCATGATGTATGCAAATGTATGCCTCTGCCAGTGTAGCAGGATATGCAGTGAAACTAGCGCGCCATGTAGCAATAATAGGGGCAAGTCCCAACTAGCATGCGGCTCCTCGATCAAGCAAAAGCATGTATGACATGAAGATCAAGTCATGAGATGGTGGATGTTGCATGGCAATGTATCTCGGAAAGGCTATGGAAATGCCTTAATAGGTACGTATGGTGGCTGCTTTGAGGAAGGATATAATGAGGCTTTATGATGACAGAGCGTATCATGCCAAGGGTTTGGATGCACCGGCGAAGTTTGGACCAACTCTCAAGATGAGAAAGGGCAATGCACGGTACCGAAGAGGCTAGCAAAATATGGATGGTGGAAGTGCCAACAATCGAATACTCGCATTAATCCGGAGAACTGATGCACTTATTATCGGTAACTCTCTATCTAGTTAGGAGATTCACAAATCACAAGTACCCCGAGGAGGAGTGTTGGGGGTTTGGTTATCCTTGCGCATCCTCGACCCATGATAACGTGAGGGTACTCAATATATTCAAACCCTCCAGAGGTTAGCAATCCATCTAGTAGCTAGAGTTCTCAACTAATTTATTTTAGTCTTTTGAAAATACACATGGATTTCCCAAAATACGACACCTATCACTAATAGGATCAAGCTCTTGACACCACTAGTCCAAACATTACTCAAATCAATACCTCAAAACTATTGCAAGTTACTACTATACTTAAATAGCAACCTCAATTACCTACTCATGCAAGACACACGACTCAGTGCAACAAGCCAACTCTCTAAACAAGATAAGCATGATAACACAAGAGAGTTCGGAAAGCAAACAAATTAAAATCTCTTAAAAAGACAAAGCATGAAAACTAAGAGCTAAGCATGACAACACCTATAAAAAGGTAAGGAACACACAAAAAACATAAGCATGAAAACCTATGTTGTGTTCTAGGGTGTAATGGAGCGTGTTTATCTCCCAAACAAAGAAGGCTAGGTTCCAACTTGTTACGAACAACAAGCAAAACTAAAACAAACAAAAAATTAAAGAGCGGGACGCTCCAAGCATAACACATAACATATGAAGTGATAAAAATATAGCATGGAGAAGGACGAACTGATGATTGTTGATGGAGAAGGGGGTGCACGGGGGAATCCCCTAGCTTGGACGCTTGAGTATCCTTGAATATTTCTTGGGGGTGCATGGGGGCATCCCCAAGCTTGAGGGCTTGACACTCCTGGATCTTCTTTCATCATCTTCCATCGCATACTTGAAAACTCCCTTCATACGAAACTCATCATAAGCTGATTAGAGTGGTTAGTGCCCATAGTAAAATAATCTATTCTCTACTAGAAATAAGGATTTTTCATGAAGATATACTGTTTCTCAACATTACCAAAAGGTTTTTGCAAAGGAAAAGCAACTCAAATCATGGAAGAATCTAGGAAGAATCTAGGAAAAACAGAACAACAGGTAGTGAGTAATTTTTTCGGGGCACTTCTACAACTCAAATCAAAACCTCAGAAGAGATGCCAGAAACAGAATTATATAGATCATACTTCAAAAATATTCAGATCAAAAAGATGATCTGGTGATTTTTGGCAAATTTTTCCATTAAGCAGACAAAATCTATTTTTGGACAGCATGTCACAACTTTTGAACTTTGTTGCAATCAGAGGCTAAAACTTGGCACAAAACTTGAAAATAAAGATACAATGATGTTGCTACAGTAGTAACAAGCATCCCGACCACTAAAACTGAAAGTAAAAACAAATTGGGTTGCCTGCCAACAAGCGCTTTCTTTTATGACTTTGAGCCAGGCATGATGCAAAAAGAAGGATCAAAATTCTCCAAGGTCATTGGGATCTTCAGAACCTTCAAACAGATCCTCAACAAGTTCATCCTTATTTTTCCTAGGGAATAGGTACGTACCTTTTTCTTTCCCACTTAAGCGTATGTGTCCTTTACCTATATCAATGAAGCCTTTCATGGCTCGGGTGAAGTCCCTTCCAAGCACTATGTTTCCTTGGTTTGGCTTCATGATGAAGAAATCAACGTTGCATTCCTTTTAGAGAATTTAATCTAGACATCATTTGCCTTTCCCTGGATTTCAGAAATATCCCCATCAGCATGTTCATGATAAGATGAAAAATTGTCCATGTTTAAAAGGCTTAGAGAATCATAAACAACTTTTGGCATTGTAGAAACCGTGGATCCAATATCCCAATAAGCAAGGAAGTCTTGGTTAGAGATCCTAATTCTAACAAAAGGCTCCAAGTCATCATCTATTTTCAAAATGTTTCTTATCAACCATGGGTTTCTCTCTTTCTCTTAAGTCTAGAGCATCTATTCTTCTTTGAATGGTAGCAAGTCTATCTATAATAGTGTCAAATCCACGACCATAAACACGGTAATTAGATAGACCATGTATAATATTAAGAGCTCTAGCCTCATCACACTCTAAAAAATCTCCTTCAGCTATAATATCAAGAGAGTGTTTACACCATATAAAAAGACCATGATAAAAATTTCTAAGCACAATTTTGATAGCTATCCAAGGCATAATTCTTTTATGTGCTTCAGAAATTCTATCCCAAGCCTCCTTCATATTTTTTCCATTCTTTTAATGGAAATCTAGGACCTCAGATTTCCTTAAAGCATGAAACCCTAACATGATGGACTAAGCAGAAAGGACAACTAAAAGCAAATCAACTAATTTTTTCTGTCGTTTTTGGTATAAGACTCTAAAGAAAAAATTAGAAAGGAAACTAACAAGACTAAAGCAAAGTTAAAACATAGTGTGCAACTGCCCTATCTTGAAGACTGGAGTCCCCGGCAACGGCGCCAGAATTTTTCTTGATGATGAGTTGATGGATATACTTCTCGCCCCTCGTTGGTTACCCCAAGTGGAAGGTGGAGATGTAATCAGCAGAAGATTTCCCTTACACAGGGACTATATGGTTTATCGAACCAGGAGGACTCCTAGGAACAACAAGTAGGTGTCCGCTGCTCTAGCGCTAGCAGAAAACGTGGACCCACACACACAACAAATAACTTTCTTCCCAACGAGTTCGGAGAGGTTGTCAATCTCTCCGGCCTTGTAGTTTGCAAAGGATGAAAACACAAACGGGAATAGCGGTAGTGATTGCAACGGAAAAGTAAATAAAATCAGTAAATGGTGGAGGTGTAAACAGTGGTGGTAATATGGACCAGAGCCCCAAGATGTTCACTAGTGATGTCTCTCTGCCAAAAGATGATAAACAACTATGTTGGGTAAACAAATTATAGCTGGGCGATTGAGAGAATTATAAACGCACCGCAATGCTAATCATGCTACTAGAAAGTTAGAGGCTCAAAAGTAATGGGCAATACGCCAAGACACGTAGACCTTTTATCCATCACCATCTACTCTCTAGTCATCCACCTTGAGATATTTATCCAGAACATATCGCTGGTATTAAGTTGCGAGCCCCACCCAAAGTGTAAACTCAAAGCAACGGACAACTGCATTAATGAACTTTGCGTAAGGTAAATAATCCTTGCAACTGTGGTCACAAGCACCATTGTTTTCTCCTTGGTGGCAACAACACATCCCCTAGTCTCATGTTTCTGTCACTCAAGCTAGACATCAGGGGGCATGAACCCACAATCATGCATAACACTCCCTATTGGAGTTACAATATACTACTCGGCCAAAGCAATAAAAAGCAACAGAGAACATGCATGAATTACTCAAGAACATAATATAAAAGGAGAACCAAATATATAACTCATCACAATCTCAACATAATCTCATAATCCATCGGATCCCAGCAAACCAAGCATAGCAACAGCGAGTAAATTACATAGATGCCTTGATCATGTAGGGCACCATGCTTAGCCCTTGTGAGCTTCCCTACATGATCAGCGTGACGGAAACTTCACGAGCACCAAGCGGCCAGCCTCCAGGCATGATCCTAGCAAACCAGGTCACGCTGATTTTTATATTTTTTTTCTCGGGATTTTTGGGGTTGTGTAAATTGGGGTAGAAGTCCCGGCAAAAAACACATCAGCAAATAAAAACTGGCACTGGGTGCGTTGAGTTAGTAGGTTAGTCCAAATATGTGTAAAAAGGTATAAAAGTGTAGCAAAAAAAACAATGTCACCCAAAATATAATGGAACAAGCAGAAATTATATATACGTTTGGGACGTATCAGGGCCTCGATCGATCTCGAGCGCAGGAGCCCGCTGTGCTCAAATGAAGAGGCTAGGGGTGGAATTTAGGCACTGGATAGGTGGGATGACGGTGCTGGAGCGAGGGGTTGGCATATTTATAGGCTCCCGATGGTGCACCAAGCTGGTGGTGCCGGTGGTTTCACCGCTGCTCGCAGGAGGGGCAGTGAGTGCGCAGGGTCGAAACCATGGTATGCGAACGTGGTTTAGGACCTATGTGACCCACAGAGAGGTAGATAAAGCGAAGAGGAGCGTGCACGCATGGCCATGGTCTTCTGGTTGGATCTGGCGCGCGTGGGCACGCGTCCCTCGAATCAACAGAGAGAAGGGGGAGGGGGCCTGGGCTGCCCTGATACAGAGAGGTGGTCGGGGACTCGAATGGGCATCAGGGGGAGGCTCGAACCAGTGGGGGCTTGCCACCTTAGCTTCGGGTGCACCCAATAGTGTGCCGAGAGCGCAGTTTTGGCATGCCACGGCTCGCTAGCGCGCTCTGGGGCACTTTAGCCTTGTCTGGGTGTCCTGGGGCTTGAACTGCAGATGCCTAGCCGTTTGGGAGCCGGGGGACTCACTGTTTGTCCATGGGATGAGAGGAAAGAAGAGAAGCCAACATTGGCTCATAACTTATAATGAGGATTTTGGGGCCTTCTGCTCGGATTCAAAGAGGGGCCACTCTCCTGCAGTTGGGGAATGGTTCTGGTTGCTTGGTCAAAGAGTTTGGAGGGAAGAGCTTAAGTGTGGAGTGGGGTAGGGGCTGATTTTCTAATATGGCAGAAGGTGTTCGACGGGTGTTTGGGATAGCAACACCTCAAAATTGGTGGTGAGAGTTAACAGGATTTACTTTGATGTAGAAATAAGATACTCCACCAAATTTGAGCCTCATTGGACAAGTTTGGCAATGCAAACTTGAAATCACCCCCCAAATGGCAGATATGTCCCTTCCAATGGGAATGTGGGTAGATTACCTCCTGCAAATCCCATTTTTGGCAGATACTCCTCATTTGGGGTGTTGAACACTCCTGCAAAGTTATAACCCATTTGGGTAAACTTTGCAATGTAGAGATGTTTCAATTTGATTCTGAACACACAGGGTTTTATGATTATTTAGTGAACCAAATCACCTTGGAATGAGGTGAAACTTGGTGTGGCCAATAAATATAGCTTGGGAAGGTTGCTGGAATTTTCTAGGATTTTATTAGAAATATTTCCTTCGGAAATATTCTGAAAGATCAAAACAGACAAAATGGGTTTACAAGGTTTTGCTCAAATATTTTGAATATAAATAGGGGTTGAAAATCTTATGTATGGAAAATATATGTGCCATGAGTATCTCCAAATTTTCTCATATTTTTCTAAGGAAGGAAAGTAATTTTCCATATAGGAATATCATTTCTGGCCTCAAAAATGGACACGCAAATAAAATAGGAAAATAATTTATAAAATAATTATTTTATGGTTTTGGAGAGTTAAAATAGTTTTAGAACGAGATCACCATCTTTGGGTAAGAGCACTCCTTTGTTGTCAAGGAATAGTTAGTGCAACCCAAAGTAAGGTTTTGAAATAGTCAAAATAAGAAAAATAATTTTGGGAATATTTATGTTATGAAAACATGGTTTTTGATACCGCTCAACCAAGTAGACAAGCATACAATGACAATCATGGCACTCACAACATTGTTTTTTGAAAAGTTTTAAAAAATTTAGATTTTGAAATTACAGTGAAAGTGAAATGAAAAAAGGGTGTGAAAGAGGAACTTTTTTATTGAGGCAAAACTAGAAACTTTTAAATCTACCACAACTAATTGGAGGGGAGGGGGTTTTGAAACCATGGTGCAACAATTGGGTTTGAAGGAGCTCTTGTTGCACCCACTCATATTGCACAAGCCTAAACACATCCATACATGCACTCACACATCAATCCCTAAAGGTGCAACACCAAACAACATGACAAAAGATAGGAGATGTTATGCATGATGACATGATGCACATAAGATGATGACACAAAGATGGGATCACACCACATATAATTAACATACCAAGGTTTCCATACACGGAAAGATTACAAGAGGGGAAATAATTGCATTGGGACTGTCACAACTCTCCCACACTACAAGAGGATCTCGACCCGAGATCTATGACTGGAAGAACTCTGGGTACTCGGAGCCGAGGTGGTCCTCGCGCTCCCAAGTGGCTTCTTTGTCTGAATGTTGTGACCATTGCACTTTGAGGAACTTCATTGACTTATTGCGGGTCTTAATCACAGTCTCTTAAATAATTTCTATCGGATGCTCATGGTAGGATAGGTCGGGATGGAGATCGATATCCTGGAGATCAAATGTGCGCTCGGGAGTCTTGAAGCATCTTCGGAGCTGGGAGACGTCGAACACATCATGCACATTGGACAAGTTGGATGGAAGCTCTAACTGATATGCAAGATCACCTCCCTTGCCAAAAACTTTGAAAGGACCAACAAAGCGAGGAGCAAGCCTTCCTTTGATGCCGAAGCGTTGAGTGCCCTTCATGGGAGACACTTTGATATACACAAAATCATCGAGCTGAAAATTCATGTCATGATGCTTGCTATCGTAGTAGCTATTCTTGTGGGACTGGGCTGCTTTGAGATTATCCCGAATGACACCGCACATTTCTTTTGCTTCAGCAATCATGTCATTCCCAAGAATCTGACACTCACGAGTCTCTGACCAATTGAGCAGGGTACGACACTTCCTGCCATATAGAATCTCAATTGGGGCCTTGCCTAAGCTTGCTTGAAAGTTGTTGTTGTATGAGAACTCAACAAACGGTAGGAAATCTTCCCACTTCATGCCAAAAGAAATCACACAAGCCGTTAGCATATCTTCAAGGATCTGATTGACTCTCTCAACTTGCCCACTTGTCTAAGGATGGAAAGCAGTACTGAAACAGATCTTAGTACCCATCGCAGGCTGAAAGGAATCCCAAAACTTGGAAGTAAAGATGCTTCCACGATCTAAAGAAATGAGCATAGGAACACCGTGCAACGAAACTATCCTTTACGTATACAACTCTGCAAGTTGAGCTGCCGAGATAGACTCTTTGACCGGTAGGAAATGAGCAACTTTGGTCAACTTATTGATGATGACGAAGATGGCATTGTTGCCTCTCTTAGACTTTGGAAAACCCATTGACAAAATCCATTTCTAGATGATCGAATTTCCACTCGGGTATAGGCAACGGATGCACGAGACCAGCTAGGCGTTGATGCTCCGCCTTCACTCTGCGACACACATCACACTCGTTCACGAACTGAGCAATTTCACATTTCATGCAAGTCCGCCAAAGGTCTGCTTCAGATCTTGATACATTTTGGAGCTACCTGGATGTATCGAGAGGAGGGAATTATGGGCTTCATCCATGATCACTTTCCAGAGCTCTCCTTTTAGAATGACAAGGCGGTCTTCGAAGAACAAGGTATCTGTGTCATCAACAGGGAAGGACCTATATTTCGGAATGCTCTTTGACAAGCCAATCTTAACTTTCTTCACCATCGCATCAAGAAGTTGAGCTTGTCGGCCTTGGCCTTCCAAGGTAGGAGAAATCTGGAGATTAGCAAGAAATCCTTGAGGTACTGTCTGAAGGTTGAGCTTCCTGAAAGATTCACAAAGATTAGGTT
Source organism: Hordeum vulgare subsp. vulgare (assembly GCF_904849725.1). Lineage (NCBI taxonomy): Eukaryota > Viridiplantae > Streptophyta > Magnoliopsida > Poales > Poaceae > Hordeum > Hordeum vulgare. Next base: position 350,375,623 of record NC_058524.1, on the reverse strand, counting down.
GGAGAGGCTTCAGAATTAGACTGTTGCAGTAAGCCTTTCTGCTCAAAGCATCTGCAATGACATTTGCTTTGCCTGGAGTGAAGTCAATGCTCGTATTATAAACTTGGATCATTTCCACCCAACGAGTTTGCCGAAGATTCAGACTAGGCTGGGTGAAGATGTATTTGAGACTCATGTGATTGGTGTATACTTCAACATATGTGCCCAACAAGAGGTGTCTCCAAGTCATCAAAGCATGGACCATTGCCACCAACTCAAAATCATGAGCGGGGTAGGTCTTCTCACTTGGCTTCAACTGCCTCGAGGTATAAGCTACCGCTTTCTTCTCTTGCATCTGAACTGCACCAAGACCTTGGAGAGAGGCATCACAGAACACCTGATAAGGCTTTGAATCATGAGGAGGAGTCAAGACTGGACTTGAAGTGAGCTTCTCTTTGAGTGTGTCGAAGGCCAACTGACACTCTGGAGACCAGACAAACTTCACACTCTTCTTAATAAGGTTGTACAAAGGCTTAGCAATCTTGGAGAAGTTCTAAACAAACCTTCTGCAATAGCTTGCAAGCCCGAGAAAGCTTCGAAGCTGCTTCACATTCTGAAAAGGTTCCCACTCAACAATGGCCTTCACCTTTGTAGGATCAACTTTGATGCCCTCGGCAGAAATGATGTGCCCAAGGTACACAACTTCCTTCAACCACAACTCACATTTGGAAAATTTAGCATAGAACTTATGCTCTCTTAGCTTATCAAGCACAAGCGGGAGATGCTCTTCATGCTCTTCCTCAGTTTCAGAAAAGACCAGAATGTCATCAAAATACACCAAGACAAATTCATTGTAGAATGGGGAGAAGATATATTTCATCATCCGAGAGAAGGTTGGAGGAGCATTGGCGAGACCAAAAGACATCATTGTGTACACATAAGAGCCAAAGCTTGTCCTAAAAGCAGTCTTGGGAATATCTTCTTCGCGAATGTGGATCTAATGATAGCCCATCCGGAGATCAAGCTTAGAAAAAATCTTGGCCCCTTTCAATTGCTCAAACAATTCATTGATGTTGGGAAGTCGATACTTGTTTATGATTGTCTTCTTATTCAATGGACGGTAGTCGATACAGAGTCGGTCCATGGCGTCCTTCTTCTTGACAAACAGAACACCACAACCCCAAGGAGAAGAACTTGGTTTGATCAGACCCACACGCTCTTGCTCATCAAGATGCGTCTTCAGGTCTTTCAGCTCTTCGGGGGCAAGTTTATACGGCTGCTTGTAGACCGGTTCATTTCCAGGTTCAAGCTCAAGTACGAACTCAACTGGCCGGTGCGAAGGCATTCCTGGCAACTATTTTGGAAAGTCATCTTTGTACTCACACACCACTGGTACTTGAGAAATGGGAGAGATTTCACCCTTCTCATTGAGGGAAAACAGACGGATCATGTCGTTGCGAGCAGCAAAAATGATCACGTCCTTCGAAGGATGAGTCAACTTGACTTCTTTTGCTTCACAATCAACAAACGCCTTGTTCATCGCCAGCCAATCCATGCCAACGATCAGATCAATATCCGACTTGCCAAGGACAATTGGAGGAGCCAGAAAAGAATAGTTGCTCATCTTGACAGACACATCCGGAACCACCATTTTGCATGCATAAATAAACACGGATAAACAAGTGACAAAGGTCTAGGCAACTGCTCATGATGCAAATGATGCTTGGTTGCAAAAGGCTTGGAAATGAACGAATGCGATGCAAGAGTGTCAAATAGAACCTTAGCAGGAATATCATTAACTGAGAGATTACCCATGATCACATAAGAGGAGTTCTATGCTTCAGCTGCATTCACCATGTTTACCCTTGCAGACTTGGGGTTGAAATTCACCATAGCATTGCCTGGAGACTTGACTAGAGGAGGAGGCGAAAGACACTGCTAGATGGTGCACTTGTTAGAGTAATGACCCTTCTGACCACACTTGTGACAATTCAGCTCTGACAGCGGACGGAATTGGAGTTGAGGATTTCCTTTCTTCTGCTGCTGGAATCTCTGCTCGAAAGCTGGGTTAGGTGGGTGGAAAGAGCCACAACCACCAGACTGCTTGAACTGCTGAGGCTGCCAAGGAGGAGGAGACACCCAATATTTTTGTTACTTCTGAACCACGTGAGTAGAGGACGAGGAACCGGAATCTCTGAAATGCTTCCTTGAGTTCTCCAGATTGAGAAAATCTGCCTCAGCCCTGAGAGCCAAATTGTAAAACTAGTCGAACTCAAGAGGCTCGTGCAAGGCAAGGGCCAGCTATAGGTCTTCGTTCAGACCACCTATGAACTGATAAATCTTGCTCTTCTGATCTAGAATGTCTTGTTTAGCATATCGGGCCAGCTCCTAGAACTCCACATTGTACTTGTACACAGATGAACCTCCTTGTTTCAAGCGCGTGAAATTCTCACGCATCTCTTCCACAAAACTTGTTGGAATATACGGAGGTTTGAAATCCCTACAGAAATCATCCCGACTAATCATTCTGTCTCCTATGGAATCCTTCAATTGCTACCACCATTATGCTACCTGCCCCTTGAGCTAAAATGTTGCAGAGTTGACAAAGTCCTCTGGTCGCACATTACCGCACTCGAAGTTCTTGTTCATGTCATGAATCCAGTCATCCACATCGAATGGATGGTCACAAGAAGTGAGGACTTCAGCTAGTTTCCCAGGAATTGATTCAGAATTGCAAACAGTTGTCCACCACTGTTGAAATTACCATGATGTTGTTGGTTCCTCTCTTGCAACAACTGGAGCAACATCTAAGTGTTTGCATTGGTTGCCGCCATCACAACTTGCCATGCCTCTGGTGGAGGAGGCGGTGGCGGAGGGGGTGGTGGAGGGTCAGCATCCTCACAACCCGGATTCGAGCGAGTTGGTGGAGCCATCCTGGCGACGGACAACAACGTTAGACTAGAGATGAAAATTCAAATATTAAGATGATTCAATAGACAAAAATATCTCAACAAGAATGGTAGCAATTGCACTCAAACTATAATTAGTAAGAATGCTTCCTCAAAATAACTGTCAACAACATCTAATTGAAAGGCCACTTGTAAATATCAAGTATGAGCTAACATTGCTCGGAACAAATGTATATACCCAACATACATGTGATGAAAGAATTCCTAGGTTACTAATGGAATTCCCACCTAAGAACTTCCAAAATTTCTGGTCATGCAATCAGGTCCACGGATATAAGGAGTAATATATCACTCAACTCCTAGCATCTAACCCGTCCAGTGTATCACATCCGTCAACACATAACAAGAATCTCGGAACCTCATCTATCTCAGACCCTACCCTCGAACTCTCTGCGCCAATACTGGGGATGCCAGGCTTATCGCGCCACTACTAGTATTGAAGCAATTTCGAACATCCTCCGTCCTGAGATACTAAGAAATCTGAATGATAACAATGTGCTCAAGAATCCCCTCGAGCTCAACTCCCCGGAATAAAATCAACACAGCAGGAGGCACCAAGACACAACTCCATCACATCGGTATCATATAGATTCTAAAATATCCGCGTGATCCTAAAAAAAATTGAGTGAGAAGAGGAGTAGAATTAAAATTTCCTAAGTCGTGAACCTCACCAGAGCATAGAAGAGGAGAAAAAAGAAACCTACTCTCCGATATAACTAAGACCCAAAATAGTTATTGCTAGACTCGACTCGACCAAGTTCGATCAATCAAAGGCTCCTATGGTCGTAAGGCTATAATACCAACTTGTAAGGACTAAGATGCGACACTTTCCTTCTTTGGGGGCGAGGCCTCAAAAGGGGAAAGGGTCGCATCTAAGCGTATCGCAAGTAGGATAACATTGTCATTATATAAATAGAGAGATGAGTATTAAGATTCGGCTTACACTCGCCACATGCTAGATTAAAATCCACACAAGCATTCATCATTCAAACATAAGACAGGGTCCGACTACGAACAAGATAAACGACAAAACAATGATATCCCGCCTTGCTAGGCCCACGATCACGACCAAGCGCCTCATCCTCGGGGTACATCACATATAGCCTGCCACTGGCCTCGTCGAACTCCCACCTCAGCTGGGTATCCTCGAGGTCTGCATCTGGAGTACCTGTACCTGTGGGTGGTTGTAGTAAATTGTGAGCCGCGAGGACTCAACAATCTCATGACCTTGGTATCGCGTCTAACTAAGTTAATAGGTGAGGTTGGGGTAAGCGTTTGAGTTTGCAGCATCCTAAGCACGTATGGTGGCTAACTTACGAAGAATAGAAAAATGTTATGGTGGTCTATGTAAGACGGTCGAGATCTAAGAATGATCACTAAGTGATCCTGAACACCTACTTATGACATTCATAACCCCGCCGTGTTCTCGATCAGAGAAGGAGCTCTGAAAGAAACAATCACGATTATGCACACAGTTGGTAGGTTTTATTTAAGTTACTTTACGTTATTTAGAACCGGATGTTAACAAAATATCCATGTTTGCCACATAACCGTGGGCACGGCTTTCCGAAAGATTTAACCCTGCAGGGGTGCTCCAACTTATCCATCACAAACTACCAAGGGCTGCATAGTAATCCTCGACCACGAAACTTGCGATCTCGTCCGATTCCTTAGCGGAAAACCTCAACTCTGAGAAGACCCAAAGTCTCACCGGAATCCCAATGTGCATGATATCTCGTAGAAGGTAAAACTAATCCAGCAAGGCCGCCCGGCGTGCCAACAGACCCGATAGTAGCCGCGTATCTCGTTCTCATGGCACGGTCGGATGGGCAGGACGTCGGGTTGGCTGAAACCCCGAGTGACCAGGGGGCGCCAGACATCCCCCGGTTTGGACCAACACTCATGAGGAGCACTGGCCCGGGTTGTTGATTAATTCCTCGGGGTAGTTATTCCCAATGCTTTTTATTAAGTTGTTAGCAAACTTAACACCAAGGTTGGGCCTTGCCGGAAAAGCTTTAAACTAAAACGAATTATCAAGGAGGTCCCCATAACAACCCCGAATGTGTTAGGAGCACTCAGTTATGGAATAAAAGACCGGTAGCCAAATCTAAGGCGGCAAGAGCGGAACAAATCACCTCACAAAAGGCTAGGCCTTCTGCTATTTACCAAGTATATAGGTGCATTAATTCAATAGCAATTTAAATAGGATGATATGAAATGCCCATGTTATCACATGGACCAGCTAGCACCTGCAACTAGCAACACTAATAAATTAGTGGTTGAGCAGCCTAACTTAGCCAAACGATATTTTCTAGGAGGGGAGGTGTTTGAGGTTTCATGGCAATGTTTGATGGCCTATATATCATGTGGTAGGCAGCGGAGCTGTAATGGCAGAAACGGATCACTAAGCATAACAAAGCTAGAAACGATGTCAAGGTCACGATCATCTTGCGTGTGATTTCTTTGGAGTGGAACTGTTCCTGATTTTCCTGCACGAACTCACCGGACTCGTCGAACTCATTCCCGGACCCAGTAGCTACCCAACAGAAACAAACAGACAATAAACACCAGCAATAGATGATGCAACATACAATATGATGCATGTATGCAAAGCTCCAAACATGCATAGAGAACAATCCTACTCATTCTACAAAGTGCCACCTCATCACAAAATGACACTTTTACAGTACTGCTCAAAACTGAAATCCAGTACCACCATTGGATTCCTTGAGATTTTCTACCCCAAGTCCATATATCATATTGCTATATTTGCATGCAAAAAACACCACAAACAACAAAAGAAATAGTACACACAATCATAAACTACTCCTGTCAAGAACACGGGTTGTTCTTGATATGCCAAAATTGGTTTATACCAGATTAGGCAGATTCCATTACAGGAATTATTCCAAAAATGGAATTTAACACATTAACAGATATAAAAAGAAAGACCACAATTTAATTTGACAGGGGCCCCACTAGTCATAGGTACCATGGACGCCTAGTGCATGACATGTGGGCCGTGGGCCCTCTTATCAGCGGCACCTACACACCACAACACACTTGATAAAATAAAGGGGCAGGCATGGTGGGCGTTTGAACCAACCACCTCAGCCTCACACGCACAACACAACAACCCAGCTACTAGGTTGAGACGACTTAGCTACACTAACCGGGCCTACAGGCAACATATTCCTGTGTGCTTGCCAAATCCACCACGCCAACACAAAGGAATAAAAGGGGGGTTTTAATTTAAAGCACGCGCCAGAAGGGTTGAACCCACGATGCTGCGGAGTGTGGTCGGCTAGGTGGGCACTGGGCTAGGGCAGTGGATCTACTCCAAGTGAGGATCCAGCCTAGGTAACATCTAACAAGGCGCTACCTATCAGATCAATAGCGACGCGTTCCACACGTACCCTACACGGGGCTACACGCCCAAGCTATCCTACAAAGCAGAGGTCTACATTACGCGAACAAAGGGGATCCACGGGGCCATGCACGGATGCATGCGCAAGCGCTGCAGCTGCTACGACTACGCGCGTCGATGCAATTCCGACGACGCGTCGGACTAGCGCGGCGATGGCTATGATAGAGAGGGGAAGCGGAGATGTGAGGCTCGTCGAGGGTTCAGAGGAGAAAGGACCCAGCGACGGAGATGACGTCGCCTCGATCTACTGCAAGTGGAGCTCGCCGGAGGTGAAGAAGCGTTGGTCGTCCTGGATGTCGAGGTGCTCGACCTTGTTATCCTGTCTTCGCGAGAATGGGTCGCCTCTGGTGTCCGCATCCTTCGGGTCAAGCTAGGGAAGAAGGGCGTGCGAGGATCAACGGCGGCGTCGAGCTTTCCTCAGCCGATCATGGCGGTGGCGGCTCTCGGACTCCTTCCGACGGCGCGAGGGGAAATAGGAGGAGGGGAACTGGCGAGGCTAGGGTTAGGGGAGGCGCTAGGGTCGCTTATAACCCTCACACTACAAGCCAGGGCCTTCTGATGGAGGAGGAGGTTGATCTGGTGGTGGCTATGGAGTCGTACGAAGGTGACGTTGACGGAGGAAGGAGAAGGACGCGTTGGTGGGCTCCGGGCCGAGACCAACAGATCCTGGGCCGCTCTATCTCTCCCTCTGCTGCAAGGCTTTTCAATAAAACAGAACCAGAATGATTGACATAATATAGGGGCCAAAAGGAAAAGGTTTTCGACAAAATGAAATTATATGTGCTCTTCTAAAATCATGCCACAATTTATAAAATAAATTGGGCAATTTTTGGAAGAGTTTAAACAAAACTCTTTTATTTAAAATAGGCTCTGTTTTAAAATAAAAATCAAAAGGAAAAATAAAATAAAACCAAAGGGGTTGCCTCCACAACTAATAAGAAGAATATTAGAAAAGGAGGAACTTTTTTATTGAGGCATAACTCGAAACTTTTAAATCTACCACAATTAATTGGAAGGGAGGGGGTTTTGAAACCATGGTGCAACAAGTGGGTTTGAAGGAGCTCTTGTTGCACCCACTCATATTGCACAAGCCTAAACACATCCACACATACAGTCACACATCAATCACCAAAGGTGCAACACAAAACAACAGGACAAAAGATAGGAGATGTTATGCATGATGACATGATGCACATAAGATAATGACACAAAGATGGGCTCACACTCATATAATTAACATGCCAAGGTTTCCATACAGGGAAAGATTACAAGAGGGGGAAAGAATTGCATTGGGGCTATCACGGAATAAGGAGTGGATGGGTACTGGAATAAGTGAAGGGGCCCACGTGGGACCCGTAAGCCAGGGGGCGCGCCAAGGGGGTGGCCGCGCCCTGCAGGCTGGTGGCTCACTGGTGCGACCCCCTGATGTGTTCTTAGTACCAGAAATTCTTAAATAATCCAGAAAAAATCATACTGAATTTTCAGGGAGTTCTGAGAACTTTTATTTTTCACATCATTTTTCTATTGTACGGTTAAATCGGAAAACAGAGAAATAATAACTTTTTTACTAAAATGAAACTACGGAACAAAAAATAAAAGTTGGGGACAGAAGTTTGTGCTTTCTAAATTCATCCATCTCATGCGTGTCAAAAAGAATCCATCAATAAGGTTGATCAAGTCAAATTGACAAACTTTTTTCCAATTGCATGGAACTGGAGAACTTTCGAATAACACTAGGTTACCTCATTGGGGATATGCATGTCCCCAACAATAAGTATATCAGATTTCTTCTTGGCAGTCGGTAGATGGAATTCAAAGTCTCCAATAATGAACGTTGGAATTTTTTCAATGGAGTTGATGTTATGAACTGGAGATTGTTTCTTCGGAAAGTGTACGGTATGCTCATTAGCATTGACATGGAAAGTGGCATTACCTTTGTTGTAATCAATAATAGCCACTGCAGTATTCAGAAAGGGTCTACCAAGGATGATCGACAAATTGTCATCCTCGGGAATATCAAGTATAGCAATGTTCGTTAGGATAGTAACGTTTGCAACCACAAAAGGCACATCCTCACAAATACCGATAGGTAAAGAGTTGATTTATCAACCATTTGCAGAGAGATTTCAGTAGGTGTCAAATTATTCATGTGAAGGCTATGATATAAAGAGAATGTCATAACACTAACACCAGCTCCAAGGTCACATAAAGCAGTTCTAACATAATTTCCTTTAATAGAGCATGGTATAGTAGGTACTCCGGGATCTCCCAGTTATTTTTGTATTCCACCCTTACAAGTATAATTAGCAAGCATGGTGGAAATCTCAGCTTCACGTATCTTTCTTTTATTTGTAACAATATCTTTCATGTACTTAGCATAAGGAGACATTTTCAGAATATCAGTTAAGCGCATACGAAAAAGACAGGTCTCGGCATTTTAGCAAAGGGCTCAAAATCCTCATCATCCTTTTTCTTGGATGGTTTAGGAGGAAAGGGCATGGGTTTCTAAACCCATGGTTCTCTTTCTCTACCATGCTTCCTAATAACAAAATCTCTTTTATCATATCTCTTATTCTTAGGTTGTGGGTTATCAAGATCAACAACAGGTTCAATCTCCACATCATTGGCATTACTAGGTTGAGCATCAACATGAACATCATCATTAATATTATCGCTAGGTTCATGTTCATTACCAGATTGTGTCTGAGCATCTGAAATAGAGATATCATTTAGGTTTTCGTGTGACTCTATAACAGTTTCACTAGCAGAATGCAAAGTCCTATCATCATTATTTTTGTTTTTAATAGAAGGACAAGGTACATTAATATTATCTCTCTGAGAATCTTGCTCGACTCTCTTAGGATGGCCCTCGGGATACAAAGCTTCCTGAGTCATTCTACCACCTCTAGTCACAACTCTAACAGAATGATCATTGTTCTTACTAGTCATCTCATTGAGCAAATCATTTTGTGCCTTAAGTACATGTTCTACTTGAGTAGTTACCATGGAAACATGTTTACTAATAAGTCTAAGGTCATTAAAAGTTCTACTCATATAATCACCCAAGCGATCAAGCATGTAAGCATTATGCTTCAACTGTCTACTAACATAAGCATTGAAATTTTCTTGTTTAACAACAAAGTTATCAAATTCATCCAAGCATTGGCTAGCACACTTAGTATAAGGAATATCACCTTCATCAAATCTACGAAGAGAATTTACATCTACTACGTGTGACGGGTTATCAAGACCATGTATTTCTTCAATAGGTGGTAGATTCTTAACATCTTCAGCTTCAATACCTTTTCCTTTCATAGATTTCTTTGCCTCTTGTATATCTTCAGGACTGAGGAATAAAATACCTCTTTTCTTCGGAGTTTGTTTTGGAGGTGGTTCGGGAATAGCCCAATCATTATCGTTGATCAATATATAATTCTATAGTAGTTCAGCTTGTTCAACAGTTTGTTCCCCGAAAACACAACCAGCACAACTATCTAGGTGGTCCCTAGAGCATCGGTTAGTCCATTATAAAACATATCAAGTATTTCATTTTCTTGAGAGGGTGATCAGGCAAAGCATTAAGTAGCTGGAGAAGCCTCCCCCAAGCTTGTTGGAGACTCTCTTCTTCAATTTGCACAAAGTTTAATATTTCCTGCAAGGCAGCTTGTTCTTATGGGCAGGAAAATATTTTTCAGAGAAGTAGTAAATCATATCTAGGGGACTACGCACACAACCAGGAGCAAAAGAATTAAATCATATGTTAGCATCACCCTTTAATGAGAACGGAAATAGCTTAAGAATATAGTAGTAACGAATTTTTTACTCATGAGTAAATAGGATGGCTATATCATTCAATTTACTAAGGTTTGCCACAATAGTTTTAGATTCATAACCATGAAAAGGATCAGATTCTACCAAAGTAATTAACTCAGGATCGACACAGAATTCATAATCCTTCTGAGTAACACACATAGGTAAAGTAGCAAACTTGGGATCATATTGCATTCTAGCATCCAAAGATTTTTCCTTCCACTTGCATAACAATTTCTTTAGATCATCTCTATCCTTACAAGCAATAAGGTCCCTAGCTACTTCTCCTTCCATAAATTAACCCTCATGTATATTAGGCAATTCATATCTAGGAAAGCTAGGTCTAGCAGGTGAATTATAGTGTTCAGTTTCATCAGATTCAACAATATTATCGGTTTCAGCATTCACTCTAGCAATTTGTTCATAAAGAGAATTCACCAAGTGGCACAGTAGTATCAAGCAAAGTATCATCATAAGCATCATGCATAGCAGAAGTAGTATCATCAATTACTTGCGATATATCAAATTCAGTAGCAGGTGGTGGTGTCACAAATTTACTCATAACAGACGGTGAATCAAGTGCAGAGCTAGATGGCAGTTCCTTACCTACCCTCGTAGTTGAGGGGTAGATCTTGGTTTTACCATCTTTCAGATTCTTCATAGTGATCAAAGGATATAAATTCCAAATGACTTAGAGAATAAATATATGCTCCCCGGCAACGGCGCCAGAAAAAGGTCTTGATAACCCACAAGTATAGGGGAACGTAACAGTTTTCGAGGGTAGAGTATTTTTTATTACATCTAGAAATATTCTCCATAAATTTTCAAGTCAATCCAAGAACTTTTATTTCTGCACAAAAGTAACACCAAGGAAATTCAGTTGAAAACAACGTCAGTCCAGGTTAGTTCCATTCAAATCATGCAAATTAGAATGAAAAACAAGGGCAAAAGAGTTTGGAAAAGTAGATATGTTGGAGACATATCACCCCCTCCTTCTCCCCTTGCGCCGCCAGGGACGCCTCCAGACCTCCATTGTCGCCATGGTTTCTTCCTGCTCGAGCTCAACACCAGCGTAGGCAGCGCCCCCCCCTTCTTCCCCAGCAGCACCTAGAGGACGCGGACGCCAAGGCCGACCCGTTCCCATAAAGATCAGACGCCAGGTTCTTCTTGTTGGAAATATGCCCTAGAGGCAGTAATAAAGTTGTTATTATTATATTTCCAGTTCATGAAAATTGTCTATTATTCATGCTATAATTGTATTAACCAGAAACCGTAATACATGTGTGAATATATAGATCACGATGTGTCCCTAGTGAGCCTCTCGTTGGCTAGCTCATGGTTTCTTGATCATGGACATTGGATGTCATTGGTAATGGAACCACATCACTGGGAATGATGTGATGGACAAGACCCAATCCTAATCATAGCACTAGATTGTGTTGTTCGTCTGCTAAAGCTTTTCTAATGTCAAGTATCGTTTCCTTAGACCGTGCGATTGTGCAACTCTCGGATACCGTAGGAGTTCTTTGGGTGTATCAAACCTCAGAACGTAACTGGGTGATTATAAAGGTGCACTACAGGTATCTCCGAAACTGTTTTTCGGGTTGTACGAATCGAGACTAGGATTTGTCACTCTGGGTGACGGAGAGGTATCTCTGGGCCCACTCGGTAATCCATCATCATATTGAGCTCAGTGTGACTAAGGAGATAGCCACGGTATGATGTGTTATGGAACGAGTAAAGAGACTTGTCGGTAACAAGATTGAACAAGGTATAGGGATACCGACGATCGAATCTCGGGCAAGTATCATACCAGTAGACAAAGGGAATTGCATACGGGATTGATTGAATCCCCGACATCGTGCTCATCCTATGAGATCATCGAGGAACATGCGGGAACCAACATGGATATCCAGACCCCGCTGTTGGTTATTGACCGGAGAGGTGTCTCGGTCATGTCTGCATGTCTCCCGAACCCGTAGGGTCTACACACTTAAGGTTTGATGACGCTAGGGTTATAGGAAAATAGTGTGCATGGTTACGAAGGTTATTTGGAGTACCGGATGAGATCCCGGACGTCACGAGGAGTTTCGGAATGGTCCGGAGGTAAAGAATTATATATAGGAAGTGAGGATTTGGTCACCGAAATAGTTTCGGGCGACACCGGTAATGTACCGGGACCACCGGAAGGGTTCCGGGGGTCCACCGGCAAGGGCCACCAGCCCCAAGTTGCTAGATGGGCTAAGAGTGGGTGGGAACCAGCCCATATGTGGGCTGGTGCGCCTCCACAACCAGCCCAAGGCGCACAAGGGGTGGAGAGAGGGGAAACCCTAGGCGTGGGAGGCCACCTTGGGCCTCAAAGGCCCACCCTAGGGCCCTCCACCCTTAGCCGCCGCCCTCCTTGGCCTCTAGGGCTGCCGCACCCTTTAGGGTGGGAAACCCTAAAAGGTGGGCACCTCCTCCCTCTCCTCCTATAAATAGTGGAGGGTTTGGGGGTGATTTGAGACAACAATTGCCTCTCTCTCGGCGCAGCCCTACACCTCCTCCTCCTCGTCCTCCATAGTGCTTGGCGAAGCTCTCTCGGAGTATCACGTAGATCCACTGTCACCACGTCGTCGTGCTGCCGAAGCTCTCCCACAACCTCTCCTCCATCCTTGTTGGATCAAGGCGTTGGAGACATCACCGTGCTGCACGTGTGTTGAACACGGAGGCGCCGACGTTCGGCGCATAGATCAGAATCCACCGCGATCTGAATCGCTGCGAGTACGACTCCATCAACCGCGTTCTAGCAACGCTTCCGCTTAGCGATCTTCAAAGGTATGAAGATGATGTACAACCTCTCTTGTTTCTTGTTTCTCCATAGATAGATCCTTGTATGGCGTAGGAAATTTTTTGAAATTACTACGATCCCGAACAGTGGCATCCGAGCCAAGGTTCTATGCGTAGATTCTATGCACAAGTAGAACACAAAAGTTTTGGGTGCTGATTTTGTCAATTTCTTGTCGTTACTAGTATTATCTTGATTCGGCGGCATCGTGGGATGAAGCGTCCCGGACCGACTTCACACGTACACTTACGTGAGACTGGTTCCACCGACCGACATGCACTAGTTGCATCAGGTGGCTAGCGGGTGTTTGTCTCTCCCACTTTAGTCGGATCGGATTCGATGAAGAGGGTCCTTATGAAGGGTAAATAGCATTGGTATATCAACATTGTGGCTGTCACGTAGGTAAGAAGCGTTCTTGCTAGAAACCCTAATTAGCCACGTAAAACTTGCAACAACAGTTAGAGGACGTCTAACTTGTTTTTGTAGGGTATACTATGTGATGTGATATGGCCAAAAGGATGTGATGTTACATATGTGATGTATGAGATTGATCATGTTCTTGTAATAGGATTCACTACTTCCATGTCGATGAGTATGACAACCGGCAAGAACCATAGGAGTTGTCTTAATTTATTGTATGAGATGCAACGCCATGTTGATTACTTTACTTTATCGCTAACGGTTATCTATAGTAGTAGAAGTAATAGTTGGCGTGACGACTTCACGGAGACACAATGATGGAGATCGTGATGATGGAGTTCATGGTGTCATGCCGGTGACAATGATGATCATGGTGCCCCGAAGATGGAGATCAAAGGAGCAAGATGATATTGGACATATCATGTCACTATATGATTGCATGTGATGTTTATCATGTTTTTAATCTTATTGCTTAGAATGACGGTAGAAAAGATAAGATGATCCCTCATTAAAATTTTGAGATAAGTATTCCCCTAAGTGTGCACCGTTGCAAAGATTCGTTGTCTCGAAGCACCACGACATGATCGGGTGTGATAGATTCTAACGTTCGCATACAATGGGTGTAAGCCGGTTTACACACGCAAAACACTTAGGTTGACTCGACGAGCCTAGCATGTACAGACATGGCCTCGAATACTGGAGACCGAAAGGTCAAACATGAGTCGTATGGTTGATACGATGAGCATGGAGATGCTCACCATTGATGACTAGTCCGTCTCACGTGATGATCGGACACGGGCTAGTCGACGTGGATCATGTAACACTTGGATGACTAGAGGGATGTCAATCTAAGTGGGAGTTCATTAGTAATTTGATTAGATGAACTTAATTATCATGACCTTAGTCTAAAATTCTCTTTACAAATATTGTACATCCAATGGACAACGCAAATATCACATTCAACTTCAACGCGTTCCTAGAGAAAACCAAGCTGAAAGACGATGGGAGCAATTATGCGGACTAGACTTGTAACTTAAAGCTCATACTCATGGATTCCAACAAGGCATATGTCTTTGATGCACCGCTAGGTTATCCTCCTGTTCCCGCAGCAGACCAGGATGCCAGGAACGCCTGGCAGTCGCGGAGTGATGACTACTCTCTCGTTCAGTGCGCCATGCTTTACAATTAAGAACTAGGGCACCAAAGGCATTTTGAGCAACACGGGCCATATGAGATGTTCGAGGAGCTGAAACCGTTTTTTCAAGCTCATGCCCGGTCGAGAGGTATGAAGTCTCTGATAAGTTCTTTAGCTGTAAGATGGAGGATAATAGTTTTGTCAATGAGCACATACTCGGAATTTCAGGGTTGCACAACCGCTTGACTCAGCTAGGAGTTGAACTTTTGGATGATTCGGTCATTGAAAGAATCCTCCAGTCGCTTCCACCTAGCTATAAAGGCTTTGTGATGAATTGCAACATGCAAGGGATGGAAAAGACTATTACCTAGTTGTATTCAATGCTGAAATATGCGGAGGTAGAAATCAAGAAAGAGCATCAAGTGTTGATGGTCAATAAGACCACCAGTTTCAAGAACGGCAAGGGTAAGAAAAGCTTCAAGAAAGACGGCAAAGTAGTTGCCGCACCCGGTAAGCCAGTTGCCGGGAAGAAGTCAAAGAAAAGACCCAAGCCTGAGACTGAGTGCTATTACTACAAGGGAACTGGCCACTGGAAGCGGAATTGCCCCAAGTACTTAGCGGACAAGAAGGCCGGCAACGTCAAAGGTATATGTGATATACTTGTTATTGATGTGTACCTTACCAGCGCTCGTAGTAGCTCTTGTGTATTTGATACTGGTGTTGTTGCTCATGTTTGCAACTCTAAGCAGGAAATGCAGAACAAGCGTAGGCTGGCTAAGGACGAGGTGACGACGCGCGTCAGGAATGGTTCCAAGGTCGATGTGACCGCCGTCGGCAAGCTACCTCTACATCTTCCTTCGGGATTAGTTTTAAACCTTAATAATTGTTATTTTGTACCAGCTTTGAGCATTAACATTGTATAGGGATCTTGCTTGATGCAAGATAGCTACTCATTTAAATCTGAGAATAATGGTTGTTCTATTTATATGAGTGTTATGTTTTATGGCCATGCCCTGCTGGTCAATGGTTTATTCTTGATGAATCTCGATCGTGATGTTACACATATTTTCATAGTGTGAGTACCAATAGATGTAAGATTGACAATGATAGTCCCACATACTTGTGGCACTGCCGCCTTGGTCATATCGATGTAAAGCACATGAAGAAACTCCATACAGATGGACTTTTGGAGTTACTTGATTTTGAATCATTTGACACATGCGAACCGTGCCTCATAGGCAAGATGACCAAGACTCTGTTCTCCGAAACAATGCAGCGAGCAACCAAATTGTTGGAGATAATACATACTGATGTATGCGGTCCAATGAGTGTTGAAGCTCGCGGTGGCTATCGTTATGTTCTCACCCTCACTGATGATTTAAATAGATATGGGTATGTCTACTTAATGAACCACAAGTCTGAAACCTTTGAAAAGTTCAAGGAATTTCAGAGTGAGGTGGAGAATCAACGTGACAAGAAAATGAAGTTTCTATGATCTGATCGTGGAGGAGAATATTTGAGTCACGAGTTTGGCACACACCTAAGCAAATGTGGAATTGTTTCATAACTCAGGCCGCGTGGCACACCGTAGCGTAATGGTGTGTCTGAATGTCGTAATCGCACTATATTGGATATGGTGCGATCTATGATTTCTCTTACCGATTTACCGCTATCATTTTGGGGATATGCTTTGGAAACCGCCGCATTCCCTTTAAATAGGGCTCCGTCCAAATCCGTTGAGACGACATCGTATGAATTATGGTTTGGCAAGAAACCTAAGTCATCGTTTCTTAAAGTTTGGGGCTACGATGCTTATGTGAAGAAACTTCAACCAGAGAAGCTCGAACCCAAAGCAAAAAATGCGTCTTCATAGGATACCCTAAGGAATCTATTGGGTACACCTTCTATCTAAGATCCGGCAAGATCTTTGTTGCCAAGAACGGATCCTTTCTAGATAAAGAGTTTCTCTCGAAAGAAGTAAGTGGGTGGAAAATAGAACTTGATGAGGTAATTGTACCTCCTCTCGAAATGGAGAGTAGCGCAACGCAAGAAAATGTTTCTGAGACGCGTGCACCAGCTAGAGATGAAGTTAATGATGATGATCATGAAACTTTGGATCAAGTTACTATTGAACCTTGAAGGTTGACAAGGGTACGTTACGCACCAGGGTGGTATGGCAACCCTATCATGGAAATCATGTTGTTCGACAACAGTGAACCTTCAAACTATGAAGAAGCGATGGCGGGCCCGGATTCCAACAAATGGCTTGAGGCCATGAAATCCGAGATAAAATCCATGTATGACAACAAATTATGGACTTTGGTGGAATTACCCGATGATCGGTGAGCCATAGCAAATAAATGGATTTTTAAGAAGAAGGCTGACGCGGATGGTAATGTGACCATCTATAAGGCTCGACTTGTCGCTAAGGGTTATCGATAAGTTCAAGGGATTGACTACGATGAGACCTTCTCAGCCGTAGAGATGCTAAAGTCGGTCTGAATTATGCTAGCAATTACCGCATTTTATGATTATGAAATGTGGCAAATGGACGTCAAAACAGCATTCCTGAATGGCTTTCTTAAAGAAGAATTGTATATGAGACATAAGGAAGGTTTTGTCGATCCTAGCAATGCTAACAAGGTATGCAAGATCCAGCGCTCCATCTATGGGTTGGTGCGAGCATCTTGGAGTTGGAACATTCGCTTTGATGAGGTGATCAAAGCGTTTGGGTTTGGACAGACTTACGGAGAAGCCTGTATTTACAAGAAAGTGAGTGGGAGCTCTTTAGCATTTCTCATATTATACGTGGATGACATATTGTTGATGGGAAATGATATGGAACTATTGGAAAGCATCAAGGCCTATTTGAATAATAGTTTTTCAATGAAGGACCTTTGAGAAGCTGCTTACATATTAGGCATCAAGATCCATAAAGATAGATTGAGATGCCTCATAGGTCTTTCACAAAGCACATACCTTGACAAGATATTGAAGAAGTTCAATATGGATAAGGCTAAGAAGGGGTTCTTGCCTGTATTACAAGGTGTGAGGTTGCGTACGACTCAACGCCCGACCCCTGCGGAAGATAGAGAAAAGATGAGTACCGTCCCCTATTCTTCAGCCATAGGCTCTATCATGTATGCCATGTTGTGTACCATACCTGATGTGAACCTTGCCATAAGTTTGGTAGGGAGGTACTAGAGTGATCCAGGAGTGGATCGCTGGACAGCGGTCAACAATATCCTAAAGTACCTGAAAAGGACTAAAGATTTGTTTCTTGTTTATGGAGGTGCCGAAGAGCTCGTCGTAAAGGATTACATCGATGCTAGCTTCCACACTGATCCGGATGACTCTAAGTCACAAACCGGATACGTGTATCTTTTGAATAATGGGCAGTTAGCTAGTGCAGTTGCAAGCAAAGCGTCGTGGCGGCATCTACATGTGAAGCGGAATACATAGCTGCTTCGGAAGCAGCACAGGAAGGAGTCTGGATGAAGGATTTAATCACTGACCTAGGAGTGTTTCCAAGTGTGTCACGTCCGATGACTCTGTTCTGTGACAACACTGGAGCTATTGACATTGCAAAGGAGCCCAAGATTCACAAGAAGACCAAGCACATCAAGCGCCGCTTCAACTCCATTTGTGGATACATCCAGGATGGAGATATAGATATTTGTAAAGTACATACGGATCTGAATGTCGCAGACATGTTGACTAAACCACTTCCACAGGCAAAGCATGATGAGCACCAGAACTCTATGGGATTCGATTCATCACAATATAACTAGATTATTGACTCTAGTGCAAGTGGGAGACTGTTGGAAATATGCCCTAGAGGCAATTATAAAGTTGTTATTATTATATTTCCTGTTAATGATAATTGTCTATTATTCATGCTATAATTGTATAAACAAAAAACCGTAATACATGTGTGAATATATAGATCACAATGTATCCCTAGTGAGACTCTAGTTGGCTATCTCATTGATCAATAGATGATCATGGTTTCTTGATCATGGACATTGGATGTCATTGGTAACGGGGTCACATCATTGGGAATGATGTGATGGACAAGACCCAATCCTAAGCATAGCACTAGATCGTGTTGTTCGTCTACTAAAGCTTTTCTAATGTCAAGTATCATTTCCTTAGACCATGAGATTGTGCAACTCCCGGATACCGTAGGAGCGCTTTGGGTGTATCAAACATCACAACGTAACTGGGTGATTATAAAGGTGCACTACAGGTATCGCTGAAAGTGTCTGTTCGGTTGTACGAATGGAGACTGGGATTTATCACTCAATGTGACGGAGAGGTATCTCTAGGCCCACTTGGTAATCCATCATCACATTGAGCTCAGTGCGACTAAGGAGTTAGCCCCGGGATGATGTATTACAGAACGAGTAAAGAGACTTGCCAGTAACGAGATTGAACAAGGTATAGGGATACCGACGATTGAATCTCGGGCAAGTATCATACGGTAGACAAAGGGAATTGCATACGGGGTTGATTCAATCCCCGACATCGTGGTTCATACGATGAGATCATCGAGGAACATGTGGGAACCAACATGGATATCCATACCCCACTGTTTATTATTGACTAGAGAGGTGTCTCGGTCATGTCTGCATGTCTCCCGAACCCATAGGGTCTACACACTTAAGGTTTGATGACGCTAGGGTTATAGGGAATTAGTGTATGTGGTTACCGAATGTTGTTCGGAGTCCCGGATGAGATCCCGGACGTCACAAGGAGATCTGGAATGGTTCGGAGGTAAATAATTATATATAGGAAGTGAGGATTTGGTCACCGAAATTGTTTTGGGCGACACCGGTAATGTACCGGGACCACCAGAAGCGTTTCGGGGGTCCACCGGCAAGGGCCACCAGCCCCAAGTTGCTACATGGTCTAAGAGTGGGTGGGAACCAGCCCATATGTGGGCTGGTGTGCCTCCACAATCAGCCCAAGGCGCACAAGGGGTTGAGAGAGGGGAAACCCTAGGCGTGGGAGGCCACCTTGGGCCTCAAAGGCCCACCCTAGGGCCCTCCACCCTTGGCCGCCACCCTCCTTGGCCTCTAGGGCTGCCGCATCCTTTAGGGTGGGAAACCCTAAAGGGTGGGCACCTCCTCCCTCTCCTCCTATAAATAGTGGAGGGTTTGGGGCTGATTTGAGACAACAATTGCCTCTCTCTCGGCACAGACCTACACCACCTCCTCTTCGTCCTACATTGTGCTTGGGAAGCTCTGTCCGAGTACCACGTAGCTCCACCGTCACCATGTCGTTGTGCTGCTGGAGCTCTCCCTCAACCTCTCCTCCATCCTTGTTGTATCAAGTCGTTGGATACGTTACCGGGCTGCACGTGTGTTGAACGCGGAGGCACCGACGTTCGGCGCATAGATTGGAATCCACCGCGATCTGAATCGCTGCAAATACGACTCCATCAACCGCGTTCTAGCAACGCTTCCGCTTAGTGCTCTTCAAAGGTATGAAGATTCTCAAAAACCTCTCTTGTTGCTTGTTTTTCCATAGATAGATCCTTCTATGGCGTAGGAATTTTTTTGAAATTACTATGATCCCCAACACTTCTTCCTCGACGTCCGTGACAACCGGTGCTTGGGCCACCTCCAGCGACTCTTGTGCAAAGAACCTTGACGTCATCGCTGCAATTTCTCTCCTGTGTGTCGGGATCTTTCTCCTCTGCCCCTCGGTGAGTGCCTCCTCCGCTTCCCCTTGCCCTGTCTCCCTGCGTAGTGTGCTCATCGTCGCCCATGCTACCTCGAGCGTTGCATCATCGTAGTTGCACAAGCGCTGCTGCACTGGTGCACCCCGTCGTGTTCATGCATCCATGGGCTTGCAGTTCCCCCTGCATCGTAGACGCGTGCACCCCTGCGTAGCGCCCCGTTCGGCCGATGCAAGGGTGCACCGACGAGGTTCATCGTCGGCGCCTCTCTGTTGAACACACAAGGTGCCCTCCCCTTTCTTTGCATGTCGTCTAGAGTGGATCCCCTCTCTGAGCAGATCCACCACCCCTAGCCCAGTGGCAACTGATACGTGCAAAACGTATCTATAATTTCTGATTGTTCCATGATCTTTTGGGTGACATTGTTATATGTTTTGCTACACTTCTATATCATTTTACACATATTTGGACTAACCTACTAACTCAGTGCACCCAGTGCCAGTTTCTGTCTACTGACGTCTATTTTGCAAGGGCTTTTACCCAATTTTCCGAAGCTCGAAAAATCCCGAGAAAAATATATAAAAAATCACCGTAACGAAAGCTTCCAGATCATCGAAGATGGGCCAGAGGGGGGCCAAGGGCCGCCCAGGCGACCTGTGGGCGCGGCCTACCCCCTGGCCGCGCCAAGAGGCCGCCTGGGTGGGTCCCACATCCTCTGGTGCCCTCCTTCGGCCTATATTTACTCCTCCGAGAGAAAACCCTTCCATTGGATACAGAATCGCGAATTTCTCCATCGTTCCGCCGCCACAGCGCTTCCAAGATTGGGAGCGTCAGGAGACCTATTCCCGACACCCTGTCGGAGGGAGGATTGACCTCCGGGAACTTCTCCACCGCCATGGATGCTTCCCGGACCTGCCGTGAGTATTCCTCCTTGGACCATGAGTCCATGACCAGTAGTTATGTGATGTCTTCTCTCTAATTTTGTGCTTCAATGGTTAGTCCTTGTGAGCTGCCCTACATGATCAAGGCATCTATGTAATTCTCTTGCTATTGCTATGCTCGGTTTGTTGGGATCCGATGGGTTATGAGATTATGTTCAGATTGTTATGAGTTGTATGTTTGATTATCCTTTTATATTATGTTCCTTAGTGATTCATGCATGTTCTCCCTTTCTCTTTATTGCTTTGGCCGAGTAGTAGATTGTAACTCCAAGAGGGAGCGTTATGCATGATTGTGGGTTCATGCCCCTCGATGTCTAGCTTGAGTGACAGAAACATGAGACTAGGGGATGTGCTGTTGCCACAGGGAGAAAACAACGGTGCTTGTGACCACGGTTAAAAGGATCTTTTTACCTTACGCATATCTTGTTAATGCAGTTGTCCGTTGCTTTGAGTTTACACTTTGGGTGGGGCTCGCAACTTAATACCGGCAAGATGTTCTGGATAGATATCTCAAGGTGGATAATTAGTAAGTAGATGCTGATGAATAAACGGTCTACTTTTCTTGGCGTATTGCCCATTACTATTGAACCTCTAACTATCAAGTAGCATAATTAGCATTGCGGTGCGTCCATAATTTTGTCAATTGCCCAACTGCAATTTATTTACCCAAGCATAGTTATTTTTCGTCTTCTGGGAGAGAGACATCACTAGTGAACATCATGTTACTCCGGTCCATATCACCATCATTGTTTACACCTCCATCATTTACCGCTTTCATTTACTTTTCCGTTGAAATCACTATTACATTCCCGCTTGTGTTTTGATCCTTCGCAAACTACAAGGCCGGAGAGATTGACAACCGATTTGTATTCGTTGGGAGCAAAGTTATTTGTTGTGTGTGCAGGTCCACGTCTTCTGCTAGTGCCAGGGTAGGAGACACCTACTTGTTGAGCCTAGGAGTCCTCCTAGTTCGATAAACCTTACAGTCTCCGTGTAAGGGAAAACTTGCTGCTGACTACATCTCAACCATCCACTTGGGGTAACCAACGAGGTGCGAGAAGTATATACATCATCTTGTCATCAAGCAAAGTTTTCTGGCGCCATTACCAGGGAACTCAAGTCTTCAAGATCGGGGAGTTGCACTCTATCCTATACCTTTGCTTTTTAGTCTTGTTAGTTTGCTTTTTAGTTTTTTGCTTTAGAGTATTATAGCAAAAAAACCACCCAAAAAATAGTTACTTTGCTTTTAGTTGTCAAAGATTGTTAGGATTTGGTGCTTTGAGGGAATCTAAGGTCCTATATTTCCATCAAAGGGTTGGAGAAGATGTGAAGGAAGCTTGGGATAGATTTTCTGAAGCACATAAAAGAATTATGCCTTGGATCCCTATCAAAATTGTGCTTAGAAATTTTTAGCATGGTCTTTTTAGGTGGTGTCAACACTCTGTTGATATTAAAGATGAAGGAAAAAATATACAGAGTGATGAGGCTAGAGCTCTTGATATTATGCATGGTCAACCCAATTACTTTGTTTATGACCATGTATTTGACACTATTATAGACAAACTTGCTATCATTGAAAGAAGAATAGATGCTATAGACTTAAGAGAAAGAGAGAAACCCATGGTTGATAAGGAAATAATTCTGAAAATAGCTGATGACTCGGAGCCTTTTGTTAGAATTAGCATCTCTAACCAAGACTTCCTTGCTTATTGTGATATTGGATCCATGGTTTCTACAATGCCAAAAATTGGGACATGCTCTCGAGAAACAGATTCGGTCTACCTGACAGAAAAATTCGCCAAAAATCACCAGATCCTCTTTTTGATCTGAATTGTTTTGACACCAAGATTTATATAATTGTCTTCGTGGCATATGTTCTGAGTTTTTTGATTTGGGTTGCACAAGTGGCCCGAATGAATTAATTACCACCTGTTGTTCTGTTTTTCACAGATTCTGCCAAGTTTTGCGTTTTCATCATTTTCCAAATCTTAATTCCAGTAGATTTTCATGAAAATCATTAATTCCAGTAGGAAATGAATTATTTTATTAAGGGCACTAACCACTCTAATCAGCTTATGATGAGTTTCGTATGAAGGGAGTTTTCAAGTATGCGATGGGAGATCATGAAATAAGATACATGAGTGTCAAGCGCTAAAGCTTGGGGATGCCCCCATGCACCCCAAGAAATATTCAAGGAGACTCAAGCGTCTAAGCTTGGGGATGCCCCCGTTCATCCCCTTCTCTATCAACAATCATCAGTTCGTCCATCTCCATGTTATATTTTTATCACTTCATATGTTATGTGCTATGCTTGAAGCGTCCCGCTCTTTAATTTTTAGTTTGTTTTAGTTTTGCTTGCTGTTCATAACATGTCGGAACCTAGCCTACCTTGTTTGGGAGAGAAACACGCTCTATTCCACTCTAGAACACAACATAGGTTTTCATGCTTACCTTTTTTGTGTGTTCTCTATCTCTACATAGCTATTGTCATGCTTAGCTCTTAGTTTTAGTGCTATATCTTTTTAAGAGCTTTTATTTAGGTTGCTTTTGGAACTCTCTTGAGTTATCTTGCTTATCTTGTCTAGAGAGTTGGCTCGTTGCACTGAGTTGTGTGTCTTGCATGAGTAGGTAATTGAGGTTGCTATTTAAGTATAGTGGTAACTTGCAATAGTTTTGAGGTATTGATTTGAGTAATGTTTGGACTATCGGTGCCAAGAGCTTGAGCCTATTAGTGATAGGTGTTGTATTTTGGGAAATCCATGTGTTTTTCAAAAACTAAAAAATAGTTGAGAACTCTAGCTACTAAGTTCATCGCTAACCTCTGGAGGATGCGCAAGGATAGCCAAACCCCCAAACACTCCTCCTCAGGGTACTTGTCTCTTTGTGAATTTCCTAAAAGATAGAGAGTTACCGATAATAAGTGTATGAGTTCTTCGTACTAATGTGAGTATTAGATTGTTGGCACTTCCACCATTCATATTTTGCTAGCCTCTTCGGTACCGTGCATTGCCCTTTCTCACATTGAGAGTTCGTGCAAACTCCACCGGTGCATCCAAACCCATGACATTATACACTCTGTCATACATAAGCCTCATTATATCTTTCCTCAAAACAGCCACGATACCTACCTATTAAGGAATTCCATAGCCTTTCCAAGATACATTGCCATGCAACATCCACCATCAACAGATCAGCGCTGGTCAAGCTGAATTCATTCATCCATGGCTTAAACGCATTGAACGTGAAACTGCTAATTCTACACCAGAATCATCAAATGCTTCAATTGCTACAAATTCTTCAACTGCTCCTGTAGTGTCAAATTCCTCACTTGAGGAAAACACAAAGGTCACCAATGAAAATGCAGGGCTGAAGGAATTGTATGTGACAGGCATATAAAAAAGCCTCAAAGGACATCAAATCCTTTGTGATGTGCTCAAAAAGCAGATCTTGAACAGGAACCCGAGGAAAGAAGGAATTGCCTTTGAGAGGAAATTGAATGCTGATGGATCTTATTGGAACCTGAGCAGTATCCCAAAACCTCATGGGTTGCTGCTACTGGGCCTCCTTTTGATCCATCCAATCTAACTGGCTTTTCATGTGAATTATCCTATTCCTCAGATGAGTCATTTGACTCCAACTATAAACTGTTCAAAAAAATATGGTGAAGTATTTGCTCGATATGTTGGAACTAACTGCAAGAATGGCCCTCCCTTGAGGAAAATCTGGGTTCCCAAAAGTTTTCTTGGAAATCTTCAGGTCAATGTCCTCATGACATCACCGATGAAGAATTTGAACCCCAGATCAAATTCCTCAGGAGGACCAAAATCCTCAACTGGTCAAAATTATGCTCGTACCCATGCTAATGCTTCTAACATGCAGGGAAACTACAAGGAATATGAATATGAGTGTTACTCTTCAAATCATTATGTTCATAAATCCTCAAACCAGTTCTCTGCATATTCATATGAGTACTTTAACCCCCCTACTGCTAAGAGAAGTTCATTAGCTTCAATGCCTCATTTCTCATATGGTGCTTGCGGGATGATGAATGCTTTACCACCCCTTCAGATGTGGGTGGTGAAGAAATTGAACTAATCACTTGTGCAGGTCAGGTCTCCAGATGAAAATCATCATCTGAAGAATTTGCTGGAGACCTGAGGAAATGCTTGATAGGACGCAAGCTAATATTGATGAAATAGAAATATTTCACACGTCCTTATAGTTCTGTTATGATGAAATTGATATCATATTCTTCAAATCTGAAATATATGAGATGGTAAGCTGTACTAATTCATCTGCAGGATGACAAACCCAAGAGTACTGAGTGGGTTCTTGATAGTGGCGGCACATATCACATGACTGGTGATAAAAGCTTGCTGATGAATATGCCACTAATTTCATAACCTCTGAAGCAAATCACATATGCTGACAAAGGTAAAAGCAAGGTATTGGGACTTGGCAAAGTGGCTATTTCCAAGGATAGGCATACGGACAAAGTGATGCTTGTTGAATCCCTTGGATTTAACCTCATGTCAGTCTCGATGCTTTGTGATCTTGATATGATTGTTATCTTTGGTAGATATATATGTGTTGTGATCATGGAATCTGACAAATCCAAAGTCTTCGAAGGTGTCAGAAGAGGGGATTTGTACATTGTTGATTTCTCTACAGGTCCTCAACCAGCCACTTGCTTACTAGCAAAAACCTCAGAAGGGTGGATGTGGCATAGAAGACTCGGTCATGCAGGCATGAGGAATTTGCACACGCTCGCGAAGAAGAAGCATGTCATCGGTATCGAATCAGTCAAATTCCTCAAGGATCATCTCTGCGGTGCATGTGAATCTGGGAAAATGACCAGATCCAAGCATCCCTCGAAGATTATCATGACCACTACTCGTCCATTCGAATTGCTTCACATGGATCTATTTGGACCTACTCACTATGCCACACTAACAAATGCAACATATTTATATGGCTTCGTCATAGTTGATGATTACTCCAGATATACATGGGTGCATATCATCTTATATAAAACTGAAGTGCAGGAAATATTCAAACGATTTTCTTCAAGGGCCTCGACGAACTTCGGCATCAAGATCAAACATATCAGGAGTGATAACGGAACAGAGTTCAAAAACACTGGTCTTGATGATTATCTTGATCAACTTGGTATTACTCACGAATTATCTGCTCTGTATACTCCTCAACAGAATGGTGTCATCGAAAGGAAGAACATGACTCTGGTTGAGATGGCAAGAACCATGCTTGAATAATATCAGACTCCTCGTCGCTTTTGGCCTGAAGCAATCAACACTGCATACCATATCATCAACAGGGTATATCTTCACAAATTCCTCAAGAAAACCTCATATGAACTCCTGACTGATAAGAAACCCAATGTAAGTTATTTCAAAGTCTTCGGTGCAAAATGTTGGATTAGAGATCCTCACCATAGCTCAAAGTTTGCACCTATGGCACATGAGGGTTTTATGCTCGGTTATGGAAAGGACTCGCACACCTACAGAGTCTTCAACAACTATCACAATAAAGTTGTTGAGACTGTAGATGTGTGGTTTGATGAAACTAATGGCTCGGAAAGAGAGCAATTGCCTTCTGATCCAGATAAGTTGTCTCCTGAGGAAGCAATAAATCTCAAACCTACTGAAAACATTGTTCCCACTGAGGAAATTGATGAAGAAATCATCCCCATCACTGATGAAAATCAAGAAGGTGCTCCTGAGGAAATTGCTCCAGAACCAATTCGTCAGCCCAGCCGAAATCCTCAACCTGCTCATCCGAGGATTGCAAATGAAGTCGAACTTCACAAAATCCTCAATGACATCAATGCGCCAGGTCCTCTCACTCGCTCAAAAGCTTCACACTTAGTTAACTTTTGTGGGCATTTCTCCTTTGTATCTGTCACAGAACCCTCAAAAGTTGCTGAGGCTTTCCTAGAACCGGAGTGGATCCAAGCTATGCAAGACAAACTTCTTCAATTCAAGCTGAATGACGTATGGGAGCTCGTCAAACAACCAGATCCTCGCAAGCACAATATCATCGGAACCAAGTGGATTTTCCGAAACAAGCAAGATGAGGATGGTCAAGTGGTGAGGAATAAGGAACGACTTGTAGCCCAAGGCTACACCAAGTTGAAGGAATAGATTTTGATGAAACTTTTGCACCTCTTGCTAGACTTGAAGCTATTCGAATACTACTTGCTTATGCTAATCATCATAACATCATCTTATATCAAATGGATGTGAAAAGTGCATTCCTCAGTGGTAAGCTTGAGGAAGAAGTATATGTTGCTCAGCCCCGAGGTTTTGAGGATGCAAAGAATCCAGACAAAGTCTTCAGACTCAAAAAGGTGCTCTATGGTCTCAAGCAAGCCCCTCGGGCATGGTATGATACATTGAAGGAATTCCTCATGAAGAAAGGCTTCAAACCTGGTTCACTCGATCCAACTCTTTTCACTAAATCCTATGATAATGAGCTATTTGTGTGCCAGATATATGTCGATGACATTATATTTGGATGTACTCACAAACGATACAGTGATGAATTTGCTTACATGATGAGTGAAGAATATCAGATGTCTATGATGGGGGAGCTAAAATTTGTCAACAACGCAATGGCATCTTCATATCACAGGAGAAATACCTCAAGGATGTTCTGAGGAAATACCTCAAGGATGTTCTGAGAAATTCGACATGCATGAATGCAAAGGTGCGAATACTCCAATACCTACCAACGGCCATCTCTGCATTGACTAAAATGGTAAAGAATTCGATCAGCAGGTATATCGCTCTATGATTGGCTCTTTATTGTATTTATGTGCATCTAGGCCATATATAATGCTTAGTGTTTGCATGTGTGCATGTTTTCAAGCAAAACCGAAGGAATCACACCATAAGGCTGTGAAACATATTCTTCAATACTTAGCTCACACACCAACACTAGGATTATGGTACCCCAAGGGCTCAAATCTTCATCTCGTAGGCTATTCTGATTCTGACTATGCTGGTGACCGTGTGGATCGCAAGTCAACCTCTGGCACATGTCATTTCCTCGGAAGATCACTAGTTTGCTGGTCCTCAAAGAAGCAGAATTGCGTATCACTCTCCACTGCTGAAGCTGAGTACATTGCTGCTGGTTCATGCTGTGCTCAGTTGCTATGGATGAAGCAAACCCTCAAGGACTACGGCATCAACATGAAGAATGTGCCTCTCTACTGCGACAGTGAGAGTGCAATCAAGATTGCATACAACCCAGTACAGCACTCGAAGACCATGCACATCCAGATTCGTCATCATTTTCTTCGGGACCATTTCCTCAAGGGAAATATCCTCATCGACCATGTGAAGACTGATGATCAACTGGCAGATATCTTCACTAAGCCCTTGGATGAGAAAAGGTTTTGCAAGTTGCGATGTGAGCTAAATATCTTAGAGTCTTCAAATGTTTTGTAAAAACATGCACACATCCTAACACTTATCCAGAATTGATGACTTAGATGTGCAACACATGATGAATCGATTTTCTTCAACTAATGAAGAATATCACTCTGAGTGTGAAGAAATCAACGAAGAAATTGATTGTTAGGGCCCTACGACAATTGTATGCGGCGTCTGTAATCAACATTCTTATATGGTGGGTCACGCCACCGCCAACGTGAAATTCCTCAAGTTGAATTTCTTCAAAGTTTCATTTCTTCAAAATTTGATTTTCTTCAAAACAGTTGTTCCTCAAAAAAATCATTTTTCTTCAAAACTGAAATTCATCATAGTGATGATTTTCGTTTACCTAGATAGACTCAGATCTTAAGTCCGCAACAACATTCACTTATAGCTATTTCTTCAAGTTTATATTTCATCTAAGTGAATGTGATTAGACCCTACTTTCCCTCTATGCTATTCTCATCCAGTCTATTCAATTCTTCTTATGCGTTCTACTTGAAAGTTTGTTCAAAATCCTCACTGCATCCTTGTCAGCTGATGATTTTGTAGCAAAATCCTCAAATCTTCCAAAATGTTTTTTTAATGCATAGTAACTGAACCCCACTTTCCTCGTTCGGATAACCACGATCTCCACCACTTCTCTCGTGAGCTACACGTGTCCCGCGGAGTCGTATAGGCAGGGGCTATTTGGTCCGATATTTCCGTGCCAACAGTTACCACATGGCTATAAATATGTCCCCATCTCCCTCGGTAAAATCTTCTTCGTTCCATCGCCCTCCTGCTACAGCAAAGCTCCGAACCCTAGCGCCACCGTTGGAAGTCTCGACGCCGGTGAAGAAGAGCTTCACTGCCTCGACTTTTCCGTCGCTGAAACCACGCCGGAGTCGGACCATCCTCATCCGCCGCCGCCGTAGACGTCCTCTGCTGCCGAGTTAGGGCACATTGGACATGCACCGAAAGAGCTTCTACTGCTACTCTTCTCTGTTCTTCGTGCGTGCCATCTAGGGTAAATAAAAACCCTATTTTTACAGCAAGTTTGATCTACTATTTTACCTCTGAGATGTGAAATCTGTTTTTCCTCAAGAATCCATCCGTTACTTTCCCTCAAACACTGCCTATCACCAAACTATTGATGAACTTCACTAAGCATCTAAGATTTTCATGAGATTCCTCAGTTGTGCGAATTTTCGGATATGTACAACTCTGGAAGCCAAGAACAGTATGCTTAGGAAAATTCCTCAACCACTGGTCAAATTCCTCAACTGTCAAAATCTTTCATTTTCTTCAAATCTGAGAACGCATATGACCTCTCCAAATTCCTCGCAACTATACTCTGTTCACAGGTACACACATGTCAGCTGATGAATCTCTTGGTTCTCATCAAATTAACTCATTTGCCGCATTTCTTGAAGAAAATCTTCAAGTCTCATCAGAATCCTCAAGAGTTCAATCTCATCAGCAAAATCCTCAGCTGAAGGAAATGGAGGATGAAAGGAAGCAAAAGGGAGGCAAGAAACTTGAGCAAAACACTATCATAGATATCCCTGAGGATATATACCTGGATTACTGCACTCTTGATGAAAATGAAACTATGCCCAAGAGAAAAATCAGGCTTCAGAAGATAGAACGCCGATGGGCTAAGGAGTGGAAGGAGTACAGATTCGTCACTCCCAAATATGCGAAGAAATTCGCTCTGAAGCCTCCTGGCAAATGGGCTCCACTTGAGGACTTTCAAGCAGCAGATCCCTCAAGCCTCAAAACACTTGATGATTATCCTGATGAAAAGGCAAAACACTTGTCAAAGCTCAAGAAGCAGGCATAGGCTGCTGTGAGGAAATTCAACGAATCATCTGCTGCTGCTTCAACTGCCGCTACTTCCTCTGCTGCTGAGACTTCTGGTACGACAATTCCTCAACAGAAGTTTGTGCCACCAAAACCAAAGGCTTCAAAGCATCAAGAGAAAACAGCTCCAGCATCAGCACCAACACCATCAGCGCCAAAACCCTCAGCACCACCACAGGCTTCAAAGCCTGAACAGAAGCCGATAGTGAAGCCACTGCCCGCTGCCTCCAGCTCCTCACTCCCATCTGCAACAAGCTCGGAGACAAAGTGTTCACCAACTCCTCTGAAGACTAAGGTGACTGCTCGGAGAGGAACAAGATCGAGCCCAAGAAAAATCATCACGGTCCCTTCTGCATCAGAAGGTAGTGATGAATTTGATGATGAAACTCTGCAAGCAATGATCAGAAACAAGCAAGAGAGGATAGCTCAAGCTTCTGGCAGCTCCATTCCTCTGGCCATGGACCCAAAAGTCCTCTTCGACTACATCAACATCTGGTATGAGGACCCCAACACTCCACTTGATGATTTGAAACTTCCCCCACGCATCAGCCACATGGTGGCCACATTCATCAACGAGGCCAAGTGGAAGGAGCAGCAAGCCAAGCCGGCCAAGGTTGCCAAGCTCAAAAAGGAGAAATTCCTCAGGAAGAATCTCCTGAACCTGACGCCAGATGCCCTTGTGTCAACACAGGCTGAGTTGAAGACTTTGACAGACAAGTACTCCAAGCTTTCTGACTGTCCAAGTCTCAAAAGCAGTTTCATCAAACTTGCCACTGAAGCTATTG
This sequence comes from Hordeum vulgare subsp. vulgare, assembly GCF_904849725.1. Lineage (NCBI taxonomy): Eukaryota > Viridiplantae > Streptophyta > Magnoliopsida > Poales > Poaceae > Hordeum > Hordeum vulgare. Next base: position 350,344,348 of record NC_058524.1, on the reverse strand, counting down.
ACAACTGCAACAAGAAGGCTGCCCCTCCAGTACCAACTCCTCAGCCTCTGATTGAAGAACCAGTTGATGAAACTGCTCATGCTGAGGAAATCCCTCAAGGAAGCCGTGTGGATGAACCAGCAATTGAGGAAATTACCACGGAAAATCCAGCTGATGAATGTGCTACAGCTGGTGAGACTAACTCTGCTCCAGCTGCTGCTTCAAAGGTAGCTGATGAATTTGTTCCAGCTGCTGCTTCAAAGCCAGCTGATGACTCTGCTCCAGCTGATTCCTCAAAGCGAGCTGATGAAAATGTCTCTGCTGAGAAAACACCTTCACCAAAAGCTTCAAAGGTGAAGAAGATGACTCCGTCTACATCAGACGTGAAAAAGACAAGGGCTGCTGAAAAGGAAGCCACGAAGAGAAAAGCCTCTTCAGCAGAAGAACACACTGAGGCCAAGCGCCTCAAAGCACTTGAAGAAAATGCTCCTCTGGATCATGTGCCTCTTAACAGCACTCCTTACCAAATGGTTACCTTCGCAAGCGAAGACCAGGAGCAAGGGCCAAACGAGGAAATGAAGGATGATGAATCTGAGGAACATACTGACGAGGAGATTCGCATTGACGATAGTCCTCAGCCTTCCATTCCTCATGAGGAAACTGCACAAGGATTAGCTGCACCAACTGATGAATCTGGCTCTGTCACCAAGCAAGCTGAGGAAGAACAAAGTGAAAATCCTCAGCCTGATGAAAGTCACGGTCCTGAGCAAAATCCTCAACCTGAGGATCAGGTTGACCCAACTCCTCCTCCTCGTGAGAAAAATCCTCAAGCTGAGGCTCAGGATGAACCCATTCCTCCTCCGGAGCAAAACCCTCAACAGGATGCTCCAATTGACGACATTCCTCAACGTGAAGTCCTCAACGTCCTTCATGAAGCTGGACTCTCCCCAATGTGCTCAGATATCTGTGATTGGAACAGTGAGCTCATTCTTCAATTTTATGTCACTCTTCACATATCAGGAGATCCCACAGACATCAACACATGGGTGTTTGACTGGATGACGCAAACAACACACTACAAGGCTCCTGCCATTGAGCTATTGCGTGAACTACCAGTGTCAATTCCCTCAGAGCAGGCCGTGAAGCTTTATGATGAGCGTGAGCTGCCTAACAAGATGATGGAAGTCCTCATGAAGCATTTGGCTAAGGGGCAACCACCAAGAACAACTTTCCTCATCCATGAGCTCAAATATGAACCAAGGACTGTTTACAGAATCCTCTGCAGTGTTCTTGCGCCGATCAAGGGCCATGATGATGACGACGATGTCGTAGGCATCATGAAGAATATCCTCTTCAACATTATCCATGGTATTCCCATCAACATTCATGATTTCTTCTTGAGGACTTTGGCCGACAATGCAATGTGTCCTTTTGACCACAAGACATATGCTCCATGGATCATGAGATTCATCAGAACAAGGTCAGGCATCAACTATCACGCTGATTTCAACAACCATCTTGGTTATATGCCTCCTATCAGGGTCAACAAGAAGACTTTTGAGCCTGTTGAAGGAAAAGGCAAGTCTGTCATCGATGAAGGCCGTAGGCCCCTTGATGGCCAGTTCAGAGAGCCCGAAGCATATTCTTCATGGGATGACACTGAGACTCATGTTCCAAGTCATGTTTCTCCTCGGGTGTTGAATACCAGAGAGCTTCTTCTCAGTCTTCACCGGAAGGTGGATCGGAATCACAAGTGGGTCAAACACCAATTTGGGACCATTGTGAAAACCCTCAATGAAACGCAGAATGCTATGAAGCTTAACCATCATTATCTTCATGAGGTTTTTGATCGCACCTGGGCCACACTTGCTCATCTGAAGACTCCGGCAGAACATGAAGAATTGGAGTTTGTGCGAGCCTTTGACTGGTCGTGGCCACCAAAGAAGAAATTCAGGCCAATTCCAGTTCCAGACCTTGAGGACAGTTCTTTTTCTTCATTCCGCACTGCTAAATCTGATGAAGAACAACAAGACACTGCCACCGGTCCAAGGAAGAAGACTGCTCCCAAAAATCCTCACGCATCTTCATCAACTGCCAAGGAGTGAAAGTCTTCACGGGCGTTAGTCCTCAGTTTGTCCCTTTTTGTCACTTGATGACAAAGGGGGAGAAACTTGAGAGTTAGTCTTCATGCGGGATATTTTGGGGCTTATGAACTATATTTAAGTTACAAACTCTTGGCTCTTCTGAAGTGTTTATGTAATGAGTTGTAACTTAAGCCCGATGGTACTCTAACGCTTTTGAACGTTTTTCTTCGCATGCTTATTCCTCAAAATTTTAATGCACGCATGCTGGAATTCGTCAGATACCATTTGTCATCATGCATCCTCAATTTCTCCATACTATATGTCGTATGTATGCATGGTTTACAAGACTTAGGGGGAGATCTCCATGATATAAATCATCAATGTGCATTTGCTGTGAAAAGAAAAATCCTCAAGATATGCACATCTTCAGGGGGAGTCTCTCTGAATCTTGATTTACACTTCCTATTTTTATCCCTGTTGAAGACTTAACCTAATTGTCATCAACCACCAAAAAGGGGGAGATTGTAAGTGCATCTAGTGCCCCTTAGTGATTTTGGTGGTTTGAAGACTTATAGGTTAAGTATCTAATGTGTTCTTGAGTGTACACAGGATCTATTTGAGGAGGTTGAAATATTTGATGAATATCAACCCCTAAAAATGTATATCTTCGGTTGAAGAAATTGGTCTGAAGCTGAAGATTTGAATCGTGAATAATTTGTGATGAAATTGATATTCCTCATAAAGGTATTGAAATTGAGGAATTCAGTGTGTCCTGAAGAAAATCATTCTGAAGACTTTGAAGCATGAAGATTTACTCTTTCTGTTTTGTTTTCTTCACACTTGAGTAATAGGAACACCGTACTGTTAAAGGGGGTCAAGGTAACACATTGGAATGAATTTCCTCATGATGCTTAATCCAAGCCTAATCCTACCAAAAGCCTCAAGTGAGGAATATGAGTGACATGAGGACTCTCACAGTTGAGGGTCCCGACCGTTTCGATAGCCACGCCACATCATTGGTCTTATCCACACCAACGGTCATATTAGTTAAGGGCATTAATGTCAAATCATGTCGGGATGCTCCCAGGCTATAAATAGCCGCCCCCCACAACCATTAGCTGGTTGGCTGCTCCGTTAGAAACTGACACTTGTCATAAGAGCAACCCAAATTCCTCAGAGTCGTCGAGAGTAATTCATCAGTGAGGAAATACCCCAAACACCAAACCACAAACCGAAAACCAAGTGATTGAGCATCACTGAAGAAGTTGTTCCTGTGTGGGACTGAAGCCTTTTACCTTTGAGGACTGTGCATCCTCCAGACGGTTAGGTGTCATGGTCTAGAGCAATCCAGCAGTCAATTGTGGATCGCCGGGTGACCAAGTTTGTGAGGGTTTGGAAGTCTGCCCTGAAGACTTACCACGAGTGTTGGGCGAGGACTGTGTGTTCTTAGCCCAAGGAGAATACGGTAGGGACTGTGTGTCCCGGGACTGTGTGTCTTTTGGTTTCAATACCAAGCTGCTCCAAACCAGATGTACAACTGTCACAGCAGTTGGAACTGGGTCATCAACTACTGTCTTCGCTATGAAACGGGTTCTAATTCCTCAACTCTTTGTATTCCTTAGATTATGTGTTGATGATTTTCACTGTCACTGTTTGAAGAATTTGCTGAAGACTTTCTCTGAAATTCCTCAACCCCAAATTCTTCACGCAAGTTAATCCTCATCTGTTTTCTGCATGCCTGCTTACTGTGCAAACTGTTTTCATATTCCTCATCCTGAAAAACTGTTGTAGTGAAACTTTGCACTCCTGATCCTTTGTTGTTTCCACTGTAAGTTAGTCATCCGTGAGGAATTTCCTCAAAAGGAATTTCCTCGGTCATGAAATTCTAAAAATCTCCTATTCACCCCCCCCCCTCTAGTCGATATAACGCACTTTCAGTACCGCTCCCTCGGAGATCCTCGGGGCGATAGTACCGCTCTGAGCAATGGTAGTACCGCTCTAGTCGGGCTGTGAGTGGGGGTAACGATTGGATTCGTTCCCCCACTATATAAAGGAGGTCTTCTTCCCCATTGGACCTTATCTATCCGTTGAGCTCGTGTTCTTCCCCCATTGTTGACCTTGTTAGAGCTTGCTAACTCTCAATCCCTTCAGTGATTCTTGCTAGTTCTTGAGGGGAAAGAGAGAGGAGATCTAGATACACATCTCCACCAATCACTTTCTCCTGTATGTGAGGGGAACCCCCTGGATCTTGATCTTGGAGTTCTTTGTGAGCTCCTTGTTCTTCCTCTCATATTTGTCCATAGCTTTTGTTGTTGTGGAGGGATTTGAGTGTGATGGACTTGACCACTTCATGTGTTCTTGTCATTGCATTAGTTGCATCGGTTTGAGTTCTCCATGGTGATACGTGGAAGTGAGAAGTTCATAAGCTTATTACCCTTGGGTACTTGGTACCCCTAGAAGCTTGGTGGTGCCTCGGAGCTCAATCATTGTGGTGTAAAGCTCCGAGCAAGTGTCGGGGTCTCCAATTAAGTTGTGGAGATTGCCCCAAGCATTTGTGGTCACCTCGAAGCCATATGCCATTTTGGTGAAGCTTCTTGGTGTTATTGGGAGCCTCCAATTGAGTTGTGGAGATTTCCCCAGCCTTGTTTGTACGGGTTCGGTGACCGCCCTCAAGGGTCCCTTAGTGGACTCATGGCATCTTGCATTATGCGAAGGCGTGAGGAGATTACTGTGGCCTTAGTGGCATCTTGGGGAGCATTGTGCCTCCACACCACTCCAAACGGAGATTAGCATCTGCAAGGGTGTGAACTTCGTCATACATCGTCGTCTCCGCGTGCCTCGGTTATCTCTTACACTAACCCTTTACTTATGCACTTTACTTTGTGATAGCCATATTGTTTCTTGTCATATATCTTGCTATCACTTAGTTGTTTATCTTGCTTAGCATAAGTTGTTGGTGCACATAGGTGAGCCTAGTTGTTTTAGGTTTTGTGCTTGACAAATAAAACGTTAGTTTTGTTCCGCATTTGTTCAAGCCTAAACCGTAATTATTTTAAAGCGCCTATTCACCCCCCCTCTAGGCGACATCCACGTCCTTTCAATTGGTATCAGAGCTAGGTCTCTCTTTATTAGGTTTAACCACCTAGAGAGTAAGGATGTCAACTAGGGGTTTAGGATTCTCTGACACTCTTAGTTTTGATGGCACAAATTTTGATGTTTGGGTAATTCACATGCTTAATCACTTTAGGGCCATGGACCCAAATTTGGAGCAAATTGTAGATATGGGTTTTTCTCCTCCAAAGGATTCTCAAAATATATCTTCAGAGGATGAGAAAAATTCTGATCTCAATGCTCAAGCTTCTAATGTGATTTTTGAGTGCTTGCAGATTTTACCTTGTTGGAAACCACTTGTCAGATCCTTCTGCTCCTCGTTGGGTTCGACACTCTTACTTATCGAAAGGACTACGATAGATCCCCTATACTTGTGGGTCATCATGAGCCTTCCCGCGATATCGGCAAGGCATTCAGTCCAGATCTTCATGCCTACCACATAGTCATCATGAGCACCGGAGGCACTCTCGAGCAGGGCCTTCTCATCATGGAGATCTTTGGTCAAGGCCCTTTCACGAGCCTTGCCATTCTTGAGGGCCTCTTCTAGTGTGGTCAGCTTCAGCTACAGATCGGCAATGGAGGTATTGCCTAAGTTGAGTTGCGTGGTCTTGTCAGATACCGCGGTTTGCATCTCCACCAAGCTAATGAGAGTCATCTCTCTTTCGGCCGTGAGCGTCGAGATCTCCTTGCCTAACCTTCAAGATCCATATCTAGCCTCTTCACCTTGTCAGCAAACTCGTTCTTGGTGGCATCAACGGCTTTGTTCAGCTTGCCAGCATGATCAGTAGCCTGAGCCGCAAGGATCTCCTTATGGTTTTGCTCCAGCTCTTCAATCCATTGCGCGACAAGTCTTTGGATTTCTTCCTCCTTGATGCGAAGCTTGTCGGTGAGCGCCTTCTCGCGAGCGGCAAGATCCTCTTCTTGAGCATCAAGTCCGACGCAGAGCTGCGTTAGGCGGGCTTCCTCTGCCGCAGCCAGTTGTGAGGCCTCCTGTTGCGCCTAATGTCAGATGCTTCAAGAGGAGCTCCTTCCGGTCTTCATTTAGCTGTTCCCGACCAGATTTTAGATCTTGGAAGGCTTCGGCGAACCAGGCTTGTGCTTCCTCGACCCGCTTCTGGAAATCCGCCTCCGCTGCTTCCACGACTGCTGCCCTAGAGTCCAAGTTCTCTTTCTCGGCATACTGGAGTGCCTAGAGATGATTGAAGTTCTTGATCATGGCTTGGAGTAGCTGTTCTTCCTTGGATTTGCTGCCGCCAGCTGTTGGTTCGCCAATGATCTTGAGCCATGCATTAGTAGTGATCTCATCGTCAAAGGTTTCTCCTTTGATGGGCGCCCTAGAACTTGTCGCTCCTGGCATGTTGATGAACATATTCTTGCCAGCTTTGAGGTAAATGCTGGGAGAGGGGGCTTCGGATTTTTACGGAGGATCCTCAGCATCCGCCCCACCAGCAACTCAGGGCTTTGTGGCTGGCGTAGCGCATGGCGCTCCTGCGACAGGAATGTTGTTAGTACGGTCACTGGACTCCTTCTCGGCCCTCTTCGCGGACCCCTTGGCGGCCTCCTCCCGTACATCCTTGTCTGCCCTCTTCGCGGACCCCTTGGAGGCCTCCTCCCATACATCCTTGGCGGCCTCATCAGCGGCAACACTATTGGCCTCGGCGGCACCATCCCTAGCGATCTCCTCGATGACAGCATCGACATCCATGTGTTCCATGAGAGGGGGATCTGAAAACCAAAAGAAGGGGAGCAAGGTGAGACCAGGATAGAAGTTCCAGAAGACAAAAAAGACATAGAGACATAATAACAAGTACTTTGGGGCAAACGGGTTACCTAAGCCAAGCTGTTGAGAGGCTGCTGCTCCTTTCCCAGCAACATCGGTTGCCGATGTAGGAATGTCGGCCCTACGCTTGTCGGATCATCCTCAATAAGGATGGGTTCGCTGGCGGAAGCCCTTGCCGAAGATCCGTCTCTAGGCAGCACGGTTGATGGAGGTGGCACGTCAGGGGCAGCCTCTGATGGCTCTCCTTGTCTCCGATCTTCTCCTACAATTCCGGCGATGTCAGTGGAGAAGAGAGGCACCCCCAACACTCAGTAGTGGTAAATGAGTAGTGGACCCACACTTGGGGCTGCGTTGAGGACTTCGTCATGGGCAGAGCACCGGGCTGATGGAAGTTGCCTCTGGCGCACCTGTGGTGCTCGCCGAGGGCTCATTGCTCGTCGAGGTCTTTGCCTTCTTCGCCATCCTCTGCACCAATGTTTCCTATCCCTGCGGAGACAAACCGAAGCAAGATAAGCAAACTAATCAAAACCGGAGACTCGTAAGTTAAAAGACGCGACAGGGCTCTTACTCTTGTTCTTCCGAGCTGAAGGAAGAGAGGTCGAGGTCAACTTCCGCCATGGTATCCATGTGAGGAGGTGGAGGGGTAGCTCTGGGACGCTTGGCTGAGCGGAAGGTTGCTGGACCAGGACACCAGAGGTGGCTTTCCGGAGAACACACTTCTTCTTCGGAGCTGGGGGCTCCTCGTGCAGCTCCTCCTCGGTTGTGTCTTCGGTAGAAGGACCCCCGCAGCTGCGCCACTATGCTCCCCGGCAACCTCCTCCTGTCTGGCAGGTGTTCCCTCTGACACCGTTTACTCTTCACTAGATTCTCCTCCCATGAAGCCAATGCTGCCAGGCTCCGCGGCAAGAGTCACCTTCTCGACCCTCCTCGCGATGTACGCCACTTCTTCCTCAGTGGTGGGGCAGATGAGGTTCGTTTCTTCCCGGAAGGCTTTCTCCCACAAGTTGTCAAAGAACTAGTGTACCTGCTCTGCGGGTGGCTCATCCCAAGTGTTGTCGAGGCCATGGGTGTTACACATCGGCATCATTTCGACGATTGAGCTCATGGCATTGTTGTTGCACAAGGGAACTATTCCTCCCGGCAGCTTGAATTTCCCATCAGTCCTGAACAACTTGTGGCAGAGGGTTGTGTGTTGCACGACCTTCAGGTTGCTGTTCAGCCCAGGGCGCAGCCTCATGATATCTGCCGCATTCTTGAATTCTCGAGCTGGCCTCCCTTTGTTCTGTAGAGGGGCAATGCGTCGGCGAAGGAAATCGGCGCCCACCATCTCTATCGTGAGCCCGTCACCCTTGAGGAGCGTGATTCTGGTAATTGCGGTTGTGAGCTTCTCATTTGAGGATCGAAAGCGCTCCAGTCATTGTCGCGCATCATCTTGGTTGTCCGGGGCAAGCAGAAAGGTTGGGGTTCCTCCTCCCGAATCCAGCACCACTTTCCTCGCCATTCTTCCCACTTCTCGCAGAAGACCCCGTCTCGGTATATCTCCTTGTTCCATGCCCTTGGGATCCGGGTGATAGAACCAGAAAGGGCATCTCCCATTTGGATGGGGTGAAGGAAGTAATGGCAGAAGAGGGCTGTGTTGGGGGTGACTCCGGCAAAATTCTCCCAAAGGTGGGTGAAGACTGACATGCATGTTACCGCATTCGGCGTAAAATCCAAGAGTTGGAAGTCGTATGTGTACATGACGTCGACAAAGAAATCGGAGAAAGGGGGACAATGACCACAGTAAAAATAGTCAGCAAAGAAAAGGTATTTGTCCGGACCACCACCGGCAGAACCTGGATTCACGCGGGTAGCGGGGTGCACCTTCGTCCCCCTCGCCCACATGAACAGATACCGATCCCTCAGAGTTGTCGCATCAATCCGTGGGGGGAAGACAGCAAGCTTCTTCCGCGTCTTCACCAGCTCGTTTTCCGTGACGACACCCTTCCCCTCCTTGCCCTTGCTTTCCTTTGGCGGCACGGCGACGATGGGAGCAGAGGCCGAAGATGGCGAGGGATTGGAAGCAGTGGATGGATAGGGAGGCTCTATCTCGCGCTTGAGGAAGAAGACGACGGTGGTTCCAAGATTGGAAAGGGGCACGAGGTAATAGGTAAGCGCCTCTGCAGTTTCCTCTTTATGGGGAGAATGCGGGGCCGCCTCTTGGCTAGCCAGAAAACGCATGTGCATGCAGGCAGTCATTTCAGCCGCTCCGCGCACGTCTCCCATGTCGCTCATTCAATGTGTGTCGTGGGGGAAGGGGTGAAGTAACTGAAATGATTGCAACCGCAGACTCCTGCCATGTGTGCCCGTTCACTGTTTGGGCCTAGCCCAACAACGCCTCGCATCCATGTATGGCCTAGGACCGGGGGCTCCTGTCGGTGTACTGAACTTTGGGCCTTTAGTACCCCTTACTTGTGCATGGGCAGTTGTAGCCACAACCGTGGCAAGGCCTGTCGGGGGACAGCTGAAGGCAGATACTAAGATGTCAAGAAGATGTTCAAGCCCACAACCATAAGACCGAAGACTGAAGACTCGGATCCCGGCAAGATCCTTGTCAGGGTAGCCAGCGGAAAACCGGCAAGACGTGCACCTGGCAAGATCCCACCAACCTGCCACCGCTCCAGCGCAACGACCAGCTATCGATCCTCGTGGATACGTGTCGAACAATGGTGGGGATCGAGCAGTGTCGATGGGACGCTTCCCTATCCCATGTCACAAAGGGTCAGGGACGCCTAACAGAGCATTCAATGCGTCTGTCTTAAGACGCCAATAAACACGGTAAGTTGTGCACCCCGTGTGTGCCCTGCTTACTGCGTTTGTCTTAAGATGTCAGTAAAAACTGTAAACTGTGCACCCCGTGTGTGCACATTTCGCCACTGTTGGTGACCGCTTTGACATATAAAAGCTGGCCCAAGGTGTAGCTACAAAGGATCGGAGTTTTAGACTTTCATACTCAAGGGTTTTAGACTCTCTCTGCGTAGCTGTTGTGTACTACATAGCGCTCATGTATCTAGAGCCGTAGAACACACATAATACACCTAAAGCAGGAGTAGGGTTTTACGCTTCTCAGCGGCCTGAACTTGGGTAAAAACTCCCCTCGCACTGGTCGTTGGTTCTGCTCTTGGTGCAATCCTCTGTCCCCGCCGAACCATAAAGGGATCCTTGCGGTCCCATAGGTGTTCGTTTCCCCGGAAAAACGACATGAGGCACTACACTCATTTCTTGGGACAAAGTATGCCTGCCAAAAGATAGGAGATGTTTGGTTGTTCTAAACTTGGCATCACACAACAAATGTTTACTCATGAAATATCTTCACAACTTCTTTAACACTGAGGATCTTCCTTGGGCTAAGCTCATTTGGAACACATACTACTCTGATGGACCGGTGGTCCCAAAACCTAGAGGATCTTTCAGGTGGAAAAGTATTGCTAGATTTTAAAACAATGTCATAAGGAGTCATTGGATAGGGAACCACTATTCTCCTATGGCAAGATGATTCGGGACAAGGCAATCTCATAAACAAATACCCCGAGCTTGTCTCCTTTTTCTCCAAAGAGCACATTTCGATCCTAGATTTCTGTCAAATCTCTGAGATTAGACAACACTTTCATACACCACTCTTTGTGCAAGCCTTTCAGCAGCTTCTGGAGCTACAACAAATTACCCAAAACATATAGTTCTCCAACAGTATGGTTAATGGATGTATCCCTCGGGAGGATTTAATTTTTCTTCTATGAAACTATACAAGAGATTAACAGTTGAGCAATGGCAGACCAACTATTCAAAGCACTATGGAAGAGTTCAGTTATTCTCAGATATAAGATTTTTTTTCTCGCTCATCCTTCATGGCATAGCGAGCACAAGAAATATTCTTCATAGTAAATCCTTAAACCTACCTTCATACAATTGCGAAATGTGCCATGAAATCATAGAAGAAACATTCCTTCATCTCTTTTGGGACTACCCATTTGCTTTAAACTAATGAGGTTCCATTTGGGGACTCAAGAATAGAGTAATTTCAGTCTTTGATGAGATCAATATGGCCATACAAACACTTCCCAATGGAATTGCAAATGAAATCATAATTATGGGGTGTTGGCATATTTGGATGCAAAGAATAGTAAGATTTTTAGAGTTATCAACCCATCAATCAACTCCTGGAGGTCCGTGTTAAAGTCGGCTTGTTGCTATTTCAACACAGAATCAAGAACAAGTTCAAAAATCTATTGCTTAGCTAGATTGAACAACACTTATAGCCTATCACTTTAATCATGAATTTTCCTAGAGTTGGCATTGTATGAATGTACAAATGGACTGATAGACTATTTTTTCGTTTTCTCTCTATATATGTGCCTTTTATTAATATATTTGTCGTAGAAAATTTGTTCTATGGTTTCTCTTCAAAACATTAATAAACAACAAGAGCTGCCTCATCTCCTCGTCTTCGTGCTCCTACTTGGTGGCACTCTACTGCAACTGGGATGCAGCAAACTTGACAATACTTGCATCAACATGGGCCTCCATTAGCATTGTAAAACTACACCTTGGGGACGACGCCCGCATCTTTAGCAGTTATCCTGACTCGGAACCTAAACTTCCAAGCAAGCCAACTACAAAACCGTTCAGATCTAAGTCGCTAGATAGGAAGTAGTGCCCCCACCTTTGATGCATGTGATGTCGAAGGACAATGCCGACAATGGCATGCATCGTTCGCCGAAAGGTTGATTAGACACTAGGGCCTATTGACTTCGGCGGGGAGTATCCCTTGCTAGCGGCGATCATGTGCATCCTGGCCGGCATCAATGCACAGATCTCTTCCTCCTCTCTATACAGATAAATAGAAGAGTATAAGAATCATGAAGGTTGTTGTGAAGATTTATTGATGGAAGATGAAGTGAACTATCATACGATCAATGAGGCCACAAGTAGAATAGCCAGAAGAGACACAACGCCTCAGAAACAAAATGATAAAGGGTAAAAAATCATTATTCTTCTAAAAAATTGGAACAGATTAATTTGCTGTTGTGGAATGCTAAATTTTAAAAAGGGTTTGATCAATGTTCACGGCTCGAAACTAAATGTAGCATGACGCGACAACATGCATGTAAAGAGGTGTTGATTTGGCTGAATTGATAATGCGAAGGGATTACATGTTAAGATAAATTAAAATAGTAGGGGTCATCTCTTAGGTACTACTATATAGAATGTATGCAACATCAAGTATATAGTGGTTGAATTGCATATGTGTTAGTTGTGAATCGTTTTCTGTGCAACGTGGTCATTTACCTATAAATGTATATAGTACTTCTTTACGATGAATAAGCGTATAAATAAATTCACTTAGGCCCGAGAGGCATTACACACAATTTACAGCTAAATCTACTATATCACAATTATTTTTTTAGAAAAATAGCGTTCACTAGGGACATTGAGTTTGTGCTCCCGAGATCAAATGCTCCCACATGAACACCAAAATCGAGAAAAAAAATAGTACAAATATTTAAAACACTCTGATTTTTTGTGGTAAACTTTAACAAATGTTTTGTATGCTTGCAAAATTTCAGCACGAAATGACATTAGTGGAAGTCATGGAAAAATATCGATGCTCCAAAAATGCTAGTTTTAATGCATTTTGGACTACCAATTTTGTTTTTTCCGTCACGACTTCCATGCATGTTATCTGATGATGAATTTTGATATGGGCAACGCTCTGCGCGAGCACGCTGGCCCAATACTTCGGCCAGTCAGCCTGGATCCGTTTGATTTGCATGCGCATAGCCGTCAGATATCCCCCTCCTCTTCCACATCCTATCTTAAACCTCCCACACGGAAGAAAGAGAGAAAAAGGTGGACGCCGCCCCTACACGCACTGCACCCCACACCTAGCCTCCTCATCTTATCTCACCATCGGTCATCCCTGGTCGCCGCCCCTCGTCGTCAATCGCGGCCCTCGTCATCGGTCCCAGCTCCGCCATGATGCATGTAGAAAAATACCTCTTTGGTTGTAGCAAATCCGAGGGGATAGTTGCAACAAAAAAAGGCATCACTGTAGTAGGTCGCAGCTCTGTCGTGACGGATGTAGCAAAGTCCATCATCGGTAGTAACAAAATTAGACGACGGCTGCAGCTTTTGGATTAGCTGGTTGCAGCTTTCAGGGTGGAGGTTGAGGGATCGATAGAAGATGTGTCTAGAGGGGGTGAATAGACTACTTTTCAAGATAAAATTCCTAGCCTAACCCAATTTCACAGAAGGCAGAAATCTAGCGGTTCTAACAAGTCTAGTACACCTTACACATGCTAGTCAACATACATGGCAGTAGAAAAGTAAAGACTTTACACATGTAAAGGAGTAGAGTTTACAAGATCAAACGCCAAGAGGTGGACACAACGAATTTTAGGCATGGTTCCGATAGTGGTGCTATCATTCGTCCATGTTAATGGAGATCTAAACACACGAAGGGTAATGGTTGTGAGAGTCCACGGAGGGCTCCACCCACGGAGGGTCGACAAAGGAGAGGCCTTGTCTATTCCACCACGGCTTATGTCCATGGAGTACTAGCCTTACTCACGGTAGATCTTCACGAAGTAGGCGATCTCCTTGCACATACAAACATCTTGGTTCAACTCCACAACCCGAAGTAGGAGGCTGCCAAGCGACACCTAACCAATCTAGGAGGCACCAGCCTTCAAAAGGTAATAGATGTGGTAGATCAATGAACTCCTTGCTCTTGTGCTTCTAAAGATAGTCTCCTCAACACAAAATCACTCTATCACAGAATATGCATGGGTAGGAGAGATTGATTTGGTGGAAAGCTGTTTGGGGAGGCTAGAGATCAAGTTTCAAATGATTGGATTGGAATATCTTGGTCTCAACACATGAGTAGGTGGTTCTCTCTCAGAAAATGGATTTGGCAATGAAGTGTGTATTATGAGTGCTTCTCCCAGGAATGAGAGGTGGGTGAAGGGGTACATATAGGCAGCACGCAAAATCCAACCATTACACACAAAGTGGCAAACTCGGTGACACCAAAGTGAAAAACTCGGTGGTACCGATTAGCACAAAGGTAGCAACTTTTGAATCTCGGTGAGACCGATATATGAAACTCGGTGGCACCGAAAATATGGCTAATGTTCAGATGGCCAAACTCGGTAACACCAATAATCAAACTCAGAAATTCTGATTTTGTGTACCGAGGCACCCAAAAGTCGGTCACCCAAACTCGGTAGCACCGATATGGATTCGGTTGCACCGATTTGGTGGGAATGGCTAGGTTTCCTGTCTAAGGTCAAACTCGGTGGGTCCGAAATATGGAAGTTGGTGACACCGAATTTGTGTATATGGAATTGGACAGAATGGATATGTGGGAAAATGACTGAGTATTTTTGTGGCTAATTTTGTGCACTTTGAGCAATCAGTTCATTTAACTACCTCACCCCCTTTTAATAGTATTGGCTTTCCTATGGACTCAAAAGTGATTTCTCACAAATGTAAAATGAAGAGTCTTCTAGCTTCAAGCTTGAGCCAATCCTATTCATTTTCTTGCATCAAGGGGCATCTCCACATGTAACGCCTGAACACACCCGCCGGCGGTCGTTACTCCTGGCGGGATCTAGACTGGCCCCAAATATCAATACTAGTCTTTTATGCGCACTTTGTACTCACTCATGCGCACCCGGGATCAACTTCCCGGGTCGGTCACCCATCCTAGAACTACTCCAAGCCGAGCACGCTTAACCTGGGAGTTCTCTTCGAATGGGGTCCCGGAATAGAAGGAATTCCTTATTGATATGAGTAGTCTATCATCCCTAATAAGCTAGGCTATAACATACACCACCACTGAGAGGAACCGACGTCCTCGTCAGGCCACGAGAGCATTCCCTCTTGGCACAAACGTCTCTGTTTCTAGTCCATTACATGTGTTATGTCGTGTGCCACGATAGGTCACAAACATCATGAACAACATGACCGCACACGTGACCGCAAACATCCACGTAACCGTGAGGGTCGGCTCTAATACTAACTTGTAACGCCAAGATGTGATCCTATCCTTATTTTTGGCACGATGGCCTCGACACGGATAAAAGCGCATCTCGTCGTTTCGCAAGAATGGATATTGTTACAAGTACATATACAGAAGAGGTGAGTTTATGGAATTGTCTTACACTCGCCACAAGCTACAACAATATCACATCAATTCAACAACATAATCAATCATCGTGAAGAAGATGTGATATTGTTGTAGGTTGTGGCGAGTGTAAGCCAATTCCAGATACTCACCTCTTCTGTACATGTACTTGTAACGATATCCATTCTTGCGAAACGACGAGATGCGCTTCTATCCCTGTCGAGGACCTCGTGCCAAAAATAAGGATAGGATCGCATCTTGGATGTTACACCACATAAACCTTTAGCCAAAGCTCTCCATGGTCTATTCCTGAAATATCTAGGTAAAAGTGTTAGTCCAAGAGACAATATATGTTGTCATGAATTATCAAAATCACCAAGGGAGCATCTGTGCTTTCAATCTCCCCCTTTTTTGTAATTGTTGACAACATACAATCAAAGCTTCAAATAAAGATAAGCATAAGAATATGACAGCTTTGAAAGAAACATGACTAGTACACCCCCTAAATGTGTGCAATTCCTTTAAAGGATAGTTGCTTTAGAATGCATGGGCACACACAAGGTAGAAGGACAAGACAAGTCAAATACATCCTGGCTATATGCATCAAACATATGTGAATGAAAGACTTTCATGTTCATGACTCCCTCTTGTAAACAATATGTGCAAGAAACAAGAGGTCATCATGAATAAGGATATGATGCATATACTTACCTTGAGAATCTTGAGCGTCTTAACATAGGAGTACACTTGGGAAAACAAATGTTAGATAACACAAGAGTATCCTATTGTAAATATGCAAAGAACTTCAAAAGTACCAAGATATTGAAGACATATTGAAGATAAGATTTGATGAAAGGATATGTATCCAAAGGAACAAGAATTTTTCTCCCCTAAGGATGAATATGTAAGATTTCATCTCCCCCTGAATCAGAGCATGTAGATATTGGGAGTAGATTGGGTAAGATAAGTTCAAAGCAGTAACAGAATTTTATCTCTCTCCCCCTTAATTTAAGGTTTGATATATCTCCTTTCAGGTAGATTTACCTTGAGGTAGACCTTCCTTTAGGAGCATACATCTTCCCGATTGATATTTCTCCCCTTTTGTGTAAGCTTCTAGGTGGTATCTCTCCCCATATAAATAGGTTCATTGAATGGAAGCTTTGATAATAATATCCCCCCTTTGGCACTAATTTCCAAAAAGGTCAGAGGGTAAGGGCTCGCTGAGAGAAAGGAATCGTGGATACGTCTCTCTTTTATAAGGGTTCCTTGAATTGGTTTTTTTCTCTCCCTTAGATAGTCTGTAGGGTTCATCAAAGGTTCTCCCCCTTTCATATGGATAAGAGTTCCTTGAACTATCTCCCCCTATGATAGGGATCCTAGATGATTCCCCCCTATTATATTGTATGGGATCCCTGAGATTTTTCACCTACAATGGTTAGTCACCCAAGCAAGACTAACCATGTAGCATATTTTCCCCCTTTCATATGAATGATGTTGATGACGTAGCATGTAGGTGAACTTGTTGTGGATGCTCAAAGTTTATGAAGATCATCTTGAGTTGGGAGCTATCCATGTCATTTTGGTTCACTTTTCACCTACAATGGTTAGTCACCCAAGGAAGAACATAATATATCCAAATGAAATGAGAGAAATTCAATATCATAGAATTGTCAAGGATATGATTTTGTTGTCTTCTTCCTCCATCTTCGAAGAAAAGGTTGTTGATACTTGGCCATGTCAAGATTGCTTTTGATGTGAGTTGATTGCAATCTTGTGGAGTGTATTTCTTCTAAGTGCCTACAAAAGTGTTAGATGCAATACAAGGGAGCATAGTTTCCAAGATATAGGATAGTCTTATCAATGGCATCATGGAATGGGCAATCAAGCTCATGCCCTTGCATGCATCCGAGTGGGTCTAGCTTAGGTTTGAAGCATCACTGATGTTCAACTCACTCCTCAAATGACAGAACACTTTCTCATCAAGAGCTTTGGTAAAGATATCAGCTAGTTGTTTGTCAGTACGAACATGCTTAAGATCTATATCTCCTTTACCAACATGATCACAAATGAAATGATGTCACACTTGGATGTGTTTAGTTCTACAATGTTGCACATGATTATAGGAAATCTTAATAGCACTTTCATTGTCACATAACAATGGAACTTTTCTAACATGGATGCCATAATCCTCAAGAGTTTGAGTCATTCAAAGTAATTGGGCACAACACGGTCTAGCGGAAATGTATTCAGCTACGCAGTAGATAAGGATACCGAGTTTTGTTTCTTAGACGACCAAGACACAAGAGATCTCTTAAGAAATTGTCATGTACCCGAGGTGGATTTTCGATCAACCTTGTCTCCAGCATAGTCCGACTCGGAATAGCGAACAAGATCACAAGAACATCCCTTGGGATACCATATGCCAAAGTTGGTTTATGTATAAGGTATCTCACTATCCTTGTCACGGCCAATAGATGACACTCTTTTGGTGCTGCTTGTTATCGGGCACACATGCAAATGCTCAACATGATGTCAGGACGGGAGGCACATAAATATAGCAATGAACCAACCATTGATCGATAAACCTTTTGATCAACTGATTTGTCCTCCTTAATGAGGTCAAGATGTCCACTAGTAGGCATGGGGGTTGTCATACCTTTGTATTCTTGCATGTTGAACTTTCTGATTAAGTCCTTGGTGTACTTGGTTTGAGAGATAAACATACCTTCTCTCGATTGTCTGATTTGCAATCCAAGGAAGAACTTCTGTTCACACATCATGTGTGTCAAATATGCCCTAGAGGCAATAATAAATTAGTTATTCTTATATTTCCTTGTTCATGATAATCATTTATTATCCATGCTATAATAGTATTGATTGGAAACTCAAATACATGTGTGGGTACATAGACAACACACTATCCCTAGTGAATCTCTAAAGGACTAGCTCGTTGATCAAAGATGGTCATGGTTTCGTGACCATAGACATGAGTTGTCATTTGATAATGGGATCACATCATTAGGAGAATGATGTGATGGACAAGACCCAAACTATGAACGTAGCATGTGATCGTGTCAGTTTATTGCTACTGTTTTCTGCATGTCAAGTATCTGTTCCTATGACCATGAGATAATGCAACTTCCGAGCACCGGAGGAGTGCCTTGTGTGTATCAAATGTCACAACGTAATTGGGTGACTATAAAGGTGCTCTATAGGTATCTCCGAAAGTGTCTGTTGGGTTGGCATGAATCGATATTGGGATTTGTCACTCCCTTTGACAGAGAGGTATCTCTAGGGCCCACTCAGTAATATAACATAACAATGAGCTTGCAATGAATGTGGCTAAGGAGTTAGTCACGGGATCTTGTATTTCGGAACGAGTAAAGAGACTTGCCGGTAACGAGAATTAACTAGGTATGGAGATACCGACGATCGAATCTCGGGAAAGTAACATACCGATGGACAAAGGGAATTGTATATGGGATTGATTTAATCCTTGACGTCGTGGTTCGACCGATAAACATCTTCGTAGAATATGTAGGAACCGATATGGGCATCCAGGTCCCGCTATTGGTTATTGGCCTGGGAGTGTATCAGGTCATGTTTGCGCACTTAAGGTTCGGTAACATTTCGGTATAGTTCAGTTATGTATGTTGGTGACTGAAGGTTGTTAGGAATCCCGGATGAGATCCCGGACGTCACGAGGAGCTCCATAATGGTCTGGAGGTAAATATTTATATATGGGAAGTCATATTTTGGCTACAAGAAAAGTTTCGGGTTTTTTCGATATTGTACCGGGAAGTTTCTAGAAGGTTCCAGAAAGTTCCGGAGGAGTCCGGAAGTCCACCAAGGGTTCTACCGCATCCCAAGGGTTTGCATGGGCTGAGGGGAGACATTTTGTCCTTATTAGTCCAAGCGCACAAGTCCCTCAACGCCCATGCAATTGGGAAAGGTGGAAATTCCACCTTTGTATGGAAGGGAAGGAAGGGGACTAGGATTTCACCTCCTCCCCCCTTGGCTGCGCCCTAACGCTTGGAGGGGATGTTCTCCATGCCCCTCCACCTATATATTGAGGGGAGGGCACCCCAAGAGGACACGCGAAGCCCTTGGCGCCCCTCTCTCTCCCTATATCATTTTCTCCTCCGTTCGCGGTTTCGATAGCGCTAGGCGTAGCCTTGCCGGGAGAGCAACACCACCAACACCGTCACGTCATCGCTCTGCCAGAGAACTCATCAACCTCTCCATCCTCGCTTGTTGGATCAAGGAGGCGGATAACATCGTCGAGTTGTACGTGTGCTGAACATGGAGGTGCCATCCGTTCGGCACTAGATCGGGACGGATCGTGATGCGATCGGAGGGACGGATTCCAATTTTGATCGCGGAGACGTTCGACTACATCAACCGCATTATATATGCTTCCGCTTAGATATCTACAAGGGGATGTATATGCACTCCCCCTCTCATAGATGTTAGTCTCCATAGATTGATCTTGGTGTGCGTAGGAATTTTTTTGTTGCTAATGCGACGTTCCCCAATAGTGGCATCATGAGCTAGGTCTATGCATGGATGACATCTCGAGTAGAACACAAAGGAGTTTGCGGGCGTTGATATTCAGATTGCCTCCCTCCTTAGTCTTTTCTTGATTCGGTGGTATTGTTGGATGAAGCGTGCCGGACCAACCTTACTCGTACGCTTACGAGAGACCGGTTCCATCGACTAACATGCAACTTGTTGCATAAAGATGGCTGGCGGGTGTCTGTTTCTCCTACTATAGTTGAATCGGATTTGACAGAGGTTGTCCTTGGAGAAGGTTAAATAGCAACTTGTATATCACCCTTGTGGTTTTGCGTAGGTAAGAATTGTTCTTGCTAGATACCCATAGCAGCCACGTAAAACATGCAACAACAAATTAGAGGACGTCTAACTTGTTTTGCAGGGTATGATGTGATATGATATGGCCAAGTACATGATATTATATATTTGGTGTATGAGATGATCATGTTGTAATAGTTAAATATCAACTTGCATGTCAATGCTACGGCAACCCACAGGAGCCATAGGGTTGTCTTTAAGTTACTTTGGCGCTCGGTGATGCTTTACTTTATCGCTAGTTCGGTAGCTTTAGTAGTAACATCATAGTTGGCGCGACAACCTCGATGGAAGAACAATGATGGAGATCATGGTGCGGCGCCGGTGACAATGGAGATCATGTCGGTGCTTTGGAGATGGAGATCAAAAGCACAAGATCATGTCACTTATGATTTGCATGTGATGTTAATCCTTTTATGCACCTTATTTTTCTTAGGACGACGGTAGCATTATAAGGTGATCCCTCACTAAAATTTCAAGATAAAATTGTGTCCCCCCCAAGTGTGCACTGTTGCGACAGTTCGTAGTTTTGAGACACCACGTGATGATTGGGTGTGATAGACTCTACGTTCACATACAACGGGTGCAAGACAGTTTTGCACATGCCGAACACTCGGGTTAAACTTGATGAGCCTAGCATGTACAAACATGGCCTCGGAACACGAGAGACCGAAAGGTCGAACATGAGTCATATATTGATATGATAAACATGAAGATGTTCACCACTGAAACCAGCTCATCTCACGTGATGATCATACTTGGGTTGGTGAATTTGGATCATGTACCATTCGAATGACCAGAGGGATGTCAATTTGAGTGCGAGTTCTCAAGTAATATGATTAATTGAACTCATTATCGTGAACATAGTCAAATTATCTTTGCAAATTATGTTGTAGATGATTAGCTTGCGCTTTAGCTCCCCTGTTTTTGATATGTTCCTAGAGAAAACTAAGTTGAAAGATAATAGTAGCAATTATACAGACTAGGTCCGTAAACTCGGGATTGTCCTCATTGATGCGCAGAAGGCATATGTAACGACTATGATGCGGCCCTTTCCTTATTTGGGGGCGAGGCCTCTAAAGGGAAAGGGGCACATCTAAACATTTCGCAAGCGAGATAATCATAACATTACATAATTGAAAGAGTGACAAGTACGGCATACACTTGCCATCTGATAAGAGTATAGCATAAAGCTTACAGGCACACATTATTCAGAGCATAGTTTAATCCAGCTACGGACAATCATGAAAACAGATAAAGCTATGAAATCCCGCATGTTGGCCCCAAGATCAGGACCACGGCCTCTAGTCCTCCGATTAAGTCACGTACAGTCTGCTAGAGTCCTCATCAAACTCCCACTTCAACTGGCTGTCATCAGGATCTCCTGCGTCAGGCGTACCTGTACCTGTGGGTGTTTGTTGTAAAATGTGAGCCACAAGAACTCAGCAATCGAATGACCTTGGTATTGGATCTAGACAAGTTAATGGGTGAGGAAGGTTAAGTGTATGGATTTGCAGCAAACTAAGCATAATTGGTGGCTACCTTACAGTGATCAGAGTAAACATATGGTGGTCTACGCAAGTCGGTCGAAAACTAGACTGATCACTAAGTGATCCTGAACACCTACTTACGTCAGACATAACCCCACCATGTTCTTGATCAGAAAACGATCTCCGAAAGAGACAGTCACGGTTACGCACACCGTTGGCAGTTTTATTAGAATTACTTTAAGTTGTCTAGAATCGGTTGTTAACAAAATATCCATATTTGCCACATAACCACGGGCACGGCTTTCGAAAGATTAAAACCCTGCATGGGTGCTCCAACTAGTGCATCACAAACTGCCACAGGCTGCAAAGTAATCCTCTATCACGAAACTCGTGATCTCGTTAGATTCCTTAGAGGAAAACCTCAACTTTCAGGCGACCCAAAGTTTCACCGGAATCCCTATGCGCAAGATACCTCGTAAAGGTAAAACTAATCCAGCAAGGCCGCCCGTCGTGTCGACGAACCAGATAGGAGCCGCGTATCTCGTTCTCAGGACACGACGGATGAGCTAGACGTTGGGTTGGCTAAACCCTGGGTGACCACGGGGCGCCGGACATCACTTAGTTTGGACCAACACTGAAGAGGAGTATTGGCTCGGGTTGTTGATTAATTCCTCGGGGTAGTTATTCCCTATGCAGTTTTATTAGTTATTAGCAGATTAAAACCAAGGTTGAGCCTGGCTGGAAAAGTTTTAATCTAGAACGAGTTATCAAGGGGGTCCCCATAACAACCCCGAACGTGTTAAGGGCGCTCAGTTATGGAATAAAACACCGGTAGCCGAAACTAAGACGGCAACAACGAAACAAATCACCCGGCAAAAGGCTAGGCCTTCTGTTATTTACCAAGTATATAGGTGCATTAAATAAATAGCATACAATCATAATGATATCAAAATGCCCATGTTATCACATGGACCAACTGGCACGTGCAACTAACAAAGCTATCCATTAGAGGTTGACCAAGCCTACTTAGCCAAACTATATTTGCTAGGAGAGGGAAGTGTTTGGGGTTCATGGCAAAGATAGGTGGAATTTATATCAAGTGGTAGGCAGCGAGCATGTAATGAAGGAAACATGATTCTAAGCATAACAAAGCTAGAAACGGTGTCAAGATCGCGGTCATCTTGCGTGTGATTTCTTCAGCCTGGAACTGCTCTTGTTCTTCCTGCACGAACACCCCAGAATCCACGTACTCACTCTCCGTTCCCGAAGCTACCCAAGATAAGATAACAGCAAATAAAAGCAGCACAACAACAATGCAACACCCAATATGATGCATGTGTGAAGAAGGAAGCTTGTATCACTATGCTAGTCACTTTCATATGCATTAGTTGAGTTAATTAAATTCTGTACAGAACCTCATATTAAGTTATCTTGACATGCATGACCATGTGCAACACGAGAAAACGATGCAAAATCATATAAAGAACTTTGTGAACGGAGTCACGGATCAACCAGAAACTACGAAACAAGTTACAAAGGCCTATGGGTTCAAAACTGCCATAAACACAAACATATGGGCACTCACTGGTGTACCCAGGTTGTCAAATGAACAATCATCAAAATACAAGTGAAATGGTGCTTAAGAACACACCACACCATCAACATAGGCTCACACAAGCTCTAAAACCATATAAGCATATAATCTGTTTTTTAGCAGCAACATAGCAGTTTGACTACGAGATCTACAGCAGCTACAACCCTCTAAATAAATCAACCAAGACATGAAACTGAAGCCACCCAAAAGCATTACAAACTATAACAAGAATCTACGGCAAAGGAATCGCCCATGAGAAGATAAACATCCTCTAACTTGGACAAAAATATCACAAATTGGGACTTAGTGAAAATTACAAATTTTCACCAGCTGCTTATGCTCTGAAGCATTTTGGCAGACTCCAAAATGGTGTCTACGCGAGGTGTATAAGCATGAAAATTTACAGGGAGCTATACAAACATAACAGCTAACAAATATTAGTTTGTTGCATGGGCTAATTCCCAACACAGGAACAAAGACACACAAGACAACACGGGAAGAAAAAAACTCCAGATTCCCAGACTTAGTGAAATTCTCAGGGTTTCTCAGGGAACAAATACACACAAGACAACACGGGAAGATTCAGTCAAGTGCCCACTTTGGCAGGGCACAATAGGTGCATACAAAAACCTAAGAACAAAATGAATGCCCCATGTTGTAGAAGGGTTCACCCACTACCATTCCATCAAGGAATCATCCACAAACGATGAAAGCACCACCTGATATAAAGCTCTAAACAGGGCATCACAGCAGAAAATAGCAGTTTTATGAAGTTACCCTAAAGTGAAATCTGATTGCACCAATAGATTCTTGGGATGATTCTACCATAAAACCATATATCATAGTGCCAACTTTGTGTACCAGAAAACTCCACAACAACTAAACTTAGAACAGATAAGAATCAAACTACAGAACCTAATCTAGAACACAGGTTGTTCTTGATCCAGCCCAAAATGGCAAGTCCAGAATGGGCACTTCCCTTTTTGGGCATATTCCAAAACTGGCATCAACACACTCATGCTTAACAAAAAAAATTGCATGCCCTCTGACAGAAGGACCCCACTGGTCATAGACACCAGGGCCCTAGAGCATGACAGGTGGACCCTGTGGCCCACTTGTCAGTGCCTCACTACCACGAGCAAGGAAAATAAATGGGAGTAGCGGGGTTCGAACCCACCACCTGCCCCTACACGTGAGGTGCTCTGGCCACTAGGCTATGCGTGTGTGCCTGATCCACTATAGGCGTCAAACGAGGTGAACCACGTGTCAAGACGGCGACTAATCCAACGGAGAAAAACAAAAGGGGCGCCCGGGGGGGTCAAACCCGTGACCTCAGGGTCACCGTGCGATCGTTGAACTAGTCCGGCTAGGTGGGTGATCTGTCCCAGGCATGGATCCTTACCTAGGCGACAAGGACAGAAGTGGTGCCTTCTCTTTTAACCAGAGAAACGCCAGCGACGAGCTCGTCGGTGCACAAGCACATGAACACACACTCCCTACACGGGCACGCAGCGGGGAAAACCCTGCGGCTGTCGCTACTTGCCCAACTGCTGCCGCTATAGCTAGCTACTGGCACTGCACGCACTGCCGCTGCAAGCTACTGCTGCACCCGGTAGCCAAAGACCCATGAGCATGGGGCACGTCCTGTCGCCGGCCACGCTAAGCAGGAACACGAGAGGGATGGAGGCATGCTCACCACTACAGAGGTGAGGTGGCCGTTGCCGGAGAGGAGGAGGTCGTCGGTCGTCGAGGAGGACACCGGAAGCAAAGGAGTAGTCAAACATCGAGGAGGGCGTCGGGAGCAGACTCCACGCTAGCTCTCAATGGGAATG
The DNA here is from genome assembly GCF_904849725.1 of Hordeum vulgare subsp. vulgare. Classification (NCBI taxonomy): domain Eukaryota; kingdom Viridiplantae; phylum Streptophyta; class Magnoliopsida; order Poales; family Poaceae; genus Hordeum; species Hordeum vulgare. The sequence goes on along the minus strand of NC_058524.1, from coordinate 350,319,445 downwards.
GAGTCCCACCATGCTCTGCATCCGCCTGGACCGGTCGGGGAAGGAGAGGAGGCGATGATCTGCCGGCGACGCCTCACCAGCTGCCAGCCATGGCGACGAAGCAGCTCGGGATCGCCCCCGACGGTGCCAGGGAGAGAGAGGAGGGGAAAAATGGAAAGCCTAGGGTTGGAGGGGAGCGTTGGGCTGCTTAAATGGCCTCGGGGCATGCGCTTCGAACCACTAGATCAAAGAGGAGATGGAATCAGCGGCTGCAGAGACGTCGTACAGCGTGACATAGTGAGGAGGAAGAAGAGGGACGCGACGCAGGCCTCACTATCGGCAGGGAGAGACGGGCCAAGGAGGGAAGGAGGGAGCCGACCCACCTGGCTCTCTCTTGCACACGGCCAACTCAGCAGGGAAAGGTTTGCTTTTATTTTAAATAAGACTAGCAACAAAATCCCAAACAGAGGCAAGCAAAAGGTTTTGGTAAAAATAAAAATAGGTAGGGCATGAGGGAATTATGCCCTATTTATCAAAAATAAATACCAGATTTTTAGGGCAAGATAATTCACACCTAGAACAGAAACTAAACGTTGTTTTGTTTTAAAACCCTCATTAAACCAAAGTCTAAAATAACAATGAGAGCAAGTCCTACATTCAAAAATAATTCCTCTAAAGCCTCAACATTTTTATAACAGGTTCAAACAAGGTAAAAACACAAGTTAAAATAAATGATGGGATGAGGTTTTTTGCAATATTTTGAAAACACCACACTCATCCCAAACACTCATATGCACACTAGCACTTCCAAGATGGACCAAGCACTAGCAACACAAGAAGGGGAATTCAATGAATGCAAAAGAATGCCATGATGCAAGATGATGACATGGAATGATGGCGACATGAAATGATAGCCTCCTTATAACATCCATACATGATTCAACAATGTCTCCACAAACAAGGAAAGGAGTACAAATATGGAAAGGGAAACATCTGGGCTATTACAACTCTCCCACATTACAAGAGGATCTTGACCCGAGATCTAGGACTGAAAGAACTCTGGAAATTCAGAACGGAGGTGATCCTCGCGCTCCCAAGTGGCCTCTTTGTCGGAATAATGTGACCACTCCACTTTGAGAAACTTGATTGACTTATTGCGGGTCTTGTGCTCAGTCGTTTCAAGAACTGCCATTGGATGCTCACCGTATGACAGATCAGGTTGGAGGTCGATGTCATGAAGATAAACTATGCGCTCGGGAGTCTTGAAGCATCTCCGGAGTTGTGAGACATGAAACACGTCATGCACATTTGAGAAGTTGGAAGGGACCTCTAACTGATAACCAAGGTCGCCTCTCTTGCCAACAATTCTGAAAGGCCCAACAAAACGAGGAGCAAGCTTTCCTTCGATGCCGAAGCGTTGAGTGCCCTTCATGGGAGACACTTTGAGATAGAAGAAATCATCGAGCTGAAAAGTCATGTCACGATGCTTGCTATCGTAGTAGCTCTTCTGACGGGACTGCGCTGCTTTGAGATTATCCCGAATGACACGACACATTTCTTCTGCTTCAGCAATCATGTCATTCCCAAGAATCTGACGCTCACCAGTCTCTGACCAATTGAGCGGGGTACGGCACTTCCTGCCATAAACAATCTCGAACGGATCCTTGCCTGAGCTAGCCTGATAGCTATTGTTGTATAAAAACTCAGCACAAGGTAGCCAGTCTTCCCACTTCATGCCAAAGGAAATCACATAGGCTCATAGCATATCCTCGAGGACATGATTGACTCTCTCAACTTGCCCACTAGTCCAAGGATGGAAGGTTGTACGAAATCGAATCTTAGTACCCATCACAGATTGAAATGAATCCCAGAACATGGAAGTAAAGATGCTTCCGCGATCCGAAGATATCAGCAATGGAACACCATGCAATGAGACTATCCTTGACGTATATGATGACCCACAAGTGTAGGGGATCTATGGTAGTCCTTTCGATAAGTAAGAGTGTCGAACCCAACGAGGAGCAGAAGGATCTGACAAGTAGTTTTCAGCAAGGTATTCTCTGCAAGCACTGAAATTATCGGTAACAGATAGTTGTGTGGTAAGATGATTCGTAGCAAGTAGCAAGTAACAATAGTAACAAAGGTGCAGCGAAGTGGCCCAATCCCTTTTGTAGCAAGAAACAAGCCTGGACGAACTCTTATAGGAGGTAAAGCGCTCCCAAGGACACATGGGAATTTCTGTCAAGCTAGTTTTCATCATGTTCATTTGATTCGCGTTCGCTACTTTGATAGTTTGATATGTGGGTGGACCGGTGCTTGGGTGCTGCCCTTACTTGGACAAACCTCCCACTTATGATTAACACCTCCCGCAAGAATCCGCAACTACGAAAGAAGAATTAAGACAAAGTCTAACCATAGCATTAAACTAGTGGATCCAAATCAGCCCCTTACGAAGCAACGCATAAACTAGGGTTTAAGCTTCTGTCACTCTAGCAACCCATCATCTACTTATTACTTCCCAATGCCTTCCTCTAGGCCCAAATAATGGTGAAGTGTTATGTAGTCGATGTTCACATAACACCACTAGAGGAAAAACAACATACAACGCATCAAAATATCGAACAAATACCAAATTCACATGACTACTTATAGCATGACTTATCCCATGTCCTCAGGAACAAAAGTAACTACTCACAAAGCATAATTATGTTCATGACCAGAGAGGTATTGAATAGCATCAAGGATCTGAACATATAATCTTCCACCAAGTAATCCAACTAGCATCAACTACAAAGAGTAATTAACACTACTAGCAACCTTACAAGTACCAATCGGAGTCGCGAGACGGAGATTGGTTACAAGAGATGAACTAGGGTTTGGAGATGAGATGGTGCTGATGAAGATGTTGATGGTGATGAGTCCCCTCCGATGAGAGGAGTGTTTGTGATGACGATGGCGACGATTTCCCCCTCCGGGAGGGAAGTTTCCCTGGCAGGACGACCGTGTCGGAGCTCTAGACTGGTTCTGCTCAAGTTCCACCTCGTGGCGGCGGCGATTCCTCCCGAAAGCATCCTCTTGATTTTTTCTGGAACGAAACCCTCCTAATAGAAAAAGAGGGGAGCCAGAGGGCCAACAGGGACCCCACAAGCCCCCTAGGCGCGGCCAGGGGGGTAGGCTGCGCCTAGCAGGCTTGTGGCCTCCTGGTGGCTCCCCTGTGGTACTTCTTCCACCCAATATTTTTTATAAATTCTAAAATAATTTCTCGTTGATTTTCACGGCTTTTGGAGTTGCGCATAATAGGTATCTCAAACTTGCTCCCATTTCAGGCCAGAATTCAAGCTGCCGGCATTCTCCCTCTTCATGTAAACCTTCTAAAATAAGAGAGAAAAGGCATAAGTTGAAAGGACGTGGATGTCGCCTAGAGGGGGGTGAATAGGCGCTTTAAAATAATTAAGGTTTAGGCTAGAACAAATGCAGAATAAAACTAACATTTAATTTGTCAAGCACAAATCCTACAAACAACTAGGCTCACCTATGTGCACCAACAACTTATGCTAAGCAAGATAAACAACTAAGTGATAGCAAGATATATTACAATAAACAATATGTCTATCACAAAATAAAGTGCATAAGTAAAGGGTTCGTATAAGAGATAACCGAGGCACGGGGAGACGATGATGTATCCCGAAGTTCACACCCTTGCGGATGCTAATCTCCGTTGGAGCGGTGTGGAGGCACAATGCTCCCTAAGATGCCACTAAGGCCACCGTAATCTCCTCACGCCCTCGCACAATGCAAGATGCCGTGATTCCACAAAGGGACCCTTGAGGGCGGTCACCTAACCCGTACAAATGGCAAACCCTGGGGGCGGTCACCGAAGCCGTACACGTGGCAACCCTTGGGGGCGGTTACCGGTACCCGTACAAATTGCTCGGGGCAATCTCCACAACCTAATTGGAGACCCCGACGCTTGCCCGGAGCTTCACACCACAATGATTGAGCTCCGAGACACCACCAAGCTTCTAGGACGCCAAAGCATCCACGAAGAACAATATCTAGGGTACTAAGTACCAAAGGTAATAAGCTTCTCAACTTCTCACTTCCATGTATCACCGCGGAGAACTCAAACCGATGCAATTAATGCAATGTCAAGAACACACGAAGTGGTCAAGTCCCTCACACTCAAATCCCTCCACAACAACGAAAGCTATGGAGAAATATGAGAGGAAGAACAAGGAGCTCACAAAGAACTCCAAGATCTCGATCCAAGGGGTTCCCCTCACATAGAGGAGAAAGTTGGTGGAGATGTGGATCTAGATCTCCTCTCTATTTTCCCTCGAGAACAAGCAGGAATCATTGGAGGGATTGAGAGTAAGCAAGCTCTAAGAATGTCAACAATGGAGGTACAACAAGAGCTCAACGGATGGATAAGACCAAGGGGGAGAAGACCCCCTTTATATAGTGGGGGAAGGAATCAGACCGTTACCCCCACTTACAGCCCGAGCCGAGCGGTACTACCGCTCGCTCCAGCGTTACTACCGCTGACCCTCCGGCGGTTCTACCGCTGGCTGCAGCGGTACTACCGCTGGCTCCAGCGGTACTACCGCTGAGCCCATGGTAGTGCAAAGATACTACCGGGCCAACCACCGCCAAGAAAGTCTTCGCAAAAAGTCCGACGCAGTACAACCGCAAAGATGACGGTACTAAAGTCCTAGAGCGGTACTACCGCTGACCAGAGGCGACACTACCGCTAGGTCCAGCGGTACTACCGCTCGCCACTGAAACAGCCATAACTTTCGCATACGAGCTCCGAATCGAGCAAACCCAAGCTTGTTGGATTCAGGACGACAAGAGCTATCCAAACAGCGATGTGAGTCCATGCAGATATGAAAATGCCAATGATATAGAGATGTGAGTCCTCTATGAATGAAGAACCGGTAGAAACTCCAACATCGAAAACATCATAGTAGATGCATATGGACTCCGTTTTCGATGAACTCGAGCTTGTCATGAAGATGACCATAAGCTCTAAAACTCACAAAGAGAAACACCAAACAAGAACCAAGAAGTATGATGCAAGGATGCAAATGGTTTGAGCTCTCAACGAACGATACGATCAAGCTACTCACTTGAGAGCCCCCCTTAACAGTACATCAATCTATCCTAAACAGAAAACTTATCAAGGGCAAACCTATACCTTGCACCTCGTCCTCTTGAGCTAGATGATGATGATCTTGGCTTCCTCAAGATGGACCACCTTTCTTGATTGCGTTGGCTTGATGAAGACTAGTTGATTGCTCCCCCATACTTACTATGGGTGAGCCACTCTTCAGCATATCTTCACAAGTCCATTGCCACCACAATGGACGGCAAGCTTCAAGCATGATATCTTCGTGTTGATCCACTTGAACTTGCACACCGCAATCTTGATGACGATCACCACTTGACATCATCCTTCATGGGTTTTATGAGATCTTCCTTTTGATGCAAGCCCATGGAAACACACCTAACCCACACATAGAACTCTCACGAAGACCATGGGCTAGTACACAAACATGTAATGGACAATGCTTACCATACCATGGGATCACTTGATCCCTCTCGGTACATCTTGTACGCTTTGTGTGTTGATCATCTTGATTTACTCTTTGTCTAAGATCTTGATCAACCTTGTATCTCTATGACCATTCTTTGGATAATACCTTGAATACCATCTTGGTCATCATATAAACTCCTTGAACCCAATAGATGGACTTCAAGAAGTGCCTATGGACAAATCCTATAAATATAACTTAAGGCAACCATTAGTCCATAGGAATTGTCATCAATTACCAAAACCACATATGGAGATATATGCTCTAACATAAGTGTTGTACCATGAAGTGTAATATCAGCCCATAAAGCGATAAATATCAACATAAAACCATGATGCAAAATGGACGTATCAGTATACAGCTCTGCAAACTGAGCTGCCGAGATAGACTCCTTGACTGGAAGGAAATGAGCGACTTTGCTCAACTTGTCGATGACGACGAAGATGGCATCGTTACCTTTCTTGGACTTCAGAAACCCGGTGACGAAATCCATCTCAACATGGTCGAATTTCCACTCGGGAATGAGCAAGCGATGCAAAAGACCTGTTGGGCGTTGATGCTCTGCTTTCACTCTTTGACAGACATCACATTCATTTACGAACTGAGCAATTTCACGCTTCATGCGAGTCCACCAGAATGTGTGTTTCAGATCCTGATACATCTTGGAACTTCCTGGATGTATCGAGAGAAGAGAGTTATGAGCTTCTTCCATGATAACCTTCCTGAGATCCCCTTTCGGAACGACAAGGCGATCCTCAAAGAACAATGTATCTCTGTCATCAATGATGAAGCACTTATATTTGGAAATGCTCTTTGCCAAGCCAATCTTGACTTTCTTCACCATTGCATCAAGAAGTTGAGCTTGCCGGACTTGGTCTTCCAAGGTAGGAGAAATCTGGAGATTAGCAAGAAATCCCTGAGGTACTAACTGAAGGTTGAGCTTTCTGAAAGATTCACAAAGATCAGGCTAGAGAGGCTTCAAAATGAGACTGTTGTAGTAAGCCTTTATGCTCAAAGCATCTGCAATGACATTAGCTTTGCATGGAGTGTAGTCGATGCTCGGATTGTAATCTTAGAGCATTTCCACCCAACGAGTTTGCCGAAGATTGAGGTTAGGCTGGGTGAAGATGTATTTGAGACTCTTGTGATCGGTGTAGACCTCAACTCGTCTGCCCAATAAGAGATGTCTCCAAGTCATCAAAGCATATACCACCGCCGCCAACTCAAGATCATGAGTGGGGTAATTCTTCTCACTTGGCTTCAACTGCCTCGAGGTATAAGCTACCACTTTCTTCTCTTGCATCAGAACTGCACCAAGACCTTGAAGAGAGGCATTGCGTAACACTTGATAAGGTTTGGAATCATCAGGAGAAATCAAGACTGGAGTATAAGTGAGCTTCTCTTTGAGTGTGTCGAAGGCCAACTGACACTCTGGAGACCAGACATACTTCACACCCTTCTGAAGAAGACTTGAGAGAGGCTTAGAAATATTTTAGAAATTCTCAACGAATCTTCTGCAATAGCTTGCAAGCCCGAGAAAGTTTCGAAGCTGCTTCACATTCTACGGAGGTTCCCACTCAACAATGGCCTGCACCTTTGATGGATCAACTTTGATGCCCTCGGCAGAGATGATATGCCCAAGGTACAGAACTTCCTTCAACCAGAACTCACATTTGGAAACCTTAGCATAGAAGTTATGCTCTCTTAGCTTATCAAGCACAAGCCTGAGATATTCTTCATGCTCTTCCTCAGTTTCCGAAAAGACCAGAATGTCATCAAGATACAACAAGACAAACTCATTCTTGAATGGGGAGAAGATATAATTCATCATCCGACAGAAGGTCGGTGGAGCATTGGCTAGACCGAAAGACATCACCGTGTACTCATATGAGCCAAAGCTTGTCTTGAAAGCAGTCTTGGGAATGTCCTCTTCGCGAATGCGAATCTGATGATAACCCATCCTGAGATCAAGCTTCGAGAAGATCTTAGCCCCTTTCAATTGCTCAAACAACTCATTGACGTTGGGAAGTGGATACTTGTTTTTTATCGTCTTCTTATTCAATGGACGGTAATCAACACAGAGTCGGTCCGTGCCATCCTTCTTCTTGACGAAAAGAACTCCACAACCCCAAGGAGATGAGCTTGGTCTGATCAGACCCAGACGATCTTGCTCATAAAGTTGTTTCTTCAGCTCCTTCAGCTCTTTTGGACCCAGTTTGTACGGACGCTTGCACACTGGTTCAGTACCCGGTTCAAGCTCAATTACGAACTCAACTGCCCGGTGCGGAGGCATTCCTGACAGTTCTTCTGAAAAGACATCTTCATACTCGCTGTCCACTGGGACTTGAAAAATGGGAGAGATCTCACCCTTCTCATTCAAGGAAAACAGACGGACTGTGTCATCACGCGCCGCGAAGATAATCACTTCCTCCAAAGAATGAGTTAGCTTCACTTCTTTAGCTTCACAATCAATAGACGCCTTGTTCATAGCCAACCAATCCATTACAAGGATCAAATCAATATCAGACTTGCCAAGGACAATTGGAGAAGCCAGAAAGGCATAATCGCCCATCTTGACAGAGACATCTGGGCTCGAGTACTTGCATGCATGAACTTGCCCGGAGATACTACTGACAACGGTCTAGGCAGCTCCTCTACATGAAAATTATGCTTGGATGCAAATGGAATGGAGAGGAACGAATGCGAAGCACCAGAATCAAACAAAACCTTTGCAGGAAAATCATTAACCAGGAGATTACCCATAATCACGTCTGAGGAGTTGTCTGCTTCAGCTGCATTCACCATATTGACTCTCACAAAGCTGGGGTTGAACTTCACCATAGCATTGCGTTGAGGCTTCCTAGGAGGAGGGGGCGGAAGATGCTACTGAGAGGTGCACTTGTTGGAGTAGTGACCCTTCTGCCCACACTTGTGACAAGTAACATCAAACAGCGGACGGAATTGCACCTGAGGATTCCCTTGCTTCTACTGTGGAAACCTCTGCTGGAAAGTTCGGTTGGGTGGGTGGGAAGAACCACGACCACCTAACTTCTTGAACTATTGAGTCTGCCGAGAGGAGGAGGAGGCACCCAATATTTGTGCTGCTTCTGGACCACCTGAGTTGAGGGCGATGAGATGGAATCTCTGAAACGCTTCCTCGAATTCTCCACTCTGAGCAAAACTGCCTCAGCCCTGAGAGCCAAGTTATAGAACTTATCAAACTCATCGGGATCGTGCAAGGCAAGGGCCAGCTGCAAGTCCTCTCTGAGACCACCTGTGAACTGATAGATCTTGCTCTTCTAATCTGGAATGTCCTACAAGGCATATCAAGCCAGCTCATGGAACTCGGCGTTGTACTTGTACACAGAGGATACTCCTTGCTTCAAGCGTCTGAACTTCTCATGCATCTCTTCCACAAAGCTAGAAGGGATATAGTGAGACCTGAAATCTTTGCAGAAATCATCCCAACTGATCATTCTGCCTCCCCTGGAGTCCTTCAACTGCTGCCACCAAACTGTTGCCTGCCCCTTGAGGTGAAACGTTGCAAACTTGACGAAGTCCTCTGGACAGACATTGTTGCACTCAAAGTGTTTAATCATGTCCCGAATCCAGTCCTCAACGTCGAATGGCTGGTCACAAGATGTGAAGGACTTCGGCTGGTTCGCCAGGAATTGATTCAGAGATACAAACTAATGAGCACCATGGTTGAAATTGCCCTCCTGCTGATTGGTCCTCTCTTGCAATAGCTGAATTAACATTTGGGTGTTAGCATTTGTTGCAGCCATCACCGCTTTCCATGCCTCTGCAGGAGGAGGCGGAGGAGGCGGTGGTGGAGCATCAGCACCCTCGCGACCCGGATTCTGGCGAGTTGGTGCAGCCATCCTGAAGACGGACAACACATTAGCCCAGAGAATAACATTCAAGGTAAAGCTGAATCAGTAGGCAAAAATATCTGAACAAGAATATTTAGCAATTGCACTCAAACAAAATAGTAAGAATGCTTCCTCAAAGTGACTGTCGACAACATCTGATTAAAGACCACTTCAAACCAAGTCTGAGCTAGAACTGCTCAGAACAAACGTATGACTGATACGTCCATTTTGCATCATGCATTCATGTTGATATTTATCGCTTCTTGGGCTGTTATTACACTTCACGATACAATACTTATGCCTTTTCTCTCTTATTTTGCAAGGTTTACATGAAGAGGGAGAATGCCGGCAGCTGGAATTCTTGTCTGAAAAAGGAGCAAGTTTGAGATACCTATTCTACGCAACTACGAAAGCCGTGAAAATCAACGAGGATTTATTTTGGAATTTATAAAAAAAATACTGGGCCGAAGAAGTACCAGAGGGGTGTTTAGCAGATCTCTGGCAATGGCTAGACAAATGCTATTCTAGATTTCTCAACAATTAGAAATTGTCTTGCAATGACCCACCAGCGCGTGGGATCGAGGCAATTTTCGAGGGTAGAGTATTCAACCCAAATTTGTTGATTCGCCAGTCAGGAAGTGAGAGGATACTCTCAAGTATTAGCAGTTGAATGTGTCAGATTCAACCACACCTGAAAGATTAGTATCAGCAAGCAAAGTATCAACGGAAAAGTAATATGATAACAACGGTGCCAGAAATGATCTGTTGACGGTAGACTATTCCTAACGATTGTATCAATGGCACCAGAACTTGTCGGTAGACACGAAATATTCTTTCCCGTCAACAACGTGCGAACCAGTATTGTAGCAGGTAGCAGCAGTGTAACGAGTAGCAGCAGTGGCAAGGAACAACAGTAGTGACATCAGTAGCAAGTAGCAACAGTAGCAAGTAACAGTAGAGCAAATAACAGCAGCAGCAACAGTAGTAACAGCAGCAAAGCAAAACAAGTAACAGCAGCAGCAACAGTAGTAACAGCAGCAGAGCAAAACAAGTAACAGCAATAGTGGGACAAACTCGTAGGCAATGGGTCGGTGATTTGTTTGGATGATATTCATCATGCAACGGTTATAACACGGAGAGATATGTGGCTAGCTCCCGTTCGTCAATATGATGTAGGCATGCATTCCGTGTGTCGTCATACGTGCTTAGGGAAAAGAACTTGCATGACTTCTATTGTCCATCCCTCCCGTGGCAGCGGGATCCAAAAGGAAACTACGGGATATTAAGGTTCTCCTTTTAATAAAGAACCGGACCAAAGCATTAGCACTTGGTGAACACATGAACTCCTCAAACTATGGTCATCACCGGGAGTGGTTCCGGTTATTGTCACTCCGGGGTTGCCGGGTCATAACACATAGTAGGTAACTACAACTTGCAAGATCGGATCTAAAACACACATATATTGGTGACAACATAATAATTTCAGATCTGAAATCATGGCACTCGGGCCCTAGTGACAAGCATTAAGCATGGCAAAGTAGTAGCAACATCAATCTCAGAACATAGTGGATACTAGCGATCAATCCCCGTCAAAACTAACTCGATTACATGATAGATCTCATCCTACTCATCACCGCCCAGCGAGCCTACGAATAGATTACTCACGAACGATGAAGAGCTTCATGGAATTGGAGAGGGAAGAAGGTTGATCATGACGATGGCGACGATTTCCCCTCTCCGGAGCCCAAATCGGACTCCAAATCTGCCCTCCAAATGAAGAACAGGATGTGGCGGCGCCTCCGTATCGCAAACGCGATGAAATCTTCTCTCTTTATTTTTTCGGGGACGAAAGTGAATTTATAGAGCTCAGTTTGGGGGCGGCAGGGCCACGTGGGCCCCACAAGCTTGCTAGCCGCCACCAGGGGGTGGAGGCTACAGGGCTTGTGGCCCACTGGCCCATCCCCTCCGATGGACCTTTGCGTAGGTATTTTTCATATTTTCCAGAAATATTCTCCGCAAATTTTCAGGACGTTCCGAAAACTTTCATTTCTGCACAAAAACAACACCAAGGCAATTCTGCTGAAAACAACGTCAGTCCAGGTTAGTTCCATTCAAATCATGCAAATTAGAGTCCAAAACAAGAGCAAAAGAGTTTGGAAAAGTAGATACGATGGAGATGTATCAACTCCCCCAAGCTTAAAACCTTGCTTGTCCTCAAGCAACTCAGTTGACAAATGAGAGAGAAAGGAAAACTTTGACAAACTCGGTTTGATCTTGTTGTTGCAACTATGTCTAACTCATAACCAGAACTTCAGCAAGATCACAAGTTAACCACATAAGCAAGTGACACAAAGGTTTCACGGTAAACTAATATCGATGGCATAATCAGCTAAAGAGCAAATAATAATGAGTATTAAATACCAACAATTCAATAGAACAAGCATGAAGCAATATGAATAGGTGGTATCTCGCTAGCTCTTTCTGAGACCGCAAAACATAAATGAGAGCACTTTCAAAGATCAAGGGCTGACTAAACATTGTAATTCATAGCAACGAAGATCTAGTCATAGTCATACTCAATATCAATCAAAAGCAAAGCATAAAAATGACAGAGGTGCTCTCTAATTGGTGCTTAAATAAGAAGAGGATGACTCAATGGGAAAATAAATAGACAGGCCCTTCGCAGAGGGAAGCATTGATTTGTAGAGGTGCTAGAGCTCAAGCTTTGAAAACAGAGATAATAATTTTGGGTGGCATGCTTTCATTGTCAATGCAATGACCAAGAGTTCTCAATATCTTCCATGCTACTCATGCTATAGGCGGTTCCCAAATAGAAAAGTAAAGTTTTAACTCCCCCACCACCAATCTATCACACTCCACGGCTAGCCGAATCCTTGGGTACAGTTCGTACTAACATCATTCCGGGGGGAGTCTTGTTTTACAGTTATGTTTTCGATTTAAGCATGGAATTGGGCATTCCAATTACTAGCCCCTTTCTCATGAATGATAGTGATTAAACACATGTCGAGGATAACACGCCTAACATGGAAGATACCAATAGCCCCTTGTCACCACATGAGCGGTTCGGGCATGCAAAATAGATTATTTCTTGAAGGTTTAGAGAATGGCACATGCAAATTTACTTGGAACGGCAGGTAGATTCCGCAAATAGGTGGGTATGGTGGACTCTCATGGAAAAACTTTTGGGTTTATGGAAGTGGATGCACAAGCAGTATTCCGCTTAGTAGAAGTGAAGGCTAGCAAAAGACTCGGAAGTGACCAACTAGAGAGCGACAACAGTCATCAGGGTGCAAGAGTTTGACTAACATGGAATGCAAGCATGAACAAGATATAAATCACGATGAACACGAACATCATAGAGGCTATGTTGATTTTGTTTCAACTACATGCATGAACATGTGCCAAGTCAAGCCACTTGAATCATTCAAAGGAGAATACCATCTTGTCATACTACATCATAGTCATCTCAAAATCTATGTTGGCATTCAAGACAAACCATTATAAGCTCTCAGCTAATTAAGCATGGCATCAGAAACTATGATCTCTAAGTTGTCATTGCAAACATGGTTCTCTCACAACAAAGCTGAATCTGGCATGACAAGCTAGTCATATTTACAAAAACAAAATAGATAGAGTTCATACCAGCTTTTCCAGTCTCAGTCACTTCATCATATATCATCATTATTGCCTTTCACTTGCACGATCGAACGATCTGAACAATAATAAGAGTGCTCGTGCATTGGACTAAGCTGAATCCGCATGCAAACACAAAGGAGAAGACAAAGTAATATGGCTCTTTGAAAGCTAAACAGGTATGCATGCAAGAGCCACTAAACATTGTAACCAAAATCTTCTACCTTGACCCAAAGAAAAAGAAAACTATATACACGGGAAAGCTCCCAACAGGCAAAATAAGAAAGGAAAATCTTTTTTGGTTTTCTCAAAAGGACACAAAACAAGAAAATAAGAAAACGAAAATAAACTAGCATGGATAATACAGTGGCAAAGTGTAAGCACCGACTAACAAAGTGAAAGCATAAGCATGAATGTAGGGTCGATGAGAACACGTACTCCCCCAAGCTTAGGCTTTTGGCCTAGCTTGGTCTACTCCCAAGGATGGTCCTGGCGAAACCCAAAATCATAATGGGTGCTATATGGGAGTGCTGCAGCCACTGCCTGAATAGCTGCCTCACGAAGTCTTGCAGCCGTCGCCTCCCTCTCATACTCCTCTGCCTCTCCTATGGTTATGTAGTATCTTCGTTTTACCTGAAAGTCAAAGAAAGCAGGAGCAGGAAGGGTAATATGGAAAACACGCTACCGGTTAAATATCAAACGGTATAGGAGGGATCCATCGTCCCTCTCAAGGAACTGGTAGCGTGTTAGAGCGACACGATCAAGGTAGGTTGTATGGAGAGGGGGGTCTCCTGAACGGATGAATACTCCAAGAAAATTTGCTAAGCATGTAGCATAAATTCCACCAAAGAAATCTCCCTCAATGGCATTATTATTCAGCCTCCTTGTTATTATAGCTCCCATGTTGAAGCTCCTGTCACCTGTTACTGTGCTCTTAAGGATACTAAGGTCGGAAGCGCATAGGTGACAATGTGCACCCTTGCCGTTAATGCACCTACCTATGAAGAGTGCAAAGTAGTGCAAGGCAGGGAAATGAATGCTTCCTATGGTAGCTTGCGTGATATCTCTAGTTTCTCCAACAGTTATACTGGAGACAAAGTCTCTGACTGAAGACTTAGAAGGATCATTAATACTACCCCCATCGGGTATCTTGCAAATCCTATTGAAATCCTCCAAATCCATGGTGTAGGATTTATCATACAGATCAAACAGTATGGATGAGTCACGACCAACTGAAAGTTTAAATCTATGCACGAAAGAGGCAGTGAGCATAGCATACTGTTCACATTTATCTGAGAGGAATTCTTCTAACCCGGCATTGCGAACAAGTGTATCAAACTCATCCTTGAAGCCTGCTTCGATCATGAACTCATCGGAAGGCCATTCACATGGTTGTACTTGTGCGTCCCTTAGTTGATAAGGTTCGGGCTCCCGAAAAGAAAGACGGGGACTCTTCTTACTTGAGGAACCACCATCAAACTTCCTCCTGGACATAATTTCTCTTTGCTGAAATTTTGAAGTTCAAGAGAAAAGTGAATAAAGACCAACCACACCTTGTAGCAATTACTCCTACTAGTGTCTAGAGACCGTATCACACGCTAAAACTACTTGGGACCAGCTAAAATCAACATTTCAAGCTCAAGAATAGGATCACCAAGGTAGCAAGAATATGTGAAGGATAAAGCAGTAGAGCAAAAACTAATTGGACCAATGGAGGAGTCACTTACCAAGGAGTAATTTCCCCAAAACGGTTCGGAGAATGGTGCTTTGAGCAAGGAGATCGAAAATCATAGCCAAATGAGCAAGAACACGGGTTTGAGCTGCGAAACAATTTTTTCTAGAGGTGGAAGAAGAGGATGGGAGCTGGAATGAGTGGAGGGGGTCCCTGTGGGCCCCACAAGCTTGCTAGCCGCCACCAGGGGGCGGCGGCTGCAGGGCTTGTGGCCCACTGATTTGGCCCCTAGGCCAGCTCTGAGGCCCAGTATTTTTTAAATATTCCAGAAAAAATCATAATAGATTTTCAGGACCATAGGAGAACTTTTATTTTCAGGGTATTTTTCTCCAGGACGCTAAAACAGAAAACAGGAAAAGCTAAACTAAATCTATCATTTTTCTTCTAAGCAACAGAAAGTGAAAGCTTAAAACAGAGGTATGTGACTCTTTGATTCATCCATTTCATGGTCATCGAAAGAAATCCATCAATGGGGTTGATCAAACCCTCATGACAAAACCTTTTCGAATCGCAAGAAGAAACGGAGAATTGTCGAATAGCCACTAAGTCACCTCAATGGGGATATGTATCTCCCCAACAAGCAAATCATACTTCATCTTGACACGAGGAATAGGGCATTCAAAGCTCCCAATAAGAATCGATGAAGTCTTTTCGATAGCATTGATGCAATGTACTTGATATCGTTTCTTCGGAAAGTGCACTTTATGCTCATTACCGTTGACATGGAAAGTGACATTGCCTTTGTTGAAATCTATAACAGCCCCTGTCGTGTTTAAAAAGGGTCTTCCAAGGATGACAGCCATGGCATCATCCTCGGGAATATCTAAGATAACAAATTCTGTTAAGATAGTGGTGTTAGCAACCACATCAGGCACGTCCTCACAAATGCCGATAGGGAAAGCAGTTGATTTGTAGGCCATTTGTAGAAAAAATTCAGTGGGTGTCAACTTATCCAATTCAAGTCTACGATAAAGAGAGAGCGGCATAACACTAACACCGGCTCCAAGGTCAGATAAGGCAGTTCTTACGTAGTTTCCTTTAATGGAGCAAGGTATAGTGGGCACTCCGGGATCACCCAGTTTCTTAGGAGTTCCACCTTTGAAAGTGTAATTGGCAAGCATGATGGAGATCTCAAGATCTGGTATCTTCCGTTTATTGGTCGCGATATCTCTCATGTACTTGGCATACGGAGACATTTTGAGCATATCAGTTAATCGCATCTGCAGAAAGACGGGTCTTATCATCTCAACGAAGCGCTCAAAATCCTCATCATCCTTTTTCTTGGAAGGCTTAGGAGGAAAGGGCATAGGTCTCTGAACCCATGGCTCCCTTTCTTTACCATGCTTCCTAGCAGTGAAGTCATTCTTATCGTATCTCTTAGGTTGTGGGTTATCAGGATTAACCGTAGGTTCAATCTCCACATCCTCATCATTGCTAGGTTGAGCATTATTATGAACATCGTTGTCCATATTATCACCAGGTTCATGTTCATCACCAGATTGTGTTTCTGCATTAGACGCAGAAATATCATTAGGTTCTTCAGGTGTGACAGTATTTGGTGAACTGGCATGTAGATTTCTATCATCCTTCTTCTTCTCCTTAGGATGACTGGGTGTATCAGCATTAATTCCTTGAGAATCTTGATCAATTCTCTTAGGATGGCCTTCAGGATACAAAGGTTCCTAGGTCATTTTGCCTCCTCTAGTAATGACTCTGTCAGAGTTGTCATTTAATTCATTGAGCAAGTCATTCTGAGCTTTATGTACTTGTTCTACCTGAGTGGAATCATAGAGGCATGTTTACTCAGAAGCTTCAGATCATTGACATTTATGTCTACACAAGCACTTAAATGGCTAAGCATAAGAGTACTTTGTTGCAAATGTCTGCTAACATAATCATTGAAACTCTGTTGTTTGGCAACAAAGTTGTCAAATTCATCAAAGCATAGGCTAGCAGGTTTGTCAAAGGGATATCACTCTCATCAAACCTACACAGAGAATTCACTTCTACTACTTGTATCGGGTTATCGAGACCATGGATCTCTTCGATAGGTGGTAGAATTTTGACATCTTCAGATCTAATGCCTTTATCTTGCATAGATTTCTTGGCTTCTTACATATCTTCGGGACTGAGGAATAGAATACCTCTTTTCTTAGGAGTTGGCTTAGGAGGTGGTTTGGGAATAGTCCAAGCATTATCGTTGATCAAGATGTTATTTAGAAGGATCTCAGCTTGTTCGATAGTTCGTTCCCTAAAAACACAACCGGCACAACTATCTAGGTGGTCTCTAGAGGCATCGGTAAGTACGTTATAGAAGATATCAAGTATCTAGTTCTTCTTAAGAGGGTCATCAGGCAAAGCATTCTATAGCTGGATGAGCCTCCCCCAAGCTTGTGGGAGACTCTCTTCTTGGAGTTGAGCAAAGTTGTATATTTCCTGCAAGGCAGCTTGCTTCCTATGGGCAGGGAAATATTTCTCACAGAAGTAATAGACCATATCCTGGGGACTACTCACACATCCAAGAGAAAGAGAGGTGAACCAGGCTTTAGCGTCATCCTTTAGAGAGAAAGGAAACAACTTGAGGATGTAGTAGTAGCGGATCTTCTCCTCACTAGTGAAAAGGGTGGCTATATCGTGTAGTTTGGTAAGATGGGCTACGACCGTCTCAGACTCATAACCGTGGAAAGGATCAGATTCGACTAGAGAGATTATCTCAGGGTCGACAGAGAATTCATAATCCTTATCGGTGATAAAGATAGGTGAAGTGGCAAACTTTGGGTCGTATTTCATCCTAGCTTTCAGAGATTTTTCCTTCCACTTGAGAAGTAATTTCTCAGTGTCATAGGCATCCTTACACGCAAGAAAATCCTTAGCTATCTGTCCCTCCATAACATAACCCTCAGGTATATCAGGCAATTCATATCTAGGAGAGCTAGATCTAGCAGGAGCAAAAGCAGGTTCTATCTCAATAGTATCGGCAGTTTCAGAAGCATCACGAGCATTGGCAGTAACTCTAGCAATATGAGCATCAAGGAACACCCCTAGTGGCACATCAGGCAAAGTAGTATCTCTAGCAGTATCAAGCATAGCATCATTAGGCAAGGCAGTATCAGGCATAGCATCTCTAGCAGTATCAGGCATAGCATCTCTAGCATTATCACGCATAGCATCTCTAGCACTATCAGGCATAGCATCTCTAGCAGTATCATAAGCATCATCAAGCACAGGAGACATATCAAGATTTCTAGCAGGAGGTGATGTCGCAAACTTACTCATAACTGAAGGTGAATCAAGTGCAGAGCTAGATGGCAATTCCTTACCTCCCCTCATAGTTGAGGGCAAAACTTTGGTTTTTGGATCTTTCAGATTCTTCATAGTGATCAGCAGATATAAATCCCAAGTGACTCACAGAATATAGCAATCGCTTCCTCGGCAACGGCGCCAGAAAAATGTTGTTTAGCAGATCTCTAACAATGGCTAGACAAATGCTATTCTCGATTGCTCAACAATTAGAAATGGTCTTGCAATGACCCACCAGCGCGTGGGATCGAGGCAGTTTTCGAGGGTAGAGTATTCAACCCAAATTTGTTGATTCGCCAGTCAGGAAGTGAGAGGATACTCTCAAGTATTAGCAGCTGAATATGTCAGATTCAACCACACCTGAAAGATTAGTATCAGCAAGCAAAGTATCAACAGCAAAGTAATATGATAACAACGGTACCAGAAACGATCTATTGACGCAGACTATTCCTAACGATTGTATCAATGGCGCCAGAAGTTGCCGGTAGACGGGAAATATTCTTTCCCATCAACGACGTGCGAACCAGTATTGTAGCAGGTAGCAGCAGTGTAACGAGTAGCAGCAGTGGCAAGGAACAGTAGTAGTGACAGCAGTAGCAAGTACCAACAGTAGCAAGTAACAGCAGAGCAAGTAACAGCAACAGCAATAGTAGTAATAGCAGTAGAGCAAAACAAGTAACAGCAGCAGCAACAGTAGTAACAGCAGCGGAGCAAAACAAGTAACAGCAATAGTGGGACAAACTCGTAGGCAATGGGTCGGTGATTTGTTTGGATGATATTCATCATGCAACAGTTATAACACGGAGAGATATGTGGCTAGCTCCCGTTTGTCAATATGATGTAGGCATGCATTCCGTGTGTCGTCATACGTGCTTAGGGAAAAGAACTTGCATGACATCTATTGTCCATCCCTCCCGTGGCAGCGGGGTCCAAAAGGAAACTACGGGATATTAAGGTTCTCCTTTTAATAAAGAACCGGACCGACGCATTAGCACTTGGTGAACACATGAACTCCTCAAACTATGGTCATCACCGGGAGTGGTTCCGGTTATTGTCACTCCGGGGTTGCCGGGTCATAACACATAGTAGGTAACTACAACTTGCAAGATCGGATCTAAAACACACATATATTGGTGACAACATAATAATTTCAGATCTGAAATCATGGCACTCGGGCCCTAGTGATCTGAAATCATGGCACTCGGGCCCAAGTGACAAGCATTAAGCATGGCAAAGTAGTAGCAACATCAATCTCAGAACATAATGGATACTAGGGATCAATCCCCATAAAAACTAACTCGATTACATGATAGATCTCATCCTACTCATCACCACCCAGCGAGCCTACGAATAGATTACTCATGAACGATGAAGAGTTTCATGGAATTGGAGAGGGAAGAAGGATGATGATGACAATGGCGACGATTTCCCCTCTCCGGAGCCCAAAAGGGACTCCAAATCTGCCTTCCAGATGAAGAACAGGATGTGGTGGCGGCTACAAGGCTTGTGGCCAACTGGCCCATCCCCTCTGGTGGATCTTTGCGCAGGTATTTTTCATATTTTCCAGAAATATTTTCCGTAAATTTTTAGGACGTTCCAAGGACTTTCATTTCTGCATAAAAACAACACCAAGGCAATTCTGCTGATAACAGCGTCAGTGCAGGTTAGTTCCATTTAAATCATGCAAATTAGAGTCCAAAACAAGAGCAAAATAGTTTGGAAAAGTAGATACGATGGAGACGTATCAAGGGGCGCCAGTAGGAAGCCACAAGCCTGCTAGGCGCGGCCTCCCCCCTGGTCGTGCCTAGGGGGCTTGTGGGCTCCCAGATGGCCCTCGGGCCCCACTCTTTTGCTACAAGAAGGGTTTCATTCCAGAAAAAATGGAGAAGAGGCTTTCGGGAGGAATCGCCACCGCCACGAGGCGGAACTTGAGCAGAACCAATCTAGAGCTCCGGCAGGACGATCCTGCCGGGGAAACTTCCCTCCCGAAGGGGGAAATCGTCGCCATCGTCATCACCAACACTCCTCTCATCGGAGGGGACTCATCACCATCAACATCATCATCAGCACCATCTCATCTGCAAACCCTAGTTCATCTCTTGTAACCAATCTCCGTCTCGCGACTCCGATTGGTACTTGTAAGGTTGCTAGTAGTGTTAATTACTCTTTGTAGTTGATGCTAGTTGGATTACTTGGTGGAAGATTATATGTTCAGATCTTTGATGCTACTCATTACCTCTATGGTCATGAATATGATTATGCTTTGTGAGTAGTCACTTTTGTTCCTGAGGACATGGGATAAGTCATGCTATAAGTAGTCATGTGAATTTGGTATTCGTTCGATATTTTGATGAGTTGTATGTTGTCTCTCCTCTAGTGGTGTTATGTGAACGTCGACTACATAACACTTCACCATTATTTGGGCCTAGAGGAAGGCATTGGGAAGTAGTAAGTAGATGATGGGTTGCTAGAGTGACAGAAGCTTAAACCCTAGTTTATGCATTGCTTCGTAAGGGGCTGATTTGGATCCACTAGTTTAATGTTATGGTTAGACTTTGTCTTAATTCTTCTTTTGCAGTTGCCGATGCTTGCGAGAGGGGTTAATCATAAGTGGGATGCTTGTCCAAGTAAGGGTAGTACCCAAGCACCGTTCCACCCACATATCAAACTATCAAAGTAGCGAACGTGAATCATATGAACATGATGAAAACTAGCTTGACAGAATTTCCCATGTGTCCTAGGGAGCGCTTTACCTCCTATAAGAGTTTGTCCAGGCTTGTCCCTTACTACAAAAGGGATTGGGACACTTTGCTGCACCGTTGTTACTTTTCTTACTTGCTACTTGCTACGAATCATCTCACCACAGAACTACTTGTTACCGATAATTTCAGTGCTTGCAGAGATTACCTTGCTGAAAACCACTTGCCAGATCCTTCTGCTCCTCGTTGGGTTCGACACTCTTACTTATCGAAAGGACTATGATAGATACCCTACACTTGTGGGTCATCAAGACTCGTTTCTGGCTCCGTTTCCGGGGAGTGAAGCGCCTTTGGTAAGTGGAATTTGGTAAGGAAACATTTATATAGTGTACTGAAATTTATTGTCACTTGTTGCTATGGAAACTAATCCTTTGAGGGGCTTGTTCGGGGTATCTTCACCTCGAACGAAAGCACAAAGAGTTGCTCCTCAACCTTCTGCACCTACTGAAAATATTTGCTATGAATTTCCTTCGGGTATGCTTGAGAAACTGCTGGCTAATCCTTTTAGAGGAGATGGGACATCACATCCAGACTTGCATCTAATCTATGTAGATGAAGTTTGTGGTTTATTTAAGCTTGCAGGTTTGCCCGAGGATGAGGTCAAGAAGAAGGTCTTGCCCTTATCTTTTAGGGATAAGGCGTTGACATGGTATAGGCTATGTGATGATACTGGATCATGGAACTACAACCGGTTGAAATTGGAATTTCATCAAAAGTTTTATCCTATGCATCTAGTACATCGTGATCGGAATTATATTTACAATTTTTGGCCTCGTGACAAAGAAAGCATCGCTCAAGCTTGGGGGAGGCTTAAATCAATGTTATATTCATGCCCCAACCATGAGCTCTCGAGAGAAATTATCATTAATAACTTCTATGCTCGGCTTTCTCATGATGATCGCACCATGCTTGACACTTCTTGTACCGGTTCTTTTATGAAGAGAGATATTGACTTCAGATGGAATTTATTGGAAAGAATTAAACGCAACTCTGAAGACTGGGAGATTGATGAAGGTAAGGAGTCAGGTATGAATTTCAAGTTTGATTGCGTTAAATCCTTTGTGGAAACAAATACCTTTTGTGATTTTAGCGCTAAGTATGGACTTGACTCTGAGATAGTAGCTTCATTGTGTGAATCATTTGCTGCTCATATAGATCTCCCCA
Organism: Hordeum vulgare subsp. vulgare; assembly: GCF_904849725.1. NCBI lineage: Eukaryota > Viridiplantae > Streptophyta > Magnoliopsida > Poales > Poaceae > Hordeum > Hordeum vulgare. The sequence goes on along the minus strand of NC_058524.1, from coordinate 350,297,391 downwards.
AAGAGAAGTGGTTTAAATATCATCCTCCCTTAGAAGTCAATGTAGTTAAACCCAATCCAGTTGAAGAGAGAGTCATTACCTATAATGATCCTATTGTTCCCAGTGCTTACATTGAGAAACCACCTTTCCCTATTAGGATAAAGGATCATTCTAAAGCTTCAACTGTGATACGTAGGGGCTACATTAGAACACCTACACCCCGTGGGCAAATTAGAGTTGAACCTAGCATTGCTATTATCAAAGACCTCCTGTCCGACAATGTTGATGGCCATGATATTCACTTTTGTGAAGATGCTGCTAGAATTGCTAAACCACATGCTAGAGACAAACATAGGCATGTTGTTGGCACGCATGTTGTTTCCGTTAAGATAGGAGATCATTGTTATCATGGTTTATGTGACGTGGGTGCTAGTGTTAGTACAATACCTCAATACTTATATGATGAAATCAAAGACGAGATTGGACCTGTTGAAATAGAACCTATTGATGTCACTATTCAGCTTGCCAATAGAGATACTATCTGCCTTGTGGGAATTGTCAGAGATGTTGAAGTCTTGTGTGGTAAAAGGAAGTATCCTGTTGATTTCCTCGTTCTTGCTACCACACAAGATAGCTTTTGTCCCATCATATTTGGTAGACCTTTTCTCAGTACTGTCAATGCTCATATTGACTGTGAGAAGCAAACTGTCACTGTTAGCTTTGAAGGAGTGTCACATGAGTTCAATTTCTCCAAGTTTGGTAGACAACCTCATGAAAAAGAGTTGCCTAGTAAGGATGAAATTATTGCATGTTGGCTTCTATTGTTGTGCCTCCTACTGATCCCTTAGAGCAATACTTGCTTGAGCATGAAAATGATATGCATATGGATGAAAGGGATGAGATAGATAGAGTTGTCTTAGAACAATATCATATCCTTAAGAATAATTTGCATGCTGAATTGCTTGGAGAACCACCCCCACCAAAGGGTGATCCTGTGTTCAGTCTTAAACAGTTGCCTGATACTCTTAAGTATGTTTATCTCGATGAAAAATAGATATATGTTGTTATTATTAGTGCTAGCCTCTCAGAGCATGAAGAAAAGAAGTTACTAAAAACTCTGAGGAAGCATCGTGCTGCTATTGGATATACTCTTGATGATCTTAAGGGCATTAGTCCCACTCTATGCCAGCACAAGATTAAAACTGATCATGATTCCAAACGAGTTGTTGATCATCAAAGGAGATTAATCCTAAGATGAAAGAGGTAGTAAGAAAAGAAATACTAAAGCTCCTGGAAGCAGGTATTATCTATCCTGTTGCTCATAGTGATTGGGTGAATCCGGTGCATTGCGTCCCTAGAAGGGAGATATTACCATAGTCCCTAATGATAAGGATGAATTGATCCCACAGAGGATTATTACCGGCTATAGGATGGTGATCGATTTTAGGAAATTGAATAAAGCCACTAGGAAAGATCATTATCCTCTGCCTTTTATCGACCAAATGCTAGAAAGACTATCTAAACATACACACTTCTACTTTCTAGATGGTTATTCTGGTTTCTCCCAAATACCTGTTGCACAATATGATCAGGAGAAAACCACTTTCACCTGCCCTTTCGGTACCTTTGCTTACAGACGTGTGCCTTTTGGCTTATGTAATGCACCTGCCACCTTTCAAAGATGTATGATGGATGTATTATATGACTTTTGTGAAAATATTGTTGAGGTTTTCATGGATGACTTCTCCGTTTACGGGTCTTCTTTTGATGATTGCCTCAGCAACCTTGATCGAGTCTTGTAGGGATTTAAAGATACCAATCTTGTCTTGAATTGGGAGAAGTGCCACTTTATGGTTAATGAAGGCATCATCTTAGGACATAAAATTTCTAAAAGAGGTATTGAAATCGATAAGGCTAAGGTTGATGCGATCGAGAAAATGCCATGCCCCACAGATACCAAAGGATAAGAAGTTTCCTTGGTCATGCTGGTTTCTATAGAAGGTTCATTAAGGACTTCTCTAAGATTTCTAGGCCTCTTACCAATCTCTTGCAAAAGGATATTCCTTTTGTTTTTGACAATGATTGTGAGGAAGCCTTTGAAATACTTAAGAAGGCTTTGATAACTGCACCTATTGTTCAACCACCTGATTGGAACTTACCTTTTGAAATCATGTGTGATGCTAGTGATTATGTTGTTGGTGCTGTCCTAGGACAAAGAGTTGATAAGAAGTTGAATGTTATTCACTATGCTAGTAAAACTCTAGACAGTGCCCAAAGAAACTATGCTACTATGGAAAAAGAGTTTTTAGCAGTCGTGTTTGCATGTGAAAAGTTTAGATCTTACATAGTTGATTCCAAAGTCACTATTCACACTGATCATGTTGCTATTAAGTACCTCATGGAAAAGAAAGACGCTAAACCTAGACTTAGCAGATGGGTTCTCTTGCTACAAGGATTTGATTTGCATGTTGTCGACAGAAAGGGTGCTGATAACCCAGTAGCAGATAACTTGTCTAGGTTGGAGAATGTTCTTGATGACCCACAACCTATTGATGATAGCTTCCCTGATGAGCTATTGAATGTCATCAATACTTCACGTAGTGCACCGTGGTATGTTGATTATACAAATTATATCGTTGCCAAATATATACCACCTAGTTTCACATACCAGCAAAAGAAGAAATTCTTCTTTGAATTGAGACATTACTTCTGGGATGATCCTCGCCTTTATAAGGAAGGAGTAGATGGTGTTATTAGACGCTGTGTACCTGAACATGAACAGGGACTGATCCTACAGAAGTGTCACTCCGAGGATTACGGAGGACACCATGCGGGAGATAGAACTGCACACAAGGTATTGCGATCAGGTTTCTATTGGCCCACTCTCTTCAAGGACGTCTGTAAGTTTGTCTTGTCTTGTGACGAATGTCAAAGAATAGGTAATATCCATAAACGTCGGGAAATGCCTATGAACTATTCACTCGTCATTGAACCATTTGATGTTTGGGGCTTTGATTATATGGGACCTTTTCCAAAATCCAACGGGTATACTCATATCCTAGTTGTTGTTGATTACGTCACTAAGTGGGTAGAAGCTATCCCAACTAGTAGTGCTGATCACAACACCTCTATCAGGATGCTTAAAGAAGTTATTTTCCTAGATTTGGAGTCCCTAGATATCTAATGACCGATGGTGGTTCACATTTCATTCATGGTGCTTTCCGTAAAATGCTTGCTAAGTACGATGTCAATCATAGAATTGCATCTCCCTATCACCCTCAGTCCAGTGGTCAAGTAGAGTTAAGCAATAGAGAGATTAAACTAATTCTGCAAAAGATTGTCAATAGGTTTAGAAAGAATTGGTCTAAGAAGCTCGATGATGCACTGTGGGCTTATAGAACTGCCTATAAGAATCCTATGGGCATGTCCCCGTACAAAATGGTTTATGGCAAAGCATGTCATTTACCTCTTGAGCTAGAGCACAAGGCTTATTGGGCAATCAAAGAGCTCAACTTTGATTTCAAACTTGCTGGTGAGAAGAGGTTATTTGATATTAGCTCACTTGATGAATGGAGAGCTCACGCATATGAAAATGCCAAGTTGTTCGAAGAAAAGGTTAAGAGGTGGCATGATAAAAGGATACAAAAGCGTGAGTTCAATGTAGGTGATTATGTCTTGCTATATAATTCTCGTTTAAGATTTTTTGCAGGCAAGCTTCTCTCTAAATGGGAAGGTCCTTACGTTGTTGAGAAAGTATATCGTTCCGGTGCCATCAAAATCAAGAACACGGAAGGTAATTTTACGAGAGTGGTAAATGGGCAAAGAATCAAGCATTATATCTGAGGTACTCCCATAAATGTTGAAAGCAATATTATCAATACCATAACTCCGGAGGAGTACATAAGGGATATTTATCACCCTGTTTCAGACTCCGAAAACGAAGAGGTATGTGATTCGGTAAGTAAACAAACTCCAAAACTTTTCCAGTAGGAATTTTTCTCCGTTTTGGAATTTTTGAAAAAATAGAAAAATTTAAAGCAGTCCGAAAAGCGCACGAGGAGGCGACAAGCCTGCCAGGCGTGGGCCACACCCCTGGCCGCGCTTGGGGGGCTTGTGACCACCTCGTGTGCCTCCCGGACTCCGTTTTCTTGCGGAGTACTCCTTCTGGTCAGAAAAAATCATTATATATTCTCCCGAAAGGTTTGACCCTCGTATCACGCAAATTTCCTTTGTTTTCGTTTCGAGCTTGTTTCTGCTGCAGATCTAGATCTCTATGACACCCCCAAAAGCTCTGAAGGACAAGATCTTCGAGAAGATCATCAATCCCTACCTCGCGGGAGTGCTGCAACACCCTCAATCAATCGAGATGCGTGCGGGGATGTTGCACATCTGTGATGTTGAGTGGCCCAAGAAGACCGGAAGCGTGGAGGTGAGGCTCGAAGCAATGGAGCAACAAGTCTTCAAGTGCCAAGGGATGGTGGAGCGTGGACTCAACGCCAACCACATGATGATCACGGAGTTAACCAACAAGCACAAGATCGATGCTAATGACATCGGGAAGCACCTTTCCAAGCTCTATGACAGAATTGATCACCTCCAAGCCCAGATCTATGACCTGTAGAATCAAAACATTGAGTATGAGTACAGATTTAAATCAATACGGTTGGCTGCAGATTTGAGGATTTTGGAGACTCGTTCATCTTTCCATGATGGAGCACCTATGCCTTGGAAGACGGAGGATCAAACCCATGTTGCAACAACCCCACCACCATCACCTCCAAAGGAAGACAACTAAGCACGGGTATGGGCAATCCCCTTGGCTTGTGCCAAGCTTGGGGGAGTTGCCCCGGTATCGTATCATCATCACATATTTTGCCTTTACCTTTCTTAGTTCGTTCCTTTTTAGTTTTCTCTTTCTCAAGTAGATTAAAGTTCTTAGTGTTTTAGGCTTGAGTTTTGCTTTGTGTCACCCTCGACGTATTCGAGCTCGTGAGCCATATAATAAAGAATGTCTTAGCTAAGGGCCTTGCCTCATGCCATGATCAAGAGAATGATAAAAGAACAAAAGCATGAAAGATCATGTAATGATCTTATGGAAAGTGATGGCTTCACATATAAAAATAATGTTGATTGAAACTTGCTAAAGGTGGACAAACGTACACCTTAGTCATTGTTGCAATTAATAGGAAGTGATAAAGAAGGAGAGGTTCACATACAAATATATCATCTTTGATACCATCTATGATTGTGAGCACTCACTAAACTATTACATGCTTAGAAGTAGATGTTGGACAAGGAAGACAACATAATGAATTGTGTTTGCTTGGTTCCGAACAATGTTATATGACTAGAGATCCCTTAGCATGTGATGCTTGCTTCCACCTCATATCAGCCAAAACTCCCGCACCAAGTAGAGATACTACTTGTGCATCCATAAACCTTCAACCCAGTTTTGCCATGAGAGTCCACCATACCTACCTATGGATTAAACAAGATCTCTCAAGTAAGTTGTCATCGGTGCAAGCAATAAAAATTTCTCCCTAAATATGTATGATCTATTAGTGTGTGGAAAATAAGCTTTGTACGAACCTGTGATGAGGAAGACATAAAAGCGACAGACTGCATAATAAAGTTCATTATCACAGGAAGCAATATAAAGTGGCGTTCCTTCACACTAAGAGGACACACATCCAAACCTCAAAAGCGCATGACAACCTCTGCTTCCCTCTGCGAAGGGCCTTTCTTGTACCTTTACTTTTTGCCCTTGAAAGAGTCATGGTGATCTACACCAATTCCTTATTTCGCCTTTATCTTGGCTAACGCCATATGCTAGGGAAAGATCTATATTCATATGTCAACTTGGAAGTAAGTATTCATGAACTATTATTGTTGACATTACCCTTGAGGTAAATAGTTGGGAGGCGAGACTATAAGCCCCTATCTTTCTCTGTGTCCGACTAAAACTTTGATCTCATGAGTACCACGTGAGTTGTAGCAATTGTAGAAGACAAAAGGATGATTGAGTATGTGGATTTGCTTTACAAGCTCTTATTTGACTCTTTCTGATGCTATGATAAATTGCAATTGCTTCAATGACTAAAGGATATCGGTTGTTAATTCTCGGTAAGGTTCTTGATCCATACTTTACTTTGTGAAGGAATTGTCACTTTAACATAAGAGATGATATGATGATATTGTTGTTCTGAATATGATCATGATGCATGCATGTCCGTATCTTGTTTTGTCAGCACCTCTCTTTCTAAACATGTGGGCATATTTATTGATCTCGGCTTTCGCTTGAGGACAAGCGAGGTCTAAGCTTGGGGGAGTTGATACGTCCATTTTGCATCATGCTTTCATGTTGATATTTATCTCTTTTTGGGCTACTATTACACTTCACGGTACAATACTTATGCCTTTTCTCTCTTATTTTGCAAGGTTTACATGAAGAGGGAGAATGTCGGCAGTTGGAATTCTGGTCTGAAAAAGGACCAAGTTTGAGATACCTATTCTGCGCAAATCCAAAAGCCGTGAAAATCAAAGAGGATTTATTTTGGGATTTATTAAAAATACTGGGCCGAAGAAGTACCAGAGGGGCGCCAGCAGGAAGCCACAAGCCTGCTAGGCGCGGCCCCCCCTGGCCGCGCCTAGGGGGCTTGTGGGCTCCCAGCTGGCCCTCTGGCCCCCCTCTTTTGCTACAAGAAAGATTTCGTTCCAGGAAAAATGGAGAAGAGGCTTTCGGGAGGAATCACCGCCGCCACGAGGCGGAACTTGAGCAGAACCAAACTAGAGCTCCGGCACGACGATCCTGCCGGGGAAACTTCCCTCCCGAAGGGGAAATCGTCGCCATCGTCATCACCAACACTCCTCTCATCGGAGGGGACTCATCAACATCAACATCTTTATCAGCACCATCTCATCTCCAAACCCTAGTTCATCTCTTGTAACCAATCTCCATCTCGCGACTCCGATTGGTACTCGTAAGGTTGCTAGTAGTGTTAATTACTCTTTGTAGTTGATGCTAGTTGGATTACTTGGTGGAAGATTATATGTTCGGATCTTTGATGCTACTCATTACCTCTCTGGTCATGAATATGATTATGCTTTGTGAGTAGTCACTTTTGTTCCTGAGGACATGGGATAAGTCATGCTATAAGTAGTCATGTGAATTTGGTATTTGTTCGATATTTTGATGTGTTGTATGTTGTCTCCCCTCTAGTGGTGTTATGTGAACGTCGACTACATAACACTTCACCAATATTTGGGCCTAGAGGAAAGCATTGGGAAGTAGTAAGTAGATGATGGGTTGCTAGAGTGAAAGAAGCTTAAACCATAGTTTCTGTGTTGCTTCGTAAGGGGCTGATTTGGATCCACTATTTTAATACTATGGTTAGACTTTGTCCTAATTCTTCTTTCGTAGTTGCGGATGCTTGCGAGAGGGGTTAATCATAAGTGGGATGCTTGCCCAAGTAAGGGAAGTACCCAAGCGCCGGCCCACCCACATATCAAACTATAAAAGTAGCGAACGTGAATCATATGAACATGATGAAAACTAGCTTGACAGAATTTCCCATGTGTCCTCGGGAGCGCTTTACCTCCTATAAGAGTTTGTCCAGGCTGGTCCCTTCCTACAAAAGGGATTGGGCCACTTTGCTGCACCGTTGTTACTTTTGTTACTTGCTACGAATCATCTCACCACACAACTACTTGTTATAGATAATTTCAGTGCTTGTAGAGACTACCTTGCTGAAAACCACTTGTCAGATCCTTCTGCTCCTCGTTGGGTTCGACACTCTTACTTATCGAAAGGACTACGATAGATCCTCTACACTTGTGGGTCATCAATGACAGAGATTCCATCTGATATCTTCGTGGATATGATCGCACAGGCTCGAATTTACAGTAGCCATCCTGTGCAAGACAGTGCACACGATATACGAAGCGTCCCTGAGTCATAGCAAGCTACAAGGACTCATAAGACAGAACGAGAACCGATGTAAGACGACCGTGAACAAACGTGCCCACTGAATGTTGAATCCCAACCTCACACCATGCATTTGTAGGAAGATTGCCCTATAAGTCACTACGTGATATCCCACCTATGAATTCCCGAAATATCTGGTCATGCAATCTGGTCCACGGATAAAAGGAGTAATATGTCACACAACTCCTATACTAACAACGTCCAGTGTATCACATCCGTCAACACATAACCAGAATCTCGTAACTTCATCTAACACAGACCCTCGTATTCACAACGATATAAAGTGTGGCGATACATCCGGAACTCTCTGCACCAGTACTGGGGAAGCCGGACTCCTCTCGTCATAACTAGTATTGAAGCAATTACGAACATCCTCCGTCCTGAGATACGAAGAAATCTGAATGATAGCGATGTGCTCAAGAATCCTCGGAGCTTAACTCCCCGGAAGAAATCAAGTCAGACAGGAGGCACCAAGACAGAACTCTGTCACATCGACATCATATAGATTCCAAAATATCTGCATGATCCTAAAAAAATTGAGCGAGAAGAGGAGTAGAATTAAGATTTCCTAAGTCGTGAACCTCACAAGATCATAGAAGAGGAGAAAAAGAAACCTACTCTCCGATATAACTAAGACTCAAATAGTTTTACTAGACTCGACTCGGCCAAGTTCGATCACACAAAGGATCCTATGGTCGTAAGGCTCTGATTACCAACTTGTAACGACTAAGATGCGTCCCTTCCCTTATTTGGGGCGAGGCCTCTAAAGGGAAAGGGGTGCATCTAAACATTTCACAAGCGATATAATCATAACATTACATAACTAAAAGAGTGACAAGTAGGGAATACACTTGCCATCTGATAAGAGTATAGCATAAAGCTTACAGGCACACATTATTCAGAGCATAGTTTAGTCCAGCTACGGACAATCATGAAGACAGATAAAGCTATGAAATCCCGCATGTTGGCCCCACGATCACGACCATGGCCTCTAGTCCTCCGGGTAAGTCACGTACGGTCTGCCAGAGTCATCATCGAACTCCCACTTCAGCTGGGTGTCATCAGGATCTCCTGCGTCACGCGTACCTGTATGTGTGGGTGTTTGTAGTAAACCATGAGCCACGAGGACTCGGCAATCGAATGACCTTGGTATCGAATCTAGCCGAGTTAATGGGTGAGGAAGGTAAAATGTATGGATTTGCAGCAAACTAAGCATATTTGGTGGCTACCTTACGGTGATCAGAGTAAACATATGGTGGTCTACGCAAGTCGGTCGAACACTAGATTGATCACTAAGTGATCCTGAACACCTACTTACGTCAGACATAACCCTGCCGTGTTCTTGATCAGAGAATGATCTCTGAAAGAGACAGTCACGGTTACGCACACCGTTGGCAGTTTTATTAGAATTACTGTAAGTTGTCTAGAACCGGATGTTAACAAAATATCCATATTTGCCACATAACCGCGAGCACGGCTTTTCGAAAGATTAAAACCCTGCAGGGGTGCTCCAACTAGTCCATCACAAACGGCCATAGACCGCAAAGTAATCCTCTATCACGAAACTCGTGATCTCGTCGGATTCCTTAGAGGAAAACCTCAACTTTGAGGCGACCCTATGCGCAAGATATCTCGTAAAGGTAAAACTAATCCAGCAAGGCCACCCGTCGTGTCGACGAACCCGATAGGAGTCGCGTATCTCGTTCTCAGGACACGAGGATGAGCTAGACGTTGGGTTGGCTAAACCCTGGGTGACCACGGGGTGCCGGACATCACTCAATTTGGACCAACACTCAAGAGGAGTATTGGCTCGAGTTGTTGATTAATTCCTCGGGGTAGCTATTCCCTATGCAGTTTTATTAGTTATTAGCAGATTAAAACCAAGGTTGGGCCTGGCTAGAAAAGTTTTAATCTAGAACGAGTTATCAAGGGGGTCCCCATAATAACCCCGAACGTGTTAGGAGCTCTCAGTTATGGAATAAAACACCGGTAGCCGAAACTAAGGCGGCAACAACGGAACAAATCACCCGGCAAAAGGCTAGGCCTTCCGTTATTTACCAAGTATATAGGTGCATTAATTAAATAGCATCTAATCATAATGATATCAAAATGCCCATGTTATCACATGGACCAACTAGCACCTGCAACTAACAAAGCTATCCATTAGAGGTTGAGCAAGCCTACTTAGCCAAACAATATTTGCTAGGAGAGGGAAGTGTTTGGGGTTCATGGGAAAGATAGGTGGCATTTATATCAAGTGGTAGGCAGCGAGCGTGTAACGAAGGAAACATGATTCTAAGCATAACAAACCTAGGAACGGTGTCAAGGTCATGGTCATCTTGCCTGTGATTTCTTCAGCCTGGAACTGCTCTTGTTCTTCCTGCACGAACTCTCCAGAATCCACGTACTCACTCTCTGTTCCTGAAGCTACCCAAGATAAGATAACAACAAATAAACACCAGCACAACAACAATGCAACACCCAATATGATGCATGTGTGAAGAAGGAAGCTTGTATCATTATGCTAGTCACTTTCATATGCATTAGTTGAGTTAATTAACTTCTGAACAGAACCTCATATTAAGTTATGTTGACATGCATGAACATGGCATGAACATGTGCAACACGAGAAAACGATGCAAAAGCATATAAAGAACATTGTGAACGGAGTCACGGATCAACCGGAAACTACGAAACAAGTTACAAAGGCCTACGGGTTCAAAACTGCCACAAACACAAACATGGGCACTCACTGGTGTAACCAGGTTGTCAAATGAACAATCATCAAAATACAAGTGAAATGGTGCTTAAGAACACACCACACCATCAACCAAGGCTCACACAAGCTCTAAAACCATATAAGCATACAATATGTTTTTTTAACAGCAACATAGCAGTTTGACTACGAGATCTACGGCAGCTACAGCCCTCTAAATAAATCAACCAAGACATGAAACTGAAGCCACCCAAAAGCATTACAAACTATAACAAGAAGCTAAGGCTAAGGAATAACCCATGAGCAGATAAACAGCCTCTAACTTGGACAAAAATATAACAGATTGGGACTTAGTGAAAATTACAGATTTTCACCACCTGCTTATGCTCTCAAGCATTTTGGAAGCCACCAAAATTGTATCTACATGAGGTGTATAGGCATGAAATTTTACAGGGAGCTAAACAAACATAATAGCTAACAAACATTAGTTCGTTTCATGGGCTAATTCCCAACACAGGAGCAAATACACACAAGACAACAGGGGAAGAAAAAAACTCGAGATTCCCAAATTCTCAGGGTTTCACAAATCTGACAGATTCAGTCAAGTGCCCACTTTGACAGGGCACAATAGGTGCATACAAACACCTAAGGAAAAAATGAATGCCCCATGTTGTAGAGGGGTTCACCCACTACCATTACATCAAGGAATCATCCTCAAAGGATCGAAGCACCACGTGATATAAAGCTCTAAACAGGGCATCACAACAGAAAATAGTAGTTTTATTAAGTTACTCTAAAGTGAAATATGATTGCACCAATGGATTCCTGGGGTGATTCTACCCCAAAACCATATATCATAGTGCCAACTTTGTGTACAGGAAAACTCCACAACAACTAAACTTAGAACAGATAAGAATCAAACTACAAAACCTAATCTAGAACACAGGTTGTTCTTGATCTAGCCCAAAATGGCAAGTCCAAAATGGGCACTTCCCTTTTTGGGCATATTCCAAAAATCTCATCAACATACTCATGCTTCACAAAAAAATATGCATGCCCTCTGACAGGGGTACCCTAGTGGTCATAGACACCAGGGCCCTAGAGCATGACAGGTGGACCTTGTGGCCCACTTGTCAGTGGCTCACTACCTTCCCCTACACGCGAGGTGCTCTGGCCACTGGATTATGCGCGTGTGTCTGATCCACTATAGGCGTCAAACGAGATGAACCACGTGTCACGACGCCGAATAATCCAACGGAGAAAAACAAAAGGGACGCCCGGGGGGTCAAACCCGTGACCTCAGGGTCACCGTGCGATCGTTGAACTAGTCCGGCTAGGTGGGTGATCTGTCCCAGGCATGGATCCTTACCTAGGCGACAAGGACAAAAGTGGTGCCTTCTCTTTTAACCAGAGAAACGCCAGCGACGAGCTCGTCGGTGCACAAGCACATGAACACACACTCCCTACACGGGCACGCAGCGGGCAAAACCCTGCGGCTGTCGCTACTCGCCCAACTGCTGCCGCTATAGCTAGCTACTGGCACTGCACGCACTGCCGCTGCAAGCTACTGCTGCACCCGGTAGCCAAAGACCCATGAGCATGGGGCACGTCCTGTCTCCGGCCACGCTAAGCAGGAACACGAGAGGGATGGAGGCATGCTCACCACTACAGAGGTGAGGTGGCCGTTGCCGGAGAGGAGAAGGTCGTCGGTTGTCGAGGAGGACACCGGAAGCAGAGGAGTAGTCAAACATCGAGGAGGGCGTCGGGAGCAGACTCCACGCTAGCTCTCAACGGGAATGGAGTCCCACCATGCTCTGCATGCGCCTGGACCGGTCGGGGAAGGAGAGGAGGCGATGATCTGCCGGCGACGCCCTCACCAGCTGCCAGCCATGGCGACGAAGCAGCTCGGGATCGCCCCCGACGGTGCCAGGGAGAGAGAGGAGGGGAAAAATGGAAAGCCTAGGGTTGGAGGGGGGCGTTGGGCTGCTTAAATGGCCTCGGGGCATGTGCTTCGAACCACTGGATCAAAGAGGAGATGGAATCGGCGGCTGCAGAGACGTCGTACAGCGTGACATAGCGAGGAGGAAGAAGAGGGACGCGACGCAGGCCTCACTATCGGCAGGGAGAGACGGGCCAAGGAGGCAAGGAGGGAGCCGACCCACCTGGCTCTCTCTTGCACACGGCCAACTCAGCAGGGAAAGGTTTGCTTTTATTTTAAATAAGACTAGCAACAAAATCCCAAACAGAGGCAAGCAAAAGGTTTTGGTAAAAATAAAAATAGGTAGGGCATGAGGGAATTATGCCCTATTTATCAAAAATAAATACCAGATTTTTAGGGCAAGATAATTCACACCTAGAACAGAAACTAAACGTTGTTTTGTTTTAAAACCCTCATTAAACCAAAGTCTAAAATAACAATGAGAGCAACTCCTACATTCAAAAATAATTCCTCTAAAGCCTCAACATTTTTATAACAGGTTCAAACAAGGTAAAAACACAAGTTAAAATAAATGATGGGATGAGGTTTTTTGCAATGTTTTGAAAACACCACACTCATCCCAAACACTCATATGCACACTATCACTTCCAAGATGGACCAAGCACTAGCAACACAAGAAGGGGAATGCAATGAATGCAAAAGAATGCCATGATGCAAGATGATGACATGGAATGATGGCCACATGAAATGATAGCCTCCTTATAACATCCATACATGATTCAACAATGTCTCCACAAACAAGGAAAGGAGTACAAATATAGAAAGGGAAACATCTGGGATGTTACAGCTTATGTCCTTAATGCACCGCTCGTTGAACTACCCCAAGCATCATCTATAGATGTTGCGAACATCTGACATACATGTTTTGATGACTACATGATAGTTCAGTGTGTGTTGCTTTACAACTTAGAATTGAGGCTCCAAAATCTTTTGAACGTCATGGAACATATGAGATGTTCGAACAGCTGAAATTAGGATTTCAGGCTCGTGCCCGTGTTGAGAGGTGTAAGACCTCCAATTAGATTCTTTGTCCGTAAAGTAAAGGAGAAAAACTCAATCATTGAGTATCTGCTCTGATAGTCTGGGTGCTGCAATTACTTGAATCAAGTGGGAGTTGATCTTCCAGATAGGAAAGTGATTGACATAGTTCTCCAAAGTCACTGCCACTAAGCTACTGAGCTTCGTGATGAACTATAGCATACTAGGGATGGAGAAGATGATCCTTGAGTTATTCGTGATATTTGACACCGCGAAGGTAGAAATCAAGAAGGAGCATCAAGTGTTGATGGTTAGTAAAACCACTAGTTTCAAGAAGGGCAAGGGAAAGAAGGGAAACTTCGAGAATGACAAGTTGACAAGAATGGCAAGGGAAAGAAGGGGCAGTGAGCTGGTGCAGCAGCAAGCAAGAAGTCGTGGCAGCATCTACATGTGAAGCAGAGTACATAGTTGCTTCAGAAGCGGCTCATGGAGGAATTTGGATGAAGGAGCTCATCACCGACCTTGGAGTGGTTCCAAGCGCGTGGGTCCAATGACACTCTTCTGTGATAACACTGGGGCCATTTCCATAGCCAAGGATGTAACGACCAAACCTCGAAGGATTTGAGTCTCTGTGCTTTACTGTGCTAGTCCCTGGATCGACTCGCTAGCACACACAGTATAGATGAAAACCAGATATAGCAAGTGCATCATTTATAATAACGTATGATCCAGAATTTATAAAATATAACAATCTGCATAGCACTTAGCTAGCTTTATACTAATAAACAGCGGAAAAGTAGCAGAATAATAACGATGAGTCCCATCATAGCCCACTGGCGATGTTGAGTGAAGACTCGCGACCCTACCGGTACCTTACTCCTCGTCTGAATATCCTGCAACATGATACGTTGCAGCCATATAGGTCAATACTTTGAATGTATTGGCAAGTTACACAAGAAAAGATAATATAACAGACCTACATGTATGCATAGTATAACAAAAGAAAGGCTGATGGTTATTTTGCAGAAAGCTGATTTTATCCTCATAGCTACCTAATAGTCAAGTTTTAATTTGTTTGCTACAATACTTATATATGGTTGAATTGGCATCTCCAACTCCAACCTATTACCATCATTAAGTTTCCCATCAAGTTTTATTAAGTGTGTCATCTGTCAAGATCATCCAACAACTGTAATGGCCTAGCTGCTCAAAATTGTCCATAACCGGGGACACGGCTAATCATGATTAGTTTATACACTCTGCAGAGGTTAGTACGTTGTACCCAATGGACCCAACCCGAAGATTGAGACGAAGTCTTTCAGAAGCAGTCACCTAGTCCCACAGGAGGCCCATCCCACCTATCATAGCTACATCAGCTGGCACATCCGGGTAAGGTTTCCACGACTGATCAACTAAGCCAGAGCCCATAATAGCCAGTGGTCGCACAAGGAAGCTACTAGTCACTAAGTCTGTTTGATCTTTTTGAACCTGGGCGGCATCCACTTACATTCAGAGGGTAGAAACCATGATGTTCTTGAAACCACCCAGCAATACCATATCCGCCCAGAGGTGTATTATATCCTGAATTACTACTCAATTTATTTTGTAGTAATCCTCACATAAACTCAATGAATACAGAAACCAATCCCCGTCTACATAGCATAGCAAAATATATCTAACACGATCTTCAACGACGAGGGGATATAGCTCAATAGCATAGCAATAATAATATTCCTATACATGCATAACTTTCATAGGGTGGTATAATACTACATGCATAGAAAAATAATAGGTAAAGGATGATCAACATGTAACTTGCCTTGATTCTGATTCAGAAGGTCACACTCCTGACAATAGTTTGCGTCGCACTCCGCACAATCTACACGTTGCAAACAATCACACCAATCAATCACCACAATCACATAACACCAAATAAAACGATCGGCGATAAAACAACTTGTTTAAAACCAAAGCATAAATAGCATGGCAGCAGGTGTAAAATTATCTACACGCTGATACGATGACAATGCAAAAAGAATCAACTAAACCGGGTGATCGGTTTGCAAAATATGGCCTCCGATAGGTTAAAATAATCTGTTTTAACAAAAAAAAATCGTAAAACTGAAAACTACTGGTTCTAACATGTTCTACTCATCAATACGAGATCACAGGAAAAAGAATTTCCTGAACCGGAGTTACGAGTAAAAAGATAAACGCGTTTCAAAATTATACCGAGAATCTGACAGAGTTAAAAACAGATTAAAAACAGATTGAATTTCGTCCTGAAGCTGCTCATCAGGACTTGATGAATCGCTCGTGCGTGCGTCCTCACCACGAACAGCGGGGAAAAACGGAACCGTCTCGGTGTGGCTCCTCCGATGGTGCTCCGGTGGTGGTCGAACGGACTCCCGTGACGGCGGCTCCGCAAACTCCGACGAACACGGATGAGCTCCGGCAACACGGGCGAACTCCGACGTGACGACGTGCTGCTGCAGGGTGCTTCGGTGATGGTCGAAATTGGAGCAGCAAGAGATTGGGATTGTGGAGAAAACGAATCTAAACAGAGACTTTCCGATCACGTGGAGAAATAAAAAGCCCTTGCAAAGCAAAGCTCGTTCCTGGCTCGGTTTAGTTCCTCAAGCACAAGAAGGACTCGGTATAAAATCCTCTGGCGCTGGAACGGTGGGGCCTGGGGCTGCTCGTGAGAAGTCCTGCTCGTGCACGGTCTCGGGAAAGATCGCGTGAGCTGCAGGCCCCCCGTGGTGGCAGTGCTCCTGGCGCTAGGAGCAGGGGCCGGCTCGGTCCTAGAGCAAGGGGCTGTGGGTCCCTGGAGCCTAGCTCGGTTTAGGGCAGCTCACGTGCCTCCTTGCAACCGTGATGTGAGGCTGAGCCTCCTGGCTTTGTTTGGTGCGTTGGGGCTGGCGTGCCAGCTCGGTGCTGGTGGGTTGGCCCCTGATGGTTCTTTTTTTTTAAGTCAAGAAGAAAGGAAAAAAAACACATAAATATATATTTTCTAGTAAAATAAATACCAGAAAATATATAAAAAATAAATACTAAAAGAAACAGAAAACAATACACTACTAATATACATTAAAAGATATATATATATAATACATACACACATATACAAATAATATACGCATATAGTAATATATATATACACATATAAATATATATAAATATAAAATAAATCCACCTAATAACTAATAAAGGAACCTAGTTCCACCTAATGCAAATATTTTGAAAATAGTTTTAATGCAATAGGCCACACAAATAGCATTTAAAAACTTAACTAAAAATAATTTCGGGCATTATAAAAACTTGCAAAATCAAATTGGATAACCCCAAACGACATTTTAAATATCACAAACTTTTTATTTCCCACGGGAGAAGTCATATTATCTCCACTCAAATAAATTGCCCGAAGTTGCAAAATGAATAAAATTCTCAGAAGAGCAAATAATGCATAAAAATATGAGATGCATATGAATGATCTATTAACATCCGAATTTAGGAAAATTGGGATGTTACAAACCTACCCCCCTAGGATGAATCTCGCCCTCGAGATTCGGGTTGGCTAGCAAATAGGTGTGGGTGCTCCTGCTTGAGATCCTCCTCTCGTTCCCAAGTAGCCTCTTCTTCGGTATGATGATCCCACTGAACTTTGCATAACCTGATTGTCTTGGTGCGAGTAACTCTCTCTGCTGTCTCCAGAATCTTAACAGGCTTCTCCTCATATGTCAAGTCAGTCTCCAACTGAATTGCCTCAAGTGGCACTGTATCTCTCAAAGGAACATCTGCCATCTCGGCATGACACTTCTTTAGCTGGGATACGTGAAACACATTATGAACTCCTGACAAAGCTTCTGGCAACTCCAGCTGATAAGCTACTTCTCCTCGACGCTCCAAGATCCTGTAAGGCCCCACAAAGCGTGGTGCTAACTTACCTTTGATTCCAAACCTCTTAATTCCACGAAGTGGTGAAACTCTAAGGTATGCACGGTCTCCTACCTCATATGTCACCTCCTTGCGCTTTGCATCGGCATAACTCTTTTGTCTGGACTGTGCTATCTTTAGCCTGTCACTGACCAACTTGACTTTCTCCTCAGCATCTCTAATCAAGTCTGGTCCAAAGAACTGACGCTCTCCAACCTCATCCCACATCAATGGTGTCCTGCACTTCCTACCATACAAAAACTCAAACGGTGCCATCTGCAAACTAGCCTGATAACTGTTATTATATGAGAACTCTGCATATGGTAAATTATCATCCCAACTGGACCCGTAGTCCAAAGCACAAGCTCTCAACATATCCTCCAATATCTGATTCACCCTCTCAGTCTGCCCATCTGTCTGTGGATGGAATGCTGTACTGAACTCCAGTCTAGTACCCAATGATTCATGCAACTGACGCCAAAATTTAGAAGTGAACTGAGTACCTCTATCAGACACTACCTTCTTTGGAACTCCATGCAGACAGACAATTCTGGACATATAAATCTTAGCTAGCTTAGCACTGGTATAGGTAGTCTTTACCGGGATGAAGTGAGCGACTTTAGTCAAACGATCAACAACTACCCAACTAGAATCATAACCTGATCGAGTCCTGGGTAATCCAGTGATGAAATCCATTCCAATCTGATCCCACTTCCAATCAGGTATAGGCAATGGTTGTAACAAACCTGCTGGTTTCTGATGTTCTGCTTTAACTCTCTGGCACACATCACATACCGCAATATACTCAGCAATTTCCCTCTTCAGGCTAGGCCACCAAAATCTCTCCCTCAAATCCAAATACATCTTAGTATTACCTGGGTGGATAGAATAAGGTGAATCATGCGCCTCCTGAAGAATCAACTTCCTTATATCTGCATCCTGAGGTACACAAATACGCTTCTCAAACCATATGGTTCCATGTTCATCCTCATGGAAATCCTTTGCTTTCCCTTTTAGCATATTCTCCCTTATCTCAGCAATATACTTATCACCCTTTTGAGCTTCTCTAATTCTATCAAGCAAAGTAGGCCTTACCTCAAGTGTAGCCAAATAGCCTCTAGGGACCATATCCAATCTCAGATTTCTGAACTGCTCACATAACTCTGGTGGCATATCCTCAATATCAATTGCATTAGCATGGCTCCTACGACTCAATGCATCAGCAACAACATTAGCCTTACCAGGATGATACTGTACATTCAAATCATAATCCTTAAAAAGCTCCAACCATCTCCTCTGTCTAAGGTTCAACTCCCTCTGAGTAAATATGTACTTCAGGCTCTTATGATCAGTAAATATATCACAATGATTACCAACAAGATAATGCCTCCAAGTTTTCAATGCATGCACAACTGAGGCTAACTCCAAATCATGTGTAGGATAATTATGCTCATGATTCTTAAGCTGGCGTGAAGCATAAGAAACAACTTTACCTTCCTGCATCAAAACACTCCCAAGTCCCTGACGAGAAGCATCACAATATACCTGGAAGTCTTTATGTATGTCTGGCAGAGTTAAAACTGGTGCTATGACTAAACGTTGCTTCAACTCCTGAAAGCTAGCTTCACAATCATCAGTCCAAACAAACTTACTTCCCTTCTTCAACAATTCAGTCATAGGCTTTGCAATCTTTGAAAAATTCTCAATAGACCTCCTGTAATAACCTGCTAAGCCCAAGAAACTGCGAATCTCACCAACTGACGTGGGTGTCTCCCACTCTGTAACAGTAGCAACCTTGGATGGATCAACTGCAACTCCATTACCTGATATAACATGGCCAAGGAATGCTACCTCATCCAGCCAAAACTCACACTTGCTGAACTTGGCATACAACTGGTGCTCCCTCAGTTTCTCCAACACCAAACGCAAATGCACTTCATGCTCTTGCTTATTCTTGGAGAACACCAATATATCATCAATGAAAACAACCACAAATTTATCCAAGAACTCCATAAACACCTTGTTCATCATATTCATGAAGTATGCTGGGGCATTAGTCAATCCAAATGACATAACAGTATACTCATACAGCCCATACCTCATAGTGAAAGCAGTCTTTGGAATATCTTGCTCACGAATCTTTAATTGATGATAACCAGAACGAAGATCAATCTTAGAAAACACAGTAGCTCCCTCCAACTGGTCAAACAGATCATTTATCATAGGCAAAGGATACTTATTCTTAATGGTTACCTCATTCAGAGAACGATAATCAATACACATCCTCAAGGTTCCATCCTTCTTCTCCACAAACAAAACAGGGGCTCCCCAAGGTGATGAACTTGGGCGAATAAATCCTTGTGCCTGTAACTCCCTCAACTGCTTCTTCAATTCCTCCAACTCTTGAGGAGGCATTCTGTATGGTCTCTTTGCAATAGGCCCAGTACCAGGAATCAAATCAATGAGAAACTCAATATCTCTATCTGGTGGCATACCTGGCAACTCCTCCGGAAACACATCTGGATAATCCTTCACAATTGGCACCTCCTCCAGGCTACCCCCCTTAAGAGCGTTCACTTGCATCCTCTTATGCTGGTACTTACATATATATTTGATTCTTTTCCCTCCTGGTGCACTGAGAGAAATAGATCGACTAGCACAATCGATAACTCCTTCATATAATTGTAACCAGTCCATACCCAAAATAATATCCAGACCTTGTGACTTCAATATGATCAAATCTGTAGGGAACTCATGCTTCCCAATAGACAAGTTTAACTGATGACAACCAACACCTGCTATCATCTCAGCTCCTGGGGAACTCACTCTAATAGGCATACTAAGGGTTTTGGTTGGCAATCCATGTTTATCAACGAATACCCTCGAAATAAATGAATGCGATGCACCAGTATCAAAAAGAACAAGAGCGGGTACTGAATTGATCAAAAACTTACCAATCACTGCCTCTGGCTCATTATAGACCTCCTCCACATTAACGTGGTTGACATGACCCTTTTGAAAGGGGTTTGGCTTGATGACTCTAGAATTCCCATTACCATTATTGCTCTCTGGGCATGCATTGGAGTAGTGGCCCATCTTTCTGCACTTGAAGCACTGGACCTGATTAAGGTCTCTCTGCACTGGCACATTCTGGCGGTTCTGGTTATTGTTACCTCCATTACCATTACCACTACCGTTGCCATTGTTGCCCTTGTGTCCATTATGATGATGGTGGCCATTATGATTGTGGCCATTACCTCCATGATGATGATGCCCATTACCTCCATGGTGATGATGTCCATTACCTCCATGATTATGATATGAAGTGCGTGGCTTCTGCTGTGGTCCTGAATTAAACTTGTTGTTGCTATACTTCCTCTTGCGGTTCTCTATTGCCTGATGCTTTCCCTCAAGCACAATAGCCTTATCAACAAGCTCCTGATAATTGCCAAAAGTGGCCACAGTCAACTGAACTCCCAAATCATCATTCAGGCCCTCCAAGAACTTCTCTTGTCTAGCTGCATCCGTGTTAACATCATTAGGAGCATAACGTGCAAGTTTGTTGAACTCCTCCACATACTCATTAACTGAGCGACCTCCCTGACGCAAGCTGCGAAACTCCTTCTTCTTTAGACTCATAGCGCCAGCAGACACATGTGCGGCGCGGAAAGCTGCCTCAAACTGCGCCCATGTGATAGTATCAATGGGATAGGTGACCAAGTAGTTGTCCCACCA
Source organism: Hordeum vulgare subsp. vulgare (assembly GCF_904849725.1). Taxonomy (NCBI): domain Eukaryota; kingdom Viridiplantae; phylum Streptophyta; class Magnoliopsida; order Poales; family Poaceae; genus Hordeum; species Hordeum vulgare. The sequence goes on along the minus strand of NC_058524.1, from coordinate 350,276,064 downwards.
AGCTGCGGCAGGACCCTCCAATAGATGTGAGGCAAACCTCACCCTCTCTGCATCTGTGCATCCAACGGTCTGCAGGTTCCTACCAATAGATCGAAGCCAATCATCCGCCATAATAGGTTCAGGGCTGCTGGAGAACCTCTGAGGATTCAACCTCAAGAACCTAGTGAGCATATCCATAGGTGGCGGAGGCGGTGGGTTGTTGTTGTTATTGTTGGCCAAACTCTGTGCAAGCAACTGGATCAACTGGCCTTGTCCCTCAAGTATCTGCCGCACATATTGCGGTGCATCATTGCCATTGCCATCATTGTTGCCTGCTCCTGCATTCCCGTCCCTAGGCTCACGTCTCGGCCGCATCTGGTGGGCAAGAATAGATAAGAAAATAGATAGAATAGGTCTAAAGGAATATAGATATTCTACCCATATGCATATTATGATCAAGGTAATATATATGAGGCAACAAAACATCATAACAAATAACACAAACAAGTATAACAATAATCAAGCATATCTATATATATAGTCGAATAATTCCAACAAGATCCTAATTTAACAAACAAGTAAGATAACAATCAAGCAAGCAACCTAGTATCGTCATGCCACAAAGCGGGCATAATCAGATACGCTAACACGTTAATAGCGCAAATAAAACAAGATAAGTGGTGGTCTCAACACTAGTTCCTACTTAAGCTGGTCAAGATACTAGGGTGGTTGTTTAATGAAAGAGTAAGATGTAGACAGAGTGTATAGAATAAATTTAGACTCCTATGGCTTTTCTAATCCATTTTCTAGGGTCACGACCTACAGTCAACGCATTGCTCTGATGCCATCTGTAACGACCAAACCTCGAAGGATTTGAGTCTCTGTGCTTTACTGTGCTAGTCCCTGGATCGACTCGCTAGCACACACAGTATAGATGAAAACCAGATATAGCAAGTGCATCATTTATAATAACGTATGATCCAGAATTTATAAAATATAACAATCTGCATAGCACTTAGCTAGCTTTATACTAATAAACAGCGGAAAAGTAGCAGAATAATAACGATGAGTCCCATCATAGCCCACTGGCGATGTTGAGTGAAGACTCGCGACCCTACCGGTACCTTACTCCTCGTCTGAATATCCTGCAACATGATACGTTGCAGCCATATAGGTCAATACTTTGAATGTATTGGCAAGTTACACAAGAAAAGATAATATAACAGACCTACATGTATGCATAGTATAACAAAAGAAAGGCTGATGGTTATTTTGCAGAAAGCTGATTTTATCCTCATAGCTACCTAATAGTCAAGTTTTAATTTGTTTGCTACAATACTTATATATGGTTGAATTGGCATCTCCAACTCCAACCTATTACCATCATTAAGTTTCCCATCAAGTTTTATTAAGTGTGTCATCTGTCAAGATCATCCAACAACTGTAATGGCCTAGCTGCTCAAAATTGTCCATAACCGGGGACACGGCTAATCATGATTAGTTTATACACTCTGCAGAGGTTAGTACGCTGTACCCACTGGACCCAACCCGAAGATTGAGACGAAGTCTTTCAGAAGCAGTCACCTAGTCCCACAGGAGGCCCATCCCACCTATCATAGCTACATCAGCTGGCACATCCGGGTAAGGTTTCCACAACTGATCAACTAAGACAGAGCCCATAATAGCCAGTGGTTGCACAAGGAAGCTACTAGTCACTAAGTCTGTTTGATCTTTTTGAACCTGGGCGGCATCCACTTACATTCAGAGGGTAGAAACCATGATGTTCTTGAAACCACCCAGCAATACCATATCCGCCCAGAGGTGTATTATATCCTGAATTACTACTCAATTTATTTTGTAGTAATCCTCACATAAACTCAATGAATACAGAAACCAATCCCCGTCTACATAGCATAGCAAAATATATCTAACACGATCTTCAACGACGAGGGGATATAGCTCAATAGCATAGCAATAATAATATTCCTATACATGCATAACTTTCATAGGGTGGTATAATACTACATGCATAGAAAAATAATAGGTAAAGGATGATCAACATGTAACTTGCCTTGATTCTGATTCAGAAGGTCACACTCCTGACAATAGTTTGCGTCGCACTCCGCACAATCTACACGTTGCAAACAATCACACCAATCAATCACCACAATCACATAACACCAAATAAAACGATCGGCGATAAAACAACTTGTTTAAAACCAAAGCATAAATAGCATGGCAGCAGGTGTAAAATTATCTACACGCTGATACGATGACAATGCAAAAAGAATCAACTAAACCGGGTGATCGGTTTGCAAAATATGGCCTCCGATAGGTTAAAATAATCTGTTTTAACAAAAAAAAAATTCGTAAAACTGAAAACTACTGGTTCTAACATGTTCTACTCATCAATACGAGATCACAGGAAAAAGAATTTCCTGAATCGGAGTTACGAGTAAAAAGATAAACGCGTTTCAAAATTATACCGAGAATCTGACAGAGTTAAAAACAGATTAAAAACAGATTGAATTTCGTCCTGAAGCTGTTCATCAGGACTTGATGAATCGCTCGTGCGTGCGTCCTCACCACGAACAGCGGGGGAAAACGGAACCGTCTCGGTGTGGCTCCTCCGATGGTGCTCCGGTGGTGGTCGAACGGACTCCCGTGACGGCGGCTCCGCAAACTCCGACGAACACGGATGAGCTCCGGCAACACGGGCGAACTCCGACGTGACGACGTGCTGCTGCAGGGTGCTTCGGTGATGGTCGAAATTGGAGCAGCAAAGCAAAGCTCGTTCCTGGCTCGGTTTAGTTCCTCAAGCACAAGAAGGACTCGGTATAAAATCCTCTGGCGCTGGAACAGTGGGGCCTGGGGCTGCTCGTGAGAAGTCTTGCTCGTGCACGGTCTCGGGAAAGATCGCGTGAGCTGCAGGCCCCCCGTGGTGGCAGTGCTCCTGGCGCTAGGAGCAGGGGCCGGCTCGGTCCTAGAGCAAGGGGCTGTGGGTCCCTGGAGCCTAGCTCGGTTTAGGGCAGCTCACGTGCCTCCTTGCAACCGTGATGTGAGGCTGAGCCTCCTGGCTTTGTTTGGTGCGTTGGGGCTGGCCTGCCAGCTCGGTGCTGGTGGGTTGGCCCCTGATGGTTCTTTTTTTTTAAGTCAAGAAGAAAGGAAAAAAAACACATAAATATATATTTTCTAGTAAAATAAATACCAGAAAATATATAAAAAATAAATACTAAAAGAAACAGAAAACAATACACTACTAATATACATTAAAAGATATATATATATATAATACATACACACATATACAAATAATATACGCATATAGTAATATATATATACACATATAGATATATATAAATATAAAATAAATCCTCCTAATAACTAATAAAGGAACCTAGTTCCACCTAATGCAAATATTTTGAAAATAGTTTTAATGCAATAGGCCACACAAATAGCATTTAAAAACTTAACTAAAAATAATTTCGGGCATTATAAAAACTTGCAAAATCAAATTGGATAACCCCAAACGACATTTTAAATATCACAAACTTTTTATTTCCCACGGGAGAAGTCATATTATCTCCACTCAAATAAATTGCCCGAAGTTGCAAAATGAATAAAATTCTCAGAAGAGCAAATAATGCATAAAAATATGAGATGCATATGAATGATCTATTAACATCCGAATTTAGGAAAATTGGGATGTTACAAAGGAGCCCAGGTTTCACCGGAAGACCAAGAACATCAAACGCCGCTACAACTCCATCCAGGACCATGTCCAGAGTGGAGTAATAGATATTTGTAAAGTACACACGGATCTAAATGTTGCAGACCCGTTGACTAAACCTCTTCCTCGAGCAAAACATGATCAACACCATAATGTTATGGGTGTTCTATACATCACAATGTAACTAGATTATTGACTCTAGTGCAAGTGGGAGACTGTTGGAAATATGCCCTAGAGGCAATAATAAAATGGTTATTATCATATTCCCTTGTTCATGATAATCGTCTATTGTTGATGCTATAACTATATTAACACGAAACAATAATATATGTGTGAATAAATAGATCACAATGTGTCCCTAGCAAGACTCTAGTTGGCTAGCTCGTTGATCAATAGATGATCATGGCTTCCTGATCATGGGCATTAGATGTCATTGATAATGGGATCACATCATTGGGAGAATGATGTGATGGACAAAACCCAATCCTAAGCATAGCACTAGATAGTATTGTTCGTATGCTAAAGCTTTTCTAATGTCAAGTGTCTTTTCCTTCGACCGTGAGATTGTGCAACTCCCGGTTACCGTAGGAGTGCTTTGGGTGTATCAAACGTCACAACGTAACTGGGTCACTATAAAGGTGCACTACGGGTACCTCTGAAAGTGTCTGTTGGGTTGGTACGAATCGAGATCGGGATTTTTCACTCCATGTGACGGAGAGGTATCTCTGGGCCCACTCGGTAGAACATCATCATGAGCTCAATGTGACTAAGGAGTTAGTCATAGGACGACGTGCTACAGAACGAGTAAAGAGACTTACCGGTAACGAGATTGAACAAGGTATAGGTATACCGACGATCGAATCTCACGCAAGTTCTATACCGACAGACAAAGGGAATTGTATACGGGATTGATTGAATCCTTGACATCATGGTTCATCCGATGAGATCATCATGGAACATGTGGGATCCACAATGGGTATCCAAATCCCGCTGATGGTTATTGGCCAGAGAGTGTCTCGGTCATGTGTGCATGCCTCCCAAACCGTAGGGTCTACACACTTAAGGTTCGATGACGCTAGGGTTATAGGGAATTGTTATACGAGGTTACCGAAGGATGTTCGGAGTCCTGGATGAGATCCCGGACGTCACGAGGAGCTCCGGAATGGTCCGGAGGTAAAGATTGATATATAGGATGGATGGGTTTGGACGTCGGAAATGTTTCGGGCGTCACCGGTAGCGTACCGGGACCACCGGGACCATCGGAAATGGTTTCCGGGGTCCACCGGGAGGGGCCACCAGCCCCAAGAGGTAGCATGGGCCAAAAGGTGGAGGGAAACCAGCCCAAAGTGGGCTGGTGCTCCTCCCACATAGGGGCCCAAGGCGTAGGAGGTGGAGAGGGGGGAAACCCTATGCGCTGGTGGGCCTAAGGCCCACCTAGGGGTGCGCCACCCCCTCCCCCTCCCCTGGCCGACGCACCTCCCATCTGGGGGGGCTTCCGCACCACCTAGGGTGGGAACCCTAGGGGTGGCATACCCCCTCCCCTCTTCCTATATATAGAGAGGGTTTTGGGGCTATTTTGCACACAGTTTTCCCTCTCCCTCGGCGCAGCCCTGCTCCCCTCCTTCCTCCTCTCCCACGATGCTTGGCGAAGCCCTGCCGGGAGACCTTGTCTCTCCATTGACACCACGCCCTCGTGCTGCTGGAGATCTTCCCGAACCTCTCCCTCCTCCTTGGTGGATCAAGGTGTGGGAGACGTCACCGGGTTGCACGTGTGTTGAACGCGGAGGTGTCGTGGTTCGGCACTAGATCGGAATCACACCACGATCTGAATCGCCACGAGTACGACTCCATCAACCGCGTTCTAGCAACGCTTCTGCTTCGCGATCTTCAAAGGTATGAAGATGCACTCACACCTCTCTCGTTGCTGGTCTCTCCATAGGAAGATCTGAATATGGCGTAGGAAAATTTTGAATTTATGCTACGTTACCCAACAGTGGCATCCGAGCCAGGTTTTCTATGCGTAGATTCTATGCACGAGTAGAACACAAAAGGTTGTGGGCGATGATCTGTCAATTGCTTGCCGCTACTAGTCTTATTCTTTTCCGGTGGTATTGTGGGATGAAGCGGCCCAGACCGACCTTACACGTACGCTTACGTGAGACTGGTTCCACCGACAGGCATGCACACCGTGCATAAAGGTGGCTAGCGGGTGTGTGTCTCTCCCACTCTAGTCGGATTGGATTTGATGAAAAGGATCCTTATGAAGGGTAAATATCTTTGGCATATCATCGTTGTGGCTGTCATGTAGGTAAGAAGGCGTTCTTGCTAGAAACCCAAATCAGCCACTAAAACTTGCAACAACAATTAGAGGACGTCTAACTTGTTTTGCAGGGTTTGACATGTGATGTGATATGGCCAAAGTTGTGATGTTGCATGTGTGATGTATGAGATGATCATGTTATTGTAATAGGATTCACGACTTGCATGTCGATGAGTATGACAACTGGCAGGAGCCATAGGAGTTGTCTTACTTTATTGTATGAGATGCAACGCCATGTGTTTACTACCTTTTACTTCATTGCTAACGGTTAGCTATAGTAGTAGTGGTAGTAATAGTTGGGGTGACGACTTCACGGATACACGATGATGGGGATCATGGTGTCACGCCGGTGACAATGATGATCATGCGATGCCTGAAGATGGAGATCGAAAGAGCAAAGATGATAATGGACATATCATGTCACTATATGGTTGCATGTGATGTTTATCATGTTTTTCATCTTATTGCTTAGAACGACGGTAGCATAATAAGATGATCCCTCTTAAAAATTTCAAGAACGTATTCCCCTAAGTGTGCACCGTTGCGAAGGATCGTTGTCTCGAAGCACCACGTGATGATCGGGTGTGATAGATTCTAACGTTCGCATACAACGGGTGTAAGCCAGATTTACACACGGGAAACACTTAGGTTGACTCGACGAGCTTAGCATGTACAAACATGACCTCGAATACAAGAGACCGAAAGGTCGAACATGAGTCGTATGGTTGAATACGATCAGCATGAAGTTGCTCGCCATGATGACTAGTCTGTCTCACATGATGATCGGACACGGGTTAGTCAACATGGATCATGTATCACTTAGATGACTAGAGGGATGTCGATTTAAGTGGCAGTTCATACCTAATTTGATTAAATGAACTTAATTGTCATGAACTTAGTCTAAAAGTTGTCTTTATAAATATTGTAGATGGCCAACGTCAACCTCAATTTCAACGCATTCCTAGAGAAAAACAAGCTGAAAGATGATGGTAGCAACTATGCGGACTGGGTCCGCAACTTGAAGCTCATCCTTGAAGCAGCTAAAAAGGCTTATGTCGTTGATGCGCCGCTAGGTGACCCTCCTGCTCCTGCAGCAGCCCAAGACATTCTGAACGTCTGGCAAACACGGAGTGATGACTACTCTCTGGTTAGGTGTGGCATGTTATACAGTCTGGAAACGGGGCTCCAAAGGTGTTTTGAGCAACACGGTGCATATGAGATGTTCCAAGAGCTGAAACTAGTTTTTCAAGCTCATGCCCGTGTCGAGAGATATGAAGTCACTGAAAAGTTCTTTAGGTGTAAGATGGAGGAGAACAGTTCTGTCAGTGAGCACAAACTCAAAATATCTGCGTTACACGGTCGTCTGACTTCACTTGGAGTCGAACTTCCAGATGACGCTATAATTGACAGAATCCTCCACTCTCTCCCACCAAACTACAAAGGTTTTGTCCTGAACTACAACATGCAAGGGATGGAGAAGACCATTCCCGAGTTGTACTCGATGCTCAAGTCTGCAGACGTAGAAATCAAGAAAGAGCATCAAGTGTTGATGGTCAATAAGACCACCAGTTTCAAGAAGGGCAAGGGTAAGAAGAACTTCAAGAAAGACGGCAAAGCCGTTGCCGCGCCCGGTAAGCCAGATACCGGGAAGAAGAAAAAGAATGGACCCAAGCCTGAGACTGAGTGCTTCTATTGCAAGGGAAAAGGTCACTGGAAGTGGAACTGCCCCAAGTACTTAGCGGACAAGAAGGCCGGCAACGTTAAAGGTATATGTGATATACATGTTATTGATGTGTACCTTACCAGCGCTCGTAGTAGCTCGTGGGTATATGATACCGGTGATGTCGCTCACATTTGCAACTCAAAGCAGGAACTGCGGAATAAGCGGAGACTGGCCAAGGACGAGGTGACGATGCGCGTCGGGAATGGCTCCAAGGTCGATGTGATCGCCGTCGGCACACTACCTCTACATATACCGTCAGGATTAGTTTTAAACCTTAATAATAGTTATTTAGTACCAGCTTTGAGCATGAATATTGTATCAGGGTCTTGCTTAATGCGAGACGGCTACTCATTTAAGTCAGAGAATATGCCCTAGAAGCAATAATAAATTAGTTATTATTATATTTCTTTGTTCATGATAATCGTTTATTATCCATGCTATAATTGTATTGATTGGAAACACAATGCATGTGTGGATAAATAGACAAAACACTGTCCCTAGTAAGCCTCTAGTTGACTAGCTCGTTGATCAAAGATGGCCAAGGTTTCCTGGCCATAGGCAAGTGTTGTTACTTGATAACGGGATCACATCATTAGGAGAATCATGTGATGGACTAGACCCAAACTAATAGACGTAGCATGTTGATCGTGTCATTTTGTTGCTATTGTTTTCTGCGTGTCAAGTATTTGTTCCTATGACCATGAGATCATATAACTCACTCACACCGGAGGAATGCTTTGTGTGTATCAAACGTCGCAACGTAACTGGGTGACTATAAAGATGCTCTACAAGTGTCTCCGAAGGTGTTAGTTGAGTTAATATGGATGGAGACTGGGATTTGTCACTCCGTGTGACGGAGAGGTATCTCGGGGCCCACTCGGTAATACAACATCACACACAAGCCTTGCAAGCAATGTGACTTAGTGTAAGTTGCGGGATCTTGTATTACGGAACGAGTAAAGAGACTTGCCGGTAAACGAGATTGAAATAGGTATGCGGATACTGACGATCGAATCTCGGGCAAGTAACATACCGAAGGACAAAGGGAATGACATACGGGATTATATGAATCCTTGGCACTGAGGTTCAAACGATAAGATCTTCGTAGAATATGTAGGATACAATATGGGCATCCAGGTCCCGCTATTGGATATTGACCGAGGAGTCTCTCGGGTCATGTCTACATAGTTCTCGAACCCGCAGGGTGTGCACACTTAAGGTTCGACGTTGTTTTATGCGTATTTGAGTTATATGGTTGGTTACCGAATATTGTTCGGTGTCCCGGATGAGATCACAGACGTCACGAGGGTTTTCGAAATGGTCCGGAAACGAATATTGATATATAGGATGACCTCATTTGATTACCGGAAGGTTTTCGGAGTTACCGGGAATGTACCGGGAATGACGAATGGGTTCCGGGTGTTCACCGGGGGGGCAACCCACCCCGGGGAAGCCCATAGGCCTTGGGGTGGTGCACCAGCCCTTAGTGGGCTGGTGGGACAGCCCAAGAAGGCCCTATGCGCCATAGGAAGAAAATCAAAGAGAAAAAAAAAGGAGGAGGTGGGAAAGGGAAGAAGGACTCCACCTTCCAAACCAAGTTGGATTCGGTTTGGAAGGGGAGACCTTCCCCCCTTGGCTCGGCCGAAGTCCTTGGGGGTCCTTGGACCCCAAGGCAAGGCTCCCCCTCTTCCCCCTATATATACGGAGGTTTTAGGGCTGATTTGAGACGACTTTTGCCACGGCAGCCCGACCACATACCTCCACGGTTTTTCCTCTAGATCGCGTTTCTGCGGAGCTCGGGCGGAGCCCTGCTGAGATAAGATCATCACCAACCTCTGGAGCGCCGTCACGCTGCCGGAGAACTCTTATACCTCTCCGTCTCTCTTGCTGGATCAAGAAGGCCAAGATCATCGTCAAGCTGTACGTGTGCTGAACGCGGAGGTGCCGTCCGTTCGGCACTAGATCATGGGACTGATCGTGGGACGGTTCGCGGGGTGGATCGAGGGACGTGAGGACGTTCCACTACATCAACCGCGTTCACTAACGCTTCTGCTGTACGGTCTATAGGGGTACGTAGATCACACATCCCCTCTCGTAGATGGACATCACCATGATAGGTCTTCGTGCGCGTAGGAAAATTTTTGTTTCCCATGCGACGTTCCCCAACAGTGGCATCATGAGCTAGGTTCATGCGTAGATGTCTTCTCGAGTGGAACACAAAAGTTTTTGTGGGAGGTGATGTGCGTTTTGCTGCCCTCCTTATTCTTTTCTTGATTCCGCGGTATTGTTGGATCGAAGCGGCTCGGACCGACATTACTCGTACGCTTATGAGAGACTGGTTTCATCGCTACGAGTAACTCCGTTGCTCAAAGATGACTGGCGGGTGTCAGTTTCTCCAACTTTAGTTGAATCGGAATTGACCGAGGAGGTCCTTGGATGAGGTTAAATAGCAATTCATATATCTCCGTTGTGGTGTTTGCGTAAGTAAGATGCGATCCTACTAGATACCCATGGTCACCACGTAAAACATGCAACAACAATTAGAGGACGTCTAACTTGTTTTTGCAGAGTATGCTTGTGATGTGATATGGCCAACGATGTGATGTGATATATTGGATGTATGAGATGATCATGTTGTAATAGTTAAAATCGACTTGCATGTCGATGGTACGGCAACCGGCAGGAGCCATAGGGTTGTCTTTAAACTAACGTTTGTGCTTGCAGATGCGTTTACTATATTGCTAGGACATAGCTTTAGTAGTAATAGCATGAGTAGCACGACAACCCCGATGGCGACATGTTGATGGAGATCATGATGATGGAGATCATGGTGTGACGCCGGTGACAAGAAGGTCGTGCCAGTGCTTTGGTGATGGAGATCAAGAAGCGCATGATGATGGCCATATCATGTCACTTATGAATTGCATGTGATGTTAATCCTTTATGCACCTTATCTTGCTTAGAACGACGGTAGCATTATGAGGTGATCTCTCACTAAAATTTCAAGACGAAATTGTGTTCTCCCCGACTGTGCACCGTTGCGACAGTTCTTCGTTTCGAGACACCACGTGATGATCGGGTGTGATAGACTCAACGTTCACATACAACGGGTGCAAAACAGTTGCACACGCGAAACACTCGGGTTAAGCTTGACGAGCCTAGCATGTGCAGACATGGCCTCGGAACACATGAGACCGAAAGGTCGAGCATGAATCATATAGTTGATATGATTAGCATAGAGATGCTTACCACTGAAACTATTCTCGACTCACGTGATGATCGGACTTGAGATAGTGGATTTGGATCATGTACCACTCAAATGACTAGAAAGATGTACTTTTTGAGTGGGGGTTCTTAAGTAATATGATTAATTGAACTAATTGTCATGAACATAGTCTAATGGTCTTTGCGAATTACGATGTAGCTTGCGCTATAGCTCTACTGTTTTTATATGTTCCTAGAGAAAATTTAGTTGAAAGTTGATAGTAGCAAACTTTGCAGAGGATTGTCCTCGTTGCTGCGCAGAAGGCTTATGTCCTTAATGCACCACTCGGTGTGCTGCACCTCGAGCGTCGTCTGTGGATGCTGTGAACATCCGACATACACGTTTCTGATGACTACACGATAGTTCAGTGCAAAATACTTAATGGCTTAGAAGCAAGGCACCGAAGACGTTTTGAAACGTCACGGAACATAAGTGATGTTCTAAAGAGATGAAATTGTAATTTCATGCCCGTGCCCTTGTTGAGAGGTACGAGACCTCCGACAAGATTCTTTGCCCACAAAGTAAAGGAGAAAATCTCAATCATTGAGCGTGTGCTCAGATTGTCTGAGTACGACAATCACTTGAATCAAGTGGGAGTTAATCTTCCAGATGAGATAGTGATGGTTCTCTAAAGTCACTGCCACCAAGCTGTGAGAGCTTCGTGATGAACTATAATATATCAAGGATAGATACAATGATCCTTGAGCAATTCGCGATGTTTGACACTGCGAAAGTAGAAATCAAGAAGGAGCATCAATAGTTGATGGTTTGTAAAACCACTGAGTTTCAAGAAAGGCAAGGGCTAGAAGGGATACTTCGTGAAACAGCAAAATAGTTGCTGCACTAATGAAGAGACCCAAGATTAAACCCAAACCCGAGACTAAGTGCTTCTGTAATGAGGGGAACAGTCGCTGAGGCGGAGCAACTCTAGATACTTGGTAGATAAGAAGGCTGGCAAAAGTCGAAAGAAGTATATTTGATATACATGATGTTGATGTGTACTTTACTAGTACTCCTAGTAGCATGAGGGTATCGGATACCGGTTCGGTTGCTAAGTGATTAGTAACACGAAATGAAAGCTACGGCATAAACGGAGACTAGCTAAAGGTGAGGTGACGATACGTGTTGGAAGTGTTTCCAAGGTTGATATGATCAAACGTCGCACGCTCCCTCTACCATCGGGATTGGTGTTAAACCTAATTAATTGTTATTTGGTGCTTGCGTTAAGCATGAACATGATTGGATCGTGTTTATTGCAATACGATTATTCATTTAAAGAGAATAATGGTTACTCTATTTTCTTGAATAATCACCTGTTGGAATTATGCCCTAGAGGCAATAATAAATATAGTTGTTATTATAATTCCTGTATCAAGATAATCATTTATTATCCATGCTATAATTGTATTGAATGAAGACTCATTTACATGTGTGGATACATAGACAAAACACTGTCCCTAGCAAGCCTCTAGTTGGCTGGCCAGTTGATCAAAGATGGTCAGTGTTTTCTGATTATGAACAAGGTGTTGTTGCTTGATAACTGGATCACGTCATTAGGAGAATCACGTGATGGACTAGACCCAAACTAATAGACGTAGCATGTTGATCGTGTCATTTTGTTGCTACTGTTTTCTGCGTGTCAAGTATTTGTTCCTATGACCATGAGATCATATAACTCACTAACACCGGAGGAATACTTTGTGTGTATCAAACGTCGCAACGTAACTGGGTGACTATAAAGATGCTCTACAGGTATCTCCGAAGGTGTTCGTTGAGTTAGTATGGATCAAGACTGGGATTTGTCACTCCGTGTGACAGAGTGGTATCTCGGGGCCCACTCGGTAATACAACATCACACACAAGCCTTGCAAGCGATGTAACTTAGTGTAAGTTACGGGATCTTGTATTACGGAACGAGTAAAGAGACTTGCCGGTAAACGAGATTGAAATAGGTATGCGGATACTAACGATCGAATCTCGGGCAAGTAACATACCGAAGGACAAAGGGAATGACATACGGGATTATATGAATCCTTGGCACTGAGGTTCTGTAATGCCCCAAGTGTAGGACTTTCCCTTTTTGTAACCTTCCATGTGGGGCCACCTTGTCAGAGTTTGTGATGATATCATTTTGTGCCATGATTTCATGTGTGTTCCTTAGTACTTACTTCCCTTGCATCCATGCACAACATAGCATTCCTTGCCTTACCTTATGATTGCATGCCATGATCATGTTGCATTTGTTCTTACTAGGAGTAGTGTTGTGGTGTTGTGAGTGCATGTGTTCTTGCTAGGGTTAAGTGGTGGTATTGCACTATCTTGTGATGCATGTGATAATGGTGTGTGTAATGTAGGAGTGAGTGCTAGTCATTTTAAGCTCTTGCTTTTTAAACTCCTTTTCCCTCCTATTTTTCCATGTCAAAATTCCTTCTTCCCAAAAATGATTCTAAAATGTCTGGTGATTAGATAAAAATGTGTTTATGAGGAGGTGCAATTTTTCTGGCTTGTTCTTTGATTTTTAGAGGTGCAAATAAACTCAAAACAGTAAATTAATTACTGTTTTGCATTTATTTCAAACAGCTCCAAATTTTGCTTTCCTATTTTTCCCTATTGGGCCATAATTCCTTATGTCCAGCAGGTATTTCCTTTTGAATTTTTGCCACAGTAGATTATATGTGGGTTATTTTTTCCTCTGTGTGTGTTTAAAACTAAATAGGAATTCCCTCCCCAGCATTTTTCTTTTTCCTGGACAGCATGGGCCTCCTTCCTTCCTTCTGGCCCAGCTGCTCCCTCCAGAGAGAGCCCACGCGAGAGCCCCCTCCTTTCCTTTCTTTCCTGACGGCGTCCTTCTCCTTCCCCCGCTTTCTTCTTTCCGTCAGCACGTGTGAGAGAGACAAAATTGACGGCGCCGTGAGCAGCACGTCGAGGACCCCTATAAGATGTGTTGGCGTCTGTGCCAGAAGCCTAGGGTTCCTCTTCTCCCCTCAGCCGCCGCCGCCACCTCTCCCAACCCCATCTCCATCTCTCCCTTCCTCCCCAGGTAACTTCTGTAGGAGGATCCGAAGAGAGGACAGCAGCTTCTCGCCGGCGTCCGCTGCGTCTCCATCGCCGTTCGTCGCCGTCGTCATGCCCGGGAGCTCGGGGTGGATCCCCGCGATCCATTCCCAGCGCTAGGGGCCCCGGAGGCCGACCACGTCGTCGGGACCGAGATCGTCTAGGGCGTGCCCGCGGTGTCCTCCAGCTCTCCTTCGGTTCTGCAGTCGGGGCCTTCTTCTTCGGCGTCTTCTTCCCCGGTCCGGCGCTCCTCCTCCCCGTTCGGCGCCCCATCTTCCCCCAAGGTGAGGCAGCGCTTCCCCCTTCCTTCTTCCACCACGGATCGGCTCGGTCCCGTCGGGTGCGTGCTTTCTCTGTTCTTGAGCAGCAGCATGGAAGGGTGCGGTAGTATCGGTTGTTCTGCGTAGTGTAGCGTTCATGGGGGTGCCGCGCAGAGGAGGGCTTCCTCCCCCCCCTCGCGACAGCCTCGCCGTGGCCAGAGAGACCTCCTCGCCGCCGGTAGCTGTGGCTCCCTGTCGCCTCGTTCCCGGTAGAAGCACGGCAGTAGCGTAGAGTTTGTGCGGTTCCTCCGTCAGTCTAGGGCGCCATGCGGGCGTGCTCTAGCAGCAGCGGGGATTCCTTCCCGCGTAGATAGTTGTTCTTCGGGTGCGGTTCCTCCTCGTCGTTGGTTGCGCAGCGCGGCAACACCGGCTAGGGAAGCCGTCAGGTTCCCTGTCGCTGTCGTTCCCAGTAGACAGACAGAGGGCGATTTCAGATAACTATCCCTGTATGGGCATCCCTCTCTGACAGATCTCTCTTCGTAGCCCGGTGGTCGATCTTATGCATGCGCCTGTGGGAGGGCGTGGGTTCGAGTCCCCCCCTCGGCGCCTTTTTGCTAAGTTTGTTCGGATTATTTCGGTTCAGTGGCTTGCAGACGACTTACCTTACAGTTTCTCTTCTCGTGGCAACAACTAGTGCAGTAGCGCAGTGGAGTGTTGCTGTTGCTGGACACCAGGGGTCTGGGTTCGAATCCCAGCAGCCCCTGTTTCTATTTTTGCTTTCTTTTCTTTTTCTGCCTATTTAAATTCTGTTTTCCTAACTCCTATACACAAGTGGCTTGTTAGTTTGATTATTTCTGTTGTTTTTTTAACCCCTTCACACAGTGGTGTTGGTCCTGTTCCTGCTAGCATAGTGGAGTAGATATAATGGTGTGTGTGTTTTGCACACTAAGAGGTGGTGAATGATCTTGCTATACTTGTGATGTTTATGGTGGTTGCACCTTAGTGAAGTGGAGTTAACCTTGATAAGTGGATGATGCTAGATGCCTTGACAATTGTGTGTGTTGTGCCTTGAGGTGATAAGATGCACTAGCTACTCTTGTGGAGCCCATCTTTGGAGTTTTAGTGTGTTCTAAGTTGATCTTGTAGTTTCTCTTGCTAGCATGGGTGTAGTGGGGTAGAAGCCTCCCCCCTCTCCACATGTACTTGAGGTGATGAGTTGCACTAGGTAGCTACCTATGTTAGCATTGTGAGGGTGTGTATTGTTGTGGTGGTTGCATATTGAGGATGACATGATTCCTAGGGTGTTCCTAGAATGCATGTGAGATAGTGTACCATCACATGCCCATATGTGGGGGTGCATACTCTCTTGATAGCCTAGGGTCCCATTGTGATGTGCTTGATCTAATAATATTGTGATATGGGTGTGGGTGTTGTTGATGTGCATGACACAAACATGGGGTTCAAACCCCCATGTCACTTTGTCATTGTGCACATAAGATTCACCTATGTATTTTTCATCTTAGAAGCATACCTTGTGGAATTGCATTTGCACTTTGTTGAAAGTTTGGGCTTTGTTTCCATGGTATAGTTGGAGCCCAAGGGCATGGATCTTTGTGTGTTAGTAGTAGGGGTTTGTGCTCAACACCATAGTGGTGTCAATCACCTCTTGGTGACATGTGTGTGCAAACTATGCCTAGACAAAGTGGGCATGTGGCTCGAAAATTCCAGATTTTTGAACTCTAAAAATTTCACAAAATCTGGAATGCTGGAAACATTTTCTTCCCCTGTAGATGAGGATGTCTGGTCATTCTGTTAAGAACTGGACTTAGTTCAGTGCTAGTGTTTTGAACCTGGTATGTTTTTGAAGCTTCCTGTCAATTTTAAAGTTATTTGGAGTCCAGTATCTTGTGTTTTGATTGCTGTCAAAAGGCTTCAGAACAGAAACAGAAACTCAGGTGCAGGAATTTTCACTAAGTCCCTGAGAACTGATGGTTTTGGGAAAGTTTGTGGCCTTGTATCTTCTAGAGTTTAATTCCTTTTGCTGTGATTCTTGCTGGAGCTTGTAGTGTTCTTGGTTGGCAACAGCCACATATATTATTTGTCATATTTGAAGACCTGTAGCTATGTTGCATGTTGCTCACAAACAGCTAAGATGCAAAAACTGGCAGATTATGTAGTTTTGCCATTTTGTTCAAAGTTTGTGTTTAATTGTTGTTGGGGTGTTCTACCTTGCTCCATTTCATTCATGTTGGGTTAATATATGTCTTGGCAACCTGGGAACACCAGATTTGTGCCAAATGTGTGTGAGGTGTTGAATCTTCCACGTAGGGCTTCATATCGTGTTTCGTCGATTCCCGTTGATCCGTAGCTCCGGTTGCAAAGTTCTTTATATGGTTTTGCACCGTTTTTACGAGATGCATCTGTTCATATCATTCCCGTGCATGTCCAAATAAGTTAGTGCAAAGTTCTGTCCAGAAACTTGCTGTAGTTTATTTTGCTTGTGCTAGTGATAGAAATAGTGATGCATGCTCAACTTTCATCTCATGCATCATGTGATTGTTGCATTTTGTGGTGCTGCTGTTCATTGGTTGTTATTCTTGTGTTGGGTAGCACCGGGAGCGGAGAACGAATACGTGGAGTCAGGAGAGTACGTGCAGGACGATCCAGAACCATTCCAAGCTGAGGATATCACAGGCAAGATGACATGACCTTGATCCCATATCTAGACTTGTTATGTTAGTTTCGATTCCACGTCTTATTGCTTGCTGCCTACCATTGAAAATATATTGCCTCTTCATATGCCATGAGCCTAAACACCTTACTCTTTCCTAGCAAACTTGCATGGCTAGGTAGGCTTGCTCAACTACTAATGTTAGCGTTGTTAGTTGCAGGTGTTTTTTTATCTCATGTGATGACATGAGCTTGATACCATCATATTAATTTATGTTATTTAATTAATGTATCTATATACTTGGTAAATGACGGAAGGCCCAGCCTTTGCCGGGTGTCTTGTTCCGTTATTGCCGCCTTAGTTATCGGTTACCGGTGTTTGATTCCATAATGATCGCTCCTAACACGTTCGGGGTTGTTATGGGGACCCCCTTGATAAATCGCGTAGTGCTAAGGCTTGTCCGGCAGGACCCAACTTTGGTTTTAATCTGCTAATCACAAAATAATCTGCATAGGGAATAGCTACCCCGAGGAATTTAATCAACAACCCGGGCCAGTGCTCCTCATGAGTGTTGGCCCCACCTGAGCGATGTCCGGGGCCCCACAGGTCACCCAGAGGTTTAGCCATCCCGACGTCTAGCTCATCTGTCGTGTCCTGAGACTGAGATACGCGGCTCTTATCAGGGTCGTCGACACGACGGGAGGTCCTGCTGGTCGTGTCTTACCTTAGCGGTATATCTTGCGTATAGGAATCCCGGTGAGGCTTTGGTATTCCCCAGAGTTGAGGTTTTCCTCCAAGGAATCCGACGAGATCACGAGATTCGTGATAGAGGATGCCTTTGCGGCCTGTGTTCGTTTGTGATGGACTAGTTGGAGCACCCCTGCAGGGTTTAATCTTTCGGAAAGCCGTGCCCGCGGTTATGTGGCAACTTGTAATATTTTGTTAACATCCGGTATTAGAGAACTTAAACATAAACTAATAAAATATGCCAACTGTGTGCGTAACCGTGACTGTCCCCTCGAAGACCTCTCTTCGATCGGGAACACGGTGGGGTTATGATTGCCGTAGGTAGGTGTTCAGGATCACTTTCTGATCGAGTATTCACGATCGTTAGTGTAGACCACTATCACTTCTCCTTCGCGTAAGCTAGCCACTTATTCAATCATAGGTTGCAGCAGCCTAAAACACTTCACCCCTCCTTACCCATTAACATGACTACTTCTGGCACCAAGGTCTTAGACTGCTGAGTCCCCGTGGCTCACGGATTCCTCCGAAACTTCCAGCAGGTATAGGTACCCCAGAGTCAGATGATCCCGACGGCACCCAGCTGGCGTGGCAGTACGACAAGGAGACAGATCGCCTTTACGTGAACTATCCAGAGGACTGAGCCGTGGTCGTGATCGTGGGCCTGCAGCGGGTAGCATAGCATTTTCCTTGTTTTGTAGTCCGTACCAGAACTACCTTGTTTGAATCTGCGTTGTACTTTGTATTATTAATAAGAAGACAGTTGAATCCCAGATTGTCTACTGTAATTATTATTATGTGCTATGTTTACTTGCTTGCGAAACACTTAGATGCGCTTCTTTCCTATTCGGGGGCCTCGACCCCCAGATCGGAAAGGACCGCATCTTGGTCGTTACAGGTTCAAACGATAAGATTTTCGTAGAATATGTAGGATCCAATATGGGCATCCAGGTCCCGCTATTGGATATTAACCGAGGGGTCTCTCGGGTCATGTCTACATAGTTCTCGAACCCGCAGGGTCTGCACACTTAAGGTTCGACGTTGTTTTATGCGTATTTGAGTTATATGGTTGGTTACCGAATGTTGTTCGGAGTCCCGGATGAGATCACGGACGTCACGAGGGTTTCCGAAATGGTCCGAAAACGAAGATTGATATATAGGATGACCTCATTTGATTACCGGAAGGTTTTCGGAGTTACCGGGAATGACGAATGGGTTCCGGGAGTTCACCGGGGGCAACCCACCCCGGGGAAGCCCATAGGCCTTGAGGGTGGCGCATCACCCCTTAGTGGGCTGGTGGGACAGCCCAAAAGGTCCCTATGCGCATTGGAAGAAAAATCAAAGAGAAAAGAAAAAAAAAAAGGAGGAGGTGGGAAAGGAAAGAAGGACTCCACCCACCAAACCAAGTAGGACTCGGTTTGGGGGGGAGTCCTTCCCCCCTTTGGCTCGGCCGTCCCCCTTGGGGCTCCTTGAGCCCCAAGGCAAGGTCCCCCCTCTCCCACCTATATATACGGAGGTTTTAGGGCTGATTTGAGACGACTTTTCCACGGCAGCCCGACCACATACCTCCACGGTTTTTCCTCTAGATCGCGTTTTTGCGGAGCTCGGGCGGAGCCCTGCTGAGACGAGATCATCACCAACCTCCGGAACGCCGTCACGCTGTCGGAGAACTCTTCTACCTCTCCGTCTCTCTTGCTGGATAAAGAAGGCCGAGATCATCGTCGAGCTGTACGTGTGCTGAACGCGGAGGTGTCGTCCGTTCGGCACTAGATCGTGGGACTGATCGCGGGACGGTTCGCGGGGCGGATCGAGGGACGTGAGGACGTTCCACTACATCAACCGCGTTCACTAACGCTTCTGCTGTACGGTCTACAAGGGTACGTAGATCACACATCCCCTCTCGTAGATGGACATCACCATGATAGGTCTTCGTGCGCGTAGGAAAATATTTGTTTCCCATGCGACGTTCCCCAACATCACCTTCAATGGTTTATTGAATCTCGATCGTAGTGTTACACATGTTCATGATATTGGTGCCAAAAGATACGAGGTAATGATGATAGTACCACTTACTTGTGGCACTGCCGCTTGAGTCATGTTGGTATAAATTGCATGAAGAGGCTCCATGTTGATGGATCTTTATACTCACTTGATTTTGAATCATTAGTGACATGCAAATCATACCACATGAGCAAGGCCTTGTTTTCATTGAGATGAAATAAGATAGTAACTTGTTGGAAGTGATACATTTTGATGTATGCAGTCCAATGGGTGCTGAGGCACGCAGTGGATATCATTGTGTTCTTACTTCAATGACGATTTGAGTAGATACTAGAGTATTTTGCTTAATGAATCACAAGTCTGAAATATTGAAAAGTTCAATTCTGTTTCGGAGTGAAGTTCGTCATAACAATAGGATAAACTATCTACGATATGATCATAGAAATGAATATCTGAGTTACGAGTTTTGGTACGCAGTTAAGACAATGTGGAAATTGTTTCGCAGTTCATGCCACCTAGAACATCATAGTGTGATGATGTGTCTGAACGTCATAGCCACACACTATTTGGTATGGTGCATGCTATGATGTCTCTTATCGAATTACCACTATCGTTTATGGGTTAAGCATTAGAGACAACTGCATTCACTTTAAATAGGGCACCACGTATTTCCGTTGAGATGACACAGTATAGACTAAGGTTTAGAGAAATTTAAACTATCGTTTCTTGAAAGTTTGGGGTTTCGACACTTATGTGAAAAAGTTTCAGTCTGATAAGCTCGAACCCAAAGCGGATAAATGCATCTTCATAGGATATCCAAAACAGTTGGGTACATCTCCTATCTCAGATCCGAAAGCAAAGTGTTTGTTTCTAGAAACGGATCCTTTCTCGAGGAAAGGTTTCTCTCGAAAGAATTGAGTGGGAGGGTGGTAGAACTTGATGAGGTTATTGAACCATCACTTCAACCAGTGTGTAGTAGGGCACAGGAAGCTGTTCCTGTGGCGCCTACACCAATTGAAGTGAAAGCTGATGATGGTGATCATCGAGCATCGGATCAAGTTACTACAAGCCTCGTAGGTTGACAAGGTCGCATACTACTACAGAGTGGTACGGTAACCCTGTCTTGGAGGTCATGTTGTTGAGCAACATGAACCTACGAGTTATGGAGAAAGCAATGGTGGGCCCAGATTCCGACAAATGGCTGGAAGCCATGAAATCCGAGAGAGGATCCATGTATGAAAACAAAGTGTAGACTTTGGAAGAACTACTTGATGGTCATAGGACTATTGAGTAAAGATGGATCTTTAAAAGGAATACAGACGATGATAGTGATAAGTCACTATTAAGAAAAGCTCGACTTGTCGCAAAGATGTTTCCGACAAGATCAAACAGTTGACTATGATGAGACTTTCTCACTCGTAGCGATGCTAAAAGTCTGTTAGAATTATGTTAGTAGTTGCTGCATTATTTATGAAATATTGCATGTAGGATGTCAAAACATTGTTTCCTCGACGGTTTCCTTGAGCAAACATTGTATGAGATACAACCATGAGGTTTTGTCGATCCTAAAGATACTAGCAAGTATGCAAGCTCCAGTGATCCTTAAATGGACTAGTGCAAGCATCTCGGAGTTGGAATATACACTTTGATGAGATGATCAAGGATTTTAGGTTTGTACAAGGTTTATGAGAAACTTGTATTTCCAAAGAAGTGAGTGGGAGCACTATAGAATTTCTGATAAGTATATGTGGTTGACATATTGTGGATCAGAAGTGATGTAGAATTTCTGTAAAGCATACAAGGTTGTTTGAAAGGAGTTTTCAAAGGAATGCCTGGATTGAGCTACTTGAACGTTGAGCATCGAAGATCTATGGAGATAGATCGAAAGCGCTTAATGGAAGTTTCAACAAGATGCATGCCTTGACAAGTTTTGAAGGAGTTCAAAATAGATCAGCAAAGAAGGAGTTCTTGGTTGCGTTGTAAGGTGTGAATTTGAGTAAGACTCAAAACCCGACCACGGCAGAATAAAGAGAATAGACGAAGGTAGTCTTCTATGCCTTAGCCGTAGACTCTAAAGTATGCCATGCTGAGTACCGCACCTAATGTGTGCCTTGCAGCAAGTCTATTAAGAGGTACACACAGTGATCCAGGATTGAATCACTGATCAGCGGTCAAAGTTATCCTTAGTAACTAAATAGACTAAGGAATTTTTCTCGATTATGGAGGTGGTTAAAGAGTTCGTCGTAAAGGGTTACATCGATGCAAGCTTTGACACTAATCCGAATAACTATGAGTAGTGAAACGGATTCGTATAGTAGAGTAGATATTTGGAGTATTTCCGAATAGCACATAGTAGCAGCATCTATAAGATGACATAAAGATTTGTAAAGAACACACGGATCTGAAAGTTTCAGAACCATTGACTAAAACCTCTCTCATGAGCAAGACGTGATCAGACCCCATGACTATATGGGTGTTGGATTCGTTGGAATCACATGGTGATGTGAACTAGATTATTGACTCTAGTGCAAGTGGGAGACTGTTGGAAATATGCCCTAGAGGCAATAATAAATTAGTTATTATTATATTTCTTTGTTCATGCTAATCGTTTATTATCCATGCTATAATTGTATTGATTGGAAACACAATGCATGTGTGGATACATAGACAAAACACTGTCCCTAGTAAGCCTCTAGTTGACTAGCTCGTTGATCAAAGATGGCCAAGGTTTCCTGGCCATAGGCAAGTGTTGTTACTTGATAACGGGATCACATCATTAGGAGAATCATGTGATGGACTAGACCCAAACTAATAGACGTAGCATGTTGATCGTGTCATTTTGTTGCTACTGTTTTCTGCGTGTCAAGTATTTGTTCCTATGACCATGAGATCATATAACTCACTGACACTGGAGGAATGCTTTGTGTGTATAAAACGTCGCAACGTAACTGGGTGACTATAAAGATGCTCTACAGGTATCTCCGAAGGTGCTAGTTGAGTTAATATGGATCGAGACTGGGATTTCTCACTCCGTGTGACGGAGAGGTATCTCGGGGCCCACTCGGTAATACAACATCACACACAAGCCTTGCAAGCAATGTGACTTAGTGTAAGTTGCGAGATCTTGTATTACGGAACGAGTAAAGAGACTTTCCGGTAAACGAGATTGAAATAGGTATGCGGATACTGACGATCGAATCTCGGGCAAGTAACATACCGAAGGACAAAGGGAATGACATATGGGATTATATGAATCCTTGGCACTGAGGTTCAAACGATAAGATCTTCGTAGAATATGTAGGATCCAATATGGGCATCCAGGTCCCGCTATTCAATATTGACCGAGGAGTCTCTCGGGTCATGTCTACATAGTTCTCGAACCCGCAGGGTCTGCACACTTAAGGTTCGACGTTGTTTTATGCGTATTTGAGTTATATGGTTGGTTACCGAATGTTGTTAGGAGTCCCGGATGAGATCACGGACGTCGCGAGGGTTTCCGGAATGGTCCGAAAACGAAGATTGATATATAGGATGACCTCATTTGATTACCTGAAGGTTTTCGGAGTTACCGGGAATGTACCGGGAATGACGAATGGGTTCCGGGTGTTCACCGGGGGGGCAACCCACCCCGGGGAAGCCCATAGGCCTTGGGGTGGCTCACCAGCCCTTAGTGGGCTGGTGGGACAGCCCAAGAAGGCCCTATGCGCCATAGGAAGAAAATCAAAGAGAAAAAAAAGGAGGAGGTGGGAAAGGGAAGAAGGACTCCACCTTCCAAACCAAGTTGGATTCGGTTTGGAAGGGGAGACCTTCCCCCCTTGGCTCGGCCGAAGTCCTTGGGGGTCCTTGGACCCCAAGGCAAGGCTCCCCCTCTTCCCCCTATATATACGGAGGTTTTAGGGCTGATTTGAGACGACTTTTGCCACGGCAGCCCGACCACATACCTCCACGGTTTTTCCTCTAGATCGCGTTTCTGCGGAGCTCGGGCGGAGCCCTGCTGAGATAAGATCACCACCAACCTCCGGAGCGCCGTCACGCTGCCGGAGAACTCTTCTACCTCTCCGTCTCTCTTGCTGGATCAAGAAGGCCGAGATCATCGTCGAGCTGTACGTGTGCTGAACGCGGAGGTGCCGTCCGTTCGGCACTAGATCGTGGGACTGATCGCGGGACGGTTCGCGGGGCGGATCGAGGGACGTGAGGACGTTCCACTACATCAACCGCGTTCACTAACGCTTCTTCTGTACGGTCTACAAGGGTACGTAGATGACACATCCCCTCTCGTAGATGGACATCACCATGATAGGTCTTCGTGCGCGTAGGAAAATTTTTGTTTCCCATGCGACGTTCCCCAACAAGTGGATCGGTGATGGATGAGTGTGACGGATGTGATTCATCATGTAATAGCTATAACACGGAGATATATGTGGCTAGCTCCCGTTCATCAATCTAATGTAGGCATGTATTCCGTATGTAGTCATACATGCTTAGGGAAAAGAACTTGCATGACATGTATTGTCCATCCCTCCCGTGGCAGTGGGGTCCTAATGGAAACTACGGGATATTAAGTTTCTCCTTTTAATAAATAACCGGACCAACGCATTAACATGCGGTGAATACATGAACTACTCATACTATGGTCATCTCCGGGAGTGGTTCTCGCTATTGTTACTCCGGGGTTGCCGGGTCATAACACATAGTAGGTGACTACAACTTGCAAGATAGGATCTAAAACACACATATATTGGCGACAACATAATAGATTCAGATCTGAAATCATGGCACTCGGGCCCTAGTGACAAGCATTAAGCATAGCCAAGTAGTAGCAACATCAATCTAGAACATAGTGGATACTAGGGATCAATCCCCGTCAAGAACTAACTCGATTACATGATAGATCTCATCCAACTCATTACCGTCCAGCAAGCCTACGATGAGATTACTCATGAACGATGAAGAGCATCGTGGAATTGTCGATGGAGAAAGGTTGATGATGACGATGGCGATGATTTCCCCTCTCCGGAGCCTGAAACGGACTCCAGATCTGCCCTCCAGATTAAGAACAGGATGTGGTGGCGCCTCCGTATCGCAAAACGCGATGAAACCTTCTCTCTGATTTTTTTCTAGGCGAAACGGAAGATAGAGATTGGGGCGGTGGTGCCACGTGGGCCCCACAAGCCTCCATGGCGCGGCCATAGGGGGTGGATGCGGCCTGTGGGCTTGTGGCCCACTGGCACGCCCCCTCCGGTGGATCTTTGCGTAGGTATTTTTATTTTATTCCAGAAAAAGTCTCCGTAAATTTTCAGGACGTTCCGAGAACTTTCATTTCTGCACAAAAACAACACCATGGCAATTCTGGTGAAAACAGCGTCAGTTCGGGTTAGTTCCATTCAAATCATGCAAATTAGAGTCCAAAACAAGGGCAAAAGAGTTCGGAAAAGTAGACACGACGAAGACGTATCAACTCCCCCAAGCTTAAAGCCTTGCTTGTCCTCAAGCAACTCAGTTGACAAACTGAGAGAGACAAAAGAAAAACTTTGACGAACTCTGTTTGATCTTGTTGTTGCAACTATGTCTAACTCACAACCAGAATTTCAGCAACATCACAAGCAAACCACATAAGCAAATGACATCTAGGTCTCACGATAAACTCATATCAATGGCATAATCAACTAGCGAGCAAATAATAATAAGCCTCAATGTCAACACTTCAATCAAAACAACATGAAGCAGTACGAATAGATGGTATCTCGCTAGCTCTTTTTGAGACCGCAAAACATAAATGCGGAGCACCTTAAAAGACCAAGGGCTGACTAAACATTGTAATCCACGGCAATGAAGATCCAGTCATAGTCACACTCAACACAGTTAAAAGCAAAGCATAAAAATGACAGAGGTGCTCTCTAATTGGTGCTCTTGTAAGAAGAGGATGACTCAACAGGAATATAAATAGACAGGCCCTTCGCACACGGAACCAGTGATTTGCACAGGTGCCAAAGCTCAAGCTTTGAAAACAGAGATAATAATTTTGGGTGGCATGCTTTCATTGTCAATGCAATGACCAAGAGTTCTCAACATCTTCCACGCTACACATGCTATAGGCGGTTCCCAAACAGAAAAGTAAAGTTTTGACTCCCCCACCACCAATCAATCACACTCCACAGCTAGCCAAATCCTCGGGTACCATCCAAACCAACATCAATCCTGGGGGAGTCTTGTTTGCAATTATCTTTTCGATTTGAGCATGGAACTGGGAATTCCAATTACCGGCCCCTTTCTTGTGAATGATAGTGAATAAACACATATCGAGGATAACACCCCTAGCATGGAAGATACCAATAGCCCCCTGTCACCACATGAGCGGTTCGGGCATGCAAAATAGATTATTTCTTGAAGATTTAGAGAGTGGCACATGCAAATTTACTTCGAACGGCAGGTAGATACCGCACATAGGTAGGTATGGTGGACTCATATGGAACAACTTTGGGTTTATGGGAGTGGATGCACAAGCAGTATTCCCGCTTAGTACAAGTGAAGGCTAGCAAAGACTAGGAAGCGACCAACTAGAGAGCGACCACGGTCATAAAAATGCATTGAGATTAACTAGCATTGAGTGCAAGCATGAGTAGGACATAAATCACCATGAACATGAACATCATAGAGGCCATGTTGATTTTGTTTCAACTACATGCGTGAACATGCGCCAGGTCAAGCCACTTGAAACATTCAAAGGAGGATACCATCCTATCATACTACATCATAGTCATCTCAACATTCATGTGGGCATCCAAGACAAACCATTATAAGCTCCTGGCTAAGTAAGCATGGCATAAGCAACTATGATCTCTAAGTTGTCATTGCAAACATGTTTCCCTCACAACAAAGCTGAATCAGGCATGATGAGCTAGTCATATTTACAAAAACAAAATAGATCGAGTTCATACCAACTTTTCCAGGCTCAGTCACTTCATCATATATCATCATTATTGCCTTTCACTTGCACGTAAGCGTGCTCGTGCATTGGACTACGCTGGAATCTGTAGGCAGACACAAAGGAGAAGACAAAGTAATATGGCTCTTTGAAAGCTAAACAGGTATGCATGCAAGAGGCACTAAACATTGTAACCAATATCTTCTACCTTGACCCAAAGAAAAAGAAAACTATTTACACGGGAAAGCTCCCAACAAGCAAAAGAAGAAAAAGAAAATCTTTTTGGGTTTTCTCAAACTAGACAGACACACGAAAGGAAAACGAGAAAATGAAAATAAAACTAGCATGGATGATACAGTGGCAAAGTGTGAACACCGGCTAACAAAGTGAAAGCATAAGCAAGAATGTAAAGTCGGTGAGAACACGTACTCCCCCAAGCTTAGGCTTTTGGCCTAACTTGGTCTACTCCCAAGGATGGTCCCGGTGAAACCCAAAATCATAATCGGGGTTATACGGGAGCGCTGCAGCCACTTCCTGAATAGCTACCTCATGGAGATGAGCAGCCGTCGCCTCCCTCTCATACTCCTCTGCCTCTCCTCTGGTTATGTAATATCTCTGCTTTACCTGGAAGTCAAAGAAAGCAGGAGCAGGAAGGGTAATATGGAAAACATGCTGCCGGTTAAATATCAATCCGTACAGGAGGGATTCATCATCCCTCTCAAGGAACTGGTAGCGTGTCATAGCGACGCGATCAAGGAAAGCTGTATGGAGCGGGGGATCTCCTTCATGGATGGGTACTCCAAGAAAATTTGCTATGCGAGTGGCATAGATCCCACCAAAGAAATCCCCATCAATAGCATTCTTATTCAGCCTCCTTGCTATAATAGCTCCCATGTTGAAGCTTTTGTCACCTGTCACTGCGCTCTTAAGGATACTAAGGTCGGGTGCGCAGAGGTGACAATGCTCAATCTTGCCATTAATGCATCTTCCTATGAATAGGGCAAAGTAATACAAGGCAGGAAAATGAATACTCCCCGTGGTAGCTTGTGTAATGTCTCAAGTTTCTCCAAACGTAATACCAGCGCAAAAATCTCTAACCGAAGATTTAGGAGGATCACTCAGGTTACCCCAAATAGGTATTTTGCAAATTCTACTGAAATCCTCTAAATCCATGGTATACGATTTATCATAGAGATCAAACAGTACCGATGTCTCACAGCCAGCTGAAAATTTGACTCTACGAACAAAAGAGGCAGTGAGAGCAACATACTGTTCACATTTATCGGAGATGAATTCTTCGAGTCCGACGTTGCGAACAAATGCATCAAACTCATCTTTGAAACCTGCCTCAATCATAAATTCATGAGAAGGCCATTCACATGGTTGTACCTGCGCGTCCCTAGGTTGGTAAGGATCAGGCTCCCGAATCGCAAGACGGGGACCTCTCTTGCTTGAAGAACCACCATGATAGTTTCTCCTGAACATCTTCCTTTTCTGAAATTTTCAGTGACCCAAAGGAAAGGTGAACAAGGTTCAACTAAACTTGTAGCAACTACTCCCACAAGTGCCTAGAGACCATATTACGCATCAAAACTACTTGGGACCAGCTAGAATCAGCATGCAAAGCTCAAGAACATGGTCACCAAGGCAGCAAAAATACGCGGAGTATAAGGCACTAGAGCAAAAACTAATTGGACCAATGGAGGAGTCACTTACCAGGGAGTAATTTCCCCAAAACAGTTCGAAGAACGGTGATTTGAGCAAAGAGATCGAAAATCCCAACAAGAGGAGCAAGAACATGGGTTTGAGCTGTGAAACGGTTTTTTTGGAGGTAGGAGAAGCGGATGAGAGCAAGAATGAGTGGAGGGGGTGCCTGTGGGCCCCACAAGCCTGGGTGGTGCGGCCAAGGGGATGCCCGCGCCCCTAGGGCTTGTGGCCCACTGGTGTGGCCCCCAGACAGACTCTTTGTCCCAGTATTCTTCAAATATTCCAGAAAAAATCATACTAGATTTCACAGCGTTCGGAGAACTTTTATTTTCATGGTATTTTTCTACCGGACGCTAAGACACGAAACATGGAAAACTAAACTAAATCTATCATTTTTCTTCTAAGCAACCTAAAGTGAAAGCTTGGAACAGAGATTTGTGACTCCTTGATTCATCCATCTCATGGTCATCGAAAGAAATCCATCAATGGGGTTGATCAAATCCCCTCGACAAAACTTCCTCGAATCGCAAAAGAAGACGGAGAATTTTCGAATCATCACTAGGTCACCTCAATGGGGATGTGTATCTCCCCAACAAGCAAATCATACTTCATCTTGACACGAGGAATAGGGCATTCAAAGCTCCCAATAAGAATCGATGAAGTTTTTTTGATAGCATTGATGCAATTTACTCGATATTGTTTCTTCGGAAAGTGCACCGTATGCTTATTACCGTTGACATGGAAAGTGACATTGCCTTTGTTGCAATCTATAACAGCCCATGCAGTGTTTAAAAAGGGTCTCCCGAGGATGACAGCCATGGCATCGTCCACGGGAATATCCAAGATAACAAAGTCTGCTAAGATAGTGGTGTTAGCAACCACAACAGGCACATCCTCGCAAATGCCGATAGGGAAAGCGGTTGATTTGTCGGCCATTTGCAGAGAGATTTCAGTGGGTGTCAACTTATCCAGTTCAAGTCTATGATAAAGAGAGAGAGGCTTAACACTAACACCGGCTCCAAGGTCGCATAAAGCAGTTCTAACATAGTTACCTTTAATGAAGCAAGGTATAGTGGGCACACCGGGGTCACCTAGTTTCTTAGGAGTTCCACCCTTGAAAGTGTAATTGGCAAGCATGGCGGAGATCTCAAGATCAGGTATCCTCCTCTTATTAGTCACAATATATTTCATGTACTTAGCATACGGAGACATTTTGCGCATATCTGTCAAACGCATCTGCAGAAAGACAGGTTTGATCATTTCAACAAAGCGCTCAAAATCCTCATCATTATTTTTCTTGGATGGTTTGGGAGGAAAGGGCATGGGTTTCTGAACCCATGGCTCCCTTTCTTTACCATGCTTCCTAGCAGCGAAGTCATTCTTATCGTATCTCTTAGTCTTAGGTTGTGGGTTATGAAGATCAACAGTTTCAATCTCCACATCCTTTTCATTGCTAGGTTGAGCATCAACATGAACATCACTATTGATATTATCATTAGGCTCATGTTCATCACCAGATTGTGTTTCAGCATCAGAGATAGAGGCATCGTTTGGACTCTCACGGGTAGCAGCATCAGGGTTGCTAGCGTGCAGGTTCCTATCATCTTTCTTCTTTTTTCTAGGATGACTAGGTGCATCAGTGCTAACTCCTTGAGACTCTTGTTCAACTCTCTTCGGATGACCCTCGGGATACAGAGGTTCCTGGGTCATTCTATCGCCTCTAGTAACGACTCTGACGGCATTGTCATTCAACTCATTGAGCAAGTCATTCTGAGCTTTAAGTACTTGTTCTACCTGAGTAGTAACCATAGAGGCATGTTTACTCAGAAGCTTAAGATCATTGACATTTCTGTCCACACAAGCACTTAAATGACTGAGCATACGAGCATTCTTTTCCAATTGTCTGCTAACACAATCATTGAAACTCTGTTGTTTGGCAACAAAGTTATCAAATTCATCCATGCATAAGCTAGCACGTTTATCAAAAGGAATATCACTCTCGTCAAACCTACGCAGAGAATTTACTTCTACTACCTATATCGGGTTATCAAGACCATGGATCTCTTCGATAGGTGGTAGATTTTTGACATCTTCAGATTTAATGCCTTTCTCTCGTATAGATTTCTTGGCTTCTTGCATATCTTCAGGACTGAGGAATAGAATACCTCTTTTCTTCGGAGTTGGCTTAGGAGGTGGTTCGGGAATAGTCCAAGCATTCTCATTGCACAAGATGTTGTTCAATAGAATCTCAGCTTGTTCTACGGTTCGTTCCCTAAAAACACTACCGGCACAACTATCTAGGTGGTCTTTGGAAGTATCGGTAAGTCCATTATAGAAGATATCAAGTATCTCATTCTTATCAAGAGGGTGATCACGCAAAGCATTCAGTAGCTGGATGAGCCTCCCCCAAGCTTGTGGGAGACTCTCTTCTTCTGCTTGAGCAAAGTTGTATATTTCCTGCAAGGCAGCTTGCTTCTTATGGGCAGGGAAATATTTTTCAGAGAAGTAGTAGACCATATCCTGGGGGCTACGCACACATCCAGGAGCAAGAGAAGTGAACCAGGTCTTAGCATCATCCCTTAGCAAGAAAGGAAACAGCTTGAGAATGTAGTAGTGGCGGATCTTTTCCTCACTAGTGAATAGGGTGGCTATATCATGCAGTTTGGTAAGATGGGCTACAACCATTTCAGATTCATAACCGTGAAAAGGATCAGATTCGACAAGAGTGATTAACTCAGGGTCGACAGAGAATTCATAATCCTTATCGATCACAAAGATAGGCGAAGTAGCAAACTTCGGGTCGTATTTCATCCTAGCGTTCAGAGATTTTTCTTTCCACTTGCGCAGAAGTTTCGCAACATCATAGCTATCCTTACATGCAAGAAAGTCCTCAGCTATCTCTCCCTCCATAACATAGCGTGTATCAGGCATAGCTGGCAATTCAGGCATAGTAGCAGGTTCTACTTCAGTAGCATCAGCAGTTTCAGAAGCATCATCACATCTAGCAGCAACTCTAGCAATATGTGCATCAAGGAATGCACCAAGTGGCAAAGCAGTAGCAGGCATAGTATCAAGCATAGCATCATCATGCATAGTATCAAGCATAACATCATCAGGCATAGTATCAAGCATAGCATCATCAGGCATAGTATCAAGCATAGCATCATCAGGCATAGTATCAAGCATAGCATCATAAGCATCATGGGCAGCAGAAGTAGCATCATCAAGCACAGGTGACATATCAAGATTACTAGCAGGAGGCGAAGTCGCAAACTTACTCAAAACTGAAGGTGAATCAAGTGCAGAGCTAGATGGCAGTTCCTTACCTCTCCTCGTAGTGGAAGGCAAGATTTTAGTTCTTGGATCTTTCGGATTCCTCATAGTGATCAGTAGACGTCAATCCCAAGTGACTCAGAGAATATAGTTGTGCTTCCCCAGCAACGGCGCCAGAAAAAGTCTTGATGTCCCACAAGCGTATGGGATCACAGCAGTTTTCGAGGGTAGAGTATTCAACCCAAATTTATTGATTCGACTCAAGGGGAAGCGAAAGAATATTCTCAAGTATTAGCAGTTGAGTTGTCAATTCAACCACACCTGAAATATTAGTGTCTGCAAGCAAAATATCAGTAGAAAGGTAGTATGATAGCAACGGTGCCAGAAAAAAGCCTTGGTTGACGGGATGTTAGTACCGCTTACCTAGCCCCGGCAAAGGCGCCAACAAAGTCTTGCAACAAGTAACAAGGGAGTAGCAAGGAACAGTAGTAGCAGCAGCAACAAAGTAACAAGTAACAGCAGTAGTAACAGTAGCAACAAAGTAACAAGTAACAGCAGTAGCAACAGTAGCAGCAAAGTGACAACAGCAACAAAGTGGCTCAATCCCTCTTGTAGCAAGGGACAAGCCTAGGCAAAGTAACGTAGCAAGGACCAGTAGTAAAAGACTCGTAGGCAGTGGATCGGTGATGGATGAGTGTGACGATGTGATTCATCATGTAACAGCTATAACACGGAGAGATATGTGGCTAGCTCCCGTTCATCAATCTAATGTAGGCATGTATTCCGTATGTAGTCATACGTGCTTAGGGAAAAGAACTTGCATGACATCTATTTTCCATCCCTCCCATGGCAGCGGGTCCTAATGGAAACTACGGGATATTAAGGTTCTCCTTTTAATAAAGAACCGGACCAACGCATTAACACGCGGTGAATACATGAACTCCTCATACTATGGTCATCTCCGGGAGTGGTTCCGGCTATTGTCACTCCGGGGTTGTCGGGTCATAACACATAGTAGGTGACTACAACTTGCAAGATAGGATCTAAAACACACATATATTGGTGACAACATAATAGGTTCAGATCTGAAACCATGGCACTCGGGCCCTAGTGACAAGCATTAAGCATAGCCAAGTAGTAGCAACATCAATCTAGAACATAGTGGATATTAGGGATCAATCCCCGTCAAGAACTAACTCGATTACATGATATTTCTCATCCAACTCATCACCGTCCAGCAAGCCTACGATGAGATTACTCACGAACGATGAAGAGCATCATGGAATTGTCGATGGAGAAAGGTTGATGATGACGATGGCGACAATTTCCCCTCTCCGGAGCCCGAAACGGACTCCAGATCTGCCCTCCAGATGAAGAACAGGATGTGGCGGCGCCTCCGTATCGCAAAATGCGATGAAACTTCTCTCTGATTTTTTTTTCCGGGCGAAACAGAAGATATAGAGCTGAGATTGGGGGCGGTGGTGCCACGTGGGCCCCACAAGCCTGCATGGCGCGGCCATAGGGGGTGGCCGCCGCCTGTGGGCTTGTGGCCCACTGGCACGCCCCCTCCGGTGGATCTTTGCACAGGTATTTTTCTTTTATTCCAGAAAAAATCTCCGTAAATTTTTAGGACGTTCCGAGAACTTTCATTTCTGCACAAAAACAACACCATGGCAATTCTGCTGAAAACAGCGTCAGTCTGGGTTAGTTCCATTCAAATCATGCAAATTAGAGTCCAACACAAGGGCAAAAGAGTTCGGAAAAGTAGATACGACGGATACGTATCAGGGAGGTACCAAAGTGATCCCGGTATGGAACACTGGACAGCGGTCAAGAATATCCTTAAGTACCTGAAGAGGACTAAGGAGATGTTTCTCGTTTATGGAGGTGACGAAGAGCTCGTCGTAAAGGGTTATGTCGATGCTAGGTTCGACACAGATCCAGATGACTCTAAGTCACAGACCGGATACGTGTATGTTTTGAATGGTGGGGCAGTGAGCTGGTGCAGCAGCAAGCATGAAGTCGTGGCAGCATCTACATGTGAAGCAGAGTACATAGTTGCTTCAGAAGCGGCTCATCAAGGAATTTGGATGAAGGAGCTCATCACCGACCTTGGAGTGGTTCCAAGCGCGTGGGTCCAATGACACTCTTCTGTGATAACACTTGGGCCATTTCCATAGCCAAGGAGCCCAGGTTTCACCGGAAGACCAAGAACATCAAACGCCGCTACAACTCCATCCAGGACCATGTCCAGAGTGGAGTAATAGATATTTGTAAAGTACACACGGATCTAAATGTTGCAGACCCGTTGACTAAACCTCTTCCTCGAGCAAAACATGATCAACACCATAATGTTATGGGTGTTCGATACATCACAATGTAACTATATTATTGACTCTAGTGCAAGTGGGAGACTGTTGGAAATATGCCCTAGAGGCAATAATAAAATGGTTATTATCATATTCTCTTGTTCATGATAATCGTCTATTGTTCATGCTATAATTGTATTAACACGAAACAATAATACATGTGTGAATAAATAGATCACAATGTGTCCCTAGCAAGCCTCTAGTTGGCTAGCTCGTTGATCAATAGATGATCATGGTTTCCCGATCATGGGCATTATATGTCATTGATAACGGGATCACATCATTGGGAGAATGATGTGATGGACAAGACCCAATCCTAAGCATAGCACTAGATCGTATTGTTCGTATGCTAAAGCTTTTCTAATGTCAAGTGTCTTTTCCTTCGACCGTGAGATTGTGCAACTCCCGGATACCGTAGGAGTGCTTTGGGTGTATCAAACGTCACAACATAACTGGGTGACTATAAAGGTGCACTACGGGTACCTCTAAAAGTGTCTGTTGGGTTGGTACGAATCGAGATCGGGATTTGTCACTCCGTGTGACGAAGAGGTATCTCTAGGCCCACTCGGTAGAACATCATCATGAGCTCAATGTGACTAAGGAGTTAGTCATAGGACTATGTGCTACGGAACGAGTAAAGAGACTTACCGGTAACAAGATTGAACAAGGTATAGGTATATCAACGATCGAATCTCACGCAAGTTCTATACCAACAAACAAGGGGAATTGTATGGGATTGATTGAATCCTTGACATCCTGGTTCATCCGATGAGATCATCGTGGAACATGTGGGAGCCACCATGGGTATCCAGATCCCGCTGATGGTTATTGGCCGGAGAGTGTCTCGGTCATGTCTCCATGCCTCCCGAACCCGTAGGGTCTACACACTTAAGGTTCGATGACGCTAGGGTTATAGGGAATTGTTATACGAGGTTACCGAAGGATGT
The DNA here is from genome assembly GCF_904849725.1 of Hordeum vulgare subsp. vulgare. NCBI lineage: Eukaryota > Viridiplantae > Streptophyta > Magnoliopsida > Poales > Poaceae > Hordeum > Hordeum vulgare. The sequence continues at coordinate 350,241,096 of NC_058524.1, read as the reverse complement.
TCGGAGTCTTGGATGAGATCCCGGACGTCACGAGGAGCTCCGGAATGGTCCGGAGGTAAAGATTTATATATAGGATGGATGGGTTTGGACGCCGGAAATGTTTCGCGCGTCACCGGTAGCGTACCGGGACCACCGAAAATTGTTCCGGGGGTCCACCGAGAGGGGCCACCAGCCCCAAGAGGTAGCATGGGCCAAAAGGTGGAGGGCAACCATCCCAAAGTGGGCTGGTGCGCCTCCCACATAGGGGCCCAAGGCGCAGGAGGTATAGAGGGGGGGGGGAAACCCTAGGCGCTGGTGGGCCTAAGGCCCACCTAGGGGTGCGCCACCCCCTCCCCCTGCCCTGGCCGCCGCACCTCCCATCTGAGGGGCTGCCGCACCCCTCCACTCTTCCTATATATAGAGAGGGTTTTGGGGCTGTTTTGCACATAGTTTTCCCTCTCCCTCGGCGCAGCCCTGCTCCCCTCCTTCCTCCTCTCCCACGGTGCTTGGCGAAGCCGTGCCGGGAGACCTCGTCTCTCCATCGACACCACACCGTCGTGCTGCCGGAGATCTTCCCCAACCTCTCCCTCCTCCTTGCTGGATCAAGGTGCGGGAGATGTCACCGGGCTGCACGTGTGTTGAACACGGAGGTGTCGTGGTTCGGCACTAGATTGGAATCACACCACGATCTGAATCGTCACGAGTACGACTCCATCAACCGCATTCTAGCAACGCTTCCGCTTAGCGATCTTCAAAGGTATGAAGATGCACTCACACCTCTCTCGTTGATGGTCTCTCCATAGGAAGAGCTGAATATGGCATAGGAAAATTTTGAATTTATGCTACGTTACCCAACAGTTTGTCTATCTAAATTACGCAAGGGGTGCTTAAATAGGACTAGGGGTTAGGGTTAGGGGGATTTACACCGTTTTTGGACCCTCCGATCATGATCGGACGACACCGATCACGGGAATAGTTAGGTGGGCTTAGTGGTTGTGTAGAGGGGGTGTTGGGTAAGATGATAGGGAGATTTGTGGCCCGGCAACGAGATTTTTTAAACACTGAAAAACGTCCGACGATAAACCGATGACCGTGCAGCTATGGTCGAGCGTTCGGGTATCAAACGGACTCCCATTGCGACGAAATTTGGCAGGCGGCCTACCTACATTAAAATAAGACCGCATACCAAGTTTCAATCCAATCCGAGAATATTTTATACACACTTTTAAAAACATTTTTTTATTGATGACGCGGACGCGTGTGTGTGTGGTTGGTCTCAGAACGGTCAACGACATAAATGGGGAGAACCAGGAACTAATTATGGATGCGGGCTTTGAAATCTGATGGCAATGGAGTGTCGATGCAATGCAGATGATGAGCATGATGCAATGATGAATGCGACAAACAATCTAATCACACGGCAACAACTGAATAAGAGGGGAATCTTCTAGAGCGTCAGTCTCGGCTGTCACAACTCTCCTACACTAACAAGAGATCTTGCCCCGATATCTAAGAATGAAAAGGGGGAGGAAGAGCAAGAGCAATAGGTAAAACTTAGTCGCTTCTTTGACAAACGAGTGAAACGAATGAATCTTGAAGGTTGCAAAGAGATGAAGAATGATATGAGAAACAAGCAAGAATTCAAACAAAATTTCGGCAGCACTTCGGTCAGAAAAGAGGGCAAAATTTGATAAGATGGAAAGATCTTGAGAAGATTCACAGCAAACTAACTAATTTGAATAAGCAAGGAGAGAACATGAACTTGAAAGAACAAGATGATAGAATGAAGAGAGCAACATCACAACAACTCCAGAAAAATAGAATAGAGACTAGATCATTGGGAAGAAAGAATGAAGAAGAAAATGAAAACTAATATCACAATTGAATTTGACAAGCATCCTTGCAAGAAGAATTGAACAGAGTTGTTGGCAAACCAACAATGAAGAGAACAAGCTTGTTGTGGACTTATGAAACCATCTCAAATAATGAGTTGGCAACCAGCCACTAACGAAACAGGGATTGCTTGGCAGCAACAAGAGATGCAAAACTTCTTTCACCAAGAGGAAACATTGAGAACTTGGATCCACGATAATCACCATAAAGCAACAATCCTTAGAAAAAATATTTAGGTGAAATCTAATCCAAGATAACTCAATGAGTAAACCATTCATTGAAAATATCTCAAGATTGAAGGAATTGGTGGGTTTAAGTATCTCATTCTTGAAGCAAATTTTCTTCGAGACTCCTCCACTAACAAGAATGATATAACACCACCTCAAAGTATAAAGGAGGAAGAATTGCACTTTGAAATGCAAGACTAAAAATACTTGATGTTCTCCCACAAGAATCTTGAAGGACACCTTGAGAATGAATAGATCATGATACACCTAGAAGAAACTTGAACAAGGCACCGAAATAATTGAGAGACGAACAAAGAGACACAATTGAGAAGAATTTGAGAATGAAAGCTGAAAGCTAAGAACGAATAAATCTTCTCAAATTATGGCCTTCGGAGGATCAAGAATGAAAACAAATATGAAATTCACCGGATAGCAAGAAAGGGACTACTCATGATAGGAAATAATTAAGAAGATAACACGAAGCTGAGATGATAATCATCAAAAGAATGGACCAAGATTTGAGAGAAACATTCCTTCGGTCTTCCAAGATGAAAATGATGAGGAGAACACCACCAAGAATAACTAAGACACTACGAAATAAGAGTATCAAAAGTTGAGTCAATGATGAAATAATTCAGATTGACCTTGAGGAAGGAATATGACTGATGGAATCCATTCTTACGTCACACTTGAAAGGATTAAGAGATCTCCGGAAAAGATTAGAAGAGCCAGGTAAGATCCTGGGAAACCTGTGGGTTATGGGCCCGCTAAAGGAAAACACCGTTGGAACAATTGATTAGAAAGAGAGATTGCACCAGTAGAAGTTAAGAATTTGATGAGGTCGAGAGCCTTGAGACAATTGAAAGGTTGAAAACAAGAAACTTCTAAGATATCTTGAACACTCCGGATAGAACAGAGAGGGATGAATGAATACGAAAAAATTGAATGAGAATTGCCAACATAGAAATCATATAGGAAGGAAAGGATATGATGAACACAGATAGCTTGAATTGAATTCACCGGAGAAGAAAACAAGAATTAAGAAATGATGAATTTGAAACTCGTGAGAATTCTTCACAATCAGTCACCGGAACAAAAGAAAAGAAAAGATAGCAGAAGCAATAATGAAAGGAAAATATTGGATGATAATTGAAACATTAAAGAAAAAGGGTGGGAGGGCGAGGAAAAAACAAGACAACTTGGAACAGATGAAACAAACTCCAGAAGAAATGAGAGATTGATCTAGCAAGCATTGGAAAGGATTAAATTCACTTGAAGAGAAGCACACAGTTTGAAAGGAATTAACATGACAACTCCGGTTAAGAAGAATTGAAAACACAACTTGATTTAGCAAAAGAATTTACATTCCCACAAAAATATGAGAACACCTCTTGGCAAGATATGAATTCACCACTTGACGTCGAAGCAACTCAAATTACCATACCCCAACAAAACGAAGGATGTGGCTTGCAAATTAGCTAGAACCAACATATGATAGAGATTTCGTCCGATATTTTTGTGGATAGGATCGCACGGTCTCTATCCAACAGTAGCCATCATGTACAAGGCAGTGCACATGACATACGAAGCATCTCCGAGTCGTAGCAAGCTACAAGGACTCTTTAAGACACAACAAGAACCGCTATAAGACGACCGTGAACAAACGAATCCACTAGATGTCGAACCCCAACCTCACATCATGCATCTGTTGGAAGATTTTCCTATAAGTAACTACTTGAATTCCCACCTAAGAACTCCCGAAATTTTTGGTCATGCAATCGGGTCCACGGATACAAGGAGAAATTCATCACTCAACTCCTATCAATAACACTAATCCGTCCAGTGTATCACATCCGTCAACACATAACTAGAGATCTCGGAAACTCATCTATCTCAGATCCTCGAAAACACAATGATACTAAGTATGGAAGTACCCCCGAACTCTCTGCACCGGTACTGAGAATGCCGGGGTTATCTCGCCACTACTAGTATTGAAGCAATTTCGACCATCCTCCATCCTGAGATACTAAGAAATCTGAATGATAACGATGTGCTCAAGAATACCTTGGAGCTCAACTCCTCGGAATAAAATCAACACAGCAGGAGGCACCAAGTCAGAACTCTGTCACATCGGCATCATATAGATTCCAAAAATATCCGCGTGATCTTAAAAAAACGAGTGAGAAGAGGAGTAGAATTAAAATTATTACGTCAAGATTCCTCACCACAGCATACAAGACGAGAAAAAAGAATCCTACTCTCCGATATATAACTAGACTCAAAGTAGTTTTTCACTAGATTCGACTCGGCCAAGTTCGATCAATTAAGGAGGCTCCTAGGTCGGTATTGCTATGATACCAACTTGTAACGCCCAAGATGAGGTCCTATCCTTATTTTGGTGCGAGGGCCTCGACAGGGATAGAAACGCATCTCGTTGTTTCGCAAGAATGGATATCGTTACAAGTACATGTACTGAAAAGTTGAGTATAAAAGGTTGGCTTATCCTCGTCACAAGATACATCAAGATCACATCAATACAACAATATACAGTCATCATGAAGAAGAGGAGGGTCCGACTACGGACGAAAACAAACTATAAAAGAATGACGTACATCCTTTCTATCCCAGGTTGCCGGCCTGGAATCTATCCTAGATCGATGAAGAAGAAGAAGAAACTCCAAATAGCACAATTAGCGCGCTCACGTCAAAGTAACTCTTTACTTGGACCTGCAACTGGTGTTGTAGTAATCTGTGAGCCACAGGGACTCAACAATCTCATTTCCAAAGGTATGAAGACTAGCAAAGTTTAATGGGTGAGGTATGGTTAAGTGGTGAGGCTGCAGCAAGCGACTAAGCATTTATTTGAGGTGGCTAACTTACGAGCACAAGAAATAAAGGGGGATGATCTACACACAGCGAATGTGAACTATTGATGATCAAATGAATGATCCTGAACACCTACTTACGTCGGACGTAACTACACCGTGTCCTCGGTCGGAGAAGGAGCTCACGAAAGAGACAGTCACGGTTACGCACTAACTTGGCAAGTTTTAGTTAAGTTTACTTCAAGTTATCTAGAACCAGATGTTAAACAAAGTTTTCCACGTCGCCACATAACCGCGGGCATGACTTTCTGAAAGATTTAACCCTGCAGGGGTGCTCCAACTAGTCCATCACAAACTATCACACGCTGCGACGGAATAACCTCGATTAGGGAAAACTCGTGATCTCCTCAGGTTCCTATTGGAAAACCTCAACCTGGAGATACCCAAAGTATCCTCGGAATCCCTCGCATGAGATGCTCGAGAAAGGTAAAACAAATCCAGCAAGGCCGCCCGGCGTGTCGACGATCCCGATATGAGCCGTGTATCTCGTTCTCACGACATGACAGATAAGTACAACGTACGATGGCCTGATAGAAATCTCCCGAGTTGCCCCGGGTTGGCCCCGCAAATGGCTCTATTTTGGACCAGCAGCACTGGCCCCCTGTATAATGTTGAATTACTCCTCGGGTTCATGACGCCCTATGTTTTCAGTATTAACAGAATAATTATGTTGGGCAAATTTAGTACCATTGTTGGGCCTTGCCAGACGAGCTTTATCCCAAAACGTAAGTCAAGGGGGTCCCCATAACAACCCCAAGCATGTTAGGAGCGCTCATTTATGGAACATAACACTGGTAGCCAAAACTAAGGCAGCAAAGGTGGAACAAATCATCAGGCTAGAAGGCCAAGCCTTCCACCTTTTACCAAGTATATAGGTGCATTAAATTAATTAGCAATAATATGGTGATATAACAAGGAACCCATGTTATCACATGGAAGCAAATGCACCTGCAACTAGCAACGCTAACACATGGTTAAGCAAGCGGTAACATAGCCAATCAGTGGTTTGCTAGGTTGTAGGAAGGTTGAAGGTTTCATGGCAATGTTGAGAGTCTGACATTTAACAGGTGGTAGGCAACGAGACATAACGAAATAAATGAGACAACTAGCATGGCATTGATAGTAATGGTATCTAGGTAAATGTTCATCTTGCATGTGATCCCGCTTGGAAGAAGAACGACTCTGTGAAGGAGACGAACCGACGTAGTCGAACGGATCCTCACATTCTGACACACTTGCGGAACTCTCTCGAGTCGAAGCAAACCGGAAACAAGAATCAATACACGATATTCACCACGGCACATGCACAACACATATGATGCATGAACGGTTTAATTATGCAAGGCATGGCATGGCAATTCACAACAATCGAACATTACACATTAAGTGAAGATCAATATGGAATGAGTTGCATATTGGTGAAACTCCACAGTTGAATTACTTAGTTCACTCCCGTTTAGGTACACGTCAATATAAAATGTTGTTAAACATGGCAAGGGATGAAGCGTAATTAAACTACCTATCTAGGCATTTTAAATGAGACCGGAAACGACATATAGCATCTCCGAAATGATCCCACGCATTAACTTCGTAACCTGTCCAGATCTGTCCTAACCGCATTTTATGTTTGTTAAACGGCAAAACAAAGTGGTTCACGTGATTCTACTCGTCGTTCTAGTCCGTTTACATATATGTCTCATCTCCAACAGAACTACGAACAATTAACTACGAACTAAACCGTTTCTATCACGTTGACACGTAAACCAATGCAAACAACATGGCAAACAACTTTAAATATGCATGGGAGTTGGAAAATATTAATGTGTGCGAAATTCTACATGTTTTACATATACAACTTGTTGTGATCCGACACACGGTTTAAAAGTTACGCGGGTTTCTAAAATCATGCAATTTTCTGAAAATAACAAATTCGCATGACCTAAAAAAAACTATTCGGGCCAGAATCTGCTACAAGCCTAAATAGAGGCATGTGCAGGATAACTATAACACTCACATGCACTAGATAGGGCAGCGGGGGGTGTCGGCTCACCTTGGGCCTTCGGGCCGGCTGGAGAGGAGGCCGGTGAAGTGGAGCGGGCCGGTATCGGCTCGAGGAGGCCACACAGATGGGCCAGCTCATGGGCTGGGTGAGGCCCACCACACCGACGCAAGCGGTGGCCCACATGGCATGAGGCGGGGAGCGGGCGACGTGCTCCTCCCACCCCGATTGGGAGCAGGCAGGACCACCGGCAGTGACGGATAAAGGTGCCGACGGGGAGGCCGTCGGTGGCTGGGACAAGGGACGGATCTAGGGCGGGGCGACTCCGGGGCACGGGATCTAACCGGAGTTGGCCGGAGCATGGGCTCTACGTGGCTCGTCGGCAGGGCTGGCAGGAGCTGAGTTGTTGTGGCTCCGACAACGGGAGCTGCTCGGGGAGGAGCGGGTGCAGCTGGCACGTCGTGCTCGAGCGAGGGGGCATGGCAGTTGCTGGCGGCTGCAGCTCCGATGGCCGGCCAATGAGGTCCCACGGGAGGCGAGGCAGCTGGATCGGGGCTCCTCCCGATCTGGCTGCAAGGGGGCGCTGCAGCTCGGGCCTCGCGGGCCCCGAGCGGGTGTGGGCGGGCCGCGACGGCCCGAGGGAGGAAAGGGTGCGCTGCGGCGGCTGGCTAGGTTTTGGGGGCGCGGATCCCGAGGAAGGGTGGTTTGGATGTCTAAATTAGGCATGCGGTGCTTAAATAGGCTTAGTGGCTATGTAGATGGGGTGTTGGGCTAAGATGAGAGGGGTATTTGCGGCCCGGCAATGAGATTTTTTTAAACACCAAAAAATGTCCGACGATAAACCGATGACGGTGCCGCTACGGTCGACCGTTCGGGTATCAAACGGACTCCGATTGCGATGAAATTTGGCAGGTGGACTACCTACATTAAAATAAGACCGCACACCAAGTTTCAACCCAATCCTAAAACATTTTATACACACTTTTCAAAATAATATTTTATCGATGTTGTGGGCGCATGCGTGTGTGGTTGGTCTCAAAACGGTCAACAACATAAATGGGGAGAACCGAGAACTAATTACGGATGCAGGTTTTGAAAACTGACGGAAATGGAGTGTTGATGCAATGCAGATGATGAGCATGATGCGGTGATGAATGCGACAAACAATCCAATCACACGGCGGCAACGAAATAAGAGGGGAATCTCCTAGAGCATTGGTCTCGGGCTGATACAGCTTATGTCAAAAGGCTTTAGCCTGATAAGCTCGAACCCAAAGCGGAAATTGCATATTCATAGGATACTCAAAGCAATCACTTGGGTATACCTCCTATCTCGGATCCAAAAGCAAAGTGTTTGTTGATGAAAAACGGGTCCTTTCTCGAGAAAGAGTTTCTCTCGAAAGAATTGAGTGGGACGATGGTGAAACTTGATGAGGTTTTTGAACCGTCACTTCAACCAAAAAGTAGAAGGGCGCAGGAAATTGTTCTTGTGGTGCCTACACTAGTTGAAGTGGAAGGTGATGATGGTGATCATGAAAGCTTCACATCAAGTCACAACCAAAGCTCGTAGGTCGACGAGGACATGTACTGCTCCAGAGTGGTACGGTAATCTTGTCTTGGAGGTCATGTTGCTGGCAACAATGAACCTACGAGCTATGAAGAAGCGATGGTGGGCCCGGATTACGACAAATGGCTGGAGGCCATGAAATCCGAGATAGGATCCATGTATGAAAACAAAGTGTGGACTTTGGAAGAACTACTTGATGGTTGTAAGGCTATTAAGTACAAATGGATCTTTAAAAGGAAGACATGTGATGATGGTAAATGTCACCATTTAGAAAAGCTTGCCTTGTCGCAAAGAGGTTTCTGATAAGTTCAAGGGGTTGACTACGATGAGACTTTCTCACCCGTAGCGATGCTAAAGTCTGTTGGAATTAGATTAGGAATTGCTGCATTTTCAATTATGAAATCTTGCATATGGATGTCAAAACATTGTTTCCTTGACGGTTTCTTTGAGAAAAGGTTGTATGGGATAGAACCAAAAGGTTTTGTCGATCCTAAGGATGCTAACAAGTATGCAAGCTCCAGCGATCCTTCTATGGAATGGAGCAAGCAACTCATAGTTGGAATATACGCTTTGATGAGATGATCAAAGCTTTTTGGATTATACAAAATTTATGAGAAACTTGTATTTCCAAGAAAGTGAGTGGGAGCACTATAGAATTTCTGATATGTATATGTGGTTGACATATTGTTGATCGAAAATAATGTAGAATACTGTAAAGCATATGGGGTTGTTTTAAAGGAGTTTTTCAAAGGAAAACATGCATTAAGCTACTTGAACACTAAGCATCAAGATCTATAGAGATAGATCAAAACGCCTGATAAAAACTTTCAATGAATACCTACCGTAACAATATTTTAAAGGAGTTCAAAATAGATCGGTAAAAGAAGGAGTTCTTGACTATATTGTAAGCTGTAAATTTAAGTAAATACTCAAAGATTGACCACGACAGAAGAAAGAGAAAGGACGATGGTCGTCCCCTATGCCTTAGCCGTAGGCTGTATAGTATGCTATGTTGTGTACCGCACCTGATGTGTGCCTTGCCATGAATTTGTCATGGGGTACAAGAGTGATCCAGAATGGATTACTAGACAGCGGTCAAAATTATCCTTAGTAACTTGAGGACTAAGGAAATACTTCTCGATTATGGAGGTGATAAAAGAGTTCATCATAAACGGTTACGTCGATGTAAGCTTTGACACCAATCCGGATGTCTGTGAGTAGCAAACTGGATTCGTATAGTGGAGCAGTCATTTGGAATAGTTCCAAGTGGAGCATGGTAGTGGCATCTACAGTATGAGATCGAAATTTGTAAAGCACACACGGATCTGAAAGGTTCAAACCCGTCGACTAAAATCTCTCTCACAAGCAAAACATAATAAACCCGGGAACTTATTGAGTGTGAATCACATAGTGATGTGAACTACATTTTTGACTCTAGTGCATGTGGGAGGCTGTTGAAAATATGCCCTAGAGGCAATAATAAATTAGTTATTATTATATTTCCTTGTTCATGATAATCGTTTATTATCCATGCTATAATTGTATTGATTGGAAACTGAAATACATGTGTGGGTACATAGACAACACGTTGTCCCTAGTGAACCTCTAAAGGACGAGCTCGTTGACCAAAGATGGTCAAGGTTTCCTGACCATAGACATGAGTTGTCATTTGATAACGGGATCACATCATTAGGAGAATGATGTGATAGACAAGACCCAAACTATGAATGCAGCATGTCATCGTATCAGTTTATTGTTACTGTTTTCTACATGTCAAGTATCTGTTTCTATGACCATGAGATCATGCAACTTCCGGGCACTAGAGGAGTGCCTTGTGTGTATCAAACTTCACAACGTAACTGGGTGACTATAAAGGTTCTCTACATGTATCTCCGAAGGTGTCTGTTGGGTTGGCATGAATCGTTATTGGGATTGGTCACTCCGTATGACAGAGAGGTGTCTCTAGGGCCCACTCGGTAATACAACATCAGAATGAGCTTGCAAGCAGTGTGACTAAGGAGTTATTCATGATTTTTTTTATTACGAAATGAGTAAAGGGACTTGCCGGTAATGAGAATGAACTACGTATGGAGATACCAACAATCGAATCTCAGGCAAGTAACATACCGATGGACAAAGGGAACGGTGTACGGGTTGATTGAATCCTTGACATCGTGGTTCGATCAATAAAGAGCTTCGTAGAATATGTAGGAGCCAATATGGGCATCCAGGTCCCGCTATTGGTTATTGGCCGGAGAATGACCCACATCATGTCTGCATAGTTCTCGAACCCGCGGGATCTGCACACTTAAGGTTTGATGACATTTCGGTATAGTTGAGTTATGTATGTTGGTGACCGAAGGTTGTTCGGAGTCCCGGGTGAGATCCCAGACGTCAAGAGGAACTCCAGAATGGTCTGGAGGTAAATAATTATATATGGTAAGTCATATTTTGGCTACCGGAAAAGTTTCGGATTTTTTCGGTATTGTACCGGGAAGTTTTTAGAAGGTTCCGGAAATTTTCGGAGAAGTCCGGAAGTCCACCAAGGGTTCTACCACATCCCAAGGGTTTGCATGGGCTGAGGGGAGACATTGTGGCCTTATTGGGCCAAGCGCACAAGTCCCTCAAGGCCCATGCAGTTGGGAAAGGTGGAAAGTCCACCTTTGTATGGAAGGGAAGGAAGGGGACTAGGATTTCACCTCCTCCCCCCTTGGCTGCACCCTAAGGCTTGGAGGGGCTGTTCCCCACGCCCCTCCACCTATATATAGAGGGGAGGAGCGTCCCAAGAGGACAGACGAAGCCCCTGGCACCCCTCTCTCTCCCTAGATCGTTTTCTCCTCCGTTCACGGTTTCGGTAGCGCTAGGTGTGGCCTTGCTGGGACAACAACACCACCACCACTGCCACGCTGCCGGATAACTAATCAACCTCTTCGTCCTTGCTTCCTGGATCAAGGAGGCGGAGAACGTCATCAAGTTGTACGTGTGCTGAACACGGAGGTGTCATCCGTTCGGCACTAGATCAGGATGGATCGTGATGGGATCGCAGGGACGGATTGCGATTTGGATCACGAAGATGTTTGACTACATCAACCATGTTATATATGCTTCCGCTTAGCGATCTACAAGGGTATGTAGATGCACTCCTCCTCTCGTAGATGTTAGTCTCCATAGATTCATCTTGGTGTGCGTAGGAATTTTTTTGATTCCCATGCGACTTTCCCCAACATCATGGACATCTCATACTTCTACGACATCAAATTTCCAAAGTTTTCACTAAAATGTGGGTTCTCCATTAAGTCTTTCAGTGAATAAGGTTGCATCAATTTTACCAATCTCAAAACCCTTTTCAATGAGAAACTTTGTTAGGCATTTGTACCAAGCTCTAAGAGCTTGTTTAAGACCATATAAAGCTTCACGAAGTTTGTAGACATGATTAGGTTTCTTAGGGTTCACAAATCCAGTAGTTTGTTTAACATAAACTTCCTCCTCAATTTCTCCATTGAGAAAGTCACTTTTGATATCCATTTGGTAAAGAGTTATATCATGGTGATTGACATAAGCTAGAAGAATGTGAATGGTTTCAAGTCTAGCAACAGGATCATGAGTCTCACCATAGTCCATACCTTCGACTTGCATGTATCCTTGGGCTAGGAGACGTGCCTTGTTCCGTACAACTTGTCCATCTTCATCTTGCTTGTTTCAAAACACGCATATTGTACCAATGATGTTCTGCTCGCCTTCAGGCTTTTCAACAAGTGTCCATACTTGGTTCCTCTCGAAGTTGTGTATATCTTCATGCATGGAATTCACCCAATCTGTATCTTGAAGGGATTCTTCAACCTTCAAAGGTTCAATGCTAGAGATGAAAGAATAATGCTCACAAAAGTTAGCTAAACGAGATTTAGAGTGAGTGATTCTCCCGGTTTTTATGTCACCGTAGATTTGATTCACGGATGATCTCTATCCACTCTTGCTCTAACTCTTGGCACCTTCTTCTTGTTGGATGGTGGAGCTTCTTCTTCATCATCACCATCTTGAACGTTGTCGTTGACGTCATCATCTCCTTGAGGTGGTGGTGAGGAAGGTTGAGGTGGATCATCACGATGTTCTTCTTCCTCTTCTTCATCATGTCGTGTACCGCTTGTGGATGCTTCCATGTCGTTTTGTGGTTCACCTTGACGCAAAGTAGGAGCTTCCACTGGAGTTGATGAAGTGCTTTCCTTCACCTTCATGGGACGAATCTTGCCAATGGACAAGTCTTTGATAGCTTTCGAAGGTTCCTTATCTCCTACATCAATTGGCAATTTTTCGACTTGCGAACCGTTAGTCTCATCAAACTTCACATCTACCATCTCTTCAACTTTTCGAGTGAAGTTGTTGTAGACACGATAAGTGTGAGAGTTCGATCTGTAACCGAGTAGGAAACCTTCATAAGATTTAGGTGCAAATTTAGATCGACGATGCTTATCAAGAATATAGCACTTAGAGCCGAATACCCGAAAGTATCCAACTTGGGGTTTGTTACCGGTGAGTAGCTCGTATGTTGTTTTATCGAGAAGTTTGTGCGGGTAGAGTCGGTTTATCACATGGCAAGTTGTTTCCACGACTTCTTCCCAAAAGTGTCTTGGAGTCTTGTATTCGTCAAGCATCGTTCTCGCCATTTCTATGAGAGTTTGGTTCTTCCTCTCAACAACTCCATTTTGTTGAGGTGTGTACGTTGCTGAGAACTCATGTGAGATACCTTATTCGTCGAAAACAATATCCACATTAGTGTTCTTGAACTCTGTTCCATTGTTGCTCCGGACCTTCTTGATCTTCACTTCAAACTGATTTTGAGCTTTTCGAGCAAAGTTCTTGAAGATCATTTGTACCTGCGATTTATCATTAAGAAATAATACCCACGTAAATCTGAACAAATCATCAACAATGACTAAAACATAAGAATTTCCACCGAGGCCCTTGTAAGTATTGGGACAAAGAGATCCATGTGAAGCAGCTCGAGGGGTCTTCTGGTAGTCATGATGTTCTTCATGGGATGACTTTCACCAACTTGCTTTCCTGCTTGACAAGCACTACAAAGTCTATCTTTGTCAAAGATAACATCTTTAACACCAATAATATGATCACCTTTGATAAGTTTGTCAAGGTTACACATACCTACATGTCCTAACCTTCTATGCCATAACCAACCTTTAGAAGATTTTGCAATAAGACATGTACGGGGTTTGGATATTTCAGAGAAGTCAACAATGTATAGATCACCTCTACGGAAACCAGTAAAGAGAATTTTATGGTTGTCGCTGCGAAACACTCGGCATTCAACTTTCGTAAATAGCACATCGAAACCAAAGTTTGCTAGTCTATATACAGAAAGAAGATTGTAGCCAAGGGATTCAACAATCATGACATTTTGAATGGAACTATCATGAGATACGACCACCTTATCAAGACCAAGTACCTTACCCTTGGAGTTATCTCCAAAAGTAACATACCTTTGAGGTCCATGGTTTGGTGTGATCTCATGGAACATGTCTTTATCTCCGGTCATGTGATTGTTGCATCCAATGTCGAGAACCCACTCCTTACCACCGACCACGTAGTCTCTAAGGTTCGCCATAATACTAAGTCTCCTCATGGTCTTCTCATACTCGATTTCAAAGTCCTCATCTTCATCGTAGTAGCCATTCTCCACATAATCATCATCGGATGAAGTTCCCTCATAAGAAACAAGAGTTTCATCAGAATTTTGACTATGACAATTTTCATGTTTATGCATTCTAATGGCTTCAACAATGATATTGTTAATACTAATGACATCTCCTTTGGCACGCATGAGGTCACGAAGCTCAAATAGGCATTTATCAAAATTAGGACCGGTTGACTTCATTTTGTTAAAGGCAATGAATTTGTGGACAATGATATCAAGATTTTTCAAGGAATAATTTGGGTATCTTTTCTCTAAGTCTTTCCACAAGGTATGAGCACACTCAAAGTTTTGTAACTAATTAAGCATATTTCTTGGTAATCCTTTAATGATTAGATTGACAGTGTTAAGATTACCAAGCATTTCAATTTCATCATCATGAGAAGGGTGTATGGGATCAATGAGAGGTGCATAGGGATATTCAACATACTTGCGCAAATGGAACTCATCAAGTATATCAAGCATTTCATCTTTCCATTGTCTAAAGTACTCCCCATAAAGAATAGACACTCTACAACTAAAAATCCCGGAACTAGTCACACTCATCTTCCTCCAATGGTGATTAAACCAAGGTTTTGGAGACCTTGATCTGATACCAATCGAGGGATCGATAGAAGATGTGTCTAGAGGGGGTGAATAGACAACTTGTCGAGATAAAATTCCTAGCCTAACCCAATTTCAGGGAAGGTAGAAATCTAGCAGTTCTAACAAGTCTAGTACACCCTACACATACTAGTCAACATATATGGCAGCGGAAAAGTAAAGACTTTGCACATGTAAAGGAGTAGAGTTTAGAAGATCAAATGCCAAGAGGTTGACAAACGGTTTTTGGCATGGTTTCAATATGTGGTGCTATCTTACGTCCATGTTAGTGGAGACTTCAACCCACAAAGGGTAACGACTGCGAGAGTTCACAGAGGGCTCCACCCACGGAGGGTCCATAAAGAAGCGACCTTGTCTATTCCACCACGGCTTCCGTTCATGGAGGACTAGCCTAACTCTTGCGAGAGTTCACGAAGTAGGCGATCTCCTTGCCCTTACAAACATATTGGTTCAACTCCATGACGCGAAGTAGGAGGCTCCCAAGCGACACCTAACCAATCTAGGAGGCACCACCCTCCAAAAGGTAATAGATGTGGTAGATCAATAAACTCCTTGCTCTTGTGCTTCTAAAGATAGTCTCCTCAACATAAAATCACTCTCTCACAGAATATGCATGTGTAGGAGAGATTGATTTGGTGGAAAGCTGTTTGGGGAGGCTAGAGATCAAGTTTCAAATGATTGGATTGGAATATCTTGGTCTCAACACATGAGTAGGTGGTTCTCTCTCAGAAAATGAATTTGGCAATGAAGTGTGTGTTTTGAGTGCTTCTCCCACAAATGAGAGGTGGGTGAAGGGGTATATATAGGCAGCACGCAAATTCCAACCATTACACACAAAGTGGCAAATTCGGTGACATCAAAGTGAAAAACTCGGTGGTACCGATTAGCACAAAGGTAGCAACTTTTGAATCTCGGTGAGACCGATATATGAAATTCGATGGCACCAAAAAGGTGGCTAACGGTCAGATGGCCAAACTCGGTGGCACCGATACTCAAACTCGGAAATTCTGATTTTGTGTACTTAAGCACCCGAAAGTTGGTCACCCAAACTCAGTAGCACCGATATGGATTCGGTTGCACCGATTTGGTGGGAATGACTGGGATTTCTGTCTGAGGTCAAACTCAGTGGGTTCGAAATATGGAAGTTGGTGACATCGAATTTGTGTATATGGAATTGGACAGAATGGATATGTGGGAAAATGACTGATTATTTTGGTGGCTAACTTTGAGCACTTTGAGCAATCAATTCATTTAACTACATCACTCCCTTTTAATAGTATCGGCTTTCCTATAGACTCAAAAGTGATTTCTCATAAATATAAAATGAAGAGTCTTCTAGATTGAAGCTTGAGCTAATCCTATTTCTTGCTTGCATCAAGGGGCATCTCCACATAAACCTTTAGCCAAAGCTCTCCATGGACTATTCCTGAAATATCTAGGTAAAAGTGTTAGTCCAAGAGACAATGTATATTGTCATGAATTATCAAAATCACCAAGAGAGCATATGTGCTTTCACAGGCTCGGCTCGTCGGAGCGGAGTTAAATTGATGGACGAAGTGCCTGGTTGAAGCTTCCTCTATTGCCGGTTGAAACATTTTTCATATACCGTTGAAGCTTTGTGTGTCAACGGTTGCAACAAACGCGAGCATGGTTCCCCAGCTGGCCATGGTGACCATCAAAGCTCTCCGCTCTACGAGATGCAACTACGTCAGCACCAAGCTGGATGCAGCTTGGCACCATGTCGCACGCCCCCTTGCAACACTGCGCCCACTTGCCGCCTCGTATGTGGTCAGCCAGCCTTGCGGCAGCTCCCTCGTGAGTCAAGACAAAGCTGGACTAGGTCAACGCAAGCTCTACTTTGCGTGTTGTGAGTAAGAAGGAACAAATGAGGACGAACAACGAAAACATAAGGTCACATTTAAAAAAAATGATTTGCATGGACCTACATATGTCCAGCATGAAGGATGCAAGGTGCACGATCCAAAGAATCCCATGGCCTACGAGCGTCCAGCGCGAGTTTCGGCGGGCACACCGACGATAAATGTTTACCTTTTGATATGCATGTAAAACATTTGTCAAAGTTTATCATAAATAAATATAGTTATTTTATGTTTTTACTATTTTTTCTATGGTATGTTGACGAGGGAGTATTTGAGGTCGGGAGCATAATAAGACTTGGGCAATGCTAGGCGCGGCGCGCCGGCCCAACAGTTGGGCCGGTGTAGTCCTAGCCACTCGATGCAACGATTAAATACCGTCAAATCTGTTCCATCGCTTCGTCCTTCTTGCGAGTCAACGCCGGGAGCGACAGCGACACTCCGCACTGCGCTTGAAGCACCATCGTAGCGTCCTCGTCGCCGGTCGGTGCCTCGCCAGCTGTCCTCCTCGTCTGTCGTCCCCATCCCTGGCTCTACCCATGCAACAGCCGCACCCTCTCGATTGCAGCTCCGCGTGTTGCTTGAAGTTTTTTTCCCTCTCCGATCCAGCATCGCCATGCCGTTGGCTTGCAGATCCCGAATGTCATCGCTCCCACAATCGCCGGCATGCCGTATCGGTTGAAGCTTTTTTTACATGTCGCTTGAAGCTTTTTTCACGACAGTTGAAGCTATTTTCACAAGTTGAAGTTTTTTTGCTGCAATTTGAATCTTTTTCCATCAACGAATGTAGCAATTCTATGTGCTGGTTGTAACATGGCGTGTCAACGGTTGTAGCAATTTTTGACACTGGTTGTAGCAAAATTGGTGAATGACTGTGGTGATCGGCGAGCCATGATGCTCCGCCGGCATGAGGTTGTAGCTTTTTTCGTTGCTGCTTGTAGCAAAATTGACAGCCCATGATAGCTTTTTCTGCTGCCGGTTGCAACAAAAATCGCAGCACCATCGTCGCACCATAAACTTCGTCGTGGCCGTTGGAGTAAATCACGTCATCAGATGTAGCTTTTTTCGTTGCCGGTTGAAGCAAAAACCGCAAAGCCATGTGCGATGTAGCAAAATGCGATACCGGTGGTAGCACATAGTGAAAGGACGTGGATGTCACTTAGAGGGGGTTGAATAGGCGCTTTAAAATAATTACGGTTTAGGCTTGAAAAATGCGGAATAAAACTAACGTTTAATTTATCAAGCACAAAACCTAAAACAACTAGGCTCACCTATGTGCACCAACAACTTATGCTAAGCAAGATAAACAACTAACTGATAGCAAGATATATAACAAGAAACAATATAGCTATCACAAAGTAAAGTGCATAAGTAAAGGGCTCGGGTAAGAGATAACCGAGGCACGCAGAGACGATGATGTATCCCGAAGTTCACACCCTTGCAGATGCTAACCTCCGTTTGGAGCAGTGTGGAGGCACAATGCCCCCCCAAGAAGCCACTAAGGCCACTGTTATCTCCTCACGCCCTCGCACAACGCAAGATGTCGTGATTCCACTAAGGGTGTGACGCCCTCGGCTTAATCGTACGCTAATCATACACGCAAATGCGTACGATCAAACCCAAGGACTCACGGGGAGATATCACAACACAACTCTAGACACAAATAAAATAACATCAGCTTCATATTACAAGCCAGGGGCCTCGAGGGCTAGAATACGAAAGCTCGATAAACACACGAGTCAGCGGAAGCAACAAATATCTGAGTACAGACATAAAACATGGGGTGCCTTAGAGAAGGCTAGCACAAAAGATACAACGATCGAACGAGGCGAGGCCTCCTGCCTGGGAACCTCCTAACTACTCCTGATCATCAGCGGCCTCCACGTAGTAGTAGGCACCGTCGGGGTAGCAGTCGTCGGCGACGGGGACCTCCATCTCCTGGGCTTCATCATCTGGTCGCAGCAAACGGATCAAGGGAACAAGGGGGGAGCAAAGCAGCGGTGAGTACTCATCCAAAGTACTCGCAAGTCTTACATCAGAACTATTCTAATAATGCATCAGTATCAAAGAAGGGGGTTATATGTGGACTGACTGCAGCAATGCGAGAATAGAGAGAGAAGGCCTAGTCCTATCGAAGACTAGCATCTTCAGGGTCTTGCAGCAATAGACGAGAGTAGAACAGGGGTAACACAATAATAGTCATATTGTTGCAGCAATATTAAAGTGAGGTCACGCCTAAAGATCCTCCCTCGACTCCTACGAGGAAGCAATCCCGAGGCAAACTAATTCCAGTTAAGTAACAATTGTAGTTGTAAAAGATCGGGGCACAACTCCAAGTCGTCCTGTAACCGTGGACACGGCTATCCGAATAGTTAATTTTCATCCCTGCAGGGGTGCACCACATGTCCCGTCACGCTCGATAACACTCTGGCCGGACATACTTTTCTGGGTCCTGCCCGGCCTCGGAATATCGACACGTCGCAGCCCCACCTAAGACTAATCAGAGAGGTCAGCCCGCCGGTCTAAATCCTAAGCACAAAGGGTTCATGGGCCCAGTTCCCCTTCACGCTCCTGCACGTGGCGTGGGCGGCCGACGTCAGTCCTAGCATCCCTTAATCACAAGCACGATGCATCTCGGGACCACTCGGGCGCGCGCCGCTACACTGTTGGCATCTGAAAAGCTTCGGCTGATACCGCGACGCCGAGTACCCATAATTCTTCCCGCGTAGCCGGTTAGTGCGAAAAGGTCTCCGACCAACCCAGATCAAATACCCAAATCCATTAGCATTTTAATTAGGCCAACAACACAGTCTCACGGGAATCCACCCGGCTTACAACTAATCACCAATGAACCCAGTAACATGGTCGAGTAACTGTGTGGTTGTAACATCGGGGGGAATCCGAGGAATCACCCTCGTTGGATCCCGAACGATGTACCCGTCAAGGTGGGCTTAGAGGAATCACCCTCGGGGGTCCCACACTCGCGGGGTTGCACGACAGAGGCGTCATCGGGAATGGTGAAAGAGGAATCACCCTCGATAACCACGACCGACTAGCTATACTACAGAGATATCATCAGGAGTACTTAGCGAGGTGTCACCCTCGGTACCCGACAGTATCCCTGTAGCGTCGTACAACGAAGGGGGGTGAACGTGCTGTGTCGGGTCTGGCTCGTCGATCGGAGATTGAGATTGAAAAACAAGCGGGGCAACTGAACTACGGGGTCAGAGGGGATGACTGCTCCACCTATACTAAGCAGGTTAAAAGTACAGGACTGAAAGTAACAGTTCATCAAAAACAGGCTATGCATCAGATATAGGAGCTAACTACAACAGTAGCAAAATACTAATGCAAGCAGTAGAAAGAAAGACATAGGCGATATAGGAATGATCAAGGGGAGTTTGCTTGCCTTGCTGCTCTACGGCAAAGGACTGATCGGCAGGGTCGTAGATGTACCCGGCAGCAGCGTCAGTCTCGGGGTCTACCGGTAAGAAGAGAGGGAAGAAACAATAAATAATAGCACCGATGCAACACAAAGCATGACATGGAAATATGCAGGCTAGACATGAGCTAACGCAGCAACATCCGTCATAGACGGGTCGGAAGAATATCTGACGATATTTTCCGGGTCTCGGGCTACTACCAGTTACACTGGAAACGATGGAAAAGTTCCATGTTTACTATGCTAGGGACGCGTGACAGACGAACGGGCCGTGTATCCGGGTTCGTCTCGCTTTGCTGATCAACTTTCATGTTGAAATTATTTCGATCTGACTTACGGATTATTTAATATTAATTTTTAAAGTTTTATTAATTATTTAAGAATTAAAAACAGATTTAAAAGATTTAGTAAAATCCTATTATGACATCATCGCGATGTCAGGCTGACATCAACGTTTGACCGGTCAACTGACCAGCGGGTCCCGAACGTCATAGGCACAAGTTTTATTAAGATTAATTATTTATTAATCAGATTAATTCAACGAGGGACCCACGTGTCATACTCTAATTATGTTAATTAATTATTTTTAACTAATATATCTATTTCTTTATTTAATAAAACATTATTATTATTATTATTATTTACATTAACTACCGCGTGGGGCCTCCCTGTCATAGACAGCGGGTGCACTGGCCCCACCGGTAAGTGACCTAAGGCCAAATTCACATTTTAATCACAAATAAATAGACATACAAATGTCGTATCCCTCCACATGCCTATATACGCAAATACATACATAATAGGGTATCGAATACATACATACATACATACATACATACATACATACGGCATCTAATACATCTCTTATTTTTATTCATTTTTCTTTAACTCTCATCTCTGCCCTCTCTGTTCATCTGTTCATCTCTCAACAGAGAGGAATGGGGCAAAACTCCACCACCCTACGAGACCTCAACGGCGTCGGAAAAGGGAACTAATCTCCGGAACGGATCCGGGGCGGAAAACTGAAGGAGAGGGTGGGAGGAGCCCGTAAAAGGGCTCACCGACGGTGACGTGACGGCCCGGTGAAGCCGGAGTTCGCACGAAGGTGACGGTGGAGACGGCGTGGTTGCGGTGACGGTGACGGTGACGATGGTGGTGACGTGCCGGCGAGGGGGAGACGGTCGGATCCGGTCGGATCCGGTGAGTTGGTGATGTCTCCCTGCCCGGTCCCTCCCGGACCGAGCGGAAGATGGCCGACGGGGGCCGGGGCTCGCCGCGGGGAGGAGGAGGCCGAGGGGCGGCCGGGGCTCACCGCGGGAGGAGGTGGCCGAGGGGAAGGAGGCCGGCGGGGGGGAGGCGAGGAGGCAGTGAGGGGCGGGGCCGCCGGGGGAGGAGAGGAGCCGTGGGGGGGCGGCTCGCCGACGTGGTGGGGTGGCTCGGTGGAGAAGCTCGCCAGCGGGAGACAGGGGAGGGGCCGCCCGGGGGTGAGGGGGATGAGGGGCCGCCGGGGTAGGGGCGGTGGAGGGAGAAGGCCGGCGGGGGAGGATCTGGGAGGGGAGGCGAGGTGGAGAGGAGGGGGCGACGGGGGGGAGAGGGAGTCGCCATGGGAGAGGAGGGAGATCGTGGGGGTGGGGGCTGTCTCTCGTGGGGTGGGAGGACCGAGAGAGAGAGGGAGTGTCGGTGGGGGGGTGGGGCCCCCCACGAGGGGGGGGGGGGGGTGGCTGGCGGCGGCGTGGGAAAGGGAGGGAGTAGCGAGGGGAGGGGGCGGCGGCTCCCAGGGGGATTAGGGTTGCGGGATGGAGGTGGGGGCCGGCTGGGCCTTGAGCCCAGTTGGGTCAGGGGGGGTGGGTTGCTTTCCCTTTTTTTTGATTTGTTTTTATTTTGTTTTACCTTTTCCCTTTTTTATTATTTCTTTCTTTCAGTTTTCTTTCTTTCTTTTATCATTATTATTTCTTTAATACTTTCCTTTTATATATATATCCTTTTAATACTTGTAATGAACCGATAAAGTGCTTCCCTTTGCTTTCAAATCATCGATCCGGACAGACGCGAATCCACGCGGGTCTGAGATGGGAATTCGATGACGTGGCATCATTAGCGGTTGATCACTGTAGCTTAATTACAATCACTACTGTAGCAAAAGTCGAGGATGTCACAAAGGGACCCTTGAAGGTGGTCACCGAGCCCATACAAACAAGGTTGGGACAATCTCCACAACTTAATTGGAGGCTCCCAACAACACCACGAAGCTTCACCACAATGGACTGTTGCTCCGGGATGACCTCAAATGCTCGGGGTAATCTCCACAACCTAATTGGAGATCCCGACGCTTGCCCGGACTTTTACACCACAATGATTGATCTCCAAGGCACCACCAAGCTTCTAGGATTCCAAAGAACCCAAGAAGAACAAGTATAGGGTACCAAGCACCCAAGAGTAATAAGTTTCTCAACCTTGTCTCTTTATGACCAATCTTTGGATAAAACCTTGAATGCCACCTTGGTCATCATATAAACTCCTTGAAACCAACGAGTGGACTTCAAGAAGTGCCTATGGACAAATCCTACAAATATAACTTAAGGCAAACATTAGTCCATAGTGATTGTCATCAATTACCAAAACTACATATGGAGAAATATGCTCTAACAGATAGCGATACCGGTTGTAGCAAATTTGTGATGCCGGTTGAAGCATGTAGCAAAAATCAATGTTGGTTCCAGCATCCCTGTGTCATGGGTGTGCCTCGCCATCGCAGTTATGTAGCTTGTCCGCCAGAGCTGGGAAAAGAGGTGGTCATGCTCGTGGGGACGGGCGAAACGACAACCTCGCCGGGGCTGGGCGCCGTTCACCGGGGCCGGTGGCTATCGCCGCTCGCCGGGTTTGTGCGCCCGTCGCAGCTCGCCGGTGCTATTCGCCGTCGCAGCTCGCCGTCGATGTGGGGTAGACGGCGTCCTCGCCGGGGTCGTGCGTCGTTGCCGCTCGCTCTCCCGTACTGCTCGCCGCCGTAGTGGTGGAATCGAAAAAGGCAGGAGCGCGCGGTAGGAGGAGGTCCGTCGAGAGAGAGTTGGGAGCTCACGTGTGACCACAAATTTGTGCGATGGGATAAGGGTGCGAGACGAGATACGAGCCGCTTGATCTAGTCGCATGAGACGACGCGAGATGGACCGACCGAAGCGTTCGACCGACGCGCCGACTGTAAACGATTCCCATAACCCTCTTTTGGGTGTAGGAAAAACTAGCTCGAAATTGAATTGGACTGGAATACCAAATCCAAGATGGAAAGGAAATGGCCTCTAATTTAAATTCTGTTGTTTGGATGTGCTTGATATTTGTTGTTGGAATCAAAGGCTAGCACCTAATTCCAGATCATGTTTGGATGTGCAAACCATGGAATTGCTCACGGAGCAGCCGAATACGGGGGCGGAGGTGGTCGGATGCGGCGGCTATGAAAGTGGCCAGAAGGCGGTGGCGGCGGCGGGGCTTCAGGTCTCGCTCGAGGCAGAGCAGCTGTGGCGGCTCAGGGCGGAGCAGTCGGATGGAGGGTGGAGGTGGTCGGATGCGGGGGTACAGGTGGCCGGATGCGGCGGCCACGGAGGACGCCGGATGCGGGGGCGGAGGTGACCGAATGCGACGGCGACGACGGTGGTCGGATGGCAGCGGCGGCGGCCGGATGGCAGCGACGGCGGCTGGGGGGCTTCGGGTCTCGCACGTCAGCGAAGGGGTGCGCGGGGTAGAAAGCGTTTCCGTGCGATTCCGATGTGCGAGGCTCGGAAACTTGTCGCACCGGACGGACACGCGCGAGGGCTGGTTTGGAATTCAACTGCGTTTCTATAGGTCAATTCTGTAACCATCCTAAACAACAAAATCGATCCATAAATTCTAAATTTCCAATTTCAAGCCAATTTTTCATTCAAAGAGGGTGTAAGACTTTCGGTTCAGCAGCTTTTCCTACAGAATCGCACCCTGTGTTCGGCGACTCACTACTCTCTCGCTTTTGATAATTTCTATCTTCTCTCTCCGTCATAATCCCCCCCCCCCCCCCCCCCCCCCCGCCCCACCCTGCCCCTCATCCCGACGCCGCGGCTCCGGGGGCTCCCGATCGAGGCCCTGATCGCCGGAATCCGTGCGGCGCCGAGAAGCAGCGAGTTGTACTTCCGGGCCCGAAAAGCGGGCAGTTTCGGGGTAAGGTTTGGCTCGCCATCTCGTGTTTCGTTTGGGAGCTTGATTTGGTCCTGGATGCGGTTTGGTGCTCCGGGTTCCTTTGGTTTAGGTCGCTGTTGGGGGTTCGATCTGGTCTGGGCAAGGGTCTATTCGGAGCGAAGTCTGATGCTGTAAGGATTATTTTGGGTGTTATTTCAGGGATCAGGGTGTTCCTCGTCGTGGATTTTGTGCGTTTCTTGCTGTATCATATCGTTTTTAGTTGATTTTATGCTTGTGTGCTGGCAGTTGTGACAATTGTATGCTTGCAGGATGAAGACGAAACTTTAGCTTGTTGTTGCTTTTGATCTCCGTTGCGTTCTCTCTGTTGCAGGTAAATAGCCTTTGGGTGGACTGTGTGAGGGAGAAAGGAAGAGCGGAAAGGTTGCCGGAGCTCAGGCTTTGGTTATCTGAGAATGATGGAATCGGCCAAGTTCCCCGGGATCATTAGTGCCGTAAGCGGCCAGGACGGTGGCGTCAACTTCTGTGACATGGCATACTACCAGAAGCTAGGGGAGGGCTCCACCATGTCCATTGATAGCCTTAACAGCATGCAAACCAGCATGCACGGTGGTTCCATAATGTCTGTGGACAACAGTAGTGTTGGTTCTACTGACTCGCGTACTGGGATGCTTAACCATCCTAGCCACAGGGGACCTGTTGCTGTGGTCAGCTACTCGGTTGGGAACAGCATTTTCCGTCCTGGGCGTGTGTCTCATGCTTTGAGTGATGATGCGTTGGCACAGGCTTTGATGGACACTAGATTCCCGACTGAGACACTCAAGGATTATGAGGAGTGGACCATTGATTTGGGGAAGCTCCACATGGGATTGCCCTTTGCACAAGGCGCATTTGGGAAGCTATACAGGGGGACCTACAATGGGATGGATGTTGCCATTAAGCTTTTGGAGAGGCCCGAGGCCGACCCCCCACAAGCTCAGCTGCTGGAGCAACAGTTTGTGCAAGAAGTTAGGATGCTTGCAGAGTTAAGGCATCCAAATATAGTTAAGTTTGTTGGCGCATGCAGGAAGCCAATAGTTTGGTGCATTGTCACAGGGTATGCAAAGGGTGGATCTGTTAGGAATTTCCTGAATAGGAGGCAGAACAGGTCTGTTCCACTGAAGCTGGCAGTGAAGCAGGCACTAGATGTTGCACGTGGCATGGCTTATGTTCATGGCCTTGGGTTCATCCACAGAGATCTCAAGTCAGATAACCTCTTGATTTCTGGTGATAAATCGATCAAGATTGCTGACTTCGGAGTTGCTAGGATTGAAGTGAAGACCGAGGGGATGACACCTGAAACAGGAACATATCGTTGGATGGCTCCGTAAGTTGAAGAAACTGCTCTTTATCTTACTTATTTCTGTTAGTAATGATGTTACTCTAAATAGGCAATTATGCTTCATTTCCTGACATTGCCATCACTCAAGACCATAGTTTGGATTTAATTATACCTTCTTTTGATACTGAAACATCTGCAGGTTCTTCTTGCTCTTATTGTTCTAATAGAATTATGTTCTTAATTTAGTTCTGGTGGTTAGTTGGTTACCATTAGTTTCATAGCTCCTGAGCTGCATACTATACATGTACTCTAGCTATATGGAGTGTTGTTATGGTAGCCAGAACTGCTTACTTTATCATAATCTGTAATAACTGAATTGCTATTTCAGTTTGTTACATGTTTCTCCAAATAAATAAATTATGTAAGCACTCCCTGATATGCATGTACTAATTGAGTTGCACAAAAAATGTGGTAGTATGAATGTAAAATTCCCTAATGTTGCTGTTCAGAATTGCCATTTTAGCATTGAACATTTTTATTTCGAAATTCTCCACCGTAAGCTGACTTGGTGGATCAAGTATTTGTTTATGTAAAATAAGCATTCTGCTGCTGGAGATGTTATGACAATTGCCAGTATTGCTTATTATGTGGACATAGCCCCCCCCCCCCCCCCTCCCACCCACCACACACACAACACATGCACAGAACCAAATGCAAGTGATATGTGAAGTGTAACAATGTTGACAGTATTTACAGGGTACAGAGGATGTACCTGCAACTTGCTAAGTGCATGTAGAAGATATAGAGGCTAATTGATTTGATTCCAACATTTGGCAAAACCAAAAGCTGCCAAAAATTGGCAACTTTTTGTGAGATGAGCAAGAACCAATTGATAGCCAATTTTCTAGACTTGCCAATAATTGGCATGCCAAAATTGGCATCAAACCAATTAGGCTTATATTACCTGCTGGTATATCTCAGCCAGGAATATTTGGTTGGTCTTGACTAGAGGATATTTCAAACTGATTTTGTTCATAATATTCTACTACTATGAGATGAATAGAATGTTACTATGGTTTGCTTTAGGTCATTCTCTTATTGCTTTGACCTTATCATTCTCTCATTAGCTCTTGATGCAAAACTAAGCTATCATTCTAATCCACTTTTAGGGAGGGGAAATGGCCATTGCAGGGCCATTTTATCTTTACATCTGAATTTAGTCACTAGACATGTAAAACTTATTTGCTAGATATGTAGGACTTATTTGGCTTTCTTGCAATAAGCGATTATCTCTTGTTTGGTTGACCAGCTATGCTTGTTCAATCTTGTACACTCTTGCTGTTATTACCCAGTTTTTTTAGTTTTTCCAAGAGTGGAGATCCATTTCTGGAAGACACTAAAAAGTTAAATGCAGGTCCTGTGTAAAAAGGGGAGTTGGCAGTATCTGATCAAATAACTCAACTCTTTAGACTTAGGTTTTTCTGTGATCAAAATTTTCTCTTTTGGGTCTTTCAGAAGTCACCTTAACGTGTGTATTACCATGCTTGTTTTGTTCGCACAAATATGACCACTATCTTCTCCTAACAATGGAACAAAAATCTTGTGAAACTTTCTTTGTTTCCCTTTGCATGTTCCCATAGTTTCAGACTGAAAATCTGTACGACCCCGTGACCATTAGAATCTAGCACAGGAAATCATATGGGAAGGCGAGATTGGCGCTTGGAACCAACCACATTGCCAACTGCCATCTCCTCTCAAAGAGCCTGGAATCATTGGTTCATCAATCCCCATCAGGAACCACATCCGACAAGGGAATCACGATCCCCACACAACTTCTAGAGGATATGGGCGATGGAATCCCATACAATAGAATGAGTTGCTCCACTCGGTAATTTGGATAACCTGCGTAACGGTATGAAGAATCTACCCACAGCGTACACTTCATAACATAGACGCTCTGCCCACGTTGTGGGGTATGAATAAAGTCGGTATCACAACATTACCGCTGCCGCCAAGATATTATTATAGCAAAAGCTCATACGTGGAGGAAGATAGCAAATTTATTACATATAGAGATCACATGACCTAGCATCTCATCATACATTAGCGGAAAGGAAGTAGTGTCTAAGTACAGCCAAATTTAATTGCATTTGCGTAAGAG
This sequence comes from Hordeum vulgare subsp. vulgare, assembly GCF_904849725.1. Classification (NCBI taxonomy): domain Eukaryota; kingdom Viridiplantae; phylum Streptophyta; class Magnoliopsida; order Poales; family Poaceae; genus Hordeum; species Hordeum vulgare. Next base: position 350,213,281 of record NC_058524.1, on the reverse strand, counting down.
GCTGAAAGATAAACAAGATCTCATCCATGTTACTAACAAGTCATTAATGATTAGTTGAAGTTCTATGATCGAGTACAAAATCTCCAAGCCGTCCATAACCGCGGACATTGTTTATAAGGCGTCTCACCTTGGATACTTAGGCAGTAAGGCGCCTTGCCGACGCCTTACAGTATGCCCTCTTTAAGCGCTTAGGTGCCAGAGCACTTGGTGCTCGCCTTAGGCTGCCTTCCTGCCTTGTAAACAATGACCGCATACATGGCTATTCGAATAAATTTATCCCTTTAGGGGTGTATCAAGTTATTCATACGTTCAATCATCCCTTGATGCCTACGGGTAGCACACCTCACGTTGTGAGCCAACGGAGGTGATTGACTCGACACTTTCCCTTCATTGCAGGCAAATTAAGGAGGCCACCCAAACTGAGTTGTACCCGAACCGAGAGTCCGACCGTAGCTATGAGTCGGATCCAGACGGTGTGAGCGGGAACCGCATGTCGTGCCACGTTCCTATATGTATGTATTGTACCATTCACCATCTTCAGCGTAACAAAGATAAAAAACATGCAAATGCAACTATGTGTGTGCCAAATGGATATCTCGAACTAGGTGTGGCCTCTAGATAGGTCTGGTAAGGTAGTGGGCCGAGTGTCAGCGTCCAAGGGGACGTGGTCCATGTTAACATGGGATGACCTCAACGTTGTGGCAGCCCAAGGGGTGCGGATGACTCAGTAGGTTGGGGCCTGGGGTAAGCTCACGTAGGGGTGGGCGTTTGGTTCCCCCGAACAGTTCGGTTCGGTGCTTCAGTACTTTTTTATTTTCGGTTCTCAAAAAATATGGACCGATCGGTCTCTACCAATTAAAGTAACCGAGAGTTCGGTCCCTGGATCGTTCGGTTCGGTCCTTGGTTCTGCACCGAATATACGATATGGGATAGCTGACCTGCTACTGGAAAGATGGGCGTTGGGCCTGGTTGGGATGGTCGGCTAGAATATATTATATATATAGCTGCTATGGATAGCTGTAATAGAGACAGGCACGGATGCACAACTTCCTCTCATAAAAAAAGTTCAGACAACCACAAACTGCACCAACAGAACATGCAGGCTTACAGACGATCAACTACAAATTTTTACAGCAAGCGATCATCTGCAAATTATGTACAGAAAATCAGGTAAAAAAATTATGTACAGAAAATATTGTGAACATACAAACTGTACCTTCTCTAACAAAACATGAATGACAGTAAAAAAGTGATAGGGAGTAACTTTGAGATGATTAACACAAACTGGGCATGAACATAGCAGATTTGACTAAACAAATTGTATGCAACAGCCACCTATAGATTAACACAAACGACACATTGACAAGTGTAACTTAACACTTAAGTTCGATAAAACGAAATAGAAGCAGTCAATCAGAGGAAGCCTTTTGGACAGGATCGATATTTCCTCACCGGTCGCCGCTGCCATCTGCTAGTCTCCCATATTATAAACTTCAAGCTTTATTGCTTATTCTTCAACCTTCATCTGTCCCGAAAGACATCTATAACATAAAGCAAAAGGTTGGTTCAGACAGGAATAGTACGCATCAGAACTAGGATCAAATCATGAACTTGGATCTGGATTGAATCAAGAATATGACCGAATGGAATCAACTACTTACATCGTAACCTCACAGGCAAGCAGCAGCAAATCCATGCATAATTCATACAGCCGTTTGATGTGGCTTGCAGCTGCCAAATTTCTTCTTCCCGTGCGGAGATCGACCAGACGTCGTGGCCCGAGGCCAGGGATTTAGGAGGGCGAACGGGCAACATAGATGAGATGCATCCGGCTGCGGCAATTCACCACTCAAATAGGGTGCTCGAGAGACAAGAAATCAAGCGCAAATGAAGGTATAAATCATGCACGAGTCTCGAGGAGGGCAAGGATCGATTTCTGCCACGAATTTGGGAGGAGGAGATTTGGGACGAGCACCCTTTTGGGACAGGGCAGCGCAAGTTCTGCAGACTGCGGGTGGCCGTGTGTGGGACTAGGGGATGCGGCTTGCGGGAGTTGGAAGAGAGTAATTAAGGGGGTAGGGCGTCATCAGTGCTTCGGTTAGTTCGGTGCACCGAGGGTACATACCGAAATCACCGAAGTTAATTCGGTTTCTTAGAAATGCTAACCGAGCTTAATACAGAAAGTTTCGGTTTTGGTCACTTTGGCTTCGGTCCAGGTTAAATCGGTTCGGTAAATCAGTGTTCGGGTTATATGCCCACTCCTAAGCTCACATGCCCCGAGCGCTTGGGTGGTCGAGCACCCAAGCGTCTTGCCATGTCCGGCAAGCCGTTGTAGCATGTGAATAGTTTTGCTTCCCTGCTGCAACCCATGTTGCGTAGGGACCATGATGACGAGCACATGATGGCTGGTGATGCTCCAACATTTGGACTTGCCACCTCTCGGACATGTCCGTCAACTCCTTCTGGCTTCAGTCGACCCCAAGGACGACATGACCCATCCAGCCCGTCCTCGATGTTGGAGTGAATCCAGCGACATAGTAGGCGGTATGGCAATACGTCACTACAGGGCGATGCCACCAACTGCTGCCAATTACGCCGAGTCCATGCTGATGGGACCCGGTCAAGTGGCTGGAGGACCCTGGTCTGGGCACGCCCCGTGCATTGAGTGGAAGGGCGTTGTTGTCTCCCCAAGGAAAATATAAGGGATGAGCCGAAGTCAAGAAAAGGGGAGGACTCATCCTGTAATACACACATATTAGCAAGAATATACACACAAGATGTAGGGTGTTACACCTTCTTGGTGGTTTGAATGTAGATAAACAAAGCCTCCCTCTCTGAAGTGATTTGAAGTGTTTTGAGCCTGGCCGAACATATAAAAGGGGATCTCTCTGATATCGACGATCACTCATCTACACCTATGCCCCCCATTAAACCTCTCACGAGTGGTTATCGCCCTCGGTCTTGGATCAAGATAACAAGAACTCAGGTCCTACTGTCGGCCCAAGTGGAACAAACTACCGATGCATATTGAATGGCCTCCCACCTTTGCCTTATTATGTTTGAGCCCTGGCCGAACATAATCATCTCCAGAAGCACATCATAACATGTATCAAGGTCAGGTTACAACTACCCATAAGCAACATAGCTAGAAGATAACATGATTCAAGCATAAGCCCTTAGCATGCATACTATGATACAACAAAGATATCATGGCATAACACAAGCAGGTAACATGGCTAGAGCAACATAGCTAGAAGATAACATGACTCAAGCATAAGCCCTTAACATGCATACTATGACAAAACAAATATATCATGGCATAACACCAACATGTAATATGGCTTGCTAGGAATAGAACAAAGGCATTAAAATGGTGATAAGTCAGGCTATGCATCAGATAGGCATCGAAAGACTACTATAACATCGTTAACCCTAATGAAAGCAACAAAGGGAAGCATGGGTGAAGATATGATCAAGGGGTCTTGCTTCCTTTTTGGCTCAACAACCTGGTCCTCAGAAGTGGGGTCACAATTGTCGCCAACAACTTAGGCACCCGAGTCTATCGTGAAGAAGCAAATACCGTCATAGAAGGAAAATAAAACAACCAAAAGCTGCAATGCAATGCCCAAGCAATTATGACGCGTGACATTTGGAAAAAGTTGTACCGGCCTACAACTACACTACTCAAATTAAAAAGAGGTGCAAATCATAATGCAATTGTTTTCCAGAACAACCCCATATGCAATTCAAAGTTTAATTGTATTAATACTAAACAAGAGGTTAAAGTTTTTTTAATAATGCATGAAAATGGTATAAATAGTTACTATGCATTTTCTGACCAAAAAATATTTTTCTGAGTTATAATTATTTTGTTAGGATTCATGCTAGTTATTAATGCATTGATGACATTATTAAATGCATGCATTTTGAAGTGCTCATATCCGCAAACAAGTGACAAACAGTTGACGGATTTGAGATCTAACATTTTTCTGATGCAAATGAACCTATCATTTGTATTGAATTTTTTTTTATATGGATTTGATTTGATTTTGAAAAAAATTGAATTGCAAAAGAACAAAACAAAAGGAACCGCCATTAATGACCTCTGGTGGATAAGAAAAACTTACATGTGAGTAAATTAAAGTCGATAAAAGGATGTCTCGATGGCTTGGCACTTTGAGCTTCAAATCACAATTTAGTTTGGTGTCACCAAAAAATAACTAAGACCTAGAGGCAGCCCAATTCCAGCAAGATCTAGACATCCACTAGACCTATGGGTACGACGATGAGTTTAGGCCCAAAATGGACAAGTCTTTTTGCTAGCTCAACCTGGGCCTAGCCTAATAAAAAAGGCAGCCCGGTGCATGTAGCTCCCGCTTGCGCATGGTCCGGGGAAGGGTCCAACCTTGACCTAGGCTAGCCTTCCTATCTACTCCCTTCGGTCCTAAATATAAGTCTTTTTAAAGGTTTCATTAGTGGACTACATATGTATGTATATAAACATACTTTAGAGTGTAGATTCACTTATTTTGCTCCGTATGTAGTCCCCTAGTGAAATCTCTAAAAAGACTTATATTTAGGAACAGAAGGAGTAAGTGGAAAAGTTATTGAGCAACGTAGAAGGAAATTAATTATACTTCACGCAAAGCACTCGACAAATCGCAATCATCAAATACTCCTTTACCAAGTCAACCCATTGTTATCTACACCTACAACATATGGTCCCCTAAGTTGGTTTTGCTATTGTTACTTACGGATGATATGGTGATGATGACTCCATAAGTAAGTAATAGATTTTGCATCTTATTATAACTATTTTCATTGTTTAGGGATTTAAATAAGCACTTGATCAAAGTTCAGGGGTAATATACTACCATAGGAACATGTACTTCTTCCAAAGCAAAGCTGAGCTATTGGTGGAATTTGTATCTCGTTTCACCTAACCAGATGTCTTAAGCTTCGCTGTAGTCTACGAAATGATCGTAGCTAACACCCTCTTTAAAGAGAGAATCACCAATAGAGAATCACATCTAGTGACTTTTAGTAGTGGTTAACACTCTAGCCAGATTGATTTCGTTCTTTCTAGAAGAGAAGATGGGCGTGCTTGCCTAGATTGTAAGATGATACTTGGAGAAAGTTTTGTCCCTCAACATAAGTTGTGGTGGCTGACTTTCGCTTCCGGATTCGTGTCCGGCGGGATAAACGTGCCAAAGTCGCTAGAACGAAGTGGTGGAAATTCAAGGGGGAGGCAGCTCAGGCTTTCGAGGCGATGGTCTTTAAGGAGGGTCCTTGGGAGGAAGGAGGTGATTCAAACAATATGTGGATGAAGACGGCGACCTGAATTCATAATGTGGCTTTAGAGGAGTTGAAGTGACCAGGGGAAGTAGAAGCGAAGCTAAAGATACTTGGTGGTGAAACGATGGTGTCCAGAAGGCTATTAAGGAGAAGATAGACTGTTTTAGACAACTACACCTGGATAGGAGTGTAGACAACATAGAGAAGTACAAGGTGGCAGAGAAGTTCACAAAGCGAGCTGTGAGTAAATCAAGGGATCAGGCATATGAGGACTTCTCACATCGCTTAGATGCGAAGGAAGGGGAAAGGGACATCTATAAGATGGTCAAGATCCAAGAGAGGAAGACGAGGGATGTCAACCAAGTCAAATGCATCAAGGACAGAGCAGACCGGCTCCTGGTGAAGGACGAGGATATTAAGCATAGATGGTGGGAATACTTTGACAAGTTGGTCAGTGGAGAAAATGGGAGCTCTACCATTGAGTTGGACGACTCCTTCGACGATACTAGCAGGCGTTTTGTGTGATGAATCCAGGAGTCTGAGATAAAGGAGGCTTTAAAAAGGACGAAAGGAGGCAAGGCGATGGGCCTTGACTATATCCCCATTGAGGCGTGGAGAGGCCTCAGAGACAACAATAGTATGGCAAACTAAGCTTTTCAACCTAATTTTTCAGGCAAACAAGATACCAGAATGGAGCGGAGTATACAACAACAACAACAACAAAGCCTTTAGTCCCAAACAAGTTGGGGTAGGCTAGAGGTGAAACCCACAAGATCTCGCGACCAACTCATGGTTCTGGCACATGGATAGCAAGCTTCCACACACCCCTGTCCATGGCTAGTTTTTTGGTGATGCTTCAATCCTTCAGAATGGAGCAGCGTATATTAGTACCAATTTTCAAGAACAAGGGGTATGTTTAAAGTTGTACTAATTGTTAAGCTTCATGCACTAGCCAATGCAACCAAAAGTCCAAACTGATGGAAAGGGCTAGTGCAATTCACATATACTGTAACACCCCCTCTCACGTGTGACGGGGAAGACAAGTCAACACGTGCAACCGATAGAGAGCGACGGCGCGCGAAACTCAAGTATGACTCAAGAGGCCTCTCCGTGGACATAAAGGGGGGCTACCAGCAATTTTTTAAATAAATTGCGAAAGCCAGGACTTGAACTCAAGACCTTGGCTCCGATACCATGTTAAGCTTCATGCACTAGCCAATGCAACCAAAAGTCTTAACTGATGGAGAGGGCTAGTGCAATTCACATATACTGTAACACTAATTACCGTGGAATTAAGCTGATGAGCCATACAATGAAGCTATGTGGGAGTCATTGAGCACCGCTCAAGAAGAATGACAAGTGTGACCAAAAATCAATTTGGTTTCATGCTTGGGAGGTCGACCATGGAAGCCATTTTGTTGGAACGACAACTTATGGAGAGATACAGGGAGCAAAAGAAGGTCCTGCATATCAATTTGGTTTCATGCTTGGGAGTTGGGAGGTCGATCATGGAAGCCATTTTGTTGGAACGACAACTTATGGAGAGATACATGAAGCAAAAGGACCTCCATATCGTGTTCATTAACTTGGGGAAAGCCTGCGATAAGATACCATGAAATGTCATATGGTGGGCCTTGGAGAAACACAAAGTCCCAACAAAGTACATTACCCTCATCAAGGACATGTACGATAATGTTATGACAGGTGTTCGGACAAGTGATGGCGACACTCATGACTTCCCAATTAAAATAGGAATGCACCAATGGTTAGCTTTGAGCCCTTATCTTTTTGCTTCGCGATGGATGAGGTGACAAGGGGTATACAAGGAGATAGCCCATGGTGTATGTTCCATGTAGATGATGCGGTGCTAGTCGAATAGAAAGTTAGAGCTATGGAGACAAACATTGGAATCAAAAGTTTAGGCTTAGTAGAACTAAAACTGAGTATATGAGGTGTGGTTTGAGTACTACTAGGCACAAGGAGGTAAGCCTTGATGGGTAGGTGGTACCTCAGAAGAACACCTTCTGATAGTTGGGGTCAATGCTGTAGATGGATGGTAATATTGATGAAGATGTGAGCCATTGAATCAAAGCCGGATGGATGAAATGACCAGAGAATGCCACAAAGCTAAAAGGCAGGTTTTATAGGACAACGATTCGACCCGCAATGTTGTATGGTGCTGAGTGTTGGCCGACTAAAAGGTGACATGTTCAACAGTTAGGTGTAGTAGCGGAGATGCGCATGCTGAGATGGATGTGGGGCCATATAAGAAAGTTCGGACCCGGGATGATGATACCTGAAAGACTGGAATATCACCAAAGAACTAGCCATAGAAGGGCGCGTGGAACTTAGCTATCCACGTGCCAGAACCATGAGCTGGTTTCGAGATCTTATGGGTTACAGCTCTAGTATACCCCAACTTGTTTGGGACTGAAGGCTTGGTTGTTGTTGTTGTTGATTACCATACCAGAGCAGCTATGGATGCAAACAAGTCAAGTTTGAGCAAATTTGACTTGGCTCTGCTCTTGTTTGCACTGAAAACCTACCTAGATCTAGTTGGGTCGGGTCAGTCGTCACGCTAGGGAGCGGGCTTATGCTCAGCTCGTACCATTCTCAAGCTGAATTCAAATTATAATAAATAAATGAAGATCCATAGAAACATTTCGATATGAGTTGAATTATGGGGGTAGTATCCGTACATAGTTGGGTACATGGAAGCGATAAATTATTGTAACGGCCAAGCTGGTAAAACCAATAAAACTAATCCATGAACTGCCCGAAAAGATTATTGATTAGTTCTTTCATAGTGCTAACATATTTCTTCTAAAGAAAATTATACTCCCTCCGTCCCAAAATAAGTGTCGCAGATTTAATACTAAATTAGTACAAATTTTGTACTAGATCAACAGTATTTATTTTGGGACAGAGGGAGTAGGTCTTAACTAGGTTTCCATTTATTGAACAAGAAAAGATTGCATAACTGGGAACTGAGACAACCATGCATGCTAAAATTAGATGCTTATTTCATATGTGCAAAAATGTCAAGTTTTCCTTGACAGACTCCGCTGTCCAGCCTAGGCTCAATCTTAGCTTGCTTTTAAACCAATACCAAGTTGGAGAAGTGCTCAAGCTTGTTATTTTGCGTGTCTCTTGCTGGCAAGCCCTTTTTTTTCAGATCTAAGTATATGAAAGTGGGCATCCTGATATACCAGAACTCCGGTGGCAACATGTTTCTGATAATAAATTGCATAAATGGCAAGAGACTGACTACGGTACATATGTATGTAATTAGACTTTAAATGCATTTTCACAGTACCCTTTAAGTATCCTACAAATATGAGCGACGGGGAGTGGGGGAAACAGTGAGAAAAACTTACTAAAAGTTGTATGTACCATAGCCATGTCCAAAATCAACCATGCATTAGTTTGCTGTATACAATAATCTGACTATGTAGCTCAGCTAAGTTCTTTGAGCAAACTACCTGGGAACTCCTGAACTGGTATAAAAAGTAAACATCGTGCATTTAGTAGTGATAATATGTCTATGCAGGTGCACTTTTTTTTGCATCTCATACTAAAATCATGTTTGTCTGTAGATTGAAATTCTCTTGTTCGTTAGAACTTGTCTTGAATTTTGAGAAGCTTTTAAGTACTCCATGCTTGAAAAGAAGGCCTGCAAGTTTTTTCTGAAGTCAAACAGTGCAAAGTTTAACCAAGTTTATAGGAAAACTATCAAGAACTACACGCAGGGAGGTAGTAGCATTTTTACTAATCACTATTGCAGTGCTAGTCTGATGTCGATGAAACAGCGTGTTAGTGGTTTTTATCCTTAGCATCAAATTCGTTCCTCTAATGTTCATGTGGAAATTTAGCAATGTGTTAAGTTGAAACAAGGAACACCTTGAGCATATTCGTTTTTTTGTGGACCCATCCCATTGGACCATTGTATTCCCGAGGAAATGTAAAATTAATATGTATGGTGTTGCTGTGATTCTGCATGATCTGGCTCCAACTATATAGCTTTGTGCAATACTGCAATTGGATGAACTATTTCTTATTGTGTTTTATTTTGCTAATTTGGATGTGCTAACTTATTCTGGATGAACTGTTTCTTATTGTTCTTATTTTGGGGTTGCAGTGAGATGATCCAGCACAGACCATACAATCAGAAAGTAGATGTCTACAGTTTTGGCATCGTCCTGTGGGAGCTAATAACTGGGACCCTTCCTTTTCCAAACATGACAGCAGTGCAAGCTGCATTTGCTGTGGTGAACAAGGGTGTCCGCCCAGCCATACCCCATGACTGCCTCCCTGCCCTTGGGGAGATCATGACGAGGTGCTGGGATGCAAACCCCGATGTCCGCCCCCCTTTCACTGATGTTGTGAGGATGCTGGAGCGTGTGGAGATTGAGGTCCTGAACAATGTTCGCAAGGCCAGATTCCGGTGTTGCATCTCCCAACCCATGACCTTAGACTAAGGCAGGCAGAATTCAAAAGAAAAGAAAGCAATTTGGAGAGAAGTTAAATCCCATGTATTTATTATATTAATACTTTTGATACAGAAGCAGAAAAGCCCGCCTGAGCATACGTGTGTGCTCGGGCTTCACATATTTATCTTAGACCATACCATAGTCCCCGTCCTCGTCTTAAAACTGTCATTGTACTAGAAACAGTTTTATCCTTAACATTGCCAAAACATCGTCATGAGGTTTCCTCTGGTTGCACCGACGGCATGCTCCTGCTGCTCTGTTCATGTGTTTTATATAATCATCACCCTGCAGGGCATATGCAAGCTTGAACGCTTGTTTGTACTCCTACCCTAACCTATAACCTATAAGGAGGGTAGCCGACCCCTCCACGGAGCTCCCCTGATTTTGTGCATTTTGGACCGCTAGATTTGGTCCATCTGGTCTTCAAACTGTCCTGGGTACCTGTGGATACCATACTTGCATGGACAGGGTATGATTCCTGGGTACCCGTGGAAGTTGATGGCTCCGGGATGTTCCTCATCTCAACATGATCTGATTATCTCTGCTCGGCTGATGGAAACAAGGAGATTGTTGTCAAAGCTGGAATTTTCTTTTCTCCGTCTCTTCCTTTGTTCCTTAGGACATGCTGTTCAGTAAGGATCTGGGTCCTTGCTCTCTCATATGTCTATATTCAGCTCTTTTTTTCGTTACATGTGTAGTTCTTCTTTTCTCTATTTTCTGGCAGATGGTGTAATCTTGTATGTACAATGGTCTGTGGGCTGAATATATTGGCACCTTCAGGTGCCTTTCTCTGTTCAAAAAAAAAAAACCCATACGCATGGGTTCATATACACGTGCATACATTCATGCCTATGAACGTACACACACATCCTATCTTTATGAGCACCTTCGAAAGACTGAATCGGTATATGATCTTGAGATTTACGAGGTCACCGTAGGCGCTTTGTCGTTGATGGAGACGTCTCCTCCAATTGAAAATGTATCACTAAAAATTCTAAAATAAATTTAGGAATAATGCAAGCATCAGGACTTGAACCCTGATGGGCTCACACACACATCCTATCCTTATGAACACCTTCGAGAGATTGAACCACCATATGATCTTGAGATTTATGAGGTCACTGTAGGTGTCTCATCGTCGGCGGGAACGTCTCCTTCCACTGAAAGTGTATCGTCGGAAATTCTGAAATAAATCCAGGAATAATGCAAGCACCAGGACTTGAACCCTCGTGGGTTGGAGATAGCCCTAGCCCTTTAACCATTCAATCGCATGTTGGTTTGCCATGTATACCATACTTGGATGGATAGGGTATGGATGTAATTTTATACCTATGGATAGTATTCGTATCCTGTTAAGTCATGGATAGGGGTCATGGATAGGGCATTGGCAGGGGCGGACCCGGAACCAAAATCACCCGGTGTCCAAATGTACATCAAACTCAACAACCTATAATCTTCCACGATAAAAATTCTTATACAACAAAGTGTTTCACTTCAAATTGTAGTTGATTATGTAAAGTTGTACAGTAAAACATAGAAGCTCCAAACAGTAGAAACAAACATAATAATGATGATCAACTATGGCAATATGAGTTTGCTATTATTTTTTGATTATTATATATCACAAGTGCAAAATGAGTTATATTATGTTTGTGGATTCAAGGAAATAAATAATAAGTAAAGCATATTAATGTACTACTGTGGAATTAAACTTGATTGACAGCGTGCCTTACGGTCGAGAATTAATCGAAAATTCCAAGTAGGTGTGAATCATTAAGGGAAAAATATCAAATCATAGAAATCCGATTATCGGTTGTGATACCCTTAAATTTGAAAACGTTAAACATATAATTTAGGCTACAAAAAGTTGAGATATATACAGTTGTTGAGTTGTTGAGGGAGAGTCGTACATATTTCCTTCCAAATATTTAGCGGTCTATAGCGGCCAGCAGACGAAGTCACGCGGATGATGTCATTCTGGGCGTCGACGCGTTGGCTAGGCAGCTGGGATAGCTACCAATCCACCGGGGTTCGAGCCTCGGCTCTAACTCGCGGCGTTCGTGGAGTTTTTTCTATAAATAAAAACCAACAAGGGTTAGCTCTTGGGCTGGTCTCATTTTTTTAACCAAAAACGGGCTCGTGACTAGCGAGTGCCGAGTAGTCGAGGGGCAAGCATGCAACAACACAATTAGTGCATGTACAAAGGGCATCAAACATCGTCAGAAAGAGACGATCTGATCCATCGTTACAAGTGCTCCACAACCTAGATGACTCACTGCTATTAGATGGGTCATGCCTGTGCGCATTCTCGTTATGTCTCTCGTTTCAAGTTCCAAAAGGTGTCTACGTATAATTTTTACCGGTGTCCAGGTCCAAAATACGGAGTATATATAACGCAAGTTGAGTTTCTACCCGGCGTGCAGTGACACCGACCGAGTCAATGTAGGTCCGTCCTTGGCCATTGGTATAGCCTTGTATCTATAGATATACCCATACCCTACCTATTTATAGTGACATGTGGACTTTACCTGTGGAGCTTCAACATATGTGCAAGGATCGGTGGCATGATAGGACTTGGGCGACCCAACTACTTCCGTAATTAAGCCTCACGCCTATGTTAAAGTTATTATCAATTGTTGATTTCAATTGAGATAATTGTCATGTACTCATCTATCTGTTATTGCGTTGATATAATTAATTATTTTGTTAAATATGCTATTGATGATGTAAAATTGTCAAAATTTTGTGTACCATTTGATCTATCAGTTTAGTATCCAATGGGTATGGGAATCCATCGGGTATGAATACGGGTAAAGTTTCACACCCGTGGGTACCAATATGATAGAAATTTGTATACATTGATTACACGGGTATGGTATGATATTTTATGTGCCCCATACCCTACCATTGCCATCCTTAATCATAACTATGCGCTTTTCCATCGATTGTTCAACAGTAATTTGTCTATCCACCGTATTATGCTTATACGAGAGATGCCTCTAGTGAACTCTATGACCCATGGATCCACTTTTCATCTTAAATACCAAAAATACAAATTACTTACTCATATAATTTACTTTCAGATTATTTTATTGTTTACCTATCACTATCAGATTTAATCCTTGCAATTAGCGGGTGAAAGGTCGTGGGTGTCGCCTAGGGGGGAGGGGGTGAATAGGCGCTTTAAAGAAATTATGGTTTAGGCTTGAACAAATATGGAATAGAACTAACGTTTAATTTGTCAAGCACAAAACCTTAAAAAACTAGGCTCACCTATGTGCACAAACAACTTATGCTAAGAAAGATAAACAACTAAGTGATAGCAAGATATATAACAAGAAATAATATGGCTATCACAAAGTAAAGTGCATAAGTAAAGAGCTCGAGTAAGAGATAACCGAGGCGCGCAGAGACGACGATGTATCCTGAAGTTCACACCCTTGCGGATGCTAATCTCCAGTTGGGGCGGTGTGGAGGCACAATGCTCACCAAGATGCCACTAAGGCCACCATAATCTCCTCACGCCCCCGCACAAGGCAAGATGCCGTGATTCCACCAAGGGACCCTTAAGGGCGGCCACCAAACCCGTACAAACAAGGTTGGGGCAATCTCCACAACTGAATTGGAGGCTCACAACAACACCACGAAGCTTCACCACAATGGAATATAGCTTCGAGGTGACCTCAAATGCTCGGGGAAATCTCCACAACTCAATTGGAGACCCCGACGCTTGCCCGGAGCTTTACACCACAATGATTGAGCTCCAAGGCACCACCAAGCGTCTAAGATGCCAAAGCATCCACGAAGAACAATCTCTAGGGGTACCAAGCACCCAAGGGTAATAAGCTTCTCAACTTTTCACTTCCACGTATCACCGTGGAGAATTCAAACCGATGCAACTAATGCAATGGCAGGAACGCACGAAGTGGTCAAGTCCCTCACACTCAAATCCCTACACAACAAGAAAAACTATGGAGGAATATGAGAGGGAGAACAAGGAGCTCACAAAGAACTTCAAGATCAAGATCCAAGGGGTTCCCCTCACATAGAGGAGAAAGTGATTGGTGGAGATGTGGATCTAGATCTCCTCTCTCTTTGCCCACAAGAACTAGCAAGAATCATTGGAGGGATTGAGAGTTAGCAAGCTCTAAGAAGGTCAACAATGGGGGGGGGGAACTCGAGCTAGAAAGATGGGGAACCATTGGGGAAGAAGACCCCTTGAAATAGGTCCCCACGAATGTGATCGTTACAACCGTTTTTACACGGCACCGGTACAACCGGTTGCCAGGGAGGTTGTGACAGCCCGATGCCGACGTTCCCGAAGATTCCCCTCTCTTTCCGTTTTCGTCGTGTGTCTATTTTTATTTGTCGCATCATCATCGCATCATGCACATCATCTGCATTGCATCGGCGTCTCCGTTGCCGCCAGTTTTCAAAACTGCATCCGTTATTAGTTGTCGGTTATGTCCGTTATCGTCGTTGCCCGTTTGAGACCAATCACACACACGCGCGCCCGCGACATCGTTAACTCTGTCGTCGGGTTGCCGTTTCCCTCTCATCCCTTCCTAGCCCCTCTGCACAGTGCACCGACCCTACGCGCAGCCTAGTCCGAAAACCTCCTGGAACCCGAACCCTATGATCATGACCGTTGGGTCCGGATCAACACCGTTTTACCGCAAAACGTCATCAGTTTGTCCATTGGACTCCCTAACCTCATTATATCGACCATCCGATCTAAATCGGAGGGTCCAGATAAACCTAGCCCCAACCCAGCTATATAAATAGCATCCAACCCTAAATCATAGGCAGTTTGTCCCTCCACCGCCGCCACCTGCTATCTCCCACCTCGGGATTCCCCATATCCAACCCCAGCGTTTGACCCTGCGCCTCATCCGCCTGAGCCTGAGCGCTCGTGCACCAGCCTCGCGCCTCCCCTGTACCACCACGTCCGAGCCCGTCCTCCCGGGCGACCAGCTCCCATCGCCCGCGGCCAGCCCCGAGTGCCGCCCGAGTCCGCTCCTGCTCCTCGCGCCCAAAGCTGGACGCCGTTGGACGCCCCTCGCCAGAGCACTCGACGCCGGCAACGACCTCCAGCAGGCCCGGCCGCCCCTCTCCTTCCCCCATGCTCTCCCCCTCCCTCCAGTTCTCTCTCTCCTCGTCTCTGCAGGAGCAGCAGGAGACCACCATGAGCCCGAGATCGAGCTTCTCTCCGCCGTTGGACCAGCCATGGCGACCTAGCGCCCGAGCATCTCGGACTCGTGCCTCCCGACGGGCCTCCCTTGCGCTGCCCGCCCTCGCCGTCCTCTCAACGGTGAGCCGTCGTCGCCTCTTTCCCGTCTCCCCTCTTTCTCTCCTCTGAATCTTTAGTGACTCCCATTTACAGAGACTCCCCATGGCCGCCTCTGTCAGCCATCGTCCCGTCGCTGGATGGAGCTCCTGTCGCTGTGAACGGATCAACCCCGACGCCGTCTCTAGACACCACCGCAGCCTCGTGCCTCCCGCGACCCACGCCAGGGCGGCAGGGCCCTTCTCTGCATTTTTTTGCCATGGCCGCAACCTCTTCTTCTCCTCTGTAAGAAAACCCCCTCCGTAACTGAACCTCTGTTCTTATTTCCAGATCTGTTTGGGCACGTTAGCTTATTCTGTATAGCCTCAATTTGTTCCACGAGCACGTTAGTAGCCCAGTTGGCTAGCGCAATAGTTCTGCACCCTAGAGATGCAGGGTTCGAGTCCTAGCCGAGCCCCATTATTTTGCTTATGATTTTCGTTTTCAAGCGCGTGGGCCGAAAGCTCCCAGTGTCTGCAGCCCAGTGCACAGATTTGGCCCATACGTATTTTTTTATTAACCTGCGATTTTATTAATTTCAGAAAAATTGCATGTTTTAAAAGGCCCGTATCTTTTAATCCGTGTGTCGGATTGTGACAAGTTATATATGTAACTTGGCTAGAATTTCGCGTAGAATAATATTTTGTAACTCTCATACATATTTAAAACTGTTTAGCATGCCGTGTGCATCGGTTTGTGTGTCATCGTGTTAAACGGTTTAGGTCGTAGCTAATTTTCCATAGCTCCGTTGGAGATGTGCCATATATGTAAATGGACCAGAACGACGAGTAGAATCACGTGAACCACTTTGTTTTTCCGTTTAACAAACCTAAAATGTGATTAGGACAAATCTGGACAGAATTGTAAATTAACTTGTGAGGTCGTTTCGGAGATGCTATATGTCGTTTCCGGTCTCATTTAAAATGCCTAGATAGGTGGTTTAATTTGTGCTTCACCCCTTGCAATGTTAACAACATTTTAAATATTGCCGTGTACCTAATCGGGATAGAACTAAATAATTAACGTGGAGTTTCGTCAATATGCAACACTTAATGTGTAGTGTTTGATTGTGTGGATTGTCATGCCGTGACTTGCATGTTTTCAGCTGTTCATGCATCATATGTGTTATGCATCATGTGGTGAAAATCGTGTGTTGATTTGTGTTTCTGGTTCGCTTCGCCTCGATAGAGTTCCGCAAGCGTGTCGGAAAGTGAGGATCCGTTCGACCATGTCGGTTCGTCTGCTTCACGGAGTCATTCTTCTTCCACGCGGGATCTCAGGCAAGATGATCATTTCCCCAGATACCATTACTATCATTGCCATGCTAGTTTCACCGCTTCTATCGTTTATGTCTCGTTGCCTACCACTTGTTAATATCAACCTCTCAACAATGCCATGAAACCTTCAACCTGTTCGACCTAGCAAAGCACTGATTGGCTATGTTACCGCTTGCTTAACCATGTTGTTAGCGTTGCTAGTTGCAGGTGCAGTTGCTTCCATGTGATAACATGGGTTCCTTGTCATATCACCATATTTAATGCTTTTTAATTTAATGCACCTATATACTTGGTAAAAGGTGGAAGGCTCGGCCTTTCTAGCCTGGTGTTTTGTTCCACCTTTGCCCCCTTAGTTTCGGCTACCGGTGTGATGTGCCATAAACGAGCGCTCCTAACACGATCGGGGTTGTTATGGGGACCCCCTTGATAATTCGTTTTAGATTAAAGCTAGTCCGGCAAGGCCCAACATTGGTTCTACATTTTCCCAACATAATAATTTTGTTAATATTGAAATGCATAGGGCGTCATGAACCCGAGGAGTAATTTTACATAAACAGGGGGGCCAGTGCTGATGGTGTTGGTCCCAAACAGTCTTCCTGCGGGGCCACCACGGGGAAACTCGAGGTTTGGCACCCGTAGCTAGTTCCATCCGTCGTGTCCTGAGAACGAGATACGCGGCTCCTATCGGGATCGTCGACACGTCGGGCGGCCTTGCTGGATTAGTTTTACCTTTGACGAGATATCTTGTGCATCGGGATTCCGGTGATGCTTTGGGTAATCTCAGAGTTGAGGTTTTCCACTAGGGAATCCGACGAGATCGCGAGCTTCGTGATTGAGGATTTCTATGCGGCTTGTGGTAATTAGTGATGGACTAGTTGGAGCACCCCTGCAGGGTTAAATCTTTCGGAAAGCCGTGCCCGCGGTTATGTGGTAACGTGGAAACTTTGTTTAACACTGGTTCTAGATAACTTGAAGTTAACTTAATTAAAACTTGCCGACTGTGTGCGTAACCGTGACTGTCTCTTTCGTGAGTTCCTTCTCCGATTGAGGACACGGTGGGGTTATGTCTGATGTAGGTAGGTGTTCAGGATCATTTATTTGATCAACACTAGTTCACATCCGCTATGTGTAGATCTTCCCCCTCTTATTTCTGGTACTCGTAAGTTTAGCCACCAAATATATGCTTAGCCGCTGCTGCAACCTCACCACTTAACCATGCCTCACCCATTAAGCTTTGCTAGTCTTGATACCTTTGGAAATGAGATTGCTGAGTCCCCTATGGCTCACAGATTACTACAACACCAGTTGCAGGTACAGGTAAAGGTTACTTGACGCGAGCGCGTTGATTGTTCATTTGGAGTTGCTTCTTCTTCTTCTTATTCTTCTTCTTCTTCATCGATCTAGGATGGGTTCCAGGCCGGCAGCCTGGGATAGCAATGATGGACGTCGTTCTTCTTTTGTCGTTTGTTTTCGTCTGTAGTCGGACCCTGCTCTTACTTTTGATGATTATGTAATGTACTGATGTGACTCTGATGTAGCTTGTGGCGAGTGTAAGCCAACTCTATATATATCTCTTCTTTTCAGTGCATGTACTTGTAACGATATCCATTCTTGCGACACGACGAGATGCGCTTCTATCCCTGACGAGGCCCTCGTGCCAAATTGAGGATAGGGTCGCATCTTGGGCGTGACAAGTTGGTATCAGAGCAGTACCGACCTAGGAGCCCCCTTGATTGATCGAACTTGGCCGGGTCGAGTCTAGTGAAAAACTATTTGAGTTTAGTTATATATCGGAGAGTAGGATTCTTTTTTCTCCTCTTCTATGCTCTCGTGAGGAATCTTGACGTAATAATTTAATTCTACTCCTCTTATCAATCAATTTTTTTTAGGATCACGCGGATATTTTTGAGATCTATATGATGCCGATGTGACAGAGTTCTGTCTTGGTGCCTCCTATCTGCTTTGAGTTTCAGGGGAGTTGAGCTCCAGGGGATTCTTGAGCACATCGTTATCATTCAGATTTCTTAGTATCTCAGGACGAAGGATGTTCGTAATTGCTTCAATACTAGTAGTGGCGAGATAACCCCGATGCCCCCAGTACTGGTGCAGATTGTTCGGGGGTACTGCCATACTTTGTATAATTGTGATCACGAGGGTCTGTTGTAGATGAAGGTCCGAGATTCTGGTTGTGTGTTGACGGATGTGATACAGGTGACGGGTTAGTATAGGAGTTGTGTGATATTACTCCTTGTATCCGTGTACCAGATTGCATGACGAGATATTTCGGGAATTCATAGGTGGGAATTCTAGTAGTTACTTATAGGACAATCTTCCAACAAATGCATGATGTTAGGTTGGGGTTCGACATCTAGTGGATACGTTTGTTCATGGTCGACTTACAGCGGTACACGTTGTGTCTTAAAGAGTCCTTGTAGCTTGCTACGGCTCGGGGACGCTTCGTATGTCGGGTGCACTGCCTTGCACTTGATGGCTACTGTAAAATCGAGCTTGTGCGATCCTGTCCACGAAAATATCGGACGAAATCTTTCTCATGAGTTTGTTCTGGCTTGTTTCATAAGCCTCTTTGTTTTGTTGAATATGGTAATTCAAGTTGCTTCGATGTCAAGTGGTGATTTCAGATCTTTCCTAAGAGGTGTTCTCATATTTTTATGAGAGTATTAATTCTTTTGCTCTATCAATTCTCTTATCAATTCCTTTCAACCGGAGTCATCGTATCAATTCCATTCAACCGGTGTGCTTCTCTTCAACTGAATTCAATCTTATCTAATTTTGCAAGATCATTCTCTCTTTTATGCCGGAGTTCATCTCATCTGTTCCAAGTCGTCTTGTTTTCCCCCACCCTCCCGCCCTTTTCTTCAGTGATTCAATTTTCATCCAAGAATTTTCATTTCATTGTTGCTCCCGCTATCTTTTCTTCCGTGTCCTATCCGGTGTTCCATTGTGAAGATTCTCAGGAGATTCGTGTCATATTTGTTCATTCTTGTCTTCCTTACCGGTGATTTTAATTCAGTATCCGTGTCATCATGTCCTTTTCATCTTTGTAATTCTTTCCTATTTGGGAATTTTTATCAGCCTATCTTGTTATTAATTCCTCTCTCTTTCTATCCGGAGTGTTAAAGATATTTCAGAAATTCTTGTTTTCAATTCTTTCATTTCTTTCAAGGTGCTCAGCCTCATCTAGTTGTCATTTATACCGGTGCAATATCTCTCTTCTAAGCAATCTTTTCAACGGTGTTTTCTTTTCAGTGGGCCCATAACCCACAGGTTCTTTCCCAGGATCTTTTCTGGCTCTTTTAATCTTTTCTCGGAGATCATTAATTCTTTTCAACTATGACGTAAGTATGAATTTCATCAGTCATATTCCTTATCCAAGGCCTATTTGAATTAATTCTCATATTTGGCTGAACCTTTCATTCTTCATGATTCCGGAGTGTCTCAGTATTCTTGGTGTTGTTCTCATCATCATTCTCAGCTTGCAATCCGAAGGAGTGTTTCTCTCAAAACGAATGTGATCGTTACAACCGTTTTTACACGGCACCGGTACAACCGGTTGCCAGGGCGGTACAATCGGTCATCCTAATTTAGCGGAACAACCGGCCAGCCACCGCCCAACAACCGGTCCAAAACAAAGACTTGGCCCGATGTTCCACCTGCCATGGCCACTGGGCGTGGCTAAGTCCCAAGCGGTACAACTGCTTGGAACACCGATAGTACCGACTATACTTAATATAGTGGTGCAACTGGGCCACCACCGCTGAACCACCGCATCACAACAGAACCGTGTCCGATTGTGGACTGGTGCTAGGCCAGTTCAACTGCCTAGGGGTTGGGCGGTACAACCGCCCTAGGCAGCGGTACAACCGGTCAGTCAGGAAGAAAACAGGAAAACCAGAACTGCCATAACTTTCACATACGAGCTCTGAATTGACCAAACTCAAGCTTGTTGGATAGCACACTACAAGTACTACCCAAACAACGTATGGTTATCTTAAGAACATGCAGTTATGAAAGTGCCAATGATATAGAGACGTGAAATGTAACGACTAAGATGCGACCCTTTCCTATTTTGGGGGCGTGGCCTCAAAAGGGAAAGGGTCGCATCTAAACGTTTCGCAAGCGAGATAATCATAACATTACATAACTCAAGGGGTGACAAGTAGGGCATACACTTGCCATCTTATAAGAGTATAACATTAAGCTTACAGACACACATTATTCAGAGCATAGTTTAGTCCCACTACAGACAACATGAAACAAGTAAAACTATGAAATCCCGCATGCTGGCCCCACGAACACGACCACGACCTTAGTCCTCCTGGTAGTTCACGTACAGTCTGCCAGAGTCCTCATCGAACTCCCACTTCAGCTGGCTGTCATCAGGATCTCCTACGTCAGGCGTACCTGTACCTGTTGGTGTTTGCAGTAATCTGTGAGCCACGGGGACTCATCAATCGAATGACCTTGGTATCGAGTCTAGCCAAGTTAATGGGTGAGGAAGGTTAAGTGTATGAGTTTGCAGCAACCTAAGCATGTATGGTGGCTACCTTACGGTGATCAAAGTAACATATGGTGGTCTACGCAAGCGATCGAAGACTAGATTGATCACTAAGTGATCCTGAACACCTACTTACGGCAGACATAACCCCACCGTGTTCTTGATCAGAGAACGATCTCCGAAAGAGACAGTCACGGTTACGCACACAGTTGGCAGTTTTTATTAGAGTTACTTTAAGTTGTCTAGAACCGGATGTTAACAAAATATCGACATCTGCCACATAAGCGCGGGTACGGCTTTCCAAAAGATTAAACCCTGCAGGGGTGCTCCAACTAGTCCATCACAAACTGCCATAGGCCGCAAAGTAATCCCCTATCACGAAACTCGTGATCTCGTCGGATTCCTTAGAGGGAAACCTCAACTTTGAGGAGACCCAAAGTTTCACCGGAATTCCAATGCGCAGGATATATCGCTAAGGTAAGACAAATCTAGTAGGACCGCCCGATGTGTCGACAACCCCGATAAGAGCCGCGTATCTCAGTCTCAGGACACGCCGGATAAGCGAAGCATACGGTGGCGTGATAGAGATCACCCGAGTTTCCCTGGATTGGCCCCACACGGTGCTCTAGTTGGACCAACACTCATGAGGAGCACTGACCCGAGTTGTTGATTAATTCATCGGGGTAGCTATTCCCTATGCAAATTATTATTAGGTTATTAGCAGATTAACACCAATGTTGGGTCCTGCCAGACAAGCCTTAACACTACACGATTTATCAAGGGGGTCCCATAACAACCTCGAACGTGTTAGGAGCGATCAGTTATGGAATCAAACACCGGTAGCCGAAACTAAGGCGACAACAACGGAACAAAGCACCCGACAAAAGGCTAGGCCTCCCGTATTTTACCAAATATATAGGTGCATTAGTTAAATAGCAGTTAAACATAATGATATCAAAATACCCATGTTATCACATGGGACAGCTGGCACGTGCAACTAGCAAAGCTATCCATTAGAGGTGGAGCAAGCCTACTTAGCCAAACAACATTTTCTAGGAGAGGGAAGTGTTTGGGGTTCGTGGCAAAGACAGGTGGCATATATATCATGTGGTAGGCAGCGAGCATGTAACAAAGGGAACATATCTCTAAGAATAAGAAAGCTAGAAACGGTGTCAAGGTCACGGTCATCTTGCGTGTGATGTCTTCAGTTTGGAACTGCTCTTGTTCTTCCTGCAAGTACTCTCCAGAATCCACGTACGCGCTCTCCGTTCCCGATGCTACCCAAGATAAGATAACAACCAATGAACACCTGCAAAACATAATGCAACAATCAATATGATGCATGTGTGAAGAAGGAAGCATGCATCACTATTCTAGTCACTTTCATATGCATTACTTGAGTTAATTGTATTCTAGACAGATACTCATATTAAGTTATCTTGACATGCATGAACATGGCATGAACATGTGCATCACTAGAACACGATGCAAAAACATATAAAGAACGTAATGAACGGAGTCACGGACCAACCGGAAACTACAAAACAAGTTACAAAGGCCTACGGGTCAAAACAGCCACAAACACACACTAATGGTACTCACTGGTGTAACCAGGTTGCCACATAATCAAGCAACAAGCTATAAGTGGAATGGTGCTTGGGATCACACCACACCAACAATCAATACCCACCCAAGCTCTAAAATCACATAAGCATACAATCTGTTTTCAACAGCAACATAACAGTTTGTCTCCAAGATCTAGAGTAGCTACAACACTCTAAATAAATCAAACAATGCATGAAACTGAAGCCATCCAAAATCACTACAACCCTGGACAAGAAGCTAAGGTAAAGGAATCATCCATGAGTAGATCTATAGCCACTAACTTCAACAAAATATCACAGATTGGGACTTAGTGAAAATTACATATTTTCACGAGCTGCTTATGCTCTGAAGCATTTTGGCAGCCTCCAAAATGATATCTACAGGTGGTGTATAAGCATGAAATTTAACAGGGAGATAAACAAACATAAAATCTCACAAATATTAGTGTGTTGCATGGGTTAATTCACAACACAGGAGCAAATACACCCAAGACAACAGGGGAAGAAATTAACTCCAGATTCTCGGACTTAGTGAAATTATTAGGGTTTCACAAATATGACAGATTCAGCCAAGTACCCACTTTGACAGGGCACAATAGGTTCATACAAGAACCTAAGAACTAAATAAATGTCCCATGCTGTAGAGGGGTTCACCCACTACCACTCCATCAAGGGATCATCCCCAAAGGATCAAAGCAACACCTAATGTAAAGCTCTAAACATGGCATCACTTCAGAAAGTAACAGATTTATAAAGTTGCTCTAAAGTGAAATCTGATGGCACCAATGGATTCCTGGGATGATTTTACCCCAAAACTCATATGAATACATAGTACTTGCATGTAACAACAAAGCACAAAGCTAGCTAGAAAATATCACAAAGATTCCTATAAGCTACAAGTGACTTATTGTCACATGTATAAGCCATGCTATTTGGGAACATCTACACATGCACACTCACTAAGACAAGTTCAACCTATCTAGGCAAAGCATGGAACCATCAACAAGGTTACACTAACATGGAGAAATGTGTTCATCCACACACACACACACATGTGCACACACGTACACATGCACATGTATATGTGGACTCACACCACACCACATTCACCTACACATGAACACACACAAGGAATTACTCACCCACATACACACATAGAAGAATCACCCATCCCACTATATGTGGAGATGCACACATGTATGCGTTTGTGCACACTTGCACGAGTGTGTGTGTGTGCAAACACATACACACATCCACACACATCTCCATCTAGACACACGTACACACATTACAATCTCTAGGCATCAGGAGAAAGGACAAACAACAAGAAAAAACCCCTGGCAGTAAAATGAAACAAATCAAAATAAAAGCAAAAAGGAAAAAAAATAAAAGGGGGGATGTGGGATCGAACTCACAACCTGTCGGTTGCACCCCGAGAGCTACACCACTACGCTATGCGCTCGAAGCTTAACAGAGAGGGGCTACAGAGAAGGTAAGCCACCTCTCTCGCGCTGCACAGGAAAAACAAGGAAAAGAAAAGAGCGCCAGGGGGGATCGAACCCGCGTCGCTGAGATGGAACGAGGCTCGGTTGCCACTGCTCTAGTCGATCGGATCTGAACGGAGAGGGGGGTGTTGCTCTTTTGAGCAGCCCCCTCTACTCTACCTGCAACTACGCGGCCGGAATAGAGGAACCGCTCCGGTGACCTACTCGTCGCGGCGATACTTGGCGCTTGACCCGGGATCCGTGGGGAATCCATTCCCCGGCCCAGATCGGCGGGAGGGAGCCCACAACGATGGATGGCCAGCGCAGCCTCTTCCTGTCACGGCGGCGACAACAAGGCGGTGAGTTCGCCTATGGCGCTACTACGGGAGAAGGAAGAGGGGAAAAGAGACGGCGTGCTCACCGTGGACTCACACGTAGTCGTCGGAGGGGGAAGAAGGGTTGGGGAAGATGCCGGAGCCGAAGCAGGTCTACCACGGGCGGAGCAGCACGAAGGCGACGTTCGCGAGGATGTAGCCGTCTCCGTGAAGGATCTCCGGGGCTCCTAGCGCCAGGAACGGAACGTTAGGAGCCTCCACGAGCCCCTGGACATGCTTGCCCACGCCAAAGACGACGACAATGCGGAGGGAGACGGGGCAAACTACTCTCTTTCTAGGGACTGCTCTCTGTAACCTACAAAGACTTACCTAGGAGGGAGAGAGATGGAGGAGGAGGAGGAAGAGAGTGGCGGCGCAATGGGGAATAGGGGGAAACCCTATCGGGCACGCATGCCGAGGGGGAACTAAATAGGGGAAGGAAGGGACGGCAGACGACGTTGCACGACCTCCCTCTCTCTGTGAACTCTGACGGAAAGCAACGCGAGGGAGACGACGTTAGAAGGAGGAAGAAGGAAAGGGGAAAGGGCCATGCGAGAGAGAAAGGAGATATGGGCCTAGGTGGAGAGGAGGGAGCCGGCCCACCTAGGCTTCTCTAGCGCCGGTTAAGCAGGGGAAAGAAAAGTTTTTTTTAATAAAGTTCAAACCTAAAATTTAAACAGAGGCAAACAAAAGGGATTTGGAAAAAAATAAAAATAGATAGGGCATGAGGGAATTATGCCCTATTTAATAAAAATATAAACCAGATTTTTGGACAAAAATAAAATACACCTAAAACAGGAATTTAAATGCTGTTTGTTTTTAAAATTCTCATTAACCAAAGCCCAATCTAACATTGAAAGTAACCCCCTCAACCACAAATAAAACCTCTACTTGATTAACATTTTTAAAACATGACCAAGCAAAGTCTAACACACAAGTTAAAATAATCAAAGGGGGAGGTTTTTTAGCATTGTTTTGAAAATACCATTGTTTATAAAAACCACATAAAACACACACACTTATATTCACACTAGCACACCCATGGTGGACCAACCACTAGCAACACAAGAATGGAATGCCAAGAATGCAAATGAATGTCATGATGCAAAATGATGACATAAAATGAAGCCACATGAAATGATAAACTCTATATAGCATCCACACATGAACAACCATGTCTCCACAAAATAGGAAAGGAGTACAAATATGGAAAGGAATGCATCTGGGCTGTTACAACTCTCCCACACCACAAGAAGATCTCGACCCGAGATCTAGGACTGAAAGAACTCTCGAAATTCGAAACAGAGGTGATCCTCATGCTCCCAAGTGGCCTCTTTGTCGGAATGATGTGACCATTGCACCTTGAGAAACTTGATTGACTTATTGCGGGTCTTGCGCTCAGTCACCTCAAGAACTGCAACTGGATTCTCAAGGTAGGACAAATCGGGTTGAAGGTCGATATCCTAAAGATCAACTGTGCTCTCGGGAGTCTTGAAGCATCTCCGGAGTTGAGAGACATGAAACACGTCATGCACATTTGAGAAGTTTGAAGGGAGCTCTAGTTGATATGCAAGGTCGCCTCTCTTGCCAACAATTCTGAAAGGCCCAACAAAACGAGGAGCAAGCTTTCCGTTGATGCCGAAACGCTGAGTGCCCTTCATGGGAGACACTTTAAGATAGACGAAATCATCGAGCTGATAAGCCATGTCATGATGCTTGCTATCGTAGTAGCTCTTCTGACGGGACTACACTGCTTTGAGATTATCCCGAATGACACAACACATTTCTTCTGCTTCAGCAATCATGTCATTCCCAAGAATTTGACACTCACCGGTCTCTGACCAATTGAGCAGGGTACGACACTTCCTGCAATAAAGAATCTCGAACGGAGCTTTGCCTGAACTTTCCTGATAGCTGTTGTTATATGAAAACTTAGCAAAAGGTAGGCAGTCTTCCCACTTCATGCCAAAGGAAATGACACAGGCTCTTAGCATATCCTCGAGGACCTGATTGACTCTCTCAACTTGCCCACTAGTCTGAGGATGGAAGGCTGTACTGAATCGAATCTTACTACCCATCGCAGACTGAAATGAATCCCAGAACTTGGAAGTAAATATGCTTCCTCGATCCAAAGGAATCAACATTGGAACACCATGCAATGAGACTACCCTTGATGTATAGAGCTCTGCAAGCTGAGCTGCCGAGATAGACTCCTTGACTGGAAGGAAATGAGCGACTTTGCTCAACTTGTCGATGACGACGAAGATGGCATCGTTACCTTTCTTGGACTTCGGAAACCCGATGACGAAATCCATCTTAACATGGTCAAATTTCCACTCGGGAATGGGCAAGGGATGCAAAAGACCTTCTGGACGTTGATGCTCTGCTTTCACTCTTCGACATACATCACATTCATTTACGAACTGAGCAATTTCACGCTTCATGCGAGTCCACCAGAAGGTCTGTTTCAGATCCTGATACATCTTGGAACTTCCTGGATGTATCAAGAGAAAAGAGTTATGAGCTTCTTCCGTGATAACCTTCCTGAGATTCCCTTTCGGAACGACAAGGCGATCCTCAAAGAACAATGTATCTTTGTGATCAACACTGAAGCACTTATATTTGGGGACTCCCTTTGCCAAGACAATCTTAACTTTCTTCACCATTGCATCAAGAAGTTGAGCTTGTCGGACTTGGTCTTCCAAGGTAGGAGAAATCTGAAGATTAGCAAGAAATCCCTGAGGTACTAAGTGAAGGTTGAGCTTTCTGAAAGAATCACAAAGATCAGGCTGGATAGGATTCAGAATGAGATTGTTGTAGTAAGCCTTTCTGCTCAAAGCATCTGCAACGACATTATCTTTGCCTGGAGTGTACTCAACGCTCGGATTAAAATCTTGGAGAATTTCCACCCAACGAGTTTGCGAAGATTGAGGTTAGGCTGGGTGAAGATGTATTTGAGACTCTTGTGATCGGTGAACACTTCAACCTTTCTTTCCAACAAGAGGTGTCTCCAAGTCATCAGAGCATGTACCACTACCGCCAACTCAAGATCATGAGTGGGGTAATTGTTCTCACTTGGCTTCAACTGCCTCGAGGTATAAGCTACCACTTTCTTGTCTTGCATCAGAACTGCACCAAGACCTTGAAGAGAGGCATCACAGAACACTTGATAAGGTTTGGAGTCATCAGGAGGAACCAAGACTGGAGTAGAAGTGAGCTTCCCTTTGAGTGTGTTGAAAGCCAAGTGACACTCTGGAGACGAGACATACTTCACACCCTTCTGAAGAAGACTTGAGAGAGGCTTAACAATCTTGGAGAAATTCTCAACGAATCTTTTGCAATAGCTTGCAAGCCCGAGAAAGCTTTGAAGCCGCTTCACATTTTGCGGAGGTTCCCACTCAACAATGGCCTGCACCTTCGACGGATCAACTTTGATGCCCTCGGCAGAGATGATGTGCCCAATGTACACAACTTCCTTCAACCAGAACTCACATTTGGAAAACTTGGCATATAACTTATGCTCTCTTAGCTTATCAAGCACAAGCCCGAGATGTTCTTCATGCTCTTCCTCGGTTTTCGAAAAGACTAGAATATCATCAAGATACAACAAGGCGAATTCATTCTTGAATGGGGAGAAGATATAATTCATCATCCGACAGAAGGTCGGTGGAGCATTGGCGAGACCGAAAGACATCACCGTGTACTCATACGAGCCAAAGCTTGTTCTGAATGCAGTCTTTGGTATGTCCTCTTCGCGAATGCGAATCTGATGATAACACATCCCGATATCAAGCTTCGAGAAGATCTTAGCCCCTTTCAATTGCTCAAACAACTCATTGATGCTGGGAAGTGGATACTTGTTTTTGATCGTCTTCTTGTTCAATGGACGGTAATCGACAAAGAGTCGTTCCGTGCCATCCTTCTTCTTGAGGAAAAGCACTCCACAACCCCAAGGAGATGAGCTTGGTCTGATCAGACCCAGATGCTCTTGCTCATCAAGTTGTTTCTTCAGCTCCTTCAGCTCTTATGGACCCAGTTTGTACGATCGCTTGCACACTGGCTTAGTACCCGGTTCAAGCTCAATTACAAACTCAACTGCTCGGTGCGGAGGCATTCCTGGCAGTTCTTTCGGAAAAACATCTTCATACTCGCAGACCACTGGGACTTGAAAAATTGGAGAGATCTCACCCTTCTCATTCAGGGAAAACAGACGGACCATGTCATCACGCGCTGCGAAGATAATCACGTCCTCCGAAGAATGAGTTAGCTTCACTTCTTTAGCTTCACAATCAATAGACGCCTTGTTCATCGCCAACCAATCCATCCCAAGGATCAAATCAATATCAGAGTTGCCTAGGACATAAGGAGATGCCAGAAAGGCATAATCGTCCATCTTGACAGAGACATCAGGAACCACAGAATTTGACCTCATCTGCGCACCTAGAGAAACAACACCCAAAGGTCTATCCAAATTTGCAGAGGGGAAATCATGCTTGATGAAAAATGATTTTGACATAAAGCAATGCGAAGCACCAGAATCAAATAAGACCTTTGCAGGAAAATCATTAATCAAGAGATTACCCAATATCATGTCTGAGGAGTTGTCTCCTTCAGCTGCATTCACCATATTGACTCTCGCACCTGGGGTTGAACTTCACCATAGCATTGCCTAGAGGCTTCCCTGGAGGAGGGGGCGGAAGACGCAGCTGAGAGGTGCACTTGTTGGAGTAGTGACCCTTCTGCCCACACTTGTGACAAGTAACATCTGACAGCGGAAGGAACTGCACCTGAGGATCCCCTTGCTTTTGCTGCTGAAACCTCTGCTGGAAAGATGGGTTGGGTGGGTAGGAAGAACCACGACCACCTGATTGCTTGAATTGCTGAGTTTGCCGAGGAGGAGGAGGAGACACCGAGTATTTCTGCTGCTTCTGGACCACCTGAGTTGAGAGCGATGAGCTGGAATCCCTCAAACACTTCCTAGAATTCTCCACCTTGAGCAAAGCTTCCTCAGCCCTGAGAGCCAAGTTATAGAACTTATCAAACTCATCGGGATCGTTCAAGGCAAGGGCGAGCTGCAAGTCCTCTCTCAGACCACCTCTGAACTGATAGATCTTGCTCTTATGATCTGGAATGTCCTGCAAGGCATATCGAGCCAGCTCATGGAACTCGACGTTGTACTTGTACACAGAGGATCATCCTTGCTTCAAGCGTCTGAACTTCTCACGCATCTCTTCCACAAAGCTAGACGGGATATAGTGAGACCTGAAATCTCTGCAGAAATCATCCCAACTGATCATTCTGCCTCCCCTGGAGCCCTTCAACTGCTGCCACCAAACTGCTGCCTGCCCCTTGAGCTGAAACGTTGCAAACTTGACGAAGTCCTGTGGACGGACATTGCTGCACTCAAAGTGTTTGATCATGTCCCGAATCCAGTCCTTAGCGTCGAACGGCTGGTCACAAGACGTGAAAGACCTCGACTGATTCGCCAGGAATTGATTCAGAGATGCAAACTGATTACCACCATGGTTGAAATTGCCCTGCTGCTAATTGCTCCTCTCTTGCAACATCTGAATCAACATATGGGTGTTAGCATTTGTTGCAGCCATTACCGCTTGCCAAGCCTCTGCACGAGGAGGCGGCGGTGGAGGAGGAGGCGGAGGAGGTGGCGGCGGAGCATCAGCACCCTCCCGACCCGGATTCTGACGAGTTGGTGGAGCCATCCTGAAGACGGACAACACATTAGCCCAGAGAATAACATTCAAGGTAAAGCTGAATCAATAGGCAGAAATATGTGAACAAGAATATTTAGCTATTGCACTCGAACAAAATAGTAAGAGTGCTTCCTCAAAGTGACTGCCGACAACATCTGATTGAAGACCAATTGCAAACCAAGTATGAGCTAGAACTGCTCGGAACAAACGTATGACATAGATTACATCCAATATCTTCGTGGATATGATCGCATGGCTCGAATTTACAGTAGCCATCCTGTGCAAGGCAGTGCACACGACTTACGAAGCGTTCACCAGTCGTAGCAAGCTACAAGGACTCTTTAAGACACAACGAGAACCGCTGTAAGACGACCGTGAACAAACGTACCCACTGAATGTCGAATCCCAACCTCACATCATGCATTTGTAGGAAGATTGCCCTATAAGTCACTACCTGATATCCCACCTATGAATTCTCGAAATATCTGGTCACGCAATCTGGTACACGGATACAAGGAGTAATATGTCACAGAACTCCTATACTAACCCGTCCAATGTATCACATCCGTCAACACATAACCAGAATCTCGGACCTTCATCTAACATAGACCCTCGTAATCACCACGATACCAAGTGTGGCGATACATCCGGAACTCTGTGCACCAGTGCTGGGGAAGCCGAACTCCTCTCGTCACTACTAGTATTGAAGCAATTATGAACATCCCCCGTCCCGAGATACCAAGAAATCTGAATGATAGCGATGTCCACAAGAATCCCCTAGAGCTCAACTCCCCGGAAGAAATCAAGTCACACAGGAGGCACCAAGACAGAACTCTGCCACATCGATATCATATAGATTCCAAAATATCCGCGTGATCCTAATTTTTTTTGAGCGAGAAGAGGAGTAGAATTAAGATTTCCTAAGTCGAGAACCTCACCAGAGCAGAGAAGAGGAGAAAAAAGAAACCTACTCTCCGATATAACTAAGACTCAAGTAGTTTTACTAGACTCGACTCGGCCAAGTTCGATCACACAAAGGCTCCTATGGTCGTAAGGCTCTGATTACCAACTTGTAACGACTAAGATGCGGCCCTTTCCTATTTTGGGGGCGAGGCCTCAAAAGGGAAAGGGGCTCATCTAAACTTTCGCAAGCGAGATAATCATAACATTACATAACTAAAAGAGTGACAAGTAGGGCATACACTTGCCATCTGATAAGAGTATAACATTAAGCTCACAGACACACATTATTCAGAGCATAGTTTAGTCCTGCTACAGACAACATGAAACAAGTAAAACTATGAAATACCGCATGCTGGCCCCACGATCACGACCACAGCCTCAGTCCTCCGGGTAGTTCACGTATAGTCTGCCAGAGTCCTCATCGAACTCCCACTTCAGCTGGCTGTCATCATGATCTCCTGCGTTAGGCGTACGTGTACCTGTTGGTGTTCGCAGTAATCTGTGAGCCACGGGGACTCAACAATCGAATGACCTTGGTATCGAGTCTAGCCAAGTTAATGGGTGAGGAAGGTTAAGTGTATGAGTTTGCAGCAACCTAAGCATGTATGGTGGCTACCTTACGATGATCAGAGTAACATATGGTGGTCTACGCAAGCGATCGAAGACTTGATTGATCACTAAGTGATCTTGAACACCTACTTACGGCTGACATATCCCCACCGTGTTTTTGATCAAAGAACGATCTCCGAAAGAGACAGTCACGGTTACGCACACAGTTGGCAGTTTTTATTAGAGTCACTTTAAGTTGTCTAGAACCGGATGTTAACAAAATATTCACACCTGCCACATAACCGCGGGAACGTATCTCTAAGAATAACAAAGCTAGAAACCGTGTCAAGGTCACGGTCATCTTGCGTGTGATGTCTTCATCTTGGAACTGCTCTTGTTCTTCCTGCACGTACTCTCCAGAATCCATGTACTCGCTCTCTGTTCCCGATGCTACCCAAGATAAGATAACAGCCAATGAACACTGACAAAACATAATGCAACAATCAATATGATGCATGTGTGAAGAAGAAGCATGCATCACTATTCTAGTCACTTTCATATACATTAGTGGAGTTAATTGAATTCCGGACATAACCTCATATTAATTTATCCCGACATGCATGAACATGGCATGAACATGTGCATAACGAGAAAACAGTGCAAAAATAATATAAAGAACGTAATGAACGGAGTCACGGACCAACCGAAAACTACAAAACAAGTTACAAAGGCCTACGGGTCAAAACAACCACAAACACACACTAATGGCACTCACTGGTGTAACCAGGTTGCCACATACTCAAGCAACAAGCTATAAGTGAAATGGTGCTTGGGATCACACCACACCAACAACCAATACTCACCCAAGCTCTAAAATCACATAAGCATACAATCTGTTTTCCACAACAACATAGCAGTTTGTCTCCAAGATCTACAGTAGCTACAACACTCTAAATAAATCAAACAAGGCATGAATCTGAAGCCATCCAAAAGCAGTACAACCCTGGACAAGAAGCTAAGGTAAAGGAATCATCCATGAGAAGATCTATAGCCACTAACTTGCACAAAATATCACAGATTGGGACTTACTGAAAATTACAGATTTTCACCAGTTGCTTATGTTGTGAAGCATTTTGGCAGCCTCCAAAATAATATCTACAGGAGGTGTATAAGCATGAAATTTAACAGGGAGCTAAACAAACATAAAATATCAAAAACATTACTTTTTTGCATGGGATAATTCTCAACAGAGGAGCAAATACACCCAAGACAACAGGGGAAGAAATTAACTCCAGATTCCCAGACTTAGTGAAATTATCAAGGTTTCACAAATCTGTCAGATTCAGCCAAGTACCCACTTTGATAGGGCACAATAGGTTCATACAAGAACCTAAGAACTAAATAAATGTCCCATGCTGTAGAGGGGTTCACCCACTACCACTCCATCAAGGGATCATCCCCAAAGGATCAAAGCAACACCTAATGTAAAGCTCTAAACATGGCATCACTTCAGAAAGTAACAGATTTATAAAGTTGCTCTAAAGTGAAATCTGATGGCACCAATGGATTCCTGGGATGATTCTACCCCAAAACTCATATGAATACATAGGTACTTGCATTTAACAATAAAACACAAAGCTAGCTCAAAAATATCACAAAGATTCCTATAAGCTACAAGTGTCTTATTGTCACATTTAGAAGCCATGCTATTTGGTAACATCTACACATGCACACTCACTAAGACAAGTTCAACCTATCTAGGCAAAGCATGGAACCATCAACAAGGTTACACTAACATGGAGAAATGTGTTCATCCACAGACACACACATGTGCACACACGTACACATGCACATGCATATGTGGACTCACACCACACCACCTTCACCTACACATGCACACACACAAGGAATTACTCACCCACATACACACATAGAAGAATCACCCATCCCACTATATGTGGAGATGCACACATGTATGCGATTGTGCACACTTGCACGAGTGTGTGTGTGTGCAAACACATACACACATCCACACACATCTCCATCTAGACACACGTACACACGTACACACACTACAATCCCTAGGCATCAGGAGAAAAGACAAACAACAAGCAAAAACCCCTGGCAGTAAAATGAAACAAATCAAAATAAAAGAAAAACGGAAAAATAAAATAAAGGGGGGGGGGATGTGGGATCGAACCCACAACCTGTCGGTTGCACCCCCAAAGCTACACCACTACGCTATGCGCTCGAAGCTTAACAGAGAGGGCCTACAGAGAAGGTAACCCACCTCTCTGGCGCTGCACAGGAAAAACAAGGAAAAGAAAAGAGCGCCAGGGGGGATCGAACCCGCGTTGCTAAGATGGAACGCGGCTCGGTTGCCACTTCGCTAGTCGATCGGATCTGAATGGAGAGATTGGTGTTGCTCTTTTGACCAGCCCCCTCTGCTCTACCTGCAACTACGCGGCCGGAACAAAGGAACCGCTCCGGTGAAGCTCCGGTGACATGCTCGTCGCGACAATACTTGGCGCTTGACGCGGGATCCCTGGGGAACTCATTCCCCGGCCCAGATCGGCGGGAGGGAGCCCGCAACGATGGATGGCCGGCGCAGCCTCTTTCTGTCACGGCTGTGACAACAAGGCGGCCAGTTCACCTATGGCGCTACTATGGGAGAAGGAAGAGGGGAAAAGAGACTGCGTGCTCACCCTGGGCTCACACGTAGTCGTCGCAGGGGGAAGAAGGGTTGGGGAAGATGCCGGAGCCGAAGCAGGTTGACCACGGGCGGAGCAGCACGACGGCGACGTTCGCGAGGATGTAGCCGTCTCCGTGGAGGATCTCCGAGGCTCCTAGCGCCGGGAAGGGAACGGGGGGAGCCTCCATGAGCCGCTGGACATGCTTGCCGACGCCGGAGACGACGGCAACACGGAGGGAGACGACGGCGAACTACTCTCTTTCTCGGGACAACTCTCTGTAACCTACAGAGACTTACCTGGGAGGGAGAGAGATGGAGGAGGAGGAGGAAGAGAGTGGCGGCGCGATGGCGAATAGGGGGAAACCCTATCGGGCACGCACGCGAGGGGTAACTAAATAGGGGAAGGAAGGGACGGTAGACGGCGTTGCGCGACCTCCCTCTCTCTCTGAACTCTGACGGAAAGCAACGCGAGGGAGACGACGTCAGAAGGAGGAAGAAGGAAAGTGGAAAGGGCCGCGCGAGAGAGAAAATAGAGATGGGCCTAGGTGGAGAGGAGGGAGCCGACCCACCTAGGCTTCTCTAGCGCCGGTTAAGGAGGGGAAAGAAAAGGTTTTCTTTTTTAATAAAGTTCAAACCTAAAATTTAAACAGAGGCAAACAAAAGGGATTTGAAAAAATAAAAATAGATAGGGCATGAGGGAATTATGCCCTATTTAATAAAAATATAGACCAAAGTTTTGGACAAAAATAAAATACACCTAAAACAGGAATTTAAATGCTGTTTGTTTTTAAAATTCTCATTAACCAAAGCCCAATCTAACATTGAGAGTAACCCCCTCAACCACAAATAAAATCTCTAATTGATTAACAATTTTAAAACAGGACCAAGCAAAGTCTAACACACAAGTTAAAATAATCAAAGGGGGAAGGGTTTTTAGCATTGTTTCGAAAATACCATTGTTTGCAAAAACCACATACAACACACACACTTATATTCACACTAGCACTCCCATGGTGGATCAACCACTAGCAACACAATAATGGAATGCCAAGAATGCAAATGAATATCATCATGCAAAATGATGACATAAAATGAAGCCACATGAAATGATAAACTCTATATAGCATCCACACATGAACAACCATGTCTCCACAAAATAGGAAAGGAGTACAAATATGGAAAGGAATACATCTGGACTGTTACATGAAACCTCTATGAATGAAGAACCGACAAAAAATCCAACATCTAAAAGATCATAGAAGATGCACATGAACTCCGTTTTCGATGAACTCAAGCTTGTCATAAAGATGACCATATGCTCTAAAACTCACAAAGAGAAACACCAAACAAGAACCAAGAAATATGATGCAAGGATGCAAATGGTTTGAGCTTTCAATGAATGATACAATCAAGCTACTCACTTGAGAGCCCCCCGTGACAGTACGACAATCTATCCTAAAATAGAAAACCTATCAAGGGTAAACCTATACCTTGCACATAGTCCACTTTAGCTAGATTATGAAGATCTCGACTTCTCAAGATGTACCACCTTTATTGATTGCGTTGCCTTGATTAAGACTAGTTGATTTCTCCCCCATGACATCTTCACAAGTCAATTGACACCACAATGGACGGCAAGCTTCAAGCATGATATCTTCGTGATGCTCCTCTTAAACTTGCACACCACAATCTTGATGGCGATCACCACTTGACGTCATCCTCCATGGGTTGTATGAGATCCTCCTCTGGACTCAAGCCCATGGAAATACACCTAACCCCACATAGGACTCTCACGAAGACCATGGGTTAGTACACAAAGCGTAATGGACAATGCTTACCATACCATGGGATCACTTGATCCCTCTCGGTATATCTTGTACGCTTTGTGTGTTGATCAACTTCATTCACTCTTTGACTTAGTCTTGATCAACCTTGTGTATTTATGACCATTCTTTGGATAATACCTTGAGTACCACCTTGGTCATCATCTAAACTCCTCGAAACCAACAGATGGACTTAAAGAAGTGCCTATGGACAAATCCGTCGAATATAGCTTAAGGCAACCATTAGTCCATATGGATTGTCATCAATTACCAAAACCGCATACAGAGAAATATGCTCTAACAATCTCCACCATTTTGGTAATTGATGACAATCACTACAAGAGAGTTTATATAAAGAAATAAGCATAACCAAACGTACACATACAAAGCAATAATGCATGCGTACAAGATGTAAATGCTTAAGCAATAAAAGCAAAACCATCTAAACATCTCCAAACTAAACTCTCTAAACTTCTCCCCATTGCCATCCATTATCGAAATGGACGAAAAGTTTAGAAAGCATATATAGTAGGTGGACCTTCAAAAACTGTGTACTTCTCAACAAATGAGTGCAAAGAAATACACATATACAATGATAAGTAGTTGGAGGAAAGCGAACTATATCGAGGACCCAAATATTGCAAAAAGGAACGTATGGCACAAAGACATACAAAATAGAGAGGCAAGAAATCAAAAGATACCAATAGAAACAAACAATCACATGGTCCTTTGAACCACATGAATAAAAGATATTATGATATGGGCAAATGAGTGTTTTATCAAAACTAGAGAAGCTCCCCATGATTTGTGCACTAATAATATATTTTTTGTATTGGATACAAGTGCACAAAATAGGATCATTGCTCCCCCAAAATTAAAAAAAAACACAACAAGTGCAAGCAAGTAGATAAGACAATAAGCATATCACTTGCACAAAACATATGGTTGAGCAACATGTAAAAGAGGCAACTTAAGAATTGGCTCAACCAAAATGATGTGTGTGAGTCATGGCAAAGCACTTGAGAAGACTAAGATAAGGATGAGCATT
This sequence comes from Hordeum vulgare subsp. vulgare, assembly GCF_904849725.1. Lineage (NCBI taxonomy): Eukaryota > Viridiplantae > Streptophyta > Magnoliopsida > Poales > Poaceae > Hordeum > Hordeum vulgare. The sequence continues at coordinate 350,176,129 of NC_058524.1, read as the reverse complement.
ACTCATCAACATAGTCTTGATGAAATGAGACACAAAGTGCAAGACATATCCTTCCCACACACACACTACTAGCAAATGGGTTCACAAGCTTAGTAATAAACAAATTAAGGACCAATGCTCATGAAAATCCATGGTGAATATAGGAAATAATAACCTTGTCAAGAGGAGGGCTACCAATTGAAATGGCAAAACCCTCGTCAAGATAAGCATGAGGAAAAATAATCTTCGCAACCAAAGGGTGCATCAAGATGCAAGGATATAAGATCCGCACTCAAGACAAATCCTTCCACGAAACCACAAAAAACTAAAAAAGGAAAATGGAACGGTGGACGTGAAAGAAAAGAGGATATCAATTAGAGATGTAACTTCTCTTATGTGTAAAAGATTCTAGGTAGAAGAAAATCATGATGATATATATCCACAAATAAGGATGTACACACAAAATTTTTACAAGAAGGAATGAAAAAGATATCCTAAAGGAAGTCATAAACATATGTAGGATCGAAAATATGTCTAGAGGGGGAGGAGGGTGATTAGACTACATGACAAGATAAAAATTTAGCATTTTCCCAATTTTAGTTGAGAGGCAGCTTTGGCAGTTATAACAAGTCAAATACACCTAAACATGCAGTTCTAAGAGTGTAGCATCGGAATGTAAAACATGCAAGTGTAAAGTAAAGGAGTAAGGTAGGTAGATCAAACCCATGAGGTTGACACGACGATTTTTCACATGGTTTCGATATGTGGCGCTATCGTACGTTCATGTTAGTGGAGACTTCAACCCACGGAGGGTAACGAATGCGAGAGTCCACGGAGGGCTCTACCCACAAGGGGTCCACGAAGAAGCGGCCTTGTCTATTCCACCATGGTTTTTGTCCATGAAGGACTAGCCTTACTCACAGTAGATCTTTAGGAAGTAGGCAATCTCCTTGCCCTTACAAACATCTTGGTTCAATTCCACAACACGAAGTAGGAGGCTCACAAGCGACACCTAACCAATCTAGGAGGCACCACCCTCCAAAAGGTAATAGATGTGGTAGATCAATGAACTCCTTGCTCTTGTGCTTCTAAAGATAGTCTCCTCAACACGAAATCACTCTCTCACAGAATATGCATGGGTAGGAGAGATTGATTTGGTGGAAAGCTGTTTGGGGAGGCTAGAGATCAAGTTTCAAATGGCTTGATTGGAAATCTTGGTCTCAACACATGAGTAGGTGGTTCTCTCTCAGAAAATGGATTTGGCAATGAAGTGTGTGTTCTGAGTGCTTATCCCATGACTGAGGGGTGGGTGAAGGGGTATCTATAGGCAGCACACAAAATCCAACCGTTACACCTAAAGTGGCAAACTTGGTGACACCAATGTCATAAACTCGATGGTATCGATTCACACAAAGGCAGTAACTTTTGAATCTCGGTGGGATTGATATACACAACTCGATAGCACCGAAAAGGTGGCTAACAGTTAGATGGCCCTCAATGGCACCGATACTCAAACTCGGAAATTCCGATTTTGTGTACCGAGGCAATAGAAAGTTGGTCACACCAAACTCGGTAGCACCGATATGAATTCGGTTGCATCGATTTGGTGGGAATGGCTAGGGTTTCAGTCTAAGATCAAACTCGGTGGGTCCGAAGTGTGAAAGTTGGTGACACCGAACTTGAGTATGTGGAGTTGGATAGAATGATTATGTGGGAAAAATGACTCAGTATTTTGGTGGCTAACTTTGAGCACTTGAGAAATCGATTCATTTTACTACCTCACCCCCTTTTAATAGTATTGGCTTTCCTATGGACTCGAAAGTGATTTCTCACAAATATAAAAAGAAGAGTCTTCTAGCTTGAAGCTTAAGCCAATCTTATTCCTTTCTTGCATCGAGGGACATCTCCACATAAGCCTTTAGTCATAACATCGTTTGAACTTTTCTGAAATATACTTGGGAACCATATTGGTCCAAGGATACATATGTTGTGATCAATTATCAAAACCACCCTAGGGAGCAAATGTGCTTTCAATATCCCCCTTTTTGGGAATTTATGAGAACATATAAATCAAAGCTTCGACAAAAGATATAATCAATGGTTAGCATCGACGCTTTGTGAAGTATGTGAGAAGCAAGAGCTCCGCCTAAATTTGTGCATTATTTAAAATTTGCATTTGAATGCAAATGCACAATCGATTAGGAGCATGGGTCACTCTTCCATGTCACATACATCTTGGTGGTGCGCATACAAGATAACAATGAATAGCAATGCAGGTGACACCAACAAGATAAGTGAACGATCATCACATAGATAGCTAAAAGGGTAATAACGTAGCATCAACCAAGCAAAGCGTATGATCAAACACATATAACAGTATAAAGTCATCCAAAAGACCAAAGTTTTAAAACCAAATGATAGCAAATAAAGTCAAAAGCTCTCTATCTCTCAAAGTCTATGATCTATACATTTCTCCCTCTTTGTCAACAAGTTACCAAAAATATCAAAAAGTATAGAACTACTCGTCTCTTTGGGCAGTTGATGACGGAGTCGATAGAAGAGCGTCCATGAAGGCATCTGTTGAGTGTCCTAGAGCTGGAGGAGTGGATAGTGGAGGTGATTGAGCTGGAGATGGTGCTGAAGGTGGTGATGCTTGAGCTGAAGATGTCTGTCTTGTCTCTTGAGCAGGAACAACAGCTGATCTAGACTGAGTGTTGAACTGTGTGGTAGTGAGAGGAGGTGACTCTTCTTCATCATCATATTCATCATCATCATCATCATTTGAGTGTGGGATTTCCAATGAGTCAACTTCATGTTGAAGCTATTTGACTATAGTGGTCAACTGAGTTACCTTCACATCCATGTCTTGAAACCTAGTTTCCACGACTCTCTCAAGGATTTTCTGACTTTGTAGTATCTCCTGGATGTTCTTCTCAATACCTTGGAGAGTGCTATCTAGAAATGCCATTTGCTCAGCTTGAGTTTTGAGTTGTGGAACTGGTGGTAACTCATTCCTAGCAGCCTCAACTTCTGCTGCCTCTGCTGCCATTCTTGCTGCAGCTGAGCTGGGATCATTTTCATCCATCACCATAATATTGTCTTCAAATTCTGGTTGAAGGGGTAGATGGGGACGATCAAGGAGATATGCATGCTTTTCTAACTTGGCATTGATAAGCATCTGAATTTAAGGGGCATATCCACATGATCTTTTCTGATCAGCAACAGTCCTCAGATAGTCTCTACTATCAAGTTCATCACTCTGAATCTAGTGTAGGAGTCCAAATGGTGCAGTAGATTTATGGAGTGTCCTCGAATCATCCTATCATCACCTAATTTAGGCATCAAGGTGTGTCTCAGAATGGTTTTAGTGGTGGGTATCCCTACATCCAAAAAGTATATTGAGCCCATCTTGTGTCTAGCCAAATACTCATGAGGAATTGGCTTGTACATATTTGCGATGGTGTTGTGGCTCATCTTTGCTTCAGAATACACATCCACATCACTCTCTTTCTACTTGGGGACACCAATGATAGTGGCCCACTCATCAATTGTAGACTCATATTTGTGACCATCAGTCATCCAGACCAAAGAACCATCTCTATAGAAATGAACAGTTTAGTAAAATTGCATGATCAGCTCATCATTCCATGGGGCCATCTCTTTTCCAACAAAGTCTTCAGTGTCCACTAGCTCGAAATTTTCTTGGACATGGGGAAAGAAATTTTGTTTTTCTTTGATGTAAGCCGAGTCAACATATCTCATATCACTGACAGCTGGACTCTTGTCATACATGACAGTCTCATAGAAATCTTGTTGTTCCTTGGTGTGAAACCTTGGATCAACAACAGTGCTTCTTCTCACATTATATGGGTCTGCAACTCTCCATTTCCTCAAACCTGCATCTTTCCTCTTCCTCATATCTTCTGTTACTGGGTGAGAAACATTGTGTACTGGCAGGGTTGGTCGGAGATTTCTGGGAATAGATGCATTCTCATCTCCTTCGTCCTCTACAGCAAAGGCACTGGAAGCTGGGCCTTTCTCCTTGGTAGCTACAGGAATATCCTTTGTAGTCTTCCTATGAGCTACAACCTTCTTTGCGTGGGATGGAGGCTTAGGGGCAGATTTCATGGCATCAGCCATGAGCTTCTTCTTCTTAGGAGGAACCGGGATCTCGTGTTCATCAGCATCTTCTTCACGATCCTCATACATGGAAGTCTGTCTCCCAACAACACGAACTACCCTCTTCCTTGCTCTCTTCACACTAGCCTTCTTGGCAAGTTTGTCAGTGGAAAGTGCTGTGCTCTGCCTTGCAGATTCAGGTGCTCTACGATGAGCAGGTCTAGCGTATTCTTTCCTGACAGTCTTCTTAGGAGCCTTAGGAGGAGCTGAAGTTTCCTCCGGCACCAAGTCTGAGTCTTCTTCATCCGAGTTCAGTTTCTTCCTCTACTTGGTGGCTGCCTTGGGCAAGCCATGGGAGCTGTAGGATCCAGTGTCAGAGTCAGTCTTCTCGGGACTAGTGTCTGGGTCCATCTCAACACTTGGTTGTCTCAAATCATTCTCACTATCTTGTGATCCACACATCTTGGCACACAAGCAGAAACCCAGCAGCAAACCAACAAACATGTGAAGTTGATATAGAAAGGCACAAGGGTTGAGCATCACAAAGTTCAGATATTTTCGAAAATTTGAACAAAGAAATCCTAAGTTTTAGCTTTCTGCAGATCACATTTCAGTAGCAACGAGTTTGAATTTTTGGAGTCACCGAGACAAATGAACTTATTTACAGAAACTTGGTCATAACTTCGGTGGCACCGGAAGTGACAACTCGATCTCATCGAGTTCATTCTCAGTAGCCCTAGATTCAAATCGGTGTAAACGATTTTTGCAAATCGGTGGAACCGACATGAGTTATGCGGATGGCTAAACCTAGAAAATTTCTCGTTCGCTGATCTACAAGAACATTTAGTGGAAGGATAGGTTTGCACACGGTGGCTTGTAGATAAAAATTATAATGCACAAGAGATTGACCAAGGGAGCGCAAGAGAAAAGCGGACCTGTACCCTAACTTGGCGACGGTCTGGCTACGGTGGCGACGACCGCCTTTCCCAATGGCGGAGGCGCTCGGGGAGGCAAAGGCGACGACCAGGGGTCCAGGGGCAGCTTAGGGCTTTGAGGCAAAACGGTTTTGACGATCTGAATTAAAGAACCTGTCCGCTGGAATATATACCGATTCACTACCGGTGTCACCGAGATTACGAAATCGGTGTCACCTAGTTCCTCTACTGTCAGTTGACAGGGAAACTTGGTGTAACCGAGTTGGTGATTTCGGTGGTACCGAGATTGAAAACCAGATCAACTTTGGAAATTCGGTGGAACCGATTTTGTGAAGTTGGTCTCACCGAAATTTCAAAGAGGTTTTGGAAGACAGCCTTTGACGATACGGAACTCCGAGTGCACCTTCACACAGAGGGATCGACAAGTGCTTGTTCTAGTTTTGTGATGAAGCATGAATAGAACTTGAGATGAGATAGCATAGATATCTAGAGAAGGTCCTAGGCATTATTGTCCATCAAATTGGAAAAAGATGAATCAAGAGCCAAATAACAACAGTTGGATGTCCTCGAATGAGCAAACACATGCAGACCAACATGCTCAGACAATAAAAATGATAGATAAAACATGGTGAACATGCACAAACATCGTAGCAGCTATCAAGTAGTTGGTTGCTGACAAAGTCATCTATATATGAGCATATTGACTTAGTATCCAAGTAAGAATACTTGATCATAGGTCATACTCATCGTCCAACACAAGTGGGGTTACCACTTTTACATAAGCATTAATGTGTTCATATCCTTAGGAGATGCTTATACTCAAGATTTAGAGTAAAGCCCCCCCTTCATATGACATCCCCCCTAAGGGCTTGTTTGGTTAATCCCCATCACAAGGGATTGGAGAGGATTGGAGGGGATTGTGGTGGATTTTGACTTAGAGGGGATTTAATCCTCCCCAATCCCCTTCAAATCCGTTGCAACTGAACAAAGGTTAAGAGGAATAAACTAACCTTGTGTTTTGTCATAGAAGACTTCAAGTAGGTGAATTAGTGGTGGATGCTCAATGTTGATGAACATCATCTTGAGTTGGGAGCAATCATTATTGTTTCTTACTCTTCTCACCTACATGGGTTAGTCCCAAAGCAAAAGGAGCATATGCAAGAATATCTATGGACATGGAGTGAAACACACATGGGATGATGTCCAAGGATGTATTAATTACCTTGTTCCTTGCTTACCTTAAGGGAATGTGTGACTCCTTGAGCTAATGCATATGGTTGAGGTTGATTGCATATAATTATTGCCAAAGTGGATAATAGTGAATTTCATTGGCGGAGTCACCCCTCAAGAACTTTCTTGTTCTTCCTCTTGGGGATACACATCAAATTGATGGGAATCCTTGGAGTTGGGGTAGCGCTAGATGAGGTAGAGATAGTAGTGTCCTTGGGAATCCAGTTGACCTTGACTTGGGGCTCTTCTTCAAATAGGTCAATGTCATCTTGAAGCTTTCCCTTGCCCTTGTGGTCTTGTGGTAGAAGGCCATCTTGTGAGATTGTTCCTTCGGTAGGAGTAGGATCATACTTCTCCTCTTGGGGAAGAAACATAGGAGTGGGGTATGGAGCTTCTTCCCAATCATATCCGTTGATGTTGAAGTATCCAACACCTTATTTCTTCGGATGTCCTCCTTGCTTGCGCACAATTTCCTCAAATTTCTTACTTCCAACAAGACTCTTGAAGACACCTCTCACTATAATCCCTTTCAATAAATCATTTTCTTGCTCAAGTGTAACTTGGCTAAGAGAATCATTAGTGTTAGAGCATATATCTCCATATGTGGTTTTGGTAATTGATGACAATTCCTATGGACTACTGGTTGCCTTAAGTTATATTTATAGGATTTGTCCATAGGCACTTCTTGAAGTCCATCTGTTGGGTTCAAGGAGTTTATATGATGACCAAGGTGGTATTCAAGGTATTATCCAAAGAATGGGCATAGAGACACAAGGTTGATCAAGATCTCAGACAAAGAGTAAATCAAGATGATCAACACACAAAGCGTACAAGATGTACCGAGAGGGATCAAGTGATCCCATGGTATGGTAAGCATTGTCCATTACGTGTTTGTGTACTAACCCATGGTCTTCGTGAGAGTTCTATGTGGGGGTTAGGTGTGTTTCCATGGGCTTGCGTCAAAGAGAAGATCTCATACAACCCATGAAGTATGACGTCAAGTTGTGATCGTCATCAAGATTGCGATGTGCAAGTTCAAGTGGATCAACACGAAAATATCATGCTTGAAGCTTGCCGTCCATTGTGGTGGCAATGGACTTGTGAAGATATGCTAAAGAGTGGCTCACCCATAGTGAGTATGGGGGAGCAATCAACTAGTCTTCATCAAGCCAACGCAATCAAGAAAGGTGGTCCATCTTGAGGAAGCCAAGATCATCATCATCTAGCTCAAGAGGACGAGGTGCAAGGTATAGGTTTGCCCTTGATAGGTTTTCCATTTAGGATAGATTGTTGTACTATCAAGGGGGGCTCTCAAGTGAGTAGCTTGATCGTATCGTTCGTTGAGAGCTCAAACCATTTGCATCCTTGCATCATACTTCTTGGTTCTTGTTTGGTGTTTCTCTTTGTGAGTTTTAGAGCTTATGGTCATCTTCGTGACAAGCTCGAGTTCATCGAAAACGGAGTCCATATGCATCTACTATGATGTTTTCGATGTTGGAGTTTTTCCCGGTTCTTCATTCATAGATGACTCACATCTCTATATCATTGGCATTTTCATATCTGCATGGTCTTAAGATTTCCAACAAGCTTGGGTTTGCTCGATTCGGAGCTCGTATGCGAAAGTTATGGCTGTTTCAGTGGCAAGCGGTAGTACCGCTGGACCTAGCGGTAGTACCGCTAGAGTTGGCGGTAGTATCACTGGCCCTAGCGGTAGTACCGCTGTCCAGCGGTAGTACCGCCCCTGGCCAGCGGTAGTACCGCTCCAAGTTTTTAGTACCGTCATCTTTGCGGTTGTACTGCGTCGGACCTTTTTGCGAAGACTTTCTTGGCGGTGGTATTGCCTTTGCACTACCAGGGGCCCAGCGGTAGTACCGCTGGGACGAGCGGTAGTACCGCTGGAGTGCGAGCGGTAGTACCGCTAGCTGGCGGTAGTACCGCCCCTGGTCAGCGGTAGTACCGCTGCAGCCAGCGGTAGTACCGCTGGGCTCGGGCTGTAAGTGGGGGTAACGGTCTGATTCCTTCCCCCACTATATAAAGGGGGTCTTCTTCCCCCTTGGCCTCACCTATCCGTTGAGCTCTTGTTCTACCTCCATTGTTGACATTCTTAGAGCTTGCTTACTCTCAATCCCTCCAATAATTCTTGCTTGTTCTTGAGGGAGAAGAGAGAGGAGATCTAGATCCACATCTCCACCAATCACTTTCTCCTCTATGTGAGGGGAACCCCTTGGATCTTGATCTTGGAGTTCTTTGTGAGCTCCTTGTTCTTCCTCTCATATTTCTCCATAGCTTTTGTTGTTGTGGAGGGATTTGAGTGTGAGGGACTTGACCACTTCGTGTGTTCTTGCCATTGCATTAGTTGCATCGGTTTGAGTTCTCCACGGTGATACGTGGAAGTGAAGTTTGAGAAGCTTATTACCTTTGGTACTTAGTACCCTACATATTGTTCTTCGCGGATGCTTTGGCGTCCTAGAAGCTTGGTGCTGTCTCGGAGCTCAATCATTGTGGTGTGAAGCTCCGGGCAAGCGTCGGGGTCTCCAATTAGGTTGTGGAGATTGCACCGAGCAATTTGTACGGGTTCGGTAACCGCCCCCAAGGGTTGCCACGTGTACGGGTTCGGTGACCACCCCCAAGGTTTGCCATTTGTACGGGTTCAGTGACCGCCCTTAAGGGTCCCTTAGTGGAATCACGACATCTTGCATTGTGCGAGGGTGTGAGGAGATTACGGTGGCCTTAGTGGCATCTTGGGGAGCATTGTGCCTCCACACCGCTCTAACGGAGATTAGCATCCGCAAGGGTGTGAACTTTGGGATACATCATCGTCTCCCCGTGCCTCGGTTATCTCTTACCCGAACCCTTTACTTATGCACTTTACTTTGTGATAGACATATGGTTTATTGTAATATATCTTGCTATCACTTAGTTGTTTATCTTGCTTAGCATAAGTTGTTGGTGCACATAGGTGAGCCTAGTTGTTTGTTGGTTTTGTGCTTGACATATTAAACGTTAGTTTTATTCCGCATTTGTTCAAGCCTAAACCTTAATTATTTTAAAACGCCTATTCACCCCCCCTCTAGGCGACATCCACGTCCTTTCAATTAGTGGAATCAAGAGAGCTACTAGCAACAATATTATTGGACTTAGATTTAGCATTGTTGTTACTAGATGAAGAAGCTTTCTTTCCTTTGTTACTAGTGTTCCTAGATTGAACTTGTGGAACAAAGTTAGACAAGAGTAATCGTTTGGCTAGATAATAAGAACTCTTCTTTCGAAGATCATCATTGATCGCTTTTAGGAACTCATGCTTTTGCTCCAAATTAAGCTTCTCAAAGTGTATCCTCTCATGGGTTCTTGCAAGCTCTCTATGATCTTCCAGAGTAGTCTCATGAGCTAACTTAAGAGTTTTTAATACTTGAGTTAGTCATTCAATTTATTTCTTATCATCATCACTCAATTTCTCTTGACTAGCATGATAATTAGCAAGTTCATTTTCATTGCAATCACTAGTTTTATCAAAGATCAAGTTATCTTCTCCTAACAAGTCATCCTCATCACTATTAAAATCAAGATCCTCGGGGTGTGATACCTTGGGGCCTTTAGCCAGGAAGCAGTTTCCGAACCCCTCATTTGGTGAATCAAATAGGTCGTATGGGTTGGAGGAAACAAGTGCACTGCCAGCAACACCTTCATCTTGACTATAGTCGGAGTTGGAGTGATAACTTCTCTCGGAGTGGTGGTCAGACTCGGAGCCAAAAACCCATTCACCAACATGAGCTTGATGTCTTCTTCTTGAGATGCTCTTGGTGTATTTGTCCTTCTTCTCCGATTCCTTGCCTCTGTGTGAGTCTCTTCGTTCATAACGATCTTCTCTACTGCTTCTCTCTGTGTGAGGTGACTCATCTTTTGAGCTTCGTCTTCTAGGTGACTATTCTCTTCATTTGTAGGGAGCCGAGCACTCATTGGAGTAGTGTCCGGGCTTCCCACAATTGTAGCAGTTTCTGTCATGACTGGACGAACGCTTCTAATCATGTCTTGTCCTTGAGCTTCTCTCTTTGCCTCTACTCTTGGAGAACTTATTGAATTTTCTGACCATGAGGCTTATCTCTTCATGAGTGACAAGATTGTCCTTTGAAGTAGCGGGAGCATCACATGAAGCTTTGTAAGCACCGCTTGACTTGTTGTGCAGCTCCTCTTTGTCCTTGAGTGACATATCATGAGCAACAATCCTACCAATGACTTCAGTTGGCTTGAGATCTTTGTAGTTTGGCATCATTTGGATCAATGTGCACACGGTGTCATACTTTCCATCAAGAGCTGTAAGTATCTTCTTGATGATGAATTTTTTGGTCATCGCTTCACTTCCTAAGCCGGTAATCTCATTAGTGATGAGAGCTAGCCTAGAGTACATTTCAGCGACACCTTCACCATCCTTCATCTTGGACATGTCAAGCTGACTTTGAAGCACATCCAACTTAGATTCTTTGAAAAAAACAGTACCTTCGTGCATATCGATCAAAGTATCCGAAATTTCTTTTGAATTATCAAGACGACTGATTTTGTTGAATTCCTCGGGGCATAGATAGTTGAAGATGATTTCGTAGGTTTGAGCATTGAGTTGCAACATCTTTCAGTTCATCAGTTGGCGCATCACGATCAGGTGCATGCCCTTCTCCAAAGAAGTTACCTTGCACACCAACAAGAATAACAACCCAAACATGAGGATTAAAACCAAGAATATGCATTTTCATCTCATTCTTCCAACTAGCAAAATTAGTGCCATCGAAATATGGACCTCTACGGTGATAATTTCCCTCACTAGACGCCATACTCTCCTAGGTTGTGAAACCAATGCAATGGAAACCTGTCTCTAATACCACTTGTAGGATCGTAAGTATGTCTAGAGGGGGGGGGGGTGATTAGACTACTTGAAAAGATAAAAATTTAGCCTTTTCCCAATTTTAGTTGAGAGGCAGCTTTCGCAGTTATAGCAAGTCAAGTATACCCTAGACATGCAGTTCTAAGAGTGTAGCAGCGGAATGTAAAACATGCAAGTGTAAAGTAAAGATGTAAGGTAGGGAGATCAAATGCATGAGGTTGACACGTCGATTTTTCGCATGGTTCCGACAGGTGGCGCTATTGTACGTCCATGTTAGTGGAGACATCAACCCACGATGGGTAACGACTGCGAGAGTCCACGGAAGGCTCCACCCACAAGGGGTCCAAGAAGACGAGACCTTGTGTATTCCACCATGGCTTCCGCCCACGAAGGAATAGCCTTACTCAAGGTACATCTTCACGAAGTAGGCGATCTCCTTGCCCTTACAAACATCTTGGTTCAACTCCACAACACGAAGTAGGAGGCTCACAAGCGACACCTAACCAATCTAGGAGGCACCACCCTCCAAAAGGTAATAGATTTGGTAGATCAATGAACTCCTTGCTCTTGTGCTTCTAAAGATAGTCTCCTCAACACAAAATCACTCTCTCACAGAATATGCGTGGGTAGGAGAGATTGATTTGGTGGAAAGCTGTTTGGGGAGGCTAGAGATCAAGTTTCAAATGGTTGGATTGGAATATCTTGGTCTCAACACATGAGTAGGTGGTTCTCTCTTAGAAAATGGATTTGGTAATGAAGTGTGTGTTCTGAGTGTTTCTCCCACGAGTGAGAGGTGGGTGAAGGGGTATATATAGGCAGCACACAAAATCCAACCGTTACACCTAAAGTGGCAAACTCGGTGACACCGAAGTCATAAACTCGGTGGTACCGACTCACACAAAGGCAGTAACTTTTGAATATCGGTGGGACCAATATACACAACTCGGTGGCACCGAAAAGGTGGCTAACGGTCAGATGGCCAAACTCGATGGCATCGACACTCAAATCGGAAATTACGATTTTGTGTACCGGGCCAACATAAAGTTGGTCACATTGAACTCGTAGCACCTACATGAATGCGGTTACACCGATTTTGTGGGAATGGCTAGGGTTTTTGTGTGAGGTCAAACTCGGTGGGTCCGAAGTGTGAAAGTTGGTGACACCGATTTTGAGTATGTGGAATTGGACGGAATGATTATGTGGGAAAAATGACTCAATATTTTGGTGGCTAACTTTGAGCACTTGAGTAATCAGTTCATTTTACTACATCACCCCCTTTTAATAGTATTGGCTTTCCTATGGACTCAAAAGTGATTTCTCACAAATATAAAATGAAGAGTCTTCTAGCTTGAAGCTTGAGCCAATTTATTCCTTTCTTGCATCAAGGGGCATCTCCACATAAGCCTTTAGCCATAACACCTTTTGAACTTTTCTGAAATATACTTGGAAAACCATATTAGTCCAATGATGGATATGTTGTGATAAATTATCAATACCACCCTGGGGAGCATTTGTGCTTTCAACATACCAACAAGATCTTTGCTTGAAAGCATAAAACATGACCTAATGTTTTCTTATTGTACATAAATGAACTTCCAACTCATGATCATCAAAGAAATCACAATTAGCAATAAGACATCATCGTTGGGATGCTTTGAGAATGGAAACAAGTACCACAAGAACGAATCAAGGAATTCATGCCATGATGCAACCTACAAAAGGTTGAATGCAAGAAATGCACGCATGAAGTAGATAATTGTTACCGAGAAAACATTCGATTGATGTAGTAGATAATTGTTCATTGATCATCCTAATTTGGCTCCAATAAGCACATGGTGTCAACACCTTTCTTATAGGTTAGCCAAACATCCGATGCATCTACAATTGTTCCTAGAACAACAACACAAAAACTGGTGCCCAAACTCATTGCGACCAAAGAGTTAGATAACAAGCAATACATAGGACAAATTCCACATGAATATGTGCATATGGATATGAAATTGAATTTCATGCACACTTTAGCCAATTTATGACAAGGTGGAGTTTCCCCTATATATCGGGTCAAAGAAAGCAAGCATGCAAAAGAAACTATATATAGTAAATATGAATACTCAAGGATTTCAAAAATCAAATCAACACATAGTTGAGAGGACACCAAAAGACGAGGTATCAATTTAGAATAAAATACCAAACGAAAAATTATCACTTTAAGGATACCAACTAAAAGATACAACAAGGAATGAGATATCCATTGGCACATGCATAAAAGGAAACAAGATACCAATTGAAGGAAAACAAACACGTGGTATCTAGTTTCCAAAAGAGATCTAGGTTCCAAACAAACCGAACCCTCGACAAATTTTCATGATGGCACAAAGCACCATAAAGAGAAATACTTTCCTCCCACCAACACACGCTTGATGGGGATCAAAAGATTTTATGATAAACGCATAACGAGGGTGTTCTAAAGGAAATAGGATAGCTCCCCCAAGAGATGTGCATTATATAGAATTTGCATTTAAATACAAAGTGCACAAGATGGGATCATCACTTTATCTATATCAATAGAAACACTTGACATGTTCAAAAATATCCACAAGAGGCAAGGAAGACAAATGCTACATAAAATCCAATGTAAAGATGACTGACAATTTGTACCACATGAGGGGAATACCAATTGTCAAAGGACAAGAAGTATTTGAAAATAATTACCATTGGTAGATTGAAAATATATCCAACATGATCTTTACTCCTAAAACACAAGCATATGACACTTGTAGAGCTAGCATGCCACCTAGGAACAAGATAATTTACAATATCAACACTAAGTGGCAATATCTCAAATATACACATTTTCTAGGATTTTAATATGCACATAACATATTACTCCCCCATAATGTGATAACATCAACATTATTAACAAGTGGAAAATGAAAACCAACAAGATATTATGAATGGACCATTTAGAATTTGAATTTCTCATGAGTAAGACATGCCACATAGAGACTGGATAATCTTGAAATATCAACACTAAGCGGTATTCCTCATGTACACACATATTTAGGATCATGAAGTCAACTAAGCACATCACTCCCCCAAAATGGGATAATCCATTAATCTCCCACGAGAGCCAACAAAGATACAAACAAGATGCAAAAAGGCTCAACACACGATTCACAAGTACATGATGTGCAAACCAATATACACATTCTTGATTACTCAAGATAAGCAAGTTGAAAGCACAACATATACAGACACATGCAAGGTACAAAACCACAACATGCAAAGGGGCAAGTAACTAACAATGTAAATAGTTTAAGTACAAGTTACCGTAAGGAGGCACATTGGATATAAGATAGAAACTCGATAATACAAATGACTTGGCTTGAGATAATATGAATGATGAAGGTCCCCTAATTCTTCATGATGTAGCCAAATCTCCAATGTCCTCCAACATCACCTATTTATAAAGTTTGAGCTTGTTGGTCCCCAACCAAGTTGGGTCCTAAGAGGTTAGTCACAATAGGCTTGGCAACCCAAATGGTAATTTTCTTGACACCACTTTGAGTCCCAACAAACTTGGAAAACACATTGCCAACCTTATCCTTCACAAGAGAATAGATATCATCAATAATGATTGGGTTGGATAAGTTAGCTCTCATGCAAGAAGAAGCGGAGTGACCCTTCTCACGACATAAGTAGCAACATCAATCCTTTACTTTCTTCCCAATTGATTTCTCAACTTGAGGAGTGTCGACTTGCATCATATTGGGAAGAGGACTTTCTTCAACTTGTAGCCGAGTATGTGATTGAACTTGTGGCCGCTTCCCTTGTTGCTTGTGACTATGGGGCTTCTTCTTTAATGGACAAGATCTAACATGGTGCCCTTCAATTTTGCGCTTGAAGCAAACAATCTTGGCCAAGTTCTTGACTTGTTATTGGCCCTTCTTCTTGAAGCTTTTGGATTTCTTCTTCTTGTTGGAGTTGAATCCAAGTCCACCTTTGTCATTTGGAGATTTTTTGCCCACACAAGTTATTGTTTAGTGTGGACATCCCTTGATGACTCTTTTCCAAGTCTTTCTTTAAGGAAGTGACTTGGGCCTTGAGCTCTTCGATTTACTCTACATGGTTAGTATCAACACAAGTACTAGAGGAACTATAAGCATCATTGTTAGAGCAACAAGGCAAGGAAACTAATTCATCACAAGATGTAGCAACATTATGTGTAGATGAATTATGAGGACTAGCACATGGCAAGATAGCATTTTGACTAGAAGTAGTGCTAATGTCCACATGAGACTCACTTGATATTACCTTGGTAGTAATAACCTCATTAGCTAGCTTTAGCACATTATGGGATACTAGAAGATCACCATGAGGGCTTGTGAGCATTACATGACTTTCTTCCATTTTCCCATAATTGCTAGATAGCAACTCAAGTTGAGCCCTTAGCTCAGCATTGTCCTTTAATATGGATGCTTCGCAAGCAATAGAGTTAGTAGCACAAGCATCATCATTAACAACAAGAGGAGAAGGCAACTTGGCAAGCTCTTTAGCATATGAAGCTTCAAGTTCAGCATGAGACTCGGTGAGTTCGATGAGCGAACTCTTAATAGCCCTTGAGCCATTTTCGAGGTGCTCATAGTCCTCAAGGAGTTTAGCATGTGCAACTTCAAGCTTATCAATTTTAGTTCTAAAATCATTAACCACCTCGAGAGTTCTATCATGGGATTCCTTTAATCTAGATAATTCGAGAGCAAAGGTCCCCTCAAGAGATTCCTTGGTGGCATGTTAATTTTCAAGAGCTTGAGATAGCTCCGCGATCTCATTAGCATAATCACGTCCATGACCTTCCATTGTCTCAATGGTGGCCTCATGCTCCTCGAGATGAGCTTCCAACTCCTCAATATATTTCCTGCCCTCGATGGCAATAGACATGATTTCCATGAAGTTGGAACTAGCAATATTATTCTTCTCAAGAGCTTTAAAAATCATTTCAACCTTAATTTTTAAGGATGCAATATTATCACTCTCTTCATCATTATCCTCATCCTCATTATCATCATCATCATCATCATCAAGATATATATTGGGATTCAAGGTAGGGGAAACCTTAGAAGCCTTATCCATAAGACAAAAGTGAGAAACAATAGATGATGATGAAGGATCCCTTGAAGCGTCATTCGAGGCCACATCTTGTGTCACACCCTGTTTTCACTATCACTTTTTCTGTAATTCAAAAATCCGAGTTGATTAAAACTTCTTCAAAACTAATGTTGTGAGTGCCATGATTGTCATTGTTTGCTTGTATGCTTGGTTGTGTGATAGCAAAAACCATATTTCTCCTAACCTAATTATTTTCAAAACCCCTTTTCTTAATTATGCTTAAATTCAAACCCTGCTTTGGGTTGCGCTACAAGTCTTTGATTGCAATAAGTGCTCTTACCGAAAGTTGGTGATTTGGGTCTAACACCATTTTAGTTCACCAAAACCATCAACTAATTATTTTATGAATTATTTTCCTATTTTATTTGCATGTCCATGGAAAAATACTTTTCTGCCTTAGAAAAATCTAACAAAATTTGGAGATACTCACAAGGACTTATATTTTCCATACATAAGATTTTCAACCCCTATTTATATTATAAATGTTTGAGTAAAACCCTGAAAACCTATTCTGTCTGTTTTGACCTTTTGAAATATTTCCAAAGGAAATATTCACAATAAATTCCTAGAAAATTCGAGTGGTCTCCCTAAGTCATATTTGGTGCCCATATAAAGTTTCACCTTGATCCAAGGTGGTTAAGGTCACCAAATAATTCCAAAACCCCTTCTGCTTAGTATGAAGTTAGAGCAACTCTACATAGCAAAGTTTATCCAATGGAGCAGAAACTCTGCAGGAGTGCCTAATACCTCAAATGAGGCCTCCATGCCAAAAAATGGGATTTGTGGGACTTGAGTTTCCCACACTCCCTGTGGAAGGAACAGATCTGGTCATTTAGGGAAGTTTTCAAGTTTACAAAGCTAAACTTGTCCAATGGAGCTCAAACTTGGTGGAGCCCCATATTTTAGCACCAAACCCACTCCTGTTAAGTTGCATAGCCAGTGGTGGGGTGCAACCACCCCAAACCAGTGTGGAGCACGTTATGACAGTTGGGTAAAACCCCTCCTAACCCCAGCTAAACCCAATCACTTTCCCCCAAACTCATAGATTAGGTGGCTGACATCAGTGCCTAACTCGAGTCAAGTGGCCCCTCTCTGGTTCAGAGTAGATAATCCAAAATCTTCAATTTGAGCTTCAGCCCAAGGCTGACAGCACCTGTTTCCCTCTCTTCCATTGACCAGTCGAAGCTCCCATGAGACTCCAACACCTAGGCATCGCCAAGCTAGTGCCCAGGACACGCTAGCCATGTCCAAGGGAGCTCGGAGCGCGCCAGCATGCCGTGGCATGCCAAAGCTGCGCTCTGGGCGCACTACAGAGAGCAACCGAGGTGGGGGCGACCTCCCACGGCCAGATCAAGCCTCCCCACGGTGCCTCTCCTCTCCCCCGTCAGCCCCTCTGCATCAGGAAGCCCTCAGGGCCCCTCCTTTCCAGCGCTAAGATCCGGTGTGATGCGTGCTCGCGTGCACCAGAAGCGGCCAGAGGAGGGTGGCCACGAATGCGCGCCACTCCTCTCTCCCTCTCTCTCGAAGTGAGTCCTGGAGGTCCAAAACCACGCCCTGACACCGTGGTTTCGACCCCATCCACTCTCTATACCCCCATGCACGCCACGGTGGACCACCGGCGCTCCTGAGTCGGCTCACCGTCGCGGGCCTATATATAGCCTCTCCCCTCACTCGAGAACCCCTCACCCCACCTCATCGAGACCTCAATCACCTCCCTAGCCGCCCCATTGAGCAACCAGAACCCTGGTGGTTGAGACCAACCGAGGCCCCTCCGCCTCAGAGCTCCGGTCGATCTCCGGCTACAAGCCGGTTCTCGTGTCCCTCTGCCCACCAGAGCACTCCCTGTGACCCTCGGAAGCTTTCCCCTCTCTTCCCCAAGCGAATCCGTGCCCGTAGCTGCCACCTCCACCTTCACCCGAATCCCCTCCGTCGTGACAACCTCGTCACCGGTGAACCAGAGCTCCTCCATCGTCAACTTGACCACCAGCACATAGGCGATGACGAGCCGGACCCATTCCTGCTGTTGTTAGGGCCCGAGGACGTCGGTAGCCACACCGGCGTGCTCCTCCTCTGGCCAGAGGTAGGAGACGACCCCAACAGGTGTGCCCCACCTGTCGGTGGCCCATCTCTCTCTCCCTCGCTGCCCACAGCCACTGACCGCAGGGGCCCGCACGTCAGGTTCAAATCTTACGGCGCGCGCTTGGGCACGCTGTTTGGCTGGCCACTGGGTCGGCCCACTCCGAGTACAAGCCAGGTCGGAGATGTAGCCCCTTTTCTTTTTTATTTAAACCCTGGTTTTAAATGATTTTTGTAAAAAGATTTATCTAGTGAAAAATTGTAATTCTTCCACTGATATTTTTCTAAAAATGTGTAGTATTTAACAGAACCCTTGGATGAATTTTTGCAACAACTATTCTGTTTTATAATAATAAAAAGGGATAATTTGGAATAGTTTTGCTTCTGTTAAATTGATTTTAAAAATATTCTTTCACCAAAACCAGAGACAAATATTTTTAAAATAAAAAGGTGGATTTATCAGAATTAAACAACATTTTTAAAGTGACTTTGTGAACTATTTTGGAGTGAGCTATTTATTGCTTTTTATTTAAAATGACGATAGAAAACCCGTGTGACGAAGGAGTTGGACTTGAAGACCCCGAAGACCCTGGATACCTAGTAGACCAAGGCAAGCAGCCCTTTGACCATGTCTGAGCATATGTTATGTTGCATGCTAGTTAAGCAAATATTTCTGTTGCATGTGATCATAAGTATCGGTAAATCATTGAAGTGATATTATCGATGGCTCCTCCGGAGCACTTGCATTTTGAGCATGATCCTACTACCTACGAGGGTCACGCTAATATCACGTTGACAAGTAGAGCTAAGCATAGTAGTATGAGCATGATGATGGTATAAATCGAAAGTTTCTGAAAACCCCGTCGGCTGGCACTAATGCCCGAGGGTGATGATGAGTTAGGTGGCCACTTTTGGTGAAGTGGTGCACCGGGTATTTTGTGTGAGTGGTTTCGGAAATGGGGTTATATTTATGATGTGTCGACCGTCCCAACCTTACATGTACGACCATGTTACCCCTTTATGGGACAGGGCTTTGTTGATTACTCTGGTCGGTGCTAGCAAAGAGCCACATTACTAGTGGCGGGAGTGATGTGTGGTCACTCTCGTGATGGGGTCATGCCAGGTAGGGCGTCTATGTCGTTTTTACGTGTTCCAGGAACACTGTTGGTCCCCGCATGGTTGATACTGTCCAGAGTCGGTGCTCGTAAGACGTACAACATGTGGGCTGGGTACCAATCGAGTGGACCTCTTTGTCTAGTATCGTCAGGGGAAAGGCATTGATCGAGTACTTACCTCGGGTATGTTATATACCGTGAGTCGTGGATGAGACGGAAGTTTCCCGGATCTCGTGGTTCTAGCGTACTACCTCTGCAGAGTGTAAAATTATTCGAAGAGCCGTGTCCACGGTCAAGGACAGTTGGGTGCTGCTGCTTAAACTACGTCAAGTTGTTTCCGCATAAACCAAGTGTGAGTGTGTGGTAAATAATGTTAATATGAAACAATTGATATGACCAAGTTTGATGACTTGGCATATAGGGTGAACCCGGAGTGTTCATCCCTTGACAAATATGTTGATATCTGTAACCTGTTCTTCAAATCAACATTTAGCTTATGTTGCACATCCACGATCATGTTTATTTACAACCGAGATGTTATCCACCAAAGATGCATATTACCTGTTATCCTATCCATTGCATTGTTCATATCATGGGCTGTTTGCGAGTACATTCAAAAGTACTCATTGGCTTGCCACTAGTTATATTATTGACCAGACATGGAAGGACTGGAGTTTGGAGAAGAGTACGTCTTCGGAGACGGCCCTGCGAGCTAGGACGCTTCCCAGTCAGAATGTCTGTTGGTATAGGCTGATGGCATGGGCACCCGCTTAGCCCTAAGATTTCCGCTACTAGTTGTATCAGTGTGATTTGGCCTTATAGGCTCTACCTTGTTAACTTGACCATTCGGTCATGTGTTGTAATAATTCGGTACTTGGATGTAAGACTCTTAATATTCAGTATTTGTGTGTTCGGTGAGCATTGATCTCTGGGATCTCTGATCACGTTCATTCGGCGATCTCGACTCGTAAGTCGGGATCCCCACAGAGCTAGTATAAGAGCCATCCTGACTATAGGAAGCCTTAGGTAGCATGGACTATAGCCGAGACGATTAGTACACCTAGCCCTTACCCCTGAGATTTTCTGCACACCAAACTTTCTAACCTTCTCTCCTACATGTTTGTAGATGGACATCGTACCTGAGTTGCTTCTGGAGACGGGCTTTCCCCTACTTTTAGGAGATAGCCTAGAGAAGTGTCAAGTACGCCGCACACCCATCTTCTGCTACTACGAGCACTGGGTCAACGCCGACACCAAGGAATATCACGTGGACGTGATAGTGAAGGCTAATGACTCCCCAACTAGTTGGTTCTTTGAAGGACCACATATGGAGGATCTGATGTTGGCAGTGGAGACAACCGCATGAGAGGCACTCGTCATCTCCGCGACATCCTTCCCGAGATGGCAAACGAGCCAGCTACTCGTCACCTACCTTTTATTAAGGATGGGATTGACAGGAGTTGGACACTCAACCCATCTTTAGAGGACGGGACACCACTCAGGTTTCAGACCTACTTCAGTCTCTCCTCCAACACTTTGACTCACCTTTTCATCAAGGATTCGACGAAGATTCGCCAAGAACTGCACCAAGTCAAGGACCTACTTCGCCTGGAGAAGGTGAAGACCCTCAAGGTCAAGAAGGAAGGAGCACCCGGAGGGCGATCAACCATTGCCTTCTGAGGAGGAGTACCACCGCTTCAGGCAACTCCTATTCCGAGTCGCCGCCCGACCGCGAAAGAGTACACTGAGCTCCTCACTGCTTCGCCAACTAAGAGACGCCGTGATGGACCACTTCCCTCTCCTACTCCTCTGAAGGGGGAAAGCACCGATGAAGATGAAGACGAAGACCCTGCAGAACCCGCCTACGAGACCGAGCAGTCCGTCGCATAGGATTACGGCTTAGGCAATTAGGAGTCTCCCCAAGCGTAGTGAGTTCATGTATCGGTTCATGTGAACCATGAGTGTTGTGTGCGCATGTATGATGCAAACCGCATTTCTGCCTTAGGTAGCTTGTAAGCGACTACATCACTTGTTTTTAAATCTAATGCATTAGCTTTTTCCCACAAACCTTTGGTTTAAAAATCTCACACTAGCACGACACCAAACCCCCTTCATAGAGCATCATCCCTTATGATTCCGGCCAATTCCGCATATTGACCTATCTACTCCCCTGACAGGATGGTGATTTCAACTTGCACCAGCACCTTCGGCAACCCCGGCTCTGCCTATTCAGGCCAGCAGCAGGGAACTGGAGGTGACGCTCAAGCTGGAGATCACCACGAGCAGCAGCAAGGCGATATTGCACCGCCACCGCCTCCTCCAGAAAGCTTGACTATGGCCCAGTTCCTTCAATCTCTCCGAGAGGAACGTCATGCCAGTAATGTCGCTATCCACCAGCTGGCTCAAGTCTTGGTGAACAACCCGCCACAGAATGGGAATGGCAACAGTCGCTCTACTCTATCTGAGTTTATGCGGACTACGCCACCCATATTCACGGAGATGACTGAACAACTGGATGCCGATGACTGGATCCGTACTATCGAAGACCTCCTCGCACTGGTCAAGTGCACTAATGATCGCGAGAAAGTCCTTTATGCTTCTCACTATCTCGGAGGCATGGCCAAAGCTTGGTGGGATGGGTTCCAGATCATGCGAGCAGGACAAGTCTTCACTTGGGCGATGTTCAAGGAAGGATTCCGCGCTACTCACATTCCTCCCAGAATGATGACCATTAAGAAGGGGGAATTCCGAGCCTTAAGGCAAGGCAGTGGAACCGTCAAGGAGTATTTACAGAAGTTTAACCTCCTGTCAAGATATGCACCAGAGGATGTCAACAGCGAGGCCGCAAAACTGGAACGCTTTATGGAAGGAATGCATCAGTCACTCCAGTATCAACTGGTTGATTGTGAGTGTCGAACCTTCCGCGATCTAGTTAATAAGGCCCTTATGTTGGAAGATAAGCGCCTTGCAATGGACGACACCCGTAAGCGCAAGCTGATGGGTAGTGGAGGACCCAATAATCCAAAGCCACGTCCATGGCAGTTAGCTCCAGCAAGACCCAATTATTAGCAGGAGCAGTATAAGGCTCCAAATTTCGCTAGAACTACGAGCCTCAACAGCAAGTCAACACCAAGCCAGCATTCAACCCACCGAACAATAGTGGAGTCAAGACCAACCTTCCAGGACAAATTACCTGTTTTGGATGTGGACAGACTAGGCACTATTCCAGGCAGTATCCTAACAAGAAGCCTACCCTACTTAACGGGCAAATGGCAGTACATACCCTGGGAGTAGTGTTAAGGACTAACCTAGGGTGTAGAGGAGTCGGGATTGTTATCAATGGGATAAGCTTCTCAGCAGATCTCATCGTCATTAAGTCGCAAAGCTTAGAAGTAATCCTTGGAATGGATTGGTTGGCCAAACACCAGAGCATCTTGGACTGTGCCAACAGGGCTATTACCATGACAAGCGACCAAGGGGTCAAAGTCAAGTATGTCTCTGAGCCTATATCCACTCGGGTACCGTAGGTTAATAGCGTGTCGGGAGATGGGTTGGACCGAGTGCTGATAGTCTGTGAGTACCCGGACATCTTTCCTGATGAGCTACCAGGGATGCCTCCCGACCGAGACATCGGGTTCATCATTGAGCTCATGCCCGGATCGAGGCCTATCTATAAGAAGCCTTATAGGATGGGATCCGAAGAGCTAGCATAGCTTAAGAAGCAGCTGGATGAGCAATTCAGGAAGGGGTTCATTCGTCCGAGTGCATTACCTTGGGGATCACCTGTTCTGTTCGTGTCTAAGAAGGATGGGACTATCAGACTCTGCGTTGATTACCGTTCTCTCAATGAAGTCACGATCAAGAACAAGTACCCACTCCCCAAGATTGAAGACTTGTTTGACCAGTTAAATGGAGCCAAGGTATTTTCCAAGATCGATCACCGATCTAGATATTACCAGCTGAAGATCCAACCTGAAGACATACCCAAGACTGCGTTTGTGACTCGGTACGGTCTGTACGAGTACACTGTCATGTATTTCGGGTTGACAAATGCCCCAGCTTACTTCATGTACCTCATGAACAAGGTCTTCATGGAATACCTAGATAAGTTTGTCGTCGTATTTCTCGATGACATATTAATCTTCTCCGAGTCTGAAGAAGAACATGAGCAACACTTGAGGTTAGTGTTAGAGAAGCTTCGAGAGCACCAACTGTATGCCAAATTCAGCAAATGCCAATTCTGGCTGAACGAAGTTGGATTCTTGGGTCATACAATGACGGCAAGCGGATTGGCGGTCGATCCTTCCAAGATTACTACGGTAACCAACTAGGAGTCTCCAATCGATGTGAAGGAAGTCAGGAGCTTCCTCGGACTCGCAGGATATTACCGAAAGTTCGTAGAAGGATTCCCCCGCATCGCACGACCCATGAGTCAGCTCTTCAAGAAAGGCAAGAAGTTAGAATGGACGCCGGAGTGTGAAGCAAGCCTCCAGGAGTTGAAGAAGAGATTGACTACCGCCCCGGTATTGGCTACTCCAAATATCAGGAAGGAGTTTGTGATATATTGTGATGCCTCCAGAACCGGGCTCGGTGGAGTCCTAATGCAAGACGGCAGGGTCATGGCGTATTTGTCACGGCAAGTGCACCCACATGAGGAGAATTATGCCACCCATGATCTCGAGTTGGAAGCAGTAGTGCATGCCCTGAAGACATGGCGACATTACCTTCTGGGGAAGCAATGTGAAATATAGACCGACCACAAAAGTCTGAAGTATATCTTTACTTAGCGGAATTGAATATGAGGCAGAGAAGATGGTTAGAGTTAATCAAAGACTATGACCTCAACATTCAATACCACCCCGGTAAGGCCAATGTAGTGGTTGATGCCTTAAGTCGGAAGGCCAACACCTTGAATATTATCCTCAAGGAAAGGCTACCCGCCTTGTATGAAGAAATGGAAAGCTTCGGGTTGGAGCTAGTTGAACCAGGATTACTGGCTAACCTCGAAGTCAAACCAACGCTCGCAGACGACATCAAGGAAGCTCGGAAGGGGCACAAGAGCATTGAAGGCATCAAGAAGAAGATCCAGGAAGGCAAGGCCCCAGAATTCTCGGTGGATGAGAAGAGAGTAGTGTGGTTTGGGAAACATTTATGCATACCCAACAAGGCAGAACTCAAGGACTTGATCCTACAGGAAGCACATGACACACCCTACTCTATTCACCCTGGTGGTACCAAGATGTATCAAGATCTCCGAGAAAGATTATGGTGGCATGGCATGAAGAGGGAAATAGTGTCTTATGTTGCCAAGTGCGACGTGTGCCAGCGAGTTAAGGATGAGCATCAACGACCTGCTGGACTGCTACAACCTCTCCAAGTGCCTAAATGGAAGTGCGACAAAGTCGGCATGGACTTCATCACTGGATTGCCCAGGTCAAGCAAGGGGCATAACTACATATGGGTCATTGTAGACCATCTGACCAAGGTAGCCCATTTCATTCGAGTCAACACCACTTATGATGGAAGCCAGTTGGCTAGTCTGTACATCCATCGTATGGTGAGTCTCCGCGGAGTTCCCAAAGAGATTGTATCTGAATGAGGCACGCAGTTCACCTCAAGATTCTGGAAGAAGTTCCAAGAAGCCCTCGGAACCAAGCTCTCTTTCAGCACCGCCTTCCACCCACAGACGGGCGGATAGATGGAAAGAGTGAATCATATACTCGAAGATATGCTCCGCGCTTGTGTCTTGGCACATGGTGCCAAATGGGAAGACTGTCTGCTGTTCGCTGAGTTCTCATTCAACAACAGCCACCAGTCCAGTCTCCAGATGGCCCCATTTGAAGTGTTGTACGGACGAAAGTGACGCACCCCGCTCAACTGGTCCGAAACTGGTGAAGGGTTGATTTTCGGGCCGGATGTTCGCAAGAGGCAGAAAGTAAGGTGCAGCTTGTGCGAGAAAACCTGAAGGCAGCCAAGTCGGACAGAAGAGCTATGCGGGTTCTCACCGCAGAGAATTGGAGTTCAACCTCGTATACCAGGTGTACCTCCATGTCACACCTCTCAAGGGAACCAAGCGTTTCCACGTCAAGGGGAAACTTGCTGCAAGGTTCATTGGACCTTTTAAGATCACGACAAGGTGTGGAGAAGTTGCTTACCAGTTGGAGCTACCTCTAGAACTTTCAGGTGTGCACAACGTCTTCCACGTGTCACAACTCTGGAAGTGTCTCCAAGCGCCAAACCGTCCAGATCTTTATAAGGACATTGACCATCACGCCATCGACCTTCAGCCAGATCTCACTTATCGTGAGAGGCTGATTCACATCTTGGATGAAGCAGAGCGTTGCACCAGAAGCCGCACCACCAAGTATTTCAAGGTTGAGTGGAGCAACCACACCGAAGCAGAAGCAGCATGGGAGCATGAAGACTATCTCTTATCTGAGTTTTCGTACCTTTTTAGCACCTAGCTTAGGAATCTCGGGGACGAGATTCTTGTAAGGGGGATAGGTCTGTCACACCCTGTTTTCACTATCACTTCTTCTGTAATTAAAAAATCTGAGTTTATTAAAACTTCTTCAAAACTAATGTTGTGAATGCCATGATTGTCATTGTATGCTTGTATGATTGTATGCTTGGTTGTGTGATAGCAAAAACCATATTTCTCCTAACCTAATTATTTTCAAAACCCTTTTTCTTAATTATGGTTAAATTCAAACCCTCCTTTGGGTTGCACTACTTGATGGCAATAAGTGCTCTTACCCAAAGTTGTTGATTTGGTTCTAACACCATTTTAGTTCACCAAAACCATAAAATAATTATTTTATGAATTATTTTCCTATTTTATTTGCATGTCCATTTCTAAGGCCACAAATGACATTCCTATATGGAAAAACACTTTTCTGCCTTAGAAAAATCTGAGAAAATTTGGAGATACTCAGAAGGACATATATTTTCCATACATAAGATTTTCATCCCCTATTTATAGTATAAATATTTGAATAAAACCCTGAAAACCTATTCTGTCTGTTTTGACCTTTTGAAATATTTCCAAAGGAAATATTCACAATATATTCCTAGAAAATTCCAGTGGTCTCCCTAAGCCATATTTGGTGCCCCTATAAAGTATCACCTTGATCCAAGGTGGTTAAGGTCACATAATTATTCCAAAACCCCTTCTGTCCACTATGAAGTTAGAGCAACTCTACATAACAAAGTTTATCCAATGGAGCTGAAACTTTGCAGGAGTGCCTAATACCTCGAATGAGGCCTCCATGCCAAAAATGGGATTTATGGGACCTGATTTGCCCACACTCCCTTTGGAAGGAACAAATCTGGTCATTTAGGGATGTTTTGAAGTTTACAAAGCTAAACTTGTCCAATGGAGCTCAAACTTGGTGTAGCCCCATGTTTTAGCACCAAACCCAGTCCTGTTAAGTTGCATAGCCAGTGGTGGGGTGCAACCACCCCAAACCACTGTCGAGCACCTTTTGACAGTCGGGTAAAACCCCTCCTAACCCCAGCTAAACCCAATCGCTTTCTCCCAAACTCATAGATTAGGTGGCTGACATCACTGCCTAACTCTAGTCAAGTGGCCCCTCCCTTGTTCAGAGTAGATAAGCCAAAATCTTCAATTTGAGCTTTAGCCCAAGGCCGACAACACCTGTTTCCCTCTCTTCCTTTAACCAGACGAGGCTCCCACAGGACTCCAACGACCAGGCATCACCAAGCCAGTGCCTAGGACACGCTAGACTTGTACAAGGCACCTCAGAGCGCGCCAGCATGCCGTGGCATGCCAAAGCTGCGCTCTGGGCGTGCAACAGAGAGCAACCGAGGTGGGGGCGGCCTCCCACGGCCAGATCAAGCCTTCCCACGGTGCCTCTCCTCTCCCCCGTCAGCCCCTCTGCATCAGGCAACCCTTAGGGCCCCTCCTTTCCCGCGCTAAGAGCCGGTGCGACGTGTGCCCGCGTGCACCAGAAGCGACCAGAGAATGCGCGCCACCCCTCTCTCCCTCTCTCTCGCAGTGAGTCCTGGAGGTCCAAAACCACGTCTTGAGACTGTGGTTTCGACCCTAGCCTCTCTCTGCACCCCCATGCACGCCACGGTGGATCACCGGCTCTCCCGAGTCGGCTCACCATCGCGGGCCTATATATAGCCCCTCCCCTCGCTCCAAAACCCCTGATGCCACCTCACCGAGACCTCAATCACCTCCCTAGCCGCGCCATTGAGCAAGCAGAGCCCTGGTGCTCGAGATCGATAGAGGCCCCTCCGTCTCGGAGCTCCGGTCGATCTCCGACTACACGTCGGTTCTCGCGTCCCACTGCCCACCAGAGCACTCCCCATGACCCCAGGAAGCTTTCCCCTCCCTTCCACGAGCGAATCCGTGCCCGTAGATGCCACCTCCACCTTCACCCGAAACCCCTCTACCGCGGCAACCTCATCGCCGGTGAACTAGAGCCCTTCCATCGTCAACCTCACCCGAAATGGCCCTAACAACGGCAGGCGACGATGAGCCGGACCCATTCCTGCCGTTGTTAGGGCCTATGGACGTTTGTAGCCATGCCGGCGTGCTCCTCCTCCTCTCTGGCCAGAGGTAGGAGACGACCCCGACACGTGTGCCCCACCCGTCGGTGGCCCATCTCTCTCTCCCTCGCTGCCCGTAGCCAATGACCACAGGGCCCCCCGCGTGAGGTTCAAACCTGACGGTGCGCGTCCTTGGGCAGGCTGTTTGGCTGGCCACTGGGCCGGGCCAGTCCCAGGCCAAGCCAGGCCGGGGCTGTAGCCCTTTTTCTTTTTTATTTAAAACCTGGTTTTAAATGATTTTTGTAAAAATATTTATCGAGTGAAAAATTATGATTCTTCCACTGATATTTTTCTAAAACTGTGTAGTATTTAACAAAACCCTTGGATGAATTTTTGCAACAACTATTCTGTTTTATAATAATAAAAAGGGTTAATTTGGAATAGTTTTGCTTTTGTTAAATTGATTTTAAAAATATTCTTTCACCAAAACCAGAGACAAATATTTTTAAAATAACAAGGTGGATTAATCAAAATTAAACAACATTTTTAAAGTGACTTTGTGAACTCTTTTGGAGTGAGCTACTTATTGCTTTTTATTTAAAATGACGATAGAAAACCCGTGTGACGAAGGAGTTGGACTTGAAGACCCCGAAGACCCCGGATACCTAGCACACCAAGGCAAGCAACCATTTGACCATGTGTGAGCATATGTTATGTTGCATGCTAGTTAAGCAAATATTTCCGTTGCATGTCATCGTAAGTATTGGTAAATCATTGAAGTTGAAAGTGCAGTCATGCCCTTAATCGAATTTTGGTGTTAATGACAACACATACATAGGAAACTAGTCTTATTTGTTGAGTGTATCTCAGGATGGCAAGTACTTTTAGTAGATTGAGAATTATGTGCCAAGGTGGTCTGAGAAGATCAGGACTTATATGTCAAGAAGGCTCGGGATTGAGAAAAGATGATGTAGCCTATCCTTTAAATTTACTATTCTTGAGTATAGGGATCCCACACTATTAAGAGGGGATCACAGGTTTTGCAATGAACTTGCACATACTACATCTCTACTTTTCTGCTCATACCACATCTCCACTACTCTGCTTTTATCTCAAAACAGAACCAATGCCTCGGACATCCGGCCTCCTCCGGACGTTTGAGGGCCAGACGTCCGACCTCCTTCGGAAATCCGGAACCTTGCACCAGAGAAACTTGAGCCATATAACTCGGACTTCCGGCTCCTTCCGGACGTCCGAGGGCCGGACGTCCGACCAACTTCGGAAATCCGGAACTTTGCACTAGAGAAAGTTGAGCCATATAACTCGGACTTCCGGCTCCCTCCGGACGTCCGAGGGCCGGACGTCCGACCTTCTTCGGAAATCCGGAATCTTGCACCAGAGAAGTTTGAGTCGAATAACTCGGACTTCCGGCTTCCTCCGGACGTCCGGTTCCTGTTCAACTACACAGTGGTTCCAGATATATTTACATCCCTCGGACGACCGACCCCTGTCGGACGTCCGACCCCTTGTCATTGCAATTATTAGGCTCACGCTCATATTCCGCACCTTTGCCTAAAATTGCTAAGTAGTTATTAAAATTTGGAACTGTACCTATTCACCCCCCCTCTAGGTCCATCTCGATCCTTTTCAATTGGTATCAGAGCCTCGTGCTCTATTCTTGTGGCTTAACCGCCCTAGAGTGAGATGGACGGGATTGCCACTACTGTAGCTCCAGTGGAGAGGGACGGGACTTCCACGGAAGTCAGGTCCTTCACCTCTGAGGACCTGGAACGGGCCCTTGCCAAGAAAAAAGAGGAGCATGATGCTTCTCTTGAGGCCTTGGTCTAACTAAGACTGGCATCATTAACCACGGGGACAGCCACGTCCCCGAGGGCCTCAGGGCAAAATGTGCACGGTTCTTCATTTGGCCAACAACCTCCAAGCAATAACCAAACCAGTGTTCCATGGCTTTATGCTAGATCTCAAGTTGATAAACCTAAGTACAATCCTGGAGGAAAACCTCCTTTGCTTGATGACAATTCCGATTTTGCTTTGTGGAGAGTTGGTATGCAGGATCATCTTAGGTACGCCAATGATGAGATGTTGGACATCCTCGAGCATGGCTACAATCATGTAGATCCAAGGTGCCTCACTCCCAGAGAAACTTATGACAAGCATCTCAACGACACTGCGATTATGTGCATAAGAAAAGGAATGAATGACAAGCAAGGGAGACCTTACATTCACATCACAAGCGCCAAGGAACTGTGGGATAGCATTATAAGGACCAAGACCGGTACCTCCACTCTTTGGCTTGCTCAATATGAAATTGCCAAGGGGCAATTGCAGAATTTCTGTATGGAAAAAGGTGAATCTCCCAAGCAACTGCTAGAACGGCTCATGACTCTCGCCGCAGACATTGAGTCATGTGACTGTGACAAGACGCAAGATGGTTTCAACCTGACCAAGAGATTTCTCGTGGACAAGTTACTTCATGCTCTTGCTCCGTACCACCATCAAATGGTATGGGACATGAGGCAGCACCATGGGTTCAAAGAAATGACTCCAGATGACATCATATCCACTTTCCAATTATTTGAAGAGTCAAAGGCAAATGCAACAAAGCACCTTGCCATGCATGGCACTTCAACATCAAAGATCAATCTTGCTTTGAAAGCCAAGCATGAATGTGACGAAGAAGAAAGTGAAGAAGAAGAGGATGATGATGCCTGCGAAGATGGTGATGATGTTGACTCTGATGAAAGCCCATCTTATGAGGACATTGTTCTCTTTGTAAAGAAGTTTAGTGCAGGAAAATTCAAGGGAAGTTTCCCAAAGAAGAAAGTAAGGAAATGCTATAACTGTGAGGAAACCAACCACTTCTCAAATGACCGCCCCTATGAGAAGAGAGAAGATAAACCAAGGTTTCCAAAGACCTTTGTAAATAAGAAATTGCCAAACCCTATGAACTCCAAGCTCAAGATAAAGAGATGGAAGAGCAATGGTTGCACAAGAAGAATCAGATCCAGAAGACGTTGGTGGGGTTGTTGGAGTAGCTCAGGATACACAAAACACCTTGAGGCTAGTCAAGATAAGTGGTGATGTTGTTCACTACAACTATATGAAAGACTACAAGGGCAACGCCCACAAGTGTTTGATGGCAAAGACTGCCATAGAAGACGAGGAAGACCAAAGCTCCCATGATAAGGTTAAGGTAACTCCACGGTTAAACTCCTTCAGTCTAGCTTCTACCTCACCTGATGAGTACCTTGATGCGGAAGATCACTATGAGGATAATGACTTAGATCATCCTATGTTTGCCAAAAATAAACAAATTTATGTGCTCTCTTAAAGGAAAGAAGCTCACTATGTTTCGCATACTTATGGAAATGGTGAGTAAGCACACCAATACCATCAAGGAACTCGAAATCCTCGTCACTAAGGAGAAGGTAAGAAATGAGATCCTTGAGCAGAAAGTCCTGTATGAGGAAGCACAAAATGATGCATTATGCTCAAAAGTTGGTGAAAACCTTGATAAACATGCTAACGATCTTGCCTCCTTGAAAAAGGCTGAATCTGTGTGCAAAGAGTTATTAAATGATAAAAACCGACTAGTGAACTCTCATGCTTCTCTTTCTAAGGACTGTGAGCGCCTATCCTTGTCTCTCAAGGACAAGGAAGAGAAACTCACTGTTCTTACAAAGAGCTTTGAGGCACTCAAGGTTACTTATCTTGACACTCTAGCTAAGGCTTACTCCTCACCTATTATTAATGTTGATACCTGCACTACTAACTCTAGTAGTGAACTATCATCTATCCTTGAGGAAAACTGTGCGCTAAAGGCACAGCTAGATAGAGGTCTCATGACATGTGCACAAGGACAAAAGACTCTCAATGAGATCTTAAGTCAACACAATGGAGTCTTTGCCAAGGAAGGGCTTGGGTTCAATCCAAGCACCGCCAAGAAAAGTGCATCTCCTCTCAAGTCTACCACTCCGCTTAAAGAAATATTTGTACGAGAGGGACACAAGGAGAAAGGTAAGGTTGTGAGTGGGTCGGCCACTAGGGGTTTGCCCACTCTCAACAAGACAACTGAATCCATGCCACCATCCTATGTACTTCGCAAATCAAAGGAAGGAGAGGTTTATGCTAAATTCGTTGCTCCCCGTAATGCATTCCGGTTTTATGCTATTTGGGTCCCTAAGACTCTTGTAACTAATGTGAGAGGCCCCATGACGAAATGGGCACCTCAAACCAAGTCTTAATTCATTACAGGCTGTTTTCTCCGGAGGAGTCAAATGGGTGATCGACAGTGGATGCACCAATCATATGACCGGAGATAGTAACTTGCTCTATGATTTCATGCAAGCCATTCGACCATACATGAGAATTGTATTTGGTGGAGGGTCGAAAGGGCAGGTAATTGGGTTGGGCAAGGTGGCAATCACTAATGACATGTCTCTTGCAAATGTCATGCTTGTCCAATCTCTTCAATATCATTTACTTTCAGTTCGCCAATTGGCTTCCATTGGTTATGACACACTATTCGGACTAACGGATGTGAAAGTCTTTAAGAGAGACACTCTCGAAGTGGCCTTTGTTGGAGAGTTGGATGGCAACCTTTACACGGTTGATTTCTCGAAAGAGAGCACCTTCCATACAACTTGTCTAATGGCCAAGGCTGCCATGGGATGGCTGTGGCATCGCCGGCTCGCCCATGTCGGCATGAGAAATCTTCAAAACCTCTTAAACGGCAATCACATCCTTGGACTAACCAATGTATCTTTTAAGAAAGATCGTGTGTGCAGTGCATGCATAGCTGGGAAGCAACATCAATCAAAACATGCACCCAAGAACATTGTATCCACTTCAAGGCCGTTAGAGCTCCTTCATGTGGATCTGTTTGGGCCTCCTTCATGGGCAAGTCTTGGTGTAAAAAAGTATGGCCTAGTCATTGTTGATGATTACTCAAGATACACATGGGTATTCTTTCTCAAGTCCAAGGACGAGACGAAGATCACCTTCATTGATTTTGCCAAACAAGTCCAACGGAAGTTTGACAAGGACATAAAGGCAATAAGAAGTGATAATGGCTCCGAGTTCAAGAATTACACCCTAGAAGAATTTCTTAGTGATGAGGGAATTGAACATCAGTACTCCGCACCTTACACCCCTCAGCAAAATGGTGTAGCAGAGAGGAAGAACCGGACACTTGTGGAAATGGCAAGGTCCATGTTAGACGAATACAAGTCACCACATAGTTTTTGGGCTGAGGCTGTCAACACAGCATGTCATCCATCAAACCGGCTCTTCCTTCGATCAATATTGGAGAAGACTCCATATGAGCTCCTAACCGGGAACAAGCCCAATGTTAAGTACTTTCGTGTATTTGGATGCAAGTGCTTCATCCTCAACAAACGGGAACGGTTAGGAAAATTTCAATCCAAAACAACTGAAGGGATTTTTGTTGGCTATGGATCAAACTCTCACGCCTACAGAGTCTACAACAAATCCACCGGATGTGTTATAGAAACATGTGACGTGACGATTGATGAATTTAACCGCTCCCATGGGGAGCAAGTTGATCTAAGTGATGCAGGTGAAGAAGATTCCTCGCAAGATATCTTGAACATGGGTGTAGGTGCACTTCTTCCCATGGAACAAAGACCCCATGATGATGATGAAGATGATGAGAGTATTTCTCATCCTCAAGACAGTTCACTACCCGTACCTCCACAAGATACTAGCACACATATCATGCCAGTTGTTGAGGATCAAGTGGGAGAACATGTCTCTCACCCTGATCACACTCAAGAACAAGTTGATCTTCAAGACCTAGACCAAAGTATGGATATGGTTGATGATGAACCTCAACCGGTGCAACGCGAAGAGGAATATCTTCCACCGCACATTAATGATCCATATGTTGAGGACGTTGATGATGGAAACGAAGTCGAACCTCGTGAAACCCTGACCTCCGTCATGCCACGTGTGGCCGGTCGTGTTGATATTGATCAAATCTTCACCGGCGTGTCGGAAGGTAGAGTGACTCGTAAACAATTAACAAACTTTTGTGCTCACTTTTCGTTTGTCTCTAGTACTGTGCCACATAGGGTTCAGGATGCATTGTGTGACAATGACTGGCTCCTTGCTATGCAAGAAGAGTTAAACAGTTTTACATGCAACGAAGTATGGTCATTGGTAGAACGACCAACTGAGGAACACAATGTCATTGGAACTAAATGGATCTTCGAGAACAAGGAAGATGAGAAAGGGACTGTCCTCCGCAACATGGCAAGGTTAGTAGCACAGGGGTACTCCCAAGTTGAAGGTTTGGATTTCGATGAGACTTTCGCCCCTGTTGCTCGTCTTGAATCCATTCGCATTTATTGGCCTATGCTGCTTTCAATGGTTTTACTTTGCATCAAATGGATGTGAAAAGTGCTTTTCTTAACGGTCCTCTACAAGAAGAGGTATATGTATCACAACCACTTGGGTTTGTTGACCCCCACCACAAAGACCATGTGTACAAACTTCACAAGGCTCTGTATGGCCTCAAACAAGCACCCCGTGCTTGGTATGATCATCTTAAGAAGTTCTTACTCGATGATGGCTTTGTGGTAGGAGTGATCGGTCCCACTCTTTTTACTAAGAGGGAAAATGGTGATTTGATCTTATGCCAAATTTATGTAGATGCCATCATTTTTGGTTCTCCTAACGTCCATTTATGCAAGAAGTTTGCGGCCTCCATGACCAAGACCTTTGAGATGTCACTCAACACGGACTTGAAGTTCTTTCTTGGGTTTCAAATACAACAATTTCAAGAAGGAATTTTCTTGTCTCAAACTAAGTACCTCAAGGACATTCTTGAAAAAATTGATATGACAAATGCTAAACCAATGAAGACACCCATGGCCAAAGATGTCGTTCTAAATGAAGACACCAACGGTATTCCTTTTGACCCATCTACTTACCGCTCTATGATTGGTTCGTTACTTTGTCTTTGCGCATCTAGACTGGACATCATGTTAAGTGTAGGCATATGTGTTAGATTTCAAGATTCACCTAGGGAAATCCATCATATGGCGGTTAAGCATATTCTTAGATACCTTGTTCACACCTCAAAGTTAGGCCTATGGTACCCTAAGGATGCAAAGTTCGATCTTATTGGGTACTCCGATGCGGATTGGGCCGGTGACAAAGTGGGACGGAAATCCACTTCCGGTGCATTTCAGTTTCTTGGACGCTCCTTGGTAAGTTGGTCCTCGAAAAAGCAGAATTGTGTTTCTCTCTCCACGGCCGAGGCCAAATATATTGGAGCCGCAAGCTATGCAACCCAACTGCTCTGGATGAGGCAAACCCTAAAGGATTATGGTATCACGTATCGACATGTGCCTCTTCTCTGTGATAATGAAAGTGCCATAAAGATCTCCGAGAACCCCATTGATCACCCTCGCACAAAACATATTGATATTAGGTATCATTTCTTGAGAGACCATGTGCAGAAGGGTGACATTGATATTGCCCATGTGGGTACCGACATGCAGCTCACTGACATTTTCACCAAGCCACTTAGCGTAGCAAGATTATGTCAACTTAGGCGTGAACTTGGTATCTTGGAGCTTGATAACATAACTTGAAATCCTGTACACATGCACATACTCACATTATGTTCTTGTCTTGATGTCGGCATGCATTTAGGGGGAGTCACTAGGACTTACATCATAATTTTGTGTTTCAATCCTACAAATATGCATAAATCAACTACTTTCCACAAGTAGTATATATAATTCTTGTAGGCAACTATGTTCGGTGTCCCTTGTGATAAACCATGTCCAATCACCTCATCATCCATATCCCAGAATTTGCCTCTGCCTACTCCTCTCTCGGTCGTCCGACGAGTCTCGGACGTTCAACGGCTAAACACACTCCGGACGTCCGACCCATGTCGGTCGTCCGACGGCTAAATACTCTCCGGACGTCCGACGCCTGTCGGACGTCCGACACATCGGGAGCTCTATAAATAGAAGGGCACGGGATGGGCCTTGCCCTAGCCCCCACGCGCCTCCTTTTCTCCCAGCCGCCACCACAGTCGCCGCCGCCAGCGCCAGAGGAGCTCGCCCGCGCCGCCACCGGGGGCCCTACTCCGGGATCTGACTGGTCTCCTCCGCGGGATCCCCTTCCCTTCCTCTCCTCTCTCGATCTGCAGGTATCTACTCTATCCTTTTCGGTCTCTCTCGCGCTTGGTTCCTCTTTCTCACAAGTTCATACGTCGTTCATGTGGCTTGACCGTGACCATTCCCTATTGGGTTTCCAATCGTGTAGGCCTTGTTCATCATGCCCAAGATTAAGCACACTGCCCGGAAGAACTCTGCTGGCTCATCCGCTCGTGCCCCTACTGGCACGGGGTCGGATGACTCCGCGGGGCAACGCCGTCCCTTCAAACGGATCGCCCGGCATCCTCCTCGACAGCTCCACTCCTCGTCTGATGGCTCTGACTTCGAGGATGAGCTTGCAGCTGAGGACCGTGATGCACAGTCCGCCGTTTGGAAGACTATGCCGAAGCCTGGGACTCGCAGGCCCTCCTATATGCCACGGCCTCCTCCTGAACAGCCCGAAGGTGAAGCTCGTCGCATTTCTCTTGAACCTCCTCCTACTCTAGGTCGTGAAGTCAAGGACTTCACCATGGTTCCTAAGTCTTCATACTTCACTTTCCGCCGCGACGTTGACCAATTTTCTGCTGTACGTGACTCTATGGACTCACGTTTCCGCACAAACATCCAAGCGGACATCTTTACTACTGTCATTGTTCCTAAGGGTCTCTCTGTCCATCACTATATTGATCTTGAGCATATTCGCACGCACCCAGCGAAATACCCGGGTGCCATTGAGCTCATTGAGTCATCGGGTCTCGCTGCCCCCTTTGCTTTTAGGTACGATTTTAACGGTGCTGCTATTCATCAATTCTATGGCACATGTTTCTTTGGCTCAAACAACACTGTTAGCTGGATGACTTCTGATGTTCAGTTCACAACCTCTTATGATGAGTTTGTTGCCGCACTCGGTTTCCCCGACTCCGGCTTCAAAATCCATAAGAATGATCCTAACCATGCACATAAGCCAATTGAGGCGTGTGGGTTTCTTCTCAAACCACTTCATGAACTTGATGCAGACGAACGGATGAAGGATCTTAACCAAGTATCCATCTGGCGCTCTCCCTACTTTATCATCTTTCAGTGTCTTATCCGCACCATCTACCCAAGATGGGTGATAGGGGATCCTGCAGTGGCTATTGTATTGACATCATGTCACATTTACACGAGAACCCCAAGCGCAAAATTAATGTGCCTCACTTTCTATGGCATGAGATTCGGCTCGCTAGTTTTCAATACAAGCGAGCCTTCCCTCATGCCCCCTTCATCCAGGCTTTTATTCACCGTGTTGCTGAATTCACTGTTGCTCCTACTCACACGCATCACAAGTGGGTCATTCCCGCCCACATGGCGGATAACTATGCTCCCAAGAAAACCCCACCATCCACCTCCACTCGCCACACTGCTGCGAGGACAACAACCCTTTCATCCAGCTCGCTCGGTCGCTTTGCCAAATTCATTGGCAAGGCACATTCTGCTATGATGAAGGCCTTCTCTTTCCAGTGCGGTCAAACTCATGATGTGGTTTCTCGCCTCGTCTCCTCCAAGAATGCCCTCAAGGCTCGTCTGAGAGACTCGGGCGCTCTTGATGTGAGTGACGATGAGGCCCTTCCTGCTGCTCCTCCTTCTGACTTTGGCTTCCCATCTGGTCCTTAGTGGGCAGATTTTCTTGATGAGGCTGGTGGCACTGGCTTGCCTGACGAGGAGGATGATGATGATGATGATGATGATGATGATGATGATGATGATGCTCTCTGAGCTTAGTTGATGTTGTTGGTGCCTCCCTTTTTGGTACTTGGTGCCAAAGGGGGAGTAATGTATCTCCTAGTTTTTTTAGTCTTTTGGAGTTTACTCTCAATTTGCATGTTTGTGTTAATGTAATGGATAAACGACTGTGATGCACTATGTATGGCTACCTATGAATGTCATGATTGCTATGTATTGCTATGATATCATCGTATGCTATTATGTTTTGCTCCACTACTTCATATGATGATCTATTATCTTTACTAAGTCACATGATATATTTTCGATACACACATTAAAGGGGAGCTCCGATATTCTATCATTCACATACTAAGGGGGAGCTCCGTACTAAACCTCTCCAAAGCTAAAATGTATGTTAAATCTTTTGAGAGCTATGTATATGTTGTCATCAACTACCAAAAAGGGGGAGACTGAAAGTGCAGTCATGCCCTTAATCGAGTTTTGGTGTTAATGACAACACATACATAGGAAACTAATCTTATTTGTTGAGTGTATCTCAGGATGGCAAGTACTTTTAGTAGATTGAGAATTATGTGCCAAGGTGGTCTGAGAAGATCGGGACTTATATGTCAAGAAGGCTCGGGATTGAGAAAAGATGATGTAGCCTATCCTTTAAATTTACTATTCTTGAGTATAGGGATCCCGCACTATTAAGAGGGGATCACAGGTTTTGCAATGAACTTGCTCATACTACATCTCTACTCTTCTGCTCATACCACATCTCCACTACTCTGCTTTTATCTCAAAACAGAACCAATGCCGCGGACATCCGGCCTCCTCCGGACGTCCGAGGGCCGGACATCCGACCTCCTTCGGAAATCCAGAACCTTGCACCAGAGAAACTTGAGCCATATAACTCGGACTTCTGGCTCCCTCCGGACGTCCGAGGGCCAGACGTCCGACCAACTTCGGAAATCTGGAACTTTGCACCAGAGAAAGTTGAGCCATATAACTCGGACTTCCGGCTCCCTCCGGACGTCCGACCTCCTTCGGAAATCCGGAATCTTGCACCAGAGAAGTTTGAGTCGAATAACTCGGACTTCCGACTTCCTCCGGACGTCCGGTCCCTGTTCAACTACACAGTGGTTCCAGATATATTTACATCCCTCAGACGACCGACCCCTGTCGGACGTCCGACCCCTTGTGGGAGTCCGGACATCCGAGAACTGCCGGATGTCCGACCACTGTCAGACTTAAGTGACTCCAACGGCTGTTTTACTCTCCCCACTATATATACCCCCTCCCACTTCGTGAGAGGGTGTTCAGCACAGCTAGAACACTTACAAGAACACCTTTCTCCTCACTCACTCTTGCCTACACCGAATCTTAGATCCCAAGAGCATTTGTGAGTCCCTTTGAGTGTTGTTCCAATCAAAAGATAGATCGTCTCCTTCTGCTCCTCTTTACCAAAGTGATTTGTGATTTGAGCAAGTTTTGAGCAATGCACGTGATCTTGTTACTCTTGGAGGTTGGAGACTCATGGGCGGTAGGAGTGTTCGGAGAGGAATCAAACCATTGTGATTACCCCCGGAAAGTTTGTGAAGGTTTGGAAGCCACCTCAAGGCTTACCACTAGTGGTTGAGGAACGCCTTCGTGGAGTTAGCTCAAAGGGAGAATAGGGTGAGCCTTCATGGTGTTGGTGTGCCTTCGTGTTAACATCCGCCCCTCTAACGGTGATGTAGCTTCCCTCCAAGGAAGTGAACATCGGGATACATCCTCGTCTCTCTTGGAGTTTCGGTTATCCCTAACCCTAACTCTCTACTTGTGTTAATCCTTATTACGTACTTGCATTTGATTATTGTTTACCGATTGCCTTACTTCACTCTAAATAGCTTACTCCTTGTCATTGCAATTAGTAGGCTCACACTCATATTCCGCACCTTTGCCTAAAATTGCTAAGTAGTTATTAAAATTTGGAACTGTACCTATTCACCCCCCCCTCTAGGTCCATCTTGATCCTTTTCAGAAGTGATATTATTGATGGCTCCTCCGGAGCACTTGCATGGTGTAGGCTGATGGCATGGGCACCCACTTAGCCCTAAGATTTCTGCTACTAGTTGTATCAGTGTGATTTGGCCTTCTAGGCCCTACCTTGTGAACTCTTAATATTCAGTAGTTGGATGTAAGACTCTTAATATTCAGTATCCGTGTATTCGGTGAGCATTGATCTCTGGGATCACTGAGCACGTTCATTCGGCGGTCTCGACTCGTAAGTTGGTGTCCCCACATCTTGTTCCATGGAGAGATGGATTTCCTCTACATTGTTAGCACAACAACTCGAGGAAATAGATACATTTTTATCATGGTAACAAGATATAGAAAGCATATCATCATGAGATTTAGTCAAGCAATTTTTACATGATATGCAATGACTATCAAGACAAGCATGTAAAACATTTAGAGTGCTCGAAGTGTTAATGCCCAAAGATGAAGCATTACAATAAGATAGTGATGAAGGATCATCAACAATAAGCCCACTATCATCACTGCAATGATCACCACTATTCACCATATCATTACCTTGTGGCAATCGACATGTAGGTGAAGTAGATGAGGTTGAGAAGACCACACGACCGGAAGTGGAGGGAGAACAATCATCCCTACAAATCTTGTACACACCATATTTATCTTGAAGCTTTGTCCACAACTCACGAACTTCCTGGAATGGCACGAGTTCAAATATATTTACATTGCTCAAAGCATCAAAAAACACATTAGAAGCTTGAGCATTGAGATAATAGTTTTTATCATCCTCTAAAGATATGTTTTGAGAATCCTTCGGAGGAGAAAAACCCAATCATGCGATTAAGCACTCTAAATTTGGGTCCATGACCCTAAAGAGATTAAGCATGCGAATTACCCAATCATCAGAATTTGTGCCATTCAAACTAAGAGTGTTAGTGAATCCCAATCCACTAGTAGACATCCTTAGTCTCTAGGTGGTAAAACCTAATAATGAGAGACCTATCTCTGATACCAGTTGAAAGGACGTGGATGTCGCCTAGAGGGGGGGTGAATAGGTGCTTTAAAGTAATTACGGTTTAAGCTTGAACAAATGCGGAATAAAACTAAAGTTTGATTTGTCAAACAAAAAAATTAAAATAACTAGGCTCACCTATGTGCACCAACAACTTATGCTAAGCAAGATAAACAAGATATATAATAAGAAACAATATGTCTATCACAAAGTAAAGTGCATAAGTAAAGAGCTTGGGTAATAGATAACTGAGGCCCGCAGAGACGACGATGTATCCCAAAGTTCATACCCTTGGGGATGCTAATCTTCGTTTGGAGTGGTGTGGAGGCACAATGCTCCCCAAGATGCCACTAAGGCCACCGTAATCTCCTCACGCCCTTGCATAATGCAAGATGTCGTGATTTCACTAAGGGACCCTTGAGGGCGGTCACCAAACCCGTACAAACAAGGTTGGGGCAATCTCCACAACTTAATTGGAGGCTCCCACAATGGAATATGGCTTCAAGGTGACCGCAAATGCTCGAGGCAATCTCCACAACTTAATTGGAGACCCCGATGCTTGCCCGGAGCTTTGCACCACAATGATTGAGCTCCAAGGCACCACCAAGCTTCTAGGATGCCAAAGCATCCACGAAGAACAATCTCTAGGGGTACCAAGCACCCAAGGGTAATAAGCTTCTCAACTTCTTACTTCCACATGTACGACTGTTTTTACACGATACGGGTACAACGGGTTGCCAGGGCGGTACAACCGGTCAGCCTAATTTAGCGGAACAACCAGCCAACCACTACCCAATAACCGGTCCAAAATAGAGACTTGGCCCGAGGTTCCACCTGCCATGGCCGCTGGGCGTGGCTAAGTCCCAAGCGGTACAACCGTTTGGAACACTGGTAGTACTGGCTATACTTAATATAGTGGTACAACCGGGCCACCATCGCTGAAGCACCGCAGCACAACAGAACCGTGTTCGGTTGTGGACCGGTGTTGGGCCGGTTCAACCACCCAGGGGTTGGGCAATACAATCGCCCTAGGCAGCGGTACAACCGGCCCGTCAGGAAGAACCAGAACTTCCATAACTTTCGCATACAAGCCCCGAATTGAGAAAACTCAAGCTTGTTGGTTAGCACACACTAAGTACTATCCAAACAACATGTGGTTATCTTAAGAACATGCAGTTATGAAAGTGCCAATGATATATAGATGTGAAACCTCTATGAATGAAGAAGCGACAAAAACTCCACCATCGAAAACATCATAGAAGATGCACATGAACTTCATTTTCGATGAACTCGAGCTTGTCATAAAGATGACCATAAGCTCTAAAACTCACAAACAGAAACAAAAAACAAGAACCAAGAAAGATGATGCAAGGATGCAAATGGTTTGAGCTCTCAACGAATGATATGATCAAGCTACTCACTTGAGAGCCCCCTTGACAGTACGACAATCTATCCTAAAATAGAAAACCTATCAAGGGTAAACCTATATCTTGCACACAGTCTACTTGAGATAGATTATGACGATCTTGACTTCCTCAAGATGGATCACCTTTCTTGATTGCGTTGCCTTGATAAATACTAGTTGATTGCTCCCCCATACTCACTATGGGTGAGCCACTCTTCATTACATCTTGACAAGTCCATTGACACCACAATGGATGGCAAGCTTCAAGCATGATATCTTTGTGATGCTCCACTTGAACTTGCACACCGCAATCTTGATGACGATCACCACTTGACGTCATCCTCCAAGGGTTGTATGAGATCTTGCTCTTGACGCAAGCCCATGGAAAGACACCTAACCCCACATAGAACTCTCACGAAGACCATGGGTTAGTACACAAAGCGTAATGGACAATGCTTACCATTCCATGGGGTCACTGGATCCCTCTCGGTACATCTTGTATGCTTTGTGTGTTGATCAACTTCATTCACTCTTTGACTTAGTCTTGATCAACCTTGTGTCTTTATGACCATTCTTTGGTTAATACCTTGAGTTCCACCTTGGTCATCATAAAAACTCCTTGAAACCAACATATGGACTTCAAGTTTCTATGGACAAATCCTTTGAATATAGCTTAAGGCAACCATTAGTGCATAGGGATTGTCATTAATTACCAAAACC
Organism: Hordeum vulgare subsp. vulgare; assembly: GCF_904849725.1. Lineage (NCBI taxonomy): Eukaryota > Viridiplantae > Streptophyta > Magnoliopsida > Poales > Poaceae > Hordeum > Hordeum vulgare. The sequence goes on along the minus strand of NC_058524.1, from coordinate 350,133,097 downwards.
ACATACGGAGAAATATGCTCTAATAGTGGGAACAAGGGGATTAACAATCCTCTCGCCATTATTGGATGCGAGCATTTGTTTTGTGTGTGTGCAAGTGTTGTTGATGTTGTCTGTGTGGTGTTTCCATTTGGTTCGATAACTTCGGCTTTTAACCAAGCGAAATACTATTTTCTACTACACTACTTCATCCTTTCCTCTTCAGGGAAAACCCAACGCCTACACCAAGTAGGAGAAGTATTAATGGCGTTGTTTTCGGGAGGCTTTACCAAATAACCTAGGTGCCTTCGCACATATTTACCAATTTGTTTGTTTTTATTTTCCATGCTTTTTTTCTTTGTTAGTTTACTTTATAAAAAATAAAAATAGCAAAAGTATTTGTGTTACTATCTTACTTGCTATTATGTCTTGTTCTTCACTTGTTTCCTCCACTCCTGAAAATGAAGCGCTTAATTATAAACATAGGGGTGGAGAGAGTTTAAAATATGCTTGGTATAGAATTTGCGATGCTTAAAATAGATCTATTCATAAGGAATCCCCCACTGTTCTCCTCCAAAAGTTTTATGTGGTTGTTACTACTTGGTATAGATTCGTGACTAACACTATTACTGGATGAATTTTTTTGAGTAGTCTCCCTTTCGATGTTTTAATTCTACGAGGAATTTAGTGGGACCACCACTTATTATTATTAGTGAAACGCCATTAACTCTGGAACACCTTATGCAAATGCTAGATATCATTGAGAAAAAAATGCCAACTATGGAACAATTTGAAAATTTGGATAAAAGGTGCATAATCAAGTGATTAAGTTAGGCTCTTCGGTCGAAAACGCTTTAAAACTACTAAAGGAAAAGGAACCAATTACTGATAAAGTATAACAAAGTCCTGCTAGAATCGATAAGATAGAAAAAGTTGTTAATGCTTTGGGTTCTGGTTTTTTCCTCCATAGAAATACATAGGGAACCTCCTACACACAAAAATATGAACCATGTTTATGTGCGAAAGGTTCCTAAGCCTAATAAGAGTGACACTTCTAGTGAAGGGAAAGAAGATTTGAAAATGATAAGTGTCACCCCAATTTTATGAAGATAAAGAAGGAACCTATCTTTGATACTCACATTTTGAACTAGGTACCCAGGAGAGTTTCCCTCAATGGTATGCTTGCTAAACATCCTAGGAAGTCAAGCCTTATTGAGGAATTGAAGGATAACAAAATGTGAAACTACGCATTATGCCTAGCCAGGGGCACTAAACAATAATGCTTGTCATGTGGCAACTCAATATATATCCTTTATTATCTCTATTTTGTGTTTCAACACAATTATTGAAACTTTAGTAATTATGTTTTTATCTTTTCTTTTGATTTGTGTGCTAAATAAAGCCTTTGGGATAGTTTGAACATGTATTGATTTGTTCTTGTGTAGAAACAGAAATTTTGCGTCCAATATTTGAATTTTTTGTTTTTAAATAGAGCGTGATAAATTTCTGAAATTTTTACATCAGATTGGCTATAAAAGTTTTATGGTTTCCTAAATTTTTTGAATTTCTAAAGTTACAGAAATAAGGTCAAAAAGTACATCCTTACGTATTATTTTGGTTAGAGAGATTCTTTTTTTTATTGCATATTGTGCTTGTTTTGGAGTTTCTACAGATTGTATCGGGGGTAGATATGCTTTTGCCCGCTTCTGCTACTATAAATAGGCGAGTGGGTAAATTTCGGGAAGCTTACCAGCAACACCCATTGTTGGACCGTGCTACTTCTAATTGTTTACGAGTAGCAGCGTTTATTTGCCCACGCTACAACTAAGTAGCGGTAGGGCGCTTGTTTGGGCCGCACTGCTATTAAGCCTCCACCTATAGGCTTTTCCCTAGTAGTGATAAGTCACGGAGATGATAAAATACATTATTTATTATCTAAGAACAATTATGGATCTATTTACGATAGTACCCAAGTCAATGACTTATTTTCTTATAGTAATGTATCACACGAGGTTTTGTTGAGTTTTGTATGATTGAAGTTTTCATGTTTTGGGTGAGATAATGATGGAGAAAATAATAAGGAGCGGAAATACCCTAAGCTTGGGGATTCCCAAGGAACCCCAAGGTAATATGTGACGCCCAAGATGCGGTCCTATCCTTATTTCGGCGCGAGGGCCTCGACAGGAATAGAAACGCATCTCGTCGTTTCGCAAGAATGGATATCGTTACAAGTACATGTACTGAAAATATGAGTATAAGGAGTTGGCTTACACTCGCCACAAGCTACATCAAGTTCACATCAGTACAAAAACATAATCAGTCATCATGAAGAAGAGGAGGGTCCGACTACAGACGAAAACAAATGATAAAAGAACGACATCCATTCTTGCTATCCCAGGCTGCCAGCTTGGAACCCATCCTAGATCAAAGAAGAAGAAGAACTCCAATAGCACAATCATCGCGCTCACGTCGTATTATCACTTTACATGTATCCGCAACTCGTGTTGTAATAATCTGTGAGCCACGAGGACTCAACAATCTCATTTCTAGAGGTATCAAGACTAGCAAAGCTTAATGGCTGAGGTATGGATAAGTGGTTAGGCTGCAACAAGCGAATAAGCATTTATTTAAGGTGGATAACTTATGAGTACAAGAAGAAGAGGGGGATGATCTACGCACATCAGACTTGAACTAATAACGATCAAATGAATGATTCTGAACACCTACTTACGTCAAACATAACTCCACCGTGTCCTCAATCGGAGAAGGCGATCACGAAAGAGACAGTCATGGTTACACACAGAGTTGGCATATTTGAATTAAGCTTACTTCAAGTTATCTAGAACCGGATGTTAAACAAAGTTTCCATGTTGCCACATAACTGCGAGCACGACTTTCTGGAAGATTTAACTCTGCAGGGGTGCTCCAACTAGTCCATCACAAACTACCACATGCTGCAACGGAATGACCTTGATCAGGGAAAACCCGTGATCTCCTCGGGTTCCTATTGCAAAACCTCAACCTCAAGATAACCCAAAGCATCCCCGAAATCCCTCGGACAAGATGCTCGACAAAGGTAAAACAAGTCCAGCAAGGCCACCCAACTTGTCGATGATCCCGATAGGAGCCGTGTTTTTCGTTCTCAGGACACGACAGATGAACGACACGTACAATGGCCTGATAGAAATTTCCCAAGTTGCCCAGGTTTGGCCCCGCACAGTGCTTTATTTTGGACCATCATCATCAGCACTGGCCCTCCCTGTATTATGTTGACTTACTCCTCGGGTTCATGACGCCCTATCTTTTTCAGTATTAACAGAATTATTATGTTGGGAAAATATAGTTCCAATATTGGGCCTTGCCAGACAAGCTTTATCCAAAAACGGAAGTCAAGGGGGTCCCATAACAACCCCAAGAATGTTAGGAGCCCTCATTTATGGAACATAACACTAGTAGCCGAAACTAAGGCGGCAAAGGTGGAACTAAGGCGGCCAAGCCTTCCACCTTTTACCAAGTATATAGGTGCATTAAATTAATTAGCAATAATATGGTGATATAACAAGGAACCCATGTTGGCACATGGAAGCAACTGCACCTGCAACTAGCAACGCTATCCAATAGTTAAGCAAGCGGTAACATAGCCAATCAGTGGTTTGCTAGGTTGTAGAAAGGTTGAAGGTTCTCATGGCAATGTTGGGAGGCTGATATTTAACAGGTGGTAGGTAGCAAGACATAACGAAAGAAACGATACAACTAGCATGGCAATGATAGTAATGCTATCTAGGGAAATGATCATCTTGCCTGACACCCCGCTTGGAAGAAGAACGACTCCGTGAAGTAGACGAACCAACGTAGTCGAAAGGATCCTCGCATTTTGACAGTCTTGCGGAACTCTATTGAGACGAAGCAAACTGGAAACAAGAATCAACACACGATATCCACCACGGCACATGCACGATATGATGCACAACCAAATATGATGCATGACTGGTTTGAATATGCAAGGCATGGCATGGCAATTCACATAGTTAAACACTACACATAAAGTGAAGCTAAATATGCAATTGCATATTGACATAATTCCACATTTAATTATTTAGTAAACTCCCATTTATTTACACGGCAATATTAAATGTTTTTATACATGACACGAGGTGAAGCACAATTAAACTACCTATCTAGGTATTTTAAATGAGGTTGGAAGCGACTTATAGAATCTCCGAACTGACCGCACGTGTTAACTTTGTAATCTGTCCAGATTTGTCCTATCCACATTTTATGTTTGTTAAAAGGCAAAATAAAGTGGTTCATGTGATTCTACTCGTCGTTCTAGTCCATTTATATATATGGGTCATCTCCAACGGAGCTACGGTTAATTAACTACGACCTAGACCATTATTAACATGTTGTCATGCAAACCAATGCAAACTGCATAGCTAACAGTTTTAAATATGCATGAGAGTTGAAAAATATTATTCTACGCGAAAATCTACACGTTTTACATATATAATTTTTCGTGGTCCAACGCACGATTTAAGAACTACGGGCGTTTTAAAATCAATGCCTTTTCTGAAATTAATAAATTCGCAGGTCCTAAAAAACTACACGAGACGACTGTGCAGCTTGTGGGAGAACAACGATGAGCGTAATTTAGCAAAGACCCGCGCGGGCGAAGAATAAGCAGGGCCGCTCACCTCGGGACGGATCTGGCTGCTGGGCCTGGCGGGGCAGAGATGGGCCGGTGGGGTGGAGCTGGGACATGCATGGCCTCGGCTAGAGAGGCCAGCGAAGGCACGGTCAACGACCGAGCGAGGCTCCTCCCGCTGCTCGATCCTGAGCGAAGTACAGGCCGGCGGCTGGATCCATCGGTGCAAGGGGCGAGGGCGGCGAGGGATCCGGTGGCCGGCTTAGCGACGGTGATGGCAAGGGCGTTGAGGCGGCGGCCACCAACGAGGGTTCGGACGGATCCACAGGCTAGACAGCGGCAAGAAAAAGGAGGAGGCCGGAGTAGGCAACCTCCATAGCGGCGACGACGTGGTCGAGCCGCGGCTGCGGGGCTTGCGGCGCGGTGACCTCCGACGGCGGCCGACGGGGCTCCGACGAACCTGCACGGGCGGCGATGCGCGGCTACGAGAGGTTGCGGGGATGGCTCGGGGTGTGTCTGGTCACCCGAGCATGTCCGAGTTGGCCGTGGACATGTCCAGTAGGTGGGGTTTGGTGTGATTTTGGGCCATTGGATGGGGATCCAATGGTCCAGATCTGACCCAGAGATGAATTTCGGGAGAGAGAGGAGGTGGAGCTAGTAGGTGGGATTTTTGTAGGGGGTGGATGCAAAATGGCTAGGGGGAAGCTCTAGTGGAGTGAGAGAGCTCCTTCATGGGGTGAATCTCATATTGGGTTGGGCAATGGTGGGTTGGACATCGTCCGTCCGATCGCAATCAACGATCACGAACGGAGGAAGTGGCTAGATGGCTCTAATGGCTGTGTAGTTGGGATATGTAGGGGTGAGAGGGAAATGGTGCAGCCCGTGACAAAGCTTTTTAAACACCGAAACATCCGATAACTAAACCGGCTATAGTGCCGCTATATATTTGATGGTACGAGTATCAAACAAACTCCGATTGCAACGAAATTTGGCAGGGGCCTACCTACACTATATTAAGACCGCGCGCCAAGTTTCAACCCAATCCGAGAAATTTTTATATACACTTATAAAAACAACATTTTATCGATGTCATGGGCGTGTGTGTGTGTGTGGTCGGGCTCAAAATGGTCAAGGACAAAAACGGAGAGAACCGACAACTAATAACGGATGCAGTTTTGAAAATTGGCGGCAACGGAGTGTCGATGCAATGCAGACGATGCGCATGATGCAATGATGAATGCGACCGACAATCTAACAACACGGCGACAACGAAATAGAAGGGGAATATTTTCTAGAGCGTCGGTCTCGGGCTGTCACAACTCTCCTACAATAACAAGAGATATCGCCCCGATATCTAAGAATGAGAGGGGAATAGGATAAGAAAGCAAGAGGTAAAATTTAGTTGCTTCTTTGGCAAACGAGTGAAACCAATGATCCTTGTAGGTTGGAAGAGATGAAGAATGATAAGAGAAACAAACAAGAATTCAAAAAAAAAAATCGACAGCACTTCGGTAAGAAATTGAGGCAAAAATTTGATAAGATGGAAGATCTTGAGAAGATTCACAACAAACTAACTAAATTGAAAAGGAAGGAAAGAATATGATCTTGACAGAACAAGATGATGGATTGAAGAGAGCAACATCACCACAACTCTAGAACAAGAGAGTAGAAACTAGATCTTTGAGAAGAATAGAATGAAGAAGAAAATGACAATTACTACCACAATTGAATTGAAGAGCAGTTTGACAGGAAGAATTGAATGGAGTTGCTGGAAATCAACAATGAAAGAACAAGCTTGTTGTGGGCTTATGGAAACCCATGTCAATTAATGAGGTGACAACCAACCACTAACAGGAACAAGGATTGACTGGGAGCAACAAGAAAGGCAAACCTTCTTACACCAAGAGGATACATTGAAAACTTGGATTAATGACAAGCACCACGATAGCAACAATCCATAGAAAAAGCTTTAGGCAAAATCTAATCCAAGATAACTCAATGAAGAAACCATGGGTTGAAATATCCCATGATTGAAGGAATTGGTGTATTTAAATATTTCATTGTTGAAGCAACTTCTCTTCGAAACTCCTCCACTAACAAGAATGCTACAATACAACCTCAAGGATAACATATGAAGAGTTGCACTTGAAATGCAAGATAAAGAATATTTGAGCTCTCAACAACAATCTTGAAGAACACATTGAGAATGAATGAAATCTTGAAGAACCAGCATGACAAACCTCCGTCTACAAAAGAATGATGCAAATATATGAAGGATGAAAAGAATAAGATTCACACCCTCCAGGACTTAGATGAAGCTTCATGAATAGATACTTAACAAAACTTGGAACTCCGGAAAAGAAAAGATGAGCACCTTGAGAATGAAGATCCTGAGACGCCTAACAGAAACTTGAATGAGGCACTTGAATAATTGAGAGCCGAACGAAGGGACAACAAATCAGAAGAATTTGAGAACGAAAGCTGAAAGCTGAGAACGAAGAAATCTTCTGAAATGATGGCCTTCAGAGGATCAAGAAAAGAAAACAACACGGAACTGCACCAACTAGATATGGAAGGAATTCTCATGATTGGGAACAATTGACAAGATAACGCGAAGCTGAGATAACAATCTTCACAAGAATGGAGCAAGATTTGAGAGAAACATTTCTTCGGTCTTCCAAGCTGAAAACTACGAGGAGAACACCACCAAGAATTACTGAAACATTCCGGAATGGTGAATAAGGAAAAAGTTGAGCCAATGATGATAATTAGTTTTTGAAGCAATGTTGGAGAAGGAATATGACTGATGAAATTCATACTTACGTCCTAATTGAAAATAATTAGGGATCTCCGGGAAAGATTAGAAGAGCCAGATAAGATCCTAGGAAAAACCTGTGGGTTATGGGCCGAGTCAAAAGAAACACCATTGAAAGATTGCTCAGAAAGAGAGATACTGCACCGGTATAACTGAAAACTTGATGAGTTTGGGAGTCTCAAAATATTTGAAAGGATTGAGAACAAGAAACTCTAAGATATCTTCAGGACTCCGGATAGAACAAAGATGGATGAATAACAAGAGATGCTTGACAAGAATTCCCAACACGGGAATCATTGAACAAAAGAAAAGGATATGATGAACGCCGATACCTTGAATGGAATCCACCAGAAAACAGAACAAGAATGAAAACTGATGAACTTAGAACTCGTGAGAATCTTCACGGTGAATCACCGGGAACAAAAGAAAAGAAAAGATAGCGGAAGCAACACTGAAAAGGAAGGTACTAGGATGATAATCCAATCACTAAAGAAAAGGGTGGGAGGGCAGGGAAAACAAAGACAACTTGGGACAAATGAGATGAACTCCAGAAAGAAATGAGATATTGATCTTGCAAGAATTGGAGAAGATTGAATTCACTTGAAGAGAAGCACACTAGTAAGAATTGATAAGACAACTTGATTGAGAAAAATAATCAGCATTCCCATAAAAATATGAGAACACCTCTTGGAAATTTATGAATTCACCACTTGACATCGAAGCAACTCGAATGACAACACTCCAACAAAACAAAGGATGAGGCTTACGAAACAAGCCGAAACAAATTCATGACAAAGATTTCGTCCGATATTTTCGTGGATAGGATCTCACAGGCTCTATCCTACCGTAGCCATCATGTACAAGGCAGTGCACACGACATACGAAGCGTCCTCAAGTCATAGCAAGCTACAAGGACTCTTTAAGACACAACGAGAACCGCTATAAGACGACCGTGAACAAAGGAATCCACTAGATGTCGAACCCCAAACTCACATCATGCATGTATTGGAAGATTGTCCTATAACTTACTACTTGAATTCCCACCTAAGAACTCTCGAAATTTTCTGGTCATGCAATCGGGTCCATGGATACAAGGAGTAAAATCCATCAATCAACTCCTAGCAATAACACTAAACCATCTAGTGTATCACATCCGTCAACACATAACCAGAGTTCTCACAAACTTATCTACCTCAGATCCTTGTAATCACAACGATACCAAGTATGGCGGTACCCCCAAACTCTCTACACCAGTACTGGGGATGCCGGGCTTATCTCGCCACTACTAGTATTGAAGCAATTTCGAAGATCCTCCGTCCTAAGATACTAAGAAATCTGAATGATAATGATGTGCTCAAGAATCCCCTGGAGCTCAAGTCGTCGGAATAAAATCAACACGGCACGAGGCACCAAGTCACAATTCCGACACATCGGCATCATATCGATTCCAGAAATATCCGCGTGATCCTAATTTTTTTGAGTGAGAAGAGGAGTAGTATTCAAACTATTACGTCAATATTCCTCACCAGAGCGTAGAAGAGGAGAAAAAAGAATCCTACTCTCCTGTGACGCCCTCGGCTTAATCGTACGCTAATCATACACGCAAATGCGTATGATAAAACCCAAGGACTCACGGGAAGATATCACAACACAACTCTAGACACAAATAAAATAACATCAGCTTCATATTACAAGCCAGGGGCCTCGAGGGCTAGAATACGAAAGCTCGATAAACACACGAGTCAGCGGAAGCAACAGATATCTGAGTACAGACATAAAACATGGGGTGCCTTAGAGAAGGCTAGCACAAAAGATACAACGATCGAACGAGGCGAGGCCTCCTGCCTGGGAACCTCCTAACTACTCCTGATCATCAGCGGCCTCCACGTAGTAGTAGGCACCGTCAGGGTAGCAGTCGTCGGCGGCGGGGACCTCCATCTCCTGGGCTCCATCATCTGGTCGCAGCAAACGGATCAAGGGGACAAGGGGGGAGCAAAGCAGCGGTGAGTACTCATCCAAAGTACTCGCAAGTCTTACATTAGAACTATTCTAATTATGCATCAGTATCAAAGAAGGGGGGGTATATGTGGACTGACTGCAGCAATGCGAGAATAGAGAGAGAAGGCCTAGTCCTATCGAAGACTAGCATCTTCAGGGTCTTACAGCAATAGACGAGAGTAGAACAGGGGTAAAACATAAATAGTCATATTGTTGCAGCAAAATTAAAGTGAGGTCACGCCTAAAGATCCTCCCTCGACTCCCTGCGAGGAAGCAACCCCGAGGCAAACTAATTCCAGTTAAGTAACAATTGTAGTTGTAAAAGATCGGGGCATAACTCCAAGTCGTCCTGTAACCGTGGACACGGCTATCCGAATAGTTAATTTTCATCCCTGCAGGGGTGCACCACATGTCCCGTCACGCTCGATAACACTCTGGCCGGACATACTTTTCTGGGTCCTCCCGGCCTCGGAATATCGACACGTCACAGCCCCACCTAAGACTAATCAGAGAGGCCAGCCCGCCGGTCTAAATCCTAAGCACAAAGGGTTCGTGGGCCCAGTTCCCCTTCATGCTCATGCACGTGGCGTGGGCGGCCGACGTCAGTCCTAGCATCCCTTAGTCACAAGCGCGATGCATCTCGGGACCACTCGGGCGCGCGCCGCTACATTGCTGGCATCTGAAAAGCTTCGGCTGATCATTGACGCCGAGTACCCATAATTCTTCCCACGTAGCCGGTTAGTGCGTAAAGGTCTCCGACCAACCCAGATCTAATACCCAAATCCATTAGCATTTTAATTAGGCCAGCAACACAATCTCACGGGAATCCACCCGTCTTACAACTAATCACCAATGATCCCAGTAACATGGTCGAGTAACTGTGTGGTTGTAACATCGGGGGGAATCCAAGGTATCACCCTCGTTGGATTCCGAATGATATACCCGTCAAGGTGGGCTTAGAGGAATCACCCTCGGGGGTCCCACACTCGCGGGGTCGCATGACAGCGGCGTCATCGGGAATGGTGAAAGAGGAATCACCCTCGATAACCACGACCGACTAGCTATACTACAGAGATATCATCAGGAGTACTTAGTGAGGTGTCACCCTCGGTACCCGATAGTATCTCTGTAGCGTCGTACAACAAAGGGGGGTGAATGTGCTGTGTCGGGTCTGGCTCGTCGATCAGAGATCGAGATTTGAAAACAAGCGGGGCAACTGAACTACGGGGTCAGAGGGGATGACTGCTCCACCTATACTAAGCAGATTAAAGGTACAGGACTGAAAGTAGCAGTTCATCAAAAACAGGCTATGCATCAGATATAGGAGCTAACTACAACAGTAGCAAAATACTAATGCAAGCAGTAGAAAGAAACACATAGGCGATATAGGAATGAATAAGGTGGGTTTGCTTGCCTTGCTGCTCTGCGGCAAAGGACTGATCGGCAGGGTCGTAGATGTACCCGGCAGCAGCGTCAGTCTCGGGGTCTACCGGTAGGAAGAGGGGGAAGAAACAATAAATAATAGCACCGATGCAACACAAAGCATGACATGGAAAGATGCAGGCTAGACATGAGCTAACGCAGCAACATCCGTCATAGACGGGTCGGAAGAATATCTCACGATATTTTCCGGTCTCGGGCTACTACCGGTTATACTGGAAACGAAGGAAAAGTTCCAAGTTTGCTATGCTAGGGACGCGTGACAGACGAACGGGCCGTGTATCCGGGTTCGTCTCGATCTGCTGATCAACTTTCATGTTGAAATTAGTTTGATCTGACTTACGGATTATTTTATATTAATTTTCAAAGTTTTATTAATTATTTAGGAATTAAAAACAGATTTAGCTATTTTAATAAAATCCCATTATGACATCATCACGATGTCATGCTGATATCAACATTTGACTAGTCAACTGACCAGCGGGTCCCGAACGTCATAGGCACAATTTATTATTAAGATTAATTATTGGTTTATCAGATTAATTTAATGAGGGACCCGCGTGTCATACTCTAATTATTCTAATTAATTAATTTAACTAATATATCTATTTATTTGTTTATTTAATAAAAACATTATTTTTAATTTTATTTTAACTATCGCGTGGGGCCTCCCTGTCATAGACAGCAGGTGCATTGGCCCCACCGGTAAGTGGCCTAAGGCTATTTACTCATTTTTTTAATCATAAATACGTAACCATACAAATGTCGTATTCCTCTAAATATCCATATGCGCAAATACATACATCGCATCTCATACATACATACATACATACGCATCTAATACATCATTTATTTTTATTCATTTTCTCTCAAAACTCTCATCTCCCTCTCTCTGTTAACAAATAAACAGAGAGGTTCTTTGCTAACTCCACCTAGAAGAACCAAAAGTTCAATCCTTCCCACCGGAGTCTACCGTCGACGGATCGAGGTCCCGTTTGCCGGAACGGAACCGGGGCGGCGAGGAGAACGACATGGTGGGAGGAGGCCGAGGAGGGGCTCACCGACGTTGACGGGAGGGGCCGGTGAAGCCGGAGTTCGCACGAAGGTGAAGGTGACGACGGTGACGCGGTTCCGGTGAAGACGGGCGTGCCGGCGAGGAGGAGCCGGCCGGAGGTTCGCCGAGAGGGGCCCCGGTGAGGAGGGGGCCCCGGAGATGGAGCCGGCCGGAGTGGGTGAGGCCGGCAAGAGGGACCTCAAGGAGGCCGGGGCCCCTGCCGGCGGGGTGGAGGCCGAGGGGGGGCGGCTCGCCGACGGTGGAGGGGGGGCTCGCCGGCCGGGAGAGGGGAGGGGCCGTCGAGGGAGGAGGAGGCCGTGAGGGGGGGCGCCGGGGGAGGAGGAGGCCGTGAGGGGGGGCGCCGGGGGAGGAGGAGGCCGTGAGGGGGGGCGCCGGGGGACGAGGAGGCCGTGAGGGGGGGGGCGCCGGGGGAGGAGGGTCGTGGGGGGAGAGGGGCTCTGGGAGAGGAGGCCACGGGAGGAGAGGAGGGCTCGGTGGGAGAGAGGGAGATTGTGGGGCAGGGGGGTTACGAGAGGTGGAGCGTGGGGGTGCTGTCGGTGGGGGTGGGTAGATCGCGAGGGGGGGTTGGTGGCGATGTGGGGGGGCTGCTGCCCTGGTGGCGGCGCTGGGAAAAGGGGGAGTAGCGAGGGGGGGCTAGGGTTCGGGTGGGGGGCGATTTGGGGCCTGGCCGGTTGGGCCTCTTGGCCCAGCCAGGCCAGGGGGTGGGGGTTGCTTTTTTTCTTTTTCTTTTTTTTGTTGTTGTTTTGTTTTGTTTTGTTTTATTTTGCCTTTTCTTATTATTTCTTTCTTTCCTATTTTATTTTCTTTCTTTTACTTTCTGACATTCTATCATTATTATTTTCTTATATATTTATACCTTTCTGTTCTAACTATATAGGACTTTTAATACAATTAAAAATGTCCGATTCGTTTTTATAAGATATTAGGGAATTTCAACAACTCTCCCGACATTTTTACTTAACATCACGAAACGTTTCTCGTTCGACTTTATTCGTAAATTTCGAACTCGACTGGTTTTTCGACTAACACGAGATCCACGATAGAATTTATGATGACGTGGCTTCACTAGCGTGGGATTACTGTCGCTTGACTACAGGAGTTACTGTAGCACCAAACCGAGGATGTCACAACTCTCCCCCACTAACAAGAATTCTCGTCCCGAGAATTAAGGGGTAGAAGGCAAGAGTTCGGGGTATTCATCACGAAGATGATTCTCGCGTTCCCAAGTGGCTTCAGCTCTAGAATGATTTGACCACTGCACCTTAAGGAACTTGGTGACTTTGCGACGAGTCTTACGTTCGGCTTGGTCGAGAATGCGGACCGGATGCTTCTTATAAGAGATGTCTTGTTGCAGCTCAAGCATACCATGATCCACTGCTCGAATAGGGTCCTTGAAGCAGCGACGGAGCTGAGAAACATGGAAGACATCGTGAACCTGAGAAAGGTTCGCCGGCAGTTCCAAATTGATAAGCCACTTTTTCCTGCCTTTCGAAAACACTGAAAGGACCAATATAGCGAGAAGCTAACTTGCTCTTGATCTTAAAACAATGTGCACCTCTCATTGGTGTGACGTGAAGATCAGCCTTTACGCCAGGTTGATATACCATATCTTGATGATGACGGTCATACCGACTCATCTGACGAGACTGAGCAACCTTCAGATTGTCATGAAAAATGTGGACTTGATCTTTAGTATGTTGGATAATATCCAGACCGAAGGGTGATCGGTACATTGAACGGTGGCTCGAGAATTTCGTACGAAGCCAAGTGTAAAGGATACTTTGGAGTCAAAGATGTACAGGAGAGTCAGGTTTCAATCCTGTGGAACTTTGGGTTATGGGTCCACCATGTGGGCCGAGAGTACACAGAGGGGTGACATATTACATGGTCTTGGTAACAAGTCATGTCAGAGGATAACCTGTCAGTTATGTTGGCAACATCATCGATACCAAGGGCGGGGGACGAATAGAACCATTTTCCTGCTCGTTGAAACGAGGCGGGCCAATAGGCAAGGTTCTGTCCACCAGCGGCTACCGGAATGTTATCCACAATAGTAACACGGTCTTACTGACAGAGTTGTACACCAAGAATTTTACCTAAGCAGGGAATTAACACTGCTTAGATAAGTTATGCCACAATAAAAATCAAACATACCAATGGGAGGGAAAATGTGTTCACACACACACAAGTATTAGAGTATACCATTCCCAAGGAAATCATAGAGTATGGTATACATGATAGGTCATTCAGCACATAACCATCTTGGTAAAGAGACAAGAAGAATCAACATGTTTATCCATACCATGTGGTTTGGATAATTGATCAGGAACAATTTAGCATCGCGCTTCCAATGTTCCTGTTGAAATTTAAATTACCACATTCATGCTTTGGGGTAGTATCTACATGGTCATCAGATAAACGTTGGACTTATGGGTATACAAGAGGAACCAGGAGGGACAACTTACAAAGCTAAGGCATACAATTTCCTCATGGTAGAATGGCGAACCTTACATATGGAAGGATTTATAACAATAGGTCCTCCGACCCAGTGTGCCAGACAAGACATCACTGTACCGGTTTTCCTAAAGACCAAAGTTATAATTATTGGGAAATGTTCCAACCATCATATCTGCCAGAGAATTAGATCTGATTGGTGCCGGGACACCTCACACTCAAGATGACTGAGAAGAAAAATGAAGACGCAAGATTCTCATGATATGAACTACACAAGCAATTCTTGAATCAAGAGTTTGATTTAATACATATGAACACAATGTCAAGACATTCGTGCCCACATAGAATTTGTATGTCAAAATGCAACTCGGTTCTCATTTGGACACCATCATCGAGGATAACAAGGCTCCGTGTGTAAGTATGGATTAGCTCTTATGAAAGAACTCGTTTTCCTTGATCAAATCAGTCAGTAGCTTGACGTGCTAAGAGGAATTATATGGAGTGAGGATAGCAAATCATCAAAACATATAACACTTCGCACATGCGTGAATGATTTGGTATTTCACGAGAGGAAGCGAAACAAAACTTTCCATATTCACGGCGGAAAGAGTGCACGTGAACTTTGGGAAATACACTCCTACTATCCACATATTCTTCATGAGCTAGGCACAAGGATAATGATTTCAAGAGCTTCATCACGAACCATGGAGAACTTGAGGGTGCGGCCGATGGGCTCAACAACAATCCCATAAGATTTAGATAGGGATGAATTTCCAAATTTTATAATATCAAGGAGATAGCATTTGTCAAATCAAATGGTATAATGTCGTATGTTCAAGGGAACAACAACAATTAAACATTGGTTGAATGGTGCGCTCGGAAATACGGACGGAGCAGCACAACCAATGTCAAAAATGATGAGCCTACACCCAACACACTAAGAATGAAACAATCAATTCTTAACCTCAAGGAAAAAGGGTTGCCAGAAGTATTGGAATCACACATCAGGGTTCACTTGTTGGTATTCCGGTCTGAAACAACACGGCACCAAGAAATGAATCGTGATGGTGAGAAGTATTACTATATCAAGAATTCTTAAGAGGTGCACAATTCTCACGACATCCTCGACATAAAGATGGTAATACTCCAAGGTAGAAGATATCATAAGCTGAATAGCAAGGAACTTAAGGGACAACACCAAATACGAACATGTTTGTGTTGGAGGGAAGGCAAAAGGTTGTTGATGAAAACAGAAATCATCGAGGGGCAAGGATGGCATTTCTCATCATGCATCCGATCGGTGCCCTGGAAGAGCTCAGAATGCTAATGATGATCACGACACAATTTTCGAGAACTTCATGAAGATGTAATCAATCAACGACGACATCAAGCAAGGGAAATGGTGAAGCAAGAGGTTGTCGGAATCACAGATAAGACTGCTAGCTTAGAATTGAGATTGCCTTTCAGGACAACCAACATGATGTGGAAAGCTCGATGCAAGCTTAACACACAGTTGGAATTGTGTTCGAGGGATGAAGGGTATAGATAGCATGGTCGAGCTCCAACATGACGATGATGATGTAGCTTAGCAACTTGGAATGACATGATCGAGTACAAACTCGTAAACAAGGAATACTACTAAAAATTGTTGAATTGTAATGCGTACTCGATTCAGTTATCGATGTACTCACGTGTCCAACAACTCAAACACGAGGCAACTGGAATTAAGGAAAATATCATAGTTGATGAGGAGCTCACAAGAAGTTCCATAGCTCCGCGATATCCTCGAGCTACAAGGAATAATACTCGGAGGTAGATCAACTTTACGGTTTGGACCGGCGTGTCGATCTGAAGAAGACAAGTACTTTAACTCGTCCGAGAATGAAATCAAGGTACGAAAACATGGTCGGAACCATGACTGCAAAGGATAAGATCACAGATCCCATATTTAAACTACATAATGAATTGATTATTTATACGAGAAGTTTCTATGATAGGATCAACGTCGTTTCCATGGGCATGAACACAAAGTTCAAGGTCGACTCCCACTTCATCAATGCATCACCTGCCATTTATACCTCGTCTTTGATCAGGTTGTAGCTTTGAAAGAAGATCCGGCATAACACCAGAAGAGTAAGACTCATGAAAACTTTTCGAGTCATATTGATTTAGGAAGGCATAGGTTCAACCCATCGGGGCATCTTAGGAACATATACCATACACCCCAAGAGCAATTAACACATGCTTGAAGGGCATGGCTAACAAATCGTATGGTACAACTTATAAAAGGGAGAAGACACAATTTACCAATGGCATCATGTGTCAGGGGAAGCAATCACAAGAATTTTCTAAAGCAAAGGATGTCGTCGGATAATAACTCGGAATGAGTCTGACAATCCACAAATGATCTGATGTGAGTAACGGTACTCAATCAGAGGGACATAGGATGCAATGCATCGTGTTAATAGAACATCTGAAAAATATCGATACTTAATTACCAAAGGAATTATGATTTCCAGGTTGGCGTATCATAATCAGATGCTCCAATCAAATACAAGTAGGTTGAATGGACTTAGATGGACAACCCACCAAAATTTGATTTGTCGAGAACCAACTCGGTCTGGGAGGACGTTTGAGCCGGTAGATAATTTATGAGCCACAACAGATGATCGTGTGCATTCACAAAAAGGAAGAATCAATAAAATCACAGGAAAATCACAAAGGATTTTAATGAATGCTGCTAGACATATGGATTTAACCATAATGCAAGCGGGTGAGAAAGGTCATGAACATGTGGCTACGGAGGATTTTGGAAGACCGAATAGTAATTCAGAGAGCTATCGGAACCCATGACAACTGATGACGGACAAATCCCCGATAAGGTAATTCGTTGCATCTCGTAATAACAAGAACAATTGGGGAAGATAGTATGAACGACATATGTATGTAGTCATCCATAGTGGTAGTCGGAGGAAAGGAAATCGCAAGAGCGATAGGCACTAGTTCTCGAGATAACATCAGAGAGTAACTTCGGAGTCTTCTGATAGGTCAAGCCATCGTCTGAAATACGAGACTCCCTGGGAGGAAATATTTACACGAACCTAATGTTAGAGTTAGTAAAATCTTTGACCCGAAAGAGAAGAGAAAGTAGAGCCCGGAGTATAGGAAAGGAGTAAAAGATACTAATACCACCCAATTGAGATGTGGGCCCGTAACCCACAGGTCCCAGGATCGAAACCTGGCTCTGATACCAACTTGTGACGCCCTCGGCTTAATCGTACGCTAATCATACACGCAAATGCGTACGATAAAACCCAAGGACTCACGGGAAGATATCACAACACAACTCTAGACACAAATAAAATAACATCAGCTTCATATTACAAGCCAGGGGCCTCGAGGGCTAGAATACTAAAGCTCGATAAACACACGAGTCAGCAGAAGCAACAGATATCTGAGTACAGACATAAAACATGGGGTGCCTTAGAGAAGGCTAGCACAAAAGATACAACGATCGAACGAGGCGAGGCCTCCTGCCTGGGAACCTCCTAACTACTCCTGATAATCAGCGGCCTCCACGTAGTAGTAGGCACCGTCGAGGTAGCAGTCGTCGGCGGCGGGGACCTCCATCTCCTGGGCTCCATCATCTGGTCGCAGCAAACGGATCAAGGGGACAAGGGGGGAGCAAAGCAGCGGTGAGTACTCATCCAAAGTACTCGCAAGTCTTACATTAGAACTATTCTAATTATGCATCAGTATCAAAGAAGGGGGGGTATATGTGGACTGACTGCAGCAATGCGAGAATAGAGAGAGAAGGCCTAGTCCTATCGAAGACTAGCATCTTCAGGGTCTTGCAGCAATAGACGAGAGTAGAACAGGGGTAAAACATAAATAGTCATATTGTTGCAGCAAAATTAAAGTGAGGTCACGCCTAAAGATCCTCCCTCGACTCCCTGCGAGGAAGCAACCCTGAGGCAAACTAATTCCAGTTAAGTAACAATTGTAGTTGTAAAAGATCGGGGCACAACTCCAAGTCGTCCTGTAACCGTGGACACGGCTATCCGAATAGTTAATTTTCATCCCTGCAGGGGTGCACCACATGTCCCGTCACGCTCGATAACACTCTGGCCGGACATACTTTTCTGGGTCCTGCCCGGCCTCGGAATATCGACACGTCGCAGCCCCACCTAAGACTAATCAGAGAGGCGAGCCCGCCGGTCTAAATCCTAAGCACAAAGGGTTCGTGGGCCCAGTTCCCCTTCACGCTCCTGCACGTGGCATGGGCAGCCGACGTCAGTCCTAGCATCCCTTAATCACAAGCGCGATGCATCTCGGGACCACTCGGGCGCGCGCCGCTACATTGCTGGCATCTGAAAAGCTTCGGCTGATACCGCGACGCCGAGTACCCATAATTGTTCCCGCGTAGCCGGTTAGTGCGAAAAGGTCTCCGACCAACCCAGATCAAATACCCAAATCCATTAGCATTTTAATTAGGCCAGCAACACAATCTCACGGGAATCCACCCGTCTGACAACTAATCACCAATGATCCGAGTAACATGATCGAGTAATTGTGTGGTTGTAACATCGGGGGGAATCCGAGGTATCACCCTCGTTGGATTCCGAACGATGTACCCGTCAAGGTGGGCTTAGAGGAATCACCCTCGGGGGTCCCACACTCGCGGGGTGGCACGACAGCGGCGTCATCGGGAATGGTGAAAGAGGAATCACCCTCGATAACCACGACCGACTAGCTATACTACAGAGATATCATCAGGAGTACTTAGTGAGGTGTCACCCTCGGTACCCGATAGTATCTCTGTAGCGTCGTACAACAAAGGGGGGTGCATGTGCTATGTCGGGTCTGGCTCGTCGATCAGAGATCGAGATTTGAAAACAAGCGGGGCAACTGAACTACGGGGTCAGAGGGGATGACTGCTCCACCTATACTAAGCAGATTAAAGGTACAGGACTGAAAGTAGCAGTTCATCAAAAACAGGCTATGCATCAGATATAGGAGCTAACTACAACAGTAGCAAAATACTAATGCAAGCAGTAGAAAGAAAGACATAGGCGATATAGGAATGATCAAGGGGGGTTTGCTTGCCTTGCTGCTTTGCGGCAAAGGACTGATCGGCAGGGTCGTAGATGTACCCGGCAGCAGCGTCAGTCTCGGGGTCTATGGTAAGAAGAGGGGGAAGAAACAATAAATAATAGCACCGATGCAACACAAAGCATGACATGGAAAGATGCAGGCTAGACATGAGCTAACGCAGCAACATCCGTCATAGACGGGTCGGAAGAATATCTCACGATATTTTCCGGTCTCGGGCTACTACCGGTTATACTGGAAACGAAGGAAAAGTTCCAAGTTTGCTATGCTAGGGACGCGTGACAGACGAACGGGCCGTGTATCCGGGTTCGTCTCGATCTGCTGATCAACTTTCATGTTGAAATTAGTTTGATCTGACTTACGGATTATTTTATATTAATTTTCAAAGTTTTATTAATTATTTAGGAATTAAAAACAGATTTAGCTATTTTAATAAAATCCCATTATGACATCATCACGATGTCATGCTGATATCAACATTTGACTAGTCAACTGACCAGCGGGTCCCGAACGTCATAGGCACAATTTATTATTAAGATTAATTATTGGTTTATCAGATTAATTTAATGAGGGACCCGCGTGTCATACTCTAATTATTCTAATTAATTAATTTAACTAATATATCTATTTATTTGTTTATTTAATAAAAACATTATTTTTAATTTTATTTTAACTATCGCGTGGGGCCTCCCTGTCATAGACAGCAGGTGCATTGGCCCCACCGGTAAGTGGCCTAAGGCTATTTACTCATTTTTTTAATCATAAATACGTAACCATACAAATGTCGTATTCCTCTAAATATCCATATGCGCAAATACATACATCGCATCTCATACATACATACATACGCATCTAATACATCATTTATTTTTATTCATTTTCTCTCAAAACTCTCATCTCCCTCTCTGTGTTAACAAATAAACAAAGAGGTTCTTTGCTAACTCCACCTAGAAGAACCAAAAGTTCAATCCTTCCCGCCGGAGTCTACTGTCGACGGATCGAGGTCCCGTTTGCCGGAACGGAACCGGGGTGGCGAGGAGAACGACATGGTGGGAGGAGCCCGAGGAGGGGCTCACCGACGTTGACGGGAGGGGCCGGTGAAGCCGGAGTTCGCATGAAGGTGAAGGTGACGACGGTGACGCGGTTCCGGTGAAGACGGGCGTGCCGGCGAGGAGGAGCCGACCGGAGGTTCGCCGAGAGGGGCCCCGGTGAGGAGGGACCCCGGTGAGGAGGGGCCCCCGGAGATGGAGCCGGCCGGAGTGGGTGAGGCCGGCAAGAGGGACCTCAAGGAGGCAGGGGCCCCTGCCGGCGGGGTGGAGGCCGAGGGGGGGCGGCTCACCGGTGGTGGAGGGGGGGGCTCGCCGGCCGGGAGAGGGGAGGGGCCGCCGGGGGGGAGGAGGCCGTGAGGGGGGGGTGCCGAGGGAGGAGGAGGCCGTGAGGGGGGGGCGGAGGAGGAGGAGGCCGTGAGGGGGGGGCGCCGGGGGAGGAGGGTCGTGGGGGGAGAGGGGCTCTGGGAGAGGAGGCCACGGGAGGCGAGGAGGGCTCGGTGGGAGAGAGGGAGATCGTGGGGAAGGGGGGGTTACGAGAGGTGGAGCGTGGGGGTGCTGTCGGTGGGGGTGGGTAGATCGCCAGGGGGGTTGGTGGCGATGTGGGGGGGCTGCTGCCCTAGCGGCGGCGCTGGGAAAAGGGGGAGTAGCGAGGGGGGGCTAGGGTTCGGATTGGGGTGATTTGGGGCCTGGCCGGTTGGGCCTCTTGGCCCAGCCAGGCCAGGGGGTGGGGGTTGTTTTTTTTCCTTTTTTTGTTGTTGTTTTGTTTTGTTTTGTTTTGTTTTGCCTTTTCTTATTATTTCTTTCTTTCCTATTTTATTTTCTTTCTTTTACTTTCTGACATTCTATCATTATTATTTTCTTATATATTTATACCTTTCTGTTCTAACTATATAGGACTTTTAATACAATTAAAAATGTCCGATTCGTTTTTATAACATATTAGGGAATTTCAACAACTCTCCCGACATTTTTACTTAACATCACGAAACGTTTCTCGTTCGACTTTATTCGTAAATTTCGAACTCGACTGGTTTTTCGACTAACACGAGATCCACGATAGAATTTATGATGACGTGGCTTCACTAGCGTGGGATTACTGTCGCTTGACTACAGGAGTTACTGTAGCACCAAACCGAGGATGTCACATCTCCGATATGTAACTAGACTCAACGTAGTTTTTCACTAGACTCAACTCGGCCAATTTCGATCAATCAAGGGGGCTCCTAGGTCGGTACTGCCGTGATACCAACTTGTAACGCCCAAGATGCAGTCCTATCCTTATTTCGGCACGAGGGCCTCGACAGGGATAGGAACACATATTGTCCTTTTGCAAGAATGGATATCGTTACAAGTACATGTAATGAAAAGATGAGTATAAGGAGTTGGCTTGCACTCTCCATAAGCTACATCAAGTTCACATCAGTACAACAACATAATGAGTCATCATGAAGAAGAGCAGGGTCTGACTCCGGACGAAAACAAACGATAAAAGAATGACATCCATTCTTTCTATTCCAGGCTGCTGGCCTGGAACTCATCCTAGATCAAAGAAGAAGAAGAACTCCAAATAGCACATTTATCGCACACATATCGTTATGTACGTGTACCTGCAACTGCTGTTGTAATAATCTATGAGCCACGGGGAATCAACAGTCTCATTTCCAAAGGTATCAAGACTAGCAAAGCTTAATGGGTGAGGTATTGATAAGTGGTGAGGCTGCAGCAAGCGACTAAGTATTTATTTAAGGTGGCTAACTTACGAGTACAAGAATAAGAGGGGGATGATCTAGTACGCACATCAACCATGAACTAATAACGATCAAACGAATGATCCTGAACACCTACTTACGTCACACATAACCCCACTGTGTCCTCAATTGGAGAAGGAGCTCATGAAAGAGACAATCACGGTTATGCACACAGTTGGCATATTTTAATTAAGCTTACTTGAAGTTATTTAGAACCAGATGTTAAACAAAGTTTCCATGTTGCCACATAACCACGGGCATGGCTTTCCAAAAGATTGACCCTGCAGGGGTGCTCCAACTTGTCCATCACAAACTACCACACGCTGCGACAGAATGACCTCGATCAGGGAAAACCCATGATCTCCTTGGGTTCCTATTGGAAAACCTCAACCTCGAGATAAACCAAAGAATCCTAGGAATCCCTCACACAAGACGCTCGAGAAAGGTAAAACAAGTCCAGCAAGGCCACCCAGCGTGTTGATGATCCCGATAGGAGCCGCGTATCTCGTTCTCAGGACACAACGGATGAGCGACGCGTACAGTGGCCTGATAGAAATCTCCCTAGTTGCCCCGGGTTGGCCCTACACAGTGCTATGTTTTGGACCAACACCATCGGCACTGGCCCTCCCTGTATTATGTTGAATTACTCCTCGGGTTCATGACGCCCTATGTTTTTGAATATTAACATAATTATTATGTTGGGAAATATAGTACCAATATTGGGCCTTGCCAGACAAGCTTTATCCCAAAACGAAAGTCAAGGGGGTCCCCATAACAACCCCAAGCATGTTAGGAGTGCTCATTTATGGAACATAACACCGATAGCCGGAACTAAGGCGACAAAGGTGGAATAAAACATCAGACTAGAAGGCCAAGCCTTCCACCTTTTACCAAGTATATAGGTGCATTAAATTAATTAGCAATAATATGGTGATATAACAAGGAACCCATGTTGGCACATGGAAGCAACTGTACCTGCAACTAGCAACGCTATCCAATAGTTAAGCAAAAGGTAACATAGCCAATCCGTGGTTTGCTAGGTTGTAGAAAGGTTAAAGGTTTTCATGGCAATGTTGGGAGGCTGATATGAAACAGGTGGTAGGCAGCGAGACATAAAGAAAGAAACGAAACAACTAGCATGGCAAAGACAATACTTTTATCTAGGCAAATGATCATCTTGCCTAAGATCCCGCTTGGAAGAAGAACGACTCCGTGAAGCAGACGAACCAACGTAGTCAAATGGATCCTCACATTCCTACACGCTTGCGGAACTCTATTGAGACAAAGCACACCACACACAAGAATCAATACACGATATTCACCACAACATGTGCATGATATGATGCATGACCGGTTTGAATTATGCATGGCATGTCATGGAAATTCAGACAGTCAAACGCTACACATTAAGTGAAGCTCAATATGCAATGAGTTGCATATTGACGGAACTCCACATTTAATTATTTAGTTCGCTCCTATTTATTTACACGGCCATATTAAATGTTGTTAAACATGACACGAGGTGAAGCACAATTAAACTACCTATCTAGGCATTTTAAATGAGGTCGAACACGACTTATAGCATCTCCGAACTGACCCCACGTGTTAACTTTGTAATCTGTCCAGATTTGTCCTAACCACATTTTATGTTTGTTAAACGGCAAAAGGAAGTGGTTCACGTGATTCTACTCATCGTTCTAGTCCATTTATATATATGGCTCACCTCCAACGAAGCTATGGTTAATTAACTACGACCTAAACCATTTTTAACACGTTGTCACGCAAACCAATGCAAATTGCACACCTAATAGTTTTAGATATGCATGAGAGGTGGAAAATATTATTCTACGCAAAAATCTACACGTTTTACATATATAATTTGTTGCGATCCAACGCACGGTTTCAAAACTACGCGTTTTAAAATCAATGCCTCTTGTGAAATTAATAAATCCGCAGGTCCTAAAAAAAACTGGACGGGCGGACTCTGCACCTAGTGGGCCAACAAGGGTGAGCGCAATTTAGCAAAAAACCCGCGCAAGCGAAGAATAAGTAGGGGCGCTCACCTCGGGCCGTATTTGTCTGCTAGGCCTAGCGTGACAGAGATTGGCCGACAAGGCAGAGCTGGGCCGGGCGAGGCCTCGGCTGGAGAGGCCCAATGACGGCGCGGTCAACGATCGAGCGGGGTTCCTCCCGCTGCTCGAACATGAGCGAAGCAAGGGTAGGCGGCTGGCTCCATCGGTGCAAGCGGTGAGGGCGTCGAGGGCTCCAGTGACCGGCTTGTTAGCGGGGATGGCAAGGGCGTCGAGGCGGCAGCCATCAGCGAGGGATTGGCCGGACCCACGGGCTGGACGGCGACGTGGTCGAGCCGTGGTTGCGCGGCTCCGGCCGGCGAGGGCGGCGGTTGCGGGGCTGGCGGCGTGGTGATCTTCGATGGCGGCCGAAGGGGCTCCGGCGAACCTGAACAGGCAGTGGCGCACGGCTACGAGAGGTTGCAGGCATGGCTCGGGGTGCCTGTGGTCGCCGGGACATGTCCAAGTTGGCCGCGAACTTGTCCGGTAGGTGGGGTTTGGGGCGATTTTGGGCCATTGGATGGGGATCCACTGGTCCCGATCTGACGAGAGATGGATTTCGGGAGAGAGAGGAGGTGGTGCTAGGAGGTGGGGTTTTTCTTGGGGGTGGCTGCAAAATGGCTAGGGAAAATCCTAGTGGAGTGAGAGAGCTCCTCTATGGGGTGGTTCTTATATAGGGTTGGCCTATGGTGGGGTGGACCTCGTCCGTACGATCGCGATCCGACGACCACGAACGGAGGAAGTGGCTAGATGGCTCTAATGGCTGTGTAGTTGGGCTATGTAGGGGTGAGAGGGAAATGGTGCGGCCCATGACAAAGTTTTTTAAACACCGAAACGTCCCATAACTAAACCGGCTATAGTGCTGCTATATATTTGACGGTAGGAGTATCAAACGAACTCTGATTGCGATGAAATTTCACAGGCGGCCTACCTACACCATATTAAGACCGCACGCCAAGTTTCGACAGCATCCGATAAAGTTTTATACACACTTTTAAAAACAATATTTTATCAATGCCGCGGGCGCGTGTGTTTGTGGTCGTGCTGAAGACGGTCAACAACAATAATGGAGAGAACCGGCAACTAATAACGGATGCAGTTTTGAAAGCTGGCGGCAACGGAGTGCCGATGCAATGCGGATGATACGCATGATGCGATGATTAATGCGACAGGCAATCTAACAACACAACAATAATGGAATAAGAGGGGAATCTTCTGGATCGTCGGTCTCGGGCTGTCACATAATACTCTAGGTGGATCCAAGCATCTAAGCTTGGGGATGCCTCGGAAGGCATCCCCTCTTTCATCTTTAGTCTATCGGTAACATCACTTTCAGCTATATATTTATTCTTCACATTATATGTGTTTTGCTTAGAGCATTGTGTGTTTTTGTTTTGTTTGTTAGTTTCCATAATAATTGTTTCCTGATCACACCAATTATGAGAGACATATATTCATCGTAATTTATAGAATGCTCATTAAGATTCACTTATATCTTTTGAGTTAAGGCAATTTACTCATGTGCTTCATTAATATCCTTAGAGCACGGTGATAGATATATTTTATTAAAATCATTTTCACTATCATGAGTCACTTATATTTTTTGAGAGTTTACTAGGAAGTGGTAATTTGTATGAGTTATAAGTTTGGTCCAAAAACAATAGGTATAGAAGAGTGGTATGATAAAAACATGCATGTAGATCATTGAATAGGTTACGGTTGATCAACGATACTGAAGTTATAATATGAAGGCTTACTAGTAAACAATCTTGGTGTAGTAAAAATACCTATGGCAAGGTTTGCAATGTCCTGCTCATTAAAATATCGGTCGTGGCATGGCCAAAAAGTTGGAGCATAACTTATCCTTGATTGATATCCCTTGTGTTGTCTGAAGTGATGGTGGACATGGTTAACTCCTCCCAACATCCCTTTCTAGGGGCATGAAAGATTACTTTGCTTCAAGGTCTAATAAAACTTTCACAATAAATACTAGAGTTCTTTATGACTAATGTGTGTTTCTAGACTATAACCTTTCCATATTTTGCTAGCCTCTTCGGTACCATGCATTGTGTGTTCTCACCTCGAGACTTAGTGCAAACTTCGCCAGTGCATCCAAATCCCGTGATATGATACACTCTATCACACATAACCTCATTATATCTTTCCTAAAAAGGGCCACCATACCTACTGCTACTTGTGAGCTGCATTTGGTTTTTCCCCGAAGAGGAAGGGTGAAGCAATATAGTAGCTGATAAGTATTTCCCTTGGTGAGAACCAAGGTTATCGAACCAATAGGAGAACCACGCAAATTCCTTTCTTCAACGGCTACACACACACAAAAGCAAGCACTTGCACCCAACGCGGACAATATAGTTATCAATCCCCTTGAACTCATTACTTGCAAGGATTAATTCAAGATAGTGATAGATTTATTAAATAAAAGTAAAAACAAAGTAACAAAATTATAAAATGGTATTTAGGTTTTTAGCAGTATGATTAAGTAGACCCGACGACCATAGTTTTCACTAGAGTCTTATCTCTCGAACACATATCATACAATGGGTAGACAAATTACTGTTGGGCAACTGACAGAAAAGCGCATAGTTATGATGTTATTCACAACAATGATCATGTATATAAGAATCACGTCCATAAACAAGTCGACAAAAACGATTCTGCATCTACCACTATTACTCCACTTCGAGAGCGCTTTTATGCTTGCCTCTCTAGGTATTAAGTTCATGACAAACAAAGTAATGCTTGAAGAAAGATGACATGATGTAGACAAAGTAAACCCAATCAATATGAATAAACCCCATTGTTGTATCATTAATGGCAACAATACAAATACATGACTTGTCCACTTATGTCACTGGGATAGAAAGCACCGCAAGATTGAACCCATTACAACACACCACCCCAAGTGAAGATATAAATCAATCTAATTGGCCAAACCAAACAGATAGATTGAAGAGAAGTCCGAACTATAAAAATCATGCATAATAAAGTTGAGAAAAGACTCAACTACTTTCAATGAATAATCTGGTCATAAACCCACAGTTCATTGGATCCCAACAAACACATCGCAAAAGAAGATTACATCGGATAGAACTCCAAGGAGATCGAGGAGAACATGGTATTGAAGATCAAAGAGAGATAAGAAAACATCTATATACTAACTATGGACCCATAGGCCCGTGGTGAACTACTCACACATTATCATGGAGGCAACGGGGTTGATGTAGACGACCTCCGTGATCAATTCCCCTCCGGCAGATTACCAGGAAAGGCCTCTCGATGGGATCGCGGTGGAAGAGAGGCTTGTCGCAGCGGAAAAAGATTTTCGGGTGTCTCTCTATTGGTTTTGGCGTATATGGGAATATATACAAGTGTAATTAGGCCGGAGGGCGGCCGAGGGAGCCACGAGCCTTTGTGGCGCGCCCTATCACCCAAGGCGCGCCATGCAAGCTTGTGGCTCTCTCGTGTCTCGTCTGGCCTCCTCCGGAAGCTTCTAGGGTCTCTATATGCCCAAAAATAACCCTCATAATGTTTCATCATGTTTGTACTTTGTTGGTACCGTTTCTCTAAAAGTCCAAACACACGCAAAAAAGAGTAACTAGCACTAGTTTAATAGGCTAGTCCTAGAAAATGATATAAAATAACATATAATTGCATATAAAGTATCCAAGACTGATAGTATAATAGCATGAAAGAATCAAAAATTATAGATACGTTGGAGACGTATCAATTATTTCCAAGCTTAATTCGTGCTTGTCCTCAAGTAGGTAAATGATAAAAACAGAATTTTCGATGTTGAATGCTACCCAACATGTAATCTTAATCATGGTATAGAAATTTAGAACGATGAAGTAATTGACATCAACATAATAATATTAAGAAATATAAGAACATAATCATTACTTATTCAAAAATACGGTCACTAAAGAATGTTTATCCCTACACACTTTATCATATTAGCATGGCATGACTCCATCTTCACCACATAATAATAAATCATGAGAACCCCGGTGTTACATCAGATAATTAGATCAGACTTATAACGCACTTCAACATTTTCAGGTTCATGCAATACATGAGCATGATCCATATACATAGCACTAAAGGTAGAATCACTACTGGAAAAACCTAATTTGCCAACAGCTTTTGGCTTTGCCGTCAGCATTTTGACGGGGCTGACACCATAGAGGCTTTACCCTCAGCCGAAAATAATGCTGACGGCATAGAAACTCTATGCCGTCCGCTCTATCTAAGCCGTCAGCCAGCTGACGGCAAAGGAGCAAAAGACTGACGGCAAAGGGCGGCTAACGGCATAGGGAGGTTCTCGGTCCCACGTTCGACCACGGCATAACGGTAGCCGTCTATGCCTACAGCCAGCTGACGGCAAAGCCTAACGGCTGTCTTTGCCGACAGCCAGCTGCCGGCATAGTTGGGTGGTTATCCCCCTCGTGCCACGACCTAACCCCTCTTCTCTCTCACCTCTCCCACCCTGCTCTCCTGACCCGCCGCCGTCGTCGACCCTACTCGCCCTGTGCCGCCCCGCGCTAGCCCCGCCATCGCCCCGCCCCGAGGCATCGGCCCCCGCGCCGCCTCGCGCCCGCCCGTACTCGCCGGCGCCGCCCCGCGCCGCCTCTGCCCCGCGCCGCCCCTACTCGCCTCTGCCCCGCGCCGCCGCCGCCCCACGCCAGCCCCGCCCCGACTCGCCGGTGAGCTCCTCCTCCCCCTTTTTTATTTTTTTAGTTTATTTTTTCTATGTTAGGGCCTCTTAGATTTACAGGATCGCAAAAACATGGGAATAGGAAAAATGTAGGAAAACTATCGGAACTAGTGATTTGGCAGTCGTTGCATGCTTAGGAAAATACATGTTTTGTTGGTGTGGAAGTCGTTGCATGCTTAGGAAAATACTTTGTGGGTTGCAACTATTTAAGAATAGAAAAGGGTTGCATGCATAGACAATATATTTAGTGGGATTGTAGATTAATTATGTGGCATACATGCATGGTTTGTTGGTGTGGAAGCATTGCATGCTTAGGAAAAATACTTTGTGGGTTGCAACTATTTAAGAATAGAATATGCATGTGTAAAACTGAGGATTGAAAAACAGAGGAAAAGTACATGAATATGAAACAAATGAAACGTTTGAAATGGAGGCCTTAGTTAGATCCTATGGAATTTGCATTCCTGCGTTTTTGTGTTGATTGAGAGTGCGAGTGCGTATTAGTTAGCTTAATTACCGCGAGTGTGTATTTGTGTTGATTGAGTGCATTTAAATGTGCAGTAGCTTCTCCGCGAGGGACTGCTTTTCGACGACCTCCCCTGCATTCGAGAGTGAGCACATTTGTTAACTCCTCCTCCACCCCCTTTATTTTGCTCTGTTCCGGCCTTCGTGCTGATGACACTATCTAGCTAGGTATTTTTAGTATTAAAATGCAAAGGTGTTGCGTAACCAATATGTGTCTCCCGCTCGAAAGGGTTCCTGTCATAAATATGCATGCATTTGCATATTTATAACGGTGATTCTTTCGAATTGTCCAACATTATCCATGGACAGCCCGGGTATGTGTAGATTGGGTCATTTCCCACGCTTTGCTCCGGATCCCATGCAGAGTTTTGACAGCTCCTCCTTGTTGTTCTCCGGGTACACATCCTCTCGGTTAGTTGCCGAGACGTGTATCAGGAGAACAGCGGGGAGGTGCTGCCGAAATTTTGCGTTGGGTCTGGAGCAGAGCATGGGGAAATGACCCAATCTACACATACTCGGGTGGGATTAGGACCCATCTTTACCTAGTAGCTGGTAGGTGTGCATGCCGTGCATCCCAATGTATTAACCATGATTAAAAATGGCCATAATTAATTTAACATACTTGATGAATTGATAATTTATATTGTTTTATATGTGGATACTATGTAGCTAGCTTGCCAGAATGACTGATCGTGAATGGATGTACACCGGTCACCATAGTCAGAGAGATATGACCGATGAATGGTTGATAAAAACCTATGAATTCGTGGAAACGGCGTTTTCTAAAGGCCAGCCAAAAACATGGTGCCCCTGCACTAAGTGCAAGAATTGTTCGCAACAGACAAAGGATGTAATGGGTAAACACCTGCAGATGCGTGGTTTTACTCCTGGCTATACCTTGTGGACATTTCATGGTGAGTCGGCACAACGTAACAGAGACGAGGTGTTGCGTCGGCGCACCGATGATTATGGTACAGGGATTGAAGACATGGTGAATGACTTTGATGATGCTCGGAACAAGGACGAAGAGATGGAGGAATCCGCAAAAGCCTTCTATGCCATGTTGGAGTCTTCAAAACGTCCTCTTCACGAGCACACTAAGATTTCTCAGCTAGATGCCATCGCACAAGTAATGGATCTGAAAGCCCAGTTCAACATTGGAAGAGACCTGTTTGACTCAGTGATGACCCTATTTGGGCGCTTTCTACCAAAAGGTCATATTATGCCTTCAAACCTATATGAGTTAGACAAAATCCTTAGTGCACTCAAGATGCCGTATGAGCAGATACATGCTTGTGAGAAGGGATGTGCCTTATTTAGGCGGACAATACATATTGTCCATTTTGCAAGTCCTCCAGATATGTTGAGGTAGAAAACGGTGAAGGTGAGAAAAAGCAGAGCAAAATCCCCGTGAGTGTCCTACGGTATCTGCCGATCCTACCAAGACTTCAACGACTTTACATGCTCGAAGAAACAGCAAAACAGATGACATGGCACAAACATGGAATTAGGAAAGAATTAGATGAACACGGAGTTCCGATGTTGGTACACCCTTCAGATGGTGACGCATGGAAGGCATTCGATAGTATACATAAGGAAAAAGCTAAAGAACCAAGGAATTGTCGAATCGCCATCAGCCTCGATGGGTTCAATCCTTTTGGTATGACGGCTACCCAATATAGTTGTTGGCCTGTATTTGTCATTCCCCTCAATCTTCCACCATCATCCATTATGCAAAGAAAGCACATATTTTTTACGTTGATAGTTCCAGGGCCAAACTACCCAAGGAAGAATACGAGTGTGTACATGCAACCGCTGATGGATGACTTGAAAGAAGCTTGGGTGAATGGGGTCAACACATACGACGCAGCTAAGAAAGAGAACTTTCAAATGTATGTTTGGTACCAATACTCGTTGCATGATCTACCAGCATTTGCGCTTTTCGTTGCCTGGTGTGTGCATGGAAGGCTCCCATGCCCACAATGCAAGGTAGCTCCTAAGTTTCATTGGTTGCCGGCGGGTGGGAAGTATTCTTGCTTTGACTTGCATAGACAGTTCTTGCCTATGGACCATCCATTCAGAAAAGAGAAGAAGAATTTCATGAAAGGTAAAGTTGTCAAACACTCAGCACCGCCTGCGTTGACGGGGGCACAAATTAATGGACAGTTAAAATCTATGGAGCCTGATCCAAACCGTCCAGGGTATTTCTTGGGTTATAATGGGGAACACGCCTGGACCCACAAGCCATGCATCTGGGATCTCCCCTACTTCGAAGACCTCTTACTTCCACACAACATTGACATGATGCACACTGAAAAGAATATCGCCGAGGACCTTCTTGGCACATTTTTCGGCACTGATAAGGGCAAAGATAATACAAAGGCTAGAGTTGACCAGGAGACTTTGTGTGATAGGCCATCACTAAACATGCGAGAACCGAAAGGAAGAAAAAATTGGTCCAAACCACCTGCCTGGTACAATCTTGAGAAGGGAGCAATAAGGGAAATCCTCTTGTGGGTGAAAAAAAAGTTGTTGTTCCCTGATGGGTATGCTGCGAATCTAGCGAGGGGAGCGAGCATTGAATAAATGAATTTTTTTGGGCTCAAGAGTCATGATTGGCATATATGGCTTGAGCGGATAATGCCGGTGATGTTGCGTGGCTATATCCCCGAGGCTGAATGGCTAGTATTGGCCGAGTTGAGCTATTTCTTCCGTGTTCTTTGTGCTAAAGAGTTGCCGCGTGCCTTGATAGATGACATGGAAGAGTTGGCGCCTGAGTTGCTCTACAAGTTAGAGAAGATTTTTCCACCGGGCTTCTTCAATCCGATGCAACACATGATTTTGCATCTCCCAACCGAGGCAAGATTGGGTGGCCCTATGCAAAATCGTTGGTGCTACGCAACTGAAAGAATGCAGAAGACACTTCGAGGAAAATGTAAAAATAAACGTAGAATTGAAGCATCGATGGCCGAGGCGTTCATTACCGAGGAGGCGGAAAACCTCGTAACAACACACTATGATGCCACTATGCAAAACTTGCATAATCCAAAGCCTCGGTACAATCTGGGCGACCCCAAACGACGTGAATCCAATCTCAGCCTTTTCAAAGGGAAGCTCGCACCTTCTGGTGTGGGAAAACCAAAGTTGTTGTGCGTCGAGGAGTGGCGCACACTAACGATGTATATATTGAACAATTTAACAAAAGTTCGGCCATTCATCGAGTAAGTGCTCTGTACATTGTTTCGCAACTTTTAACAAGTTTTGTGTCTAACAACTATTATTAATTGATACAGTCGATACGTCGAACAATTCTCGAATGGTGTTGCAATCGAAAAAGAATCCATTCTCGAGTATGAACTTCTTGAAAAGACAGGAGGCGGCTATCCCGGTTTCATCTCTTGGTTCAAAAAAACGGTACCTCCCTTATATATAATAAGTGATTTCCTTTGTTGCTATTACTCATGAGTAACACACCAAACTCTATCTTTTCTTAACTTCTAGGCTAATTCAGATGAGCAAGTCGACGATGAATTGAGACAAATAGCTAATGGTTTTGACTTTAAGGTCCGTACATTTCAGAAGTACGACATCAACGGGTATCGCTTTCGTACTGCTAGCAAAGAGATTTCAATGCCCGGTCGAAAAAAAACAATTCTGGTGTCTCTACTATAGGCGAGGGAGGTGTCGAGTATTACGAAAGACTTGAAGAAGTCTATGAACTTCATTATTATGGTGAAAATCCTCCGAACGTTGTTGTGTTCAAATGTCATTGGTTCGATCCTACTAAGACAAGACGGACTCATGAACATCTTGGGATTGTCGAAATTCGACAAGACAGGCAGTTAAGCGGTGCCGATGTCTATATTGTGGCTCAACAGGCCACCCAAGTTTTCTATCTGCCATATTGTCGTCAAAGTGTTAAGAACCTAGAAGGTTGGTATGTCGTGTTCGATGTGCCGCCACATCTTAGACCACCTCCCCCAAATGAAGACGATTATGAACCTTAAATTGACCCAATAACATATGATGGAGAATTCTTCCAAGAATCACGTGGTGTCAGACGTCGTACCCGAAACTGCTCTACGTCCACCCTGAACACGGAGGAACAAGACTCACGTGATGATGAGGAAGAAGTGGAAGTAGAAGAAGTTACCAATGTCGATGAGCTATCAATGCTTGATCGGTTACAAAAAGGCCTTCCACATGATGTCCCTGAACCCGATGACGATATCAGTCATGACGACACGTGTGATACTGATGATGATTTTGCTTTAATTGACCATGGAGAAGAGACAGATGATCCAGACTATTAGTACTTTGTATGCATCCAAACATTGTTGTTTAATTATTCAATTATTAGTTGAATTATTCATGTATTTATTATTGTTCATTTAATTATTGTCCTTGAATTTGTACTAATTATTTAACTATTTATCGTTACAGGTGGTGAGACATGGCAGGCGGGGATAAGTTGAGGATAGCACCTGGGCAGCTACGGAGAACTTTGTTGCAGAGCTTTGCCGAGGAGCCCCGTGGGAGAGGCGTAGGAAAGAAGAGAGGCAGAGGACGTGGTCGTGGGAGAGGGAGGCTGCATGATAGGAGCCAGTCGCCACCACCCTCGGCTACTCCTGTCTCAGCCACTTCACCCGAGCCAGAGTCCTATCGATCCAGAGGCGTTAATGATCTCTGGTGGCGGTAAGAGTCATGGCACGCTGGCCATGTGTGATGGCTTCGTCCCTATCACTGAGACTCTATCTCAGATCAAGTCGAGGCAAACGAGCTCCGCTCCTGAAATACGGCAACGCGCGAGGCCAGTTGATCTAGCCATCGAGGTTAGTTTTCTTCATTATTTCTTTCGTTCTTTTGTCCCTGGATGGATGATGAAAATTCCTTTTGAGGAGTGGTTGCAGGCCGCACTTATGAAGGAGAGGGAGGCCACCAAGCACTTGTTGGAGGAGAGGGGCCGGAATACGCAAAGTTGCTTGAGGAGGAGAGGGCACGCAATAATGCCCATGCGAAGGCCATGCACGACTTCGTTGCGGTGAGTCAGTTGTGTGAGAAGCAAGGCTATGTGTGAGACACAACAAGGCTATTTCTTTGACTCCTCGAAAACTAATTTGCAGGCTATGTGTGAGAAGCAAGGTTTGCCGCCCCCTCTGCCGATGCTTTCTCCGGTGGGAACGGTGAGTTCCCTTTCAATGACCAACCTTGCACGGTCTTATACCATTGTCTATCGCCGTGCTAACCACATATTTTAACTCTTGCCTTGTTGCAGCATCATTCCAGAGTTGAATCCCACGATCCCTTTACTTCTCCTGGTGAGAGCCCTAGCAACCCAGCGACCAACGGAGATGGAGCTTCTCCTCCGTTTCTTAGCATTCGGTAAGTTATTCCTCTCCTTCTTATTCTTCTTATTGTTTAGATCAACTTAGATTATGCCATGCTTTAGTTAGCTTAGTAAATTCTAGTTGATATTAGCCATGGTTTAGTTAGCTTAGTAAATTCTAGTTGATATTAGAGCTCAAAAATGACATAATTAGTTTAGAAAGTTTTAAAAGAAACCAGAAGAGAAGAACAAACAAGAGATGAAGAAATAAGAGAAGAAGAAAGAGGAGAAAAAGATAACTTCTCTTCTTTCTTTTTCTCTATCTTCTTCTTCTTCTTCCACTTCTTCCACTTATTCTTCTTGTTCTTCTTCTTCTTCTTCTTCTTCCACTTCTTCTTCTAATTGCTTAGCTTAATTTAGATAACTTATTTCTTATTGTATTCTTCTTCTAACTTCTTTCTCATTATGCAGATTTTGATAAAGCAGCATGGCATATGGATGGATGCTCGAGGTACTTTGTAATGCACTTGTGTAGTCTTAGATGAACTTTGTAATGCAATTGTATTTGTGGATGCACTTGTGGTGCTTTGTAATACTTTGTGATCTTGTTTGCACTTTAATTACATATATTCGTGCTGTTTGCACTTGTGTTGTGTTGTTTGCACTTTGTGATGCACTTGTGGTGCTGTTTAGGGGCTGGGCAAATATATATATGTTGTTGTTTGTATCTATGTTTTGCAAATGCAGGGAATTAACAGAAAACAAATATGAAAAAAGCAGAGAGGGTCTTTTCCTACAGCTTATTGACGGCAACAGCTTTGCCGTCGGTGGACTGACGACAAAGAAGACACGTGGCGGCAGCCTGTGTATCCTGACAACTCTGGGAATACCAAATTTTCCCAGATTTTCGGCTTTGCCGTCAGCTTTGCTACGGCTGTCGGCAAAGAGGCGACCAAGGGGACCCAGGGGTTTCGGCTTTGCCGTCAGCTTTGCTACGGCTGTGGGCAAAGAGGGGACCTAGGGGACCCAGGGGTTTCGGCTTTGCCGTCAGCTTTGCTAAGGCTGTGGGCAAAGCCTGCCGTTAACCTTCCAACGGGGCTCGGCCTGCGCCGTTGCCGCCACTGCTCTTTACCGTCAGCCCATGCCACTAAGCTGATGGCAAAGTCTTTGCCGTCGGTCGACCTTCAGCTGACGGCAAAGAAGGTGATTGCCGATAAAATCTTGGCCGGTACATTTGCCGACAGCACACTGACGGCAAAGCCTTTTCCATCAGTTAAACTGTCCTTTGCCGTCAGCTCTGGCTGTCGGCAAACCAGCAGAT
The DNA here is from genome assembly GCF_904849725.1 of Hordeum vulgare subsp. vulgare. NCBI lineage: Eukaryota > Viridiplantae > Streptophyta > Magnoliopsida > Poales > Poaceae > Hordeum > Hordeum vulgare. The sequence goes on along the minus strand of NC_058524.1, from coordinate 350,096,809 downwards.
TCCAGTAGTGAATCAAATGCAGTGGTGGATATTAAAGGAAGTAGGAAGAAAGTCTCACATCAACTAGGCGGGTCAATGGGCTATGAATATGCACATCAATCGATATCAATGCGAGGAGCAGGGATTGCCATGCAACGAATGCACTAAGAATATAAGTGTATGCAAGCTCAATGGAAACTAAGTGGGTGTACATCCAACTTGCTCGCTCCTGAAAACATCGGGCATATGAGGAAGCCCATCATTGGAATATACAAGCCAAGTTATATAATGAAAAATCCCACTAATATATGTAAGTGTTAACTCAGAGACTCTATATGAAGAACGTAGTGCTACTTAGAAGCACAGGTGTGGTAAAAGGATAGTAACATTGCCCTTTCTCCCTTTTCTCTCATTTTTTGTTGGGATCTTTGTCCTCCTTTTCTTTATATAGTCCAGAGTCTAATTCTGACTTGTGGGGGAATCATTGTATCCATCATCTTTTCCTCACTAGGGTAATGCTCTAATAATGATGATCATCACACTTTTATTTACTTAACTCGATATTTCAACTCAATAAAATGACTCTATATGAATGCGTTTGGCAGTCTACCAGGACATGTGATGATCTAGCGTAACATTTATAACAATGATGGATGGTGTCTTTGCCACAAATATCATGTCACCTCTATATGATCATGCAAAGAAATATGATGATGAACACACAAGTCATGTGGCGGAATGGTGGAAGCTGCATGGAAATATATCTTGTGATGGCTATGGAAATGCCATCACAGGTATGTATGGTGGCCGTTTTGAGTAAGGTATAAGGAGGTTTGTGTGTGATAGAGCATATCATATCACGGGGTTTGGATGCATCGACTCTCGATGCGAGAAAGGGCAATGCACGATACTGGAGGTGCTAGCAAGTGTGGGGGCATGAGTGCATAATATCCGTGGACTCACTTTAGTCATAAATAACTCATATAGTTATTGTAAAAGGTTTATTAGCCCTCGAAGCAAAGTACTACTGTCATGCCTGTATGGACTTGGTTGGTAGGAGTTAACTATCACGTGCATCCAATTATAACAACACTTAAGGATTTCAATCAAAAATTAAAAAACGCTCACACTTCACCGCCATGCCATGGCCAACACTTAGATGATAAGTTAGTAACAAAATTTAATGATGATATTTCTATTAATCAATGATCATGAACCAACACCCCTTCATGTTATGTCATCAATATAATTAAACCATACATTTTCATATTTATCTACATGAAGGTTTTTATTATAACCCACTTGAATACCTATGCTTTTCGGACTAGTCTTATAACACGTGTATATTGCCATTACTATTTTTTAGACTCTAAAAAATATTTAAGTTAAGGAAGGGAGTGCAATAATTTCTATAAAATATAAGCGTCGTAGTGCTCTCAAAGATATAAGTGAAGCACGAGAGCAAATGTCTAACTCCGAAGATATAAGGGAATAACATAGTGTATTCTAATAAATCATGATAACTAAGTATATGTTTCTCAAAAGGTGTGTCAAGAAAACTATGATTGTGGTAAATTAAAAATAAAATAAACTACAATACATGACTCTCCAAGCAAAACTCATATCATGTGATGAATAAAAGTATAGGTCCAAGTGACATACTTATAGATTGAAGACGAAAGAGGGGATGACATCTAGGGCATCCCCAAGCTTAGACGCTTGGGTTTTCCTTGAATATTACCTTGGGGTGCCTTGGGCATGCCCAAGATTAGGGTCTCGCCGCTCCTTATTCCTTCATCCATTCTTGTCTCACCTAATACTCAAAACTTCAGCACACAAAACTCAATAGAAACCTCATGAGATTCGCTAGCATAATGAACATATATAAGCGTTAGGTACTATTATAAACTCTTTCATATTTTATTAATGTATGATAGCTACTATTGTATAACTTCTCCATGACTTATACCCCTCGATATAATCCATAGCATCATCAATACAAGCAAATTATGCATGAAAATCAGATGTCTAAAATATAACATCTTCTATTGATTTGTACTAAAATTATATTTCTTGAAAAAAATTCTGAAAATTAGTACAACCTCGGAAATATTTATATAAATACCATGTACAGTAATTTAGATCAAAAAGACATTCCAGTAAAATTAAAGAAATTAAATACTGGGAGCAAAAGATTCTATTTTTGAACATGATCAATTCTACTATCATACAAATCATCCCAAAGGCTTTACTTATCACAAACACTAATGAAAACCTAAAAACACAATCATTACAGTAGCAATAATCATGTCATCACACTAAAACGAAAAGTAAAAGCAAAAATTTAAGAGAACTATTGGGTTGCCTTTCAACAAGCGCTATTTTTATGCCCCTAGCTAGGTATAATGCATAGTTTCAAGTATTGTCATACTTCATATTAATTCCATAGGTGGCTCTCATAATAGATTCATTGGTTTAATTGTTTTTCTAGAGAAGTGTTCCATACCTTTATTTAACGGGAATTGGAAGCTTATGTTTCCTTCCTTCATGTCAATAATAGCGCTTATGTTCATAGGAAAGGCCTACCAAGTATTATAGGACAAGACATATTGCATTCAATATCAATAACAATGAAATCCACACACACACATAATTCCTATTACCAAGTATAATCACATCATTACCCGATGGTTTCTTAATAGTGGAATCTGCTAGATGTAAGTTAAGGGAACATTCGTTCACATGAGTGAGACCTAGCACATCATGTAAAAATTTTGATAGGGTAGAGACGCTACCACCAAGGTTACACAAAGCATTACATTCGTAACCCTTACCTTTAATTTAATAGTGGGTTCCCATTAATCATATAATTTCCTAGGTATTGATACCTCCAAATCAAGCTGTTCTTCATGAGGTTTTTTCATAGCTTCCACAATATGTTTAGTAAAAGCTTTATTTTGTTCATAAGCGTTAGGTGAATTTATCATGGATTGGAAGATAGCTGAATCTCCCCAAGTATTTAACACATCATATTGAGGCCCTGCCAAGGCACCACACAAGGTATCATGTTTTTCAGGCATATTTTCCATTTTTCCAGAGTTACAAAAGCCATAAATGACACACATATGGTTGCCTGTGCCCACACATATCATTTTAATTCCTATTAATCTCCTATAAGTTGATGGAATATTATTCAATGACACAAGTATGATTGTTAGAACCCTTTTTACATTCATTTCATGCATATATTGTACGAAATTTAATTATAAGCACAAAGGCCTAGAAAATGCACATGAAAACCTAAATATAGTAAACGAGCCCGAAAAATGACCAATTTGGACACGATGCATTGTAGTGGGTATGATGATCGTAGAAAAGGAATAAAGTTGAAAGGACCAAGGAAATATGGTTTCCCCTTTCAAAACATGGTTATTTCGGTCCCCGAACTATGAAACATCATAGGTGACGGTTCAATTTATGAAGCGTGTGTATGACGACATAAGCCAAATCCCCCCAAGTATTTACTACATCATATTGAGGCCCTACTAACGCACCAGACAAGGTATCATCTTTTTCATGCATGTTTTCATTTTTTGAGAGTTACAAAAACAATAAACGACACATATATGGTTGCCTCTGCCCACACATATCATTTTAATTTCTATTTATTCCCTATAAAATAGATGGAATGTTATTCAATGACACAATTATGATTGTTAGAACCCTTTCTAGCATTTATTTCATGCATCGATTGTCTGAAATTGAATTAAAAGCACAAAAGGCCTAGAAAAATGCAAATAAAAGCCTAAATACAGTAAATGAGCACCAAAAAAATGTCTAATTCGGGCACGGTGCATTTGTAGTGGGTATGATGATCATAGAAAAGGAACCAAGTTGAAAGGACCAAGGAAATGTGGGTTCCCCTTTCAAAACATGGTGATTTCGCTCCCTGAACCATGAAATATCATAGGTGAAGGTTCGATATATGAAGAGTGTGTATGACGACATTAGCCAAACCTCCTCAAATATTTATCACATCATATTGAGGCTGTGCCAAGGCACCACACAAGGTATCATATTTTTTAAGCATGTTTTCCATTTTTCCAGAGTTACAAAAACAATAACTACATATCCGTGGTTGCCTCTTCCCACACCTATCATTTGAAATTCTTTTAATTTCCTGTAAAATACATGAAAAGTGATTCAGTGACACAATTACAATTTTGAACCCTTTTTGAACACCTTTTCATGTACAAAATGTTCGAATTTGAATTACAAGTAGTAAATGCCTAGAAAGTGCACATAAAAGCCTAAATAGAGTAAAGAAGCTCTTAAAAGTGTCAAATTTGAACACCGTGCATTCTAGTGGGTATGTTGATCTTAGAAAAAAATCATGGAGAAACGACCAAGGAAATATGGGTTTTCCTTGAAATTTGTGATTTGTTTAGGCACACGGTTACTTTGTGAAGACCGTGTGCCTTCTGGTGCTGTGTGCGTTTTCTCTGTGTTTTGATTGGACAAAACCCCAACCACACAGATCGCACATGCACACTTTAGGATGCACCGCGATCGAACAACAATCCACAGCTCTCCCATTACACCCGCGATCAATCAAAAACTTGCAATCAAATATTTACAACGATATTAATCACACACGGTTACGCAGACCCTCAAACCCGGTCCTCTCCCCCTTCACCCTCATTCGCACTACTGTATAGTTGCTTGAGCATGTACAAAAGTAATATATATCTATATATATATATATATATATATATATATATATATATATATATATATATATATATATATATATATATATATATATATATATATATATGGATTGACTATTCGTCACCCTCGGTCAGGAATAGTTATTCTTCATCCCCTCTATTTTCATATCAATGCACCGTAATTTTACGTTCCGTAATAATTTTCTCATTTCAAATGTAAAAATAGATCGTAAGAAAATATATAGTCACCATAAAAAATATTTTATATCATGTAAAATTATAAACACAAAAACATAGTGTAAAATATACATAAAATACGATTTTTTGGTCTTATGACATATATTTTTGTTTTCTCATGTCAAACTTTACGTAGTGAATCAATATAAATGTAACTATTTGCATTTCAAATGTAATTTATTTATGAAACAATTATAAGATTATCTCGGGTGAAGAATAACTTATTCTGCATCCTGGGTGATGAATAGACTTTCTATATATATATATATATCCTGGGTAATATTAGGAGAATAGTTTGTAACACGCCAAGACCAACGCTCCAAAAGATTCCCCTTTTTATAATTATTATCGTCGTGTGATTATTTGTTTGTTGCATTCATCATGTCATCATGCCATCATGTCATTTATATTTTGCAACTCAAATAAATAAATTGCATGGATCTTAGATCTATTTAAATTAAGGGATTCACATGGTGATTCTCTTTATAACATGTCCTCCGAATACTTTAGGGAGCTACTATAAAATATACCATTATTTTGGAATCACCCATGCACACACTTACATTTTAAATCCCATGTTTTTCGACTTCAAGTTTGGTCCCTGAATCTTGCATTCATTCTTTCATCTTTTTCCCAAGCTCCACCAACATTCCCAACATTTTTGGACTCTTCAAAAACCTTGTCCTAATTCAAACCATTGGAATTAATTCAAATGAGTTTGAATTCAAAAATCTGGTCTTGATGCAACTTCTATTTTCTTGGGTCAAGCTCATTTTTGTGAGTCCAAGGAAATTATCTCCATGTCTAAATTCTACCCCTTCCTTTCTTCTCTTTTTTCATCTTTTCAATTTTCTATTTTGGAATATCAGAGAGAAAGTGCAGAGAGAGGTAGCCCAGCCACCCATGGCCCAGTCGGTGCACCTAATCCTAACCCTAGCCCGATCGCCAGCCTCTCTCCCTCGATCCCTCTTCTCCCCCTCGTTCCCTCCAGCGCCGCCCCACATGCACACAGATCACAGGAGAGGTGCTCATAGCCCCGATCCTTATGGCTGCGGTCTCCTCCTCCATCGAGCTCGCCCGCCGTGGCCCTCCTCTCCCCCGTGTAGCCTCTAGTGCCTTGCAGCTCTATCGCCGCTCCGCTGGTTCCTCGTCGTGCGCCGCCACCCACACCCACGCATCGCTCTCCCAGCGCCACGAGCGCCTTGCTCGACCCCTAGATCCACTGACCCAGCTATCGTTTGCCCTCGTTGTCTCGCCGTCAGGCAAGCTATGCCGTCGGCTTGGCCACATCCGTCGTGTCCCTCCTCTCTCTTCCTGCGGCCAAGCCCTCCACCCGAAGATTCGGCTAGTTGCTGGCGGCGTCCTCCACCTCGCCCCTTTGCTGTTGCCTTCACCGTTGAGCGCACCTCCAGCCGTGCGTTGCGCCACGACGACAAGGAGGCTGAGCCATCCCCGCGCCCGAGGCCTCCTCCTCTAGCCAGCCCCGCATGCCTCGCTCCCGCCTCGCCCTCGCTCCTGTGTCATCCAGCGCTGATACCCGCTGCTCTCCTAACCGCCGTGAGTGCCTGCGCCTCCTTGTCGCATCATGTGCGCCCCCATTGCCTCCCTGCTCCATGGTCTCGCCTCTGTCCAGCACCCGCGCGCCGCTAGTCGACCCCCCTTCCTGTTGCCACTCCTGAGCTCCCTCGTGTGAGCAGCAGCTCTAGCCGACCCTTGCCTCTTTTGGCCGTGCCTTTCCATGGCACCGATCAACCATTGCCGCTGCGAGCATCCTATCTGCAAGCATTGTTTCGTCGACTGCGACTTGTTCATTTTTATTTTTTGTTCACGGTTGGCCTAAAGCATTTTTGTGCTATTCGATTTTGGGTCCGCAAAAGCTGTCAAGGTTTGTTACACGGACGCAAGTCTCGCAATACTCAAACCTCGATGACCTTTGCCAAGAGTGCGTGAACCACTACCGTCCACCTTCGAAGATCGTGGGTTCGTCAAGTTCGTCACCAACCATGTACGACTATGTCGCCGAAGAACCTTGTACCACTACATCAACGACCGCAGAGGGAATGACTACTTCCCCACGTTCACGACGACCATGTACATCTACACCGCAACGACTCGATCCGCTCTGAATTGCATGCTTTGAAGGTATAACCGTTGAGACGATGCGCGTGGACCGAATGCATGTAATGTATGAGTTGAATCCTATGTTTTGCATATTGAGCTCAATATGCACAACTTAACAATCTGTATGTGCATTAAGTTAAATACCATTAATACAGTGATATAAAAAGGAACACATGTTAACTCGTTGCATATTGAGTTCTACTTAATGTGTAGTGTTTGATTGTTGTGATTTATCATGCCATGCCTTGCAGAATTGAAATGGACATGCATCATATTAGGTTCTGCATCATATCATCCATATGCTGTGGCGAATATCGGGTGTTGATTCTTGTTTTCGGTTTGCTTCGTCTTGATAGAGTTCCGCAAGCGTGTCAGAATGTGAGGATCCGTTCGACTACATCGATTCGTCTGCTTCACGGTTTCGTTCTTCCTGCAAGCAGGATCACATGCAAAATGATCATTTTCCTAGATACCATTACTATCATTGCCATGCTAGTTGTTTCGTTCCTATCGCTATGTCTTGATGCCTACCACCTATTTAATAAGCCTCCCAACATTCGGCTATGTTAAATAGGTGGTAGGCATCAAGACATTTTGTGAGAGGTAAAACTCCTATCATGCAAGATGGTCATTTCCCTATATTTAATAGAACTCCTACCATGCTAGTTGCTGGACTTTTTTACCTCTCACAAAATATCTTGTGCACCGGGATTCCGGTGATGTTTTGGGCTATCTCAGAGTTGAGGTTTTCCACTAAGGAATCTGAGGAGATCATGAGTTTCGTGATCGAGGCTTTTTATGCGGCTTGTGGTAATTTATGATGGACTAGTTGGAGCACCCCTGCAGGGTTAAATCTTTCGGAAAGCCGTGCCCGCGGTTATGTTGCAACATGGAGATAACTTTGTTTAACATCCCGTTCTAGACGACCTGAAGTAAACTTAATTAAAACTTGCCAACTGAGTACGTAACCGTGACTGTCTCTTTCGTCAGCTCCTTCGCCGATCGAGGATACGGTGGGGTTATGTTTGACGTAAGTAGGTGTTCAAGATCATTCATTTGATCATCAGTAGTTCGCGTCCGCTGTGCGTAGATCATCCCCCCTCTTTATTCTTGTACTCGTAAGTTAGCCACCTCAAATAAATGCTTAGTCTCTTGCTGCAGCCTCACCACTTAACCATATCTCACCCATTAAACTTTGCTAGCCTTGATACCTTTGGAAATGAGATTGCTGAGTCCCTTGTGGCTCACAGATTACTACAACACCAGATGCAGGTACATGTAAAGAGTTACTTGACGTGAGCGCACTAATTGTGCTATTTGGAGTTTCTTCTTTTTCTTCTTCATCGATCTAGGATGGGTTCCAGGCCGACAGCCTCGGATAGCAAGGATGGACGTCGTTCTTTTATCGTTTTTTTTCGTCCGTAGTCGGACCCTGCTCTTCTACATGGTGATGGAATATGTTGATGTATTGATGTGATATTGTTGTAGCTTGTGGAGAGTGTAAGCCAATTTCATATACTCATCTCTTCAGTACATATACTTGTAACGATATCCATTCTTGCAAAAACGATGAGATGCGCTTCTATCCCTGTCGAGGTCCTCGTGCAAAAATAAGGATAGGACCACATTTTGGACGTTACATAGTTATTTTGCACATACTTCCCAACTGCACGCTCAACGTTAGTGCACTGCATCTCTATCAAACGAAACACTTCAATGTGACGTGAAAAAACTGCACGCGCTTTTTCAACACTGTTTTGACTCTAGTTTTTAAACTCTTTGTTGCATTGAGGCATATAATGTACCGTTGCATTGCTACAGAAAATTGCCAACTCCGTTATGTTGAACGTTTTTCACGATTCCTCGCGGGTTGAGAGGAGTTTTGAAAATGGTGGGCGCATGACAGGCTGCAGCGAGCATATTTTTGCGATTTTTCAAAACCGCTCGTCGGAATGAAGCAAACTATATGCCGTTGGAAAGATATCGTCGATCCGCATCATTTTCATGTAGATTGCTCTCTATATTTCCTTACAGTTTGAGAGTAATTTTAAATTTACTAAAAAATAGAATTCAGTTTTTTGAATTTTTTGTTTTTTGAACTGTTTTCGCTGCGGTTGTTAAACCGTTCGTCGGAACGAGGCATATGATACGGCTTTGAAAATCTGTAGAATAGACGCAACTTTCATATGTTGGCCATTTGTTGAGAATCCTCGCAGTTTTAAACAAATTTTAAAAACGGTGCCACTACCTACGAGTTGTAGCAAGCGTATTTTCGTATTTTTTTTAGAAACCGCTTGTTGGAACGATGCAAATGATATGGCGTTGGAAAGATATATACGAGACACATCTTTTTCATGTACAACACTCTTTCTAATTCCTTACGGTTTAAGAGCTGTTTTGAAATTACCGAAATACGAACACTTTGTTTTTTGGCGACACCCAAACCGACGAGTGAACCGCATCACACAGGAGAACACACTCCATCGTGCAGAAGACCGCATTGCATCGAACATGCAAGTGAACTTCGCGTAAATTGTTCAAGACAAGGAAGTGGAGTGCACTTCACATCAAGCGTAAGTGAACTCCATCACTATTGAGAAGTGAACCTCATTACTTTTGTTTGTGGTTTGTAACATTTTTATACACTTACTATATGAACAACATCAGACGTCCGACCGCACTCTTTGAGATAAAAATCCCACTGCATTAGACGGGCAAGTGAACTACATGATTTATTTTGTCCTTTTTCTAACTTTTTGGTATGAATGTAGTGAACTACTCTTACAAAAGAAGGGATCCACCATGTTTTTCTATTTTTTATAGAGCGAACCACAAGTGCTAATAAAAATGGACTACATCAAAGTGTGTTGCACGAATGATTCAAAAATACTCAAAACAGATTTAATATAACTTTACACAAGCAAACATCAATATGAAAAGAAAAAAGAAAAGATAATTTACACATAGGTGACTAGAACACACACATCAACAGGACTTCACCCACATACAACAGGACATCAACAGGACTGCACGGTCAACCGCCTCATACTATCGTTTGGTGAGGAGATCGTGAGGGTCATTCCCTCTGCCATGTACTGTACTTCACAATCCTCACACCGCTGCCATTGATGGGGCAGCGACACACCCATGTAGTGCAGCCATAACCAGAGTGCACCGCTAGAGCCCCAACCACCTCCAAACTCCCCAGTCGTGAGACTCGGGGGGAGAGGTGGTCGACAGTGAGCCCCTGCTACAACCCAGCAGGGAATTGCACGCAACGCATCGCGGAACTGCATCGTGCGCTCACACACACTTCAAGTTTGGGGTGCCCCTAAGCTGCACCGCGATGGCGAAATCCAACAGCACGCAAAAGCAAACTAGAATTGCAAATGCACGAGCAGGAAACTGCATCATGTGTGCCCTCGAGCTGCACCGCGATGGTCACCGAACAACAGAGGAGTAGTTGGATCCGGGGGCAGAGGTGCTCGTCGGAGGCCTCACCGGGGTGGAGTGAGGGAGGCCACCCTCTCTCCTCATCGGGCCTTCCCGGGATTGACTTGAATAGGGGCGAGATGTTGCCTGGAGCGAATGGGTCAATGACGTCCCCTTTGTCTCGTTGGATCTCACTGGATCGAGACGCTTGTTGGCTCTGGAGGGTGGTGGTGGAGGTGGGGAGGCACGGGAAATTGGGGGGCGATCTACCAGTATGATGGGCCATGGCGGTGGAGTACACGTGCGGGACACCGTGGCACCAGATCGGGCACCACCCCCGCTACCATCCTCTTGAAAGCACATGTAGGAGGGTGGTCGAGAAGGATCTCATCGGAGGGAGATCCAGGGGTCGGGTGGGAGGTCACCGGGGCGTCGATGGAGACCGGGGCATGCATGGGAGGAGGAAAGTGTAGGAGGTTGAGGATCCATCGTTGGGTTCTGGCGGTGCTGGGTTGGGGGAGGAAGGGGATCGAGGAAGAAGAAAGTGTGGCATCGTGGTAGAGCACGGGGGCGACCGACAAGGAGCAATGCAGCATCGGCGGGAAGAGGTGAGGAGGCAGCGAAGGTTGGATCCCTATTGAGAGCAGCCCCGATGGCGGATGTTGAGGCACTGCGAGGTGGATCCTCGCTGGATCCTTGAGGCATGGCGATGCAGTAGGTGGATGACGACGGGGCGGGCAATGCGTGGTGGTGGCCGGGGCGGGCGGCGCGTGGTGGTGGCCCGTGGTGGGGGCCCTTGGGTGGTGGCTGGGGCGGGCGCCATGGTCGGGAGTAGGAGGGTGGGTGGAGGAGGAAGGCACGGGAGGAGAAAGGAGGAAGACTGTGGAGGTGGTGGGTGAGGATGCGTGGGAGGTGAGAGGATAAGGTGTGGAGGTTGGGGGTGTGTGGGCTGGGGTGATTTTTTTCTTTTGTTTTTTGCAGTTCGGTGGGCCGCTAGCGAATGTGGGATGCGGAATGTTTGGGTTGATTGTTAGCAGAATAAGCAGAAGTGTCAGCAGAATAAGACTTTTAGAATAAGACTTTTAGGGGTGTTTGTAGAATAGGCCCATCTTATATATATATATATATATATATTGGACAGCACATACAATTGACATATTTGGCATGCATGAACAATTCAACTGAGCATTTACATGCTCAAATCTATACAATGCATAGTTGGAAGCGTAATTTACAAAAAAATAGCTCGCTATTTTACAGCAATATAATACATATGAATTGCGCATGCATAAAAGTGGTACTGCCCCTAACTCCGACCCAGCACGCACAAGTGCCATCGTCCATCGATATCGTGTCGTTCCTTGAATCAGGAAGACAAGATGTCACTAAGTTCATGACGTACACCTTGATAGACCAAGGCAGGGCATGCTTTGACTTTCGTGATCACCTGTACTGCCTCGGGCGCATCTCACACTAGGACTGCCGCGTAGTCTGGCGGGTCTTCGTACATCGTCCCGACGGCCGATGAGACCATGACCATCGCCGATGCTACAACAACGGCCGCAAGTCCTCCCCCGGCGTCCGGGGCTGCGTCCTCCTTCATTTGGTACATAAGCATGTTCCTCGTGTGATAGCCACTACCATAGTTTTTCTTGTGGCGTCGCAGTTCTTGCTCCATTGCCCGCACCATCCGATGCACTCTGCACCAAGCTGGCAATATTGCCTGCTCGCGATCCCTAGCTGCTTTTAAGACAACCGTGGCTAACCTGCTGGCTTGGTCATATCGTGATTCCTGCCTCCTCTAGCTGTCGTCAGGAGAGGTAGAAGCATGGCCATCGACCCTCAAGCCGACCATCACGCCGACAGCCTCCATTCCGCCGTCCCTAAACTCCATCCCGTCGTCGGCTATTGGGGGTTTGACGATATGTGTGAAAACTAGCTAGGGGATCATTGACTCGCTGCTGCCGACCATCGTTGTGGTTATATATAGCTAGTTGCTGCCAAGGGGGCTGGAGATTTTACAATTTACCGATGTGGCTGGCGCTTGCTCTTGCGCCGGAAGCATTTTCATAGTTGTTGTATTCTTTTCAGTGCACACATAATTGCACACGGAACAAATATAGCAACTCTCTGTAATCGTGTATATGGTCATAAATAAATATCACCACTCTTCGCTCTCCATCGTCTCTTTCCCCTCTCGCATCCCCCAAATATGACCTTCTTCTCCCCACTCTCCTCACCTGCACAAAATCCTCAATATTACACATGTCATAAGAATCTTTGCCCCGCCTCTCTATGGTAGAAAGCAAACAGTTGAGGAAGATATTTTGCACATAGGAGCTGGTGGTGGCGGCGGCGATACATGTCACTGATGGTCTGGAGGCCTTGTCGGCAAGAGCGAAAAAACTGGAGGCTGCATCAGATCTGTTGCGAGAAAGCACGATTTTGTACGCGGAACCTGCGTCTGTGGCCTCCGAAAGGGCATGATGCGACAATCAGTTCGCCATTGACTTGGCGGCTCACACGGATTTGGACGCGGTAAGGGCAGAACCTCTTAGAGTCTGCTATCTCTCTAGCAGAGCGCACATCTTATGACTTTCTTGTTTACGACAACTTTGAAAATCTCCGTCATGAGAGGGCCGCACACACTACTTTGGCCATGGACGTGATTTTCGATGAGACAAGAGCTACTGTGATGGAGCAGGAGCAGAGTAATGGTCGGGCCTATGAAGCATTCAAGAACATGGTCCTCGCCGACACGGATGTGGATCCTTCTTTCATAGAGAGGATGTTGCATTAGTGGAGATAATATTTCAACTTCGTAGAGCCAACTAGCCGACCACGAAACAACGCCGATGAGTAGCTATTTCCATTTTGCTGTTTTCTGAACCTTGCTTATATTTAATGTCGCTATTATGTCGTTTAGTTGATTATGTAGGAGTACAAACGATAATTTGTGCTATCATTTTTTGAATCAGGTGCTTATTACCAGGAATCGTCTATGTTATTTTCAGTTTGTCCACACTATTTAGTTTATTGACCTATTTGCTAGCCATCACACACATCTTGTGATGCCGAATTGTTTGTGTTATTTTGGCTCATCGCGCAGAGTTCATCCAAGCGCACGGTATGCCATCTGTCACACACATCTTGATCTATGAGACCATTTGTGTTATTTTGGCTCATCGCAAATAGTTCACCCGAATGACCTATGTGCAACATATATGTTGTGTAGACAGAGCAAATCACACTTCACACGGTCTAAACTACGAAACCCATTGGTGATGATTTCATCAATCCCTGACAGTTGTATACCAACAAGCGTTTCCCCACAACACACACAAGTTATTAGCACCAATCATATGTGTTATTTCTGGTGTTCGCACACGATTGCGATTACTCACCTCTTTGATGTATATCGCACACATCTTGTTATGCCGAATCTTTTGTGTTATACTATATCATCACACACATTTTATGGTAGTGAACTATGTGCCCTCAATCACACACATCTCGATCTCGGTAACCGTTTGTGTTATGTTAGCTAATCGCAAACAGTTCGCATGGAAGAACTATATGCCACAAATCACACATGTAAGTCATTTCTGAATCATATTTGATGGGTCCGCCATTGCACATAGTTCGCCTTATTGGCGACGGAGATTGAACTACATTGTTTGGAATTCATGCATCGCACACAGTTTCTTTGAAGGGTCTCTCATTGATGTGTCGACTTTGGACCATCCCGAAGTAGTGTATGTCATTCATAAGCACCTCACATGTATCCTTATACAAGAATCCCCGGGTGGAGCATACAAGCTGCTAAGCTTGAATAAGACACTACAAATCCAAGTGCTCAGCTAAGTTATCCAAGGTCTAAGGTACTGCACTTCTATGCCAAGGAAACACGTATTATATCAATCCAAGATCCTGTTTCCTTCCTACGAATCCGATCAAGTGGTCCTTAAATGCCATCAATCATTACATGACCCACTACTCCTATAAATCCAATATCAATGGAGTTCTACATAATCTCCTAGAGTCCCTATAATCCACAACTCTTTGAAAGGGTTATTATCAAAGTATATCCACCAATTTCCATTATCAGGATCAAGATCATCAGAATAAATACAAATTACCCAAACCATGTAGTCCCATTATCGTCAACACCGTATTAAGATCACCTATTTGATCCAAATTTCGTATGGACGAGAATTCCTACTTGTTGTTCCAAGTAATTATCGTAAAATCGTTAACCCACTATAAATATCACATTCCACCAGGAGTTTCAGCTTGTGATCATAATTGTCCTACTAAATCCATTTTACTCAAAGGAGAAGTAAGTTAGGCTACTCTATCATCTTTGAGCCACCATGTTCACCTATCATCATGAAAACCTCGTAATCTATAAAAAGGGGCTTAGCTATATCCTCAAGACATCTATTATAATCATATCAAATCATTTGTCTACTAGTCATATATCCCTAGACAATCTTCCCTAAGGCATCATCATTTCAAGTG
Organism: Hordeum vulgare subsp. vulgare; assembly: GCF_904849725.1. Classification (NCBI taxonomy): domain Eukaryota; kingdom Viridiplantae; phylum Streptophyta; class Magnoliopsida; order Poales; family Poaceae; genus Hordeum; species Hordeum vulgare. Next base: position 350,081,789 of record NC_058524.1, on the reverse strand, counting down.
CTGGATCAAGAATGTGATATGTTTTCTCACTATGATCACCAGTCCCATGATGAACCCTAGTGCTAAACTAAGGTTATTGAAGCTCAACAGGAGCTCTGGCAAATCCGTGTATTAAACACGTGATCCAAGGTTTGAGCTGGGGAAATTGGTGAGGTCTAGGTTGACCTAGGAGGGTATTCCTAATATTGAGGGAAAAGCGTATCTCTACTGAGTTGAACTAGCTTGAATAGTTTGTCGTAAAGAGACTTCAGTGATAATTAGTTGCATAGGTGGAATCATTGGTGCTTCTTGTCTTGCTCGTATTCAATTGTCGAGAGAGGTGAGAGAGTAAAGTAGCATAGAGGAGATTGCCTAAGGGGGGTGGTATAGTGCAAGTGCAATCAAACAAGTGCCGAAAAGGCCATACACAATCATTAAGATAAGGTAGGTGATATAATCACGTACTCGTTGCCAGCGAATTATACCAAAGCACAGACAAGCAACACACACCATGGTTCCATTCGAACCATCACACAGACTCGACTTTGCATGGGGGATACACGACTTGTTGATACGTCTCCAATGTATCGATAATTTATGAAGTATTCGTGCTATATTCACCTATTTTTTACAAAAAAATATATGGCTTTTATGCACTTTTGTGATTTATTTAGAAGTAACCCGGATTAGTGTTGTTTTCAGCAGAATTACTGTGGTGTTGTTTTTTTTGCAGAAAATGGAAGTTCTCGGAATTGCTTGAAACATTTTGGCGATTTTTTCTGGAGCATATGAGCAATATTGGAGCAACGAACCACCAGAGGGGAGCCACCTATGGGCCAAAAGGCAACAGGGTGCGGCCACCCCTGGCCGCGCACTGATGCCTTGTGGGGTGCACGTGGCTCCGTTTAGCATGATTCTAACGCCAAAAATTCCTATATATACCAAACCCCTAAAAAATAAACACAGAATTTCCACTCCACCGTTGCAACTCTCTATATCAAAGAGAAACCCATCTGGATCCTTTCCAGTAACCTTCCGGAGGGGGGAAATCATCTCAGGTGGCCATCTTAATCATCCTAGCGGAGACCATGCCGAGGAGGGAGTACTTCACCCTCAGAGCCGAGGGTATGTACAAGTAGCTATGTGTTCATTCTCGCTCTCTCGTGTTCTTGAGATGGCATGATCTTGATGCATCATGGGATTTGTTAATATAGTTGGATCATATGATGTTCTTCCCTTTATATCTTGTTTTGATGAATTGAGTCTTTGTCTTTGAGATCTCGTTATGTCGGATTGAATATTTTGGTTTGAGAATACTTGGTGTATGTCTTGGATGTGTATACCCGTAGTGTCAATGGGGTATTCTTTTGATTCACTCTATATATGTTATGGCATCAACTTGCGGATTTTGATGACCTTGGGGATCTATGCATAGGGGTTGATTGCATGTTTTCATACTATGTTTTTCGATAGTAATCGTGGGGTATGATAACCCACAAGTATATGGGATCACGATGGTTTTCGAGGGTAGAGTATTCAACCCAAATTTATAGATTCAACACAAGGGGAGCCAAAGAATATTTGCAGGTATTAGCAGCTGAGTTGTCAATTCAGCCACACTTGGAGATTTAGTATTTGCAGCACACTGATCAGTGGCATAGTAATATGATAGTTTTTATAGCACTAGTAACATTAGCAGGAGTAACGGTAACAGTGATAGCAGCGTTATAGCAGTTGTAACAGCAGTAGCAACAATAGTAACTTAGCAAGCACAATATGTGGAAAACTAGTAGGCACAGGATCCGTGATATTGCTGGATAATATTCATCATATAACAGTCACAACATAGGGAGACATAGAACTAGCTCCTGTTCATCGGTATAATGTAGGCATGCATTCCATAAATAGTCATACATGCTTCTGGAAAAGAACTTGCATGACATCTTTTGTCCTACCCTCCCGTGGCAGCGGGGTCCATAAGGAAACTAAGGGATATTAATGCCTCCTTTTAATAGAGAACCAGAACAAAGCATTAACACATAGTGAATACATGAACTCCTCATACTACGGTAATCAACGGAAAGAATCCCAATTATTGTCACTTTGGGGTATGCGGATCCTAACACATAGTAGGTGCATATAACTTGCAAGATCAGATCAAGAACATGGATATAATGGTGATAACATAAATGGTTCAGATCTGAAGTCATGGCACTCGGGCCCTAGTGACAAGCATTAAGCATAGCAAAGTCATAGCAACATCTATCTCCGAACATAGTGGATACTAGGAATCAAGGCCTAACAAAACTAACTCGATTACACGATGAATCTCATCCAGCTGTTCACCAACCAGCAAGCCTACGAAGGGATTACTCACTCCAGGTGGAGAGGATCGTGGAATTGGCGATGGAGGAGGGTTGGTGATGACGAAGACTGAAGATTCCCCTCTACGGAGCCCCAAACAGATTCCAGATTAGCCCTCCCGATGAAGAACAGGAGGTGGCGGCGGGTCCGTATCGTGAAATGCAATGAAACTTCCTCTCTAATTTTTTTCTTCAAAAATAGGATTTTAGAGTGCTGGAATTAGGGTCAGCGGAGCCACATGCCCCCTAGACACTAGGCCGCGCCAGGGGGCCCTGACGCGCCCTAATGTCTAGTGGGCGCCTCTGGCCTGCCCTATGGTGGGTCTTGGTTCCATTAACTTCCATTTATTCCAAAAAAATCTCCAAAAAGTTTCGTTCCATTCCGAGAACTTTTATTTGTGCACAAAACAACACCATGGTAGTTTTGCGGAAAACGACGCCAGTCCAGGTTAGTTTCATTCAAATTATGCAAATTAGAGTCCAAAACAAGAGCAAAAGCGTTAGGAAAAGTAGATACTATGGAGACGTATCAACTCCCCCAAGCTGAACCAATTGCTTGTCCTCAAGCAATTCAGTTGAAAATCTGAAAGTGATAAAGAAAAACTTTTATGAACTCTTCTGTTCTTGTTTACATACACATGCTTAGAGAGCACCCATGTTTTCAGCAGAAATCATGGCTAATCATATTGACAATAACCCTTAGAAACTATATTAGCTCATATAAATTACATAATCAACTAGCGAGCAATAATAAGATAACTCAAACATCAACACTTTGTCAAAACAATCATGCTATAATATGACAATAGTGGTATCTTGCTAGCCCTTTCTGAGACTGCAAGACATAAATGTAGAGCACCTCCAAAGTTCAAGCAGCGACTAGACATTGTAATTCATGGTAAAGAAGATCTAGTCATGCTGCAAACAACGACTCACTAGACACAAAGCATGAGTATGACATCAGTGCTCTCAGTTCTGGTGCTTATTTGAGAAGGTGACGACTCAAATAAAAATAAAATAACACGAAAGTAAATAGAAAGCCCCTTCGTGCAGGGAAGCGAAGATTTGTAGTGGTACCAGAGCTCATAGAGAAAATGAGAGATGAAATATTTGGGAGGTGCACCCTTCTTGTCAACGTTACGACCAAGAGTTATCAACGTATTCCATGTTAAACAAATTAGCGGCAGTTCCGAGGTGGTAAAAGTAAAGGTTTACTCCCCCTCCACCAACTAACACACTCCACGGCTAGCCGAATCCATGGGTGCCGTCCATACAAACAACAATCCAAGGGGAGCTTTATTTAATTATTTGAGATTTATGGTTCAGGATTGGGAGTCCCTTTTTACCCGCCCCTTTCATGCAAGGATGAGTGAATAAATAGTCATCATGACAATAACCCTCTTAGCATGGAAGGTACTGACCGCCCTCTATCGCCCCATGAGCGGTCCATGCAAACAAAACAGAAGTTCATTTGAAATATTCGAGGTGGCACATGTAAATTTACTTGGAACAACAGGGTAATACCGCATATAGGTAGGTATAGTGGACTCATCTGGAATAACTTTGTTTCAAGATTTTGATGCACAAGCAGTATTCTCACTTAGTATAGGCGAAGGCAAGAAAATAGGTTGGGAAGCGATCAGCTAGAGAGTGAAGACGGACATGAACATGCTTTATGAATAATTATCGTTGCATACTAGCATGAGTAGGTGCTACTGCAACAAAAGACCTTCCAACGGCGCCAGAAATACGTGCTAACGAGAGAATATTCTTGTCTTGATACTCCTCAGCAACGGCACCAGGAATCTTTCTACTACGGCTACGCCTTAAGGGACTTCCTAGGCAAATATGCAAAGGATTCCCCCGTGGCCTTGGAGCCTTGCATTGGTATTCCCTCGAAGCGGAAAGGGTGATGTAGCACAGCGGTGGTAAGTACTTCCCTCGGTTTTGAGAACCAAGGTATCGATCGAGTGAAGGAGTATCACAAGTACCCGCACAAACACAAAAAGCTTGCTCCCAACGCTATGAAGGGGTTGTCAATCCCCTATAGATTGTTTGCCAAGTGAGAACTAAAAGCAACAAAGTAACAAAGCAAAGTAAAAGCGAAAGTGGAAACGATAGGTGTGAATAGACCCGGGGGCCGTAGTGTTCACTAGTGGCTTCTTTCATGAAATCAAGTAGATGGTGGGTGAACAAATTACTGTCGAGCAATTGATAGAACCGCGCAAAGTCGTGACATCATCTATGGCAATGATTATATCTATAGGCATCAAGTCCAAAACAAGTAAACCGATACTTTCTGCATCTACTACTATTACTCCACACGTCGATCGCTATCCAGCATGCATCTAGTGTATTAAGTCCAAAAGAACAGAGTAACGCCTTAAGCAAGATGACATGATGTAGATGGACAATCTCATATCTACGACAAAGCCCATCTTGTTACCCATGATGGCAACTACACGATGTGTGCCTTGCTGCCCCTACTGTCACTGGGAAAGGTCACCACACGGTATGAACCCAAAACCAAGCACTTCTCCCATTGCAAGAATCATAGATCTAGTTGGCCAAACAAAACCCAAGACTCGGAGAGACTTACAAGGATATCAAATCATGCACATAAGAAATCAGCAAAGACTCAAATATATATCATAGATAATCTCATCACAAATCCACAATTCATCGGATCTCGACAAACACACCGCCAAAGAGGATTACAACGGATAGATCTCCATGAAGATCATGGAGAACTTTGTATTGAAGATCCAAGAGAGAGAAGAAGCCATCTAGCTACTAACTACGGACCCGTAGGTCTGAAGTGAACTACTCACGAGTCATTGGAGGGGTGATGATGTTGATGTAGAAGCCCTCCAACTCCAAAGTCCCCTCCGGCAGGGCACCGGGAAGGGTCTCCAGATGAGATCTCGCGGAAACGGAAGCTTGCGGAGGCGGAAAAGTGTTTTCGTGGATTCCCTGATTTTTTTCTGTATTTTAGGGAATATATAGGCGAAAGAGCTAGGTCAGGGGGGCGCCAGGGAGGCCACAAGCCTGCTAGCCGCCGCCCCCTGGTGGCGGCTACAGGGCTTGTGGGCCCCCTGTAGCTCTCCTGGCTTGGCCCTCAAGCCCCCTGATCTTCTTCCGTTCGGGAAAAAATTATTTCGGGTATTTTACTCTGTTTGGACTCCGTTCCAAAATCAGATCTAAGAAGAGCCAAAAACACAGAAAAACAGGAACTCACACTTGGCACTGAATTAATAAGTTAGTCCCAAAAAAGATATAAAAGGTACATAAAACATCCAAAGATGACAAGATAACAGCATGAAACCATCAAAAGTTATAGATACGTTTGAGACGTATCAAGCATCCCCAAGCTTAACTCCTGCTCGTCCTCGAGTCGGGAAGTGATAAATAATGAATTTTTGATGCTTTCATGCTACCTAGCATAGATGTCCTTTGTAACTCCTCTTATGTGACATGAATGTTCAGATCCATTAGATTCAAAACAATAGTTTTCTATTGACGTGGAAACAATAATACTTCAAGCAAACTAGCAAGGTAATCATGAACTTTCAAAATAACAAGGCCAAAAGAAAGTTATCCCTACAAAAGCATATAGTATGGCTATGCTCTATCATCATTGCACAACGAATTTAAATCATGCACAACCCCGGTATTGGCCAAGTAATTGTTTTCACACCTTTACTTTCTCAAACCTTTTCAACTCTCATGCAATACATGAGCGTGAGCCATGGTTTTAGCACTATAAGTGGTGTGGAGTGTGGTGGAGGTTGCAAGACAAACAAGGAGAAGATGATCACATTAACTAGGCATATCAATGAGCTGTGGAGATGCTCATCAATAGATATCAATGTGAATGAGTAGGGATTGCCATACAAATGATGCACTAGAGCTAGGAGTATGTGAAAGCCCTTAGAGAAAACTAGTGGGTGTGCATCCACCTTGCTTGCTCACGAAGACCTAAGGCAATTTTGAGGAAGCCTATTATTGGAATATACAAGCCAAGTTATGTAATGAAAATTTCCCACTAGCTATATGGTGGTGACAAAACGAGAGACTCTCAATGATGAAGATCATGGTGCTTAATAAGCACAAGTGTGGAAGGATAGTAGCATTGTCCCTTCTCTCTTTTTCTCTCATCATTTTTTTGGTGGGCTCTTTGGCCTCTTCTTTTTTATATATATATTTTATTTTGGTGGGCATCTTTGGCCTCTTTTATTTCCTCACATGGGACAATGCTCCATCAATGATGATCATCACACTTACAACTCAAAGCTTAGAGCAACGATGACTCTATATGGAATGCCTTCGGTAGTGTACCATGACAATGATCTAGCATGGCATAGACATTAATGGAAACATCATGCTAGCTATCTTACGATCATGCAATTGCAATGTAGAAGTGGTGGCACATGTCATGCTGGTAGTTGCATGGCAATATATCTCTGAATGACTTTGAAAAATCCATAGTAGGTAGGTATGGTGGCTGTTTTGAGGGAGGCTAATGGTGGGTTTTGTGCACCGGCGAAAGTTGCACGACACTAAGAAGATAGTGATGGTGGAAGGTGAAAGTGCATCTAAAACATGGACTCAACATTAGTCATGAAGAAATCATATACTTGTTGCAAAAGTTTTATTAGTAATCGAAACAAAGCATTCAACGCATACTCCTAGGGGAAGGGTTGGTAGGTATAAACCATCGCGCGATCCCGACCGCCACGCAAAGGATGACAATCAATAGACTAATCATGCTCAGATTTCATCACATAGCGGTTCACCATACGTGCATGCTACGGGAATAATTAACTTCAACACAAGTATTTCTAGATCCACAACATCTTACTAGCATAACTTCAATATTACCACAACCAGAACTCAAAACTAATTGAGATGAATCAAACTTCTCTAACTATTCAATGCACATGAAGGTGGAAGTTTTCATATCCCTTTGGATAACTACCCCTTTTGAGACTACTTTCATAGCATAGATCAACTACCAAGCCACGCACCGCCGTGCTCTAAAATATATAAGTGAAGCACATAGAGCAAAATCAACTAGCTCAAAAGATATAAGTGAAGCACATGTGAGCTGAATTGTCTACCAAAGGATATAAGTGAATCTCGACAAAATCATGGTGAGTGCATGTCTCTCTCTCTAGGTGTGCAGCAAGAATGATTGTGACACAACAAAAATAAAAGACTCCTACAATACAAGACGCTCCAAGCAAAACACATAACATGTGGTGAATAAAAATATAGCCCCAAGTAACGTTACCGAGGGATTTGAAGACGAAAGAGGGGATGCCTTCCCGGGGCATCCCCAAGCTTAGGATTTTATGGCATCCTGGAATCTCTTGGGGTGCCTTGAGCATCCCCAAGCTTAGGATTTTATGGCATCCTTGAATCTCTTGGGGTGCCTTGAGCATCCCCAAGCTTGAGCTCTTGCCACTCTTTATCTCTTTGTCCATAAGAACTTCACCCAAAACTTGAAAACTTCACAACACGAAACTTAAACAAAAACTCGTGATAACATTAGTATAAGAAAGCAAACCACCACTTCCTTAGGTACTGTAGCAAACTTAAATTCTACTTATGTTGATGTTGGGTTACTGTATTTTGAATCTTCCATGGCTAATACCCCCCGATACTATCCATAGTTTCATCAAAATAATCAACCAACACAACAAAAACAGAATCTGTTAACAGCAGACCAATCTGTGGCAATCTGTATACTTTGTATACTTCTGGTACTTCAAAAATTCTGAAAAATTACGACAGTCTGGAGAATTTGCGTAGCAATCAGCAGCAAAAAGAATAAACTCAAAACCTCTTACAAAAAGAAAATAAAAATTCTTTTCGTGAGCAGAAAGTTTCTGTCTTTTCTAGCATGACCAAACGATCATCCCCAAGACTAATCATAACGGTTTTGCTTGGGACAAACACAAAAATGAACACAAAAAACACAATCATAACAGAATTATGAAAGTGCGGAAAATAGAAAATAGAAAGAAAAAGGATAGATTCGTTGGGTTGCCTCCCAACAAGCGCTTTTGTTTAACGCCATTAGCTAGGCAAAAGGTGATGGAATCACGTATAGTCATCTTTGGTGCTCGAACCATAAGTAGCCCTCATAATAGGTTCATAAGGCAATCTTATTTTCTTTCTAGGAAAGTGCTCCATGCCCTTCTTTAGAGGAAATTGAAATCTAATATTCCCTTCCTTCATATCGATGATAGCACCAATAGTCCTTAGGAAAGGTCTACCAAGAATAATGGGACATGAAGGATTCCAATCTATGTAAAGTACAATGAAATCCACAGGTACATAGTTCTTATTTGAAACAATAAGAACATCATCGATCCTTCCCATGGGTTTCTTGACAGTAGAATCCGCAAGATGCAAATTAAGAGAACACTCTTCAATCTCATGAAAACCAAGAATATCACATAAAGACTTTGGAATCGCGGAAACACTAGCACCCAAATCACACAAAGCATTCCACTCATAGTTTTTGATCTTGATTTTGATAGTAGGTTCCCACTCATCATGAAGTTTTCTAGGTATAGAGACTTCTAGTTCGAGCTTCTCTTCAAGAGATTTCATCATAGCATCTACGATATGCGCGGTAAAGGCTTTGCTTTGGCTATACGCATGTGGAGAGTTTGCAATGGATTGCATCAAAGAAATTCATTCAATCAAGGAGCAATTATCATGATTGAATTCCTTGAAATCCAAAGTGGGACTTTCATTACTACCCAAAATTTTGATTTCTTCTACTCCACTCTCCACACCTTTATCATCAAGATGGGTGGACTCCGAATCATTGGGGCATTTTTCAACCAAAGTGGATTCATATCCAGCCCCTTCATCAATAGGTTTGACACGCGAAAACAAATATTCAAGAGGAATCACACCAAGCACTTTAAGATCTTCGTGATTTGCATCACTAGAACGCACCCTTTTAAACCATTCATGCCTAGCGCGAATTTGGGCGGTTCTTTCTTTGCTCTCATTAATGGAGACACGCATAGCTTTTAAAGTTTCATCCAAGTTGACCTTGGGAGGAGCACATCTAACTTTTAAAGCATCAATATCATAAGACATCCTATCAACGCTCTTAGCCAAATCGTCTATTTTGAGTAGTTTTTCCTCTATGGACGCATTGAAAATCTTTTGAGAGTTGATGAACTCTTTGATATTACTCTCTAAATCAGAGGGTAATTTGTTGTGATTTCCATAAGTGTTGTTGTAGGAATTGCCATAATTGTTAGAGGAGTTACTAGGAAAAGGCCTAGGAACATAGTTTCCTCTAAAAGCATTGTTGTTGCCAAAATTGTTCCTACCAACAAAGTTAACGTCCAAACTAGCGTTGCTACTCTCAATCAAGGAAGATAGTGGCATGTCATTAGGAACTAAAGGAGCGTTTTTACTAGCAACCAAATTCATCAACTCATCCATCTTAGCACTAAGCGAGTTAATTTCTTCTATAGCGTGTACATTTTTGCTAGCGGGTGACCTTTTAGTGTGCCACTGAGAGTAGTTGGTCATGATATTGTCTAGGAGTTTTGTAGCGTCTCCTAACGTGATTTCCATGAACGTTCCACCTAAGGCGGAGTCCAAGATATTTCGAGAAGCAAAATTCAAGCCAGCGTAAAAGATGTTTATAATCATCCACAAACTCAAGCCATGAGTGGGAGAATTTCTAATCATAAGCTTCACCCTCTCCCAAGATTGTGCAACGTGTTCATGTCAAGTTGCTTGAAATTCATGATATCGTTACGTAAGGAGATGATCTTAGCCGGCAGAAAATACTTGGATATGTAAGCATCTTTGCACTTATCCCAAGAATCGATACTATTTTTAGGCAAAGAAGAAAACCAAGTTTTTGCGCGATCTCACAACGAGAAAGGAAAAAGCTTCAACTTAATCTCGTCATTATCCACATCCCTTTTATTTTGCATATCACAAATCTCAATGAAGATATTGAGATGGGATGCGGCATCTTCACTAGGAAGGCAGAGAATTGCTCTTTCATAACAAGATTCAGCAAAGCTGCGTTGATTTCATACGATTCCGCACTAGTGGCGGGAGCAATCGGAGTACTAATAAAATCATTATTATTGGTACTCGAGAAGTCGCAAAGTTTGGTGTTTTCAGCCATGATGACTTCAACAAACAAACAAGCACACAAGCAAGCAAGAAAACCGGCAAAAAGGCAAAAGAAAAAGGCAAAGGGGTAAGGCAAATGAAAACGGCAAATGTGAAGTGGGGGAGAGGAAAACGAGAGGCAACTGGCAAAAAAGTAAATGCAAGAGATGAGTTTGTAAGACCTACTTGGATAGATCTCTCCTTCCTCGGCAACGGCGCCAGAAATACTTCTGCTACTGCAACAACAGACCTTCCAACGGCGCTAGAAATACGTGCTGACGGGAGACTATTCTTGTCTTGATACTCCTCAGCAACGGCACCAAGAATCTTTCTGCTATGGCTACGCCTTAAGGGACTTCCGACGCAAATATGCAAAGGATTCCCCCGTGGCCTTGGAGCCTTGCATTGGTGTTCCCTCGAAGCGGAAAGGGTGATGTAGCACAGCGGTGGTAAGTATTTCCCTCGGTTTTGAGAACCAAGGTATCGATCCAGTGAAGGAGTATCACAAGTACCTGCACAAACACAAAAAGCTTGCTCCCAACGCTATGAAGGGGTTGTCAATCCCCTATAGATTGATTCCCAAGTGAGAACTGAAAGCAACAAAGTAACAAAGCAAAGTAAAAGCGAAAGTGGAAACGATAGGTGTGAATAGACCCGGGGGCCGTACTGTTCACTAGTGGCTTCTCTCATGAAAGCAAGTAGACGGTGGGTGAACAAATTACTGTCGAGCAATTGATAGAACCGCGCAAAGTCGTGGCGTCATCTATGGCAATGATTATATCTATAAGCATCACGTCCAAAATAAGAAGACCCATACTTTCTGCATCTACTACTATTACTCCACACGTCGACCGCTATCCAGCATGCATCTAGTGTATTAAGTCCAAAAGAACAGAGTAACGCCTTAAGCAAGATGACATGATGTAGATGGACAATCTCATATCTACGACAAAGCCCATCTTGTTACCCTTGATGGCAACTACACGATGTGTGCCTTGCTGCCCCTACTGTCACTGGGAAAGGTCACCACATGGTATGACCCAAAACCAAGCACTTCTCCCATTGCAAGAATCATAGATCTAGTTGGCCAAACAAAACCCAAGACTCAGAGAGACTTACAAGGATATCAAATCATGCATATAAGAAATCAGCAAAGACTCAAATATATATCATAGATAATCTGATCATAAATCCACAATTCATCACATCTCGACAAACACACTGCCAAAGAGGATTACATCGGATAGATCTCCATGAATATCATGGAGAACTTTGTATTGAAGATCCAAGAGAGAGAAGAAGGCATCTAGCTACTAACTACGGACCCGTAGGTCTGAAGTGAACTACTCACGAGTCATTGGAGGGGCGATGATGTTGATGTAGAAGCACTCCACCTCCAAAGTCCCCGCTGGCAGGGCACTGGGAAGGGTCTCCAGATGAGATCTCGCGGAAACGGAATCTTGCGGCGGCGGAAAAGTGTTTTTGTGGATTCCCTGATTTTTTTTCTGTATTTTAGGGAATATATAGGCGAAGGAGCTAGGTCAGGTGGGCGCCACGGAGGCCACAAGCCTACTAGCCGCCGCCCCTGGTGGCGGCTACAAGGCTTGTGGGCCCCCTGTAGCTCTCGTGGCTTGGCCCTCAAGCCCCCTGATCTTCTTCCGTTCGGGAAAAAATTATTTCGGGGATTTTATTCCGTTTGGACTCCGTTCCAAAATCAGATCTGAAAAGAGCCAAAAACACAGAAAAAACAGGAACTGGCACTTGGCACTGAATTAATAAGTTAGTCCCAAAAAAGATATAAAAGGTACATAAAACATCCAAAGATGACAAGATAACAACATCAAACCATCAAAAATTATAGATATGTTTGAGACGTATCAGTAGGATATAAACACCATGAACATAAATATCGTGGAAGCTATGTTGGCTTTGATTCAACTACATGCATGAACATGTGCCAAGTCAGGCCACTCAAACATTCAGAGGAGGATAGCATATCATCATACTACATCACAACCACTTTAATGCATGTTGACATCCAAGATAATCATTATCCACTCCTAGCTACTTAAGCATGGCATGAACAACTATAATCTCTAATTGTCATTGCAAACATGTTTGGTCATAATACGCTGAAACATGGATACTAGTCTAAACATATTTACAAAAACAAAAATAAGTTGAGTTCATACCCGCTTCTCTTTGCCACAGTCACTTCATCAAATATCATCATTATTGACTTCCACTTGCACGACCAAACGATATGAAAATAATAATAGTGCAAGAGTGCCATGGACTAAGCTGGAATCTACAACATTTTATTCAAGAGGAGAAGACAAAGTAATATGGGCTCTTTACTAGATCAATAATAATGCATATGAGAGCCACTTAATATTTTCATCGTGGTCTTCCCCTTGGGTATAACTCAAAGAAGGGAAAATAAATTAAGAGAAACACACTAAAATGTTTTTGGAGTTTTTAATTTTTCAAAGCAAATTAAAGAAGGGATAACTAAAACGGGAAAACCTATTTACACGAGAAAGTTCCCAACAAGTAAAAGACGAAAATAAAAATCTTTTTAAGTTTTCTTTTAATTCTACAACTAAGTTACGCTAGAAAGAAAAACCGAAAAGAAGTGAGAAATACTTTTAGATTCTCTGCAAGTTTTTAAACACACAAGAAGAAGGCAAGAAAATAAATATAACAAGGATGGCACCATGAAAGAGTGTGAACACCGACAACTTATATATGCAATCATGAATGTAAAGTCGGTGGAAACACGTACTCCTCCAAGCTTAGGTTTTGTCCTAGCTTGGTAATCACCACCTGTTGTATCCTTGGTAATAGTCAGTGTGGTAACTCATGGAAGCCCTTGGTGGAGCCTCTGTGGCCTAATGGGTGGCCTCCACTGCCGTGTTGTACCCATGCGCGTCCCTCTCATAGACATAATATCTTCCTTTTCCCTGATAATCAAAGAGGGAAGGTGCAGGCAAACTAACATGCACAATAGAGTTCTTATTAAACATTAGTTTGTAGTTATAATCAGTAGCGGTGGCCTTTATGAACTTGTGGAACTTCATGGCCTCAAAGTCTAAATACTCAATAGGAAGAATAGGGTCAGTAGACCGCGGTGACACGCCACACTTCTTAGCTAAACGTGAGGCATAAATTACGCCCTAAAAATTGGCACTATCAGAATTGCATTGCAATCTGCGTGCTACAATTGCTCCAATATTATAGCATTTAATTCCAGTTAACACAGCATGCAAGAGACTCAAGTATGGGGCACATAAAGTACTACAAGCTTGTTTGCCAGTATGCATTTTCCATTAAAGAGTGCTAGGTAACGAATTGAAGGAAAATGTATACTATTTATCCTACCTTGAGTTACTCCCCTATCTTCACCAAAACAAAGACTAGTTAAAAATGCCTCATATTCAGATTTTGGTGGCTGGTCTAACGAACCCCAATGTGGAATTTTAAATACATCAGAGAAATCATCTAGACATGGTGAAGGCATTTTCAAAGAGGTTAAACGAGACTCTGAATTCTGAAGGATAAAATTTTAATACCTTAGTATAAGTTTCAGTAAGATGCTAATGTTGCATGCACTAATCTGCGACGAAGGGTGCGAGCTCATCATTACGAATATATCGCTTATATTCTTCCTTAATGTGTACACCCAACATGAAGTCATCACTTGGCCAAAGGCACGATTTGGCGTGGGCTTCTTGCACCGAACTTTCACTTGGCTAAACATGAGACTCTCGTATTGGAGTCCCACTCAATGATGCCTCCGAGGACTTCCTCCACAAAGAACTTCACTGGAACCAGCTCATTATTCCTACATATTTTTTAAATATTTTTGGGTCAATACTAAATTTAACAAAACTTCACAAGAATGGTAGCAACTACTCATAGGGATGCCTAGAGCCGAAAACAAGCATTCAAACTACATGGAAATTCAAGAATTCAACATGCAAGCTCATCTATAGAAGCACCTAGAGTAGCTAATTACTTCTGATATAAGCCACTAAAGCAAAATATAATTGGAGGAGTGGGGGAGTTACACAACAAGGAGAAATCGCCCAAAACAGTTTCAGAAATGGAGTTTTGAGCAAAGAAATCGAAATCCACAGGTTTGAGAGAAACAACACAAGAGAGAGAGAGAGAGAGCTACACGAATTTTTTTGGAGGTGAGTGACGAAGTGAGCTAAAGGAATAATTGAGGGGACCCCAAGGGGGCCACTAGACACCTAGCCGTGTGAGGGGGGGGGGGCTGGCGCGCCCTGGTGTCCAGTAGCCACCTGGGAAACCCCCTGCAATGTTTTTAGTGCGAGATATTCTAAAATATTCAGAAAACAATCGTGTAAATATTTTAGGTGATTTGGAGAACTTTTATTTTTTGGAACCTTTTTATTGAGTGGAAAATCAAAAAACAGGATAATCATGACATTTATTGCTTTAAAATGGAAATAACAGGAAAAGTGAAACGGAAATAGAGAGTTGTGCGTACTGAATTCATCGACCTCATGCCTCTTGAATACGATTCATTAATAAGGTTGATCAAGTCTTATTAACAACCACTTCCAATTAGCATGATCCCAAAGAATTTTCGTAAAACACTAAGTTACCTCAATGGGAATGTGCATATCCCCGACAATAAGTATCTCATATTTATTTTTGGCTGTAGGTAGAGGTAGTTGAAAACTTTCATTGGTGGTAGTAGGAGATTTTCAGTAACATTAACGCCATTTACTTGAAAAAGTTTCCTCGGAAAATGCACCATATGTTCTTTACCACAGACATGAAAAGTAACCTTGCCTTTGTTGCAATCGATAATAGCCCCTGCAATATTTAAGAAAGTTCTACCAAGGATAATCGACATGTTGTCGTCCCCGGGCATGTCAAGTATAACAAAGTCTATGAAGATAGTAACATTTGCAACAACAACAGGCACATCCTCACAAATACCGATAGGTATGGCACTTGATTTGTGAGCCATTTGCAATGAAATTTCACTGGTGTGAGTTTATTGAAGTCAAATCTTTTGTATAAAGAGAAAGGCATAACACTAACACGAGATCCTAGATCACATAAAGAAGTTTTCACATAGGTGTTTTTGATGGAACATGGTATAGTTGGTATTCGTGGATATCCTAGTTTTTAAGGTACTCCATTCTTAAAGATATAATTAGCAAGCATGGTAGATATTTCAGCTTCAGGTATTTTTCATTTATTAGTGACGATGTCTTTCATGTACTTAGCATAAAGGGGCCATCTTTAAAATATCAGTTAAACGAGTACGCAAAAAGACTGGCCTAAGCATTTCAGCAAAGCGTTCAAATTCTTCATCATCTTTTTTCTTAGTTGGTTTAGGTGGATAAGGCATGGGTTTTTGAACTCATGGCTCTCTTTCTTCACAATGCTTTCTAGCAATAAAATCTCTTTTATCATAATGTTTATTCTTAGGTTGTGGGTTATCAAGATCAATAGCAGGTTCTATCTCAACATCATTATCTGGTTCTTTATTATTGTGAGGTTGAGCATCTACATGAGCATCATCATTATCCTTTTCATTATCACTAGGTGAATGCTCACTACCAGATTGAGTTTCAGCATCATAGATAGAGATATCATTAGCATTAGTAGAAGTTTTTTCTACTTCAGGTTCAATAGAAGTATGCACCTATAACTTTTCTTTTTATTTTTCTTCCTAGAAGGACTAGGTGCATCAACATTAATTCTTTGTGAATCTTGTTCAGTTCTTTTAGGATGACCTTCTGGATATTGTGGATTTTGAGTCATTTTTCTCCTCTAATCATAACTCTAAAAACATGATCATTCATATTATTAGTCATTTCATGAAGTAGCTCACTTTGAGATTTAGCAACTTGTTCTAGTTGGGTTTGAACCATATAAGCATGTTTACCTACACCTCTTACATCATTGGTGATTCTAAATAACAAGCGAGTTAAGCGAGCAATCATATCAGAGTTTTGTTTCATTTGTTTCATAACATAGGAGTTGAAATGATCTTGCTCTATAATATAATTATCAAACTCATATAAGCAATGAACAGAATGTTTATTGTACGAGATGTCACCTTCATCAAACTTTAAAAGAGAATTTACCTCCACCACCCATGGTGGTGTTTTGAGACCATGGATTTCTTCGATAGGTGGTAAATTCTTAATATCTTCTACTTTAAAGCCCTTTTCCTTCATACATTTCTTTGCCTCTTGCAAAGTTTTAGGACTAAGGAATAAGATACCTTTCTTCTTTGAAGTAGGTTTAGGCGGTGGTCTAGGAAGTGTCCATTCATCATAATTCTTCAATATATTAGTCAATAAATCCTCAGCTTGTTCAACAGGTCGTTCCCTGAAAACACAACCAACACAACTATATAGGTGGTCCCTAGAAGCATCGGTTAGTCTATTATAAAATATATAAAGTATCTCATTTTTCTTAAGAGGATGATCCGACAAGGCATTAAGTAATCCGAGAAGCCTACCCCAAGATTGTGGGAGATTCTCTTCTTCAATTTGCAAAAAGTTCAATATTTCCTGTAAGGCAACTTGTCTCTTATGAGCAGGAAAATCTTATTCAAAGAAGTAGTAAATCATATCTGGCGACTATGCACACAACCAAAAGCAAGAGTGTTGTACCAAATCTTAGCATCACCCTTTAATGACAACAAAAGTTATATGAGGATATAGTAGTAGCGAATTTTCTCATCATTAGTAAATAGGGCGGCTATATCATTTAGCTTAATGAGATGTCCCACAATAGTTTCACTTTCGTAGCCATGAAATGGATCAGATCCAACCAAAGTAATTATTTCTGGGTCAAGAGAGAATTCGTAATCCTTATTGGTAACAAAGATAGGTGACGTAGCAAACTTAGGATCACATTTCATTCTAGCATTCAAGGATTTTTTTTTCAACTTGCAGAGTAGTTTCTTAAGGTCTTCTCTATACTTACATGCAAGAAAGTCTAGCAATTTATTCATCCATAACACAACCTTCAGGTATGTCAGGCATTTCAATTCTAGGATAGTCGTGGCTAAAAAGTATTTCAATACTTTCAGTAGCAAAGACTTCATCAGTTTCAATAGTATCATCAGTTTCAGCATGCTCAATTTCTTTAGCTCTAGCAAGTTGTTCATCAAGAAATTCACCTAGTGGCACCGTATCATCAAGAAAGGTACTAGCATCGTCATAAGCATGATTTGTAGAAGAGGTAGCATGATCAATCACTTGCGTCATATCATGATTAATAGCATGTGGCGGTGGTGTTGCAAGTCTATTCAAAATAGAGGTGAATCAAGTGCAGAGCTAGATGACAACTCCTTACCTCCCCTCGCCTTAGAGGGAACAATCTTGGTTCTTGGATCTTTCAGATTCTTAATAGCGATCAATAAATAGACATCCCAAGTGACTCAACAAATATAGCTATTCTCCCACGCAACGAAACTAGAAAACGTTATTGATAACCCACAAGTATATGGGATCGCGATAGTTTCCGAGAGTAGAGTATTCATCCCAAATTTATAGTCTCGACACAAGGGGAGCCAAATAATATTTGCAGGTATTAGCAACTGAGTTGTCAATTCAACCACACTTGGAGATTTAGTATCTGCAACACAATGATCAATAACACTATAATATGATAGTTTTGACAGAAGTGGTAACAGTAGCAGCAATAAAAGTAACAGTGATAGCGGTTTTGTAGAAGTTGTAGCAGCAGTAGCAACAATAGTAACTTAGCAAGCACAATATGTGGAAAACTAGCAGGCACTAGATCAGTGATATTGCTGGATAATATTCATCATATAACAGTCACAACATAGGGCGACATAGAACTAGCTCCTGTTCATTGATATAATGTAGGAATGTATTTCGTAAATAGTCATACGTGCTTATGGAAAAGAACATGCATGACATCTTTTGTCCTACCATCCCTTGGGAGAGGGGTCTATAAGGAAACTAAGGTATATTAAGGCCTCCTTTTAATAGAGAACGGGAACAAAGCATTAACACATAATGAATACATGAACTCCTCATACTACGATAATCACAAGAAAGAATCCCAATTATTGTCACATTGGGGTATGCGGATCCTAACACATAGTTGGTGGATATAACTTGCTAGATCGGATTAGGAACATTGATATAGTGGTGATAACATAAACGGTTCAGATCTAAAATCATGGCACTCGCGCCCTAGTGACAAGTGTAAGAGCATAATCTTACCTAAGTAGTTTTGCTGGTTGATGACAACACCTTTGCACACTAATCGTGTACTTTGAGCTTTTATCAGGTGGCACGAGATGGTTATTCTTCCCCTCAGATGTTAAACGAGAAGACAGAGTACTTCGTATGATTTAGAGTTGGTGGACTTGAGTCATAGGATAATCCGTACTATCAAGAGGGTGTCCGCATTTGGAACGGTTGGGAGAATCTCTCACGTACACATTCATCACCACCTTTCCTCCTCGGTACCTTGGAGTTGTCCTCTTGATCCTTGGGAAGCGCAAGTACTGCTGGGACTTGAGCGGTACTACTGCTTGGGCGGAAGTACCGCTGCCGCTCCCTACTTCCGACCTCACTTCCGCTTATGTTTCCCGTTTTTCGATTCTGCTTAGCAATTAGTTTTGAGCAGAAGTTTGAAGCGGAAGTACCGCCCTGAGCGGTACTTCCGCTTTTCCTCCCCCATTTCTTGATTGGCGGTAGTAGCGCTGGTTGGAGCGGTAGTACCGCTCCTGCACGATTTATGGGCAGAAAATAGTCAGATTTATCCTCCACTATATAAGTGGGTCTTCTTCCTTGTGGAGACTCACCTTTTTTCCATCCACCACTACATTGTTGCTCCCAAACTCATTCTTGCCCGATTTCCTTCCCTAGCGAATGATTCTTGTTGATTTTCTAGGGTTTGGAGGTGAAGGCCTCAATCTACAGTTCCACCAAGAGATATTTGATTCCCCCCACTAACCCTGTGCAGATCTTGTTACTCTTGGGTGTTTGAGCACCCTAGACGGAAGAGGTCACCTCGAAGAATATTCCATTCTGGTGAAGCTTCGTGGTCTCGTTGGGAGCCTCCAATTAAGTCGTGGAGATTTCACCAACCTTATTTGTAAAGGTTCGGTCGCCGCCTTCAAGGGCACCACTTAGTGGAATCACGACACCTCACAATGTGTGAGGGCATGAGGAGAATACGGTGGCCTTAATGGCATATTGGGGATCATTGTGCCTCGACACCGCTCCAACTGAGACGTACTTCCCCTCAAAGGGAAGGAACTTCGGAAACACATTCTCGTCTTCATCGGTTCCACTCGTGGTTATTTCTTACCTTTACTTGTATTTCCTTATTTGTTACTATTGTTGTTGTTAGAACCATATAGGTTGCTCACTTAGTTGCATATATAGACAACCTATTTGTTGATAAACTTAATTTGTTAAAACAAAAGTGTAAAATTTGTTAGTTTCCTATTCACCCCCTTTAGAGAACCACATCGATCCTTTCAATTGGTATGAGAGCCTTGTCTCTTTATTAATGGTTTCACCACCCAAAGAGTATGGTTGACGGCGAGGTTAGACCGGTGGAGTTGCCCGAGGCATCTATTGCAAACTCGGTCTCCCGAGAGGACCTAAATGAGGCCATGTCCACATTTAGATCCTCAGTGGCTATCGTGGTCAAGAACATGCTTAAATATTTCCTTGATAATTTCAAATTGTCTACCGACCCGTTGCATGTGGTTAATTCCACAACTTAGGATACATGTACCAATTCCGAAAAGGAAAATGCAAGTAGTGATAAAGACAAATTGCCCCAAGGAACAAGTGGGGCAAATACCTTTGCCTCGGTTCCCCTAGCCATGGTTTATGGAGAACTGGTTCACCCACCGCATATTATTAACCCGACTCGTACACCTAAGCTCGTTAAGAATGATTTTGCTAACTGGGTTTTTTGTATAAAGGCTCATTTGAATCACATCTCAACACAACTTTGGAGAATCATTGAGAAGGGCTATTATCCACATGATCCAAGAAACCTGACTCCAAGAGAAGAGGTTGACAATCAGCTCAATCACTCCGCATTGTTCATCCTTCAAGCAGCGGTTCCTATTGAAGATCTTGCTCATTTGCGTCCCTTCACTCGTGCCAAAGATTATTGGGAGGACATCATTTCCATGTACAAGGGAAGTTATAGTATTCACCGATCAAACTATGAAGTGATCCTTGATGAGGCTGATGAATTTGTTATGATTGAGGATGAGGATCCTCGTGAGCTCTATCAAAGGGTGAGAACTCTTGCGGTTGCTCTTCAAAATCATGGAAACAAAGATGTGGATGAGAATTGGATCAAGCATAAGTTTCTCAAGGCCATTATGCCGTTCAACAAATCCATGTCCTCCTTCATCCATCAGGGACCACACTTTCACTCCATGTCCTCAAGCGATGTGTTCGATGAGTTCATTGCCATGAACATGTTGAACAAGACCGCTCACAATTCTCTAGCTCGTTTTCAATAGTCAATAAAAAAACCCTCCGAACCTTGCTTTGAAGGCCAAGGCTTCTTTGGAGGAATATGATGAAGAAAAAGAGGAACTGTGCCCCGAAGACACCAAGTACGCTTATCATGAGCGTATGGTTCTTGCATCAAGACAATTTTGCAGCAACAAGGGAAACTCAAGGCCCAACTTCTCCAAGAACAACTCAAATGGGCCCATAGGCAAACAATGTGTGAGGACTTGCTACAACTGTGGCAATGTGAGTCACTTTGTGGTTGACTGTCCTTATGAGAAGAGGGAAGACAATGGTGGCAAACTTATTCGCAATGACAAGGAAAATCCCTTCCCCAACAAGAACAACTTCTTCAAGAACAAGTCCCAAAAGGTGTTGGTGGCACACGAAGAGTATCTATCCAATGAGGATGACGACGATGATGCAAATTATGAAGTATTTGGAATGGCTACGGTGGCCATTGCATCTTCTTCCCCAAGCTAGGTGTCCCTCTTCAACGCCCCCAACATGAACCGCATTGCCAAGTGCCTTATGGCCAAGGCATCCAACAAGGTAACCTCCAATATCAGAACTTGAATTTCCACTATCCCCTCTCCTACGGTTAGTGGAGATGAACAAGAGGAGGTTAATGGTGAAGGAAACCCCTTCGATAGATTCATGAGAAAAATCAAGGGTAAAACCAAGAAACACTTTGTTGCTCTCTAGGAACAACTCAGAGACGCTGATGACCTCATCGAAACTCATGAGTAAACTATTTCTACTTTGCAAGGACATAGTCGTGACTATGCCGATAAGATATATGATCTCTCCATTGCTCTTGAGGAAGACCAAGGGCTACGTTTGACCCTTGAGGAGTCACACAACGATGACCTTGCCAAATTACAAAAAGATCATGATCATGCTATTGTTCTTACTCGTGTGCTTGAATCTTAGAAGGCTGCACCTGGGGTTGACCATGCCAGGCTCAGTAAAGAACTTGACAAGGCTCACAAGGCCTTGAAGAGTACTCATGCTTCATTGAAAGATTCTCATGCTCAACTCCAAGTAAAACTTACTAAGGAGAGAGCCACGTGTTCTCCATTTGTTTTAATTGATAAAGCACATGCTAATAACCCATGCTGTGGTCATGCACATCTTGTGGATGAGAATGCCAAACTAAAGGAGCAACTTGAGAAAGGCCTTGTGACATTCATTTAAGGCGAAAAGAATATTAATTATCTCTTAAGAAATCAAAAGGAAGTGGTTGCTAAGGAAGGAGTTGGGTTTGCTCCCAAGGCAAAGAAGAACAAGAAGATCAAGACCAAGCTGCCTCCCTTGCTTAAAGAATCCTTTGTCAAGGCTAGGGAGGGTACTAACAAAAAGGAGAAGAGCAAAGCTCAGAGTGGTAATTCCAAGAAGGGCAAAGCCCTCCCTCCTAAGAATGTCGACGACTTTAACCCATCTTATGTTTTGTGCCGTGCTAGTGATGGAAACGTCTTTGCTAAATTTGTTGGTTCCCCTTATGAATACATTGAATGGTCTATCTGGGTTCTTAAGACCCTTGTTACTAACCAAAAAGGACCCATTAAAGAATGGGTACCTAAATGCAAGCATTGGTATTATGCAGGAGTTTGCTTTCGTTGGGGTGTCATGGTTTCTTGATAGTGGAGCAACAAATCATATGACCGAAAGCAAGGACTTGGTGGTGGATGTTCATCCCAACCCATCTGTTGCCACGCAAGTGTCCTTTGGTGATGATGCGGTTTCAAAGGTATTGGGTCTCGGAAAGGTGGTAATTTCTCCGGAACTTACCATTCAAAAGGTCATGCTTGTTGAGACCCTCGCATACAATTTACTTCCCGTTCATCAACTTGCACCTATGGGTTTTAGTACTTCCTTTGGCATTGACTCTGTAGCCCTTTTTTGGAGCAATACTCTTAAATTAGCTTTTGTTGGGCATGTCAAGAACGTTCTCTATGTGGTTAACTTTTAAGAGCGACCCTCTAAGACCGCGACTTGCCTAATGGCTAAAGTTGATATTGGCTGGCTGTGGCATCGCCGGCTAGCCCATGCCAATATGAGATCTATGCAAAGTCTCCTCAAAGGGGACCACGTTCTCGGACTAACAAATGTAAGTTTTTCTAAAGATCGTGCTTGAAGTGCGTGCATGGAAGAAAAGATACATGAGATAGCTCACCGCCTCACGACTACCATATACTCGAAGAGTCCCTTTGAGTTCCTTCACATGGATCTCTTTGGTCCTCCATCTTTCGATAGTCTTGGGGGAAGAAAGTATTGCTTGGTGATAGTAGATGATTACTGAAAATATACTAGGGTTTATTTATTCAAGAGGAAGAGTGAGACTCAAGAAACCTTTATTGACTTTGCCAATGAAGCTCAACAACAACATGATGCAATGATATTGATGATTAGAAGTGACAATGTCACCCAGTTCAAGAATTACACCTTAAATAAATTTCTGAGTGATGAAGGAAGCAAGCATCAATACTCTGCACCTTATGTTCCTCAACAAAATGGTGTTGCGGAAAGGAAGAACTGGACATTGATGGACACGGAAAGAACCATGATGCCGAAGTTTAAATCTTTGTATAAGTTTTGGGCTGAAGCTATCAACACCGCATGTCATGCATCCAATGGGCTATACCTCCGCAAAGGCTTGAACAAGACTCCGTATGAAATTCTTACCGGTAACAAGCCCAACCTCAAGTACTTCCGGGTATTTGGTTTTAAGTGTTTCATTCTTAAGAAAGGTGCTCGTTTGTCTAAATTTGAACCTAGAGCTCAAGAGGGCATATTTGTTGGTTATGCTACAAACTCTTATGCTTTCTCTGTTCCAACAAGTCCACTCGACTCACTGAGGAGACATGTAACATGGAGTTTGATGAGAATAATGGCTCCCAAGTGGAGCAAAGTGGTCTTTGTGATGTAGGTGATGAAATTCCTCCTCAAGCTCTAAGAAGAATGGGTGTGGGATACTTGCTACCTATTGAGGAACCCCTTGTGGTAGAAGGAGAAGGACAATGTTCCACTCATGTGGAACCATCACCAACTCAAGCCCACACGCTTCCGTAGAACAATCCGAAGGCCCTCAACCCTGTGATCTTGATCAAGGAGAAGATCAACCTCATGATGGTGCTGCACCAAGTCATGTCCTTTATCAAGCTCACCCCTGTGAGGAGACTCAAGATCAAGAGAAAGCTCAAGATGAAGACCAAGTTCATGATCAAGAGCTAACTCAAGATCTAGACCAAGCTCAAGATCAAGACCAATCTCAAGATCAAGACCAAGCTCAAGATCGAGGGAAAGCTCGCAAAGGTGGTAAAGGTCTCAAAAAGGTTATTTCTTAGCTTACCCCTAAGGAGATTCGAGAAAGACGTGCTGCTAAGGACGCTGCCAAGCTCATAAAGAATTCTCATGTGTTAGAGAATGTCTATGGCAGCTTAAAGAGAGGGGTAACCACTTGTCATCAATTAACAAACTTTAGTGCCCATCATGTGTTTGTTTCTGGCATTGAACCCCTAAAGGTACAAGAAGTTCTCCAAGACATGGAGTGGTTTGAATCAATGCATGAAGAACTGAACAACTTCGAGCGCAACAAAGTGTGGGAATTGGTGCCAAGACCGAAGGATAACCACAATGTCATTGGGACAAAGTGGATCTTTAAGAACAAGTAAGATGTAAATGGTGTCGTCACCTGTAACAAGGCAAGATTGGTAGCACAAGGCTACTTCTAGGTCGAGGGTATCGAATATGATGAAACCTTTGACCCCGTTGCTCGCCTTGAATCCATTTTCATGTTGCTTGCATTTGCTTCACATCAAAACTTCAAAATATATCAAATGGATGTGAAGAGTGCATTTCTGAATGGTCTCCTTAAGGAGTTGGTTTATGTCAAGCAAGCCCCGGGGTTTGAGGATCCCAAGTTCCCTAATCATCTTTATGTTCTCGATAAGGCACTCACTACTGGAAAACAGTTATTTGCCATCTGCTGCTTCTTTGCCGTCTGCTGGCTGATGGCAAAGACCCTCTTTGCCATCAGCTACCAGAAACCAGACGACAAAGAGCAGGCTGATGCCAAAGGTACTATTTGCCATCAGCCAGCTCACGGCAAAGAGCATGCAGGCAGACGGCAAAGAGCATGGGCGGCCCACCCTGCAGCCCCTCTCTCCCCCCTAACGGCCACTTTCTTTGCCGTCTGCCTGCATGCTCTTTGCCATCGGGAGGCGGACGACAAAGAGGGTGCCCCCCTAACGGCCGTTAGCCCCACCGCCACGTGCCTCTCTCTCCCCCTAACGGCCACCCCGACTCCCCTCTTTCTCACCCCCGACACCACCACCGCCACCGCGCCGTCCTCCGGCCTCCCTGCGCCGCACTGCGCCCTCCTCCACCCCGGCCGCCCTGCGCCCTCCTCCTCCTCGGCCGCCCTGCGCCCTCCTCCTCCCCGGCCGCCCTGCGCCCTCCTCCTCCCCGGCCGCCCTGCGCCCTCCTCCTCCCCGGCCGCCCTGCGCCCTCCTCCTCCCCGGCCGCCCTGCGCCCTCCTCCTCCCCGGCCGCCCTGCCCCCTCTTCACCGCCGCCCTGTGCCCCCTCCTCCATCCCAGCCGCCCTGCACCCTCCTCCACCGCCGCCCTGCGCCCCCTCCTCCACCCCGACACCCCTCTCTCTCACCCCCGACACCACCACCGCCGCCGCGCCCTCCTCCGGCCTCCCTGCCCCACCGCCGCCGCCGCCGACGCCATCCCCACCCCAGCGCCCCACCCCATTGCCGCCGCCCTCCTCGCGCCCCTGACCGTGCCCCTCCTCCCCCTGCTGCCCTCCTCCCCCTGCGGCCTCTCCTCCCCCTGCGGCCCTCCTCCCCCCGGTTAGTTTTCTTTCTTCTTTTTTTAATAGTTTTTGTTTAATTAGTTATATGTTTTACTGAGGTTTTGGCTTAGTTTTAGTTTAGTTTAGGTTCAGTTTTAGTTTAGGTTTAGTTAGGTTAGGTTCCTGTTTAATAAAGGAGAAAAGGAGGAGAAGAAGAAGGAGAAAGGAGAAGAAGAAGAAGGAGAAAGGAGAAGAAGAAGAAGGAGAAAGAAGAAGAAGAAGAAGGAGAAAGGAGAAGAAGAAGAAGGAGAAAGGAGAAGAAAAAAATAAGAAGAAGAAGGAAAAGAAGATGAAGGAAAAGGAAGGGAAGGAGAAGAAAGAAGAAGAAGAAGAAGAAGAAAAATAGGAGAGGAAGAGAAGAATAAGAGGAAAAAAGAAAATAAGAAGAAGAAGAAGAAGAAGAAGAAGAGAAGAAAACAAGAAGAAGGAGAAGAAGAATAAGAGGAAAAAAGAAAAAAAATAAAATAATAATAATAATAATAAGAAGAATAAGAATAAGAATAAGAATAAGAAGAAGAAGAAGAAGAAGAAGAAGAAGAAGAAGAAGAAGAAGAAGAAGAGAAAAATAAAATAAGAAGAAGGAGAAGAAGAATAAGAGGAAAAAAGAAAAAAGAAAATAAGAATAAGAAGATGAAGAAGAAGAAGAAGAAGAAGAGAATAAAAGAAGAAGAAGGAGAAGAAGAGCAAGAGGACAAAAGAAAAAGAAAATAAGAATAATAAGAAGAAGAAGAATAAGAGGAAAAAAGAAAAAAGAAAATAAGAGTGAGGTCACATATTTTTTGATTATCTTATAAAAACATCATATTTGTGTTGATCGGGTGAATTTCAATGTGCAGTTGTTCGACGACCTCCACGTGTGTTGGACGAGCTCCGCCCCTATGTTTGTTGGTGAGCACAAATGACTTCTCCTCCTACCCCCTTAATTTGCCCTGTCCCGGTCTTCGTGCCGATGAAACTTGCTGGGTATATATAGGTTTCTTCAATCATGAGTATGCGTGACCAGTATGCGTCTCCCATTCGAAAGGGCGACATCTATAAATATGCATGTCTTTGCATATTTATAACCACCATCCTTTAGAATTGTCCAACATTATGCATGGACAACCCGAGTATGTGTAGATTGGGTTCGTTTTCCCGTATGCTGTGCTCTAGATCCGATGCGGAATTTCGTCAGTGCTTCCCTGTTGTTCTCCGCATTCACATCCTCTCTGTTTATTGCGGAGACGTCTATCAGGAGAACAACGGGGAGGTGCTGCCGAAATTTTGCGTTGGATCCGGAGCAAAGCATGGGAAAACGAACCCAATCTACACATACTCGGGTGGGATTAGGACCTATTTTACCTATTAGCGTGTAGCTTGCCTGGACGTAATAAAAATGGCGAACCTGATTAACCGATGAATATAAATGCTAAATTATATATAAATATATCTCTTCTGTCTTTAGTAGCTACGCAAGATGAGTGATCGTGCGTGGATGTATACCGGTCACCCTAGTCAGAAAGAGATGACGAAAGAATGGTTTGTAAAAACAAAAGAATTTGTGAAAACCGCATTCGCAAATGGCCAGGAAAGAGACAATTGCCCCTGTCCTGGATGCGACAACTATAAAAAGACGACATAGGCTGTAATGATTAAACACCTGCAGAGGAGGGGTTTTAAGCCTAATTATACGGTGTGGACATTTCATGGTGAGTCTATACAACGCACAAGAACTGAGGTGGTCCGTCGTCGCACTGAAGAGCATGGTATCGGGATCGAAGACATGGTGCAAGACTTTGATGATGCTCGGGATTCGGAAGATGAGATGGAGGAATATGCAAAGGCCTTCAATGAAATGTTGGAGTCTTCAAAACGTCCTCTCCATGAGCACACTGAGCTCTGTCAGCTGGATGCAATTGCACAAGTAATGGATCTGAAGGCTCAGTTCAACTTGGGAAGAGAATGCTACGACGCGATGATGACACTATTTGGACATTTCCTACCCAAAGGCCATGTCATGCCTGCAGACCTGTACCAGTCGGACAAAATACTTCGTGTACTTAAGATGCCCTATGAGAAGATAGATGCATGTGAGAAAGGATGTGTCTTATTTAGGAAGGAGTATGCACACTTGGACTATTGTCCCAATTGCGAGTCTTGCAGGTATCTTGTTAGTGTTCTTCGGTACATGCCAAAATCGCAGTTAGTGTTCTTCGGTATATGCCAATCGTACCAAGACTTCAACGTCTTTTCATGGTCGAAGAGACAGCCAGACAGATGACATGGCACAAATTGGGCAAAAGAACCGAACTAGATGCGGATGGGAATAAGATGATGGTACACACATCGGATGGGGAAGCGTGGAAACATTTCGATGTATTGCATCAGGATAAAGCGGCAGATCCAAGGAATCCTCGAGTCTGCGCCGCCACGGATGGTTTTAATCCCTTCGGCATGACGGCAACCCAATACAGTTGTTGGCCTGTATTTGTCATTCCACTCAATATCCCCCCCGGGCAGATTATGCAAAGAAATAACATATTTCTGACGTTGATAATTCCAGGGCCCAATTATCCGGGGAAGAATATGAATGTGTACCTGCAACCGCTTAAGGATGAATTGGAAGAAGCTTGGGATAATGGGGTCAAGACATACGATGCCGCAAGAAAAGAAAACTTTAAAATGCATGTGTGGTACATGTACTCTATGCATGACTTGCGAGCGTATGCGCTATTCTCTGGATGGTGTGTGCATGGAAGGTTCCCGTGCCCCCAGTGCAAGGCAGCTCTTCAGTTTCATTGGTTGTAGGAGGGTCGACAGTATTCTTGCTTTGACTTGCATAGACAGTTCCTGGATCCTAACCATCAGTTCAGAAAAGACAAGAAGAACTTTACGAAAGGTAAAGTTGTCAAAAACTTGGCACCACCTGCGTTCACAGGCCAAAAGATCCTGGATCAGTTAAACGCTCTCGAGCCTGATCAGAAGCGTCCAGGGTATTTCAAGGGGTATAATTCAAAACACGCTTGGACTCACAAGCCATGCTTCTGGGATCTGCCTTACTTCAAAGACCTCCTTCTTCCACACAATATCGACATGATGCACACTGAAAAGAATATCAGAGAGGCTATTTTTGGTACATTGTTCGACATAGATGGGAAGACAAAGGATAATATTAAGGCTAGAGTCAATCAAGAGACACTATGTCATAGACCATTACAAAACATGCGAGAAGGCAAAGGAAAGCAGAAGTGGTCGAAGCCAAAGGCCTGGTTCAATCTTGGAAGGCCAGCTATGAGGGAAATTATGTTGTGGGTCAAAATGCACTTGATGTTCCCCGATGGGTATGCAGCGAATCTAAAGAGGGGAGCGAGTCTTGAAAAATTAAAAATCTTTGGTCTCAAGAGTCATGATTGGCACATATGGCTAGAGCGGGTAATGCCGGTGATGTTACATGGCTTTATTCCGGAGGATGAATGGCTAGTACTGGCGAAGCTGAGCTATTTCTTCCGTGTTCTTTGTGCGAAAGAATTGTCGCCTAGCGTGGTAGAAGACATGGAGGAGTTTGCACCGGAGTTGTTGTGCAAGTTAGAGAAGATCTTTCCACCGGGCTTCTTTAATCCAATGCAACTTTTGATTTTACATCTACCGACTGAGGCAAGATTGGGTGAGCCCATGCAAGATCGTTGGTGCTATGCAACTGAGAGGATGCATAAGACCCTTCGAGCTAAATGTAAAAATAAGCGTAGAATTGAAGCATCGATGGCTGAGGCATTCATTACTGAGGAGGTGGCAAACTTTGTGACAGCACACTACGAAGCCAAAAATCATCATTTGCATAATCCGAAGCCTCGGCACAATGATGCACACCCTAAAAAAGGTGGGTCCAAGCTCAGCCTATTCAAAGGGAAGCTCGCACCAGCCGGTGCTTCGAAACCAATAACGTTGGATGTCGAAGAATGGCGGAACATTTCGTTGTATATCTTCAACAACCTAACAGAAGTGCGGCCGTACATCGAGTGAGTTCTCGGCACATTTTCCCGTAACTTCTAATTCATTTGAACTGCTCTTATTCCCAGATATTTCAAACAGCCGTTACGTCGTCAAATTCTCGGATGGAGCGGTGATCGAAAATGATTCCGTCGAAGAGTATGAGCTTCTGTCAAAGACATGAGGCGGTTATCCCGGTTTCATCTCTTGGTTCAAACAAATGGTAATTATCAATAATGGACCATTTCATTCTTGGTCTAACTTGCGGCTAATGCAACAACCGTTTCGTATTAAACTTGTAGGCTAATTCAGAGTCTATGGACGCCGAATTGAGACAAGTCGCTAATGGTGTTGACTATAAGGTCCGTTCATTTGAGAAATACAACATCAACAGGTATCTCTTTCGTACCTTTGGCAAAGAGCTATCTATGCCCGACCGGAAATCTACAAATTGTGGTGTCTCTGCTATCGGCGAAGGTGTTATCGAGTATTATGGAAGAGTTGAAGCAATTTATGAACTTCAATTCTATGGTGAAAACCCACCGAACGTCGTAGTCTTCAAATGTTATTGGTTCGAGCCGAAAAAGACTAGAAGAACTCATGAACATATAGGACTAGTCGAAATCAATCCAAACACCCATTTAGATGTTCCCGATGTCTATATTACGGCTCAACAGGCGACCCAAGTTTTCTATCTACCGTGGGCATGCCAAACGGATAAGAATCTGGAAGGTTAGTATGTTGTTTATGAAGTGCCACCACATGTTAGACCACCTCTCCCAAATGAACAGGATTATGAACCTCACATTAACCCAGACACATATGATGGAGAATTCTTCCAAGAAACACGTCTTTCCAAGAAACGTTTCAAGAACCTCCGTGCTTCACCCTAGAACATGGAAGTAGACAGCGACAATGAATCCGACTCCAGCCCTGAGCCGGAACCAGAAGACCTGGAACTCGTAGAGGTTGTTGATGCGGATGACCTGTCAATGCTTCAACGATTAAAGGAAGGCCTTTCACAACTTCACGCTGTTGAAACCGACGAGCACGTCATTCATGAAGACATGCGTGATAGTGATGATGATGATGCATTTATTGATGATGATTATTAGTTTGTAAGATTCACAACTTAAATTATATATATTTTAATCTTTATTATTCATGTACATATTATTATTCATGTCAGTTATTCAATTTTTTTATGTTGTACTAATTTCTTTTAATCTTTATCATGGCAGGTCACCAGGTGTGGAAAGATGGTGGGCGCTGGTCCAGATCGCTCGACGGGTTCTTCCCAGGTGCCCCGCACGAGGGGTGGTACTTCCCTTCCACCCCTATCTCTCCGTAGAGACTTGGCAGACAGTCTGTCGACACCACCCGTGGGTTCTTCTTCATCGGCGGCATTGCCCACTGGGAGAGGTGCTGGTCGGGTAGGGAAGAAGGGGAAGGGTACAGGGAGAGGTGGTGGCCACGGAAGATCCAGGAGGACTATTAAGCCGTCCTCGCCACCAACACTAGCTCATTCACCCGAGCATAGGACTAGTATGGTCGACCCGTTTGCGGAGGAGGCTACGGGGACTCCGTTCCAGGAGCCTGTTGTTGACGGGCATTCGTCCCATGAGACTCCGGTCCAGGAGCAGCCTCGGGTCGAGGTGCATTCAGCCCAGTAGCAGCCGGAGGAGACTACAGTTCCGGAGGCTTCACCCGACGTGGAGAGGCCCGGATGGGAGACCTGGCCGGATCGTACCGAGTTGCCGGATTGGACCGAGGGTCCGGGTGGCTCAGGTGGCGGGGTTGGCGGGGATGAGCTTACGGATAGTGAGGGCGATGTGCAGGTGGACAGGGCCAACATGTACAAGCGTGGTAGTACACGTCTCCCGGTCGCGCCGGCTACCCGCGAACACAGGCCGGTGATTAAACCTGAAGGAGATAGGTAAGTACATTCACTCTTTTTTAGCTTTTTCCTTCAAGTTTGTTCAAATATCTAATGCGTTGACCTTATCATACTGCAGGGGATGGGTACACCCTCTTGGAGTCCGCAGGCCGAACTCCATCCTTGGTGTGCTTTGCCGGACAAATTTCCCGGGGTTTGTCACGTTGCCTGGTGAGGGTCAGGTTCCTACACTAGGATTTTCCTGGGAGCACTACCAGGCTGCGCATGCCCCGCTAGAGGAGATTATAGATGGTGTCTTGTGCCACACGAGGGCCGAGATGGTGATCAAGAGCTTTTGGGTAAATTATCCTTTTACAGAATCTAAAATTAACAATATAGCTAATTATTGTACTAATCGGTGTTTTCACGTTTGATTGCATACCTTCTAAAAGTGTGAGGATGGATATGAGGACGAGGCGGCCAGGGTTCTCGAGGCCGAGTGTAGGCGGTTATTACAGAACTTGCGCCACGAGGCTCGGCCGCACGCTATTCGAGATTACTACGCCACACGTGGTATTAAGAAGCAGAAGAAGGATTGCCGCGGAAAGTTTCTGAAGAAGGACCAATACATGAAGGTAATTACCTATTCTTAAGTCCTTCTACGTAGTTTTCTTGATTTCATTCATAGGCGTAGCGCTGAAAATTCTTTCTAATAACTTATAGGTGCCCCCGAGATGGTGTGCGGATAAGATTCATTGTTGGGAGGCGTTGGTAGATGAGTGGTGCACAGGCAGCTGGCGAGCCGTCCACGAGAATGCGAAGGATCGGCGTAGCCAAATGGTTGGTGTGCCACATCATCAAGGCAGCGCCAACTTACTTCAGTTTGGACGAAACTGGGTATGTGATTTGCTTCATGATTCATGCAATTCATTCTTGCTGCTAATATTTTGTTCCTCTCTTTTAGGCGCATCACAATAAGACGAAGATGCCACACTTGTACAACCTTTATGGCATGGCCCATACTGCCTCGTACAAGAAGGCGAAGGCATTCTTTGAGTCTGACCTGGATGATCCCAATAACTTCACCAACATATCATCCCACCAGAAGCTCGTGGCATACAGGGATGCGGGGAAGGCTACAAAAGGGGATGACTTTAACCCTAGCCAGGAACCTTTGGATCCAGAGCTGGTGATGATATCTGGTGGCGGGAGGCCCCATGGCTCGATAGCCATTAGAGATGGGATAATACGTTGTCCACTCACTCTTCCGGAGATCAAGGCGCGCCAGTCGAGCAGCTGTCCTGAGATAACGCGTTGTCCACGGCCAGTCGAACTTGCCACCGCGGTTAGTTGTACGGACTAAGAACACTTTCATCCATTTCATTATGTGTGTCACCATAGATCATTACTATGGTAACGAGGAATGGTGTTTCAGGCTGCTCTTCAGAAAGAGAGAGCGGCAAACCAGGCTGCTCTTGAGAAAGAGAGATTGGCAAGCCAGGCTGCTCTTCAGGCTGCTCTTGATGAGAGGGACCAGACCACGACACGATTGATTGAGGAGGAGAGGGCCCGGAATGAGGCGGGTCAACGGGCCCTGTACGAGCTTTTTGTGGTATGTTTTTTTTCACATTAGCCAAATCATGTGTGTAATGTCTGCTTCATTACTAACTAATACGACCCACTCTTCAGGGTCTGTGCGAGAAGAGCGGTCAAGTCCCTTCGCCGATGCCAGTCTTCCCTTCGATTGGCACGGTGAGTTTCATTATAAACTAGTATTAATAATTGAGTGTCATCATGCTAACTGAGACACTGCAAAATATCTTTTCTGCAGAATAACTCCCGAGCAGCATCGCACGACCCTTCTCCAGGGCAACCGTCTCCAAACGATGCCGCCGCGAGCAACCGTGGTGTTTCTCCTCCTTGATGACCACTACGGTAAGTTTCTTTTCTCCTCTTTCATATTATCCTTGCTTTAATTTCCCCAAAAAGACATAATTAGCCCATTTAGCTCCAAAATGCCATAATAACCTCAAAATGGCATAAGAACCTTGGTTAGCTCATGAATATTATATACTTAGCTTGTTTTCCTCTAAAATGAGATAATTAGCCTATTTAGCTCCAAAAAGACATAATTAGGTAATTTAGCTCCAAGAAGAGGAGAAGAGGAGAATAAATAGGAAAAATGAAAAGAAAGAAGAAGAAGAAGAAGAGAAGAAGAGAAGAAGGAGAAGGAGGAGAAGGAGGAGGAGGAGGAGGAGGAGGAGAAGGAGGAGAAGGCCAAGGACCTTCTAGTCCTTCTCCTCCTCCTCCTTCTCCTCCTTCTCCTCCTTCTTGATTTATTCTTCTTCTCCTCCTCCTCCTATTTCTTCTCCTCTTTCATATTATCCTTGCTTTAATTTCCCCAACAATGACATAATTAGCCCATTTAGCTCCAAAATGCCATAATAAGCTCAAAATGGCATAAGAACCTTGGTTAGCTCATAAATATTATATACTTAGCTTGTTTTCCTCAAAAATGGGATAATTAGCCCATTTAGCTCCAAAAAGACATAGTTAGGTAATTTAGCTCAGAGGAGAAGAAATAGGAAAAATGAAAAGAAAGAAGAAGAAGAAGAAGAAGAAGAAGATGAAGAAGAGAAGAAGGAGAAGGAGGAGGAGGAGGAGGAGGAGAAGGCCAAGGACCTTCTAGTCCTTCTCCTCCTCCTCCTTCTCCTCCTTCTCCTCCTTCTTGACTTCTTCTTCTTCTCCTCCTCGTCCTCTTTCTTCTCCTCTTTCATATTATCCTTGCTTTAATTTCCCCAACAACGACATAATTAGCCCATTTAGCTCCAAAATACCAGAATAAGCTCAAAATGGCATAAGAACCTTGGTTAGCTCATGAATATTATATATTTAGCTTGTTTTCCTCTAAAATGGAATAATTAGCCCATTTAGCTCCAAAAATACATAATTAGGTAATTTAGCTCCAACAAGAGGAGAAGAGGAGAAGAAATAGGAAAAATGAAATGAAAGAAGAAGAAGAAGAAGAGAAGAAGGAGAAGGAGGAGGAGGAGGGGGAGAAGGAGAAGGCCAAGGACCTTCTAGTCCTTCTGCTCCTCCTCCTTCTCCTCCTTCTCCTCCTTCTTCATTTCTTCTTCTTCTCCTCCTCCTCTTTCTTCTCCTCTTTCATATTATCCTTGCTTTAATTTCCCCAACAATGACATAATTAGTCCATTTAGCTCCAAAATACCATAAGAAGCTCAAAATGGCATAAGAACCTTGGTTAGCTCATGAATATTATATACTTAGCTTGTTTTCCTCTAAAATGGGATAATTAGCCCATTTAGCTCCAAAAGGAGATAATTAGGTAATTTAGCTCGAACAAGAGGAGAAGAGGAGAAGAAATAGGAAAAATGAAAAGAAAGAAGAAGAAGAAGAAGAAGAAGAAGAAGAGAAGAAGGAGAAGGAGGAGGAGGAGGAGGAGAAGGAGAAGGCCAAGGACCTTCTAGTCCTTATCCTCCTCCTCCTTCTCCTCCTTCGCTCCGTCTTCTTGATTTCTTCTTATTCTCCTCCTCCTCCTCTTTCTTCTACTCTTTCATAATATCCTTGCTTTAATTTCCCCAACAATGACATAATTAGCCCATTTAGCTCCAAAATACCATAATAAGCTCAAAACGGCATAAGAACCTTGGTTAGCTCATGAATATTATATACTTAGCTTGTTTTCCTCTAAAATGGGATAATTAGCCCATTTAGCTCAAAACAGACATAATTAGGTAATTTAGCTCCAACAAGAGGAGAAGAGGAGAAGAAATAGGAAAAATGAAAAGAAAGAAGAAGAAGAAGAAGAAGAAGAGAAGAAGAAGGACAAGGAGGAGGACGAGGACGAGGAGGAGAAGGAGACGGTCAAGGACCTTCTAGTCCTTCTCCTCCTTCTTCTCGATTTCTTCTTCTTCTCCTCCTCCTCTTTCTTATCATCTTTCATATTATCCTTGCTTTAATTTCCCCAACAATGACATAATTAGCACATTTAGCTCCAAAATACCATAATAAGCTCAAAATGGCATAAGAACCTTGGTTAGCTCATGAATATTATATACTTAGCTTGTTTTCCTCTAAAATGGGATAATTAGCCCATTTAGCTCCAAAAAGACATAATTAGGTAATTTAGCTCCAATAAGAGGAGAAGAGGAGAAGAAATAGGAAAAATGAAAAGAAAGAAGAAGAAGAAGAAGAAGAAGAAGAGAAGAAGGAGAAGGAGGAGGAGGAGGAGGAGAAGGAGAAGGCCAAGGACCTTCTAGTCCTTCTCCTCCTCCTCCTTCTCCTCCTTCTCCTCCTTCTTCTTGTTTTTTTCTTCTTCTCCTCCTCCTCCTTTTTCTTCTCCTCTTTCATATTATCCTTGCTTTAGTTTCCCCAACAATGACATAATTAGCCCATTTAGCTCCAAAATACCATAATAAGCTCAAAATGGCATAAGAACCTTGGTTAGCTCATGAATATTATATACTTAGCTTGTTTTCCTCTAAAATGGGATAATTAACACATTTAGCTCCAAAAAGACATAATTAGGTAATTTAGATCCAACAAGAGGAGAAGAGGAGAAGAAAGAGGAAAAATGAAAAGAAAGAAGAAGAAGAAGAAGAAGAAGAGAAGAAGGAGAAGGAGGACGAGGAGGAGGAGAAGGAGAAGGCCAAGGACCTTCTAGTTCTTCTCCTCCTTCTACTTCTCCTCCTTCTACTTCTCCTCCTTCTCCTCCTTCTTCTTGATTTTTATTCTTCTCCGCCTCCTCCTCTTGCTTCTCCTCTTTCATATTATCCTTGCTTTAATTTCCTCAACAATGACATAATTAGCCCATTTAGCTCCAAAATACCATAATAAGCTCAAAATGGCATAAGAACCTTGGTTAGCTCATGAATATTATATACTTAGCTTGTTTTCCTCTACAATGGGATAATTAGCCCATTTAGCTCCAAAAATACATAATTAGGTAATTTAGCTCCAACAAGAGGAGAAGAGGAGAAGACATAAGAAAAATGAAAAGAAAGAAGAAGAAGAAGAAGAGAAGAAGGAGAAGGAGGAGGAGGAGGAGGAGAAGGATGTCACATCCCTGACACCTTAATCAAGTTAGCTTTGTGCTCATGTTTTCTTTGCATTGCATCTAGGAAATTTTCAACAAGAACAAAGTAAGTGGTGAAGGAAAACTCAACAAACCCTAGCCACCTCTCAAATTAAAGGAAATTTCAAACTAGTTAAAATCAATGAACCCAAAATGGCCTTAAGAAAAGTTCAACTTTTCTGATAAATCATGGAAGCAAATAAGCAATGAAGAAAACCATGTTCATAACACTTTTGGTATTTTAAATAAATGCAAAAAGCTACTGGTTTCAAGTTTAAAATTTGAATTCAAAACTTTAAGTTTTCAAAAATGTTGAAAACTTTAGGAAGGGTTGGATATATTCCAACAAATATTCTGGTGTGTTCAAAATAGTTTTTACAAACTATTTTGGAGCTGAAATAAATAGAAAATCAATTAGTTAGCAAATCAGAAAAAAACAAAACAGAAAAGAAATAAGAGAAAGAAGAGCATACCTCTATCTGTCGCCTGACCCAGCCCACCAGGGGCTCAGGCGTCTTCTTCCTCCTGCCAGAAGGCAGAGGAGAAGCTCGCCACGACGCATGGCCAGGGGCGCCACGCCTCCTGCCTGCCTGGCCTCCCCGCCGACCTGGTGGCTAGGATAAGCTCGGGAGAGCCGTCCCAATCCTCTCCTCCTCATTCCTCCCCCCCGGATCTTTCTGTCACGTCTGTCTCCCCACGCCAAGACCACCGAAGGCCGTCGGAAGTCGACGTCGATCCGCCGGCCATAATTCGTCCTCGAGCCAGCCGCCTATCTCCCTGGATCCGCCATGAACTCTTCTTCCTCCCCCCTTTACGTGGAGCCCCCCTTCCTCTAGACTCCTCCCGCCATGGAGCCCGAGCTCCTGCCGCCGGCCATGGCGCCCCCGTGGCTAGCGCTCCTCCGAGCGTCGCTGCTGAGCACATCAGCGTGCTCAGGGAGCTCCCAGGAACCCGTAGCCACCCCCAATTCTTCCCCCTCGCATCCCTAGCCTCGACCCCATCTTGCCGAGCACGGGCCGCCGCTCCGTCGCTGCTCCTGTCGTCTCTGGTGACCCCCTCGCTCTCAAACCCACGAGAATGGATGCGGCCCAACGCGAGCTACAAACCAGCAACCTAACATGTCCTCCTATGCATGTTAACATCAAGTCGATCTGAGCATCAGGTCGAATCAATTAAAATGGTATCCGAGAATACCTCGTTTGAAGTGGTATTTGAACTTGATTCAAATCAACTTCAAACCTAATACATGTTAGCTATAATAATTTACCATCTTGTATTCTCATGCCATGCTCATGCATCATCTTGATTGCATATGTTTGATATTGGTTGTTGTCATTCCTTTGGGTAGGCTCCGCACCCCCGGATTCCACCGAATATCCGTCTGACGGATATTGTCACTCCTCTAAGCAACAAGGCAAGCAACCATTTTGATCAACCCGATAAATCCCATGTTCTTGCTCCTGCACTTACTTATTGCATTAGGATCAAATGCTTCAAATGCTTTTGCCACGTTAGTTGAACCCACTTCCTTTGCATGACCTATCCTTGCCACAGTAAATAGCTGAACCTTGCAACCTAGCATACCTGGTAGTTGCTTGAGCCATGATGTGCCTTATCCTGCTATGCATGCTATGCTTAGAGTTGTGTATGGTCTGTCATCTGGGAGATGAACAGAATTGTGAGAATGTGTTCGGTAAGCAAAGGTTGTGTGTTGAACCTGATTTGGTAAAGGTACCGGTGAAAGGCTGTGTAGGAGTACATGGCGGGTTGTTTCATTGGAACCGTCCTTAGGAACTGAGTTCCGTGTATGTAATCCAAGACGAGATACTACCACATGCTGGGCCCTGAAATATGACCGCGCTCGACTTATTAACCGCTTAGTACTCGGTCCAGGAGTTGCAAGTAGTTTCTGCTGTTTATAGTCATGCTGGAGGCCGTGCATGGTGCTGACTTGAGGGGTGGGCTGTGATGCGGTAGGCAGTGGCATGGTGTACCAAGTGGCACCCGGATGGTGGGCTTGGGAACCCTGCGCACATCGTTTGGGGCCGTGACGGAAACCTCGGCCGGATTTCCGTACGGGTTACCCTCAGATAGGCGATAGACCTGGACTAGGTACTAATGTGGTTAACGGTCGTGGCCGACTCCTTCGCTGGGCTTCCGCTTGAAGGTTGCCGAGGTGCATGACATGCACATGGTGATAAGTGGTGAGAGCGTGTGTGACGAAGTACATCCATGCAGGGTTATGATCTATTCGAATAGCCGCGTCCGCGGATATGCACTACTTGGAGACATATGTTGTTCATAGATAACTTCAATGGCTACTCATAAAATTGTCAAGATAAGCGTGAGTGTCGTGGACGGCATTTCCGTATGGAGACGGAATGATTCCACGATGATGTATTGTTGTGGTGTTAGTGGACTCGTGTGCGAGAAATCAAGTTGTCAAAATTATTTAAAAATGCAAGTTGTCTAGCCACGAGTCAAATGCTGGCTTTCCGCATGAAACCCCACCATACCTTATTGATACTTTGCATGAGTAGTTAGTTATCCTAAAGTCTTGCTGAGTACCTCCGTACTCATGTTTGCTTAATAAATGTTGTAGAGGTTGCTAATGACCCTAATGGTGGGTTCTTCATAGACATCGACGACGACGAGTAGCTGGTGTCCCAGCTACGATCTGGCCCTAGGTTGGGTCTGTAGTATAGTCAGGCCATGTGCCTTCTAGTTGCACCTGTCTGTACTCAGACAGTTTTAAACACTTCCGCTGGCTTGTAACTGAATGACTTCTATTATGGGTCGTGAGACCCTTACTGTGTAATATTATGTGTGTGGCTCTTCCGAGCCTCTTAAATAAAGCTTGTATGTTTATGGTTATGTTGTGATGCCATCGATGTATCTATACATATCGGTATGACATGCGTACGTGTGTTGTACTTGACATGTATGGGGTTCGATTACCTAGTCGTGAATTTTAGTAGCACTCCTTACAGGGAAATGCCCCTTTGTGATCCAACGAGCCATGGTAGCTCGCTACTGCTCCGGACACATTGGTTGACCGGCATGTGTCCTTCTTAGCTACTTTGCCTGTCCCCTTTGGGGAAATGTCACGCGATGTAATGGAGTCCTTGTAGCTTGCTACGACTCGTCTACACTCGCTGGTGACCGACACCTGCTCTGTTGGGTCATGTATGCCTGTCCTTGTGAGGTACTGCCACTTTGGTTTATGACTAGACTTGTCGATCCGGGTTCTTTGAAATTGGAATGCTAGCGACACTATTGCATATGTGAGTCAAAAGACGCAAACGGTCCCGGTGAAGGTAAGGCTGCAGCCGTGGAGTTAACCGTGCGTGAGACCGCAAAGGGATGCGATGAGTTACAAGCTG
The DNA here is from genome assembly GCF_904849725.1 of Hordeum vulgare subsp. vulgare. Taxonomy (NCBI): domain Eukaryota; kingdom Viridiplantae; phylum Streptophyta; class Magnoliopsida; order Poales; family Poaceae; genus Hordeum; species Hordeum vulgare. The sequence goes on along the minus strand of NC_058524.1, from coordinate 350,041,574 downwards.
GATTCCTATGGCTTAGGATCGGGGTCCCGACAAAGGAGAAGGCGAAGGACCTTCTAGTCCTTCTCCTCCTCCTCCTTCTCCTCCTTCTTCTTGATTTCTTCTTCTTCTTCTCCTCCTCCTCTTTCTTCTCCTCTTTCATATTATCCTTGCTTTAGTTAACCCATTTAGCTCCAAAATGCCATAATAAGCTAAAAATGGCATAAGAATTCCTTGATTAGCTCATGAATATTATATTCTTAGCTTGTTTTCCGCTAAAAATGACATAATTAGTTGAAAAACATCATATTTTGTTTTTCTTCTGACTTTCTTATTCACATTTTTGCAGATTGGATATACTACATGCATGGAAGCTGGCATTCATGGAGTTGAACAATGTCAATGGATGAACTTTATATGTATATCATCTAGTTTTCATTTGAGTTGATGAACAATGTCGAACTATATGTATATGTATATATGGATAAACAGTGCAATACTTTATATGTTGGTTCTTTCGATAAATGGGGATGTACATTGATTTATATGTATATCATATATGTGTGGTGAATTATATATATGTGTTGGCAAGTATATGTGTGGTGAACTATATATCATATATGTGTGGTGAATTATATAAATGTGATGTCAAATATATATATGTGCTGTGAAATAATATAAAACAAAAAAAACATGTACTATATGGGCTCTTTGCCGTCTGCCAGCTGATGGCAAAGACCTGTGCCATCAGCTGGCAGATGGCAAAGGTGCCACATGGCACCCAGCTGTGCATCCTGGGGTGTCTATATAGGCTCTTTGCCGTCTGCCTCCAGGGTTGGCAGACGACAAAGAAGAGGGCACGGATGTGGGAGGAGGAGGAGGCAGACGACAAGGAGTGGAGGGGGAGGGGGAGGGGGGAGGAGGAGGAGGCAGACGACAAAGAGTAAGGGGGAGCAGACGACAAAGAATAAGGGGGAGGCAGACGACAAAGAATAAGGGGGAGGCAGACGGCAAAGCCTCCGTTAACCCCTAACGGAGGCAACGCCTCTCGGCTGCCGTCTCGAGCACTTTGCCGACTTCTCCTACGGAAAGCTGACGGCAAAGAGCTTTGTCGTCCGCTTTGGGGCGACAGACGACAAAGAAGGTCCTATGCCGTCGTAGACTGACGCAAAATTTTTGCCGGCTGTGAGATTCTTTGCCGTCTGTTGTTTTGTCTTTGCCGTCCAGGATTTAGTCTTTGCCGTCTGTGATGGCAGACGGCAAAGAAGCTGATTCCTGTAGTGACTCTATGCCCTTAAACAAGCCCCACGTACATGGTATGAGCACCTTACCGAGATGTTACATGACCGTGGATTTGAAGTTGGGAAAATTGACCCCACTCTTTTTACGAAGAAGGTCATGGGGAGTTTTTCATATGCCAACTATATGTTGATGGTATTATCTTTGGTTCTCCTAGCAAAGCTTTTTAATGTAGAATTTGCCACATTAATGACTAAAGAGTTTGAGATGTCTATGATAGGAGAGTTGAAGTTTTTCCTTGGATTCAAAGTCAAGCAACAAAGTCAAGGAACCTTCACGAATCAAGAAAAATATACTCAAGACATGCTCGAGAGGTTTAAGATGGATGATCTCAAACAAGCCAAGGCAAACACTCCCATGCCTCTCAACTGCTATCTTGATCTCAATCTCAATGGTAAAGCTGTGGATCAAAAGGTATACCGCTCTATGATTGGCTTCTTGCTTTACCTTTGTGCATCTAGACCAAATATTATGTTGAATGTGAAAATTTGTGCATGGTTTCAATCCTCACCTAAGGAAAGTCACTATGTGGCTGTCAAGCGAATCTTTCGATATTTGGCTCATACCCCAAACTTTGGCCTATGGTATCCCAAAGGTGCTGCATTTGATCTGATAGGTTACTCATATTTGGATTGGGCGGGAGACTGGGTGGATAGGAAGTCAACTTTCAGAGGTTGCCAATTCCTTGGTTGCTCTCTGGTAAGTTGGTCTTCCAAGAAGCAAAACTATGTTTCTTTCTCGTCCATCGAGGTCGAGTATGTTGCTACTGCAAGTTGTTTTGCTCAGTTTCTTTGGAGGAGGCAAACTTTAAAGGATTATGGTGTCACATGTGACAACATGCCTATTTATTGTGATAATATAAGTGCTATCTCGATCTCCAATAACCCGGTTCAACACTTCAAGACGAAGCACATTAGTATTCATCACCACTTCATCCGGGATCAGATCAAGCGTGGGGAGATTGATCTCATTCACCTCAATACTAATGATCAGCTTGCAGATATTTTTCACGAAGCCATTGAATGAACCAAAATTTCGCGAGTTAAGGCATGAGCTAAATATCATTGATTTGAGCAATGTGTATTGAAACCAGGCACACCGCACCACTCTCGTCATATTATCTTGTTTAGATGTAGGCCTGAATTTAGGGGAGTGTTGTTCTCTCAATGAACTCTCCCGCCCCTATCATGCATAAATCGATCAAGTCATTCACATAAGTCATAATTTATGAAAATTGTGCTTCAAAGGCGAGTTTTGGTCATGGTCCCAAGGTTAAAATATTCACGGTGCCATACCAACTAACTCAAACATAGGTGGCTTCGGTCCCCGCCCCCAGATTGTTGTCATTTATTTGCAAGGTTACTCCACGACTCATTCTATTTATCGTTTTGCACTCTTCTATGTTGGAGAACCTTCTTGTTTGTGTGTGTCTACTTCTTAGACATATAAGTCTTGTTTTGCTATTTTTGGGGGTTGTTCTTCTGGTTGTAGGCGGTACTAACGCCCTCAGGTCGGTACTACCGCTTCGGCGGTATTACCATTCTGGTCGACGGTACTACCGCCCTCAGTAGTTTGTGGGTGGTTCAAGTAATGGGAAGGGGGATTTCTAACTCCTACATACCCATTCACTTCCCATTCCCCACGACTCTCTCTCTCTCTCTCTCTCTCTCTCTCTCTCTCTCTCTCTCTCTCTCTCTCTCTCTCTCAGGCGACCAGGAGCACCAACGGCGACCGACTCCGGTCCTCCATGTTTTCGGCCAGGGGGATTTCTCCCCCATATTCCTTGTGCCATATCCTTCGATACTGCCCTTGATCTTCTTCTTTGTCATGGTATTTTGTTGAATCGTGATTTAGGGCAATGTTTCAGGATTTCTTGTCTAGTTTGTTTTTCCATGGCATGCGTAGGATGTGTGTTGAATTCTAGTTGCAGTACTTTCGGTAGATGCATCAGAGAGTTGGGAGATTTGATCCAAGAAGAGTTTGTTGTGCTTTGCATGAAGGATCCCTATTGTCCGCCTCGGGATGAAGCACTTGGTGGGCATCCATTCTGGAACAAGACTCGGTCTCTCATTTACTCCAAGATCATCAGGAAAAGGACTAATATCTTTGTGGACGTCAAGAGCATTGATATTGGGCAAATGACCTCCAATCCTCATTCTGCTTATTTTTCTGAAGCTCATGATCTCTGCCAGAAGTGGGGTCTTGGTCCTATTATCAGCATTCACAAGGACTTTGACTGCTAGATCGTGGCTCAATTCTATGCCACTGTTCACTTCCACCAAAATTATGAAGAAAGGCGCACGACCTGGATGACTGGTGGGCGTGTATTGCAGTCCAATTGGAAGACTTTTATGGATTCTCTAGGCTATCCTGACCGTGGTCTGGATGAGCCTATTGGCCCGAGGCCTCACACTGATAGTGTTGCTGCTATTCGTTACTCCAGAATTGTGAAAACTACCAGGGATGACCATATTTAACTCACTCCTTTTTTGGACATCACACACAAGATTTTCCGCAACACTCTCTTTCCTCGTGTTGGAAACAAGGACCAGGTGCATTCCAATCTAGTGAACCTCCTCCTTTTCTGCATGAAGGAGCGAGACCGCCAGTCCACCTTGGAAGTTTCCCACATTATGTTGATGGAGTTGAGGTTTGCATTGCTTGGCAAGAAGAAAGTGCCCATCTATGCTCCATATCTGTTCAAGCTGATTGAGGACACTTGGGATGCTACCTTTCCTAGTAAGCTGTTGGTTACTGATCACATGGTTCATCATGGTGTATTTAAGCTTCGTGTGAAGGTAAATCGGGGAATTCCACCTGCCGTTCAGGATATTGCTCCGACTAACTCGGATGATGAGCCTGAGCCCGATTATGAGTTTGTTCCTAGATCATAGACTGAACCATCTTGGGCCTCCAAGCCCAGGAAGAAGATGATGGCGCTTTTCTGCTTCCAAGCGAAGGGGCAGTACAAGGCACATGTTGATGCAAAGCAGGCTTGCAGTCATGACAAACTGATTATGAGGAAGCTTGGCCTTGATGTCTAGAGCAGATCAAAGGACAATCTCACTAATGAGGAGGACTGGATGAAGGCCAACTGCTAGTGGACGGAGTCTGAGGAAGACGCGTCGGCTAGGAAGGAGGTTTCTACTTTGTGTGACGAGTCAGAGCGTGATGAAGAGAAGGTCTGAGCTCACCACCCTATTTGCTTTATTTCTTCCTCTTTGTCCCTTTTGGTGTCTCGATGCCAAAGGGGGAGAGAGTTGGGGATTTGCCTTGCTGAGCCACGAGTGTGTTTATTTGCATATATTTTCTCTATCTTGTGAACTCGTTTATTGCTTGATTTGGTTTATGTTTGTCCAAGAATCGTGTGAACTGATGAATGGTGTAAGACACATGCTACCCTGTGTTGGGGAACGTCGCAAGGGAAACAAAAATTTTCCTATGCGCACGAAGACCTATCATGGTGATGTCCATCTACGAGAGGGGATTTCTGATCTACGTACCCTTGTAGATCGCACATCGGTAAGCGTTAAGAAATGCGGACGATGTAGTGGAACAACTTGCGTGATTCAAATCACCGTAGTCGTACACTCCATCCCACGATCTCATCACGATCCGTCCCGCGAACTTCATCGCGATCCGTCCCGCGATCTCATCATGATCCTTCCCGATCTAGTACCGAACGGACGACACCTCCGCGTTCAGCACACGTACAGCGCGACGATGATCTCGGCTTTCTTGATCCAGCAAGAGAGATGGAGAGGTAGATGAGTTCTCCGGCAGCGTGACGACGCTCCGGAGGTTGGTGGTGATCTATCTCAGCAGGGCTCCGCCCGAGCTCCGCAGAATTACGATCTAGAGGAAAAACCGTGGAGGTATGTGGTCGGGCTGCCGTGGCAAAGTTGTCACAAATCAGCCCTAATACCTCAGTATTTATAGGAGGGAGGGGGAGGGCCTTGCCTTGAGGCTCAAGAGATCCCCAAGGGGTCGGCCGAAGCAAGGCGGGAAGTCCTCCCCTTCCAATCCTAGTCCAACTAGGATTGGAAGGTGGAGTCCTTCTCCACTTTCCCACTTCCCCTTTTATTTCCTTTCCTTTGGTTCCTACGCATAGGGCCTATTGGGCTGTCCCACCAGCCCACTAAGGGCTGGTGCGGCACCCCTCAGGCCTATGGGCTTCTCCCGAGTGGGCTGGCACCCCTGGTGAACATCCGGAACCCATTCGTCACTCCCGGTACATTCCCGGCTATGTCCGAAAACTTTCCGGTAATCAAATGAGGTCATCCTATATATCAATCTTCGTTTCCGGACCATTCCAGAAACCCTCGCGACGTCCGTGATCTCATCCGGGACTCCGAACAACATTCAGTAACCAACCATATAACTCAAATACGCATAAAACATCGCCTAACCTTAAGTGTGCAGACCCTGCGGGTTCGAGAACTATGTAGACATGACCCGAGGGACTCCTCGGTCAATATCCAATAGCGGGACCTAGATGCCCATATTGGATCCTATATATTCTCCGAAGATCTTATCGGTTGAACCTCAGTACCAAGGATTCATATAATCCCGAATGTCATTCCCTTTGTCCTTCGGTATGTTACCTGCGCGAGATTCGATCGTCGGTATCTGCATACCTATTTCAATCTCGTTTACGGGCAAGTCTCTTTACTCATTCCGTAATACAAGATCCCGTGACTTACACTAAGTCACATTGCTTGCAAGGCTTGTGTGCGATGTTGTATTACCGAGTGGGCCCCGAGATACCTCTGCGTCACACGGAGTGACAAATCCCAGTCTTGATACATTCTAACTCAACCGACACCTTCGGAGATACATGTAGAGCATCTTTATAGTCACCCAGTTATGTTGTGATGTTTGATACACACAAGACATTCCTCCGGTACCAGTGAGTTATATGATCTCATGGTCATAGGAATAAATACTTGACATCCAGAAAACAGTAGCAATACAATGACACGATCAACATGCTACGTTCATTAGTTTGGGTCTAGTCCATCACATGATTCTCCTAATGATGTGATCCTGTTATCAAGTGACAACACTTGCCTATGGTCAGGAAACCTTGACCATCTTTGATCAACGATCTAGTCAACTAGAGGCTTACTAGGGACACTGTTTTGTCTATGTATCCACACAAGTATTGTGTTTCCAATCAATAAAATTACATCATGGATAATAAAGGATTATCATGAACAAAGAAATATAATAATAACTAATTTATTATTGCCTCTAGGGCATATTTCTAACAGTCTCCCACTTGCTCTAGAGTCAATAATCTAGTTCACATCACCATGTGATTTCAATGAATCCAACACCCATATAGTTCTGGGGTCTGATCACGTCTTGCTCGTGAGAGAGGTTTTAGTCAACGGTTCTGAAACTTTCAGATCTGTGTGTTATTTACAAATCTTTATGTCATCTCATAGATGCTGCTACTACGTGCTATTCGGAAATGCTCCAAATATCTACTCTACTATACGAATCCGTTTCACTACTCATAGTTAGTCGGATTAGTGTCAAAGCTTGCATCGACGTAACCCTTTACGATGAACTCTTTAACCACCTCCATAATCGAGAAAAATTCCATAGTCCATTTAGTTTCTAAGGATAACTTTGACCGCTGATCAGTGATTCAATCCTAGATCACTCTCTGTAGCTCTTAACATACTTGCTGCAAGGCACACATCAGGTGCGGTACTCAGCATGGCATACTTTAGAGTGTACGGCTAATGCATAGAAGATGACCTTCGTCTATTCTCTTTATTATGCCGTGGTCGGGTTTTGAGTCTTACTCAAATTCACACCTTACAACATAGTCAAGAACTCCTTCTTTGCTGATCTATTTTGAACTCCTTCAAAAACTTGTCAAGGCATGCATCTTGTTGAAACTTCTATTAAGCGTTTCGATCTATCTCCATAGATCTTGATGCTCAACTTTCAACTAGCTCAATCTAGGTATTCCTTTGAAAAACTCCTTTCAAACAACCTTTTATGCTTCACAGAAATTCTACATTACGTCTCGTCAACAATATGTCAACCACATATACTTATTGATACGCCCATTTTGCATCATGCTTTCATGTTGATATTTGTTGCTTTTTGGGCTGTTATATTACTTGTGGTACCATATTTATGCCTTTTCTCTCTTATTTTGCAAGGATTATTTGAAGAGGGAGAATTCAGGCAGCTGGAATTCTGGACTGGAAAAAGGAGAAAATCCTAGTCCACTATTCTGCACATCTCCAAATGCCCTGAAAATTTACGTGGATTTTTTCTGGAATATATTAAAAATACTGGGCGAAAGAACTACCGGAGGGGGGGCCACCAGGGCCCCACAAGCTTGCCCACCGCCACCACCCCCCTAGTGGTGCAGGACAGGCTTGTGGGCTGCCTGAAGGCCCATTAGCCCCCCTCTTTTGCCATATGAAGCATCCTGGTCTGGAAAAAAATCAAGAGGGATATTTTTCGTGGTTTCGCCGCCACCACGAGGCGGAACTTGAGCAGATCAAATCTAGAGCTCCGGCAGGACGGTCCTGCGAGGGAAATTTCCCTCCCGGAGGGGGAAATCGTCGCCATCGTCATCACCAACACTCCTCTCGTCGGAGGGGTGGCATCTTCATGAACATGTTCATCAGCACCATCTCCTCTCCAATCCCTAGTTCATCTCTTGTAACCAATCTTCGTCTCACAACTCCGATTGGTACTTGTAAGGTTGCTAGTAGTGTTGATTACTCTTTGTAGTTGATGCTAGTTGGATTACTTGGTGGAAGAGTTTATGTTCAGATCCTTGATGCTATTCATTACACCTCTGGTCATGATTATGATGATGTCTTGTGAGTAGTTACTTTTGTTCCTGAGGACATGGGATAAGTCATGCTGAAAATATTCATGTGAATTTGATATTCGTTCGGTATTTTGATATGTTGTATGTTGTTTTTCCTCTAGTGGTGTTTTGTGAACGTCGACTACATAACACTTCACCATATTTGGGCCTAGAGGAAGGAATTGGGAAGTAGTAAGTAGATGATGGGTTGCTGGAGTGACAGAAGCTTAAACCCTAGTCTATGCGTTGCTTCATGAGGGGCTGATTTGGATCAACTAGTTTAATGCTATGGTTAGACTTTGTCTTAATTCTTATTTTGTAGTTGCGGATGCTTGCGAGAGAGGTTAATCATAAGTGGGATGCTTGTACAAGTAAGGGAAGTACCCAAGCACCGGTCCACCCACATATCAAACTATCAAAGTAACGAACGCGAATCTTATGGACATGATGAAACTAGCATGACAGAAATTCCCGTATGTCCTCGGGAGCATTTTTCCTCTTATAAGACTTTGTTCAGGCTTGTCCCTTTCTACAAAAGGGATTGGGCCACTTGCTGCACCATTGCTACTACTTGTTACTTGTTACTTTTTGCTCGCTACGTTTCACCTCGCAACACAATCACTTATTACCGCTACTTTCAGTGCTTGCAGTTATTACCTTGCTGAAATCCATTTATCACAGTCTTCTGCTCCTCGTTGGGTTCGACACTCTTACTTATCAAAAGGACTATGATTGATCCCCTATACTTGTGGGTCATCACTTATCAGAAATTCTATAGTGCTCCCACTCACTTCTTTGGAAATACAAGTTTCTCATAAACCTTGTATAAACCCAAAAGCTTTGATCAACTCATCAAAGCATATATTCCAACTCCGAGATGCTTGCACCAGTCCATAGACGGATCGCTGGAACTTGCATACTTGTTAGCATCCTTAGGATTGACAAAACTTTCCGGTTGTATCACATACAACCTTTCCGTTGAGGAAAACAATGTTTTGACATCCTGTGTGCAATATTTCATAAATAATGCAGCAACTGCTAACATAATTCCAACAGACCTTTTGCATCGCTATGAGTGAGAAAGTCTCATCACAGTCAACTTCTTGAACTTGCCGGAAAACATCCTTGCGACAAGTCGAGCTTTTCTTAATGGTGACGATTCACCATCATCGTCTGTCTTCCTTATAAAGATCCATCTTTACTTAATAGTCCTACGGCCATCAAGTAGTTCTTCCAAAGTCTATACTTTGTTCTCACATATGGATTCTCTCTCGGATTTCATGGCCTCCAGCCATTTGTCGGAATCCGGGCCCACCATTGCTTCTCCATAACTCGTAGGTTCATTGTTGTTCAACAACATGACCTCCAAGACAGGGTTACCGTACCACTCTGTAGTAGTATGCGACCTTGTCGACCTACGAGGTTTGTAGTAACTTGATCCAATGCTTAATGATCACCCTCATCAGCTTCGACATCAATTGGTGTAGGCGCCACAAGAACAAATTCCTGCGCCCTGCTACACACTGGTTGAAGTGATGGTTCAATAACCTCATCAAGTTCTACCACCCTCCCACTCAATTCTTTGGAGAGAAACCTTTCCTCGAGAAAGGATCTGTTTCTAGAAACAAATACTTTGCTTCCGGATCTGAGATAGGAGATGTATCCAACTGTTTTGGATATCCTATGAAGATGCATTTATCCGCTTTGGGTTCGAGCTTATCAGACTGAAACTTTTCACATAAGCATCGCAGCCCCAAACTTTCAAGAAACGACAGCTTAGATTTCTCTAAACCTCAGTCTATACTGTGTCATCTCAACGGAATTACGCGGTGCCTTATTTAAAGTGAATGCAGTTGTCTCTAATGCATAACCCAGAAATGATAGTGGTAACTCCATAAGAGACATCATAGTATGCACCATATCAAATGGGTCGCGGCTATGACGTTCGGACACACCATCACACTATGGTGTTCCCGGTGGCATGAATTGCGAAACAACTTCCACATTGTCTTAACTGTGTACCAAAACTCGCAACTCAGATCTCTACGATCATATCGTAGACAGTTTTTCCTCTTGTTAGAACGAACTTCACTCTGAAACAGAATTGAACCTTTTCAATATTTCAGACTTGTGATTCATTAAGTAAATACTCCTGTATGTACTCAAATCGTGATTGAAGTAAGAACACAATGATATCCACTGCGTGCCTCAGCACCCATTGGACTGCATACATCAAAATGTATTACTTCCAACAAGTTACTATCTTGTTTCATCTCAATGAAAACAAGGCCTTGCTCATGTGGTATGATTTGCATGTCACAAGTGATTCAAAATCAAGTGAGTATATAGATCCATCAGCATGGAGCCTCTTCATGCAATTTATACCAACATGACTCAAGTGGCAGTGCCACAAGTAAGTGGTACTATCATCATTACCTTGTATCTTTTGGCACCGATATCATGAACATGTGTAACACTACGATCGAGATTCAATAAAGCATTGAAGGTGATTATTCAAGCAAATAGAGTAACCATTATTCTCTTTAAATGAATAACCGTATTGCAATAAACACGATCCAATCATGTTCATGCTTAACGCAAGCACCAAATAACAATTATTTAGGTTTAACACCAATCCAGATGGTAGAGGGAGCATGCGACGTTTGACCATATCAACCTTGGAAACACTTCCAACACGTATCGTCACCTCGCCTTTAGCTAGTCTCCGTTTATACCGTAGCTTTCATTTCGAGTTATTAATCACTTAGCAACCGAACCGGTATCCAATACCCTCGTGCTACTAGGAGTACTAGTAAAGTACACATCAATATCATGTATATCAAATATACTTCTGTCGACTTAGCCAGCCTTCTTATCTACCAAGCATCTAGGGTAGCTCCGCCTCAGTGACCGTTCCCCTCATAACAGAAGCACTTAGTCTCGGGTTTGGGTTTAATCTTGGGTCTGTTCATTAGTGCAGCAACTGTTTTGCCGTTTCACGAAGTATCCCTTTTAGCCCTTGCCTTTCTTGAAACTTAGTGGTTTTACTAACCATCAACTATTGATGCTCCTTCTTGATCTCTACTTTCGCAGTGTCAAACATCACGAATCGCTCAAGGATCATTGTATCTATCCTTGATATGTTATAGTTCATCACGAAGCTCTCACAGCTTGGTGGCAGTGACTTTGGAGAACCATCACTATCTCATCTGGAAGACTAACTCCCACTTGATTCGAGCAATTGTCGTACTCAGACAATCTGAGCACACGCTCAACGGTTGAGCTTTTCTCCTTTTACTTCGTGGACAAAGAATCTTGTCGGAGGTCTCATACCTCTGAACAAGGGCACGAGCATGAAATCACAGTTTCATCTCTTTAGAACATATCTTATGTTCCATGACGTTTCAAAACATCTTCGGCACCTTGCTTCTAAGTCATTAAGTATTTTGCACTGAACTATCGCGTAGTCATCAGAAACGTGTATGTCGGATGTTCACAATATCCACAGACGACGCTCGAGGTGCAGCACACCGAGTGGTGCATTAAGGACATAAGCCTTCTGCGTAGCAACAAGGACAATCCTCAGTTTTAGAAACTCAGTCCGCAAAGTTGCTACTATCAACTTTCAACTATATTTTCTCTAGGAACATATAAAAACTGTAGAGCTATAGCGCAAGCTACATCATAATTCGCAAAGACCATTAGACTATGTTCATGATAATTAGTTCAATTAATCATATTACCTAAGAACTCCCACTCAAAAAGTACATCTCTCTAGTCATTTGAGTGGTACATGATCCAAATCCACTATCTCAAGTCCGATCATCACGTGAGTCGAGAATAGTTTCAGTGGTAAGCATCTCTATGCTAATCATATCAACTATACGATTCATGCTCGACCTTTCGGCTCTTGTGTTCGAGGCCATGTCTGCACATGCTAGGCTCATCAAGTTTAACCCGAGTGTTCTGCGTGTGCAACTGTTTTGCATCCGTTGTATGTGAACATTGAGTCTATCACACCCGATCATCACGTGGTGTCTCGAAACGATGAACTGTCGCAACGGTGCACAGTCGGGGAGAACACAATTTCGTCTTGAAATTTTAGTGAGAGATCTCCCCATAATGTTACCATCGTTCTAAGCAAGATAAGGTGCATAAAGGATTAACATCACATGCAATTCATAAGTGACATGATATGGCCATCATCAAGTGCTCCTTGATCTCCATCACCAAAGTACCGGTATGATCTTCTTGTCACCGGAGCCACACCATGATCCCCATCGTCATGATCTCCATCATCGTGCCGCCATCGAGGTTGTCGTGTATGTTATGCTATTACTACTAAAGCTACGTCCTAGCAATATAGTAAACGCATCTGCAAACACAAACGTTAGTTTAAAGACAACCCTATGGCTCCTGCCGGTTGCCGTAGCATCGACGTGCAAGTCGATATTAACTATTACAACATGATCTTCTCATACATCCAATATATCACATCACGTCGTTGGCCATATCACATCACAAGCATACCCTGCAAAAACAAGTTAGACGTCCTCTAATTGTTGTTGCATGTTTTATGTGGTTGCCATGGGTATCTAGTAGGATCGCATCTTACTTACGCAAACACAACAACGGAGATGTATGAATTTCTATTTAACCTCTCTCCAAGGACCTCCTCGGTCAAATCTGATTCAACTAAAGTTGGAGAAACCGACACTCGCCAGTCATCATTGAGCAACGGGGTTGATCATAGCGATGAAACCAGTCTCTCGTAAGCATACGAGTAATTTCGAGTCCGAGCCGCTTCGATCCAACAATACCGCAGAATCAAGAAAAAACTAAGGAGGGCAGCAAATCGCACATCACCGCCCACAAAAACTTTTGTGTTCGACTCGAGATAACATCTACGCATGAACCTAGCTCTGATACCACTGTTGGGGAACGTCGCAAGGGAAACAAATTTTTCCTACGCGCACGAAGACCTATCATGGTGATGTCCATCTACGAGAGGGGATTTCCGATCTACGTACCCTTGTAGATCACACAACGGTAAGCGTTAAGAAACGAGGACTATGTAGTGGAACAACTTGCATGATTCAAATCACCGTAGTTGTACACTCCATCCCACGATCTCATCACGATCCGTCCAGCGAACTTCATCATGATCCGTCCCGTGTTCTCATCATGATCCTTCCCGATCTAGTACCGAACGGACGAGACCTCCGTGTTTAGCACACGTACAGCGCGACGATGATCTCGACCTTCTTGATCTAGCAAGAGAGACGGAGAGGTAGATGAGTTCTCTGGCAGCATGACAGCGCTCCGGAGGTTGGTGGTGATCTATCTCAGCTGGGCTCCGCCCGAGCTCCGCAGAAATACGATCTAGAGGAAAAACGTGGAGGTATGTGGTCGGGCTGCCGTGGCAAAGTTGTCTCAAATCAGCCCTAATACCTCAGTATATGTAGGAGGGAGGGGGAGGGCCTTGCCTTGAAGCTCAAGAGAGCCCCAAGGGGTCGGCCGAAGCAAGGGGGGAAGTCCTCCCCTTCCAATCCTAGTCCAACTCGGATTGGAAGGTGGAGTCCTTCTCCACTTTCCCACTTCCCCTTTTTTTCCTTTGATTCCTGCGCATAGGCCCTCTTGGGCTGTCCCACCAGCCCACTAAGGTCTGGTGCGGCACCCCACAGGCCTATGGGCTTCCCCCGAGTGGGCCGCCCCCCCGGTGAACATCCGGAACCCATTCGTCACTCCCCGTACATTCCCGGTAATGTCTGAAAACTTTCTGGTAATCAAATGAGGTCATCCTATATATCAATCTTCGTTTCCGGGCCATTCTGGAAACCCTCGTGACGTCCGTGATCTCATTCGGGACTCCGAACAACATTCGGTAACCAACCATATAACTCAAATACGCATAAACCATCGCCTAACCTTAAGTGTGTAGACCCTGCGGGTTCGAGAACTATGTAGACATGACCCGAGGGACTCCTCGGTCAATATCCAATAGTGGGACCTGGATGCCCATATATTGGATCCTACATATTCTCTGAAGATCTTATCGGTTGAACCTCAGTGCCAAGGATTCATATAATCCCGTATGTCATTCCCTTTGTCCTTCGGTATGTTACTTGCCCGAGATTCTATCGTTGGTATCCGCATACCTATTTCAATCTCGTTTACCGTCAAGTCTCTTTACTCGTTCCGTAATACAAGATCCCATGACTAACACTAAGTCACATTGCTTGCAAGGCTTGTGTGTGATGTTGTATTACCGAGTGGGCCTCGAGATACCTCTCCGTCACACGGAGTGACAAATCCCAGTCTTGATCCATACTAACTCAACAGACACCTTCAGAGATACCTGTAGAGCATCTTTATAGTCACTCAGTTATATTGTGACGTTTGATACACACAAGGCATTCCTCTGGTACCAGTGAGTTAGATGATCTCATGGTCATAGTAATAAATACTTGACACGCAGAAAACAGTAGCAATAAAATGACACAATCAACATGCTACGTTCATTAGTTTGGGTCTAGTCCATCACATGATTCTCCTAATGATGTGATCCTGTTATCAAGTGACAACACTTGCCTATGGTCAGGAAACCTTTACCATCTTTGATCAACGAGCTAGTCAACTAGAGGCTTACTAGGGATAGTGTTTTTTCTATGTATCCACACAAGTATTGTGTTTCCAGTCAATACAATTACAGCATGGATAATAAACGATTATCATGAAGAAAGAAATATAATAATAACTAATTTATTATTGCCTCTAGGGCATATTTCCAACACCCTGTCTATCCTATTATGTCTACTGTCTTTATGTTGTGAGATCCCGTGTCTCATATGCTTGCTTACTTGTTTTACTCTTCTTCGGTTCAACAAGTATATGGCCTTGTCTATAAAATATAGGGGGAGTGTTGATCCTAGTGTATGCTCTTTGCATTCCAAAAACTTATTCAAATAGAGCACACATCTAGGGGGAGCCCGTCTATATTTTGAAGGTAGTGGGTTTGCCTAACCTTTCCTTACATTCTTGTGGAAAATCTAGTGTTGTCATCTACCCACCAAGAAGTGGGATATTGTAAGAGCATAATCTTCCCTAAGTAGTATTGCTCGTTGATAACAATACCTTTGTGGACTAATCATGTGCTTTGAGGTTTCAGAGGTTATCAGGTGGCAGGAGACGGTTATTCTTCCCCTGAGATGTTAAACGAGAAGATGAAGTGCTTTGTATGATTTATAGTTGGTGGACTTGAGTCATCGGATAATCCATACTATCAAGAGGGGGTCCGCATTTGGAATGGTTGCGAAAATCTCTCACGTACACATTCATCACCACATTTCCTCCTCAACACCTTGGAGCTGTCCTCTTGATCCTTGGTAAGAGGAAGTACCGCTGGTAGTTGAGCGATACTACCGCTTGGTTGGATGTACCGCTAGAGTTGAGCGGTACTACCGCTTAGGCGGTACTGCCTCTCCCAACTTCCAGCCTCACTTCCGCTTACATTTCCCATTTTTTGATTCTGCTTAGCAATTATTTTTTAGTGGAAGTTTGAAGCGTAAGTACCACCCTGAGAGGTACTTCTGCTCTGCCTCCCCTGTTTCTTAAGTGGCGGTAGTACCACTGGTTGGAGCGGTAGCACTGCTCCTGCATGATTTATGGACAAACGGTTAGATTTTTCCTCCACTATATAAGTGGGTCTCCTTCCATGTGGAGACTCAACTTTTCCACCCAAATCTCCATTGTT
Source organism: Hordeum vulgare subsp. vulgare (assembly GCF_904849725.1). Lineage (NCBI taxonomy): Eukaryota > Viridiplantae > Streptophyta > Magnoliopsida > Poales > Poaceae > Hordeum > Hordeum vulgare. The sequence goes on along the minus strand of NC_058524.1, from coordinate 350,025,699 downwards.
GCCCCAAGCTCATTCTTGCCCGATCTCCTTCCCTGGCCAACAATTCCCGTTGATTTTCTAGGGTTTGGAGGAGAAGGCCTCAATCTATACTTCCACCAAGAGATATTTGATCCCCCACAGTAATCCCATGCCGATCTTGTTACTCTTGGGTGTTCGTGCACCCTAGACGGAAGAGGTCACCTCAAAGCAATATTCCATTGCGGTGAAGCTTCATGGTCTCGTTGTCAGCCTCCAATTAAGTCGTGGAGATTGCCCCAACCTTGTTTCTAAAGGTTCGGTCGCCGCCTTCAAGGGCACCAATTAGTGGAATAATGCCACCTCACATCGTGTGAGGGCGTGAGGAGAATACGATGGCCTTAGTGGCATCTTGGGGAGCATTGTGCCTCCACACCGCTCCAACGGAGACGTACGTCCCCTCAAAGGGAAGGAACTTCGGAAACACATCCTCGTCTGCATCGGTTCCACTTGTGGTTATTTCTTACCTTTACTTGTATTTACTTCTTGCTTACTATTGTTGTTGTTAGCATCATATAGGTTGCTCACTTAGTTTCATATGTAGACAACCTATTTGTTGCTAAACTTAATTTGTTAAAAGAAAAGTGTAAAATTTGTTAGTTGGCTATTGACCCCCTGTAGTCACCCATATCGATCCTTTCAACAAGCATTAAAGATAGCAATGTCATAGCAACATCTATCTCCGAACATAGTGGATACTAGGGATCAAGCCCAATCAAAACTAACTCGATTACATGATGAATCTCATCTAGCTCTTCACCGACCAGCGAGCCTACGAAGGGTTTTCTCACTCCCGGTGGAGAGCATCATGGAATTGGTGATGGAGGAGGGTTCGTGACTACGAAGACCGAAGAGTCCCCTCTATGGAGCCCCAAACAGACTCCAAATTAGGCCTCCACATGAAGAACATGAGGTGGCGACAACTCTGTATCGTGAAACATGATGAAAGTTCCTCATTTTCCTCTCCAAAAGTAGGATTTTATTGCGCTGGAGTTCGTTCAACGGAGCCACGTGGACCCCACTAGACATCAGGCCGCACTTGGGGCTTCGCACGCCCTCATGTCTAGTGGGCGCTTGTGGCTTCCCCTCTGGTGGGTCTTGGTTCTAGTAATTTTCATTTATTCCATAAAAAATCTCGAAAATGTTTTGTTCCATTCTGAGAACTTTTATTTCTGCACAAAAACAACACCATGGTAGTTCTGCTAAAACAACGTCATTCCGGGTTAGTTTCATTCAAATCATGCAAATTAAAATCCAAACGAAGAGCAAAAGCATTAGGAAAAGTAGATACGATGGAGACATATCAAGGTATTCTTTGATGTTCTTTGTGTTGGATTGAAGATGATGAATCTGAATTTGTTTGATGCATGTCATATAATTAGCCTATGGATACTTGATTTGACATTGGAGTATCTAGGTTACATTAGGGTTGATTCATATGTATCATGGGTGTTATTCTAGTACGAACTATAGGGCTGTTTGTGACACCTATAGGAATTGCCCATAAGACAGATCAGAAAGAATAACTTTGAGGTGGTTTGCTACCTACAACAATTTCATCTTGTGTTCTCAGCTAATTATGAGGTTTGAAGTAATTCTTTGTTACACATTGAGGGATGACCATATGGTTCTACTATGTTAGCATTGTTGAGATACTTCACTAGCGAAAGTATGAACCCCGGGCCCTATTTACAAGCATTGCTATAATATTTTTCTCGTTGTTTTACACTTTCTGCCTTGCTGGTTTTATATTGTCAGATTACAAAAACCTATATCTACTATCCATACTACACTTGTATCACCAACTCTTGGTTGTACTAGTGCGCCTATACAATTTGCCATTCTATTGGGTGTGTTGGCGACACAAGAGTTTCTTGTATTTGATTGTAGGGTTATTTTAGAGAGACCATCTTCACCTCCCGTGGATTGATAAACCTTTGGTCATCCACCTGAGGGAAATTTGCTGCCGTCCTACAAAGCTGTGCACTTGGAGGCCCCAAAATGTCTACATGAATAAAGTTGTATAGTAGACATCGCTTATCCTACCCTAGGGGTTCTCGGACTCAGTAGTCGTGCAGAGTTTTGGAAAGGAGTCTGCTCAGTCTTCTGGGTATTCTTTAGGTGTCCTTATGTCTCTTGTTGTTGTTTGTCAAAATGATCCGGGTTGAGACTGAAGTATCCTTGACAACTACGCATCCGGTGAGTTGATGATGAAGGTGGTTCCTCATGGCTGTCGTTGACACGGTATTCTGTTGTCTTTGTAATTGTGCCAATGCCTTCTTGTCTTCCAAGGCGCCGAGAGTTCCAAGTGGGCAATCCTTTATGCAATGACATCAACAAGGCATGACAGAGTTCCAAGATGTTTGTTATGTTGATGACAATATCGACACCAAGAGCGGGGGACAAAGAGAACCTCTTTCCTGCACACTATGGTGAGGCGAACCAATTGGCGAGGTTCTCATCCATTGGTGGTTCTTGAACTAATGCATTAAGCATCTTCCTTCTCACTATGGTGAGATGGACCAATTGGTGAGGTTCTCATCCACTAGAGAGGCTTCCATCTTCTTCCTGAGCTTTGAAGAAATTTCCAACCGCCGTGTTCCGTTGGGGGTTTATATCCCTTAGGTGTCGGTGACACCGAGATGAAATTTTTGGTGCCATCGAGTTCCACAACTGTCAGATGACAGTGAAACTCGGTCAGGCCAGAAAGTTAAACTCGGTTTCACTCAGATGATGAAACCTGAGCAACCCTAGGCTTCGATGGGACCGAGATTTTGAGGTTGGTCACACCGAGATGCACTTTGGGAGGTTTTGGAATTCAACCCTTGTCGAGATGGATCTCCGAGTGCTCCTCACACAGAGTGTCCCTAAAGTGTTTGCTAAATTTTTGTGATGAATCATGAATACAATTTGAGACGAGAAAGCATAGATAGCTGGTGGAGGGTACTTAGACATTCTTGTATATCCAATTGGCCAAAAGAAAATAGAAATCCAAATAACAACAACTGGATATCCTCGAATGAGCAAAACATGCATACCAACATTCTCACTCAACAGAATGTCAAATAAAACATGGTGAACATGCACAAACATTATAGCATCTATCAAGCACTTTGGCGATGACGAAGTCATCTACATATCAGTATATTGACTTAGGAGCCAAGTAAGAATACTTGACCATAGGTCATACTCATCGATTAAGCACAAGTGGGTTACCACTTTTACATAATGCACTAAAGCCCCCCTATATGTGACATCCCCCCTATATGTGACATCCGCCCTAAGAGGGATAAACTAACCTTGGGTTTTGTTGTAGAAGACTTCAACCAGGTGTAGTAGTGGTGGATGCTCATTGTTGATGAAGATCATCTTGAGTTGGGAGCAATCCTTGTTGTTTCTTACTCTTCTCACCTACATGGGTTAGTCCCAAAGCAAAAGAAACAAATTCAAGGATATCTATGGACATGGAGTGAAGTACATGTGAGGTGATCTCCAAAGATGCATTAATTACCTTGTCCCTTGCTCACCTTTGAGGGAATGTGTCACTCCTTGAACTAATGCATATGGTTGGCATTTATTGCATATAGTTCTTGCCAAAATGAATAAGAGTGAATTTCATTAACAGAGTCACCCCTCAAGAACAAACTTTCTAGTTCTTCCTACTGGGGACCCACATTACCTTGATGGGGATCCTTGGAGTTGTGGTAGTACTAGATGAGGTAGTACTAGAAGTGTCCTTGTGAACCTACTCGACCTTGGCTTTGGTTTCTTCCTCAAATGAATCATTTTACTCTTGAAGCTTTCCCTTTCCCTCGTGGTCTTGTGGTAGAAGGCCATCTTGAGATCTTGTTCCCTTGGGAGGAGTAGGATCATACTTCTCCTGTTGATGAACAAACTTGAGAATGCTATATGGACCTTCTTCCCAAACATCTCCATTGACATTGAAGTAGACAACACCTTGCTTCTTCCTATGTCCTCCTTGCTTGCTCATAAGTTCTTCCAATTGCTTGCTTCTGGCAAGACTCTTGAAGACACCTCTCTCTATAACCCCTTTCAATAAATCATTTTCTTACTAAAGTGTAACTTGGCTAAGAGAATCATTAGTGGAATCAAGAAAGATACTAGCAATGACATCATTTGATCTAGCTTTAGCATTGTTGTTACTAGATGAAGAAAATTTCTTGCCTTTGTTACTAGTGTTCTTAGGTTTAACTTGTGGAACAAAAGTAGACAAGAGTAATCATTTGGATAGATAAGAGGAACTCTTCTTTCGAAGATCATCATTGATTGCGTTTAGAAACTCATGCTCTTGCTCTAAATTTAGCTTCTCAAAGCGTAGCTTCTCACGAGTTCTTGCAAGCTCTCTATGATCTTCTAGAGCAGTTTCATGACCTAAATTAAGAGTGTTTAATTCTTTGGTTAGTCGTTCATTCTATTTCTTATCATCATCATTTGATTTTTGTTGACTAGCATTAATATTTTCAAGTTCGTTTTCAATGTTATCATTAGTCTTATGAAAGAGCAAGTCATCTTCTCCTAACAAGTCATCCTCATCACTATCAAAGTCAAAGTACTCGGGGTGTAATACCTTGGGGCCTTTTACCATGAAGAAATTTCCAATTCCTTCATTTGGTGAAGGAAAAAAGTCGTAGGAGTTGGAGGAAACGAGCGCAATGACGGAAACACCTTCATCTTGACTATAGTTCGAGTTGGAGTGATAACTTCTCTAGGATTGGTTGTCAGACTCGGAGCCGGAAACCCATTCACTAGCGTGAGCTTGATGTCTTGTTCTTGAATTGCTCTTGGTGTAGTTGTCCTTCTTATCCAATTATTTTCCTCCCCGAGAGTGTCTTTCTTCATAATGATCTTATCTACTTCTTCTCTCTGTACGAGGTGACTCATCTCTTGAGCTTCATCTTGTAGGTGACTCTTCTCTCTGTTTGTGGGGATCCGAACACTCATTGGAAAAGTGTCTGGGCTTTCCATAGTTGTAGCTGTTTCGGTCATGACTAGACGAACGCTTCTCATCATATCTTGAGCTAGAGTTTCTTTCTTTTCCTCTACACTTGTAGAACTTGTTGAATTTTCTGACCATGGGGCTGATCTCTTCATTGGTAACAAGGTTGTCACTTGAAGTATTGGGAGCATCGACTGAAGCTTTATAAGCACCGCTTGACTTGTTGTGCCACTCATCTTTGTCTTTGAGAGACATTTCGTGAGCAATAATCCTTCCAATGACTTCAGTTGGCTTGAGATCCTTGTAATTTGACATCATATGGATTAATGTGAACACGGTGTCGTATCTTCCATCCAAGGCTCCAAGTATCTTCTTGATGATGAATTTGTCGGTCATCTCTCCACTTCCTAAGCCAACAATCTCATTTGTGATGAGAGCTAGCCTAGAGTACATCTCAGAGACTCCTTCACCATCCTTCATATTGAACTTGTCAAGCTGACTTTGAAGCACATCAAATTTAGATTCCCCGATAGAATCAGTTCCTTCATGCATATCAATCAAAGTATCCCAAATTTCCTTTGCATTCTCAAGGCGATTGATTTTGTTGAATTCTTCGGGACACAAGCAATTGAACAGGATATCACAGGCTTGAGCATTGAATTGCAACATCTTTAGTTATTCCATTGTCGCATCACGATCCATTTCTTTTCCTTCTCCGAAGAAATCACCTTACACACCAACACGAACAACAACCCAAACGACAGGATTATGACCAAGAATATGCATTTTCATCTTATGCTTCCAACTAGCGAAATTAGTGCCGTCAAAATATGGATCTCTATGGTTATAATTTCCCTCACTAGACGCCATACTCCCCTAGGTTGTGAAACCAATGCAATGGAGACCAATCCTCTGATACCACTTGTAGGATCGAAAGAATGTCTAGAGGGGGGGGGGGTGATTAGACACTTGACAAGATAAAAACTTGGCCATTTCCCAATTTTAGTGATGGGCCAGTTTTAGCAATTATGACTAGTCAAGTACACCCTACACATGCATATCTAAGAGTATAGCAGCAGAAAGTAAGACATGCAAATGTAGTGTAGAGGGTAAGGTAGGGAGATAAAACACAAAGGTTGACGTGATGATTTTTTCGCATGGTTCCGATAGGTAGCGCTATCGTACGTCCATGTTAGTGGAGACTTCAACCCACGGAGGGTAACGGCTGCGAGAGTCCATGGAGGGATCCACCCATAAGGGGTCCACAAAGAAGCGGCCTTGTCTATTCCACCATGGCTTCCATCCACACAGGACTAGCCCCACCATGGTAGATCTTCATGAAGTAGGCGATCTCCTTGCCCTTACAAACATCTTGGTTCAACTCCACAACACGAAGTAGGAGGCTCCCAAGCGACACCTCACCAATCTAGGAGGCACCACCCCCCAAAAGGTAATAGATGTGATAGAGTATGAACTATTTGATCTTGTGCTTCTAAACATAGTCTTCTCAACACTCAAGCACTCTCTCTCAGATTTGGTAGGGCTAGGAGATATTAAAATTGTGGAAAGAAACTTGGGGAGGCTAGAAATCAAGGTTCAAATGATTGTAATGGAATCTCTTGATGTCAACCCATGAGTAGGTGGCTCTCTCTCAGAAAATAGATCTCGCAAGTGTGTGTGTTCTGAGTGCTTCCTCTGCGAGTGAGAGGTAGGTGGAGGGGTATATATAGGCATCCCCCAAAATCCAACCGTTAGAACATTATTTCCAACTCGGTGACACCGAAATGAATCTCGGTGGTACCGAGTTGCACCAAAAGTGGCAACTTTTGAATTCTCGATGAGAGCGATATAGGAATCTCGATGGTACTAATACCATGACCTAGACCAGTTTCCAAATCTCAGTGAGACCAATTTTAAGCTGGGAAATTCTGATTTGTGAAATCTTCTCAAGAAAAAGTTGGTCACGGAATCTAGGTGACATCGATAGGGTTTGGCATAGGTTTTGTCAAGTGTAAGATCGGTAGGGCCCAATGGAAATTGTTGGTGGCACCGATTTTGCTGATTTGTGTTTGGACAGAGATATTTCGTGGAGAGTGGCTGAGTATTTTTGGTGACTACCTCTAAGCACTTCAGAAACGAATTCATCATAATACCCCATCCCCTTTTAATAGTTTTGGCTTTCCTATGGAATCAAAGTGATTTCTCACAAAGTATAAAATGAAGAGACTACTTGCTTGAAACTTGATCCAATCCTATTCCTTCCTTCATCAAGGGGCATCTCCTCACAGTCCTATAGCCAAAGCATCTTGGAACTTCTCTGAAATATACTTGAATAAACTCATTAGTCCCATGATGCATGTGTTGTGATTAATTACCAAAACCACCTTAGGGAGCAATTGTGCTTTCAATAACCCTCATAGGAAGGTAGGATCATGCACAATGCAAGCATCAACGAGGAAACTAACGGAGGTAACCCACCACGGTGGTCACCGTTTCGTGATTCGATGCGACAAAGTAAGTGCCATATGCCATGCAAAAAGAGTTCAATAGACATGGTCAAATGGATGCTTGCCTCGCTCAGCAAAGTCTTCAATGTGTTCACACATTTCTGGTCCAACTCCGAGTACTCCATCTACTCCGTCAATGTAGTGCCCCAAGTGTAAAGCTTTCCCTTTTTGTAACCTTCCTTGTGGGACCACCTTGACATTGATATGAGAGAGTCCTTTTGCATGTATTATTTCATGTGCCCCTTTTGTTCTTCCTTGCATGCATGCATACCATATGTTTCTTGCCATGTCTTGTCCTTGTGTTTGCTTGTGTTATCATGTGATGAGTTGTGGTGTTTGTGATCTTGTGGTTATGTGGTGATAATCATGAGGTGTTGGAGTGTGTAGTAGTTGTGGTGGTTCTCACCTTCAAACCACTTTGGATGGCAAAACCCTTTTCCTTCCTTTTATCTCATGTCCAAAGATTACATCTTCCCAAAAACTGTTTTAAAATGTCTTGTGTATAGAGTTTATTGTGGAGATGTTGGGGTGCAATATTTGGTGATTTGTAGAGTGTCCTAGAGGTGCAAGAGATCAAAAAATAGATAATACAAATGCTGTTTTTTAATTAATTTAATTGCTCCAAAAATACCGTTTGTATTTTATTTAAATAGGATAATTATTTTCATGACCAGGGACATTTTTAGATTGAATTTTCCCACCACAGTTAGCACGGTGTCTTTTCTTTTCTTTCTCTGGGTTTCTTTTATTAGGAAAACAGTCCAGAGGGCCTTTCTTTATCTGGCGTACTAGTTGGGCCTCCTCCCATCTAGTCGGCCCGCTTCTCCCTTGCCTCTCGCAGCCCAGTGGATGTCCTGTAGACGGCGTCCCTGTTCGCCTCCCCCTCCATCAGTGTTCCTCTCCAACAGGTTCAGAGCAACGGAGACCGGACGACGTCACGGACGTCGAGGAACGTTCCTCGCCCCTCCCCTCCATAAAAGGGACCCCCTTGGCGTCCGTGCAATAGGGTTTCCCCTCTCGCGCCACCACCTCCATTCCCTCTCCATCTCTCTCTCTGACAAAGCACACCAGGTAAGGGAAGGGCTCCTCCGCCATGGCCGTGGGTTGAGGTGCTCCTTGACACTGCGTACGAGCCTCTTCTTCCTCCCCGATGACTCGGCGAGCACGCGGGCACATCCAGGGGTCCATCCCCACGGCTAGGTCGACGCGAGCGCCCCTGCATCCTCTTCTCCACGACGGCAACACCCTTCCCCGACGAGTAGACCAGATCAGTGGACACCTCTTCTTCCCCTGCTTCCTCTCCGTTGCGGCCGAGTTCTTCTTCCCTTGGGTGAGCAGATCCATCTCTTACCCCTTCCCTGTTGTAGTTCGTCGAGTAGGAGCCATAGAACGCCGATGAGCTGCTTCCCTGTCACCGGCGCCGCCGCGCACCATAGCTAGGTTTCGTCTCGGGCGGAGTTAGCATAGGAAATGGGTTCGTGGAAGTGTAGGCATCCTTCCTTCCACGAGCCGTTGCTCAATTTGAAATGTGTCGCCGGCGGGACAGCTCCCTTGTTCCGGCCGCCGCGGCTCCCCTGTGTATCTGAGAGGGGGATGTTCAGAAGGGTTAGTGCCCCTTCTTTGTCAGACTTCTGGCCGTAGCGTAGTGGTAGTTGTAGTGGTGCCCTGTTGCGTGTTGGAGGGCATGGGTTTGAACACTCCCCTCGGCAACTTTTTTATTCGTTTATTTCTTTCGGCACAGTAGGGGCAGGGTAAGCCATACCTTGTGAGCACCCCCTGTCTGGTCAAACCAGTGGACGTAGTAGAGTGGTGGCTACCTTATGCTGTGTGTGATAGAGCAGCAGGTCTGGGGTTCGACCCCTAGCACCTCCCTTTTTATTTTTTTCCTTGTTCTTTGTTATTCTTGTCCCTTTGCTGTTTCACTACCTTGCAGCCTTGTTCTTTGTAGTTAGGTAGTCATTATTTTTTTGCACATATAGGTTTGTGTTACCTCCTCTCATAATCTGCATGGTGGTTTCATTGTTGCTGGCTTGTGGACCCTTGGAGATGCACTTGTGTGTGTGCATATGCAGTTAGTAGAGCTTGTAGGTGAATGTGCTTGTATAATCTTGTTCTTCCAAGCATAGTGGAGGTGGTTGTATGTGTGTGGATGGTTTCCACCTCACCACATGTTTTGGTGTGTGAGGGCATGCACAAGTAATGCTTGCTATGATTAGTATGTGTTGGGTTTTGTTGCATGTTGGCTTGGTAGAATCATGTGAGGTGCAGTAGTGTGGGTGTGTGTGGGATCACCCCCACCTACTAGAGTATGGGTGCACCATCACATGTCCATATGTTAGTGGTGCATACCCTCTTGAGTATGTAGGTGAGTATATCATGTGCTTGTTGCTAGAGTTGGAATTGAGGTATGCCATTGCACCTAGGCATGAGGTCTACCCCTCATGTAACCCCCTTGATGTGGTGATCATGTGCACATGCTTGTGTAGGTAGCTCTAGAGTTTTTGCACATGTGATGTAGCACTATTCACTATGATGGATTCTATGTAGTTTTTCCTTCCTAGTTTGAGCACACTTGCTCCAAGCAAGTGCATGTGTTTGATATATGGTTTTGGGGTAGAAAGATCCCAGGAATCCATTGGTGAAATCATTTTTGCCCTTGGAACATTTTTCTGGAAAAGTCATATTTGCATTTTCTTCTAAGTTTAGAGCTTGGTTCCATGAATTGAGATGTGCTCTTGTGTTTGTTTCTTGTTTGTGGTAGTAGAGGGTGACCCCCTCTACCACATGTTGGTTTCAATTCATGATTTGGAATCAATGTGTGCAAGTTGTGCCCATCGAAAGTAGGCATGTGGCTGAAATTCTAGATTAGTGAAAATCTGTGTGAGAATCTGGTTATATTTTCTTCTCCTGTAGATGAGGTTGTGCTGGTCATTGTGTTGTGATCTAGCCCTAGCTTTCAACTAGAAAGTTGGACCTGATATGTTTGTCTAGCTCCCTGTATAATTTGATGTCATTTGGAGCCCTGTAGGTATTGTTTTGGCTGCTGTCAAAAAGCTTCAGAGCAAAGACAGAAAGTTAGGTGCAGGAATTTTCACGAAGTCCCTGTGATTTGATGGTTTTGGGGAAGTTTGCAGCCTTGTATCTTCCTTTGTTTAATTCCTTTTTGTGTGATTATTTCTTGTGCTGGTAGTATTCTTGGCTAGCTACAGCCACATATATTATTTGTCATAGTTGGGTGGCTGTAGGTGCTTTGCATGTAGCTCACAAAGTGCTAAGATGCAGTTTATGGCAGATTGTGTAGTTTCATCATTTGATGATTGTGAGTGCTTAGTTGATGTTGTGGTGTTCTTCTTTGCTCCACCCTATCCATGATGGGTTGTTTTTATGTCTTGGCAACCTGGGAATACCAGATTTGTGCCATTCGAGTACGTGGTGCTGATTTTTACACGTAGGGCTTCATAACTTGTTTCGTTGATTCCCGTTGATCCGTAGCTCCAGTTGTATTGTTATTTATATGGTTTTGCATCGTTTTCACGAGACGCGTCTGGTAATGTCATTCTCATGCATGTCAAAATAGGTTAGCATGCAGTTCTGTCCAGGAACTTGTATTAGCTTCTTTTGCTTGTGCTAGTGATAGAAATAGTGATGCATGCTCATTTTTCATCTGATGCATCATGTGCTTGTTGCATCTTGAGGTGCTGTTGTTCATTGGATGTTATTCTTATGTTGGGTAATACCGAGATCGGAGAATGAATACGTGGAGTCAGGAGAGTACATGCAGGACGATCAAGAACCATTCCAAGCTGAGGATATCCCAGGCAAGATGATATGACCTCGATTCCATCTCTAGACTTGTTATGCTATTTTGCGTTTCCATGTCATATTGCTCGCTGCCTACCACTGAAATATTTGCCTCTTGATATGCCATGAACCCAAACACTGATCCCTTCCTAGCAAACTTGAATGGCTAAGTACGCTTTGCTCAGCTACTAATGTTAGCGTTGCTAGATGCAGGTGCTTTGTCTCATGTGAAAACATGAGCTTGATATCATTATCTAAAATTCTGTTATTTAATTAATGCACCTATATACTTGGTAAATGATGGAAGGCCTAGCCTTTTGCCGGGTGCTTTGATCCGTTATTGCCGCCATAGTTATCGGCTACTGGTGTTTGATTCCATAATGATCGCTCCTAACACGTTCGGGGTTGTTATGGGGACCCCCTCGATAAATCGCGTAGTGCTAAGGCTTGTCCGGCAGGACCCAACATTGGTGTTAATTTGCTAATCACTTAATAATAAACTGCATAGGGAATAGCTGCCCCGAGGATTTTAATCAACAACCCGGGCCAGTGCTCCTCATGAGCGTTGGTCCAACCTAGAGCAGCTTATTATGCTCCCCGGGGCAACTCGGTGTTTTGGCATGGTAACCATCGCTCATCCGGCGTGTCCTGAGACTGAGATACGCGACTCTTATCAGGGTCGTTGACACGTCGGGAGGTCCTGCTAGTCTTGCCTTACCTTAGCGATATATCTTGCGTATAGGAATCCCAGTGAAGCTTTGGTTTTCCATAGAGTTGAGGTTTTCCTCTAAGGAATCCGACGAGATCACGAGATTCGTGATAGAGGATTACTTTGTGGCCTGTGTACGTTTGTGGTGGACTAGTTGGAGCACCCCTGCAGGGTTTAATCTTTCGGAAAGCCGTGCCCGCGGTTATGTGGCAACTTGGAATATTTCGTTAACATCCGGTATTAGATAGCTTAAACATAAGCTAATAAAATTGCCAACTGTGTGCGTAATCGTGACTGTCCCCTCGAAGATCTCTCTTCGATCGGGAACACGATGGGGTTATGAATGACATAGGTAGGTGTTCAGGATCACTTAGTGATCAAGTATTCGCGACCGATAGTATAGTCCACCTTCATATTTGCTCCACGTAAGTTAGCCACCAAATCAAGCTTAGGATGCTGCAACCTTAAACACTTCGCCTTATCCTACCTAATAACTTGACTAGTTCTGGCACCAAGGTCTTAGATTGCTGAGTCCCCGTGGCTCACGGATTCTTCCACAATATCAACAGGTACAGGTACCCTAGAGACAGATGATCCCGACGCCACGCAGCTGGCGTGGCAGTACGATGAGGAGACAGACCGCCTGTATGTGAACTATCCAGAAGATTGAGGCGTGGTCGTGATCGTGGGCCTGCAGGCAGGGTAGCATAGCCTTTCTATGTTTTGTAGTCCGTAGCGGAACTACCTTGGTTTATGTGTGATGTACTCGGAGATATTTATGAGAAGGCAATTGAATCCCTGATTGTCTATCTTTATTATTATGTATGTGTTGTGTTACCTGTTTGCGAGACGCTTAGATGCGCTCCTTTCCAATTCAGGGCCTCGATCCCTAGATCGGGAAGGACAACATCTTGGTCGTTACAGTCAACTAGCATCGAAAACATCCACAATAAGCAACACAAAAAGATGAAAAAATAAAAGTGTTCAAAAATAGGGAGTTCATTTTTTATTGGACACCTATGGGTGTAAGAAAAATAAGCAAGGAGGTTCTATTGGATCTGGATCAACGAGGATTTTTGAAAGGTAAAAATGGAGGCATTATTGACCCTATATGAAGTTTATAGAAAATGTTTTTACAAAAATTAGTGAATGCGCCTATTATATAGGCCATGATTTTAGAAGAATTTAAAAAATTGGTTTCACTGGATTTGGAGTTGGGATTATTTACCTATGAATTTATTAAGATGGAATAAATGGAAAAAGGGGCCTTTTATTGGATCCGACAAAACATACCATGGGAAAATGTTAACCACATGTAGATAAATAGGACATGCTTCTTGTGTCACCCAGGAGTTTGAATCACTCCATTTGGAGCTATAATGGATGCTCTAGTAATTTTACAAAGTGGCTTTGAATTGTTCAAATTTGAAGTTTAAAGTTGAACAATACATAAACGTTTTCTAGAAAAATGGCTACATGTTTGAATAGAGAATGATTTTAGGAACACCTAGGATTTTGAATCACCAGATTTGGAGTTACTATTACTTTTCTAGGATATATCCAATATCTCTAAAAAATAGAAAGAAAAATGTTTAAACCTAAACGAGACACATGTACCGAGCCACACGGCCCATCAGTGTTGAGCAGGGACTAGGCTGTCCTAGCAGCTCACCTATGCGGGTAGGCCGGACATCGTCGAAGGCGTAATCGCCGAAGTCATTTCCACCGCACGGAGGCGGAATTAGCTCGAGCCGTCTCCACTTAAATGGGAGGGGCCCGGGGCAGTAGCCAATTATCAGCGGGCCCCGCTGGTAGGTCTCCTCCTACCTCCCAACCCAAACAGAGGAAGGGTAGGGGAGGCTGACCGAGCCCGTGCTGGTGCCCCGTCCCGGCTTTTGCAGCCACCAGAGTGTTCAGGGAGAAGTGTCGTACCTGTGTAGGTGGCCCTATGCCTCGGGGGAGGTCGAGGTCGACCGAGACATCGGCCATGGCGGAAGCTGCCGTCGGTGTTGATGGGCACGAAGCTATGACCCCGGGAAGAGGAAAATGGAGCACGGGAGGGGCTTGCGGCGATGGAGTAAGCTCTCTGGTGTGTCTTAGAAGAGGAAGGAGTAACCATGGCACTCGAACTTGAGCGGAGGCTAACGTGAGAGACCCGGCCAAGTGAGTGGATGGAGGGCATGAGGGGAGGCTAACGTGAGAGACCCGTCAGCTAGCACATGGCAAAGAGTCGCACATCAGACGACAAAGATGTAGATGGGCCCACCTGACCGCGGGGTGGTTAGGTCAAACTGGAGTCCCTTCTTTGCCGTCTGCTAGCGGACGGCAAAGAGTCCGGAGGCAGACGGCAAAGCGCTAACTCCGTTAACGGCTCCTTCCCCCCGCCCCTCCCCTCTCTCTCTGTAATGACTCACCCCGCGCGCCCCTCTCTCTCTCCCAACCCCCGACGCCCACCGGCCGCTGCCACCACCGTCGCTCCGCCGTCCCCCTCGTGCCGCCGCCCTTGTCGCCCCGCCGCCGCCCCTGTCGCCCCCACCGCCGCCCATGTCTCCCACGCTGCCACCGTCGCGACACCACCACCGTCCCGCCACCACCACCGTCCCGCCGCTGCCCCACCTCGCCCTTGCCCCCGCTGCCTCTGCCCCATCACCGTCGCGCCGCCGCCCCTGGCGCCCCCGGCGCCGCCTTGCCACCCCCAACACCCCCGGCCCCGCCACAGCTGCCCCTCCCGGTGAGTCCCCACACCCCCCCGCACCCGCATTATTTTTTGGAATTAGATTATAACTAGCGGCATGATTTTTTATTGTTGTTGTAGTTGTTGTTCATGTTAGTAGTTTTAGTAGTAGTAGTTTTAGTAGTTGTCCTTGTTAGTAGTTTTAGTAGTTTCTCTTCTTAGTAGTTTTAGTAGGTTTAGTAGTTTTAGTAGTTGTTATTGTTAGTAGTTTTAGTGGTAGATTTAGTTAGTTGGTAGATTTAGTGGTAGATTTTGTTTTGTTAATTAGTGGTAGCTTGTTAAATTAGTTAGGTTAGTTAGTTAGCTTGGTTAGTTATGTGGAGGAGGAGAAGAGGATAAGAGGAGGAGGAGGACGAGAAGAGGAGAAGAAGAAGAGGAGTAGGAGGAGGAGGAGGAGGAGAAGAAAAAGAAGAAGAAGGGGAGAAGAAAAAAATAAGAAGAAGAAGAAGAAGAAGAAGAAGAGAATAAAAAAATAAGAAGGAGAAGAAGTAAAGAATAAGAGAAGAAGAGAATAAGAAAAAAATAAGAAGGATAAGTTAGTTAGCTTGGTTAGTTAGCTAGATTCTTTTTTAGTTACTTAGTGGTAGATTCTGTTTTTTTTATTTTTTTGTTGTTTAGTGCTATCTAGGTTTACGATAGGTTTAGTTAGCTTGGTTAGTTAGGTTAGTTACTTAGTTAGCTTAATAGAAAGAATAGGAAGAAGAAGAAGAGGAGGAGGAGGAGAAGAGGAGGAGGAGAAGAAGAAGAAGAAGAAGAAGAAGAGGAGGAGGAGGAGAAGACAAAAATAAGAAGGAGAAGAAGAAAAGAAGAAGAAAATAAGAAGAGAAAAAGAAGAGAAGAAGAGAAGAAGAATACATTCTCCTCCTTCTCCTTCTTCTCCTCCTCCTCCTCCTCCTCCTTCTTCTTGATTTCTTCTTCTTCTCCTCCTCCTCCTCTTTCTTCTCCTCTATCTTATTCTCCTTACCTTATTTTCCCCAACAATGAGATAATTAGCCCATTTAGCTACAAAATGGCATAAAACCTTGGTTAGCTCATGAATATTATATTCTTAACTTGTTTTCCTCTAAAATGACATAATTAGAATATTTGTGTTGATCGGGTGGATTTACATGTGATAGTTGTCTTGTCGCAGTGAGGTCTGCTGTGCGAAGACCTCCCCGTGCGTTGTACGAGCTCCGCCCCTGCATTCGTGGGTCGGTACAAATTTCATCTCCTCCCCGCCCCTTCATTTACTGTGGCTCGGTTTCCGGATGAAACTTTCTAGATTTAGGTAATTAAATTAATTTATCAGTATGCGTGACCAGTATGTGTCTTCCATTCGAAAGGGCGACATCTATAAATATGCATGTCTTTGCATATTTATAACTGCCATCCTTTCGAATTGTCCAACATTATCCATGGACAGCCCAAGTATGTGTAGATTGGGTTCGTTTTCCCGTATGCTATGCTCTGGATCCAATGCGGAATTTCGTCAGTGCCTCCCTGTTGTTCTCCGGATGCACATCCTCTCTGTTTATTGCGGAGACGTGTATCAGGAGAACAGCGGGGAGGTGCTGCCGAAATTTTGCGTTGGATCCGGAGCAGAGCATGGGAAAACGAACCCAATCTACACATACTCGGGTGGGATTAGGACCTATCTTTACCTATTAGCGTGTAGGTTGCCTGGACGTAATAAAAATGGCGAACCTGATTAACCGATGAATATAAATGCTAAATTATAAATAAATATATTTCTTCTGTCTTTAGTAGCTAGGCAAGATGAGTGATCGTGTGTGGATGTATACCGGTCACCCTAGTCAGAAAGAGATGACGAAAGAATGGTTTGTAAAAACAAAGGAATTTGTGAAAGCCACATTCACAAATGGCCAGGAAAGAAACTATTGCCCCTGTCCTGGATGCGACAACTATAAAAAGATGACAGAGGCTGTAATGATTAAACACCTGCAGAGGAGGGGTTTTAAGCCTAATTATACGGTGTTGACATTTCATGGTGAGTCTATACAACGCACAAGAGCTGAGGTGGTCCGTCGTCACATGGACGAGCATGGTACCGGGATCGAAGACATGGTGCAAGACTTTGATGATGCTCGGGATTCGGAAGATGAGATGGAGGAATCTGCAAAGGCCTTTTATGAAATGTTGGAGTATTCAAAACGTCCTCTCCATGAGCACACTGAGCTCTGTCAGCTGGATGCAATTGCACAAGTAATGGCTTTGAAGGCTTAGTTCAACTTGGGAAGATAATGCTACGACGCGATTATGACACTATTTGGACGCTTCCTACCCAAAGGCCATGTCATGCCTGCAAACCTGTACCAGTCGGACAAAATACTTCGTGTACTTAAGATGCCCTATGAGAAGATAGATGCATGTGAGAAAGAATGTGTCTTATTTAGGAAGGAGTATGCACACTTGGACTATTGTCCCAATTGCGAGTCTTGCACGTATCTTGTGGTAGACAACAGTATGGGTGAGAAGAGGCAGACCAAAATCGCAGTTAGTGTTCTTCGGTATATGCCAATCGTACAAAGACTTCAATGTCTTTTCATGGTCGAAGAGACAGCTAGACAGATGACATGGCACAAATTGGGCAAAAGAACCGAACTAGATGCGGATGGGAATAAGATGGTGGTACACACATCGGATGGGGAAGCGTGGAAACATTTCGATGGATTGCATCAGGATAAAGCGGCAGATCCAAGGTATCCTCGAGTCTGCATCGCCATGGATGGTTTTAATCCCTTCGGCATGACGGCAACCAAATATAGTTGTTGGCCTGTATTTGTCATTCTATTCAATCTCCCCCCCGGACAGATTATGCAAAGAAAGAACATATTTCTGACGTTGATAATTCCAGGGCCCAATTATCCGGGGAAGAATATGAATGTGTACCTGCAGCCGCTTAAGGATGAATTGGAAGTCGCTTGGGATAATGGGGTCAATACATACGATACCGCTAGAAAACAAAACTTCAAAATGCATGTGTGGTACAAGTTTGTTCAAATATCTAATGCATGTGTGGTACAAGTTTGTTCAAAATGCATGTGTGGTACAAGTTTTTAGCTTTTGCCTGCAAGTTTGTTCAAATATCTAATGCGTTGACCTTATCATACTGTAGGGGATGGGTGCACCCTCTTGGAGTCCGTAGGCCGAACTCCGTCCTTGGTGTGCTTTGCCGGACAAATTTCCCGGGGTTTGTCACGTTTCCTGGTGAGGGTCAGGTTCCTACACTAGGATTTTCCTGGGAGCACTACAAGGCTGCGCAGGCCCCGCCGGAGGAGATTATAGATGGTGTCTTGTGCCACACGAGGGCCCAGATGGTGATCAAGAGCTTTTGGGTAAATTATCCTTTTACACAATCTAAAATTAACAGTATAGCTAATTATTGTACTAATCGGTGTTTTCACGTTTGATTGTAGACCTTCTATAGGTGTGAGGATGGATATGAGGAGGAGGCGGCCAAGGTTCTCGAGGCCGAGTGTAGGCTGTTACAACAGAACTTATGCCACGAGGCTTGGCCGCAGGCTATTCAAGACTACTACGCCACGCGTGGTATTAAGAAGGAGAAGAAGGATTGCCGCGGAAAGTTTCTGAAGAAGGAGCAATACATGAAGGTAATTACCTATTCTTAAGTCCTTCTACGTAGTTTTCTTGATTTCATTCATAGGCGTAGCGCTCAATATTATTTCTAATAACTTACAGGTGCCCCCGAGATGGTGTGCGGATAAGATGGATTGTTGGGAGGCGTTGGTTGATGAGTGGTGCACAGGCAGCTGGCAAGCCGTCCACGAGAATGCGAAGGATCGGCGTAGCCAAATGGTTGGTGTGCCACACCATCAAGGCAGCGCCAACTTACTTCAGTTCGGACGAAACTGGGTATGTGATTTGCTTCATAATTCATGCAATTCATTCTTCATGCTAATATTTTGTTCCTCTCTTTTAGGCGCATCACAATAAGACGGAGATGCCACACTTGTACGACCTTTATGGCATGGCCCTTACTGCCTCGTACAAGAAGGCAAAGGCATTCTCTGAGTCTGACCTGGATGATCCCAATAACTTCACCAACATATCATCCCACCACAAGCTCATGGCATACAGGGACGCGGGGAAGGCTACGAAAGGGGATGACTTTAACCCTAGCCAGGAACCTTTGGATCCAGAGCTGGTGATGATATCTGGTGGCGGGAGGCCCCATGGCGCGATAGCCATTGGAGATGGGATAATACGTTGTCCACTCACTCTCCTGAAGATCAAGGCGCGCCAGTCGAGCAGCTGTCCTGAAATAACGCGTCGTCCACGGTCAGTCGATCTTGCCATCGAGGTTAGTTGTACGGACTAAGAACACTTTCATCCATTTCATTATGTGTGTCACCATAGATCATTACTGTGGTAACGAGGAATGGTGTTTCAGGCTGCTCTTCAGAAAGAGAGATTGGCAAACCAGACTGCTCTTGAGAAAGAGAGATTGGCAAACGAGGCTGCTCTTGAGAAAGAGAGATTGGCAAGCCAGGCTGCTCTTGAGGCTGCTCTTGATGAGAGGGACCAGACCACGGCATGATTGATTGAGGAGGAGAGGTCCCGGAATGAGGCGGATCAACGGGCCTTGTACGAGCTTTTTGTGGTAAGTTTTTTTTCACATTAGCCAAATCATGTGTGTAATGTCTGTATCATTACTAACTAATATGACCCACTCTTCAGGGTTTGTGAGAGAAGAGCGGTCAAGTCCCTCCGCCGATGCCCGTCTTCTCTTCGATTGGCACGATGAGTTTCATTATAAACTAGTATTAATAATTTAGTATCATCATGCTAACTGAGACATTGCAAAATATCAATTCTACAGAATAACTCCCGAGTGGCATCGCATGACCCTTCTCCAGGTGTTTCTCCACCTTGATGATCACTACGGTAAGTTTCTCTTCTCCTCTTTCATATAATGACATAGTTAGCTAATTTAGCTCCAAGAAGAGGAGAAATGAAAAGGAAGAACAAAAAGAAGAAGAGAAAGAGAAGAGAAGGAGAAGGAGAACAAGGAGGAGAAGAAGAAGGAGAAGGAGGAGGAGGAGGAGAAGGAGGAGAAGGCCAAGGACCTCCTAGTCCTTCTCCTCCTCCTCCTCCTTCTCCTCCTTCTTCTTTATTTCTTCTTCTTCTCCTCCTCCTCCTATTTCTTCTCCTATTTCATATTGTCCTTGCCTTAATTTCCCCAACAATGACATAATTAGCCCATTTAGCTCCAAAATGCCATAATAACATCAAAATGCATAAGAACCTTGGTTAGCTCATTAATATTATATACTTAGCTTGTTTTCCTCTGAAATGGGATAATTAGCCCATTTAGCTCCGAAAATACATAGTTAGCTAATTTAGCTCCAAGAAGAGGAGAAGAAATAGGAAAAATGAGAAGAAAGAAGAAGAAGAAGAAGAGAAGAAGGAGAAGGAGGAGGATGAGGAGGAGGAGGAGAAGGCCAAGGACCTTCTAGTCCTTCTCCTCCTCCTCCTCCTTCTCCTCCTTCTTCTTTATTTCTTCTTCTTCTTCTTCTTCTTCTTCTTCTTATCCTCCTCTTTATTCTCCTCTTCCATATTCTCCTTGCCTTAATTTCCCCAACAATGACATAATTAGCCAATTTAGCTCCAAAAAGACATTATAAGCTCAAAATGGCATAACAACCTTGGTTAGCTCATTAATATTATATACTTAGCTTGTTTTCCTCTATAATGACATAGTTAGATAATTTAGCTCCAAGAATAGGAGAAGAGGAGAAATGAAAAGGAAGAACAAAAAGAAGAAGAGAAAGAGAAGAGAAGGAGAAGGAGAAGAAGGAGGAGGAGAAGAAGGAGAAGGAGGAGAAGGAGGAGAAGGCCAAGGACCTTCTAGTCCTTCTCCTCCTCCTCCTCATTCTCTTCCTTCTTCTTTATTTCTTCTTCTTCTCCTCCTCCTCCTCTTTATTCTCCTCTTTCATATTCTCCTTGCCTTAATTTCCCCAACAATGACATAATTAGCCCATTTAGCTCCAAAGTGCCATAATAACCTCAAAATGGCATAAGAACCTTGGTTAGCTCATTAATATTATATACTTAGCTTGTTTTCCTCTAAAATGGAATAATTAGCCCATTTAGCTCCAACAATACATAGTTAGCTAATTTAGCTCCAAGAAGAGGAGAAGAGGAGAAGAAATAGGAAAAATGCAAAGAAAGAAGAAGAAGAAGAAGAAGAGAAGAAGGAGGAGGAGGAGGAGGAGAAGGAGGACGAAAAGGAGGAGAAGGCCAAGGACCATCTAGTCCTTCTCCTCCTCCTCCTTCTCCTCCTTCTTCTTTATTTCTTCTTCTTCTCCTCCTCCTCCTTTTTCTTCTCCTCTTTCGTATTCTCCTTGCCTTAATTTCCCCAACAATGACATAATTAGCCAATTTAGCTCCAAAAAGACATTATAAGCTCAAAATGGCATAAGAACCTTGGTTAGCTCATTAATATTATATACTTAGCTTGTTTTCCTCTATAATGACATATTTAGCTAATTTAGCTCCAAGAAGAGGAGAAGAGGAGAAATGAAAAGGAAGAACAAAAAGAAGAAGAGGAAGAGAAGAGAAGGACAAGGAGAAGAAGGAGGAGGAGAAGAAGAAGAGAAGAAGGAGAAGGAGGAGAAGGAGCCCTCATTATTCTCCTTCTCTTCCTTCTTCTCCTATTCTTCTCTTCCTTCTTCCCTCCTTAGATTATTTTCCCCAACAAAGACATACTTAGCTAATTATCATCCAAAATGACATAATTAGCTTAGTTAGGTAAAAACATCATAAGAACCTTGGTTAGCTCAATAAAATGACTAATTAAGCTCCTAAAAGACATAATAAGCTCAAAATGGCATAAGAACCTTGGTTAGCTCATTAATATTGTATACTTAGCTTGTTTTCCTCTAGAATGACATAATTAGCCCATTTAGCTGCAAAAAGACATAGTTAGCTAATTTATCTCCAAGAAGAGGAGAAATGAAAAGAAGGAATAAGAAGAAGAAGAAGAGAAGAAGAAGAGAAGGAGAAGGAGAAGAAGAAGAAGGAGGAGGAGAAGAAGAGAAGAAGAAGGAGAAGGAGAAGGAGGAGAAGAAGCAGAAGGAGCCCTCCTTCTCCTTCTTCTTCTCCCCTCCTTCTTCTCCTTCTTCTTCTCTTCTTCTTTTTTCTTCTTCTCCTCCTCCTTCTCCTTCTCCTTCCCCTCCTCCTCCTCCTCGTCCTTCTTGTTTTTATTCTCCTTGTCTCTTCTTGCTTCTTCTGTTTCTTCTTGAATTTAGCTTATTTGTCATATATATGTTGTTGTTCTTATTCCTCTGACTTTCTTATTCCCATTTTGCAGATTGGATGTACTACATCCATGGTAGCTGGCATTGGAGTGCTTTAGTTCCCATTTTTATTTGAGTTGATGAACAATGTGGAACTATATGTATATGTATATATATGGATGAACAACATATGTGCAACTATATGTATGTATATATGGATGAAACTTTGTATGTGTCGGTTCTTTTGATATATGGGATGTACGTTGATGAACAAATGGCATTGATGAGCTTTATATGTATATCATATATGTGTTGTGACCTATTTATCATATATGTGCCATGACTTATATATATATGTGCTGTGAAATAGAAAAAATAAACAAAAATGTGACAATATAGGGTCTTTGCCGTGTGCCAGCTGATGGCAAAGGCGTTTGCCATCAGCTGACAGACGGCAAAGGTGCCACGTGGCGCCCAGTTGTGCAACCCGGGCAGCAGCAGCTGGCCATATAGTATCTTTGTCGTCTACTTCAAGGGGGGGGGACAGACGACAAAGAAGAGGGCACGGACGAGGGGGAGGAGGAAGTGGAGGCTGACGGCAAAGAAGATGGGGAGGCAGACGACACATAAGAGGGGCGAGGCAGACGACAAAGAAGAGGGGGGAGGCAGACGACAGAGAGGAGGGGGGAGGAGGAGGGGGAGGCAGACGGTAAAGAAGAGGGGGGAGGCAGACGACAAAGCCTCCGTTAGCCCCTAACGGAGGCAACGCCCGCCAGCTGCCATCTCGACATATTTGCGGCAAAGCTCTTTGTCGTCCGCTTCAGTGAGGCAGACGGCAAAGAAGCTACAATGCCGTCGTAGGCTGACGCAGAAATTTTGCCGACAGTGAGATTCTTTGCCGTCTGTGATATACTCTTTGCCGTTTGTGATATACTCTTTGCCGTCTGTGATGGCAGACGAGAAAGAAGCTAATTCCTGTAGTGATTCCTGGTCCTTCAATCATTGAGCAGAAATAATGGGCAGTAGATGTTTCATACGTGTCTGTGCTAGCAAAAGGGTTTCTCTTGCTATGAAACTTAACATGAGTGAAAGATAGATAGAAATGAGGTTGATCACCCATTTTGAGCTCATTTGAAGAAAGTTGTTCATGCAACCTTGGAAAACCCTAGAAATCAGTAGAAACTAATTTTATTAGATCTAGTCATGCATAACTATCCCCTTAATGCACCAATTGGTGTGGTGGCATTATTTGGGGCTTAGTGCATGCCCACAAAATTTAAGAGAAGGAGAAACTTGGCAATGTAAAGTTTCTCAAATTTGGATCTTCACAGAGAGGGTTTTGGGATATTTTGGTGAATCAAGACAATTGGGACTGATATGAAAGTTTGCAAGATCATCACATATGGCATGTGTGACTTTCTGGAAATGTCCTTGATTTATTCGAGAATATTTCTTATAGAAATATTTCAAATGCTTTAAATAGGCAGAAAGGGGTTTGGAGGGTTTTGTCCAATATTTTGAACATCACCATGTGCTTAAACTCTTATATATGGAAAATATATGTCCAGTGAGTTTCCCTCAATTTTCTAAATGTTTTGGAAACACAAAAATAATTTTCCCCTATAAAAGAGCATTTCTGGCCCCTGAAAAAGTTTTTAAATAAAATAAAAAAATAAATTTTAAAATAATACTTTTGTGGTTTTGGGAAATCCTTTTGATAGTAGGATCCAAATAAAATACTTTGGGCAAAACATCCTCCCTAAGTTGAGGACTTGCAGTAGAAACCTCAATTCACGGGTTTTTGAAAACTGAATTAAATAAATCTTTTTTGGTGAAAATAATATGTTGAAAAATTAGTATTATGTGCTATACACATGGCATGGTTATTGGTCAAATATTTGGATCAAGGAGACGAGTTATGAGAGGAGTAGGATTTTTGTGAAAGTACAAACAAGCAAGCAAGCAAACAACATTGAAATCAAGCATGAGAAGCACACACAATAGTTTTTGTTGGCCCAAATTTTTGAGCTATGTTAACTTAGTAGTATAAGGCAAAACTCAGGGTGTGACAACATGTTTGTTGTTGGGCGGATCGACCATAGCACTGACTGGACCTCACTGGGCCAACCTTTGCTGTAGGCTATGAGCTTCTTGCTGAATCTTCTTGTCTTGAGGCCCTTGGGACCTAAACGTTAGCGTGCTCGGACTGGCCATTGCTTCGCGCGTGCACCAGATAGGTGTAGCAGATTTGCATGCCGATGTTAGCATAGTAGGACTTGAAGAAGCCGCTAGTGAATTGTGAGTCGTTGTCGGTGATGATATGGTTGCGGACTCCAAAGCAACACACTAGGCCCTTGATGAACTTGACGGCTCAGGCCGAAGAGATGGTGCGCACATGCTCCACTTCTATCCACTTGGTGAACTTGTCGATGGCAATGTAGAGGAAGAGGTAGTCGCCAGCCACGTGAGGAAAGGGCCCCCAGAATTTCCAGCCCCCAGACCGCGAAGGGCCATGAGAGATGAATGGTTTGGAGTCCTTACGCCCGCCAATGGATCTACTTGGCGTGGAATTGGCAGGCTTTGCAGGATTGGACTAGCTCGGTCGCTTCTTGAAGCATGATGGGCTAGTAGAAGCCGCTACGGAACACCTTGACAGCAAGGGTGCACGATGATGAGTGATAGCCACAGTCTCAACCATGTATGTCGATGAGAGGCTCAGGCCCTTGATCTGCACAGATGCACCGCAGAACGACTCCATTGGTCCGCGTGCGGTAGAGATTGCCATCCTTCAAGTATTAGGACCCAGCCTGGCGGGCCACACTCTCTAGTTAAGTGTCGTCCTCTAGGAACTCGCCACTCTCCAGGTAGGTTGGGAGCTATGTGACCCAGTCCCGAGCCTGTGGATCTAGTGCCAACAACATGCGAGCACCTGAGGGTGGGCCGTAGTCGAGTGCGCCCGTGTACGGTGCGAGCGGCAACTCTTCACAAGGTGCCATAGCACTGGCATATGGTGGCATTGCAGATGGCTTTAGGAGCCGCTCCGTGAAGATGACATGGCTTTGGGGCTTCTGGAGGGACATACGTTTGGCGATATCGTGAGCTTCCTTATTGTCGCCGTGAGGAACAAGTTGGAGTTCCATGTCGAGGAAACGCTTCTCGAGCCTATGCACCTCCTCTAGGTAGGCTGCCATGTGCTCGTCCTTGGGCTTGTAGCTCTTGTTCGAGAAGTTGATGGGAGCTGCGAGTCGGCCTTGATGAGGATGCGCGTGGTGCCCAGAGCGATGGCGGCCTTTAGCCCGACGATGAGGCCCTTTTACTTAGCGATGTTGTTGGAGGCCTTGTCGCCATGCTTGAAGCAGATTTGTATAGTGTAGTATAGTTTCTCTCTTATCAGCAAAGTAAGCACCAAACCATCCTGCACGCCATGTGGGGAGAATGTGCCGTCGAAGTGTATGGTCCAGCCCTCAGGGGCATCCTTTCGTGGCAAGATTGACTCTTCCTCGTGAGGCTCATCTTGGAATGGATCTGTCCAGTCCACGACAAAGTCAGCCAAGGCTGCGCCCTTGACCATTGTTTTAGTGAGGAATTCTAGCTCGATGTTCCATTCGGCAATGTGACTGATGGCGTTGGGGCTGTGCACAACTTGCTCCAGTGGGTAAGTGTTACTACCTTGATGGTATGGCCCTCGAATGAATGGCGCAACTTCCTATAAACAACGAGGAGCGATAGGAGGAGCTTCTGCTATATGGGGTACCTCTCGTGCGGTTCCCGAAACAGTGTGCTGATAAAGTAGATATGGTGCTCGATGAGGCGCGATTCCATGGGATTAATAACTTATGCTTCCGTAGGCTCATCAGGCAGCTCACCAGGGGCTTCCTGAGGAGGCACCTCAACAGGTGCGATTGTGGCCTCTTGAAGCCATGGAGGGCCCTCGGCAGGCGCTAGAAGAAGGGCCTCGCGAGGTGCCGGTGTGGCCTTAGGAGGCACACACACGACTTGTTTCTTCTTGGGGCGGACTTCTTCCTCCCATTCCACCAAAAGAGCCAAGCTGGCTATCTGGGGGGGGGGGGGGAATGCCAAGTATAGGAGTAAAGGCTCATGAGGTCCCGGGTGTCGGTGTTCTGGGAATGGGGATACCCAGACCTGCCTGCCTGTGGCCCAGGGCTGGCCACTTCATGAAGCAAACACGATCGGGCGCGGCACCACTCAAGGCAAGGCCCACGCGAGGGCCCGAGCCTCGCAAGGAGGAGCAGCACCAAGACCCGCAGGGGCCTCATCAGGACCCCTCCGGAGCGGCGGAGATTCGATGACGCTGGGAAAGGACAGGCGAGCAACGAATTGCAGGACAGTGTAGTCTCCCCTTTCGTGCAAAGGAGGGAAGGACGTACGCGGGTTCCCAAGGCATCTTCCAAAGGTTTCCATTCTGGTGCAACAAGGCCATCGCCGCCCGACAGCAGGGCATACGTCATCCCTGGACCTGTCCTTGCAGCGCTGGTAGCTACTTTGTAGGCAAAGACCACCTTTGGACAGGGAGATCACGTTCCCCTGTTCCCCTTCAAATTTGGACATTCTGGGATCCCTTCCTGCCCATGTGATAAGGGAAGAGGACCTGGGCCGCCGCTATATATAGAGGATAGGTTACTTCGTAGAGGGGCTCGACCCGATCCGATCCGCTCATCCGCACACCCACACCACTCGAAGGCCACCCAGCCTCCGGAGGCCCTCGAACACTGTACTAGTTCATCCATCAACCTCCACAAGAGGCAATCCACCAAAGCCGCAGTAGGGTATTATGCTTCTCAGCGGCCCGAACCTGGGTAAACTACTGTGTTCTACGTCTTTCTCACCATCGAGTGAGTTCTTTGCCATCCCATGCGAGTAGCGAGCTAGGTGAGGTGAGCCCATGAGAGATCTTCGTACACGCCCCTGAGTTCGAATCTTTAGGGTTTTGTGGAGCCCGAAATCCAACATGTGGTGCGCCCGTAGGGGCGTGTCAAGATTTCCTACAAGCTCCGCCCTCACCAAGCTTTGTCGCTCCGATGGCTGACGCTCGCTGGGCTCCTCACAACGATTGGCTCCAGCGCATCGAGGAGCTTGTGGCCGCTGCCGGTGATTCTGCGACATTCTCCTGCTAATTTCAACCCCCACCCTCCTTGGTGAACGACGAGGAGCAAGACGCGCCACCCCCACAACCGCAGCATGGCGCGCACCTCGAGCCCAGGCAGGAAGCGCGTCCCCGCGACCGGCCTCGCGAACTCAGGACGGGGCCAGGAGATTAAGCAAGTTGTCAGGTGGTCCCTCAGTCACGCACCGACGCGCGCGCGCTCTTGGCGATGCGAATCCCGCGCCACGAGCATGCCCCGCTCGAAGCAGACCCAGTGGAGCAGTAGGACCAGCTCGCCCCCGTGCCCGCTTCACCCGTTGGTCTAGTGGGGTGCCTCGCCATCGGCCCTGAGATCTACCCAACTGCATGCCCTGCAAGTTCAAGGCCGACCTACCCCAACGCTACGACGACACCTTGGACCCGGCCGAGTTCCTGCAACTCCACACAATGAGTATCAGGGCGGCAGGAGGGGCGACAAGGTCATGGCGTGCTGGTTCCCCATGGCACTCAAGGGCAGCACACTCTCTTGGCTCCTCAACCTTCCAAGGGCGTCCATCACCTCCTCGGATGGCCTCCGTGAATGCTTCATCGCCAACTTCTAGGGCACCCGCGACCGCGCTCCCATCTTGAATGACCTGCGACGCATCAAGCAGCAGGAGGTGGAGACCCTACACAAGTTCATACAACGCTTCACGGCCATGAGCCTAAAGATCCCCAAGCCATCGGACTAGGACATCATCTCGGCCTTCTCCGACGGAGTCACCGACCTCAAGATGAAGGAGGAGCTCGCCATGAGTGATGAAATGAGCACGGAACAGGAAATGTTCAACCTGGCAAACAAGTGCGCCAGGGCTGAAGAAGGTCGCATGTCGCTCCTCGTGCCTCAGGTGGCGGAACCAGCAGAGAAGAAGACCAAGACCAAGGGGGCGAAGCGCAAGGCTTTGGTGTTGCTCGCGGCCGAACCTGAGGCGAAGTACAACCGAGGGGGAGAGCGTCCGTCAGCAGGGGGGCCAACGTGCGTCTTCCATGGCACCAGCGGCCATGATACCTCCAAGTGCCACGAGCTTCGATTGGTCTACGACGAGCACTTCAGCAGCCGCCCCGGGCGGGGAGACAGAGGCCCCACGTGTGGCGGTGGTCGTAGTCGAGGCCGCTGGGATGAACGGGAGCTGCGTCAGGGGTGGCGTGAACAACCTCAGGATAACCGTTGGCGCGGCCATCCTCAAGAGGACTGCTAGCGCGGGCAGCCTCATGAGGACCGCTAGCGCGACAACCCTCAGGAGGGGCAACGACGTGGTCGGCCTCATGAGGTTCTCCCTCGTGAGGCTGGACTGCCTTCGCCACCCAGAAGGAGGGATGAAGACAGGCAGGATGATGGGGTTGGGGGCTTCCAGGAGGTCAGGGCGGTGGCCTCCATCGTCGGCGCCGCCCAGACCCCGTCCTCAAACCGCGCCTTCAAGTAGTTCACCTGGGAGGTGAATGCCGCTCTCCCGAAGCCTTA
Source organism: Hordeum vulgare subsp. vulgare (assembly GCF_904849725.1). Lineage (NCBI taxonomy): Eukaryota > Viridiplantae > Streptophyta > Magnoliopsida > Poales > Poaceae > Hordeum > Hordeum vulgare. Next base: position 349,997,109 of record NC_058524.1, on the reverse strand, counting down.
AGCAATGCGCCCCCTCAACTGGTCCAATACCACAATCACCTTCGACCCAAGTGATCATCTCAGGTGCTCGTTCATGGCTGGCAAACTCCCCATGATGTGCACCCCGACCATCAGCAACGTCCTCGTCACAAATACCCTTACTTAATCCTTGTAGCTTGCTACGACTCGGGGACGCTTCGTATGTCGTGTGCACTGCCTTGTACATGATGGCTACTGTAGGATAGAGCCCGTGCGATCCTATCCATGAAAATATCGGATGAAATCTCTGTCATGAATTTGTGCCGGCTTATTTCGTAAGCCTCATCCTTGTTTTGTTGGAAGATGGTAACTTGAGTTGCTTCGATGTCAAATGGTGATTTCATATCTTTTCCTAAGAGGTGTTCTCATATTTTTATGGGAATGCAAATTCTTTTGCTCAATCAAGTTGACTTTTCAATTCTTCTCAATCGGAGTCGTCACGTCAATTCTTTTTCAGCCGATGTGCTTCTCTTCAAGTCAATCTTATGTTTTTCAAGATAAGCAAGATCTATCTCTCATTTCTTTTGGAGTTCGTCTTATCTGTCCCAAGTTGTCTTTGTTTTTCCCGACCCTACCACCCTTTTCTACACTGATTCAATTATCATCCAAGTGCATTTCATTTCCTTTTTGCTTCCGCTATCTTCTCTTTCGTGTCGTATCCGGTGATTCATTGTGAAGATTCTCAGGAGTTGTGAGTTTATCATTCCTCATTCTTGTTCCTTTTCCGGTAGATTCAATTCAAGCTATCGGTGTCCTTCATATCCTTTTCATCCTTTTAATTCATTCCCATGTTGAAAATTCTTATTCAAGTCTTTCTTGTTTTAGTTTCATCTCTCCCCATTCTATCCGGAGTGCTGAAGATGTCACAAAAGTTTCTTGTTTTCAATTCTTTCAATTATTTCGAGGGTCTCACCTCACCAAGTTTTAATTTCCACCAGTGCAATCTCTCGTTTTCTAATCAATTGTTTCAATGGTGTTTCTTTTGAGTGGGCCCATAACCCACATGTTTTTTTCCAGCATCTTTCCTAGCTCCTCTAATCTTTTTCAGAGATCTCTAATTCTTTTCCACTATGACGTAAGTATGAATTTAATCAGTCATATTCCTTCTACAAGATTGCTTCAAAATTAATTCTCATCTTTGGCTCAACCTTTCATTCTTCATTGCTCCAGAATGCCTCAGTTATTCTTGGTGGTGTTCTCCTTATCGTTTTCAGCTTGGAAGACCAAAGGAGTGTTAGTCTCAAATCTTGTCCGTTCTTTCAACATTGTCATCTCAGCTTCGTGTTATCTTCTCACTTGTTTCCAATCATGAGAAATACCTTCCATATCTATCTGGTGCATTTCAGAATTGTTTTCATTCTCGAACCTCCGAAGGCCATCATTTCAGAAGATTTCTTTGTTCTCAGCTTTCAGCTTTCTTCCTCAATTCTTCTCAATTTTTGTCTCTTCGTTTGTCTCTTGATTATTCCGGTGCCTTGTTCAAGTTTGTTCTAGGTGGATCTTGATCTCTTCATTCTCAAGGTGTTCTTCAGGATTCTTGTTAGACAACCTCAAGTGTTCCTTCTCTTGCATTTCAAAGTGCAATTCTTCCTCCTTTACCCTTTGAGGTGGTGTTACAACATTCTTGTTTGTGGAGGAGTATCGCAGAGAATTGTTTCGACAATGAGATATTTAGACCCACCAATTCATTCAATCATAAGATATTTTCAACCCATGGTTTCTTAATTGAGCTATCTTGGTTTAGACTTCACCTAAAGCTTTGTCTAAGGATTGTTTCTATCATGGTGCTTGTCATTAATCCAAGTTCTCAATGTTTCCTCTTGGTGAAAAAAGTATTGCCTTTCTTGTTGCATCCAATCAACCCTTGTTTCTATTAGTGGCTTGTTGTCACCTCGTTGTTTAGATGGTTTTCATAAGTCCACCACAAGCTTGTTCTTTTTGTTGTTGGTTTGCCAGCAACTCCATTCAATTCTTCTTGCAAGACTGCTTGTCAAATTCAATTGTGGTAGTAGTTGTCATTTTCTTCTTTATTCTTTCTTCCCATTGATCTAGTTTCTATTCTCTCCATCTAGAGTTGTGGTGAAGTTGCTCTCTTCAATCTATCATCTTGTTATATCAATATAATGTTCTCTCGTTGCTTATTCAATTTAGTTGGTTTATTGTGAATCTTGTCAAGGTCTTTCCATCTTATCATATTTTGCCCTCTTTTCCTACCGAAGTGCTGCCGAAATTTTGATTGAATTCTTTCTTGTTTCTCTTATCATTCTTCATCTCTTTGCAACCCTCAAGGATTGCTGGTTTCACTCGTTTGTCAAAGAAGCAACTAAGTTTTGCCTCTCGCTTTCTTTTTCCTCTTCCCCTTTCATTATTAGATCGCGGGGTGAGATCTCTTGTTACTATAGGAGAGTTGTGATAGCCTGAGACTGACGCTCTAGAAGATTCCCCTTTTATTCCGCTGTCGCCAGGTTAGTTATTGGTTGTCGCATCATTCGCATCATCCACATTGCATTGGCAATCCATTGTCGTCTGTTTTAAAAACTTGCATCCGTTCGTAGTTGCCGGTTCTCTTCGTTTGTGGCGCCGACCGTTTCGAGACCAACCACATACGCACGCGCCTGCGACATCGTTAAAAAGAGTGTGTATAAAACTTTGTAGGATTGGGTTGAAATTTGGCGTGCAGTCTCAGTATAGTCTAGGTAGGCCGCGTGTCAATTTTTGTCGCAATCGGAGTTCGTTTGATACCCGAACCGTTAAACCTATAGCGGCACTATAGCTGGCCCATTGTCGTAAGTTTTGTGTTGTTTTAAGCTCTGTCGCAGGGTTGCCCATTTTCCCTCTCATCTCCACCTAGCCCCTCTGCACAGTGCACCGACCTACGCACAACCAGCCCGAAAACCTCCCGAAACCCGAACCCGGCGGTCGTGACCGTCGGATCCGGGTCAACCCTATTTTACCGCAAACCATCTTCGGTTTGTCAACTGGACTCCCTAACTTAGCGATTTCTGACCGTCCGATTTAATCGGCAGGTCCAAATGCCCTAAAAGCTAACCCATTTACTATATATAGATCCACTTAGCCCAAATCAGACCAAAACCTTGGGATCCTCCCCTTGTCCAATCGCTGCCGCCACTAACTCCTGGTCGCCTCCTCTTTCCTCGGGATTTCCTCCCAATCCAGCCGCCTCCCACCTCAAAATTGCCCATCGGTCCAACCACCTCTCCACTCAGATTCCTCCAGCCGTGCCCCGAGCCTTCCTTCCGTGCCATGGCTGCCCGTACCCTGCTTCGGACCTCGAGCATGAGGAACCCAGCCCGACCACCGAGCCTGACGGAGCGCCGTTGAGCTCGAGCTGCTCATCCCCACGCCTCCAACCTTCAGCATCCCTGGTGTGCCCGCTGGAGAACAACAGCAGGTCACGTCGCTGGCCTCCTCCTTGCCATCCTCTCCCTCTCCTTCCTTCTCTCTCTCAGAGCTCTCCCTCTCTTTGTTTTTTTGCAGCTTCAGGAGCCATCGTCGTCGTTGTTGAGCTCCACCCCGCCCCCATCATCTGGATGCCAGATCCGGTGGCCTTGCTTCCGATCCGCCCGTCCAGGAAATGATACGTCTCAAACGTATCTATATTTTTTGATGCTTTTATGCTGTTATCTTGTCATCTTTGGATGTTTTATGTACCTTTTATATCTTTTTGGGACTAACTTTTTAATTCAGTGCCAAGTGCCAGTTCCTGTTTTTTCTGTGTTTTTGGCTCTTTTCAGATCTGATTTTGGAACAGAGTCCAAACGGAATAAAATCCCCGAAATGATTTTTTCCCGAACGGAAGAAGATCAGGGGGCCTGTGGGCCAAGCCAGGAGGGCTACAAGGAGTCCACAAGCCCCCACTCCGCCACCAGGGGGAGGTGGCGGTGGGCAGGCTTGTGGCCTTCCTAGCGCCCCCCTGACCTAGATCTTGTTCCTATATATTCCCTAAAAATTAGAAAAAAATCAAGGGATCCATGAAAATACTTTTCCGCCGCCGCAAGCTTCCGTTTTCGCGAGATATGATCTGGAGACCCTTCCCGGTGCCCTGCCGGGGGGACTTTGGAGTTGCAGGGCTTCTTCATCATCATCATCGCCCCTCCAATGACTAGTGAGTAGTTCACTTCAAACCTACGGGTCCGTAGTTAGTAGCTAGATGGCTTCTTCTCTCTCTTGGATCTTCAATACAAAGTTCTCCATGATCTTCATGGAGATCTATCCGATGTAATCTTCTTTGGGGTGTGTTTGTCGAGATCCGATGAATTGTGGATTTGTGATCAGATTATCTATGTTATATATTTGAGTCTTTGCTGATTTCTTATATGCATGATTTCATATCCTTCTAAGTCTCTCCGAGTCTTGGGTTTTGTTTGGCCAACTAGATCTATGATTCTTGCAATGGGACAAGTGCTTGGTTTTGGGTTCTTACCATGTGGTGACCTTTCCCAGTGACAGTAGGGGAAGCAAGGCACACATTGAGTAGTTCCCATCAAGGGTAACAAGGTGGGCTCTGTCGTTGATATGAGATTGTCCATCTACATCATCTCATCTTCCTTAAGGCGTTACTCTGTTCTTTTGGACTTAATACACTAGACGCATGCTGGATAGCGGTCGACGTGTGGAGTAATAGTAGTAGATGCAAAAAGTATCGGTCTACTTGTTTTGGACGTGATGCCTATAGATATAATCATTGCCATAGATGATGTCACGACTTTGCACGGTTCTATCAATTGCTCGACAATAATTTGTTCACCCACCGTCTACTTGCTTTCATGAGAGAAGCCACTAGTAAACACTACGGGCCCCGGTTCTATTCACATCTATCGTTTCCACTTTCGCTTTGACTTTGCTTTGTTACTTTGTAGCTTTCAGTTTTCACTTGGCGAACAATCTATAAGGGATTGACAACCCCTTCATAGCGTTGGGAGCAGGTTCTTTGTGTTTGTGCAGGCTCTTGTGATACTCCTTCACTGGATCGATACCTTGGTTCTCAAAACAGAGGGAAATACTTACCACCGCTGCACTACATCACCCTTTCCGCTTCGAGGGAACACCAACGCAAGGCACCAAGGCCACGGGGGAAATCCTTTGCATATTTGTCTAGGAAGTCCCTTAAGGTGTAGCCATGGCAGAAGGATTCCTGGTGCCATCGACACACCTATTTCTGGCGCCGTTGGAAGGTCTTTTGTTGCAGTAGCAGAAGTATTTCTGGCGCCGTTGCCGGGGAAGGAGAGATCTATCCAAGTAGGTCTCGCAAACTCATCTCCTGCATTTACTTTTTTGCCAGTTGCCTCTCGTTTTCCTTTCCCCCACTTCACATTTGCCTTTTTCGTTTGCCTTTTCGTTCGCCCTTTTCTCTCGCTTGCTTTCTCATCGCTTGTGTGCCATGTGCCTTTTTTTAGCTTGCATCTTTTCTTGGTAAACATCCATTGATATGGATCCTCATCCACTAGCTAATCTCTTTAAGAGACCCACTTATGTGGAACGAATTGCTAGTGAGTTGAGTGCACTTGACTATATTTGTAGAGTTTTGCTTGAGATGCGTGAATCTAAAAATTGCGAGCAAGAAATTCATAAAGTGATTCACGAGGGCTCCTTGGATGAAAAGCATGATTGCAATGGTTTCACTATAAATTCTATTAGTGACAATCATGCTAAAATTATGCAAAACCCTAAGCTTGGGGATGCTAGTTTTGCTTTGTCCACTACTTGTTGCAATAATCATGATTGGGGTGATGATCTTTCTTTTGATCTTGAAAATTTGGTCAAACCTCATGATGAATATGATATTTGCAATAATATTGAAAGTGGATGATATTGGAGAAGTCATGACTTTAGTTGATGATAATCCCACTATTTTTGAAGAGCATCAACTTTCCATGCATGTGGATCATGAAAAGAATATCCTATGTGATAGTTACATTGTTGAATTCGAATATGATCCCACATGCAATTGTTATGAGAGAGGAAAATATTGTGGTAGAAACTTTCATGTTACCAAATTACCTGTCGTCATGTTGAGATTGATATTGTCTCTTTCTTCTTCCTTGCATACGGCAGCTATTGGTTGTCTTGACAATTTGTTTTCCTATAAAACGACTATGCATAGGAAGTATGTTAGACTTAGATTTGATTTTCACATGCTTTAGGATGCTCTCGTTGTGCTTCAGTTCTTGTCTTTTGTGAGAGCATCATTGAATGCCTAGCTATGGGCGTTAAACAAAAGCGCTTGTTGGGAGGCAACCCAACGAATCTATCCTTTTTCTTTCTGTTTTGTGTTTTACACACTTTCATAACTCTGTTATGATTGTGTTTTTTGTGTTTCTTTTTGCGTTTGTGCCAAGCAAAACCGTTATGATTATTCTTGGGGATGATCGTTTGGTCATGCTGGAAAAGAGAGAAACTTTCTGCTCACGAAAAGAACTTTATTTTTTTCTGTAAGAGCTTTTGAGTTGATTCTTTTTGATGCTGATTCCTACGCAAATTCTTTAGACTGTCGTAATGTTTCAGAATTTTTGAAGTACCACAAGTATAAGAAATGTACAGATTGCTACAGACTGGTCTGTTGTTAACAGATTCTGTTTTTGTTGTGTTGGTTGCTTATTTTGATGAAACTATGGATAGTATCGGGGGGTATTAGACATGGAAGATTGAAAATACAGTAACCAAACATCAACATAAGTAGATTTTAAGTTTTCTTCAGTACCTAAGGAAGTGGTGGTTTGCTTTCTCATACTAACGTTATCACGAGTTTCTGTTTAAGTTTCGTGTTGTGAAGTTTTCAAGTTTTGGGTGAAGTTCTTATGGACAAAGAGATAAAGAGTGGCAAGAGCCCAAGCTTGGGGATGCCCAAGGCACCCCAAGAGATTCAAGGATGCCGTAAAATCCTAAGCTTGGGGATGCCCCGGGAAGGCATCCCCTCTCTCGTCTTCAATCCATCGGTAACGTTACTTGGGGCTATATTTTTATTCACCACATGTTATGTGTTTTTGCTTGGAGCGTCTTGTATCGTAGGAGTATTTTATTTTTATTGTGCACAATCATCCTTGTTGCACACCTAGAGAGAGACATGCACACACCGTGATTTTGTCGAGCTTCACTTATATCTTTTGGTAGACAATTCAGCTCACATGTGCTTCACTTATATCTTTTGAGCTAGATACTTTTGCTCTATGTGCTTCACTTATATCTTTTAGAGTGCAGCGGTGCATGGATTTTCTTTGAAAGTAGTCTCAAAAGGGGTAGTTATCAAAAGGGATACGAAAACTTCCACCTTCATGTGCATTGAATAGTTAGAGAAGTTTGATTCATCTCAATTAGTTTTGAGTTGTGATTATGGTAATGTTGAAGTTATGCTAGTAGGGTGTTGTGGATCTAGAAATACTTTTGTTGAAGTTAGTGATTCCCGTAGCATGCACGTATGGTGAACCGCTATGTGATGAAATCTGAGCATGATTAGTATATTGATTGTCATCCTTTGTGTGGCGGTCGGTTTCGCGCGATGGTTTATACCTACCAACCCTTCCCCTAGGAGTATGCGTTGAATGCTTTGTTTCGATTACTAATAAAACTTTTGCAACAAGTATATAACTTCTTCATGACAAATGTTGAGTCCATGGTCTAGATGCACTTTTACCTTCCACCATCACTATCTTCTTAGTGCTGTGCAACTTTCGCCGGTGCACAAAACCCACCATGAGCCTCCCTCAAAACAGCCACCATACCTACCTACTATGGCTTTTTCAAAGTCATTCCGAGATATATTGCCATGCAACTACCACCATGACATGTTCCACCACGTCTACATTGGCATTGCATGATCGTAAGATAGCTAGCATGATGTTTCCATCGATGTCTATGCCATACTAGATCATTGCCACGGTACCTACCGAAGGCATTCCATATAGAGTCATCGTTGCTCTGAGTTTTGAGTTGAAAGTGTGATGATCATTATTAAAGGACCATTGTCCAATGTGAGGAAATAAAATAGGCCAAAGATGCCCACCAAAAAAAAAAGAGGCCGAAGAGCCCACCAAAAAAAAATATGAGAGAAAAAGAGAGAAGGGAGAGCCCCTTTATTCTTGCTGCATTAAACCATAGGTGGCTATAGAGCCAAGTGATTAGGCCCAACTTAGAATTCTCCTTCACTTTTCTTGATAGGGTATATTATTAGAAGATACCCATATATATCAGTCAACCTAGGGTGCCTCGGCATCGATAAACCCTAAATGATGAAAAATTAACTTAGCATTTAGGGTGCCTCAGCGTCGACAAACCCTAAATTATAAAACCTTGGCTTTTAGGGTGCCTCGGTGTCGATAAAAACCTAAATGATGAAAGCTTAGGCTTTTAGGGTGCCTCGGCGTCGACAAACCCTAAATGATAAAAGCTTAGCTTTTAGGATGCCTCGGTGTTGACACACCCTAAATGATGAGACCATGATCTTGTTCCTTGACAATAACCAACTTTTTGACCAAACGTTTTTCCTATTTAGAGCGAAACATGGCCCACAATGATGAGGCCGGCTGTTCGGGCAAGGCATTCTAGGAGCTGTCCCAAGAGATGGAGGAAGAACCTCACCGCTATGAGGACGCCACGGAAGACATCGATCCCGAGTACACAACCCCTAGTGGCGTCGGGGATGACACCACTGATGGTGCCGTCGAGGATGCCACCACTGATGATGGCAGCGCACGCACAGATGGCAGCCAATCGAAGAGGCAACGGAAGGACCGGCACCCGAACGTGCTCAGCACCGTAAAGGAGGAATTTACCGAAGTGAACTCCGACGGGTATCCAACGGTGCCCAAAGAAATAGTCAAGGGGTACGCGGTTCAGATCGGGTGCATTCTCCGGAGCACTGTCTCGATCAACACCGAGAACCTAAGGCATAAGGACCGAGGGAATTTGCGCAACCTCCTCTTCACGAAGCTGCACGAACGATACAAGTTCCCCGGTGACGTCGCAAACACACGCCTCTCAAGGAATAAAGTGAACAGTGCCGCCCTCACGAAGATGAGCAAGGCCCTGTCTACTTGGAGAAGCGCGGTGAAGAGAATGATTGACAAAGGTGATAGTTATGAGGGGATCAAGGCAAAAAATTTATCGATCAGCGAAGATGACTACAAGGAGTTCAAGATCAAGTGCGAGAGCAAGGCAACCGCGGAATCAAGTCAGTGGGGGAAAGAAATGCGGGAGTTGAACTTAGGGGTCCACCAACTCGGTCTCGGCGGTTACAGAGTGGCGGAACCTATATGGGACAAGGAGGACACGGAGCATGCCGAGCAAGGCCTACCACCCCGCTTCGAGAAATACGATGACAAGCAGACCAGGAACTATGTCAGGGCTAGGTACAAGGTGGACCCGGTAACACAGGAGCTTACCACGGATGCGAAGACCAGGGCGCTTGAGCTTGTTCTGGTAAGGAATACACCCCACGTAATTAGCTCCATATGGTTCCATTCTAATTAATGAAGCCAAATTTCTAAATGGTTCATTCCTTCCGCAGGACACTGAAAGCAGTAGCGCGGGGTCGTCTCAGAGCTCCCATTGGGACACCAATTTAAATAGGGAGTTTAACGTAATGAAAAACAAGGATAAGTCCAGTAAGCCGTCGTCAACTGGTCGTGTGCCCGGCAAAGGCTTGTCTACGAAATGGTCGTCATACTATAACGCTGGTGGGCGAAAGGAGAGAAATAGCAACTTGGAAAGCCAGTCGCACGAGGTTGAAGAACTCAAGGAAAAAGTGGCGTGGAATCCGGAGATGGTCCAAGAGCTAGTGCAACACCAAGTGGGAGGGGTGATCACCGCCATTGTACCTACCTTGATTGAGGGGCTGCAGGCGTGGATTGCGGGCGGCCAACAGGGGCCGCCCCCGATTCCCAGCTTCACGGCCAGCAACTCGCACAATGCGCAGGCGGCGCCATTGGTGTCTCCGGCGCCGGTGCCATTGGTGTCTCCGGCGCTGGCACGGGCATTGGACCTTATTAATGCACCCGGGTGTGCGAAGAATACGCCGGCCGGCACCTCGGTAGCAAGCGGCCCCTCTGTCACTTGCGCGCCCGCCGTTGGCGGTGCCTCGACATTAGCCGAGCTCGACGCCATCACGGTAACTAAGCCTCTCTCGGCCGATGACTTCATCTCCTTGCCTTTGACTAGGCATCCCTTGATGCCCTACATGTTTTCGCAGGGCGACGGCACCGACGTTCTATGCACTCTCCTGCACTTCGTGGGCGGCGAGTTGATCGATGTCGCCAAGGGCAGAATCGTTCAACCGGGCAACCCCGTGTTCCACGGTAAACCGATGCCACCCACCACGTATAGGGTTCAATTGGTTCGGGTGCTCCGAGGCTGCGACGACTTGTTACCTCCATTCCACCCCGTTGGGGCCGACAAAGATGATGTGATGACCCTCAGCGCCTGCTTAAGCTCGCCCTTTCTTTGGCCTAAGAGCCGGATTCATTTGGGGGCGGGGGACACCACCCCACAGACAACACCGCCAGTCGTGCCGGCGCCAAGCCATGGCAAGACCGCCGCAACGCTACCGGACATGCATATGGCACAGGATCCGGACATGCATATAGCACAGGATCCGGACGACGACGACGACGGTACATTTACCAAGGTCGATAAATACTTTGTCGAACATGGGTACGGTGAGGAATTCTTGGGGCCTCCTTCTCAAGAACCCAACCCTGCAAAAGACGACCGCGATCCAGCTGGTACCGCGGAGAAACCCAATTGCAACAGGTATTGTCCGGCGTTTAGTTTTGAGGAGACGCCTCCAGCTGCCGCCTTCACCGAACCTCAGATAGCCGAGGTGTGAAATATTATCAGCCCCAACACACTCAAGAAGGTGGTCTCTGATCAGAACTCGATCCCAATACATCAGCAGAAGAAGGGACGGAAAAGAAAGACTAACAAGGGTGCGAGCCAGCCGGCACCGCGTATGATCCGTGCTCTGGACAGGCCACCTTCACCTAAGGATATCTCGAGGAGGGTGCATGTCGCGGGTAGGACGATGCTACCGACTAATCTGCTCAATGCTGGAACCGGTGCTATGCAGAGTCTGCATGCCAGTGTTCTTTGTTTGGAAAAGCGGCGTCTCTCCGAGAATAATGTGGCATACCCGGTTTTCATGGGCAAGGTGCCAGAGGGCAAGGGCTTTGTCGATAGCGACATCGGGGGTATGATCGTCCTGCGATTTGCTGACATCTTCGCTATGTTTAACCTTCATCCGCTGCACTACACCTTCGTTCGGCTATTTTCGCTGAGTATGGAGATGCGGATCATTAGAGACAAGACCCCGGACCTAGTGATAGTCGACCCCTTCTATATGCGTGCCAAGATCTTGGGCAGCGCTGGGGACCGGCAAGTCGCGGGTTCATACCTCGAAGGCGTCATTCTGGCAAACTCAGATAAGGATAACTTCCTCGTGCCTTACTTTCCCTAGTAAGTTATCCCCTCATCGTCCCGTAACATATGATTTCTTAGATTTTGATTGTCCTTTTTTTCTAACATTCCGTGTTTTGTGCAGTGACACACGTTGCACACTCATCCTCTTATGCCCGAAATATTCCACGGCCAAATATTTCGACTCGGACCATCGGTCAAAAAAAGACTACACAAATATCAAGAAAGTTCTTGATGAAGCTCTTCCCGGCTACGCCATATATAGAGGCACCTTCAGCAGGACAAGTCTTAGGCACGGCAAGCACGTGTTCACCCACAATATGATGTTCCCCTGCGTCAAGCAGCCGCCTGGCAGTCAGAAGGATGCCTACTACGCCCTCCATCACATGCGGGCGATCATACGGGACAGTAATCACCTTCGGCTACCAAATAATCTCAAAGATTGGGCCGCACGCTTGTCGGCAATCCAGGATGCGGACATCAGACAAGAATTCTTTCGCATCTAGTCGGAGTTTGCGGAAATCATCCATCAAGATGTCCTTCGTACCTCGGGGCAGTTCTACCTCAGATCTCAACTGTCCAATAGTGAGATAGATACAACGCTACAAATGCAGGCTGACAACGACCGCAATTTCATGACCATCACGAAAGACGGCGGCTTCATCCACGTTCCCGTGAATTGCTACTAATTCATGTTGCAATATTAAACTTTAATGAACTTGTATGTCTCTTTGGTTTGGACAGTCGTTCAACTTAGATGTAATCAATGCTATTTATTAGTAGGACCATGAATCGTGCTGTTATAGTTGTAATATTAAACTTTAATGAACTTGTATGTCTCTGTGAATTGCTACTAACGTTTTGTTTGGCTAGTGCATAGAGATGCCATCGTATGTCGTGTACAAGGGTAAGGTTCCCGGAGTCTACGACGACTGGGACGAGTGTCGGAGACAGGTTCACCGATTCAGCGGTAACAGTTACAAAGGGTACACCACAAGGGCGGAGGTGGAAGTTAGATATACGCGCTATCTAGCGGGAGAGAGGAGGGAACGTTGGAGGAACCGGATGAAGACCAGTTTTATTGCGATTATGCTCATCGTGATGACCGCAGCTCTATTCTATGTGATGGTAGTTTAGATGGTCGATATCGACTTGTAATGTGAAGACAAACTCGCTACTCGCGGTCTCGAGACTTGTAATGTTCTAACTTTGTTCGGTATTTTAAATTCGGAGACTAATATGATGAATTGTATTCGGAGACTAATCTTCGATTGTATTCGATAAATCTGTTGTTTATATGTTGTGCTCTCTATATTCTGTGCAATAATATGTTTTGTAATCTGTGCAAATATCAGAAAAAAACCTAATATTCATACTAGTGGCGCACCACTCAGCACTTTAGTGGCGCACTGCAAAAGCACACTAGTGGCGCATCGTCAACTAGTGCGCCATTAGTAAGCCATAGCACATGGGTAAATATGGCCCTGGGAGGCATACTAATGGCGCACCATGAGCTATACTAATGGAGCACTTCCTCGTGCGCCATTAGTATACCAGATACTAATGGCGCACCATGAGCTATACTAATGGCGCACTTCTTGGTGCGCCATTAGTATACTAGATACTAATGGCGCACCATGAGCTATACTAATGGCGCACTGCCTGGTGCGCCATTATTATGCCAGATACTAATTAATGGCGCACCTGTGGTGCGCCATTAGTAAAAAATTCTAATGGCGTGATGCTACTGGCGCACCTGTAGTGCGCCATTAGTAGCCAAAACAGGTGCGCCACTAGCATGCCTTTTCCTAGTAGTGATGCTACCACTTTTCCACACTTGTGCATATTAAGCACCATGGTCTTCATGATTGAGAGTCTCTCGTTTTGTCACCACCATATAGCTAGTGGGAAATTTTCATTATATAACTTGTCTTTTATAGTCCAATGATAGGCTTCCTCAAAATTGCCTTAGGTCTTCGTGAGCAAGCAAGTTGGATGCACACCCACTAGTTTTCCTTAAGAGCTTTCACATACTCTTAGCTCTAGTGCATCATTTGTATGGCAATCCCTACTCATTCACATTGATATATATTTATGAGCATCTCCACATCTCATTGATATGCCTAGTTAATGTGACTATCTTCTCCTTTTTGTCTTGCAACCTCTACCACACTCCACATCACCTATAGTGCTAAAACCATGGCTCACGCTCATGTATTGCGTGAGAGTTGAAAAGGTTTGAGAAACTAAAGGTGTGAAACAATTACCTGGCCAATACCGGGGTTGCGCATGATTTAAATTCATTGTGCAATGATGATAGAGCATAGCCAGACTATATGATTTTGTAGGGATAACTTTTTTTTGGCCTTGTTATTTTGAAAGTTCATGATTACCTTGCAAGTTTGCTTGAATTATTATTGCTTCCACGTCAATAGAAAACTATTGTTTTGAATCTAATGGATCTGAACATTCTCGTCACATAAGAGGAGTTACAAAGGACATCTATGCTAGGTAGCATGAAAGCATCAAAAACTCATTCTTTATCACTTCCCTACTCGAGGACGAGCAGGAGTTAAGCTTGAGGATGCTTGATACGTCTCAAACGTATCTATAATTTTTGATGGATTAATGTTGTTATCTTGTCATCTTTGGATGTTTTATGTACCTTTTATATCTTTTTTGGGACTAATTATTAGTTCAGTGCCAAGTGCCAGTTCCTGTTTTTTCTGTGTTTTTGGCTCTTTTCAGATCTGATTTTGGAACGGAGTCCCAACGGAATAAAATCCCCGAAATGATTTTTTTCCCGAATGGAAGAAGACCAGGGGGCTGTGGGCCAAGCCAGGAGGGCTACAGGGAGCCCACAAGCCCCCACTCCGCCACCAGAGGGGAGTTGGCGGTGGGCAGGCTTGGGGCCTCCCTGGCGCCCCCCTGACCTAGATCTTGCGCCTATATATTCCCTAAAAATCAGAAAAAAATCAAGGGATCCACGAAAATACTATTCCGCCGCCGCAAGCTTCCGTTTCCGCGAGATCTCATCTGGAGACCCTTCCCGATGCCCTGCCGGGGGGACTTTCGAGTTGGAGGGCTTCTTCATCATCATCATCGCCCCTCCAATGACTCGTGAGTAGTTCACTTCAGACCTATGGGTCCGTAGTTATTAGCTAGATGGCTTCTTCTCTCTCTTGGATCTTCAATACAAAGTTCTCCATGATCTTCATGGAGATCTATCCGATGTAATCTTCTTTGGCGGTGTGTTTGTCGAGATCCGATGAATTGTGGATTTGTGATTAGATTATCTATGTTATATATTTGAGTCTTTGCTGATTTCTTATATGCGTGATTTGATATCCTTATAAGTCTCTCCGAGTCTTGGGTTTTGTTTGGCCAACTAGATCTATGATTCTTACAATGGGAGAAGTGCTTGGTTTTAGGTTCTTACCATGTGGTGACCTTTCCCAGTGACAGTAGGGGCAGCAAGGCACATATTGAGTAGTTTCCATCAAGGGTAACAAGGTGAGCTCTGTCGTTGACATGAGATTGTCCATCTACATCATGTCATCTTGCTTAAGGCGTTACTCTGTTCTTTTGGACTTAATACACTAGATGCATGCTGGATAGCGGTCGACGTGTGGAGTAATAGTAGTAGATGTATAAAGTATCGGTATACTTGTTTTGGACGTGATGCCTATAGATATAATCATTGCCATAGATGACGTCACGACTTTGCGCGGTTCTATCAATTGCTCGACAGTAATTTGTTCACCCACCGTCTACTTGCTTTCATGAGAGAAGCCACTAGTAAACACTACGGCCCCCGGGTCTATTCACATCTATCGTTTCCACTTTCTCTTTTACTTTGCTTTGTTTCTTTGTTGCTTTCAGTTCTCACTTGGCGAACAATCTATAAGGGATTGACAACCCCTTCATAGCGTTGGGAGCAGGTTCTTTGTGTTTGTGCAGGCTCTTGTGATACTCCTTCACTGGATCGACACCTTGGTTCTCAGAACTGAGGGAAATACTTACCACCGCTGCGCTACATCACCCTTTCCGCTGCGAGGGAACACCAACGCAAGGCTCCAAGGCCACGGGGGAAATCCTTTGCATATTTGCCAAGGAAGTCCCTTAAGGCGTAGCCGTAGTAGAAGGATTCCTGGTGCCGTCGACACACCTATTTCTTGCGCCGTTGGAAGGTATTTTGTTGCAGTAGCAGGAAACCATCGCGCCAACGCCTCGCCGGACCTACAGCTGCACCTGTAGAAGGTCGTGGCCTGCCTGAGTGGCGCCTCCTCTGGTCGTCTCGCACACCTTAGGCTCGAGCAGGAGCGCTCGTGCGAGGCCGTTGACTCGCCCAGCCTCGCACGCGATTCCAGCTCCCGTGGCCTAGTGCCAGACTCCGAGGCGGTTGAGGAGCCACGCCCAGCTGTGCCCGTGGTCAGCCATGGCCCAGCGAGCCTGCTGCACCAGACCCAGCCGAGCGCCACTCACCAGCCTGCACCGCGCCTCCCAAGCGGCCCAACCCACCCTTCGGCATGCCTCGACCGGCTGCACCGAGTCGGCCCAAGTGGTCTTTGGTGAGCCTCAATTATCCCTCGCCCCCTGTGCATTATAGAAATCATGCGCCGCTCTATTCAGCCCACACATTTGGCCCGAATAGGTTTTTTTTGTTTCGGTGAATTTATCCAATTTCAGAAAACGCATATTTTTCAAACACTCGTAGTTTTTAAACCGTGCGTCGGATCACAACGAGTTATATATGTAACTCGACCAGATTTTTGCGTAGAATAATATTTTCTAACTATCATGCATGTTTAAAGATTTTAGTCATGCTGTTTGCATTGGTTTGCGTGTCGACATGTTAGAAATGGTTTAGTTCGCAAATAATTAACCGTAGCTCCGTTGGAGATGAAACACAAATGTAAATGGACTAGAACAATGAGTATAATCACATGAACCACTTTATTTTGCCGATTAACAAACATAAAATGTGGTTAGGACAAATCTGGACAGATTACAAAGTTAGCGCGTGGGGTCGCTTCAGAAATGCTATATGTCGTTTCCGGCCTCATTTAAAATGCCTAGATAGGTTGATTATTTATGCTTCACCCCTTGCCATGTTTAACAACATTTAATATTGTCATGTAAATAAATGGGAGTGAACTAAATTATTAAATGTGGAGTTTCGTCAATATACAACTTGTTGCACATTGAGCTTCACTTAACGTGTAGTGTTTGATTGTTGTGAATTGCCATGCCATGCCTTGCATAATTGAATGGACATGCATCATATTAGGTTGTGCATCATGTCGTGCATGTGCCGTGGTGATTACTGTGTGTTGATTGTTGTTCGGTTTGCTTCGCCTCGATAGAGTTTCGCAAGCGTGTCAGAATGTGAGGATCCATTCGACTACGTCGGTTCGTCTACTTCACTGGTTCGTTCTTCTTCCAAGCAGGATCACACGCAAGATGATCATTTCCCTAGATACCATCACTATCATTGCCATGCTAGTTTTTTTGTTTCTATCATGATGTCTCCTGCCTACCACTTGTTAAATATCAGCCTCCCAAAATTACCATGAAAACCTTCAACCTTTCTACAACCTAGCAAACCACTGATTGGCTGTGTTACCGCTTGCTTAACCTTTGGATAGCGTTGCTAGTTGAAGGTGCAGATGCTTCCATGTGCAAACATGGGTCCCTTGTTATATCACCATATTATTGCTAATTAATTTAATTCACCTATATACTTGGTAAAAGGTGGAAGGCTCGGCCTTTCTAGCCTAGTGTTTTGTTCCACCTTTGCCGTCTTAGTTTCGGCTACCGGTGTTATGTTCCATAAATGAGCGCGCCTAACATGCTTGGGGTTGTTATGGGGACCTCCTAGATTCTCGTTTTGGGATAAAGATCGTCTGGCAAGGTCCAACATTGGTACTATATTTGCCCAACATAATAATTTTGTTAATACTGAAAAACATAGGGCGTCATGAACCCCAAGAGTAATTACACATAATACAAGGAGGGCTAGTGCTGATGGTGCTGGTCTAAAATAGAGCACAATGCGAGGCCAACCCGGGGGAACTTGGGTGATGTCTATCAGGCCACTGCACGCGTAGCTCATCCGTCGTGTCCAGAGAACGAGATAGGCGGCTCCTCTCGGGATCGTTGACACACCGGGCGGCCTTGCTGGACTTGTTTCACCTTTCTCGAGCGTCTTGTGCGAGGGATTCCGAGGATGCTTTGGGTTATCTCAAGGTTGAGGTTTGTTGATAGGAACCCGAGGAGATCACAGGTTTCCCCGATCGAGGTCATTCCGACGCAGCATGTGGTTGTTTGTGATGGACTAGTTGGAGCACCCCTGCAAGGTTAAATCTTTCAGAAAGCCATGCCCGCAGTTACGTGGCAACGTGGAAACTTTGTTTAACATCCAGTTCTAGAAAACTTGAAGCAAACTTAATTAAAACTTGCCAACTGAGTGTGTAACCATGGTTGTCTCTTTCGTGAGCTCCTTCTCTGATGGAGGACACGGTCGGGTTATGTCTGACGTAAGTAGGTATTCAGGATCATTCATTTGATCATTACTAGTTCACGTTCGTTATGTGTAGATCATCCCCCTCTTATTCTTGTACTCGTAAGTTAGCCACCTCAAATAAATACTTAGTCGCTTGCTGCAACCTCACCACTTAACCATACCTCACCCATTAAGCTTTGCTAGTCTTGATACCTTTGGAAATGAGATTGCTGAGTCCCCTGTGGATCATAGATTACTACACCACCAGTTGCAGGTAGATGTAAATGTTACTTTGACGTGAGAGCGCTGATTGTGCTATTTGGAGTTTCTTCTTCTTCTTCTTCTTCTTCTTCTTCTTCTTCTTCATCGATCTGGGATGGTTTCCAGGCCGGCAGCCTGGGATAGCAAGGATGGACGTTGTTCTTTTATCGTTTGTTTTCGTCCATAGGCGGACCCTTCTCTTCTTCATGATGACTGTATATTGTTGTATTGATGTGAACTTGAAGTAGCTTGTGGCGAGGGTAAGCCAACTCCTTATACTCATGTTTTCAGTACATGTACTTGTAACGGTATCCATTTTTGCGAAACGACGAGATGCATTTATATCCCTCTCAAGGCACTGACGCCAAAATAAGGATATGCTCTTTTGTGTGTAACTGTTGGATTTTGGCTGCTAACTATATATACCCCTTCACCCACCTCTCATTCATGGGAGAAGCACTTATAACACACACTTCATTTCCGGATCCATTTTCTAAGAGAAAACTACCTACTCATGTGTTGAGACCAAGATATTCCAATCCAATCATTTGAATCTTGATCTCTAGCCTCCCCAAACTGCTTTCCACCAAATCAACCTCTCCTACCCATGCATATTCTGTGAGAGAGTGATTTGTGTTGAGGAGACTATCTTTAGAAGCACAAGAGCAAGGAGTTCATTGATCTACCCCATCTATTACGTTTTGTAGGGTGGTACCTCCTAGATTGGTTAGGTGTTGCTTGTGAGCCTCCTACTTCGTGTTGTGGAGTTGAACCAAGATGTTTGTAAGGGCAAGGAGATCACCTACTTCGTGATGATCTATTGTGAGTAAGGCTAGTCCTCCATGGACGGAAGCCATCATCGGATAGACAAGGCCGCTTCTTTGTGGACCCTTAGTGGTTGAAGCCCTCTGCGGACTCCCGCAGCCGTTACCTTCTGTGGGTTGAAGTCTCGACTAACATGGCGTACGATACCGTCACCTATCGGAACCATGCCAAAAATCGTCGTGTCAACCTCATCGTTTGATCTCCCTACCTTACTCCTCTATTTACACTTGCATGTTTACTTTCCGTTGCTATAGTATTAGAACTGCATGTGTAGGGTGTACTTGACTTGTTATAACCATCGTAGATGCCTCTCAAGTAAAATTGGGAAAAGGCAACAAATTTATCTTGTCATGTAGTCTAATCACCCCCCTCTAGACATACTTTCGATCCTACAGTATGTGACTCCAAAATACATGAAGAAATTTTCTCTAAAGCCTTCATGCAAAAGGCCTCCTCTGGGCGATCAACAAGCTACTGATACAACAAGCCTTGCAACCATTCACGGCTATCCTGAAGAACATGCCAAGCAGAAGACCAAACTGCAGAAAGTTGCACACCTGGCCGTGAAGAAATTCAATGAGGATTATGATATTGCAGCTGCTGCTGCCTCCTCCTCTGCTGCTGAGGCTTCTGGAACTGAGAATGCTCCAAAGCGAACCATTCTAAAAAAGTCTGATGTCAAACCAAAGTCCTGAGTAGCTCAAACTTCACAGCAAAAATCCTCAGACAGCTGCTAAGGTGGGAGTGAAGTCCTCAACTGCTGCCACACAGTCTTCACCGCTACTGAAGCTAACGACCACTTAGAATCCCTCAGGGCCATGTGCTTCAGGATTTGCGCATACTTCTTCAAGTGCTAATGTGAAGAACAAAATGACCGATGGGCGAGGAAGAAGGCCCAACCCTAGCGAAGTCCTCAATGTCCCTTCTGCATTAGATGAAGAAGATGAAGCTGATGATGAAGTACATGAATCAATCATAAAAAACAAGCAATAAAGGGTCGCACATGCCAAAGGCACTGCCATTCCTATCGTGATGGATCCAAAAGTGATACCAGACTTCATCGATATCAGTTATGATGATACTTAAACACCAATTGACGACTTGAAGCTTCCACCTAGACCAAGTCACATGTTGATAACATTCATCAATGAAAAACATGGAAGGTGCAGAAAAGCAAGCAAGCCAGAAAGGCTCAGACAAATAAAGAGAGTTTTCTGAAGAAGAACCTTCTGACGACGACCCCTCATCAGCTCCTCATTGCTCAAACTGAGATAAAAAACATAAGTGAAGAACACAATCGCTCTAATGAGGACTAGACGGGCACAAAAGTCAGAATCATAAATGTGCCAACAAAGTCATCACTGAACACAATAAGTAGGTTGCAGTCAAGACACAACCTCAAATTCGTCACGCAAAATACATAGTTGAGTTGTCTAACGACTCTGATGATGAAATCCCTCCACCTAATGAACCTACCAGGGCAGGTGAAGAAATGGTTCTGCCTGAAGAACCTGTTACTCCTAGGACGATTTCATCAGTCGTGCCCGAAGAAAATGCTCCTACTCCAAAATCTCCTCAAGTGAAGAAAGTGAAGCTTCCTTCTGCATGAGAAGTGAAGAATACAAAGGCTGCTGAAAAGGAAGCAACAAGGAAGAGAAAAGCGTCAACGAGCTCAAAGTCCTCAGAAGCAAAACCCTTGAGAACTTTGTCAACTTCCTCAACTGTTCCAATTGATGCCACCCCTATGAACGTTGCACCCTCCTATCTGATGGTGCCATTTGGTGTTGAGCACGTCATGCAAGAAGGGGATGAAGAAATGGAAGACACTCAGTCTGCTGCTTCCACACGGATTGATGTGGAAATTGAAGCTGATCCAAATCCTCCAATTCCTCAAGCTTCATCTCCTCCGCTACAGCAGAACACAGATGTGGTAGATGAATACAAGGATGAAGATGTGTACATTGGCTGCACAATACCGATGATCAATGAAGACTACTGGGAACAAGCTCATCCCAATTCACCATTGACCACTCCAATTCTTCAAGTACCTCTGTCCCCTGCAGCAACTGAAATTTAGACAGGGTGTGAAGAAAAGAGCATTCCAGTGAACTCCATCTCGGAAACTAAATGAGTTGCATCAGCTAAAGGCACTGCAAATCAAACAGCTACTCAGGAAACTACTGTGCGAGAAATTGACGAATCTGCACAACATTTTCCTCAAAGTGAAGACACTGCCTATGAACCTCATGTTGATAATCCTCAATCGGCAGTAGTCATGGCTGAAATTCCTCAGACTGAAGATCTTTGAAGACTTGTGGGCTGTTTCAAGCCAAATCTTAAACCGAAGTGTCTTCTGCCTTTCACTGGAACAAAGGGGCCAAAGTTTGACAATGCAAAATTCTTTGATGAACATCACTATTTCATCGGTACAAATCCTTTAGACTCTCCAAGGATCAGGTGCAATAGATTCTAGACTCACAGTGAGATGAACTACTATGGTGCAGTACTCTTCAACAAGGATATGGTGTTTCCTCACTCGCAAATTCCTCATGTAGATATGGAGAACATTACGTGCTTTACTCCAGTTCTTCAAGTTCTTCAAGAAGCTGGACTACTACAGTTCTGCATGGACATCTGTGGCTGGAATGAAGAAATCATTCTTCAATCCTACGCTACATTGCACATCTCAGGAGATGTCTCAGATGTCAACACTTGGGTTATGGACTGGATGACTCAAAATACTCACTACACAACCCGTGCCACAGAATTACTTCGGGCACTTCGAGTTCCACTTCCCTCACAAGGAGACAGATGTGTCCATGAAGAAACTGAACTGCCCAAGCACATGATGCAAGTGCTCATGAAGTCTTTGGCTCGTGGCAAGCCGCCAAGGACTAATTTTCTCGTGAAGGAATTGATCTATGTGCCCAGGATAGTGTACTGCATTTTGTCCAAAACTTACTATAACACCCCAAAATTTTGGCCATGGTTTTATTTATTAAAATTTGGCCACGATTATTTTAAATTTTTATTTTTGGGTTTTTGGCTATTTTAAGACCCTTCTTTGTATTTTTTATAATGAGATCTCTTTCTTAAGTAGGAGTTTTTGAAACATATTATTTGACCTGAGTATTTGCCTCAAATATTTTTCCATTTATTTCCGAATCCAATGGAAGCCTTTTTATAATATTTTATTCTAAGTTCTACTTAGCCAAAGATGGCTTTTAATTTATTTCAAGATCCAATTTGAACTAGAGCCATTTGATAACTTCTTTCAAAAATTCCACCAAACCTTGGAAATAATCTAGTATGTTTTTGAGACAATTTTATCAAATAATCTAGCCAAGTGTTTTGGAATAAGTGAGCACATTATATTCTTTTCATTCCTGATCCAACTTGGTATTTGTACCACAACCCATAGTGAAAACCCTTAACAAATTCTACAAAAATTTGGAGTTGTCAAGGAGTTTATATAAATCACTTTTATGCAAAAACCTAATTTGGTCTTTTGAAAATTTTTAGCACCACTTCTTACTTTCTGTTCCGGACCAGATTTGCACTGCAACCATATTATTTTCTTACCCAAAGCTTTTGAAAATCTTACTACTTACAGAGGACCATTCAAAACCCTTAAGTCTAGAATTTCAACCCGAGTGGCATCGTTTGAGACCATGTTATGGCATCATTTTGTTTGAATCCAGGAAAGAACTTTTGCAAAAATTGCACTAGGAAGTTTATGTTTTGCAAAAATTTAACTTACCTTCTTTGTTAGCTTCCACGAAGTCCTCAACCTGGAAAATTTGGTTGCTAACAAGAATACCTAGAGGCCCCTCACATTTTACCAAACACTCTAGGTGCATAACCTGAACTAGCATACTTTTTAAGCTACATTGTAGAATTATTTTCCCTCCCAAACCAGCATGTCATATAACCCTGTTCCATTCCCATCACTGGATCTGGAGACTTTGGGATGCAACCGATGGCCCTCGCATGCCCTGGCATTGTGTCGAACACCTCACGGGCATGCCAAGAGAGCGCTCCGGAGCGCTGCTCCTACAGCTAGTGTGTCCGAGCCACCGCGTCTCACCTAGACTTGCCCCATAGCCTATGCTCACTTGAAAGGACACTCCCAGACCCCTCCCACTCGCCAGAGACACTTGGCCTCCTCCTGGAGCACCGCAGCCGTGCCGGCTAGCGAGGCCAGCAGCGCCTGCTGCGGCAATGGCAGCGCAACTCTGCCTTCTGCCATGGCCAACACCGCCCATTTGGTCCCCGAGCACTACCTGCCCAGGACCCCCCTTTCCGACATACCATTGCTACCTAGCTCTGCTGCTACCCTCTGCCGTCTCCAGGAAGTGTCGCCGTCGTTCTTATCCGAGACCACCGCGGGAACAGACACTCCACGGCTATAAATGGAGCCCCCGAAGCCTCATTGTGGACCACAAGTCCCTTAGAGACTGTAGTAAGGCTTCCCTAGCTCCAATTTGGCCGGTAGATGTCATCTTCCTCGGTTCCGATGAGCTTTGGCAACCGCAGACCCTGGTCGAATTTGACCAAGGCAGGGCTCTTACTGCCTCTTCCGCGCTGCCATCCGCCTTGCCCCGACCTCGTGGAGCCACCGTCGACCAGGAGCAACCTAGCCAAGCTTTCCCTTCTACCCGAATCCGTCGCCGCCTCGGAGCTCGCCGCTGGCGATTCAGTCCACCCCTCTGGTCACGGCGACCACCTGGAGGACGAGCCCAAAGGGATGGACCTATTCCCCCCCATCGAAAGAACCCTAGGAGGTGTCGTCCGCCAACGAGGACCGCCGGAGCTCCGCCTTCCCCTCGGATAGAGGAGGAAGATGACTGGCTTCACCATAGTCAAACCTTCCCGTGGGCCCTCTTAGTTAGCGACAGGACCGAGCCATTGCCCGGGTAAGTGGAGGCACATTCAAGAGAGTACGTTTTCCCCTTCTCGATAGCGTAATTGATCCCGAACCGTTTTTCGTTTTCTGTTTTATTTTCAAATAAATTTTTGACCAAACTTTGGCTCTCCACAACTTATTAAAATAATAGTCCACATGGGTTGATTCTTTTTCTCACCTCTTTCAAATTTCACTTAGTTTATCTAAGTATTTATTTGAAAATTTTCAAAAACAATTGTCTGTACTGTTTTTAAATTCTTTGTTAATTAGAATATTTTTCAAAGTAGGCTATGGAGAGAGGAGCAAAAACTTCAAAAGTTTTGGAGTGCAGCCTACCTCTCTACACTTGGAAGGCAAGCATTCTGAACCTACATATATCTTGGTTGTGTGCGGGTTTCTTGACGAGAAAAAAATTATGGTTATGTTATGCAAGTGGTGTTATTTCATGTGACAATCATGTAGGTGGCTTCATAATTTGAAAGTACAATTGTTTCATGATTGTGATGCATGGATAGCAGTCACGTCGTCATACCACACATGTCTACCGGATAGGATCCGATGAGAGTCGGTGTCTTGTGGAGACAAGACCTTGGGACTGACATCTCGTGGGACTAGAGTGGTCACCGAGGCTTGTTGGGGTACGACAGGTAGAGACTCTGTCTGCGGTGATAAAACATTTGATTGTGCTAATCATGAAGGGAATAATTTAAAACTCCTGAGTCGATCGTAGATCGAGTCTTTTCAGTATGTAAACTTAACCCTTTGTGCTGCCACAAGTCTTCCTGAAATGAGAATATGGTTCAGTAGGTCATAATCCTATTACCAGGTACACACCAAGTAGAGAGGGTGGGATGAAGGTATCTGGGGCACTGGACTAAATCCAGTCATCCGGTTAGGGG
Organism: Hordeum vulgare subsp. vulgare; assembly: GCF_904849725.1. Taxonomy (NCBI): domain Eukaryota; kingdom Viridiplantae; phylum Streptophyta; class Magnoliopsida; order Poales; family Poaceae; genus Hordeum; species Hordeum vulgare. The sequence continues at coordinate 349,972,268 of NC_058524.1, read as the reverse complement.
GGCATGGGCATTTCCGGTCTAGGACCTAGAAGGGAAGAGCTCTCCCCTTGTAGCGCGCGGTATAAATTTGATCCTATGCTACTCGAGGTTGGAGCCTCCCCGTCTTATGGTTTTTTGTGGCAGCATAGTCCGAGTGATATTGGTCTTCGCGGGAGAAGAATGGGTGTGTAATGGTTCTGATTGTTTACTTCTAAAATACCGTACGCGCGATTAGTCTAAGAAACTATCAAAACCCGCAGGCTGTGGGTAAAGAGTACACCTTCTGTAGAGTCAAAAATATTCGAGTAGCCGTGTCCATGGTTAAGGACGACTAGTTGACTAGTCAAGTGTCGGTTTGAGTGTCGGTCTTCGAAGGAAGTTAAGAAATCGTGAGACTGATCTGGAAATATGGTGGACGAGCATAAATATTTTTTACTGTGGACTAACCCCTATGATTGTGATTGATGAATATCCCTCGGACGGTTCTACCTCCTGGATATTCATTATTTATTACTGTTTCATATAAGCCCTTTATGTGGCGTCGTTTAGACGCCTAACTGCGGCATGTTTATTATTTCATATAAGCCCTCTATGTGGTGTCGCTTAGACGCCCGACTGCGACATATCTATTATTTCATATAAGCCCTTTATGTGGTGTCGCTCAGACGCCCGACTACGACATGTTTATTATTTCATATAAGCCATTTATATGGTGTCGCTCATATGCCCGACTACGGCATGTTTATTATTTCTTATAAGCCTTGTATGTGGTGTCACTTAGACGCCCGACTGTGGCATGCTTGTTATTATTTTATTCAAGTCGTGTATGTGGTGTTGCTCAGACGCCCGACGGAGGCATATTTTATATCACAGCTATTAATCTTATTCTTAGTGATTGCTTATTACTTTCTCAGTATGATTATAGTTTCATTACTAGTACTTGAGAAGTACATCAAGGTTGACGAAGTATTGTGGTATTATTACGAGTGTATATTAACCCCTGCCAATTTATGTTTGTTTTCATGATGTTTGGGAGTACATTCAAAGTACTCACTGGCTTGTCCGTGGCTATTGTCTTGGCCAGATTGCGTGTTCGGAGAGGAGGAACCCGATGAAAACCCCGAAACCTAGGCATCAAAGACAGCAGCCACGTGAGATAGGAATTATCCTGGTCAGCTGTTCCTGTGGGAAATGGAGTCCCATAGACGCTGGAGACCCCCGAACCTCTTCCGCCATCAACCATTAGAAACCTTTTTGATGTTCTCTATGGATCACCTCGGTCTTGTACCTCAAGTTTGTATTTTTGTTTGGACAAATGTATCAAGGATTTGTGTACCAGCTAATAGTATTCCTGGGGCTGGTAGGCACAAGGGCCATTTTGAAGGGAAATTAATATCCCCAAAAATCGAGTCCTGACAACCTTGGTATTAGAGCCAGGCTAACCATTGGCTAATCCTATCTTAGACGGGTCAATAAACCCTAGGTAACCACCCAGCCAAGCATGCCCAAACCAGTAGCCGAATAGTGTTCGCCAACACCTTTAAGCAGTCGGTGCCCAATCTATCAAAGTAGCCTTGTGGTCACACACCAATGAGTGACGACTAAGTCGTCCTTTTCGCAATCTTATGAGGGAAGACTCTATTTTCCTTTTCTATAAAGGGACCGATTGCACAACACAGCACATCACAGCCACTACCACCTCCCAGGATGCCAGGCCCCATTGTTCGCAATGAGACCACTGTTGCGGACCAAGGAGGTTTTGTAGCCATCCTGGCCAACCTAACCCGTCGTGCCTTTGCCATAGAAGAGCCTCCGGAGTATGTTATGTACCAAGAGCACACGAGTGATCCCATCCATCACTTCTGGGCCACGATACACATCTACAGCAGGAGTATCACTCTAGAGCGTCCCCATCGGTTCACGGGAAGGACAACTTCCTACGAGCCCGAAGCCATCTAGTGGTAGCTCGAGAGGCAATAGTTCAACTCTGGCACGTATTGACAAGAGTTAACCATCAATCGTTCTACTACTATCCAAATCGTGAAGGTTATGGTAGGCCGCTCCAAGTCGCTAGCGGAGACCATGAGACCGACCCCGCCCTGTTATACCTTGTGCGCTACCTGAGAGCGCAAGAGGCATTGTACGACCAGGTCATCCGCGACCTGCTGGCAGCTCATGAAGAGTTGGCCTGTCTTGACCCAAGGAGTAGAGAAGTGGAGCCCGACGCCAGCAACCCTGTAGTTATGTTTGCGAAACCGATTGAGCTCCTAAGGTCTATCCGAGTTGTCGAACCAAATCATGCGCATATCTCCCCGGAGGAGCTTCGCCGCATTTGGGGGATTTCCTCCAATGGAGCAGTAGCCACAACACCCCGCAATGGACACCACCGCTACCCCAGCCTTGTAGCTCCACCTCCTGCCCCGACAAACTGTTACGCCGTGGTTCTATCAAACTCAACGTCCGCAAGACCCACTCACCTAGATGTAAACAAAGTAGACTAAGCCATAAACCGCCTTATTGTTCTCTGATGTGTTATGTATGAGCTGGTATTATCATAAAATAAATGGGCAAGATGTTTTTGTACAACTATTTTTATAAGTACCGCTCATAGCCATGTTTGTGTGCTTTTGGGCCGCATAGCTTATAGTTGGACGTAACCACGGGAAGCCGATTCCCAACCAACCACCACAGTAAGATGTCTGTTTCGTGGACTATTATCTATGGCCCCCACCGAACCACGTTAGAGCGGAGACAACCATCGAGACCAATCCAACGTACGGCTTGTGCCCCAACCCCGCCTATATAAGAGTTAGCAAGTGACTTTTGCAGCATCCCTCACCTTGTGCACTCCAGTCATAGCCTTTTTGACATGCTACCCCGAGGGAGTTGCCTCAGAACTCCGGATACAACTCCGAGTAGTTTTGTTAAGATATTGTGGGATTATACCCGCAATACCATGGTTTCTCCCCTTCCACCCCAGTACGAGTTGTTCAAGTCGAGGATCACTTCCACTACCTCGAAATATTGTGCACTTGTGCACATTTTCCCAGTGGACACTAACCAAGACCCCATAGAAGCCTGCTTCAGCAGAAAATCTATGCCTACCTTGAAATTGGCCATAGAGGTTGCTGCCTACAAAGCGATTAGTCACCTTAGATTTGCAGTACCATATGCCAGTGAAGGGGGGTACTATTATTTTTCGAGCCGTGCAGTGCCCGGAGGAGCAGGCGCTTTTCCAGGAACCTGTGCAGAGAGAGAGACCCCGTGTTGATCAGGCTCGTGCAATATGGCATCGCTCAAGAGCGCTTGACACATCACATGATGGATTTCCTCCATACCCTGCCTGCCCAAAACCCTCACCTCGCCATTGGAGAACCCCTGAGGATAGACCCACTAGGACGCATTTTGCGAGTCCTCCAATCGCTCGCCCTAGAAGAAGAAGTAGATATTCCACTGCCAGGATATATTCCCTCATGACCCTTAGATTTTTGCTTGTTCTGTGAACGCCTTGTTTGTATCTGCTAGTCTAGTCTAGCACTATGTCATGGTTGTACCTTACCTTGTAAATTATTGCATGCAGGTGTCTTATTTCAGTTGTGTGATTTCTGCGATTTTGCATTGGATTGTTTTTCTTAGGACAATCCTTTGTGTGATTCTTCTTTTTAATAAAACTGCTTCAGCAAAGCTTTTTCAACAAAGATTTTATTCGCATACTAACCGGCTCACAACCACACTGGCTCTACCAATGTACTAAGGACAGAACTGCACACACCTAACATCTAGCTAATTGCCTCGCTAGCACCACATCTTTTACGGGAGGAATACATTATGGGTATTTTTATTGTTGCAGAGTGCTAGCAACCACCCATGCTTTTTGCGCGCGCCTAGCGTTCGTGTTCATCGCCACTTCGAAGAGCCGCCACTCGAGCAGCAACATCACGATGATCATCCTGGATCATCACGCATAGGAGTATTGAGAACCCGATCAATGCCGCCATTCCTAAAGCCAGCAGGATTATCAGCCACCCCGGGTGCTCGTCAACCATTTGAGCCTCCCTTCGAGCTCGTGCAACCAAAGAAGAGAGGAGAAAGAAGTAGGAGGGGTGAGGCAGGGTGTGAGGTAGAGGAGAGAATGACGCGATCGTATCATAGCCCGAGTTCGGTGTGCAGTGGATGCAGTCCAACAGCGCCACTCGTCGCTCGATCGCCGGCGTTCGGAGTCGAATCCGCGAGTTGTGCCGACAAAGCGTTGGGCCACAACGTGAGTGCATGCTACGCCGGCAGCTAAGCATGCCGCGCACTACCACGGTACGACCCTAGACGCCTATGCACTAGACGCCATGCGTGGAGAAAGCAACGGAAAGAACGTGAGAGAGAGAAGAGAGAAGAGAGCCGGAGGAAGAAGAAGAGACTGATAGTGGGCCCTGGGTCCACTTATCAGCATGAGAGAGCACCGTGCACCTTGGTACGGCAAGCACAATTCGGGAATTGGAATTTTTCATTTTTCAATTTTTTTGGCATAGGCATCCATAGAAACGCCTCGATTTCCCAACAGTAGAAATTTTCTATAGCATGAGTACCATACCATAGTTGCACCAACAGTCGTTTTTACTCCAATCTTGTTGTTTTTGTGTAGATACTACAATGCGGTAGGAGTTTGGATTTTTGCAACGTCCCTAGCAAATCTCGAGGACAAGATTTTTCTGAAGGGGGTAGAGTCTGTAACATCCCAAAAATTTTGGTCATGGTTATTTTAAATTTTTATTTTTGGGTTTTCTGCTTTTTTCACACCCGTTCTTTGTCTTACTTTATAAAGAGATCTCTTTCTTAAGTAGGAGTTTTTGAAAGATATTATTTGACTTGAGTGTTTGCCTCAAATATTTTTCCATTTATTTCCATATCCAATGAAAGCCTTTTTATAATATTTTCTTTTAAGTTTTACTTAGTCAAAGCTGGCTTTTAATTTATTTCTAGATCCAATTTGAACTAGAGCCATTTGATAACTTCTTTTAAAAATTCCACAAAACCTTGGAAATGACCTAGTATGTTTTTGAGACAATTTTATGAAATAATATAGCCAAGTGTTTTGGAATAAGTGAGCACATTATATTCTTTTCATTTCTAATCCAACTTTGCATTTGAACTACAACCCCTAGTGAAAACCCTTCAAAAATTCTAGAAAAAATTGGAGTTGTTAAGGAGTTTATATAAATCACTTTTATGCAAATACCCAAATTGGTCTTTTGAAAATTTTGAGCACCACTTCTTATTTTCTTTTCTGGACCAGATTTGCAGTTTGCACTGCAACCATATTTTTTTCTTACCAAAAGCCTTTGAAAATTTTACTACTTACAGAGGACCATGCAAAACCCTTAAGTCCAGAATTTCAGCCCCAGTGTCATTGTTTGAGACCATGTTATGGTATCATTTTGTTTCTGTCCAGGAATGAAATTTTGCAAAAAACTGCACTAGGTAGCTTCTGTTTTTAAAAAATTAACCTTACCATCTTTGTTAGATTCCAAGGAGACCGCAAGCTGGAAAATTTGATGGATACAAAGAATACCTAGAGGCCCGTGGCATTTTACCAAACACTCTAGGTGCACGACGTGAACTAGCATACTTTTCAAACTGCATTGTAGAGATCTTTCCCCTGCCAAACCAGCATGTCCTCTAACCCTGTTCCATTCCCATCAGTGGATCTGGAGACTTTGGGATGCAACCGATGGCCCTGGTATGCCCTGCTATTGTGTCGAACACCTCAGGGGCATACCAAGAGAGTGATCTAGAGCACGGCTCCCGCAGCTAGTGTGTCCGAGCCGCCGCGTCTCACCTAGTCTTGCCCCATAGCCTTTGCTTGCTAGAGAAGACGCTCCCTGTCCCGTCCCACTCACCAGAGTCACTCGGCCTTCTCCTGGAGCACCGCAGCCGTGCCGACCGTCGAGTCCAGCAACACGTGCTTCGGCAATGGCAGTATAACTCTGCCTTCTGCCATGGCCAGCACCGCCCATTTGCTCCGTGAGCGCCACTGCCCTGGACCCCCTCTTTGCGACATACCATTGCTGCCCAGCTCTGTCGTCTCCAGGAAGTGTCGCCGTTGTTCTTATCTGAGATCGCCACGGGAATCGACACTCCATGGAGCCCCTGAGGCCTCATTGCAGACCACAAGCCCCCTAGAGACTGTAGTCTGTCTTCCCTAGCTCCAATTTGGCTGGTAGAGGTCATCTTCTCCGTTTCTGACGAGCTTCAGCCGCCGCAGCCCCCGGTCGAATTGGACCAAGGCATTGCTCTTCTCGCTCTTCCTTGCCGCCGTCTGCCTTGCCCCGAACTCGTGGAGCCACCCCCACCTTCCAGTCGTGACCAGGAGCCACCTAGCCAAGCTTTCCCTTCTGCCTGAAGCCGTTGCCGCCTCGGAGCTCGCCGCTGGTGATTTAGTCCAACCCCTCTGGTCACGGCAACCACCTGGAGGACCAGCCCGAAGGGATGGATCCATTCCCGACCTAGGAAGAACAATAGGAGGTTCCGTGCGTCGGTGAGGACCATCGGAGCCTCGCCTTCCCTTTCGACAGAGGAGGAAGACGACACACTCCCATAGTCAAACCTTCCTGTGGGCCCTCCTCGTCAGCGACAAGACCGAGCCACCGGCTGCGTAAGTGGAGGTGCATTCAACAGAGTATGTTTTCCCCTTCGCGATAGCGTAATTGACCGCGAACCGTTTTCCGTTTTCTGTTTTATTTTAGAAGAGATTTTGACCAATTTTTGAGTATCCACAATTTTGAAAATAATAGTCCAAATAAGTTGATTATTTTATTTTAGTAATTATTTCACCTATTTTATTTTAGTATTTATTTGAAAATTTTCAAAGACAATTTTCTGTATTTTTTTAAATTGTTTGTTAATTAGAATATTTTTCAAACTAGGCTATGAAGAGAGGAGCAAAAACTTCAAAAGTTTTGGAGTGCAGCCTACCTCTCTACACTTGGAAGGAAAGCATTCTGAACCTACATATATCTTGGTTGTGTGTTGGTTGCTTGATGAGAATAACATTATGCTTATGTTAAGCAAGTGGTGTTATTTCATGTGACAATCATGCATGTGGCTTCATGATTTTAATGTACAATTGTTGCATGATTGAGATGCATGGACAGGAGTCACATCTTGATACCACACATGTCTACCGGATAGGATCTGATGAGAGTCGGTGTCTTGTGGAGACACGACCTTGGGACTGACATCTTGTGGGACGAGAGTGGTCAGCAAGGCATATTGGGGTACGACAGGCAGAGACTCTCTTTGTGGTGATAAAACGTTTTGATTGTGCTAATCGTGCAGGGAATAATTTAAACCTCTTGAGTCGAGCATAGATCGAGTTTTGTTAGTATGTCATCTTAACCCTTCGTGCTGTCACAAGTCTTCGTGAAAGGGAATATGGTTCAGTAGGTCGTAAACCTATTACCAGGTACACACCAAGTAGAGAGGCCGGGATGAAGTATCCGGGGCACTGGACTAAATCCAGTCATCCAGTCAGGGGGCATGGATGTTTCTGGTCTGGAGCTCTCCCCTTGTAGCGTTCGGTATAAATTTGATCCCATGCTAGTTGAGGTTGGAGCCTCCCTGTCTTATGTTTTTTCTCTAGCAGCATAGTCCGAGTGATATCGGTCTTCGCGGGAGAAGAATGGGTGTGTAATGGTTCTTAGTGTTTACTTCTGAAATACTGTATGCGGGATTAGTCTGAGCAACTATTGAAACCCGCGGGCTGTGGGTAAAGAGTACACCCTCTATAGAGTCAAAACTATTCGAGTAGTCATGTCCACGGTCAAGGACGACTCGTTGACTAGTCAAGTGTTGGTCTTTAGAGGAAGTTAAGAAATTGTGAGACTGATCAGGAAATATGGTGGATGATCATAAATATTATTTTACTATGGACTAACCCCTATGATTGTGATTGATGAATATCCCTCGGACGATTATGTCTCCTCGATATTCATTATTTATTACGGTTTAAGCCCTCTATGTGGCGTCGCTTAGATGCTCGACTACGACATGTTTATTATTTCATATAAGCCCTTTATGTGGTGTCTCTGAGACGCCTGAGTGCGGCATGTTTATTATTTCATGTAAGCCCTTTATGTGGTATCGCTCAGACGCCCGATTGCGGCATGTTTATTATTTCATATAATCCCTTTATGTGGTGTCGCTCAGACGCCCGACTGCGGCATGTTTATTATTTCTTATAAGCCCTGTATATTGTGTCGCTTAGACCCCGACTGTGGCAAGCTTGTTATTAGTTTATTCAAGCCCTGTATGTGGTGTCACTCAGACGCCAATGGAGGCATATTTTATATCACAACCTTTAATCTTACTCTTACTGATTGCTTAGTACTTTCTCAGTATGATTATATTTTCATTACTAGTACTTGAGAAGTACATCAAGGTTAACGAAGTATTGTGGTATTATTACCAGTGTATATTAACCCCTAACAATTTATGTTTGTCTTCATGATGTTTGCGAGTACATTCAAAGTACTCACGGGCTTGTACCTGGCTATTGTCTTGGACAGATTGCGTGTTTGGAGAGGAGGAACCCGACGAAAACCCCGGAACTTAGGCATCGGAGAGAGCAGTCGCGTGAGATAGGAATTATCCAGGTCAGCTGTTCCTGTGGGAAATGGAGTCCCATAGACGTTGGAGATCCCCGAACCGCTTCCGCCATCAACCGTTAGAAACCTTTTGATGTACTCTATGGACCACCTCGGTCTTGTACCTCAAGTTGTATTTTTGCTTGGACAAATGTATCAAGGATTTGTGCACCAGCTAGCAGTATTCCTGGGGCTGGTAGGCTCAAGGGCCATTTTGAAGGGAAATTAAAACCCCAAAAATACGGTCCTAGCACTTTCTGTCCAATCAAGGATCATGACTCCAACGGCAACGAAATGTTGGGCATCATGAAGTACTTGCTCTTCAATATCATTCATGGGATTCCCATCAATATTCATGATTTCTTCATGAGGACTCTGGCCAACACAACACTGTCACCTTTTGATCTGAAGCCTTATGCTCCATGGATCATGCGATTCATCAGGACTAGATCTGGAGTTCCTTATAAGGAACACATTCTAAAACATCACGCCTACCTGCCTCCACTTGAAGTCGTCAAGAAATATTTTGAGAAGATTGAAGTCAAAGGAAAAAATGTGATTGATGAAGGAACTCAACCCCTTGATGGCCAATTTCGCAAAGTTGTGTCATAATCCACTAATGATGACACTGTCTCACAAGACTCACCTACCAGAGCAAAAGCCCCTAGTCCATCTGCACCGTGTGTGATGACTGACCATGAGCTCTTGCTAAGTCTTCATCAAAAGGTTGATCGCAACTACAAATAGCTGAAGCTTAAATTTGTGCCATTATGAAAGACCTCAATGTGACCCAGAATGAAGTGAAGGCAAATCACTATTATCTTCATGAGATCTTCGACCGCACATGGGCTATTCTATCTCGCCTCAAGACTTCTGAGGAACTCACTGAAATGGAGTTACAACAAGACTTTGACTGGTCCTAGACTCCAAAGAAGAAGTTCAAGAAGATTCGAGTTCCTCAAGTGGTGGCCAACTCATTTTCCTCAACGGGCACAACTGATGACGCTGAATATCTTGACGACACTGCTCCGACAAACGACCCCAACGCTCTTCCTCATCAACAAAGTGACATATTTTAATGGCATTAGTCCTCAGTTTCGTCCATTTTCATCACTTGATGAGAAAGGGGGACAAATATGACTTAGTCTTCAAGCGGGTCTACTTTATTAGCTTCTGGGCTATTGAACTATATTTTCTTTAAGTTACAACTCCTGTTCTTCTGAAGTGTTTGGTTGTATGAGTTGTAAACTTATGACCGGTGGTGGTCTGACACATTTGACTGTTTTTCCTCGCATGCTTATTCCTCACGTTAATTAATTCATGCATGCTGAAATTCATCAGACTCCACTTTCCATAATGCATTTCAATTTCCTCAAGTTATATGTCAAATGCGTGCATGGATTACAAGATATAGGGGGATATCTCCATGGTATAAATCCTCAACGTGCATTTGTAGTCCAAAGCTAATTTCTCAAAATATGCACATCTTCAGGGGAGTCTCACTATACCTTGCATTCAGATTCCTCAAACTCTGCACTTACATTTCATATTATTATTCCCGTTGAAAACTTAACCTGTTTGTCATCAATCACCAAAAAGCGGGAGATTGTAAGTGCATCTAGTGCCCCTTAGTGATTTTGGTGTATTGAAGACTTATATGTTAAGAGCCTGATATGTTTGTGAGTGTATACATGCAATATAAGTTGCTGAGGAGTTTGAGTTAGTCGAAGAATATTGACCCCTAAAAATGTATGTCTTCTGCTGAAGACTTTGGTATTTCCTCTAAAGACTTTCAAAGTGAGGAAATTGGTGTGTGTGTGTGTGTGCGACGACTCTGGTATTTCCTCTGAAGACTCTGAAGACTTTGCCCATTACCACTAGTTGGTTGTCTGTTCCACAAGAGAAACTGACACTTGTCATTTAGGAGCAACCCATTCCTCGAAGACATTGAGAGAAATTCATCAGTGAGGAAAACCCCCAAACCCCCAAACCAAAACCCAAAATCCAAAGTGATTGAGCATCACGGAAGAGATTGTTCCTCTGTGCAATTGACACTTGTTACCTTTGAGGAGTGTACATCCTCCATACGGTTTGGCGTCACGCTCTAGAGCACCCAGCAGTGAATTATGGATCGCCGGGTGACCAAGTTTGTGAGGGTTTGGAAGTCTTCCATGAAGACTTACAACGAGTGTAGGGAGAGGACTGTGTGTCCTTAGCTCAAGTAAATACGGTAAGTACTTTGTGTCCTGGGACTGTGTGTTCTTTGGTTTAAATACCAAGCCGCTCCAAACCAGACGTACGACGGTCATAATAATTGGAATTGGGTCATGAAATCGTTGTCTTCATCGAGCACCGGGTTATAATTCCTCAAACCTTTCATTTCTTCAATTGTATGTTGATGACTTTGATCTTTACTGTTTGAAGAATTTGACTAAAGACTTTCTCAATTTCCTCACCCGAAATTATTCACTCAACTTATTCTTCACCTCCATGTCCTGAACACGCTACTTGTGCAATATGAACGTTTTATTCCATTCTGATGACTATGTTATTGCTGTTCTACACATTTGTTTGAGTACTTATTCCGCTGCACTCAGGTCGTGACTCAGGACTTTGCTCACAAGCAATTTCCTCAGTGTCGAATTCATAAAAAATGCCTATTCACCCCCTCTAGTCGATATAATGCACTTCACTTACCTTCTATTTAATCATCTTCTACCCAGCTCCAAATGGATCCAAACCTCACGAGTGTCCTCTAGCACGCATGCCTTGCATGCTAGACATCATAAGCCGACCAAATTGTCTCCCTGGACATGCATTGGCATAGTGACCACACCACTCATATGTAGAAACGATGCTCTGCCACTTGTGCCCCTTGTGTAGCTCGTGTCCAGGAGCGGCAGAGCATCCGAGCATGCCACAGAATCTCTCTCATCCTCACACGCCCCTCCCCAACACTCGCAAGCCTCCAAGGCGGTTGAGACGTGCGTGCTTCGCGCGCCCAGAGCACCCGAGGTGGACTCGAGTTCCCCAAGTCTCCCCTCTACCTTAGAGCTCGTCCACGAGCCCCCCTTGACAACACTCACTCCCCTCCCTCCTAATTACCTCCCGGGTCGCCCCAATGCGCTTCTCGTGCCTCCACTCTCCTCCTATGGCCGATGTTACCCGCCTCGGCCTCGCTCTAATTTGAGCTACTCCGAGCTCCTCCTCTCCCTTGAACCTCACCAATGCAACCCCAGTGCCGCACTAACCCTTTCCACATGCTCCTGTTCTCCTTACGACGGCTGGAGCACCTCCCCCTTGACTATCGTAGTCGGCCTCCGCCGCACCCAAGGCCCCGCTTCCTCCGATGCTTCCCAACGCAAGCAAACCACCAACGCGAGGGCGGCCCGCCGCCCTGCGCACGCCAGTGGCCGGGGCATCACCAGAGCTGGCCGAAGCCATCAGGGCGAGCACCGACGTCGCTCGGCTCGACCTTCCCTGCATCTCCTCATCCCGAGCGAGGGGAATGAGAAGCCCCTGGCGGTAGGCTCCCACGCGCAAGCGGCAACGACGGCCAACGGGGCCTGCCTATCGAGTTAAGTGGATGTGGCTTGTGCCGTTTTTGCTTTTCCCATGGCGGAAGCGGCTTTCCGCAAATGTGTTTTAGATGTCACAATGGCCCCCGTGCGGCTGGACCAACCTAGTCCCCTCTGTGCTATACTGTGCTCAGTGTGCAATTGGCCTCTTGGGTAAAACCCTTTTTCTATTTTCTGTTTTTCCAGAAAATTGTATAATCTCAAGAAAAATCATATTAACTCAAAATTTGTTGATTCAAAATTCGAGGAGTTCCAAAAATAATGGCCTATACAAATATGCACATTGCACATTTTCCACCAAACATTCCTACTATTTTCCAATTCAAATTCAAATTTAAACTACTAAGGTCCTCCTTTGAAAATTCCTAGAGTCCAAACAAATTCCAAATTGAGTGATTCAAATTCCTTGATGTTCTAAAAATGTTGCTTTATTTATCTAGCCTTAGTTTACATTTTCCTATACTATAATTTAGTTGGACGAAATAAATAGCCCCATTTCCATTTATTCCATCTTAGTAAAATCATAGGAAATTCATCCTAACTCAAACTCTAATCAAACCACTTCCAAAATGTTCAAAAATCATTCCCCAATTAATCGAGAGCCTCCACTCATTTTTGGGAAAATATTTTCTATTGACTTCTTGTAGGTCCAGTAATCCCTTCTTTTTCACCTTTCGCAATGGTTAATTTTCTTATAGCCAGAGATGTCCTATAGAAGTAAAACTCCTATTTATAGAACGCTTCTATTATATTATTGTTGTGTTGCTTATTATGGTTGTTTCCAACGGTATTTGAGGAAGTAGACAGACTGCTCGGAGTTGGACCAGAAGATAGGGAAGCCCTCGAAGACTTTGCAGAGCCAAGGAAACAACCCTTTGACCATGTCTAAGAAACCATTTTTATGCATCGCATGTAGCACTTTATTCCATTGCATTGAATCATGATGAATCGGTGATCACCTTGGTGGGTTACATCCGTTACTTTCCTCATTGATACTTGCACTAAGCATGACCCTACCTTCCTATGAGGGTAATGCATGTGGGTAGTAGTTAGGATACTAAGTAGTTGCAAAACAAGTGGGACGAGAATATGCATGGTGTCGGAAAAAGAAATGATTTCAAAGACTTTTCAAGAACCCCGCCGGGTTCCACTAATGCCCGAGGGATATGGTGTTTAGCTAGGTAACCAATTGAGAAGGAAGTGGTGTACCGAGGCAAGTGAGTGTGTTGTTTTCAAAATTGATTGGTTTAAGTTGCGACCGTTACACGAACCTTACAAGTGTAGCCATGATACCCCTTTATGGGACGGGGCTTTGTTGATTACCATGGTCGATGCTAGCAGAGAGCCCACATTACTAGCGATAGGAGATCCGACTCACTCTCTCGACACGGGGCCGTGCGAGTTAGGGTGACCATGGGTTGTTTTCACACACATCGAGCACACCATTTTGTCCCTCAGGGATGGTACGATATTGAGCGAGGCTTTTATGATGTATATCATGAGGACGTGGGCCAACGAGTCGAGTCTTTATATAGTGTCGCCAGGGGAAAGCCATTGTTCGGGTGCTTACACCGGGTATGTAATATAGCACGAGTTGTGGATGACATGGAAGTTCCCGAGTCTTGTGGGTTCAACTCACAACCTCGGCAGAGTGTTAAACTATTCGAATAGCCGTGTCGACAGTCAAGGACAGTTGGATGACCGCTCTTGGGCTATGTCCATTGATACAAAAAAGTGTCTGTGTGTGTGTGAAAGTGGAAACTTGAGATATATCGAATGACTTGACATGATGATTGAACATGGGATGTTCAACCCCTGTTTATATTGATATTTGTAACACGTTCATATGGATATCTGCTACTTCATGATGCATGCCTTCATAGAATTTGATCATGTCATTGCACTTGAAAATTAGGTTTCTTCAACTTACCTACTTAGTTATATGGCATGCATAGTTATTATATTTTTCCAAATATGGGTTTCTTGCGAGTACATTCAGAGTACTCATTGTCTTGGCACTGGTATTTGATTGGTCAGGCATGAAAGGATATGATATGCTTGGTGACGTACATGCGAGCTAGGACGCTTCCCAGTCAGAATGCGTGTAGTGTTAAGGCAGATGGCATGGGTTTACACTATGATTAAAATTTTCATTGCAAATATATGAGATCTTGGCCATAAAGGCCATATTTGAGAAAAAGGTACGTAATGGATGTAAGACTCTTGTTATTCGGTTTATGTGTGTTACGTGAGCATTGATCTCTGGGATCACTGTGCACTTACATTTGGTGATCACGACTTATGAGTCAGGGTCCTCACAGAGTTGGCATTAGAGCCAAGTTGACTATAGGAAGCCCTTAGTTAATATGGACGTTAGTTACGACAAAATTATTATTCCACACCCTTCAAAATAACTTACAAAACCTCTATATTTCCCACCTCTTCTAAATTTTCAAAGGAAGCGAAGGTTTTTCCCTTAGCACTTCCACCCTTATTCTCTTAACTCTCCCCATCGGCCTTTTCAAAACATGCAAATGGTCGCTAGCACCCTTTTGCCCCTGACTACCGGATTCCTTGAAATCCTGGTGGGTAACTTGAAAGGAAGCGACCTTGCAAAATGATCACCCACATATTTGAATACGAGGTTCGCAACGCTATGACAAGACAACATCAACAGATCTACCTTCTCAAGGAATGAGGACATCAAGCCTTGCAACATGGTGACACCCTCGACACTATCCAAGAATGATGCAACCTTGATCTATGATGATCAGGACATAAGATATGCAAGATCAAGGTATGCATCACTACTACAGTGACCCTGTCATTATCGTCGTTGCGTCAACAACCATCAGTGGATGATAATCTTGCCATTTGGTCTGCCTGACCATAGTGAGCAGGAAAACAATTCTCTTCATCCCCTGCTCTTGTTGTCAATGTTCTCATCCACATAACCGACATGTAGGAACTCTATCATGCCTTGTCCATGTCATTGCATAAAGGATTGTCCATTGCAACTCTCGACACCTTGGAAGACAAGAAGACAATGACAAGATTATGATGACAAGAGAAGACCCTATCAACGACAGCCATGAGGAACCACTTTTGCCATCAGCTCACTAGAGAGAAATTGTCAAAGGTTCTTCAGGATCAACTTGGATCATTTCAATGAACAACTACAAGACACATTGTGACACCTGAGGAAGACCCAAAAGACTTAAAGTCCTTCTCGCCAAGACACGACACAAACACGACTACGGAGTCCGAGAACCCTTATGGTAGGATGAGTCATGTATCCCCCATGGGAAGTCGAGTCCATGTTATGGGTCGAATGGAACAATGATGTGTGTTTCTTGTTTTGCCTGTTTTTGTTTTGGTATAAGTCGCACTTTTCCCCTAGGCAACAAGTACGTGACTATACCACCTACCTCATCTTGATGTATGTTTTTGGCCTTTTCGGAACTTATTAGATTACACTTGCACCATGCCATCCACTTAGGCGCTCCCTTCTATGCTACTTTTCTCTCTCTCACCTGTCTCAATAGTTGAGACCACCAACAGAAGATGCACCATGGATCCACATCGACGGACAATTAGCACTGAGGACTTTGACTATAATGTACTCAACTAGACGCAACCCTGAAGAGTTATGCTTTTCCCTCGATATTGGAAACCCCTCCATAGACCAACCTAGACCTCACAAGCTACCCCATCTTAAACCTATGATCACATGTTTAATACACGGGTTTTCCAGTGCACCTGTTGAGCTTCAATAACCCCTCCTTAGCACTTTGTTCATTATGGAACTAGTGATCATTGGGTACTAAGATCCTTCACTCCTAAGCTGTCACTAGAACCTTGGTGGATTACGGGAATTTCCATGGTAATAGGTGACTTGGTGAAACAATTTAATTAAGTAGCACAACCTACATATCCCTGGAGTAAATTGGATTTGGTAGGACAATAGAGATCACAAGTTTAAATACTAGGTGGTATGATAATTGACTTCAACAATTACTGGTTGTGGATTGACGATGTTGCAGTAATGACTTGGAGTAACTGGTAGGAATTTTTGTTAGGCATGAGATTTGAATTTAAATAGGTAATCCTAATAGAGTGTTGGTGTTAAGTAAGTCTACATGGTTCAAAGTAATTTGGATTTAGTCCAATGATCTTGATCATGATACCATGTTTCTCAGTGGATGACAAGGTAAATAAATTGGAGTTGCCAGAATTGATTTAAGGACCCATATAAGCTGAATCTTGGAGTTTACTTGCTCATGATATTGGAAGTTGGTGGATATACTATGATAATAGTCATTGCAATGATACGAGGATTAGGGAAACTCTAGGGGATTATGTAGAACTCCATCGATGTTGGATTGTAGGAGTACTGGGTCAAGTAATGATTGATGGGATTGATGAACCACTAGGTTGGATTCATAGGAAGGAAACAAGATCTTGGATTGGTAAATTATGTGTTTCCTTGGTATGGGAATACATCACCTTAGCCCTAGTAACTTAGCTGGGCAATTGGATTTTTAGTGTCTTAATCAAGCCTAGCGGCTTGTATGCTTTGCCGAGGATTTTTACATAGGGATACATGTGAGCTGGCTATAGTATACTTATGATTTTTGTTTAGTCCTTCTCTCAAACCTTGAAGTTGAATAGCATAAGAGATATTGGAGTTGTCTTATGTGAGATGGTACTTTGATGTAATTGGATGGTTCTATTTGGAGAAACAAGTAGGACTATTGGCATCTACGAATTGTGCTCAAGTATAAGATGATAGACGTTCACTCACATCCTAAGCCCCTTCAAACCCCGAAGCCATACCGAGCCATAATATGGTTGGATTATGACCATATACCTTGGCCCTAAGTCATAATACTATGGCCGATACTCCACCTCGACCACCACTATTGGGGATATTACGTGCGGTGTGACCCGCCCTAATTGGTCCGGGTCAGAGAAGCGGCGACTCATACATGGTTAGTGTAAGCCTTAGCCCAGGACTCAGGCATGTCGAGAGATATTCTTGAAAAGGCCGCCGGGGCACATGAACCGGATGGCGGTTGAGGATTGATGAAGAAGATAAGCCGCCAAAGAGGTTTCCAGGCTTGGAAAACATGGCGACTTAGAGATATGGAAGACCACGATCTGTAACGTGGCCAGGACTTTTGTAAACCCTGGGTCCTCGAGCTGTATATAAAGGCGAGTCTCTGGGTAGATAGATCAAGTTAGAAATCATCGAGAGCTAGGTCAGGCGAGTTACGCCCTCCTTGTAATCGAATCCATCACCAACATACACAAAGCAGGACGTAGGCTTTTACCTCCACACGAGGGGCCAAACCTGGGTAAATCCGAGTCTCGCTTCCGCTCACCCCCTTTGAGTCACCACCAAGGTGCGATGACTCCTTCAGAAAGTTCTTTCACGAGGATATGTGACGTGACAAAACCACGACAATTGGCGCCCACCGTGCGGCGAGCGCACGGTGGAATTGAGTTCTCAAAGGGAGCCCTTCCAGGGTCAGGAAGCTATATGGTCGGCATCATCACGAAGAGCCACCGTGGAAAATACTACAACGATAACTCGTAGTGGGGGCCTGAAGCCAATTCAATCGAATCTGGTTGCAGGGTCCCCTTTGGCAAGATCCACGTATTCATCGGCATGTTTGGGGCTCCTGTACCTGAGCCGGACACCTTCACCGACATCGTCGAGTCGGCCCGGTACGCCCACCCTACTAAACATCAGGACAGGGGACGCCACATTTTCGTCGGCTTTACGCAGGGAGCCAACCTACAGGATGAGCCGGTAGTCCAGGAGATCACCCTCGTCAACTCGGACGACGAGTCATCTATGGGCGACACAGATTCAATTCACCCTCTCTACGAGGGACAACTCGGAGGGTTGCCACGGGCCGCAAACTCCAAGGACTTTGTAGGACCCCATCAACAAGTTGCCATCTACATGGCGGGGGCGGCACCGCCTCAGCCAAAACCGGCGGGCAACAATGAGACTCGCGGGTCGTCAAAAGCTCCGGCTAAGGTCATGGCGGACTTGGCGACAGAGACAACCAAACTCATGGCGATCGTTGTAACAGCAGAGAATCAGGAAACAATCAACGCTGAACTGGTGATGCTACACGAGGAGATGGCAAAGACTCAGCGGGACGTGGAAGCGGAAGCCGCCAGGATGGCTACACAGGAGGCCCAGATCATCGCGGAGACACAGCGGTTGAACACCGAGGGCTGGCGGCTTAAGAGACAGCAGCGGGCTTCCGATGCTATCCACCAGAGGAGACATCATGGGCACCTCCCGGCCGATCTAAATTCGACTCGCCTCTTCGACAACCCGCATACCCCCGGGATGGGACCCGATCAGCCTTGACAGGCCGCTCCAGGGGATGATCCGACTCGCCCGCCGCCTAACCCGCCACCACCTGAGCCAACGGAGGCCCGCGCACCCCGCTTCCAGACAACACGGGGTCACTTCTCGAATCTCGCGGATAACGTGCTGGCGGTAACCCGCCACTTGGAGTCTCTCCCAATTTATGGAAACTCCCCAACTGAAGTGGAGGCGAGAAACGCCATTGAGATGTTGAAAACGGCGGTGGTCCAACATGCGCAATATTCACATAGCCGTGACCGGCTACACTCCACGCCCCTGGCAAGTCGCACCAAGAGTTGGCATGATGATCTTCCCGTGGTAACCAGCGGGCAACGACGTCTTCCACAGACCAACCCGCCCGGGATGCACGATACACGAGCCCATGACCTTGTGGATGCGGTGCGAGCCGCCCGCCTGATGGAGACGATAGCTGCGGTGGGTCAAGGCTATGTGGCTTATGCCCAGTCCCCTCCTGCGTCGACCGATACAGGCGGCAGGAACGTTGGGGTGACCTGTCTCATGCCCACTCTCCGCAATGAGCGTATGCCAAAGGATTTCAGGGGACCGAGAAAGGTACCCAATTACACACCAGATCTTGAGCCAGGGTCATGGATTGAGAGTTATGAGCTTGTAATGGATATGCTCGATGTGAATGAGGCGGTCTGCGCTAAGTATTTTACCATGATGGTCGAAGGAACGGCGCGCACATGATTCAAAAACCTGCCGCCTAACTCCATCAACACTTGGGCAGAGTTGAAGGAACGTTTCGTCAAGAATTTCCGAGGAACTTGCAAACGCCCGATGACCATCATTGACCTACAACACTGCGTCCAACGACCGGGTGAGTCGGCCCATCATTGGAAGCGGGGGGTTGCAGAGGTCATTCATTCATCAGATGGCATCTCGTCGGCTCAGGCAGTGCTAATTTTGGAGAAAAATTGTCATTACGAGCCTTTGGTGCTGAAGATTGGGCGACTCAACCGTAAGGTGCAGGACATGGGCGAGTTGATGGACACCCTGACCAGGTATGCCGAGTCAGATGACACTAAGGATCCTAGGGAAGATGATGACAAGGTTAGCACCGCCAGGAGAGGCGAGTCATCAAAAGGTCACTCCCAGTTCCAGGGGCGGGGCAACCACAACCATGCCAGGCAAAGTAAGAGGAGACACCAAGAAGGTGCCACAGACTTTGTTGCTAATACAAATGCCGGCAACGGGAACCAACGCCAGAAGAAAAGGGGCTTCAGCGGGAAGAAGCCGCGCAACTATCATGAGATGCTCAAAGGACCCTGCCCACAGCACGCCACCGCCGAAGGACCGTCTACCCACTCTTGGGAGGATTGCTACCTGATGCCGGAGTTCCGAGCTGAGGCGCTCAAGAAAGGTCAAGGAGGTGATCAAGGCGGGCGACATGAACAATTCGGCACGCCCGGGTCACACCGAAGCCCTTTCGGTGGGTTTCCTAACCCGGGCCCGCAGGGCGGGTCACAGTCTAATGTCGGACAGTACCAAGTTCAGAATCAACACCGGTACAACCCACATGGCGTGTTTCAGCAACCACCCCCGCAAGGAGATCCCCAGCAGCAGGATGACAATGGCGGCTTTCAAAATAATCCTAAGAAGTTGAACAGTGGACAGTATCACGTGTTCAGCACCCGCACTTGCAAAGGAGACCAAAAGGTGAAACATAGAACTTTTAGCGTGGTTGAGACGATGCTCCCTAGGTACCTCCATTGGTCTGAGAAGCCCATCACCTGGAGTAGGGAAGATCATCTGCCCCGAGTTGTTAACCCTGGCGACTTGGCTTTGGTCGTGGCTCCCCAAGTCGGAGGTTACACCCTTTCCAAAGTCCTTATGGATGGTGGTAGCAGCATAAACATCTTATACTTCGATACCTTTTGAAGGATGAATTTCTCACAGAAAGACTTGATGCCATCTTCCACGGTTTTCCACGGTATTGTTCCGGGTAAGTCGGCATAACCCATTGGGTGGATCAAACTTAACGTAGCTTTTGGCACGGAGTCCAATTATAGGAGCGAGTCCCTCATGTTTGAGGTGGTCAAGACCAAGAGCCCTTACCACGAATTGTTTGGAACGCCGGCTTACGCTCGGTTCATGGCCCGCCCATGTTATGTTTACCTCAAGCTCAAAATGCCTGGCCCTAGGGGAACTATCACAAACAATGGGGACAGAAAAATAGCCCGAGAATGCGAGGAAGGAGATACGGCTTATGCCGAGACAGCTTGTGCGGCCGAGGAGCTCAAGTTTCACCAAGCCAATGTTGACTCGGCAGATATGATGCCGCTCAAGAGACCAACAATCGACTCAGAGCCACCCCTCAAGTGTAAACCCACGGATGACAGAAAAGTGATAGACTTCAGGCGAGGCGACTCAACCAAGCCGTTCACCATTGGGACGGGTCTGGATCCCAAATAGGAAAGCGCGCTCATCGAATTCATCCGTGAGGATCAGGACATCTTTGCATGGAAACCTTCAGACATGCTAGGTGTGCCAAGAGAATCGCTGAGCACCATCTTAATATTGACCCAAAAGTAAAGCCGGTTCGCTAGTATCTTCGTCGGTTTAACGAAGAACGGCGTAAGGCAATTGGAGAGGAAGTCGCCAGGCTTTTGTCCGTCGGGTTCATCATTGAGGTTTTCCATCCTGAATGGTTGGCTAACCCGGTCCCGATGCTCAAGAAGAATGACACCTTCCGCATGTGCATCCACTACACCGACCTCAACAGGGCTTGTCCAAAGGACCCCTTCGCCCTCCCTCGCATTGATCAAATCATTGACTCTACGACGGGTTGCGAGCGTTTGTGTTTTTTGGATGCTTACTCGGGATCCCACCAAATTAAAATGGTTGTGGCGGACCAGGAGAAAACGTCCTTCATAACCACCTTTGGAGCCCTATGTTACGTGTCCATGCCGTTCGAGCTCAAGAGCGCGGGGGTTACTTATCAACGCTATATCCAGAATTGCTTTCATAGCCAGATCAGACGCAATGTTCAGGCCTACGTTGGCGATATTGTAGTCAGATCACAGAAGAAGGAATCACTTTTGGAGGACCTCACGGAGACTTTTGACAATTTACGCGTATACCAGATGAGACTTTACCCTACCAAGTGTGTTTTTGGTGTTACCACAGGAAAGTTGTTGGGTTTTCTGATGTCAGAGCGAGGCATTGAAGCTAACCCGGATAAAATTGAAGCGATCACTTCACTAGGCAAGCCGGCCAATATCAATCCGGTTCAGCGCATGGCAGGCCTCATTGCGGCTCTAAGTCATTTTATAAGTCGACTTGGGGAGAAAGCCATCCCTCTTTATCAGTTGCTCAAGAAAACTAATCGTTTTGTTTGGACAGATGAAGCCAACGAAACCTTCAATTCCCTGAAGCAACAACTAGCTAAGCCACCCGTATTGGCTGCTCCGACTGACAAGGAGCCTATGCTCTTGTACATCATGGCCAATTCTAAAGCAGTGAGCATGGCAGTGGTCGTCGATCATAAATAAGAAGGAAAGGAATATCCGGTTCGACGACCAATCTATTTTATCATCGAAGTCCTAACCCTCTCCAAACAGCGCTACCCACATTGGCAGAAGCTGGTCTTTGGGGTGTTTATGGAAAGCCGGAAGTTGAAACATTACTTTCAAGAGCATCCCATCACGGTGGTTAGTTCAGCCCCCCTCAGTCATATTATACAGAATCGAGAAGCGACTGGACGGATTGCTAAGTGGGACATCGAGTTAGGATCTCACCATGTGCGATATACCCCTCGTACAACCATTAAGTCTTAAGCACTAGTGGATTTCATCAACGACTAGACCGAGTTGCAGATTCCAGAGGACAGCCTGATCACACATACTAGACCATCCATTTTGACGGGTCTAGGCAGCACACGGCTCGGGGGCTGGCGTGGTGTTGACTTCGCCTCAAGGTGACAAATTCTGCTATGTCCTCCGACTCATGTTTCCATGTACCAACAATGCGGCAGAATATGAAGCTCTGCTACATGGGTGGCGACTCGCCAAAGAGATAAATCTCACCCGAGTCAGATGTTTGGGTGACTCAGATCTAGTGGCACAGCAGGTTTCTGGCACTTGGAATTCCAGAGATCCCTTGATGACGGCTTACAAGCGAGCTATGTCGGACGTGGCGGGTCATTTTGATGGTTATCAGGTGGATCACATTGATCGTCGACTCAATGAAGCGGCAGATGCCCTTTCACGTCTCAGTTCACAACGTAAGCCGGTTCCCCCTAATGTCTTTTTGGATGTGTTGCATAACCCATCGGTAAGGCTACCTTCAGAGGAAGATTTGGCGGTGCCAGATCTTGAGTCTCACCTTGTGGCGGCTCTCCGTGCTACCCCGGATTGGGCAGTTCCCTACATGGCATATCTGGCAGGAGGCGAGTTACCCACTGATGAGTTGTTGGCCCGCCAAATCGTCCATCGATGCAAGTCCATGGTCATACATAATGACGAGTTGCATAAGCGAAGCACTTCACGTGTATTTAAAAGGTGCTTCTCTTCCGAGGCAGGATATGCGATCCTCAATGAAATTCATGCAGGCAACTGTGGTCATCATGCCGGGTCATGCTCCTTAGTGTCCAAAGCTTTTAGGCATGGGTTTTATTGGCTGACGGCTCACGCAGATGTTGAAGATATAGTTCGCCGATGTAATGGTTGCCAAAAATTTGGGCGTCAAATGCATGTGTCGGGTCAGGAATTACGGATGATTCCAATCACATGTCCGTTTGCGGTCTGGGGGCCGGACATGGTTGGTCCTTTCAAAATGTCGTCCAACAAAAACACTCACCTATTGGTGGCAGTTGATAAGTTTACCAAGTGGGTTGAAGCAGAACCGTTGAGTAGCTGTGATGCAGACACGACAGTCAAATTCCTGAAAAAGTTATTCTTCCGCTTCGGATATCCTCATAGTATCATTACTGATAATGGTACTAATCTAACAAAAGGCGCAATGCAAGAGTTTTGCGGAAGGGAGCATATCCGGCTCGACGTTTCTGCAGTCGCACACCCGCAGTCTAATTGACAGGCAGAGAGGGCGAATCAAGAAATATTGCGAGGAATCAAGCCCCGGTTTATGGTACCTCTGGAACGTACCCCGGGATGTTGGGTTGAAGAACTGCCCTTAGTTTTATGGAGCATCAGAACCACCCCAAATCGCTCTACGGGTTTTACTCCCTTTTTCTGGTCTATGGGGCAGAGGCAGTACTGCCAAGTGACATCAGACACGATTCACCACGAGTCGTTGCTTATGTGGAATAGGACAACGAGTTAGCACGTCAAGACTCGTTGGATGCTTTGGAGGAGGAGCGAGATTTGGCCGCATCACGATCGGTGATCTATCAGCAAGACTAGAGACGCTATCACAACAGCCGCATCAAGAGCCGAACTTTTCCACAGGGCGACTTAGTGCTCCGGTTGATTCAAGACCACACTGGAATGCATAAGTTATCCCCGCCATGGGAAGGACCATTTGTCATCAGCAAGAATCTCCGGAACGGTTCATATTACTTCGTGGATCTTAGCCCGGATAGGCCAACAACAGAGGTTGAGACAACTCTCCCATGGAACATCGCCCACTTGCGGCCATACTACACTTAGATCCACGGGCTCGTTATGTATTTTGACAATCTCAAATTTTTAATCTTTTATTTATAAAGCAATAAAGCCGGCAGCCACGAACTTTGGGGTCCTTTGCCCTTTTAGCTTCTTAAAAGCATGAGTCTTTATTGATCCATAAGCCGTCCAAGCATGGACGCTATCAGTATCAAAGAGCATAAGTCGTCGTGCTGCACTTATTTCAAAACTGGATACTGAGGACCAAAGTTGCCATGATGCACGGTTCAAACATGGGCGCCTTATATGATTTTGAGAACTAAGTCGGCTTACTTGGGGGCTACTAGCTCCCAAGTTGTTTTGAAGTAAGAGCGGATACGCTTCTGCAATCCTATGTCCGGTTTTTTCCCTAATCACAGGTCACTTGGGGGCTTCCACTCACTGAGTTCAGCCTGAATTCCCTCTTGGCTAGCGAAAAATTACCGCATTACAAATGGTTATACCGGACTATGTGTTCGACGAATCGCCCTATGGACCCATGTACTCTTGGCGAGTCAATCCGCCTTTGGACCCTGAACTTGCCTTGGTTAAAACATGAAAGGTACTGGTAAGAGCCAACACATGGAAAATAGACAAACCATTGGTTCACTGAACCTGCTTCACTGAAGCTTGACTCGCGCGTGATTAGCCAGTCTGAATAACTTGGGTTGTCGCAAATGCTTCTTGGGGTAGCACTAGAGTTTTGGGGTAGCACTAGAGTTTTGCAAACTTGTCCTATCCTGTCGTAAATCATCGAGCCGACAAATTTTATGACTATCTTCGTGGCATTGCCACAAGGTTTCAAAAAACATGTTTATAACTCGTCGCGACTCACCGAGCCAGCTCCTTGTTTATAACTTGTCGTGACCCATTGGGCCAGTTTATTGCTTGCCGTGACTCATTGAGTCAGCTTATGATGTTTTCCCTGGTAAACAGGTTGAAGAAATTTTTTGTCAAATTATGACACATGTTTGGAAAGGGCGATTCATATTACTAAAGGTTAAAACTTCCAAACAACATAAGGTATGGTTGTGACACTGTTTTCCAGATACCTAAGACTATTACATGGCTCACTAGGCCACCCGGGAATCATCTCCCGATCAGAAAAAGATCACCATATTCTTGGAGAGTCGATTTAATGCTCGATCAGTTCAAGCCGCCTTCGAGTCACCCTGCTTCTAGCTTTCTCCATCTTCGATCTGTAAGTCGCCCAGTTTCCAATTGCAATTGGTCAAGGCGATGAACTCTTCTTCATCGCGCAAGATGGCAAACATATTGACATCAAAGTCAAAGGGATTCTTACGGCATCGAGGAGTCAAGCTCGTGACTTCGTACGAAGGAGGAGTCACCATTTTATTGCTTTCATCATAAGCCGGCTGGTATTTTCCTAAGTCCAGGATGGCTGTTAGCTGAGTCGCCGTAGTGCGAGATGCTTTCATACATTGGTGGTAGTCCTCTTTGGTGAACTCCGACTCATCATCCTTCAATTCTAGAAAGCCAGGAGCTACATACTCCGGCTTAAGTTCGGGAGCATATGCCACACACCGGGTTAAAGTGGTCAGCGCTCCTTTCCGGGCGGCTGATCTTTTTAGTTCTTCCACTTGTGGCGGCAATGTTGATAGACAACTCAACATGTGTTTTATGGACTTTATGGGCTCTTTGTTGCCCATCACGGCCTTCATGGTCATCATGCCGCCCGTGTACAACTCCTCTGTGAACGTATAAATCACCTTCAGCTTTAGAATGCAGTCGTTCTGCACGTGAGCGGCTCGCGGACCTATGAAGGACAAAATGAGATAATTAGCATTTGAAATACTTCGCAGCCCTTTTTATATGAGGGGACTTGATCCTTACCAAAGATGGCTTGGGTTATGTTGGGGATATGTTGTTTTAAGCCAGAGAGTTCTTGCAGAGCGGCTTCTAGCTTTTCTTCGGCTTGTTCTGCCCGCTTCACGATGGCGGCTTGATCAGCATGGGCTTTGTTTTCAAATTTCTGATGTTCAGCTTTCATCTTCTCCATTCCAGCAAGGGCCAGGAGGTATTTCTCTTCTGACTTAGCTCGAGCTTCCTGCTGTTCGGCTAAGTTTTCTTTCAAACTGGCCAAGGTTGAGTCGGCCCGAGTCAAGGATTCCTGCAAATAAATTTTGGGGAAGCAAGTTTCGAAACTATTGCAAGCAACATCCCTCACACTTGGGCGCTAATGCATGATTCTTTTCTAGTCATACCAAATTCAAGACTCGGCTCATCTTTCAAAAGATGACCCGACCGTTGGGGGCTACAGGTTGAAGTTTTCTACTAAATTCAGGACCCGGCTCATCTTTCAAAAGATGACCTGGCCCTTTGGGGCTACAGGTTGAAGTTTTCTACTAAATTCAAGACCCGACTCATCTTTCAAAAGATGACCCGACCCTTGGGGGCTATAGGTCGAAGTTCTTTACTAAATTCAAGACCCGACTCATCTTTCAAAAGATGACCCGACCCTTGGGGGCTACAGGTTGAAGTTTTTCACTAAATTCAAGACCCGACTCATCTTTCAAAAGATGACCTGGCCCTTGGGGGCTACAGGTTGACGTTTTTTAACTATATTCAAGATCCGGTTCATCTTTCAAAAGATGACCCGACCCTTGGGGGCTACAGGCAGATATGGGTCTCATAGATAACAAAAAAAAATACAATTCATCAAAGAAAACTAGTCTTCTGGAAGGCTAATGGGTGGAAGTACAAATAACAAAGGACGTACCTCATGTTTGATCCGCATCATATTGGCCAAGCTATTTTCCATTTCATAGCTTGTTTCCAGGCGACTTACAAAACCAGAGTAGAGTTGCTCAAATTCAAGTTTTTCATAATTATGAAGCTTCAGCTAGGTAATGTTTTGTTCTGCAGAAGAGTGGGTCTCTCTGGATGCATGTTTTGTTAACACCGCAGTTGCAGGCTTAGAGTAACCAGTACTAGTAACAATTATGGTATCTGGGTCTTCAGCCGCCTTGGAAGAGTTTGGCGGGTTAGCATTTTCAGTTGCCTCCTTTAGAGGGCTTGAAGGATCAATCGGGACATCAGGAAAATCATCCACAAAGTCATCATGAGTCACCGCTGGTTCTGCACCTAATTCTTGGACAGGGCCGCTCATACCAAATGCTTCACATGCCTTAGGAGCAGAAGATGAGCGGCTAGTTTTCCTTTTATTTTCTTGTGCTCTGAGATGTAAAAGCAACAAAGTTAAGACAGACATCGGTATTGGAAAGAAGGTTGAAGGCTAGTAAAGGAACTTGCCCCTAAACACGAATCATTGGGGGGAGAGTCAACATTAGTGAGTCGCCGGATGAAGGATGTGAAACCTAATGAACGAAAATTCAAGGAGTGAACGAATGGCGAGCAAATCTTATACAAGAAGGAAGAGATACTCGTAGGAACATACCTCACTTTGTCGTTTTCGACCAGTTGCTTTTTCGGGTAACCCAGACATTAAGTCGCCGGAATGGCTTCAGGTATGATGTTTAGGGGTGTAACTCGCCTTCTTCAAAAGGAAATTGGGGTCCAAATGAGCATTCGGGTTAGACATGGGAACTTTTGCACAGATCCGCCTGGTCGGCTTGGGGGAAGAAGAAGTTGAGTTGGAAGAAATTGAAATTACCTCGACAACGTCATCCTGGCTTCTATAGCCATCATCTTACAGACAAAGTTAATGGAGCATAAGTATAAGACAGTATGCAGTAATAAGGAAAAGGTAACTTTTAGCTCTGATTGCTCTTCAACGGTTCGAGACTCGCCAATGATAAATGACTCCTTGGCGGCGGCTTTTCCCTTGTTCTTCTTCTTCTTCGGAGGCGGCTTGGTTGTTTTCTGGACAGTCACTTTGGGCTTTCTAGACCAAAAAGATGAGCCCCTCTGATTGATATAATAACAGTTTGGATCAGGAACATGGGTAAGCATATTGAAAGAATAAAAGGAGGCGACTTAGGTTGTTACGTTGGAGCTGGGTGGGAGAGACACAGAGGCTTGAGCCCAATCTTAGTGCAGTTCTCTAAGGGCTCACTAGTTAACTTCTTGATCATTTCAACAATGTCTTCTTCAGTAAGTCTTGTATGGAAGAAATAGTGGGGGTGGTTCAAGCTACCATCATACTCACACATCAGGCCGCCCCGGCGACTCAAAGGCAGAATCCTCCACTCCACCCAACAACGGTCAATCCCAGTAAGCCCAGTATTGGTCAAAGACCTTAGCTTGGAGAAAGCAGGGATAAATGTTGATTCTCCCTCTTCAGTTAGTTTTTCTTGCAGCTTGAAATCAATGGGCAAGCTTTCTTCTCTGAAACCTGGAAGTGTGTTCACGTTGGGTGGAGATGTGTCGCGACAATAGAACCAAGACTCTGCCCATCCTTTGGGATGGTTGGGCAGAACGACAGATGGGAACCCGCATTCACGATGACATTGAATGTTAACCCCCCCTCAAGTTCCAAGCAGGGCCCGCTGGCGAACTCGGTCTGGCGGTTCAGATGCAAAAACTTCCTAAACAGTAACATCGTGGGTTCTATCTGCAGATAAGCTTCGCAAAACACTTGGAACTGGCAGAGATTGCTGATGGAGTTTGGCCCCAAGTCTTGGGGATGAAGGTTGAAAAAGTGCAAAGCATCTCTGAAAAACTTGGAGCCATGCGTCTTGAAGCCTCGTTCGAAGTGATCGGCGAATACAACTACTTCTCCTTCGGTGGGTTGAGGAATTGTCTCGCCAAAGGCAGTCCGCCAGCCAACAACTTCTTTGGGGTCAAGATAACCCGCCAAAACAAACTTATCAAGATAAGCATCATTAACTTTGGTTGGCAGCCAGTTGCATTTTGAGATAGTGCCCATAACTACAAAGGAAAGGAGCAGGGCGGGTTATCAGAAACCACGGAATGTTTAACTTGCCAGCTAAAGTGACCAAAGATATATCTATGGGAATGTTCTAACTCGCCATGGTGAAGGATGATGAGGGGCGGCTCTAAAAAGGGTATTTCCTTAGGAACATTCTTGATTGGAGACAAACATGTTTCTAACATCAAATGGTAAATTTCGGATCTACGAGCGTTTCCAGCGAAGAAAAAATAACCTGGCCGTAGGTTCGGACACTTCAAGAACGCGGAAGAAAACTATGAAAAATGGTGCGTAGATCTATGAGCTGCGGGGAAACAGCGGCTTGACAGGAGATTTAACAAGAACTGACGCATTCGTTATTTCACGGCTCTACGATGCTGCATCTAGGTTTGACGAAACGCAAAAACACGAGGCATTCAAGAAGTTCTAATGGCATCCTAAGAAATATGAAGGCTCAGATCTACCTCTACTGAGAAAGGGAGGTTTACCTGGAGGAAGAACAAGATGCCCGACGAGGAAGACCTGCAACGTCGGCCGCACCTTCGACTGGGTCAGGAAGGCATAAATGGAGACTAGCTAAAGGCGAGGTGACGATATGTGTTGGTAGTGTTTCCAAGGTTGATATGATCAAACGTCGCACGCTCCCTCTACCATCGGGATTGGTGTTAAACCTAAATAATTGTTATTTGGTGCTTGCATCAAGCATGAAACATGATTGGATCGTGTTTATTGGAATACGATTATTCATTTAAAGAGAATAATGGTTACTCTACTTGCTTGAATAATCACCTTCAATGGTTTATGAAATCTCGATCGTAGTGTTACACATGTTCATGATATTGGTGCCAAAAGATATGAGGTAATGATGGTAGTACTACTTACTTGTGGCACTGCCGCTTGAGTCATGTTAGTATAAATTGCACGAAGAGGCTCCATGCTGATGGATCTTTATACTCACTTGATTTTGAATCACTGGTGACATGCAAATCATACCACATGAGCAAAGCCTTGTTTTCATTGAGATGAAACAACATAGTAACTTGTTGGAAGTGATACATTTTGATGTATGCAGTCCAATGGGTGCTGAGGCACGCACAGGATATCATTATGTTCTTGCTTCAATGACGATTTGGGTAGATACAAGAGTATTTACTTAATGAATCACAAGTCCGAAATATTGAAAAGTTCAATTCTATTTCAGAATGAAGTTCGTCGCAACAAGAGGATAAACTGTCTACAATATGATCATAGAAATGAATATCTTAGTTACGAGTTTTGGTACGCAATTAAGACAATGTGGAAATTGTTTCGCAGTTCATGCCACCTGGAACATCATAGTGTGATGATGTTTCTGAACGTCATAGCCACGCACTATTTGGTATGGTGCATGCTATGATGTCTCTTATCGAATTACCACTATCGTTCATGGGTTATGCATTAGAGACAACCGCATTCACTTTAAATAGGGCACCGCGTATTTCCGTTGACATGACACAGTATAGACTGAGGTTTAGAGAAATCTAAACTGTCGTTTCTTGAAAGTTTCGGGCTTCGACACTTGTGTGAAAAAGTTTCAGTCGAATAAGCTCAAACCCAAAGCGGATAAATGCATCTTCATAGGATATCCAAAACAGTTGGGTACGTCTCCTATCTTAGATCCGAAAGCAAAGTGTTTGTTTCTAGAAACGGATCATTTCTCGAGGAAAGGTTTCTCTCGAAAGAATTGAGTGGGAGGGTGATAGAACTTGATGAGGTTATTGAACCATCACTTCGACTAGTGTGTAGCAGGGCACAGGAAGTTGTTCCTGTGGCGCCTACACCAATTGAAGTGGAAGCTGATGATGGTGATCATTGAGCTTCGGATCAAGTTACTACAAACCTCGTAGGTCGACTAGGTCGCGTACTACTACAGAGTGGTATGGTAACCCTGTCTTGGAGGTCATGTTGTTGAACAGTAATGAACCTATGAGCTGTGGAGAAGCGATGGTGGGCCCGGATTCTGACAAATGGCTGGAGGCCATGAAATCCGAGAGAGGATCCATGTATGAAAACAAAGTGTAGACTTTGGAAGAACTACTTGATGGTCATAGGACTATTGAGTAAAGATGGATCTTTAAAACGAAGACAGACGATGATGGTGATAAGTCACTATTAAGAAAAGCTCGACTTGTTGCAAAGAAGTTTCCGACAAGATCAAACAGTTGACTATGATGAGACTTTCTCACTCGTGGCGATGCTGAAAGTCTTTCAGAATTATGTTAGTAGTTGTTGCATTATTTTTGAAATATTGCACATAGGATGTCAAAACATTGTTTCCTCGACGGTTTCCTTGAGCAAACATTGTATGTGATACAACCAGAAGGTTTTGTCGATCGTAAAAATACTAACAAGTATTCAAGCTCTAGCGATCCTTCAATGGACTGGTGCAAGCATCTCGGAGTTGGAATATACACTTTGATGAGATGATCAAAGATTTTGGGTTTGTAGAAGGTTTATGAGAAACTTGTATTTCCAAAGAAGTGAGTGGGAGCACTATAGAATTTCTGATAAGTATATGTGGTTGACATATTGTTGATCAGAAGTAATGTAGAATTTCTATGAAGCATACAAGGTTGTTTGAAAGGAGTTTTCAAAGGAATACCTGGATTGCGCTACTTGAACGTTGAGCATCAAAGATCTATGATGATAGATCGAAAGCGATTAATAGAAGTTTCAACAAGATGCATGCCTTGACAAGTTTTTGAAGGAGTTCAAAATAGATCAGCAAAGAAGGAGTTCTTGGTTGCGTTGTGAGGTGTGAATTTGAGTAAGAGTCAAAACCCGACCCCGGCAGAATAAAGAGAATAGACGAAGGTCGTCTTCTATGCCTTGGCCGTAGAATCTGAAGTATGCCATGCTGGGTACCGCACCTAATGAGTGCCTTGACTCAAAGTCTGTTGAGAGGTACAGACAGTGATCCATGATTGAATCACTAGCAACGGTCAAAATTTATCCTTAGTAACTGATGGACTAAGGAATTTTTCTCGATTATAGAGGTGGTTAAAGAGTTCGTCATAAAGGATTACGTCGATGCAAGCTTTGACACTAATTCGAATAACTATGAGTAGTGAAACGGATTCGTATAGTAGAGTAGATATTTGGAGTATTTCCGAATAGCACATAGTAGCAGCATCTATAAGATGACATAAAGATTTGTAAAGAACACAGGGATCTGAAAGTTTCAGAACCATTGACTAAAACCTCTCTCACGAGCAAAACGTGATCAGACCCCATAGCTATATGGGTGTTGGATTCGTTGGAATCACATGGTGATGTGAACTAGATTATTGACTCTAGTGCAAGTGGGAGACTATTGGAAATATGCCCTAGAGGCAATAATAAATTAGTTATTATTATATTTCTTAGTTCATGATAATCGTTTAATATCCATGCTATAATTGTATTGATTGGAAACACAATACTTGTGTGGATACATAGACAAAACACTGTCCCTAGTAAGCCTCCAGTTGACTAGCTCGTTGATCAAATATGGTCAAGGTTTCCTGGCCATAGGCAAGTGTTGTCACTTGATAACGGGATCACATCATTAGGAGAATCATGTGATGGACTAGACCCAAACTAATAGACGTAGCATGTTGATCGTGGATAGAGAGGACCCAAACTAATCATTTGTTGCTACTGTTGATCATGTGATGGACTAGACCCAAACTAATCATGTGATGGACTAGACCCAAACTAATCATTTGTTGCTACTGTTTTCTGCGTGTCAAGTATTTGTTCCTATGACCATGAGATCATATAACTCACTGACACCGGAGGAATGCTTTGTGTGTATCAAACGTCGCAACGTAACTGGGTGACTATAAAGATGCTCTACAGGTATCTCCGAGGGTTTTCGTTGAGTTAGTATGGATCGTGACTGGGATTTGTCACTCCGTGTGACGGAGAGGTATCTCGGGGCCCACTCGGTAATACAACATCACACACAAGCCTTGCAAGCAATGTGACTTAGTGTAAGTTGCGGGATCTTGTATTACGGAACGAGTAAAGAGACTTGCCGGTAAACGAGATTGAAATAGGTATGCGGATACTTACGATCGAATCTCGGGCAAGTAACATACCGAAGGACAAAGGGAATGACATACGGGATTATATGAATCCTTGGCACTGAGGTTCAAATGATAAGATCTTCGTAGAATATGTAGGATCCAATATGGGCATCCAGGTACCGCTATTGGATATTGACCGAGGAGTCACTCGGGTCATGTCTACATAGTTCTCGAACCCGCAGGGTCTGCACACTTAAGGTTCGACGTTGTTTTATGCGTATTTGAGTTATATGGTTGGTTACCGAATGTTGTTCGGAGTCCCGGATGAGATCACAAATGTCACGAGGGTTTCCGGAATGGTCCGGAAACGAAGATTGATAAATAGGATGACTTCATTTGGTTACCGGAAGGTTTTCGGGCATTACCGGTAATGTACCGGGAATGACGAATGGGTTCCGGATTTTCTCCGGGAGGGGGGACCACCCACCCAGGAGAGCCCAAGAACCTTGGGGGTGGCGCACCAAGTAGGTGGGGTCAGCCCAAGGCTGTCTTGCACAATAGAAAGAAAAACCAAAAGAAGAGAAAGAAAAAAAAGGAAAGGTGGGAAAAGAGAGAAGGACTCCACCTTCCATTCCTAGTTGGACTAGGATTGGAGGAGGACTCCTCCTCCCCTTGGTGGCGCAGCCCTTGGGGCTCCTTGAGCCTCAAGGCAAGTCTCCCCTCCCTCCTCCTATATATATGGAGCAATTAGGGCTGATTTGAGACAACTTTTTCAAGGCAGCCCGACCACATACCTCCACGGTTTTACCTCTAGATCGCGTTTCTGCGGAGCTCAGGCGGAGCCCTGCCGACATTAGATCACCACCAACCTCCGGAGCGCCGTCACGCTGCCGGAGATCTCATCTACCTCTGCGTCTCTCTTGCTGGATCAAGAAGGCCGAGATCATCGTCGAGCTGTACGTGTGCTGAACTCGGAGGTGCCGTCCGTTCGGCACTAGATTGTGGGACGGATCGTGGGACGGTTCGTGGGACGGTTCGCGGGGCGGATCGAGGGACGTGAGGACGTTCCACTACATCAACCGCATGCACTAACGCTTGTGCTGTGCGATCTACAAGGGTACGTAGATCGGAAATCCCCTCTCATAGATGGACATCACCATGATAGGTCTTCGTGCGCGTAGGAAATTTTTTGTTTCCCATGCGACGTTCCCCAACAGTGGTATCAGAGCCAGGTTCATGCGTAGATGTATTCTCGAGTAGAACACAAAAGTTTTTGTGGGCGGTGATGTGCGTTTTGCTGCCCTCCTTAGTCTTTTCTTGATTCCGCGGTATTGTTGGATTGAGGCGGCTTGGACCGACATTACTCGTATGCTTACGAGAGACTGGTTTCATCGCTACGAGCAACCCCCTTTGCTCAAAGATGACTGGCAAGTGTCGGTTTCTCCAACTTTAGTTGAATCGGATTTGACCGAGGAGGTCCTTGTATAAGGTTAAATAGCAATTCATATATCTCCATTGTGGTGTTTGCGTAAGTAAGATGCGATCCTACTAGATACCCATGGTCACCACGTAAAACATGCAACAACAAAATTAGAGGACGTCTAACTTTTTTTGCAGGGTATGCTTGTGATGTTATATGGCGAACGATGTGATGTGATATATTGGATGTATGAGATGATCATGTTGTAATAGATAATATCGACTTGCACGTCGATGGTGCGGCAACCGGCAGGAGCCATAGGGTTGTCTTTAAACTAACATTCGTGCTTGCAGATGCGTTTACTATATTGCTAGGACGTAGCTTTAGTAGTAATAGCATGAGTAGCACGACAACCCCGATGGTGACGCATTGATGGAGATCATGCTGATGGAGATCATGGTGTGACGCTGGTGACAAGAAGATCATGCCGGTGCTTTGGTGATGGAGATCAAGAAGCACATGATGATGGCCATATCATGTCAGTGATGAATTGCATGTGATGTTAATCCTTTATGCACCTTATCCTGCTTAGAACGACGGTAGCATTATGAGGTGATCTCTCACTAAAATTTCAAGACGAAATTGTGTTCTCCCCGACTGTGCACCGTTGCGACAGTTCTTCGTTTCGAGACACCACGTGATGATCGGGTGTGATAGACTCAACGTTCACATACAACGGGTGCAAAACAGTTGCACACGCGGAACACTCGGGTTAAGCTTGACGAGCCTAGCATGTGCATACATGGCCTCGGAACACATGAGACCGAAAGGTCGAGCATGAATCGTATAGTTGATATGATTAGCATAGAGATGCTTACCACTGAAACTATTCTCGACTCACGTGATGATCGGACTTGAGATAGTGGATTTGGATCATGTAACACTCAAATGACTAGAGAGATGTACTTTTTGAGTGGGAGTTCTTAAGTAATATGATTAATTGAACTAATTGTCATGAACATAGTCTAATGGTCTTTGCGAATTACGATGTAGCTTGCGCTATAGCTCTACTGTTTTTATATGTTCCTAGAGAAAATTTAGTTGAAAGTTGATAGTAGAAAACTTTGCAGAGGATTGTCCTCGTTGCTGCGCAGAAGGCTTATGTCCTTAAATGCACCACTCGGTGTGCTGCACCTCGAGCGTCGTCTGTGGATGCTGTGAACATCCGACATACACGTTTCTGATGACTACACGATAGTTCAGTGCAAAATACTTAATGGCTTAGAAGCAAGGCGCCGAAGACATTTTGAAACGTCACGGAACATAAGTGATGTTCTAAAGAGATGAAATTGTGATTTCATGCTTGTGCCCTTGTTAAGAGGTACGAGACCTCCGACAAGATTCTTTGTCCACATAGTAAAGGAGAAAAGCTCAATCGTTGAGTGTGTGCTCAGATTGTCTGAGTACGACAATCGCTTGAATCAAGTGGGAGTTAATCTTCCAGATGAGATAGTGATGGTTCTCCAAAGTCACTGCCACCAAGCTGTGAGAGCTTCGTGATGAACTATAACATATCAAGGATAGATACAATGATCCTTGAGCGATTCGCGATGTTTGACACTGCGAAAGTAGAAATCTAGAAGGAGCATCAATAGTTGATGGTTAGTAAAACCACTAAGTTTCGATAAAGGGAAGGGCTAGAAGGGATACTTCGTGAAACGGCAAAACAATTGCTGCACTAATGAAGAGACCCAAGATTAAACCCAAACCCGGGACTAAGTGCTTCTGTAATGAGGGGAACAGTCACTGAGGCGGAGCAACTCTAGATACTTGGTAGATAAGAAGGCTGGCAAAAGTCGAAAAAAGTATATTTGATATACATGATGTTGATGTGTACTTTACTAGTACTCCTAGTAGCACGAGGGTATTGGATACCGGTTCGGTTGCTAAGTGATTAGTAACACGAAATGAAAGCTACGGCATAAACGGAGACTAGCTAAAGGCGAGGTGACGATACGTCTTGGAAGTGTTTCCAAGGTTGATATGATCAAACGTCGCACGCTCCCTCTACCATCGGGATTGGTGTTAAACCTAAATAATTGTTATTTGGTGCTTGCGTTAAGCATGAAACATGATTGGATCGTGTTTATTGGAATACGATTATTCATTTAAAGAGAATAATGGTTACTCTACTTGCTTGGATAATCACCTTCAATGGTTTATTAAATCTCGATCGTAGTGTTACACATGTTCATGATATTGGTGCCAAAAGATATGAGGTAATGATGATAGTACTACTTACTTGTGGCACTGCCGCTTGAGTCATGTTGGTATAAATTGCATGAAGAGGCTCCATGCTGATGGATCTTTATACTCACTTGATTTTGAATCACTGGTGACATGCAAATCATACCACATGAGCAAAGCCTTGTTTTCATTGAGATGAAACAAGATAGTAACTTGTTGGAAGTGATACATTTTGATGTATGCAGTCCAATGGGTGCTGAGGCACGCAGTGGATATCATTATGTTCTTGCTTCAATGACGATTTGGGTAGATACAAGAGTATTTACTTAATGAATCACAAGTCCGAAATATTGAAAAGTTCAATTCTATTTCAGAATGAAGTTCGTCGCAACAAGAGGATAAACTGTCTACAATATGATCATAGAAATGAATATCTTAGTTACGAGTTTTGCTACGCAATTAAGACAATGTGGAAATTGTTTCGCAGTTCATGCCACCTGGAACATCATAGTGTGATGATGTTTCTGAACGTCATAGCCACGCACTATTTGGTATGGTGCATGCTATGATGTCTCTTATCGAATTACCACTATCGTTCATGGGTTATGCATTAGAGACAACCGCATTCACTTTAAATAGGGCACCGCGTATTTCCGTTGACATGACACAGTATAGACTGAGGTTTAGAGAAATCTAAACTGTCGTTTCTTGAAAGTTTCGGGCTTCGACACTTGTGTGAAAAAGTTTCAGTCGAATAAGCTCAAACCCAAAGCGGATAAATGCATCTTCATAGGATATCCAAAACAGTTGGGTACGTCTCCTATCTTAGATCCGAAAGCAAAGTGTTTGTTTCTAGAAACGGATCATTTCTCGAGGAAAGGTTTCTCTCGAAAGAATTGAGTGGGAGGGTGATAGAACTTGATGAGGTTATTGAACCATCACTTCGACTAGTGTGTAGCAGGGCACAGGAAGTTGTTCCTGTGGCGCCTACACCAATTGAAGTGGAAGCTGATGATGGTGATCATTGAGCTTCGGATCAAGTTACTACAAACCTCGTAGGTCGACTAGGTCGCGTACTACTACAGAGTGGTATGGTAACCCTGTCTTGGAGGTCATGTTGTTGAACAGTAATGAACCTATGAGCTGTGGAGAAGCGATGGTGGGCCCGGATTCTGACAAATGGCTGGAGGCCATGAAATCCGAGAGAGGATCCATGTATGAAAACAAAGTGTAGATTTTGGAAGAACTACTTGATGGTCATAGGAATATTGAGTAAAGATGGATTTAAAAGGAAGACAGACGATGATGGTGATAAGTCACTATTAAGAAAAGCTCGACTTGTTGCAAAGATGTTTCCGACAAGATCAAACAGTTGACTATGATGAGACTTTCTCACTCGTGGCGATGCTGAAAGTCTGTTAGAATTATGTTAGTAGTTGCTGCATTATTTTTGAAATATTGCACATAGGATGTCAAAACATTGTTTCCTCGACGGTTTCCTTGAGCAAACATTGTATGTGATACAACCAGAAGGTTTTGTCGATCCTAAAAATACTAACAAGTATTCAAGCTCCAGCGATCCTTCAATGGACTGGTGCAAGCATCTCGGAGTTGGAATATACACTTTGATGAGATGATCAAAGATTTTGGGTTTGTACAAGGTTTATGAGAAACTTGTATTTCCAAAGAAGTGAGTGGGAGCACTATAGAATTTCTGATAAGTATATGTGGTTGACATATTGTTGATCAGAAGTAATGTAGAATTTCTATGAAGCATACAAGGTTGTTTGAAAGGAGTTTTCAAAGGAATACCTGGATTGCGCTACTTGAACGTTGAGCATCAAAGATCTATGAAGATAGATCGAAAGCGCTTAATAGAAGTTTCAATAAGATGCATGCCTTGACAAGTTTTTGAAGGAGTTCAAAATAGATCAGCAAAGAAGGAGTTCTTGGTTGCGTTGTGAGGTGTGAATTTGAGTAAGACTCAAAACCCGACCCCGGCAGAATAAAGATAATAGACAAAGGTCGTCTTCTATGCCTTGGCCGTAGAATCTGAAGTATGCCATGCTGGGTACCGCACCTGATGAGTGCCTTGACTCAAAGTCTGTTGAGAGGTACAGAGAGTGATCCATGATTGAATCACTAGCAACGGTCAAAATGTATCCTTAGTAACTGATGGACTAAGGAATTTTTCTCGATTATGGAGGTGGTTAAAGAGTTCGTCGTAAAGGGTTACGTCGATGCAAGCTTTGACACTAATCCGAATAACTATGAGTAGTGAAACGGATTCGTATAGTAGAGTCGATATTTGGAGTATTTCCGAATAGCACATAGTAGCATCATCTATAAGATGACATAAAGTTTTGTAAAGAACACACGGATCTGAAAGTTTCAGAACCGTTGACTAAAACCTCTCTCACGAGCAAAACGTGATGAGACCCCATAACTATATGGGTGTTGGATTCGTTGGAATCACATGGTGATGTGAACTAGATTATTGACTCTAGTGCAAGTGGGAGACTGTTGGAAATATGCCCTAGAGGCAATAATAAATTAGTTATTATTATATTTCTTAGTTCATGATAATCGTTTATTATCCATGCTATAATTGTATTGATTGGAAACATAATACTTGTGTGGATACATAGACAAAACACTGTCCCTAGTACGCCTCCAGTTGACTAGCTCGTTGATCAAATATGGTCAAGGTTTCCTGGCCATAGGCAAGTGTTGTCACTTGATAACGGGATCACATCATTAGGAGAATCATGTGATGGACTAGACGCAAACTAATAGACGTAGCATGTTGATCGTGGATAGAGAGGACCCAAACTAATCATTTGTTGCTACTGTTGATCATGTGATGGACTAGACCCAAACTAATCATGTGATGGACTAGACCCAAACTAATCATTTGTTGCTACTGTTTTCTGCGTGTCAAGTATTTGTTCCTATGACCATGAGATCATATAACTCACTGACACCGGAGGAATGCTTTGTGTGTATCAAACGTCGCAACGTAACTGGGTGACTATAAAGATGCTCTACAGGTATCTCCGAGGGTTTTCGTTTAGTTAGTATGGATCGAGACTGGGATTTGTCACTCCGTGTGACGGAGAGGTATCTCGGGGCCCACTCGGTAATACAACATCACACACAAGCCTTGCAAGCAATGTGACTTAGTGTAAGTTGCGGGATCTTGTATTACGGAACGAGTAAAGAGACTTGCCGGTAAACGAGATTGAAATAGGTATGCGGATACTGACGATTGAATCTTGGGAAAGTAACATACCGAAGGACAAAGGAATGACATACGGGATTATATGAATCCTTGGCACTGAGGTTCAAACGATAAGATCTTCGTAGAATATGTAGGATCCAATATGGGCATCCAGGTCCCACTATTGGATATTGACCGAGGAGTCACTCGGGTCATGTCTACATAGTTCTCGAACCCGCAGGGTGTGCACACTTAAGGTTTGGCGTTGTTTTATGCGTATTTGAGTTATATGGTTGGTTACCAAATGTTGTTCGGAGTCCCGGATGAGATCAAAAACGTCACGAGGGTTTCCGAAATGGTCCGGAAATGAAGATTGATATATAGGATGACTTGATTTGGTTATCGGAAGGTTTTCGGGCATTACCGGTAATGTACCGGGAATGACGAATGGGTTCCGGATCTTCACGGGGAGGGGGGACCACCCACCCGGGAGGGCCAAAGGACCTTGGGGGTGGCGCACCAAGTAGGTGGGGTCAGCCCAAGGCTGTCTTGCACAATAGAAAGAAAAATCAAAAGAAGAGAAAGAAAAAAAAGGAAAGGTGGGAATAGAGAGAAGGACTCCACCTTCCAATCCTAGTTGGACTAGGATTGGAGGAGGACTCCTCCTCCCCTTGGTGGTGCAGCCCTTGGGGCTCCTTGAGCCTCAAGGCAAGCCTCCCCTCCCTCCTCCTATATATATGGAGCAATTAGGGCTGATTTGAGACAACTTTTTCAAGGCAGCCCGACCACATACCTCCATGGTTTTACCTCTAGATCGCGTTTCTGCGGAGCTCAGGCGGAGCCCTGCCAAGATTAGATCACCACCAACCTCCGGAGCGCCGTCACGCTGCCGGAGAACTCATCTACCTCTCCGTCTCTTTTGCTAGATCAAGAAGGCCGAGATCATCGTCGAATTGTACGTGTGCTGAACGCGGAGGTGCCGTCCGTTCGGCACTAGATCGTGGGACGGATCGCGGGACGGTTCGTGGGACGGTTCGCGGGGTGGATCAAGGGACGTGAGGACGTTCCACTACATCAACCGCGTTCACTAACGCTTCTGTTGTGCGATCTACAAGGGTACGTAGATCGGAAATCCCCTCTCGTAGATGGACATCACCATGATAGGTCTTCGTGGGCGTAGGAAAATTTTTGTTTCGCATGCGACGTTCCCCAACAAGGAAGTGGCTGGACGGCAATGGTTTGCGGCAGGGCTCCGACGGCGACGAAGCAGTCGAGGGGCGTTTGAAGAAGATGATGCGTCTGGACGAAGGAAGTGGGGGTAGGTGGCGTTGCCTCCCCCCCCCCCCCACGGCTGTTTAAAGGCTTGGCACTGGAAACAGAGCGGCAGGTGTGGGAATAGAGGCGACAGATTGAAAACAAACAATGATGGCGCCTAGATTTTCGGGATAACAGGGTGAGGACGAAAAAGATCCGATGGGAATTATGCCGAAAAATCCAGGAAATGGAGGAAAAGGTGATGTCATCAATAACTAACCTCGCGGCTTAGACAATTTGTTAGTGATGGCGGCTTGTCACTTATCAAGGGATGGAAGTAGTATGAGTCGCCCAGAGTGAGCGTGGAAGTTTATTGGCATGAATAAATTCAAGTCAATCTGGGGCCTAATGTTGGGGATATTACCTGCGGTGTGACCCGCCCTAATTGGGTCGGGTGAGAGAAGCGGCGACTCATACATGGTTAGTGTAAGCCTTGGCCGAGGACTGAGGCGTGTCGAGAGATATTCTTCAGAAGGCCGCTGGGGCCCATGAACCGGATGGCAGTTCAGGATTGATGAAGAAGATAAGCCGCCAAGGAGGTTTCCAGGCTTGGAAAACCCGGCGACTTAGAGATATGGAAGACCACGATCTATAACGTGGCCAGGACTTTTGTAAGACCTAGGGCCTCGACCTGTATATAAAGGCGAGTCTTTGGGCAGATAGATCAAGTTAGAAATCATCGAGAGCTAGGTCAGGCGAATTACGCCCTCCTTGTAATCGAACCCATCATCAACATATACAAAGCAGGACGTAGGCTTTTACCTCCACACGAGGGGCCGAACCTGGGTAAGTATGAGTCTCCCTTCCGCTCACCCCCTTTGAGTCGCCACCAAGGTGAGATGGCTCCTTTGCTAAGTCCTTTCACGAGGACATCTGTCGTGACAAAACCACGGTAACCACCAACCATGTCCATTAGGAAGGTGGACATGATAAATTGTATTAAGTTGGACCACAAACCCCTGGAAAAGTGACCACTCGGAACAAATCCCCGCTCCTCTCACATATCCCATGAGCAATGGCCTTTTGTGATGCTTGGATAAATATGTTGGTGTCCTCATGGATGACATACTTATTTACCCAATAACAGAAGGAACACCCTAGTCCCATTTGGATAAGCCCTAGAAGCACTGATTGTCGTTCTTCTCAAGT
Source organism: Hordeum vulgare subsp. vulgare (assembly GCF_904849725.1). Taxonomy (NCBI): domain Eukaryota; kingdom Viridiplantae; phylum Streptophyta; class Magnoliopsida; order Poales; family Poaceae; genus Hordeum; species Hordeum vulgare. The sequence continues at coordinate 349,929,809 of NC_058524.1, read as the reverse complement.
GTATGGTTTTACCTTGAAGAAGTAGACTCCTCGAAGCACCCTCCAAGCAGCAGAAGACAATCCTACCCAAGCAAGATGAAGAACCACTACAGTTGGAAAATGGCGACGATGACAAAGAAGCAATAGGAGTTAGCTACCACTCCTCTACCAGCTACATCAACTAGACTATGTCAAAAAGCACCGGCAATCTAGGACTATGAAACCTTTGGACATTGAGAGAAATTAAAGAGCCCCTTTTTGGTCCAATCAAGGGCGTGAATCTTGACTGGACCATGACGAAACCCTGTCAAAGGTGGTTTACCCCATTTTCCAGGCCTCAGACCTTGGGGATTAGATGGATGGTCCATATGTTTGGGTAGTTAGATTATCTAGGACCTCTCAAATACCTTACGTGGTAGAGCCCATTTTAATACAATGTCTCTAAACTTAGTCTTAGGGATGAGACTCAACCCATAATTTTTCCCCAGCAGCAATGAAGAGGCAAGAATACCAAACACTCGAAGACAAGCCAGAAACGAGCATTCGTGATCATCAGACCAATGACCGAAGACAAATGAAGAACATACCTAGGCAGCTTACTCAAGATCTCGACGAGAAGCCTACATTGGCACACTTCAACACTCCCAGGGATGAAGACCACCTCGACTGAAGATCACCTATTATTAGAAAGTCATGTATTTTCCTGTCGATAGGAAGCTACACCAAGACTTGACCCTTGTAGTCTAGCACGAGACATCTAGGTTTTACAAACCAACATGAGTAACTTAGGACTAGCACGCAGACACACTATTTTGCCCCCCGTATTCCGACTTTGGAGTACACGCACAAGCCAGACCCTTACGAAAACCCCGTTCACCCCGAGTCGAAGCCAAGCAAAGCACTCGAAGTTGTATCATCAAGCACTACAAGGTCAAATGGAGCAATCACATCGAAGAAGAAGCAACACGGGAACGTGAAGACTACCTCAACCCGAATTTCTGTATCTCTCCAACGTCGAGCCTAGGAATCTTCGGGACGAGATTCTCGTATGGGGGTAGATCCGTCACATTCTATGTTTGGCGTGTCCTAACTAAGTCAACATACGTAAAAAATTAGGGCAAACAAAAACTTTTTGTGTGTGATGTGATGCTTGAGCTGATTTCTATTTGCTTGCTTGTTTGATTGTCTTTTAAATCAGAAAAGTATTCTTCTCTCAAGACTCATCTCCTTGCTCCAAATCCTTTCCCAATCACCATACCATGTGTATGGGCCTTAAAACTATTTTTATACAACATTATTTTTACCAAAATCATTTATTTAATTTAAGCATTCAAAACCCCCTCAATTGAGGTTTGTACTACAAGTCCTCCAATTAGGAGAGATGTTTTAAGCCAAATGTTTTATTTGGATCCTACTATCCTAAATACATCCCAAACCCAGAAAATAATTATCTTAAAAGTTATTTTCCTATTTTATTTAAATACCTTTTTCTACTGCATGAAATGGTCTTTTATAGGGAGAAACTATTTTTATGCTTTCAAAATATATGAGCAAAATTAGGGAAACTGAGTGGACATATATTATCCATATATAAGAGTTTCAACACATGATCATGTTCAAAATATTGAAAAAACCTCTCAAAACCCTATCTGCCCATATCAAGATTTTAAAATATTTCTATAAGAAATATTCTCAAATAATTCCAGGAAAATTATAGCGAGTCACACATGATATATGTGATGATCTTGCTAAGTTTCATATCAACCCAAGTTGATTTGGTTCTCCAAAATATTCCAAAACCCTCTTTTTACAGAACCAAATTTAAGCAATTGTACATTGCCAAGTTTTCCCAATTGAACCCAAAATATTTGGGCATGTTCTAATCACCAAATAATGAGTTCACACCAAGTTGAGCATTAGGAGTAATGGTTTTGCATGGTTGGATCTACATAAACCCATTTCTTGAGATTTCTTGAGTTTAAGTTTACATGGAAAATTTCATGAAATAATCTCAATATTGTTGATCAGGACCAATTGCTCTTACCATTTACCGCGGTAAATCTCAGCGCCATTGGATACCCCTAGATGCCCTAGGACAACATCAAACACCTTCAGCCATAAGCTTGTGGACAAGAAAAGTTAACACAAGAAGATCTTCCTTATTCTCAATTTTTTTGCCATGGCCTCTGCTCAATTATTTGGGAGATAACTCCCTCACTTCCCTCTGTTTCTACCATGGCAGTGCCTTTTCTTGCACTCTCCTATAGTTCTGCTCATACCAATTCCCCCAAGATTTACCACAACTTCATTTACATGGTAATACATCAATCCAAACCCAAACCGAAGCTGGCCAGAGCCACCGGGGCGGGCATCGTTGTCACTCGGCTCAACTTTCCTTGCCTCTCCTCTATCTGAGCGGGAGGAAGGAGAAGCCATCGCGGGTGGCTCCCACCTGTAAGAGGTAGTGGCAGCCAACCGGGCTCGCCTGTCGGGTTAAGTACATGCCGCTTCTACCGTATTCGCTTTCCCGCGGCGGAAGTGGCTTTCTGAAAATGTGTTTTCGACGTAACCACGGCTGTGGTGCCACTTGTCTGTCCATGTCCCCTCTCCGCTATATTGCAATCAGTGTGCAGTTGGCCCATTGGGTAAAACCCTTTTCCCATTTTTTTGTTTTTCTAGAAACTTGTATAATCTCTAGAAAAATGTATTAACTCCAAATTTGTTGATTCAAAATTGTAGGAGTTACAAAAATCGTGGCCTATCCAAATATGCGCATTGCAAAATTTTCAACCAAACTTTCCTACTGTTTTCAAATTTAGATTCAAATTTAAACTACTAAGGCCCTCCTTTGAAAATTCCGAGAGAGTCCAAATAAATTGCAAATGGAGTGATTCAATTCTTAGATGTTCAAAATATGTCGCTTTATTTATCTAGCCTTAGTTAACATTTTTCCTATGCTATAATTTGGTTGGACGAAATAAATAGCTCAATTTATTTTTATTCCATCTTAGTATATTCATAAGAAATTCATCCTAACTCCAAATCCAATGAAACAACTTCCATAAGTCCTCAAAAATCACGCCCCATGAAACTAGTGCCTCCGCTCATTTTTATGAAAATATTTCTTGTTGACTTCTTGTAGGTGCAGTAATCCATCCATTTTCACCTTTTGAAAGTCCTTGTTTATCCAGATCCATTGAGATCCATTTGGTTATTTTTCTTATAGCCAGAGGTGTCCTATAAAAGTAAAACTCCTATTTATATAACAATTTTATTATATTCTTGTTGTGTTGCTTATTATGGTTGTTTCCAACGGTATTTGAGAAAGTAGACGGAGTGCTCGGAGTTGGACCAAAAGATTGTGAAGCCCTCGAAGACTTTGCAGAGCCAAGCAAACAACCCTTTGACCATGTCTAAGAAAACATTCCTATGCATGGCAAATACCACTTTATTCCATTGCATTGAATATGATGAATCAGTGACAAGCGTATTGGGTTACATTCATTACTTTCCTTATTGATACTTGCACTGAGCATGACCCTACCTTCCTATGATGGTTGTGCGGGTGGGTAGTAGTTAGGATGCTAAGTAGTTGCTACACAATTGGGATTGGAACATGCATGGTGTGGGAAAAAATGATTTCAAATACTTTTTGGAAATGCCGAGGGAGATGATATTGAGCTAGGTAATCACTTGAGAAAGAAGTGGTGTATCGAGGCAAGTGAGTGTGCTGTTTCAAAAACAGAATGGTTTAAGTTGTGATCATTGCTCCAACCTTACATGTGCAACCATGATATCCCTTTATGGGGTGGGGCTTTGTTGATTACCTTGTTCGATGCTAGCAGAGAGCTTGCATTACTAGCGGCGGGAGAGCCGAGTCACTCTCTCAATACGGCGTCCTGCCAGGTAGGGCGACCAGGGGCTGTTTTCATAGACACCGGGCACACCGTTGTGTCCCCTCATGGATGGTATGATCATGAGCAAGGCTCATATGATGTACATCATGAGGACGTGGGCCAAGGAGTGGAGTCTTTGTTTAGTGTCACCAAGGGAAATGCATTGTTTGGATCCTTAACTCAGGTATGTAATATACCGTGAGTCGTGGATGACACGAAAGTTCCTCGGGTATTCTGGGTACAGCAGACAACCTCTACAGAGTGTTAAACTATTCGAATAGCCGTGTCCATGCTCAAGGACAGTTGGATAAGCTCTCTTGGGGTACATCCATTGTTACAAAACTATGTAGGTGGGTGGGTGTTAGAAAGAGGATACTTGAGCTATGTAAAATGACTTAACATGATGATTGAACATGGGATGTTCAACCCCTGTTTATTTTGGAACACGTAACATGTTCATATGGATATCTGCTACCTGATGATGCACGCCTTCATAAGATCTTGATCATGTCATTGCTCTTAAAAATTAGCTTTCTGCAACTTACCTATTAAGTGCTATATCAGGCATTGTTATTGTCTTGTTCCAAACATGGGTTGCTTGCAAGTACATTCAAAGTACTAATTGGCTTACCATTGGTTATTTTATTGGCTAGACATGAAAGGACATGATATGATAAAGAGTACCTTGGTGACGTACATGCGAGCTAGGACGCTTCCCAGTGGAACACCTTTAGGGTTAAGGCAGATGTCATGGGTTCATGCTATCATTGAAGATTTCCGCTGCAAATATATGAAGATTTGGCTATAAAGGCCATATTCGAGTAAAACAGTACCTAATGGATGTACGTATCTTGTTATTCGGTTTCTGTGTGTTTAGTGAGCACTCATCTCTAGGATCACTGTGCAATTACATTTGGTGATCACGATTTATGAGTCAGGGTCCCCACAACAGCAGCCCCCATTATAGCAAGGGACACCGCTAGCAAGGGTGGCACGGTTCTGGCACCCAACCACCGTGATGTCTTGGAGGGTGCGATTCTAGCGCTTGCACTGCCTTTCGAGGATCACGCACGTGTTTGGAGGATGCAGAGAGTGGGTGAGCGCCACGGCGTCTGCAACGATGTTGACAAGCTCAGTGATGCATGCATGCCAAGCATCATAGCTAGCTACGGTGGACCATAGCGCTGCAGATCGCGTGCTATGTGCAGCACAGCTTGCGGGTCCGTCTAGTCATGACGATCGTGTGAAGATTCGCTGACGGTGCGCGCGGGTGGCGGCTGCTATGCATGCACGGACGAGTGTAGAGAAGAAGCCTGCTCCTCTCCAACAGTGGGCTTGGTGGCAGCACCAGCTGCCTACAATAGTTGTCGTTGATGATGAGTTCCCTGCAGACTTGCAGGTACCACTCATGTAGCAAGTCAGACATGTTGATGTCAAGGACGAAGACGCGAAATTTAAAGACCCCCCTACCCGGTGCTCCAAATGTCGGAGAGTGGTTTTGAGGCCTAAGGGAAACCCTCCAAGAACCCTCGTTCAAACACTGGGATCTTGCCAGCTACCTTAGAACCCGACGGTGACCTTGGCCTAGCTATGGCGAGTGGAGCTTCGCAAGGACATGCAGAGCTACCCAAGTTCGGGCCACCAAGAGGTGTGTCACTTTGGTCTTCTTGCGCCAAAATGCCAAGTCTTGGAACTCGCTTTCGGGGAGGACAACCGCCTGCTGCCCTTTCATCAAAGAAGACGAAATCCTCTCTATCCACGCTCTCTAGCATGGCATTTATTCTCCTGGCCTACATGCCACGTCGCCCACGTGATGGGCATGCCATTGCGCGATCCATGCCACGCGGTCCCTCCAGGTGGAGGGCTTCGCTGGAGGCCTCCTCACCAGGACGGCCAAACTAGGATGCCCGCTATCATTGAAGATCGTCTTGTAGAGCCCCCTCTTGAAGAGAGGGGCCTCGCGAAGCCATGCCCTTGTGAGGTATCTTGCACTTGTGGAGGTCATGAGTGGGCGGCTTTCAGAGTTGGTCCGTTCATGGCGTCACTGACTCAACTCGGACAGACGGGCCGTGTTACCCTAGTTTCCACTTAGCCCACATTGAATAACATCATGACTATGCACTTTTCTGTCAATTGCCCAACAGTAATCTGTCTACCCAATGTATGATATTTTTGAGAGACAAGCCTATAGTGAAAACTATGGCTTCACATTCTACTTAATAATGTTGCTAAAAACCGAAATACCTTGATGCAATTTTGTAAGTGTGTTTTTACTTTTCTTTTATTATTTATATCACTATTAGAATTAATCCTTGCAAGTAATGACTTCAAGGGGATTGATAACCCTCTTGCATGCATTGGGTGCAAGTGTTTCCTTCTGTGTGTGTAGTTGGTGAAGATATGAATTTATGTGGTTCTCCTATTGGTTCGGTAATCTTGGTTCTCAGTGAGGGAAATACTTATCAGCTACTATATTTCTTCACCCTTCTCTTCAGGGAAAAAAACCAAATAAGCTCACAAGTAGCAAAGTTTACCATAATGGTTGGTAGATCATGTACTAAGCTAAATCTGATTCTAGGCCGTGGAAATCTTGCATATCATGAAGGCGATCAGTGTCGCCGTCTTGGTTTTTTAGTGGGGGTTTGGCATGACTTTTTTATGTTTGTAGCTTGATGTCTTAGCCCCGAGGTTAAATTACGTCGCATGTTGTTGACATTGGGGGAATGCGTACGACTGGTGTTGAGAGTTTTTGTGCGGTTGCTCGAGCTCAAACCACTCTAGGCAACATGATGTGTGGGGGCGCCACGATGACCGTCACCGCCGAGCACTTGCCTAAGGTCATCACAAGACCGGTATACTCTAGATCCGAGTTGCTTGTTGCGTCGTGATCAATCCTGATCATTTTATAGCATGTATGAAGCAATTCACTCAACCCGCCCACTGTTTTGAGGAAAGGGATCAACTACCGGATCCAGAGTATGGCTCCTGCACACTCACGCTTCATGAGTTAAAATCCGAGTTTTGCTCCACTGATAATCCCCAAGTGCAAGGAATCATCGTAGAAATTTCCATAGGTGGAAGTGATAAGTATGGAGTGTCGAACCCACAAGGGGCTAAAGGTAAGAGCAATATTCTCTCAAGTCCTATCTGCCACAGATACAACTCTACGTACGTCGAATGTTTGCTTCCAACTAGGAACGCGAAATAAAACTATGTTGTGGCTATGAAGAGAATAGCTCTGCATGACATCGGAGAACTAAAATATAAAATAGGTTTTGTTATCATAAAGTTAGAATATATTACAATATATTACAAAAAGCGAGTGTGAAATAATGAAAGGTCGGTGTGCGGAATTATCCTAGGCAATTATTAACAAGACCGGTAATCATTATTGCTATTTTAGATGAAGGAGAGGCATAAGCTAACATACTTTCTCTACTTAGATCATATCCACTTATGATCGGAACTCTAGCAAGCATCCGCAACTACTAAAGATCATTAAGGTAAAACCCAACCATAGAATTAAAGCATCAAGTCCCCTTTATCCCATACGCAACAACCCACCTACTCGGGTTTATGCTTCTGTCACTCAAGCAACACACTATAAGCGAATCATGAACGTATTGCAACACCCTACAACGGGAATCCCTCACGATTGTGCTACACGGAGAGCACCATAGGAGAACACCAATAATAAAGAATGCAACTCAAACCAATCTAGAACATCAATCAACCCATAAGACAAAGGGAATCTACTTCAAACATCATAGGGTGGAAACACATCATTGGATCATAGTATGGGTTATAAAGCACCATGTTCAAGTAGGAGATTACAGCGGGGTGCGGGAGAGCGGACTGCTAAAAGAATATGAGGATGCTGATGAAGAAGGTGATGTTGATGAAGACGATCACCGCGGCGATGGTTACCCCGGTGGCACTCCGGCACCACCGGGAGAGAGGGGGAGAGGGTCTCTGTTGGAAATGTGCCCTAGAGGCAATGATAAAATAGTACTTATTATATTTGTTGTTGCAAGATAATCGTTTATTATCCGTGCTATAATTGTATTGAATGAAAACATAGATACATGTGTGGATACATAGACAAAACAATGTCCCTAGCGAGCCTCTAGTTGGCTAGCTAGTTAATCAATGATAGTCAAGGTTTTCTAACTATATGCAAGTGTTTTCACTTGATAACTGGATCACATCATTAGGAGAATCATGTGATGGACTAGACCCAAACTATGAACGTAGCATGTTGATCGTGTCATTTTGTTGCTATTGTTTTCTCTGTGTCAAGTATTTATTCCTATGACCATGAGATCATATAACTCACTGGCACCGAAGGAATACCTTGTGTGTATCAAGCGTCACAATGTAACAGGGTGACTATAAAGGTGCTCTACACGTATATCTGAAGGTGTTCGTTGAGTTAGTATGGATCAAGACAAGGATTTGCCACTCCGTGTGACACAGAGGTATCTCGGGGCCCACTCGGTAATACAACATCACACGCAAGCCTTGCAAGCAATGTGACTAAGTGTAAGTCACGGGATCTTGTATTACAAAACAAGTAAAGAGACTTGCTGGTAACGAGATTAAAATAGGTATGCGGATACCGACGATCGAATCTCGGGCAAGTAACATACCGAAGAACAAAGGGAATGACATATAGGATTATATGAATCCTTGACCCTGAGGTTCAACCGATAAGATCTTCGGAGAATATGTACGATCCAATATGGGCATCCAGGTGCCACTGTTGGATATTGACCGAGGAGTGTCTCTGGTCATGTTTACATAGTTCTCGAACCCGCAGGGTCTGCACACTTAAGGTTCGATGATGTTTAATATAGTTGAGTTATATGTGTGGTTACCGAATGTTGTTCGGACTCCCAGATGAGATCACGGACGTCACAAGGGTTTCCAAAATGGTCCAGAAATGAAGATTGATATATAGGATGGTTTCATTTGGTCACCGGAAAGTTTCGGGCATTACCGGCAGTGTACCGGGAGTGACGACTCGGTTCCGGGTGTTTACCGGGAGGGGCCCACCCACCCGGGAGTGAGACAAAGGACCTAGGGTGGCGCACCAAGTCCTTAGTGGGCTGGTGGAGTCAGCCCAAGAGGGTTGTGGTGCCACATGTAAAAATTCCAAAGGAAAAGAAGAGGAAAAAGGAAAGAGGGAGGTGGGAAGGAAGAGGAGGACTCCTCCTTCCCAAACCGAATTGGAGGAGGAGTCCTCCTCCACCCTTGCGGCCTGCGCAGCCTTGGGGCCCTTGTGCCCCAAGGCTAGCCCCTACACTCCTCCTATATATATTGGTGGTTTAGGGCGTTTTGAGACACAACTTTGCCACGTGCAACTCAAGCCTATTCCACATAGTTTTGCCTCTAGATCGGATTTCTCCGGAGCTCGGGCGGAGCCCTGCAGGAGTACATCATCACCACCACTGGAGTCATGCTGCCGGAGAACTCATCTACTTCTCTGTCTTGCTTGCGGGATCAAGAAGGCCGAGATCGTCATCGAGCTGTACTTGTGCTGAACGCGGAGGTGCCGTCCTTTCGGCGCTAGATCGGAACCGTTTGTGGGACGGATCGTGGGACGATGGTGATTTGAATCAGGAGGTTGTACCACTACATCAACCGCGTTTCTTAACGCTTCCTGCTGAGCGATCTACAAGGGTACATAGATCTAATCTCCTCTCGTAGATGGACATCACCATGATAGGTCTTCGTGTGCGTAGGAAATTTTTCGTATCCCATGCAAGGTTCCCCAACAGTGGTATTAGAGCTAGGTCCATGCATCGATGTTATCTCGAGTAGAACACAAAAGGTTTTGTGGACATTGATTTTTGATTTGCTGCCCTCCTTAGTCTTATCTCGACTCGGCGGTATTGTTGTATGAAGCGGCCCGGACCGATATTACTCGTACGCTTACGAGAGAATGGTTTCATCGACTAACATGCAAACTCGTTGCATAAAGATGACTGGCGGGTGTCGGTTTCTCCAACTTTAGTTGAATTGGTTTTGACTGAGGCGGTCTTTGGAGAGAGGTTAAATAGAAATTTGCACATATCCATTGTGGTTTTTGCGTAAGTAAGATGCGATCATAGTAGATAACCATAGAAGCCACGTAATAATACAACAACAAATTAGAGGATGTCTAACTTGTTTTTGCAGGGTATGCTTGTGATATGATATGGACAATGACGTGATGTGATATATTGGATGTATGAGATGATCATGTTGTAATAGTTAATATTGACTTGTATGTCGATGCTACGACAATCGGCACGAGCCATAGGGTTGTCTTTAAACTAACATCTGTGTTTGCAGATGTGTTTACTATATTGCTAGGCTTAGCTTTAGTAGTAATAGCATAGATAGCACGACAACCTCGGTGGCGAGACATTGATGGAGATCATGGTGTGGCGTCGGTGACAAGAAGATCATGCCGGTTCTTTGGTGATGGAGATCAAGAAGCACAAGATGATGGACATATCATGTCACTTATGAATTGCATGTGATGCAAATCCTTTTATGCACCTTATTTTGCTTAGAACGACGGTAGCATTATAAGGTGATCTCTCACGAAATTTCAAGATGAAATTGTGTTCTCCCCGACTGTACACCGTTGCGACAGTTCATCGTTTCGAGACACCACGTGATGATCTGGTGTGATAGACTCAACCATCACATACAACGGGTGCAAAACAGTTGCACACGCGGAACACTCGGGTTAAACTTGACGAGCCTAGCATGTGCAGACATGGCCTCGAAACACATGAGACTGAAAGGTCGAGCATGAATCGTATAGTTGATATGATTAGCATAGAGATGCTTACCAATGAAACTATTCTAAACTCATGTGATGATCGGACTTGATTTAGTGAATTTGGATCATGTACCACTCAAATGACTAGAGAGATGTACTTTTTGAGTGGGAGTTTTTCAGTAATTTGATTAGTTAAACTCTAATTATCTTAAACATAGTCTAAGTCCACTTTGCCAAATTTGTGTTGTAGATCAATGGCTCACGCGACAGTCACCGTGAATTTTAATACGTTCCTAGAGAAAGCTAAGTTGAAAGATGATGGAAGCAACTCTGTAGACTAGGCTCGTAATCTTAAGTTGCTCTGCAATCTGATAAGATGGATTTTGTCCTTAATGCTGCGATAGGAGATAAACCACCCGCTACGGCTGACCAAGATGTTAAGAACGCCTGGTTAACACATAACGAGGACTACTCAGTAGTTCAATGTGCAGTCGTGTACGGCTTAGAGTCGGGACTTAAACGTCGCTTTGTGCATCATGGAGCATATGACATGTTCCAGGATTTGAAGTTTATCTTTCAGAAGAACGCCCGGATCGAGAGGTATGAGACCTCCGATAAATTCTATGCTTGCAAGATGGAGGAGAATTCGTGTGTTAGTGAGCATGTGCTCAAAATGTATGGGTACTCAAACCGTCTAGCTGAGCTGGGTATTGAACACCCGCAAGAAGCTATCACTGACAGAATTCTTCAATCATTGCCACCTAGCTATAAGAGCTTTATGTTGAACTACAACATGCAAGGGATGAACAAGTCACCCGGCGAGTTATTCGCGATGCTGAAAGTCGCAGAGTGAGAACTCCGGAAAGATCATCAAGTGTTGATGGTCAATAAGACCACTAGTTTCAAGAGAAATGGCAAAGGCAAGAAGGGTAACTCCAATAAGAGCGGCAAGCCTGTTGCCAATCCGACGAAGAAACCCAAGGTTGGGCCTAAGCCTAAAAGAGAGTGTTATTATTGCAAGGGATTGGGTCACTGGAAGCGCAACGGCCCAAAATATTCGATATACATGTTATTGATATGTACTTAACAAACTCTCGTATTAGTGCCTGGTATTCAATACCTGTTCTGTTGCTCATATTTGCAACTCGAAGCAGGAACTACGGAATAAACGAAGGCTGGTGAAGGATGAACTGACGATGCGCGTGGGAAATGGTTCCAAGGTTGATGCAATCGTCGTCGACACAGTTTCATTTCAGTTACCATCAGGATTAGTTATGAACTTAAATAATTGTTATTTAGTGCCCGCGTTAAGCATGAACATTATATCTGGATCTTGTTTATTGCGAGACGATTACTCGTTTAAGTCAGAGAATAATGGTTGTTCTATTTCTATGAGTAATATCTTTTATGGTCATGAACCCAATGTGAGAGGATTGTTCATATTGAATCTTGATAGCGATGATACACATATACATAACATTGAGACCAAAAGATGTAGAGTTAACAATGATAGTGCCATGTTTTTGTGGCACTGCCGCTTAGGTCATATTGGTGTAAAGCGCATGAAGATACTCCATTTCGATGGGCTTTTGGAGTCACTTGATTTTGAATCACTTGACATGTGTGAACCATGCCTCATGGGCAAAATGACTAAGACTCCATTCTTCGGAACAATGGAGCGTGCAAGTGACTTGTTGGAAATCATACATACCGATGTGTGCGGTCCGATGAGTGTGGAGGCATGCGGCGGATATCGTTATTTTCTCACCTTCACTGACGATTTGAGTAGGTATGGATATATCTACTTGATGAAGCACAAGTCTGAAATGTTTGAGAAGTTCAAGCAATTTCAGAGTGAAGTTGAAAATCATCATAACAAGAAGATCAAGTTCCTACGTTCTGATCGTGGGGGTGAATATCTGAGTTTCTAGTTTGGTGCTCACTTAAGACAATGTGGAATTGTTTGACACTTGACACCGCGTGGAACACCACAGTGTAATGGTGTGTCCAAACGTCGTAATCGTACTTTGTTAGAAATGGTGTGATCTATGATGTCTCTTACCGATTTGCCGTTATCGTTTTGGGGTTATGCATTACAGACAGTTGCATTCACTTTAAATAGGGCACCATCAAAATCCGTTGAGACAACACCATACGAACTATGGTATGGCAAAAGACCGAAATTGTCGTTTCTTAAAGTTTGTGGATGTGATGCTTATGTCAAAAAGCTTCAGTCTGAAAAGCTCAAACCCAAAGCGAAAAAGTGCATCTTCATAGGTTACCCAAAAGAGACAGTTGGGTACACCTTCTATCTCAAATCCGAGGGAAAGTGCTTGTTGCTAAGAACAAAGCTTTTTATTGAGAAGGTTTTTCTCTCGAAAGAATTGAGTGGGAGGAAGATAGAACTTGATTGTCGAACCTCTAACCCCTCTAGATGGTGGCGCAGTGTAAGGGGAAACCCTTGTCGTAGCGATGCCGGTTGAGGAGGAAGTTAATGATGATGATCATGAAACTTCGGGTCAAGTTCCTATCAGACCTCGCAGGTCGACAAGATCACGTACTACTCCTGAGTGGTATAGTAATCATGTCTTATCAATCATATTGTTAGACAACAATGAACCTACGAATTATGAAAAAGCAATGGTGGGCCCGGATTCCAACAAATGGCTGGAGGCTATGAAGTCCGAGATAGGATCTATGTATGAAAACGAAGCGTGGACTTTGGAAGTATTACCTGAAGGCCGCAAGGCTATTCAGAACAAATGGATCTTTAAGAAGAAGACGGACGCGGACGGTAATGTGACTGTTTATAAAGCTCGACTTGTGGCAAAATGTTTTTCACAAGTTCAAGGAGTTGACTACGATGAGATGTTCTCACCAGTAGCGATGCATAAGTCCGTCCGAATCATGTTAGCAACGGCTGCATTTTCTGATTATGAAATCTGGCAGATGGATGTCAAAACGGCGTTCCTTAACGGTTTTCTTAAGGAAGAGTTGTAGATGATGCAACCCGAAGGTTTTGTCGATCCAAAGAATGCTAACAAGGTATGCAAGCTCGACCGATCCATTTATGGACTGGTGCAAGCATCTCGGAGTTGGAATAAGCGCTTTGATGAGGTGATCAAAGCATTTGGGTTTATACAAGTGGTTGGAGAATCTTGTATTACAAGAAAGTGAGTGGGAGCTCTGTGACGTTTCTAATATTATATGTGGATGACATATTGCTGATTGGAAACAACGTGGAGTTTTTGGAGAGCGTAAAAGATTACTTGAATAAAAGTTTCTCTATGAAGGACCTAGGAGAAGCTACTTACATTCTAGGCGTTAAGATCTATAGGGATAGATCGAGACGCCTGATAGGACTTTCACAAAGCACATACCTTGATAAAGTTTTGAAGAAGTTCAAAATGGAACAGTCCAAGAAGGGGTTCTTGCCTATGCTACAAGGAATAAAATAGAGTAAGACTCGGTGCCCAACAACTGCGGAAGAGAGAGAACAAATGAGTTCCGTCCCCTATGCTTCAACCATAGGTTCTATCATGTACGCAATGTTGTGCAGTAGACCAGACGTCAGCTTGGCCATAAGTATGGCAGGCATGTTTCAGAGTAATCCATGAGTGGATCACTAGACAGCGGTCAAGAATATTCTGAAGTACCTGAAAAGGACTAAGGAAATGTTTCTCATTTATGGAAGTGACGAAGAGCTCGTCGTAAAGGGTTACGTCAATGCAAGCTTTGACACTGATCCGGATGACTCTAAGTCTCAAACCGGATACGTATTTATTCTCAATGGGGGTGCGGTAAGCTGGTGCAGTTCCAAGCAAAGCATCATAACATATTCTACATGTGAAGCGGAGTACATGGCTGCCTCGGAGGCAACTAAGGAGGGTGTCTGGATGAAGCAGTTCATGACGGATCTTGGAGTTGTGCCAAGCGCACTAAATCCAATAACTCTGTTCTGTGACAACCCTGGTGCCATTGCCTTAGCAAAGGAACCAAGGTTTCACAAGAAGACCAGGCATATCAAACGACGCTTCAACCTCATCTGCGACTACGTTGAAGGAGAGGACATAAATATTTGCAAATTGCACACAGATCTGAATGTACCAGAACCGCTGACTAAACCACTTCCACGGGCAAAACATGATCAACACCAGAACTGTATGGGTGTTAGATTTATTATAATGTAAATCGCATGGCGATGTGAGGACTAGATTATTGACTCTAGTGCAAGTGGGAGACTGTTGGAAATGTGCCCTAGAGGCAATGATAAAATATTTATTATTATATTTCTTGTTACAAGATAATCGTTCATTATCCATGCTATAATTGTATTGAATGAAAACAAAGATACATGTGTGGATACATAGACAAAACAATGTCCCTAGCAAGCCTCTAGTTGGCTAGCCAGTTGATCAATGATAGTCAAGGTTTTCTAACTACATGCAAGTGTTGTCACTTGATAACTAGATCACATCATTAGGAGAATCATGTGATGGACCAGAACCAAACTATGAATGTAGCATGTTGATCGTGTCATTTTGTTGCTATTGTTTTCTACGTGTCAAGTATTTACTCCTATGACCATGGGATCATATAACTCATTGGCACTGGAGGAATACCTTGTGTATATCAAACATTGCAACATAACTAGGTGACC
Organism: Hordeum vulgare subsp. vulgare; assembly: GCF_904849725.1. NCBI lineage: Eukaryota > Viridiplantae > Streptophyta > Magnoliopsida > Poales > Poaceae > Hordeum > Hordeum vulgare. The sequence goes on along the minus strand of NC_058524.1, from coordinate 349,914,499 downwards.
ATAAAGGTGCGCTACAGGTATCTCCAAAGGTCTCCGTTGAGTTAGTATGGATCAAGACTGGGATTTGTCACCCCGTGTGACAGAGAGGTATCTCGGGGCCCACTCGATAATACAACATCACACACAAGCCTTGCAAGCAATGTGACTATGTGTAAGTCACGGGATCTTGTATTACAGAATGAGTAAAGAGACTTGCCGGTAACGAGATTGAAATAGGTATGCGGATACCGACAATCGAATATCGGGCAAGTAACATACCGAAGGACAAAGGGAATGACATACGGGATTATATGAATCCTTGACACTGAGGTTCAACCGATAACATCTTCGGAGAATATGTAGGATCCAATATGGGCATCCAGGTCTCGCTATTGGATATTGACCGAGAAGTGTCTCGGGTCATGTCTACATAGTTCTCGAACCCGCAGGGTCTGCACACTTACGGTTCGATGATGTTTTAGTATAGTTGAGTTATATGTGTGGTTACCGAATGTTGTTCGGAGTCCCGAATGAGATCACAAACGTCACGAGGTTTTTCGGAATGGTCCAGAAACGAAGATTGATATATAGGATAGATTAATTTGGTCACCGGAAAGTTTCGGTCATTACCGACACTGTACTGGGAGTGACGAATGGGTTCTGGGTGTTTACCGGGAGGGGACCACCCACCCGGGAGTGAGCCCAAGGCCCTAGGGTGGCGCACCAAGTCCTTAGTGGGATGGTGGAGTCAGCCCAAGAGGGCTGTGGTGCCACATGTAAAAATAGCAAAGGAAAATAAGAAGAAAAAGGAAAGAGGGAGGTGGGAAGGAAGAGGAGGACTCCTCCTTCCCAAACCAAATTGGAGGAGGAGTCCTCCTCCACCGTTTCGGCCGGCGCACCCATCGGGCCCTTGTGCCCCAAGGCTAGCTCCTCCCCTCCTCCTATATATATTGGTGGTTTAGGGCTTTTTGAGACACAACTTTGCCCCGTGCAAGTCAAACCTATTCCACATGGTTTTGCTTCTAGATCGGATTTCTGCGGAGCTCGGGCAGAGCCTTGCAGGAGTAGATCATCACCACCACCGGAGCGCCATCATGCTGCCGGAGAAATCATCTACTTATCCGTCTTGCTTGCTGGATCAAGAAAGCCGAGATCATTATCGAGTTGTACGTGTGCAGAACGTGGAGGTATCGTCCGTTCGGCGCTAGATCGGAACCATTCGTGGGACGATGGTGATTTGAATCACGAAGCTGTACCACTACATCAACTGTGTTTCTTAACGCTTCCCGCTGAGCGATCTACAAGGGTACATAAATCTAATCCCCTCTCGTAGATGGATATCCCCATGATAGGTCTTCGTGTGCGTAGGAATTTTTTTGTTTCCATGCCACGTTTCCCAACAGTCTCCCCCTTGTGCCTCCTCATCCATGGTGATGATGGCCCCTCCGACTTCCTCCTCCATGGTCTCAAGTGATGGTGCCCCCCTCCGGCAGGGTGCCGGAGAGTGCCAAGATTGGTTTTTCGGGGCTCTGGAGGCTCGCGGCTGCAGAACTACTGATCTAGGTTTCTTTGTGGGGGTTTTGGACTTTATAGGAATTTTTGGCGTTGGTCTGACGTCAAGAAGGTTCCCGAGAAGGTCACAAGCCACAGGGGTGCGACCTAGGGGGTGGCCGCACCTAGCAAGCTTGTTGCCTCGTCATCCACTTCCTAGCCCGGCTCTTCGCTCTAGTATTTTTTATATTTTCCAAAAATATTCTCCGTAGATTTTCAGCCCATTCCAAGCACTTTTATTTCTACACAAAAACAACACCATGGTAGTTCCGCTGGAAACAACATCAGTCCGGGTTAGTTCTAATAAAATAATACCAAAATCATATGAAATTATTGTCAACATGGCATGAATACTTCATAAATTATAGATACATTGGAGACGTATCAGCATCCCCAAGCTTAATTCCTGCTGATCCTCGAGTAGGTAAATGATAAAATAAGTAATTTATGAAGTGTGAATGCTAGCATAGTGCATAAATTTGATCAATGATAGTTCCAAACACTTTTTATAGCATCATTATAAACCATAAATAGTAGCTCATCTCACAAAACTTCTCATGATGAAGTAACAAGCTATTCACGTGGTTAAGTGTAGACCATAAAGTTTCTTGAGAACTAACAAACTATGCTTTCAGTCACCAAACAGTTGCAATTCATCTTATTTTCACGAAGGGTCTATGTAACAGATTTGATTTAGCAAATTCCACATACTCAACTATCATATAGTCTTTCATGATTATTGACACACAAAGCATATTTTTAGAACAAATAGCATCCATTGAACACAGAGAAAGATAGGGACTTAATGTTTCACCTCCCAACTTATTTATCTTTTAGATAGTTGTCAACAATAATAATTCATGATCAAATATATTTGTGTGGATATATATGACTAGATCATTCCCCAAGACATGACGCTTGCCAAGAAAAAAAGGCGAAATATAGGAAGTGGTGAAGATCACCATGACTCTTTCATAAAGGTAAGTACAAGAAAGTAAAAGTTAGGCCCTTCGCAGAGGGAAGCAGAGATTGTCATGTGTTTTTTTGTTTTTGGATGTGCAAACACTTAATGCAAAGGAACGTCATATTGTATTTCCCTTTGTGACAGCAACCTTTATTATGTAGTCCATCACTTTTATTTATTTACCATCACAAGTTCGTACAACGCTTATTTACCCTTACAATAAAAGATCATACATATTTAGGAGCAATTTTTATTGCTTTTTGCATCGATGACAACTTACTTGAAGGATCTTACTCAATCCATAGGTAGGTATAGTGGACTCTGATGGCAAAACTGGTTTAAGGGTGTTTGGATGCACAAGTAGTATTTCTACTTGATGCGGAAGTTTTGGCTAGTATGAGGTGGAAGCAAACACCACATGTTGGAGGATCCATAACAATATGACTTCTATACAAATATACCCAAGCATAACTCATTACGTTGTCTTCCTTGGTCAACTTCAACTAATTTTCTGAAGTCTGAAAATAGTTAACGGGTATTCACAATCATAGGAGATTTCCAAGATAGTATGTTTATATGTGAAATCTATCTTCCTTCAATATTCTTTCATGAATTGTTCAAGTGACCAATGAGGTGTTTGCTAAATTTCAATAAATTTTACCACCTATACTTCTTATATGTGAAGTCATTACTCGCCATGGAATAATTATATGAAGCATATTTAATTTCATATTTATGACATTCAATTCATTAAACCATTTACTCATACGATATAAGTGAAGACCGAGATTAAATGACTAAACTATTCCAAAACATATAAGTGAAGATCAACGAGTAGTCAAATAATTAAGTAGCTATGTGAGGACTTTCTCTCTCTCTCTCTCTTAACAAATATTTTCAGATCTGAGTATTTTATTAAAATGGAAAGCAAAAGAAAAATAGCACTCCAAGCATAGGATGCATCATGTGAACGAATAAAAAAATTTAGGCTCAACATAAGCTAACCGATAGTTGATGAAGAGACATGGGATGCGTAGAATCCCCAAGATTAGATGTTTTAGAGTTCTTGAAATACTTAGTTGGGGTGCCTTGGCAATCCCCAAGCGTGAGCTTTTGTACCTTGTTCAATCCTCTCATATCATGGTTTCACCCATTCTCAAAAACTTCATCCACACAGAGCTCGAAAAGAACTCGTGAGATAGGTTAGTACACAATAATAAATAAACTCTTCATGTACTGCCAAGACAAGCTGTATCATAATTTCCAAACAACATCTAATGTTTACTACTGTTTTCACAATTTATATCTACCAATATAGGCTATGGAAACTATAGGATAAGTAAATAACAAAACTATGACAACTATTTGTCCAAACAGAACAATCTGTAGCAATTTATGAAAACAGTGTACTTATGTAACTGAACAAAATATTACAATTTAAGACATGCCATCAAATTTAAATGAAAACGCTGTGTAAAAATTTCAGAAACTTTTCACGTTCCAGTAAAATAATAAAATTCAAACACTACAACACCAGTTTCTTTTTTTACACAACACCAACCAAAGCATGCATTGCAAGCATCCTAATGCAATTCGTGGAACTTTTTATTGAAAAACAAGATTATAAATAACACCTAATAGATAACAACAAAATAAAATGACGCTCCAAGCAAAACTCATAATATGTGACGAATAAAAATATAGCTCCAAGTAAAATATACCGATAATGTTGAAGACGAAAGAGGGGATGGCTTCCGGGGCATCCCCAAGTTTAGGCGCTTGAATCTTCCTTGTATATTACCTTGGGGGTGACTTGGGAATCACCAATATTAGGTTCTTGTCACTCCTTATTCTCCTCATATCGGTTTCTCACCATTAACTTGAAAACTTCTATCACACAAAACTTAGCGGAACTTCGTGAGATGGGTTAGTATAATAAATAATGATCGTTCACTTAGGTACTGCCAAGAAAATATTCATATTATTAACACATGGTACCTACTGTATTCTACTATTCCCATAATTTATATCACTGAATATAAGCTATGGGAACACTCAAACAAGCAAACTATGCATGCAAAACAGAATCTGTCAAAAACAGAACAATCTGTGAAGATCTGTAGTGTAACCTTACTTCCCTGTCTCTAAAAATTCTGAAACATTAGCACAACCATAAAAATTTGTATATAAATATTTTGTAAAAATTTCAGATCATTATCATGCTCCATTAAAAATTGAAAATTCATGTACTAGAGTCAAAAGTTTCTGTTTTGGTTCAGCATCAATTCTACTCATCTTGTGAGTCATCCCAAAGGCTTTACTTGGCACTTTATTGAAATAAAAGACACAAAACATGATTACTATAGTAGCTTAATCAGGTAAACTCATAAAAACAGAAGGTAGAAGTGTTGGGTTGTCTCCCAACAAGCACTTTTCTTTAATGCCTTTTAGCTAGGCACGGTTATTTCAATGATGCTCTTCCAAACCTAATTCCGATGATGATTTTATTCATACTCTAGAAGATATAAGTGAAGTTCATAGATAATTCTACAATTAATATAGATAAACCAATATCCAAGATCAAAATATATAAGTGAAGCACACGAAGCATTCTAAAAGGCCATACTCAAAAGATTTAAGTGAAGCATGAAGAATATTCTATAGAGCCATACTCAAAAGATTTCAGTGAAGCGCATGAAGCATTCTTGTCGGCGATGCTAGGTCGACACCTATGGTATCAACGTGAAACCCTTGTGATCGTAGGGCGGGGAAAGGTGACATCAAGAGCAGAGCAAACGTTCAGCACCCGACAAGCCTTTTTACCCAGGTTCGGGCCGCTTACCCGTAAAACCCTATGTCCTGCTTGTCAGATTGTATTAAGCGTTTTGTTGTTGATTATTACAGTGGATGTTGATAACCTTCTTCTGGGCGAATGTCCAAAGAGTCTAACCCCTTTGTGAATGAGCTAAGGGCCTCCTTTTATAGGCAAAGGGGTCACCTAAAGTGCTTGGTGGTAGGTTCATGAGAAGTTACAGTGAACCTAGGGCGGTGCTTATCTGTCTACCGCTGTCAGGTGCATTAAATGCACGTCTTGTCCTTGTCAGCGATGTGCTTGTGAAGACATGTATCCAGGTGTTTCGACACCTGGATCTGCGCTGGCGCATCTGGAATGCGCTGGAACTTGGGGGCGGTGGTACTGTAGCAAGGGCGGCCGCCCTCCAGTGCCTAGCCCCGCCTTGCCGGGGCCTTGGGTCCTTGTCCCGGCAAGGGAGCTTGACAGGGGCTTTAGTCGTCATCCCGACAAGGGAGCCTTGCCGAGGTCTTGTACTTGATGAGTTCATCACGTCCACCAAATGGGTGTGCCCTTGGTTATCTTCCCGGCAAGGCAGGCTTGCCGAGGCCTTGGTAATCTTGGGGGTTGTATCTTCTTTGTGTCCTGCCATGCCCTGCTGGTAGGGGCTCTTTGCGCCCGTGCACAAGGGTGTGGCACTAGGGACCCCAGTCTTTAGTGCACCGACAGGAGCCCCCGGGCCTGGGCCACACACGCGTGCGAAGCATTGTTGGGCCAGGCCCAAAGAGGTGCACGGGCCTTCGTGGCTGTATATTGCTGGCGGTTGCTTTTCCCCACGTCACGCATTGAACGCGCGGGGTGGGGTGTCATGTGCGCGGTGGCCTAGGCGGCCGCGGGCGTGGGGAACCGTTGGTTGAGTAGGCAAAGGGTCGGCCCGAGTCTCCATAAGAGGGGAAATACTAGCCCTCCTATCCCACTATTCCCAGTCCCTTTCCAATCTCAAATACCGCCGCCGTCACCTCCCTTGTCCAGAGATTCTCCACGCCTCTCTTCCCTCCCTGAGGTTCTGCTTCGGGCGACAACGTCCATCTTTCGCCGTTGCTATGCCTCCCAAGGCCTCCAAGGGAAAGGGCGTCGCTACAGAAAAGGAGTTGGCTAGGCTGCGGAAGAAGTACGCCTGCTTCCCCAAGGGTCTGGATATGGCCACTCTAAAGAGCCGTTACCAGATCATGTGGGTTGTCGAGACGAAGGCGCATCCGGCCACTTAGGTGCTCCCCGGGACGGGAAGTGGGGGCCCGGACCAGTTCCCCTTCTTTGCCGACTACTTCTTCTGCGAGCTTTGCCCACCATTCTCAGAGTTCTTTGTCGACCTCATGCACACCTACGGCTTCCGCCTCCTCGACTTTATGCCGAACGCGGTGATGTGCATGTCCATCTTCGCGCACCTGTGCGAGAACTTCGTCGGGATCACTTCCAACACAGCCCTCTTCCGCCACTACTTCACTCCTCGTATCCAGGGCGGGCATGCCCTTTCGGGCTCCATCGCCTGGGTCCCAAGGACTGGCTGCAAGGAGGCGTACCCGGGTGGTACCCTCCACGAGAAGTGGGAAGTGTGGCGGGGGATATGCTGTTGGATTCATCAGGAGGGGTACGTGCCCTGTTGCGAGCCCAGGACCTCTAGGATTGGGTCCCGGGGAGAGGGCTGGAGCGATTTGTCCCCTGATGATTGTAAGTTGACCATCGCCACCACCAGGATCCTGCGCCTCAGGGACGAGGGGTTGACGATGGATAAGGTGGCCGCCGATTTTATCCACAGACGCATCGCCCCCCTCCATTACAGGGGAGGGAAGCCGGCTTCGGCCTTTGTGAACGCGACATATGTCATGCGCCTGCGACCGGAGGTGGACAACAATCTGACGACCGTGGAACTTGGGTACTTCTGTCAGAAGTTGTTTATCTCTGAGCTGAAGATCCGATTGTCGTGGGGGGTCTTTCCGTTGTGCAACAGCTCGGCCTGAGCAGCCTCTCGGCGATGATGCCGGATTGTGATGCTCACGGCGTGGTCGCAACCTAGCTAGAGCCCGCGGCGGAGGTGGTCTCGTCTTTCTTTGACGAATTGTCGGAGGTCTCCATCCGGGAGGAAACCGGCCTCGTCCGCGAGACCACCGCCGAGGAAGAAGCGCACATCGCCCGCCGGGTGGAGGAGCATACCCTCGCCTTCGGGGCTGGGGATGCGGGCTTCCACGACGGGGAAGTGTAATGACTAAGATGCGGTCCTTTCCAATTTAGGGGGGATGCCCCAAAATGGAAAGAAGCGCATCTATGCGTTTCGCAAGCAAGATAAACATAGCACATACATAATTAAAGAATGACAAAAAGGGAATCGTTTGCCATCTCACATAGATAATATCAGAGTTTACATCCACACATTTATTCAGACAAGGTAGTTCCGCTATGGACTACATAACATAAGAAAAGGCTATGCTATCCCGCATGCTTGCCCACGATCACGACCATGCCTCAGTCTTGTGGATAGTTCACGTACAAGCGGTCGTTCTCCTCATCGTATTGCCACGCCAGGTGCATGCCATCTGGATCACCTGTGTCGGGCGTACCTGTACCTGTTGGGGTGTTGAAGTAATCTGTGAGCCACAGGGATTCAACAATCTATGACCTCGGTACCGAAACTAGTCAAGTTATTAGGTGAGGAAGGTACAGTGTTTAGGTTGAAGCATCCTAAGCAATTTTGGTGGCTAACTTACGTAGAACAGAGTTATAAATGTGGTGGTCTACGCGAGCGGTCGAAGACTAGACGATCACTAAGTGATCCTGAACACCTACTTACGTCAAACATAACCCATCATGTTCCCGATCAAAGAGAGGTCTTCGAAAGGGACAGTCACGGTTACGCACAGGGTTGGTAGCTTTATTAGAATTAGTTCAAGTTATTTATTACCGGATGTTAACAAATAATCCATGTTGCTACATTACCGCGGGCACGGATTTCCGACAGATTACACCCTGTAGGGGTGCTCCAACTAGTCCATCACAAACGGTCACGGGCCGCAAAGTAATCCTCTATCACGAATCTCGTAATCTCGTCGGATTCCTTAGAGGAAAACCTCAACTCTGGGAGAACCAAAGCTTCACCGAGATTCCTATACGGAAGATATATCGCTAAGGTAAGACAAGACTAGCAGGACCTCCCGTCGTGTCGTCGACCCCGATAAGAGTCGCGTATCTCAGTCTCAAGTCACGACGGATGAGCTAGAAGTCGGGATGACTAAACCTCTGGGTGACCAGGTGGGCCCCGGACATCGCTCAGGTGGGACCAACACTCATGAGGAGCACTGGCCCTGGTTGTTGATTAAAATCCTCGGGTTAGATATTCCCTATGCAAATTATTATTATGTGACTAGCAAATTAAAACCAATGTTGGTTCGTGTCGGACAAGTCTTAACACTACACGATTTGTCAAGGGGTTCCCCATAACAACCCCGAACGTGTTAGGAGCGATCAGTTATGGAATCAAACACCGGTAGCCGGAAACTAGGCCAGCAAGAACGGAGCAAAACACCCGGCAAAAGGCTAGGCCTCCCGTCATTTACCAAGTATATAGGTGCATTAATTAAGTAGCAGATTAAAACATAATGATATCAAATTCTCATGTTAACACATGAGACAGGTGGCACCTGCAACTAGCAACGCTAACGTTAGAAGCTGAGCACGCCTACTTAGTGTGACAACATTAGCTAGGAGGGAATAGTGTTTGGGTTTCATGGAAATATCAGGAGGCAATTATATCAGTGGTAGGCAGCAAGCATATGACGAAGGAAACGTGAATCTAAACATAACAAAGCTTGAGACGACATCAAGGTCACGGTCATTTACATGTGATGTCTTCAGGTTGGAACTGCTCTTGTTCCTCCTACACGTACTCTCCCGAATCCACGTACTCGCTCTCCGATCCCGGTGCTAACCAATATAAAAACAACAGCCAATGAACAACAACACAACATGATGCCACAAACACATGATGCATGAGATGAGAATGAAGCATGCATCTCTAATCTAGTCACTTGCATATGCATGAGAAGAGAAGATAAACTACTGGACAGAACTTCTCACTAAGCCATCTTGACATGCATGAAGATGCCATGAACAGGTGCATCACAAGAAAAAGATGCAAAAACATATAAAGAACGTTGGGAACAGAGCTACGGATCAACCGAAAACTACAAAACAAGATATGGTGTCCTACGGATCAAATCCACCACAAGCACACTCCAATGGCAGACTTCTGGTATTCCCAGGTTGCCACATGACCAAACAAACAAGTATAGGTGGGTGGTGCAAAGAAACTCACCACACCACCAACTATGCACTCACAAGCTTCAAAACAACAAATCTATGCAATTTGTCCTAAACAGCAACATAGCAGTTTGTGAGCAACATGCAAAGCACCTACAGCTACCCAAATGTGCCAAACAAGATATGTGGCAAAAGCTATTCAAAATCTCTACAAGCATGAGCAAGAAGATAATACAAAGGAGTTACACACAGAAAGATCTACAGGTGCTAACTTTGACAAATATAACAGATTTCAGGGACTTAGTGAAAATCTTAGATTCTCACCAACTGTTTATGCTCAAAAGTATTTTGACAGACCCCAAAACAATATCCACAGGAAGTAAAATTCCATCAAAATTGACAGAGAGCTAGACAAACACAAAAGCTCCAACTCTCTAGTTGATTGCAAGGGATGATTCCCAACACATGAGCTTTTGCAACCACAACTACAAGGGAAGAAAAGAACAGCAGTTTCTCAGACTTAGTGAAAATCACAGATTTTCACCAAGCTGATAATTTCAGCCACATGCCTACTTTGACAAGACACAACTTGCACATACAAACTCCTAAGCATGAACCAAAACCACCATGCTGTAGAGGGGTTCACCCACTACTGCCACATCAAGGAATCATCCTCTTAGGGTCATCACACCACATGGCACCAAGCTCTAAACATAGATCAAAACAGAAAAATGACATTTCCAGCAATTGTCCAAAAGGGAAATCTGATTTCACCAATGGATTCCTGGGATGATTCTACCCCAAAAACATATAATACCTAGGTAATTGCATAGAACAAATAGACACAAAGTTGAAAGGAAAAACTACATGGAATCACATAGATGCAAATAGTGTCATATCATATGTGATGCACACTAGTTCATCACCTACACATGCACTTGCACACACTCACGACTCCAATGGTGCACATGAGGGGTAGTCCTCATGTTCATGTGCCTTAGCACACCAGCACACACACACATACATCAAGCATACACAAATGCTCATGCACACACACCTACACATGCTAGTCTCCACACACACACATACTTACACTCACACCAGTATCACTAACACAAGCACACATTCATGCTTTCACAATAGCATGCCTTGGGCATGTGGGTGTCACACACACACATGCACACACACACACATACAAGCACACACCATATGTAAGTTGCACCACATGATCACCTATACACATATACAAACATCACTAACTCCCTACGCAAGCACACTAACTAACACAAGGTGAAAACCTACTGGTATAGATATTTTAGGCAACAAAACATGGCTTCCCAAGCAAATAACAAGCCAACAAACTAAATCTGCAAAAGAAAAAAACTAACAAAACAAAAGGGTGGCTTGGGGGTCAAACCCAAGACCTACTGCCACCACACACACATGCACAACCACCGGGCTCACTCCTCTGGCTCGACAGAAGAGAGGTAGTAAACAGGGTAAGCTTCCCCCTGTGCTACTATGCCACAAAATCACAAAAACAGAAGGGGCGCCACGGGGTTTCGAACCCACTATCAACTCCTGCGCAAAAAACCACCTACCACTCTGCTAGTCGCGCAGAAGTTACCAGAGAGGGGGGCTCTGCCCTTTTGAGAAACCCCCTCTGGATCTGCTACAGCCCGATGGTGGCTGGAACAGAGGAGGGTCACTGCCGGCGCTACGCTTCAAATTGGACATGGGCTCGTTGCTGGAAGGGAGAGGGATCTCCCACGGTTCCATTTCGCCACTAAGCTCGACGCGACAAGCCCTACAACTATTGCTCCACGAGCACGCGGCGACGCCGGCGACAAAGATACACGGCGGCGTTGCAACGGCTCTACGCGCGATCTGTCGACGGGGGAAGGGGGAAGAGACTTGCTGCTCACCCACTGGTCGAGGAGGGCACGCCTCTCGGAGAGGAAGAAGGGGACGATCGTGGAAGAAGCCGTTGCGGAGGTGGTCGTCGGAGCGGAAGAGGTCGTCGGCGAAGTAGTGGAAGGAGGGCGACCGGCGATGATTAGTTGCGGGAATGGACTCCCCAGACGTCATGCGTGCTCGTGGAACACTTGGAGAGGAAGGAGGTGTACAGCAACGACGGCGAAGAGCTCTTCACGGATCGGCCATGGCGGAGGAGGAGCTCGCCTACCTGCTGTCGACGATGGAGAGGGAGGAGGAAGATGGGAAAGGAGGTGGCGGCGCTGCGGAGGAACCCTAGCACACTGCCCGGACGCCAAGGATTAAATAGGGGGCGAGGGAGGCCGCCTCGACGTCCGTGAGCCACGACGTCGACTCTCTGTCTCGCGCTCTCTCTGACGAACTGACGGAAAGGTGCGGGAGGAGGGAGACGGCGTCTACACGAGAGGGAAGTGAGTGGGCTTCGCACGGGGGGGTTACTGGGCCAGCGAGGAGGAGGAGGCCCACTCCGAGGCGCTAGGTAAGAAAAGAAAAACCCACTAGGGTTTTTCTATTTAACAACAAAACAAAGACAAATAAAAATACATAGGCAACACTTTTGACCCTAAAATAAAACAAAAATGCCCCTGGTCATAAGGGAATTATGACCCAATAAAATAAAAAGAAAAGAGGATTTTTGGAGCACTTAAATATTTACAAAACAGAATTAAATAACCTGTTTTGTGAATACCTACCCCACTCAGTCATAGATTCAAAACACATTAAACCTAGCATCACATGCACCACAAATCACCCTAAATGATCTACATTTTTGAACCAGGGTTAGAGCAAGTAAAACTTGAGCTTTGAGAAATAGAGAAGCGTTTTCTTTTGAAACCTAGTTGAAAACTAACATAGTTGAACCCCACTTTCAAATACACCACTTCATCATCACATAGCACATCAACATCACAACCACCTACATGGATCCACAACAACAACAAACACAAGAAGGCATGGATGATATGGATGCATGAATGCAAAGGGGGAGACAAGGTAAGATCACATGAAATAACACATGCATATATCTCACAAGGCAATGACATCATGGACCCACATACATGAAGGTTCCAAATATGGCAAGTTACACTCTGGGGCATTACAAACTCTCCCACACTACAAAAAGATCTCGCCCCGAGATCTAGGACTGAAAGAACTCCGGGAATTCGGAACGGAGGTGATCCTCGCGTTCCCAAGTAGCCTATTTATCGGAATGGTGTGACCATTGCACCTTGAGAAATTTGATTGACTTGTTGCGGCTCTTGCGCTCAGTCGCCTCCAAAACCGCAACTGGATGCTCACGATAGAATAGGTCGGGTTGAAGGTCGATGTCTTGAAGATGAACTGTGCGCTCGGGAGTCTTGAAGCATCTCCAGAGCTGAGAGACATGGAACACGTCATGCACATTTGCAAAGTTGGAAGGGAGCTCAAGTTGATACGCAAGGTCGCCTCTCTTGCCAACAACTCTGAAAGGACCAACGAAACGAGGAGCAAGCTTTCCTTTGATGCCAAAACGATGTGTGCCCTTCATAGGAGACACTTTGAGATAGACGAAGTCATAGAGCTCATAAGACATGTCACGATGCTTGCTATCATAGTAGCTCTTCTGACGGGACTGCGCTGCTCTAAGATTATCCCGAATGACCCGACACATCTCTTCAGCTTCTTTTATCAAGTTATTCCCAAGAATCTGACGCTCGCCAGTCTCGGACCAGTTGAGCGGGGTACGGCACTTCCTGCCATAGAGAATCTCAAACGGATCTTTGCCTGAACTAGCTTGATAACTGTTGGTATACGAGAACTCAGCGAAAGGCAGGCAGTGATCCCACTTCATGCCAAAAGAGATAACACAGGCTCTCAGAATATCCTCAAGGACCTGATTGACTCTCTCCACTTGCCCACTAGTCTGAGCATGAAAAGTTGTGCTGAAGCGTATCTTCGTACCCATCGCAGACTAAAAAGAGTCCCAGAACTTGGAAGTGAAGATACTTCCATGATCTGAAGAAATCAACATAGGCACGCCGTGCAAGGACACTATCCTGGAAGTGCATAGGTCTGCAAGCTGAGCTGCCGAGATGGATTCCTTGTCTGGAAGAAAATGAGCCACTTTACTCAACTTGTCGATGACGACGAAGATGGCATCGTTACCCTTGTTGGACTTCGGAAACCCAGTGACAAAATCCATCTCAGTATGGTCGAACTTCCACTCGGGAATGGGCAATGGATGCAAAAGACCTGTTGGACGTTGATGCTCTGGTTTCAGCCTTCGACATACATCACATTCATTTATGAACTAAGCAATCTCACGCTTCATGCAAGTCCACCAGAAGGTCTATTTCAAGTCCTGATACATCTTGGAACTTCCTGGATGTATTGAGAGCATAGAGTTATAAGCTTCTTCCATGATAACCTTTCTGAGATCACCATTCGGAACGACAACACGATCCTCAAAGAATAACATGTCTCTGGCATCAACATTGAAGCACTTATATTTGGGCACTCCCTTTGCCAAGCCAATCTTAAATTTCTTCGCCATTGCATCAAGAAGTTGTGCTGCTCGGACCTGATCTTCCAAGGTAGGAGAGATCTGAAGATTTGCAAGAAATCCCTAAGGTACTAACTGAAGGTTGAGCTTCCTGAAAGATTCACAAAGGTCAGGCTGGAGAGGTTTCAGAATGAGATTGTCGCAGTAAGCCTTCCTGCTCAAAGCATCTGCCACGACATTAGCTTTGCGTGGAGTATACTAAACGCTCGGATTAAAATCTTGGAGCATTTCCACCCAACCAGTTTGCCGAAGATTCAGGTTAAGCTGGGTGAAGATGTACTTGAGACTCTTGTGATCAGTGAACACTTCAACCTTTCGTTCCAACAAGAGGTGTCTCCAAGTCATCAGAGCATGTACCACTGCCGCCAACTCAAGATCATGCACAGGATAATTCTTTTCACTTGGCTTCAAGTGCCTCGAGGTATAAGCTACCACTTTCTTCTCTTGCATCAGAACTGCACCAAGACCTTGAAGAGAGGCGTCGCAGAACACTTGGTAAGGTTTGGAGTCATCAGGAGGAACCAAGACTGGAGTAGAGGTGAGCTTCTCTTTGAGTGTGTCGAAGGCCAATTGACACTTTGGAGACCAGACATACTTCACACCCTTCTGAAGAAGACTTTAGAGAGGCTTAGCAATCTTGGAGAAGTTCTCAACGAATCTTCTATAATAGCTTGCAAGCCCGAGAAAGCTTCGAAGCTACTTCACATTTTGCGGAGGCTCCCACTCAGCAATGGCCTGCACCTTCGACGGATCAACTTTGATGCCCTCGGCAGAGATGGTGTGCCCAAGATAGACAAGTTCTTTCAACTAGAACTCACATTTCGAAAACTTGGCATAGAACTTATGCTCTCTCAGCTTATCAAGCACTAGTCTGAGATGTTCTTCATGCTCTTCCTCGGTTTTTGAAAAGAGCAGAATATCGAGATACAGCAAGACGAATTCATTCTTGAACGGAGAGAAGATATAGTTCATCATTCGACAAAATGTCGGTGGAGCATTTGCCAGACCAAAAGACATGACCGTATACTCATACGAGCCAAAACTTGTCATGAAACAGTCTTTGGAATATCCTCTTTGCAAATGCGAATTTGATGATAGCCCATCCCGAGATCGAGCTTGGAGAAGACCTTAGCCCCTTTCAACTGCTCGAACAACTCATTAATGCTAGGAAGTGGATACTTGTTTCTGATTGTCTTCTTGTTCAATGGACGGTAATCGACACACAATCGGTCCGTGCCATCCTTCTTCTTGACAAACAGCACTCCACAGCCCCATGGAGAAGAGCTTGGTCCGACCAGACCCAGACACTCCTGCGCATCGAGTTGCCTCTTAAGTTCCATCAGCACTTCTGGACCCAATTTGTACGGCCGTTTGCACACAGACTCAGTACCCGGTTCAAGTTCAATAACGAATTCAACTTCTCGGTGCGGAGGCATTCCTAGCAGCTCTTCTGGAAACACATCTTCATACTCGCAGACCACTGGGACTTGCGAAATTGGATTAATTTCACCCTTATCATTTAAGAAAAATACACGGATTGTGTCATCGCGCGCCGCGAAGATAATCACGTTCGCCGAAGAGTGAGTTAGCTTCACTTCTTTAGCTTCACAATCAATCGATGACTTGTTCATAGCCAACCATTCCATACCAAGGATCAAATCGATGTCAGACTTGCCAAGAACAATAGGAGACGCCAGAAAAGCATAATTACCCATCTTGACAGAAACATCTGGGGCTCGAGTACTAGCATGCATGAACTTGCGCGGAGAAACTACTGACAACGGTCTAGGAAGCTCTTCGACATGAACATTATGCTTGGACACAAATGGAATGGAGAGGTACAAATGTGAAGCACGAGAATCAAACAAAACCTTAGGAGGAATATCATTAATGAGGAGGTTACCCATAATCACATCTGACGAGTTCTCTCCTTCAGCCGCACTCACCATATTGACTCTAGCAGACCTGGGGTTGAATTTCATGATAGCATTGCTTAGAGGTTTGCCTAGAGGAGGAGGCGGAAGACGTAGCTGATAAGTGCACTTGTTGGCATAGTGACCCTTCTGCCCACACTTGTGACAAGTAACATCTGCCGGCTGATGGTACTGTGTATGAGGAGGCCCTTGCTTCTGCTGCTGAAACCTATGCTGGAAAGCTGGGTTGGGTGGGTGGGAAGAACCACGGCCACCTGATTGCTTGAACTGCTACGTGTGCCGAGGAGGAGCAGGAGACACCCAATATTTCTGTTGCTTCTGAACCACCTGAGTTGAGGGAGACGAGCTGGAATCTCTGAAGCGCTTCTTTGAATTCTCCACTCTGAGCAAAGCTCGCTCAGCCCTGAGAGCCAAGTTGTAGAACTTATCGAACTCCTCAGGATTGTGCAAAGAGAGGGCTAGCTGCAAATCCTCTTTCAAACCACCTCTGAATTGATAAATCTTGCTCTTCTGATCAGGAATGTCCTGCAAGGCATATCGTGCTAGCTCGTGGAACTCGACGTTGTACTTGTACACGGAGTTACCACCTTGCTTCAAGCGCGTGAACTTCTCACGCATCTCCTCCACAAAGCTAGACGGGATGTAGTGGGACCTGAAGTCTCTGCAGAACTCATCCCAAGTGATCACTCTGGCACCCCTGGAATCTTTCAACTGCTGCCACTAGATCGATGCTTGCCCCTTCAGCTGGAATGTTGCAAACTTGACGAAATCCTCCAGACGGACATTGCTACACCCAAAGTGCTTGTTTATGTCGCGAATCCAATCCTTAGCATCAAACGGCTGGTCACACGACGTGAAGGTATTCGACTGATTTGACAGGAACTGACTCAGATTAGCAAACTGATTGCCACCATGGTTGAAGTTGCCTTGCTGCTGATTAGTCCTCTCTTGCAACAATTGTATCAGCATCTGAGTGTTTGCATTTGTAGCAGCCATCACTGCTTGCCAAGCCTCTGCAGGAGGAGGCGACGGCGGAGGATTTTCTAGTGGAGGGTGGTGGCGGCATCTCAGCACCCTCACGACCTGGATTCTGACGAGTTGGTGGAGCCATCCGGAAGACAGACAACACATTAGCCCATTGAATAAATTGAAGGTAAAGGTGAATCAAAAAGGTAGGAATATGTGAACAGGAATATAGCAATTGCACTCGAACAAAATAGTAAGGATGCTTCCTCAAAGTGACTTCGACAAAATTCTGATTAAGACCACTTGCAAACAAGTATGAGCTAGAACAGCTCGGAACAAACGTAAGATCGAGATTTCATTCGATATCTTCGTGGATAAGATCGCATGGGCTCAATTTACAGTAGCCATCATGTGCAAGGTAGTGCACACGACTTACGAAGCATCCCTGAGTCGTAGCAAGCTACAAGGACTCTTTAAGACACAACGAGAACCGCTGTAAGACGACCGTGAACAAACGTACCCACTGAATGTCGAATCCCAACCTCAGATCATGCATCTGTAGGAAGATTATCCTATAAGTCACTACTTGATATCCCACCTATGAATTCCCGAAATATTTGGTCATGCAATCTGGTACGCAGATACAAGGAGTAATATTCACACAACTTCTATACTAACCCGTCCAATGTATCACATCCATCAACACATAACCAGAATCTCGGACCTTCATCTACTATAGACCCTCGTGATCACAATGATACAAAATATGGCAGTACCCCCGAACATTCTGCACCAGTACTAGGGACATCGGGGTTATCTCGCCACTACTAGTACTGAAGCAATTACAAACATCCTTTGTTCTGAGATTCTCAGAAATCTAAATGATGGCGACGTGCATAAGAATCCCCTGGAGCTCAACTCCTCGGAAGAAATCAAGGCACACAGGAGGCACCAAGAGAACTCCGTCACATCGATATCATATAGATTTCAAAATACCCGCATGATCCTAAAAAAAATTTAGCAAGGAGAGGAGTAGAATTAAGATTTCCTAAGTCGAGAACCTCACCAGAGCATGGAAGAGGAGAAAAAAGGAATCTACTCTCCAATATAACTAAGACTCAAAACATTTTACTAGACTCGACTCCGCCAAGTACGATCACACAAAGGAACCTATGGTCGTAAGGCTCAGATTACCAACTTGTAACGATTAAGATGTGGTCCTTTCCTATTTAGTGGGCGATGCCCCAAAATGGAAAGAAGCGCATCTATGCGTTTCACAAGCAAGATAAACATAGCACATACATAATTAAAGAATGACAAATAGGGAATCGTTTGCCATCTCACATAGATAATATCAGAGTTTACATCCACACATTTATTCAGACAAGGTAGTTCCGCTACGGACTACATAACATAAGTAAAGGATGTGCTATCCCGCATGCTTTCCCACGATCAAGACCATGCCTTAGTCTTCTGGATAGTTCACGTACAGGCGGTCGTTCTCCTCATCGTACTGCCACGCCAGCTGTGTGCCATCTGGATCACCTGTGTCGGGCGTACCTGTAACTGTTGGGGTGTTGAAGTAATCTATGAGCCACACGGACTCAGCAATCTATGACCTCGGTACCGAAACTAGTCAAGTTATTAGGTGAGGAAGGTATAGTGTTTAGGTTGCAGCATCCTAACCATTTATGGTGGCTAACTTACGTAGAACAGAGTTATAAATGTGGTGGCCTACGCGAGAGGTCGAAGACTAGACGATCACTAAGTGATCCTGAACACCTACTTACGTCAAACATAACCCCACCATGTTCCCGATCAAAGAGAGGTCTTCGAAGGGGACAGTCACAGTTACGCACACGGTTCGCAGCTTGTTAGAATTAGTTCAAGTTATCTATTACCGGATGTTAACAAATAATCCATGTTGCCGCATAACCGCAGGCACGGCTTTCCGAAAGATTAAACCCTGCAGGGGTGCTCCAACTAGTCGATCACAACCGGTCACGGGCCGCAAAGTAATCCTCTATCACGAATCTCGTGATCTCGTCGGATTCCTTAGAGGAAAACCTCAACTCTGGGGAGAACCAAAGCTTCACCGGGATTCCTATACGGAAGATATATCGCTAAGATAAGACAAGAGTAGCAGGACCTCCCGTCGTGTCGACGACCCCGATAAGAGCCGCGTATCTCAGTCTCAGGACACGACGGATGAGCTAGACGTCGGGATGGCTAAACCTCTGGGTGACCAGGGGGGCCCCGGACATCGCTCAGGTGGGACCAACACTCATGAGGAGCACTGGCCCGGGTTGTTGATTAAAATCCTCGGGGTAGCTATTCCCTATGCAAATTATTATTATGTGACTAGCAAGTTAAAACCAATGTTGGGTCCTGCCTGACAAGTCTTAACACTACACGATTTATCATGGGGGTCCCCAGAGTAACCCCGAACGTGTTAGGAGCGATCAGTTAGCGAATCAAACACCCGTAGCCGGAAACTAGGGCGGCAATAACTGAACAAAACACCTGGCAAAAGGCTAGGCCTCCCGTTATTTACCAAGTATATAGGTGCATTAATTAAGTAGCAGATTAAAACATAATGATATCAAATTCTCATGTTAACACATGAGACAGCTGGCACCTGTAACTAGCAACGCTAACAATAGAAGCTGAGCACGCCTACTTAGCCAGACAACATTAGCTAGGAGGGAATAGTGTTTGGGTTTCATGGCAATATAAGGAGGCAATTATATCAGTGGTAGGCAGCGAGCATATGACGAAGGAAACGTGAATCTAAACATAACAAAGCTAGAGACGGCATCAAGGTCATGGTCATCTTGCCTATGATGTCTTCAGCTTGGAACTGCTCTTGTTCGTCCTGCACGTACTCTCCCGAATCCACGTACTCGCTCTCCGATCCCAGTGCTACCCAATATAAAAACAACAGCCAATGAACAACAACACAACATGATGCCACAAACACATGATGCATGAGATGAGAATGAAGTATGCATCTCTAATCTAGTCACTTGCATATGCATGAGAAGAGAAGATAAACTACTGGATAGAACTTCTCCCTAAGCCATCTTGACATGCATGAAGATGCCATGAACAGGTGCATCACGAGAAAATGATGCAAAAACATATAAAGAACATTGGGAACAGAGCTACAGATCAACCGGAAACTACGAAACAAGATATGGTGTCATACGGATCAAATCCACCACAAGCACACTCCAATGGCACACTTGTGTTATTCCCAGGTTGCCACATGACCAAACAAACAGGTATAGGTGGGTGGTGCAGAGAAACTCACCACACCACCAACTATGCACTCACAAGCTTCAAAACAACAAAACTACGCAATTTGTCCTGAACAGCAACATAGCAGTTTGTGAGCAACATGCAAAGCACATACAGCCACCCAAATGTCCCAAACAAGATATGTGGCAAAAGCTATTCAAAAGATCTACAAGCATGAGCAAGAACATAATACAAAGGAGTTACACACAGAAAGATCTACAGGTGCTAACTTGGACAAATATACCAGATTTCTGGGACTTAGTGAAAATCTCATATTCTCACCAGCTGTTTATGCTCTAAAGCATTTTGACAGCCCCAAAAACAATATCTACATGAAGTGAAAGTCCATGAAAATTGACAGAGAGCTAGACAAACACAAAAGCTCCAACTCTCTAGTTGATTGCAAGGGATGATTCCCAACACATGAGCTTTTGCAACCACAACTACAAGGGAAGAAAATAACAGTAGTTTCTCAGACTGAGTGAAAATCACAGATTTTCACCAAGCTGATAATTTCAGCCACATGCCTACTTTGACAAGACACAACTTGCACATACAAACTCCTAAGCATGAACCAAAACCACCATGATGTAGAGGGGCTCACCCACTACTGCCACATCAAGGAATCATCCTCTTAGGGTCATCACACCACATGGCACCAAGCTCTAAACATAGATCAAAACAGAAAAATGACATTTCCAGCAATTGTCCAAAAGGGAAATCTGATTTCACCAATGGATTCCTGGGATGATTCTACCCCAAAAACATATAATACCTAGGTACTTGCATAGAACAAATAGGCACAAAGTTGAAAGGAAAAAATTCATGGAATCACATAGATGCAAATAGTGGCATATCATATGTGATGCACACTAGTTCATCACCTACACATGCACTTGCACACACTCACAACTCCAATGGTGCACATGAGGGGTAGTCCTCATGTTCATGTGCCTTAGCACACCAGCACACACACACACACATACATCAAGCATACACAAGTGCTCATGCACACACACCTACACATGCTAGTCTCCACACACACACACACATACCTACACTCACACCACTATCACTAACACACACACATTCATGCTTGAACAATACCATGCATTGGGCATGTGGGTGTCACACACACATACAAGCACACACCATATGTAAGTTGCACCACATGATCACCGACACACATACACAAACATCACTAACTCCCTACGCATGCACACTAACTAACACAAGGTGAAAACATTGCTGCCCAAGAAACTAACAAGCCAACAAACTAAATCTGCAAAAGAAAAAAAATAACTAAACAAAAGGGTGGCTTGGGGGGTCGAACCCAAGATCTACTGCCACCACACACACATGCACAACCACTGGGCTAACTCCACTGGCTCGACAGAAAAGTGGCAGTAAACAGGGTAAGCTTCCCCCTGTGCTACTATGCCACAAAATCACAAAAACAATAGGGGCGCCACGGGGTTTCGAACCCATGATCAATTGCTGCGCAAAACACCACCTACCACTCTACTAGTCACGCAGAAGTTAACAGAGAGGGGGGCTCTGCCCTTTTGAGAAACCCCCTCTGGATCTGCTACAACCTGATGGTGGCCGGAACAGGGGAGGGTCACCGCCGGCGCTACGCTTCAAATTGGACACGGGCTCGTTGCTGGAAGGGAGAGGGATCTCCCACGGTTCCATTTCGCCACTAAGCTCGACGCAAGTAGCCCTACAGCTACTGCTCCATGAGCACGCGGCAACGCCGGCGACAAAGATACGCGGCGGCATTGCTACGGCTCTACGCGCGATCTGTCGACAGGGGAACGGGGTGGAGACTTGCTGCTCACCCACTGGTCGAGGAGGGCACGCCTGTCGGAGAGGAAGAAGGGGAAGAAGCCGTTGCGTAGGTGGTCGTCGGAGCGGAAGAGGTCATCGACGAAGTAGTGGAAGCAGGGGCGATCGGCGATAATTAGGTGCGGGAACGGACTCCCCTGACGTCCCGCGTGCTCGTGGAACGCTTGGAGAGGAAGGAGGTGTACAGCAACGACGGCGAAGAGCTCTTCACGGATCGGCCATGGCGGAGGAGGAGCTCGCCTACCTGTTGTCGACGATGGAGAGGGAGGAGAAAGATGGGAAAGGAGATGGCGGCGATGCGGAGGAACCCTAGCACACTGCCCGGACGCCAAGGACTAAATAGGGGGGCGAGGGAGGCCGCCTCGACGTCCGTGAGCGACGGCGTCGACTCTCTGTCTCGCGCTCTCTCTGACGAACTGACGGAAAGGTGCGGGAGGAGGGAGACGGCGTCTACACGAGAGGGAAGGGAGTGGGCTGCGCGCGAGGGGGTTACTGGGCGAGCGAGGAGGAGGAGGCCCACTCGGAGGCGCCAGGTAAGAAAAGAAAAACCCACTAGGGTTTTTCTATTTAACAACAAAACAGAGACAAACAAAAATACACAGGCAACATTGTTGACCCTAAAATAAAACAAAAATGCCCCTGGTCAGAAGGGAATTATGACCCAATAAAATAAAAAGAAAAGAGGATTTTTGGAGAACTTACATATTTACAAAACAGAATTAAATAACCTATTTTGTGAATACCTACCCCACTCAATCATAGATTCAAAACACATTTAACCTAGCATAACATCCACCACAAATCACTCTAAATGATCTACATTTTTGAACCAGGGTTAGAGCAAGTAAAACTTGAGCTTTGAGAAATAGAGAACGTCTTTTTTTAAACCTAGTTGAAAACTAACATAGTTGAACCCCACTTTGAAATACACCACTTCATCATCACATAGCACATCAACATCACAACCACCTACATGGATCCACAACAACAACAAACACAAGAAGGCATGGATGATATGGATGCATGAATGCAAAGGGGGAGACAAGGTAAGATCACATGAAATAACACATGCATATATCTCACAAGGAAATGACATCATGGACCCACATACATGAAGGTTCCAAATATGGCAAGTTACACTCTGGGGCATTACAGGAAGCGACTGGTGGAGAGACGCCACCGCAAGCAGAATTCACCGGGGCTGTCGGCAGCTCGGCTATTGGGGGTCTCCTAGAGGAAGGGGCGCGTGCCGCCAGGGCCTAGGAGGAGGAGGAGGAGATGGAGGAGCGCTTGGCTCGCCGGAAGCCCAAGCGAGTGCTCCGTCGCGTCAACTCGAACATCCCGGTCCGCCAAGGCCCGCCTGCCGCACCCGCCAAACATCCGAGGGTGGCGCCCCCCTCGGCGAGTGTTGGGGCGGAGGTGAATTATGATATCTCGGCCCTGAGTTCGGAGGAGGAGGAGGACGAGTAAGAGTTCGATCTCCCGTCTCCCTCCATCCTTACTTTCTTGGTGCTTTTACTGATTTGATGTCGTCGTCCACCTGTAGGGACACCCAGACGGTGGCCCAAAGGTTGGTGAAGAGGTCCAGGGTGTCAGCCTCCAGCGAGCCATTGGCGAGGGCGGACACATCGGCTGGTGGGGTGCCCCCGGCAAGCCCCAGGTGGCCAGCCGATGGCGATCCCTTGGTGGACGCGGATAGGCTGCCCGGTGATGGGCCCCCGGCAGGCGCAATGGAGCCGACCAGCGACAACCCCTTGGCGGACGTTCCGGAGGCTTTGCTGGCGCTTCCGACCACTCCCGTGGCCAACCCCCGGCAAAGCCCCCAGCGCGCCTCACCGGAGCCTGTGGAGTTCGAGGACAAGCCCCACCTCGGCGAGTGCTGGGGCGGAGGTGGATTATGATATCTCGACCCTGAGTTCGGAGGAGAAGGAGGACGAGTAAGAGTTTGATCTCCCGTCTCCCCCCCATCGTTACTTCCTTGGTGCTTTTACTGATTTGATGTTGCCGTCCACCTGCAGGGACACCCAGACGCTGGCCCAAAGGTTGGTGAAGAGGGCCAGGGTGTCAGCCTCCGGCGAGCCGTTGGCGAGGGTGGACACGTCGGCTGGTGGGGTGCCCCCGGCAAGCCCCAGGCGGCCAGCCGATGGCGATCCCTTGGTGGACGTTGATGCGACGGCCGGAGATGAGCCCCCGGTAGGCGCCATGGAGCCGACCAGCGACAACCCCTTGGCGGACGTTCCGGAGGCTTCGCCGGCGCTTCCGACCACTCCCGTGGCCAGCCCCCGGCAAAGCCCCCAGCGTGCCTCGCCGGAGCATGTGGAGTTCGAGGACAAGCCCCCGGCAATGGACGTTCCTGGGAGGTGGAAACTACCATCCGTCAGTAGGAGGAAGGTAAGCATCTGTCCACGAGCATCCGCAAGTTGGGCCTTGATTTCTCTCCTTGATTAATTTGCCTGATATTGATTATTCATCTTCTCTTCGTGTCCCCAGATCCTTCTCCCGCGAAGGAGATGGACGTTGACACCGTGGTCATGGAGGTTGCCCGTAAAGCGGCATTTGAGGCCGCCGACGCCATGGCATGTGAGGTCGCCCACGAGGAGCAGGAGCAGGAGCGGTATATCCAGGAGACTGCACAGGGGCCCGTTGAGGGACCGGAGGCGCATCCCGACGACTCTTCGCTTGCCAGGGGCGAGGAGACTGCGAGGGGCAAGGAAACCCAGCCCGCCGGAGGAGAGGCACGCGACGGTCAGCCTCCCAGGCCCGAGGATATCCCGGGCAGCGCGTACCTCCACGTCGGTGAGGAGACGTTCGTCGTCCCGCCGGGGGCGGAGCGGTCAAGGATCTTGGTGGAGTGGGAGAGCGTTGATGCGGAGGTTTCTGCCGACGTTGGTCCCGATGCCCCGGTGGGGCTGAAAGATGTCGGTGGAAAGCTCAGGGAGGAGCAGCTCTTCATGTCCATAAGAGACCACGTCGGCCAGCTCCAAGCCTTGTATGGCGCCAGGAGGGAGAAATTGGACTCCCGGGAGGCAGTCATCAAGGCGACGGAGAAGGCGTTTGAGAATCGTTTCGAGGAAACGCGGGCTCACTTCGACGAGGCCTACAACGCGCTGCAGAACGAGCGCGAGAAGCTGAAGGCCGAGGACCAAGCGCTCAACCTTTGGTCGGATGACGTCTAGAAGGAGGAGGAAGAGTCTCAGCGTCGAACTTCAGCCGAGGAAGCCTGCCTCACCAACATTCGGATCGGCCTAGAAGACCAGGAGAAGGAGTTTGCCGCTCGCGAGCGCGCGGTCAGCGAGTGGCTCCGTGCCAAGGATGAGGAGGTTAAGAAACTGGTGACGCAGCGTAATCAGGAGCTAGCAGACCATTTCAAGAGCGACCTCGATGCACAGGCTTCGGAGTATACCGGCAAGCTCTAGGAGGTCACCGACCGAGCATCTACCTCCCAAGTCGCCAAGGATGGGCTCACCGGGGTGGTGAAAGAGCTCGATGGCGTCCGTGACAAGGTATCGACGCTTTCCTCCATGAGGGACAAGGCCCTCGCTAGCTTGAAGGATGCCAAGGATGCTGCGGCTAACAAGACCGCCCAGCTTTGTAGCACCAATGCCTCCCTGGACGCCCTGCAGAACAAATTGACTCCTATGGAGGAGGCACTCAAGGAGGGTGCGGCCCGGGATGAGCATTTGACTCGGAGGCTCCAGGTCACGGTGGAATAGCTCGATACCGCCTCCGTCAGCCACAACACGTACGTGAAGACCGTCAAGTTGTGGACGGAGCGCCTTGTTAATGCTGCATCCGCCATCGCCGACCAGCTGGCCACCATGGATCTCGAAGGTCCTGGCTATTCTCCTTCTCCCGGGGCTCCTCCAAGCGTCAATTTTCCTTTTTTTCTTTCCAAGTCTGACCGACGCCCTGAAGCGTCTTCAAACCGACGAGGCGACGCGAGTGACGAGCGAGGACCGACGGCTGTGCCGGAACGTCCTCCTCAAGGTGCTCACCAAGCTGGCGTACAGGAACCCCGATCTGAATCTCTCCATGGTATGCCTGCCAAAGGACGTGGACCCCAAGCCCTTTGAGGAGAAGGTCATGCCTATCATCGACAGGGTAGACAAAGTTAAGAGGGTGCAAGGTTCACGTCGGGACTAGCCCATGTGCCCCCTTGTTAATATAATATGTGCTTTGTACATAATTATTGTTATCAGTAGTATACTCAGTGCTTTGTTCGAGAGAGCAGTGCTTCTCTTCCTCCACAGTCCCTTTCTCTCTTTTTTTATCGTGTTCTCCCTTTGTGTGTCTGCTGGGGAATCGTTGGCGCAATCGGCCTTGTCATGAGCACCTTGGGGCTGGGGCGATACCTTGCCGGAGCCGTCACTACCGATAGGGTGTTCAGCTCCCTTCCGGGCCTTGCCATGGGTCGCCGAGCACGCTTTTTTCAAAAGTGGTATGCCGGACAAGCCACCTTGGTTGTTGAGCGCGCTTCGAGACGATGTCTGGAAGGCTTGTGACAGTGGTACCCAGCACACAGGTTTTTCCACGTGAGAGAATCAAGGACGTTTAGAGAGGAGAGGGACGTACTCACCCAATGACTTACTCGCGGTGATTGCGACTTATCTGTCGGCTGCGTTTACTTTTTTCGGCCTCGAGTGGATCACCTTGGATCGTGCTACTGCTGTGGGCGTCCGCACTATCTCCCCCCCGGCAAACTTGTGCGCGGGGTTGTACCTGTCTTTCAAAGGAAAGAAGAAAGGGAAAATATCTGCCAGGGCTATGGTCCCCTTGTTAGTTTATGCGTTTCAAAAAATCATAGATGCATGCGTGTTTTCTATCATGAGAATCTATATGATGATGCGGAATGCTATGCTTTATTTGACTGCACTCAGGGTCTTCGCCTGGCTTTGTACAAAGTATTACATGCAACTTCGGCAAGACTTGTACAAAAGGTGGTCGCCGATCAGCCCGGCAACCTCTCCCTATGGGTAGAACTTTCGAAGATGCTCAATGTTCCAGGAGTTGCTCATCGGTAAGCCATCTTCGGTCTCCAGGCGGACAGCGCCGGGTCTTGTGACTTGCACTACCCGATATGGGACTTCCCACTTTGGCGTCAACTTCTTTTTATTCTTGGCCGACTGAACATGCCGAAGAACAAGGTCGCCTTCCTCAAAACTTCTGGCTCGTACCTTGCGGCTGTGATAGTGGCGCAAGGCTTGCTGATAGCGAGAGGCTCGCACAGTCGCCTGAATCCGGCTATCCTCGAGGAGCACTTAATCATCTAGACGCAATTGCTCTTGCTCAAGATTTTCATAAGCGAGCACCTGAGGTGATCCATAAATGAGTTCCGTGGGAACAACTGCTTCTGCCCCGTAGACCAGGGAGAAGAGTGTCTGTCCGGTGGCTCGATTTGGCATCGTTCTGACCGACCAAACAACCGACGGCAGTTCATCAATCCAGTGCTTTCCATGCTTGCGTAGCTTGTCAAAAGTCCTGGTCTTGAGCCCGCGCCGTACCTCGGCATTTTCTTTTTGGGCTTGACCATTGCTCCTTGGGTGAGCGACGGAAGCGAAGCATATTTTGCCGTCGAGGTCCTCGGAATATTGCATGAAGATTCGACTCGTGAAATCGGTGCTGTTGTTGGTGATGACCGTATTCGGGACGCCAAAGCGACAGACTATCCCCTTGAAGAAGTTGATGGCTGATTGCGCTGTCACCTTTCTCACTAGCTCCACTTCTATCCACTTTGTGAACTTGTCGATTGCGACATACAAGTACTCAAAGCCCCCGGTGGCGCGGGGGAAGGGCGCGAGAATATCGAGCCCCCAGACCGAGAATGGCCATGAGAGAGGGATTGTTTGGAGAGCTTGTGTTGGCTGATGAAGCTTTCTTGAATGGAACTGGCACGCTTCAAAGTTGGTTACTAGTGCAGTTGCATCCTGGAGGGTTGTGGGCCAGAAGAAACCTTGTCGGACCGCCTTGCTGGCAAGGGCCCTTGACCCTATGTGGGATCCACATATTCCTCCGTGTATTTCAGCCAACAGCTCCAGTCCTTCCTCCTGGGGAATGCACTTCAGCTTCACGTCGTTCAGTCGTCTTCTGTAGAGTGCATCATCCAGGAATTGGTATATGCTTGACTGGCGGGCTACTTTTTCTGCTTCTTCTGGTTCTTCGGGCAATTCCCCAGTTTCGAGGTATCGGACTATGTGATGCGCCGATGCCGGAGCGTGGGGCTCGACGGCGAGGAGTAATGGCATGTCTTCTTCGGGTCCGGCCACTTCTTCCGCGGAAGGTTCTTGCCGGGGCTCCTTGGCAGGTCTGCCGGGAAGTACTTCCCGGAGTTAAGCTTTTTCCTTTTGTCTCGATTGGTTGGTGGTGCCATAGAGGGTTGAGTCAGTCGTAGCACGAAAGTTCCTGGTTCCACGGGAAGTTTAAGTGATGCGCGCTTTGACAGGTCATCTGCGATGGTGTTTTCGGCACGAGGTACGTGCTCCATATGTAGACCATCAAAGCGTTCCCCCAACTTTCTCACCTCCTCCATGTAGGCTTCTATCAACGCGCTCTGATAGTCTTTGTTGACTTGCCGGATGACCAGCTGGGAGTCACCTGTGATGATGAGCTTCCGAATTCCAAGATCTGTCGCGATCCTGAGCCCGACAAGCAGCCCTTCATACTCTACGGTGTTGTTGGTTGACTTCTCCTGGGGTAAATACATCTGGATCACATACTTGAGATTCTCTCTGGTTGGCGCGACTAGCAGTACGCCAGCCTCGGCGCCCTGGAGGGAGAACGCTCCATCGAAGTACATGACCCATTCCTGATCTGATTCTTTGCTCGGGAGGGTTGATTCTGGTGTTTCTTCGTCCGGAATCGGGGTCAGTTCTGCAATGAATTCCGCCAAGGCCCTGCTCTGTATGGTCGAGGTGCTCTCAAACTTGAGGCTGAAGCTAGACAAATCCAATGCCCACTCCACTATCCTGCCAGTCGCATCGGGGTTTCGCAGAACCCTTTGCAGCGGGAAGCGAGTGACAACGGTAATCTCATGTGCTTGGAAGTAGTGGCGCAACTTTATTGAGGCCATGAGGAGGCCAAAAAGCAGCTTGTGCATTCCAGAATACCTCGTCCTGACACCTTGCAGGAGGGAGATGACGAAATAGACCGGGTGTTGCACCAACTTCTTCATTTGCACAGGCTCGCCGGTTGGCGAGGACTTCTCTTGGTTGCCCCCTGATTCCGTAGGGGGCCCTTGTGCGCCTCGTCCGCATCCTCATTGAGTGGCGTCGCCTTTGTCGGGGCTTCATCGGCTTCCTCCCTCCGCACCACCAAGGCAACACTGACCACCTGGTTGGTCGCCGGCATATACAAGAGCAGGGGGTCTTGGGGTCTAGGGGCCACCAGCACGGGTGCGGAGGAGAGGTACTTCTTCAAATCTTGTAGTGCCACTTCCGCTTCAGGAGTCCACTTCATCAGCCCCACCTTCTTCGGGATTTTGAACAAGGACAGGGTGCGCTCAGCGGACTTGGAGATGAACTGGCTGAGGGCATCTACACAGCCGGCTAGGCGTCGCAAATCCTTGACGCGTTTCAGTGCATCAATCTGTTCGATGGCCTTGATCTTGTCGGGATTGGCTTCGATCCCATGTTGGGACACGAAGAACTTGAGAAGCTTGCCAGATGGGACACCGAAGATACATTTCTCGGGGTTGATCTTGAGGTTGATTTTGCGCAGGTTGGCAAACGTTTCTTCTAGGTCTTGTGCAAGAGTCGACCTGTGCTTGGTTTTGACCACTATGTCATCCATATAGGTTTCCAGATTTCTATGGAGTTGGGGTTCAAAACCAATTTGGATCGCCCTTGCAAAAGTCGAACCGGCGTTCTTTAACCCGAAAGGCATTCGCACAAAGCAGTACGTGCCACACGGGGTGATGAACGCGGTCTTTTCTTCATCTTCCTCGGCCATGTAGATGTCTGCTGCCTCTTGAGCTTGCGTTGGTTTTTCCCTTGAATAGGAAAGGGTGATGCAGCACAGGAGCAGTAAGTATTTCCCTCAGTTTTGAGAACCAAGGTATCAATCCAGTAGGAGAATCGGGCCAAGTGTCCAGAGTACCTGCGCAAACACAAACGAGCTTGCACCCAACGCTATAAAGGGGTTGTCAATCCCTTCAAGATTGATTGCAAAGTGAGATGTGAAGGCGGAAAGTGCAACGAAGTAAAAGTGTAAGGCTGAAAATATGGTGTGAAGTAGACCCGAGGGCCATAATGTTCACTAGAGGCTTCTCTCAAAATAGCAAATATTACGGTGGGTGAACAAATTACTGTCGAGCAATTGATAGAACCGCGCAAAGTCATGACGATATCTAAGGCAATGATCATACATATAGGCATCACGTCCGAGACTGATACTTTCTGCATCTACTACTATTACTCCACACATCGACCGCTATCCAGCATGCATCGAGTGTATTGAGTTCATGACGAACACAGTAATGCCTTAAGCAAGATGACATGATGTAGAGGGATAAACTCAAACCAATGATGTAAACCCCATCTTTTTACCCTTGATGGCAACAACACAATGCGTGCCTCGCTACCCCTTCTATCACTGGGTGAGGTCACCGCACGGTATGAACCCAAAACCAAGCACTTCTCCCATTGCAAGAATGATAGATCAAGTTGGCCAAACAAAACCCACAACTCGAAGAGAATTACAAGGATATGAAATCATGCATATAAGAGATCAGAAGAAACTCAAATAAGATTCATAGATAATCGGATCATAAATCCACAATTCATCGGATCTCGACAAACACAGTGCAAAAGAAGATTACATCGGATAGATCTCCATCAAGATCATGGACAAGTTTGTATTGAAGATCCAAGAGAGAGAAGAAGACATCTAGCTACTAGATATGGACCCGAAGGTCAATGATGAACTACTCACGCATCATCGGAGAGGCCATGGTGTTGATGAAGAAGCTCTCCGTATCCAAATCCCCCCTCCGACAGGGCACCAGAACGTACCCCAGATGGGATCTTGCAGAGACAGAAGCTTGCAGCGACGGAAAACTATTTTCATGGATCTCTCCCTCAGTTTTCGATTTTTAGGGAATTTGTAGGTGGAAGAGGTAGGTCAGAAGAGCCACAGGTGGGCCACAAGCCTGCTGGGTGCGGCCCCCCTGGCCGCGCCTAGGGGGCTTGTGGCCTCCCCTGGTGGCCTCTGCCTTGGTTCTCACGTCCCGTGCGTATCTTCTGTTTCGGAAAAAATCTTTTTGGAAGTTTTATTCCGTTTGGACACCGTTTAAAATCCTCCTCTGAAAAGGGTCAAAAACACGGAAAAAACAGGAACTGGCACTTGGCACTGAGTTAATAAGTTAGTCCCAAAAAAGATATAAAAGGCATACAAAACATCCAAAGTTTGACAAGATAATAGCATGGAACCATAAAAAATTATAGATACGTTGGAGACGTATCAATGTCACATCCCTAGCTACCCCTTTGAAGTCTAGCAAGATTGTGTTCGTATTTTTATTCTGGCATTAAAAGTGAAAATGGAAATCAAAGAGAAAAACCCTAGCAACTCTATATTCAAAACAATTCAAAGTTGTGACAAATCAATGAACCCAAAATGGCCTTCATAAAAGTCCATCATTTTTGATAAATATTGGAAACAACAATTCAGGGGTGGATTTCTTTTTAAAAATACTTTTGGCATTTTATTTTAAACACAAAAGACACTGAAATCAACTATATATTTGATTTTCAAATATTTCAGAGTTTCATAAAATGTTGATTCTTTTATATGGGGTTGTAAATATTCCAAATAACACGGGAGAGTTTATTCACTATTTTAGAAATAGTTTGGAGCCAAAAATAAAATCAAACAAAAGTCTGAATTGTTTTAACAGAAATACAAATGAAAAAAAAGATGAAACAGCTTACGTGACGCTCAGGCCTAGCCCAGCTTCCTCCCTCGCTGTCATCTTCCTCGCGCCAATAGGCAGCAGGAGGTGGCTGCCGCTCCCTCCGGCGCGGCCACGCACCTGCGTGCCTGCCTGGACCCTTCGTTGTGCTAGCCACGGATGGATAAGCCTCCACGACCCATTCATGCGCTCTCCCTCTGCCCATTCGGCCCCTTTGTGCCTCTCCTCTCGGCCGCCATTGGAGCGAGCTCGAGCTCGAGCTCACCGTCATCTCCGACCACCTCTAGCCTCCCTGAGCACGCGGTTCTCTCCGCCCTAACGAGCACGTCGTCCCTACCTAAGGAAAGGAGCCCCCGAGCCCTGCATCGCATCCATCACCGTGGTCTTCTATCTTCGGCCACCGACAAGCCGTCATCGATCCATCGGATCCAGCGCCTCCCCGAGCAGCCTGAGCCTTCCATCGACACTGCAGTGAGCTCCTAATGGTTTCCCCCTCGATGCCATGCCCTAGCTCCGATTCCACCGGAGCCCGATGAGATCCGCCGTGGGAGCTCGTCGCTTGTGATGCTCCGGTGACCGGTTGGTCGATCTGAGGCTGCCATCAGCTTGAGCTCGACAAGTAGGTGCCGTAGGAGCCCAGCCCCATGCGTGATAGGCCCCGTAGCATCAATCTCGATAATGCCCGAGCTCCGGCAGCCGCCGAGCTCGTCGCCGGCATTAGCTCCGGCCATTTCATCTCCTGAGCATAGCAATAAAGGATGTGCCATCGAGTGGCCGATCCCCTGGTGCCCTCTGTCGTCCTTTTGGTCGCCGGAGGAGCAATCCCGAAGCCCTCCGCCGGCTCTGGAGCCACCGGAGGCTCGCCGCCGGTGGGTTTGACCCCATCGCCGTTGGGTTTGACCCCCTGGGTGTATGACAGGTGGGGCCAGCCCCCTGACTAATTAACTTTAGGTTAATAAAAATAAATGATTAATTAAAACCCTAAATAGTCACTGACATGTTGGTCAGACTCTGTTAAATAACTAATTAACTTAAAGTTTAATTAAAATATGGCCAGAGTCACTAACAAGTGGGTTCCACTAGTCAGGTTTGACTTTCAACGGCCAGTTGGACCTGCTGATGTCATGATGATGCAGTAACTACAACTCTAATTTAATATAATTCCTGAAAATGCTAAAACTTTGGAAATTGACAAATTTGACAAATAATATATGAAAATTGAACAGAAAAATTCAATGAACACAATGGTGCTACTTTCATGCATGAAAAGCAGAGTTATGAAACAGCATCACGTCAAATCAATTAAATGAATTTGATAAATATATTACTTTAATTAATATTTGAATTTAGAATTCAAATCAGATTCATACTGAGGTTGATAGCCACACTAGCCCATGCTACATATCATTTCATGCCATGATCATGCATCATGTTGTTGCATATGATTGTTATTGATTGATTGTTATTATTTCGGTAGGGTCTGCCCTTTCGGATACGTCCGATATCCGACTAACGGATTTAATCCCTCTATTGAGCAACAAGGCAAGCACCCTTTTGATCATCCTGATATAATCCCATGCTCTTTCTCCTGCTCCCACTTATTGCATTAGGACAAAATATTTCAAATGCTTTACTTTGATAGTTGAACCTATTCCTTTGCATGACCTGTCATTGTCACAGTAAATAGCCAAACCTTGCAACCTAGCATACCTGGTAGTTGCTTGAGCCATGATGTGCCTTTTCCTGCTATGCTTTCTATGCCTAGAGTTGTGTCAGGTCTGTTTCATTTGGGTGATGAACAGGAATGGATGAATGTGTTCTAGTGACAAAGAATAAATGTGGAACCTGATTTGGTAAAGGTACCGATGAAAGGCTATGTAGGAGTACATGGCGGGTTGTTTCATTGGAACCATCCTTAGGAACTGAGTTCTGTGTATGTAATCCAAGACTAGATACTACCACACGTTGGGATACTTAATTGACCCTCTCGGCTAATTAATCGCCTAGTACTCGGTCCAGGAGTTGCAAGTAGTTTCTGGTGTTTATAGTCATGCTGGCGGCCGTGCATAGTGCTGACCTTAGAGGTGAGCTATGATGTGGTAGGTAGTGGCACAGTGTACCAAGTGGCACCCGGACGGTGGGCTTGGGAACCCTGCGCACATCGTTTGGGGCCGTGGCGGAAACCTCGGCTGGACTTCCGTGCGGGTTCACCCTCAAATAGGCGATAGACCTGGACTAGGTATTAGTGTGGTTAACGGTCGTGGGCGACTCCCTCGCTGGGCTTCCGCTTGAAGGTTGCTGAGGTGCATGACGTGCACATGGCGGTAAGTGGCGAGAGCGTGTGTGAAGAAGTACACCCCTGCAGGGCTATGATCTATTCGAATAGACCCGTCCGCGGATATGGACTACTTGGAGACATATGTTGTTCATAGATAACTTTAATGGCTACTCATAAAAGTATCAAGATAAGCGTGAGTATCAGGTATGGCATTTCCGTAGGGAGACGGAAAGGAGTTCATGCTAGTGTATTGTTGTGGCGGTAGTGGACTCGTGTACGACTTATCAAAGTTGTTAAAACCATTTAAAATTGTAGTTTAGTCTAGCCAAGAGTCATAGCTGGCTTGCTGCATGAAACACCACAACCCCCTTTGTTGATACCTGTGCATGAGTAGATAGATCTGTTCTAAAGTCTTGTTGAGTACTCTTGTACTCATGTTTGCTTAATAATTGTTGTAGAGGATACCCACGAGCCAACAGGTGGGTTCTATCTAGAAATTGATGATGACGAGTAGTTGGTGTCCCAGCTACGACCTGACCCCTTTCAGAAGGGATCTGTAGATAGTCAGGCTTTATGCC
Source organism: Hordeum vulgare subsp. vulgare (assembly GCF_904849725.1). Lineage (NCBI taxonomy): Eukaryota > Viridiplantae > Streptophyta > Magnoliopsida > Poales > Poaceae > Hordeum > Hordeum vulgare. The sequence continues at coordinate 349,879,558 of NC_058524.1, read as the reverse complement.
TTATCCTTTCAACTGTCTGTACCCAGACAGCTTTTATGCTTCAGTTGGTTTGTATAACTCTGCTTGTATGACTTGAGTGTCGGTTCATGTGACCCCTGCCTGTATGAACATATTATGCAAGACTCTTGCGAGTCTTCTAAATAAATGTTGTGTTGTTGTATGGTTATGTTGTGATGCCATTGTTGTATATATGCATATCGAGTATGTCATGCGTACGAGTGATGCACTATGATATGTATGGGATTCGACACCTAGTCGTATGCCCTTAGTATCTCTTTATACAGAGAAATGCCCCCTTTGTGATTCCACTGAGCATTGGTAGTTCGCTACTACTCCGGACACATTGGTTGACCAAGATGTATCCTTCTTAGCTCTTGTGTCTGTCCCTACGGGGAAATGTCACGCGGTGTAATGGAGTCCTTGTATCTTGCTACGACTCGTCTACACTCGCTGATGATCGACACCTGCTTTGTTGGGTTATGTATGCATGTCTCTGTACAGTCGAGCCACTTGAGTTTATGACTAGATATGTCGACCCGGGTTCTTTGACATTGGAATGCTAGCGACACTAATGCATACGTGAGTCAAAAGGCGCAAACGGTCCCGACTAAGGTAAGGTGGCAGTCGTGGGGTTAACCGTGCGTGAGACCGCAAAGGGATGCAATATGTTACAGGCTGGATTCCTATGGCTTAGGATCAGGGTCCCGACAGTAGATCTGGTGATAACCGGAGTAGGCATCGAGGAAGGATAGCAGGTCACAGTGGGCAGTGGAGTCAACAATCTGGTCGATGCGCGGCAAGGGGAAGGGATCCTTGGGACATGTCTTAGTAATGTCGGTGAAGTCAATACAAAGCCACCACTTCCTATTTGCCTTGCGCACAACGACCGGATTGGCCAACCAAAGTTTCTATTTTTGCACTTCACACACCAAACAAGCAATCTGATCATCCTAAAGGCAAATCTTGGCACATTATTTTTATAATACAATGGATATATACAAGGGGATAATTATTTTTTAGAAACTTCCATGAAAAATTGTACATTGCTTCCATGAGCATGAACACAAGTGTTCAAGGTCGACCCTCACTTCTCCAATGCACAACCTTCCAATCACTTCTCTTTTTGAAAACTTCTTAGGCGTAAGAGGCAAGTTATTCTTTTTGTATTTTTCAATCTTTATTTTTTTGTTTCACCCACAACTAAATAGAGAAAAAAGGGAAAACAAAATCTACCTAGTGAAGAAAGCAAACAAGCACACACGAGAATATCAACCCCATGCTATTGCTCCCCGGCAACGGCGCTAGAAAAAGAGCTTGATAATCCCCAAGTCCAAGGAATCATCGTAGAAATTTCAAAAGGTGGAAGTGATAAGTATGGAGTTTCGAACCCACAAGGAGCTAAAGGTAAGAGCAATATTCTTTCAAGTCCTATCTGCCACTGATACAACTCTACATACGCCGAACGTTTGCTTCCAACTAGGAACAAGAAATAAAACTACGTTGTGGGTATGAAGACATTAGCTTTGCATGACGTCGGAGAACTAAAATATAAAATAGGTGATGTTGTCATAAAGTTAGAATGTATTACAATATATTACAAATAGCGAGTGTGGAATAATTATGGGTCGGTGTGTGGAATTGTCTTAGGCAATTGTTAACAAGACCGGTAATCATTATTGCAATTTTGTATGAGGGAGAGGCATAAGCTAACATAATTTCTCTACTTGGATCATATGCACTCATGATTGGAACTCTAGCAAGCATCGCAACTACTAAACATCATTAAGGTAAAACCCAACCATACCATTAAAGCATCAAGTCCCCTTTATCCCATACGCAACAACCCACCTACTCGGCTTTATACTTCTGTCACTCAAGCAACCCACTATAAGAGAATCATGAACGTATTGTAACACCCTACAGCGGGAGTCCCTCATGCTTGCGCGACACGGAGAGCACCAGAGGACAGCACCAATAATAAAGCATGCAACTCAAACCAATCTAGATCATCAATCAACCCATAAGATAAAGGGAATCCACTCAAAACATCATAGGGTGGCAACACATCATTGGATCATAATATGTGGCATAAAGCACCATGTTCAAGTAGGGGATTACAGCGGGGTGCAGGAGAGTGGACCGCTTAATGAAGATGAGGATGGTGATGAAGAAGGTGATGTTGATGAAGAGGATCACCGCGGCGATGGTTCCCCGGTGGCACTCCGGCACCACCGGGAGAGAGGGGGAGAGAGTTTCCCCCTTGTACCTCCTCCTCCATGGTGATGATGGCCCCTTCGTCTTCCTCCTCCATGGTCTCTAGTGATGGTGACCCCCTCCGATAGGGTGCCGGAGAGGGCCAAGATTGGTTTTTCGTGGCTCCAGAAGCTTGCGGCAGCGAAACTCCCGATCTAGGTTTCTTTCTGGGGGTTTTGGAATTTATAGGAATTTTTGGCGTCGGTCTCACATTAGGCAGGTTCCCGAGGAGGTCACAAGCCACATGGGCGCGGCCTAGGGGGGTGGCCGCGCCTAGTAGGCTTGTGGCCTCGTCATCCACTTCCTCGCCCAGCACTTCGCTCAAGTATTATTTATATTTTTGAAAATACTCTCCGTAGATTTTCAGCCCATTCCGAGAACTTTTATTTCTACACAAAAAACAACACCACGGTAGTTCTGCTGAAAACAGCGTCAGTCTGGGTTAGTTCTAATAAAATCATACCAAAATCTTATTAAATTATCGTAAACATGGCATGAAAACTTCATAAATTATAGATACATTGGAGACGTATCAGCCACCATGAAGTACCAAAAACTGAGTTGTGTGCAGGGACACCCTCTCGCTCGACATGTATCACAGAGATATTTGACACTGGCAGATGGTTTGTCAGGTGCCCCTTAGAGGTTAGTGCAATGCTCATCCTTGAAGTTGAGTGAATGCACCCATTCATCCTGGATATTTACCATTTGCAGTGATATGAGACTTGTGCCTTTGTTAAGTGGTTGGATGATGAATTGCATGGCAGGACTCAGAGTGTTATTACCAAGCTTACCAAGATGGCAGGACTGAATCACTACAATGAAGCAAGAAAGAAATAATCACAAGAAACAGATGAAAGCAAGAGACAACAAGGAACTAGCATGTGTAGCTATAGTTCTTGCATCAACCATCTTCTATGGGCTGTTTGCAATGATGATTAGGGGTTTTGTTAGATTCTTACTGGCTACATCAATAAGCAGATCCCGTCTATTGCTTCCCAATTGTCCTATGTTAAATGCTTCTTTCACACATGTTGTGTTTCATATAAGTGTGTGCATAGTCAAACAATGCATCTAGAGAACCCTCTAAATTGCTAAAATGTACCATGTTAAACAGTTGGCATATTGCACACATTTGGACGCTCCAACTTGTGTGTGTAGTTATCACATTGAGAACAGCTCAACCACGAGAATTTAGAGCGACGAGGTACTAATAATTGCAGTTGATTATATCAGAATTCTAACCGCTTGTCGAGACGCAAATATAATCCATCAATCCCCTGCTTCAATTGACATTCCTCTTTTCTTCATACCCCACTTCAGTCACCACCACCCTCATCATATCGACCGTTTGCAGAACACACTCACACACACTCTATAATCTCGCTTTCTCTTGGTTTTTATAGGTAGCACAAGTATGTCGAGTGACAATGAGGACAATAGTTCCACCTGTCTTGTGACTTATCTAATATAAACCTCAGAATCATCGCGATCGTCTTCCATTAGTCCGCTGTCGAGCCCTGACCTCCATTATACTCGGTTAATGGAAGGAATACCACTGCCTGACTCATTGGATGATGACCAGAAGAACATTGATGAGCCTCCGAAGGATGAAGAGGAGGATGGTGTCCATGATGATGAGGAGGAATGGTGAAACAAGAAGGAGGACGACAAGTAAATCAAAACCGACAACGACGAGGAGGATGAAAAGATAATGGTCAGCGGCAGGAAGTGTCCATGCTAAGATGATGCCGCGAGGCCTTCGAACAATAACAAGAAGAATAAGTAAAGCACATTGTATATCTCTATTGTTGTTTTCTCATATTAATTCCATATTTCCGTTTCCCCTATAAAACTCACCGCAAATCGTTAGTAGTAAAGAGTCGACAATGATGTTTCACATTATTGCATACAGTTTGTTTCTTCAATTGCGTGCCCTTTCGAGCACACAATTCATAAAATAAACTCATATGTGCTGTCTAGAATTATCCAGACAATTTTGATTACCGACTTGTTTGCCAAGTATCACACACATCTTGTTAAGCCAAATCGTGTGTTTATTCTGGATCATAAAAAATTGTCTATCGCACACATAATGATCTGGGTAACCATTTACATTATTCTAGATTATCGCAAATAGTTCATATGAGTGAATTGTGCGCGGTCTATCACACACATCTATATTTTGCTAACTGTTTGCATTATTTTATCTCATCGCAGACAGTTTGTATGTATTAGCCCTATACCTTGTATCACACACACAACTCTTACCCGAATCGTGCATGATTGATCATCCATCGCACACATTTCGTTTTATTGCTAACGATTGTAGAACTATGTCGTTTTCTATTTATGCATCGAACATAGTTTGGTTGAAGTATCTCCTATACATGTGATGTCTTAGGGCCTTCCTGTAGTAGTGGGGAGGACCCTTATGCGCCGCTAGACAAGGTCACACCATACCCCCCGATGGAAGTGTGGTTTTGCGGCCAGTCGGATCTGGCTATGTGGAAGGCGCTACTACCAGCTGAGAGAGCTAGGCAAGTGGCATTCAAGGAGTTGGCGGAGGAGCGCGCCAGGTACCTCACAGCCTGTGATGCCCATATGGCTGCATGGGAAAAGGAGCATCTGGAGCTTAGCTTGGGAGTGCGTCGAGGAGCAACAGATGTGCATGAAGACGACTGATCCTAAACCATGAGGCTAGAGGTGCTAGGAGGTTCATGACTACGTGGAGGTGGGTCGTAAGCTCGCTCGTGCCACCAATGAAGAAGCTCCATCTGTGCCCAGTGAAACGGTCAGTTCGGTCACATGCGTTTGCCAGCAAGAGGCTGATCGACACACTGGGTGCTGCGAGGCGCAGGATGCGGCGATCTCCCTCTTTGTTGAGAAGCTGCCACAAACCAGTGGGCTAGTGGCGAGCAGCTAGCGGAATACTAGTCTGTCAAGGAAATAGTTAAGTATCATCACGTATATGTGATGATATATTATATCTACAATGAAGTATTAAACAGTTAATATATGTATATATATATTATTAGTTTCACATTTATATTTGTTTTCCCTACACATTTCTTGCTCTAGCTGTTACACACATTGAAACATAACAACAGAAATCATACACACACTATAACATAGCAAAATTACGATGCAGACATTGCGAACGACATCAAAACGAGATTCAACAAAATAAAGTACGTCCATGACTAACACCCTTGCCTACAGAAGCTCTTATCTTTATCTGAACACGTGCAGGCGTTCGTCCAAACAATGGACATGCCCGCGGTACAGTCGGACCGCGACCTCGAGTTCCAACCTGGCCATTACACTAGAGATGACCATATCGAGGATACGACGAACATGTTCTTCTACTACTCCTTATTGGACACCTGGGCCAAAGCGGAGCTCGAGCCTATCAACCAGCGTGTTCTCATGAAAGGGGGCGCGGACAAGGCGAACAACATTACCCATGCGAACGGCGCGTCCGACATCCAGTGGAAGTACGTTGCGATTGGGCTCTGGGGAAAGTACAGCCCATATGGTCGGTGCCCATTCCTGGCGAGGAATCGAGCTACTTACGGTCCTTGGACATAGCTGCAACGCCCTATCGGGTTAGAGAACAGGAAAGCGGTGATGGACCCCTTCTTGCTCCACCATGCGTCATGCCTCTCGCTCTACTACCCTCCATCGGTCTGGACGTGTGACACGCCTTGACCTCTCGGTGCAGATGTGCATATTTTGCTCTACAACGTATCACGAATGATCTTGTTGTCTAGCATTCTGCAGCCTCTCAGTGGTGACACACCTATCGTGATCCACGGTACTATAGCACCCTGCTCAAAGGGTCTGCTCAATCTCGGCGATGACACACAACACAATGTTTTCTGACACGTTTCCCGGGACGTCTACGGCCTCGACGGGCCATTGAGCCTGCACCAGATCATTTTCCTCCCTGAGGAGGTCGGGGAACAGGTGGCACTTTGTTTGGTTGGTATGCTTTGAAATGGTAGTGGGATATAGGCTGCACTATGTGTGGCTCCGTGTGTGTCGCGCACTGCCTAGGTTTATTCTCAGTCACTTGTGGTAGGAAATCGATGGGGAAGTGGCGAGAAAATGGTGCCATGTTCGGATAGCGAAGTCAATGGAAAACTTAGGAAAGAAGGAAACCCTAAGTGTGTGTCAATTGGAGGGTGGCATGAAACGACACGGGTCCGACCCATCCCGAGCCCATGCTCTCTGTTCAGTTGCATCTGGTATCGGCACGCAGTGGTTCCCCCCGACCGAGTATTCGGCCCAGATGCGGAATGATGTATTACCTCGAAAACGGTCGGACCACGCGGAACGGCTGCCTCCCTCGCACTCGCCTTTGCTCCCAGGTGCTTTGCCTCCCACTCCTCCCTCCCCTCGTCCCTTCCCCTCCATGGATCTGAGCTGCATCGGTGCTCCACCCTTCTCATCGACTCGCGGCTGCCTCCCCCTCCTCCCTCCCCCTCCCCTCCTATCCTCTCCTTCCTCACTCCATGGACCTGAGCTACAGCGGCGGCTGGTCGCCCCATCCCAAGCGTCTGGTTCCTCGCATCCCCGCCGGCCCATGGTCGCTGTAGTGGCGGCTGGTCGCCCCATCCCCGGTGGCTGGTTCCTCCCATCCCCGACGGCCACTCGCCCCATCCCCGGCGGCTGGTTCCTGCCATCCCCGCCGACCCATGGTCGCTGTAGAGGAGGCTTGTCGCCCCATACCTGGTAGCTGGTATTAGAAAGGAATTGGCATCCGGCGGCTATGCGGAACTGAATTAGGCGCTGCATCGTGCTCCTTCTTGCAACTTGTGTTTGTTCACGTTTTTGCAGTTTTTCTATCCCATTCCATTCAACCAACTAAACATGAACATGCGTTCTATTCCATGTCATTGCATATACCGAACAGAGAGATGGAACCATTTCATTCTTATGGAATGAAACCATTCCATTCCATTCCACTTGGTTCTTCAACTAAACACACTCTAAAAGGATGGATTCGTTGGGGATTTGCCTAGAAGGGCGGGGAGCTTGCGCGAGAATGGGCTTGCTGACTCTACTTCAAGCCGACTCTTGGCCAAATGAAACACATGTGTGGTGCTCAAGCGTGCATTGGAATTCTCTAGTGGGAATATAGTGACAAGATGTGCGAGAGGAGGATGGGATCACGCATAGGCATATGAGTAATAATAAAAAACAACTGCAATTTTACTACATAGCAAATAGTCGTTCCCCACACAGCATGAGTAATGATTTTATCTATCGCACACAATTGTTTACCAGCAAGAATTTTCCCACAACACACACAACTTGTTAGTAGGAAACATCTATGTTATTTCTTGTGTTCACACATGAATCAGATTACTAACTTGTTTGCTGGGTATGACACATATCTTATTACGCCGAATCTTCTATGTGCTACTGGATCATTGCAAATAGTTTATCTGGGTGATATGTATGCACTCTATCGCACACATGTAGATATATATATTCCGTTGTGTTATTTTGGCCAACCACAACAGTTCATGTAGATCAACTATATGCGACATATCACACATGGAAGTCTTATCTGAATCATACTTGACGGATCAGCCATCGCACATAGTTCATTTTAGTGGTGACATTTTTATTAGCATTAAGGGGACACTAGATGCACGTATAGATTCATGCATCACAAAAAGTTTCGTCGAAGAGTCTCCTATACATGTTCCATATTAAGAACTTCTAGCACTAGTGATTGAACTAACTACCATGCACCACTCCCTCCGAAGAATTACCTATCCATCTTGGTCATAGAAGACAAATAACTAAGAAAGAATACATATCTACTGAATTACTAATCACAAAAAACTTCAAAAGATTAAAATATATTCGATGGACAATCTTGTCACGAATCAAGAATGCATCAGATCCAAACAAACATAACATACTAATTACATTGGATTAATCTCAAAGTAGAACATGGTATTGAAGATCCAAGAGAAAGAGAGACATATATATATAGAGAGGGAGAGAGAGAGAGAGAGAGAGAGAGAGAGAGAGAATCCATCTAGCAAATACTATGGACCCGTAGGTCCTGAAGGTACCACTCACACATCATCATGGAGGCAACACGGTTGATGAAGAAGCCTCCCGCATTGGGCCCCCCTCTGGCAGAACTCTGGGAAAGGGTTCTAGATGGGATCTCTTTGAAACATAGGCTTGTGGCAGCGATTTTTTTTAAAGGAACGATGAATGGTTTCGTTATTTATAGGAACTCATGACGATGGAATAAGTTAAAGGCGGTAACGAAGGGCCCTACAGGCCCAGATGGCACGACCACCCCCTGGCCATGCCACCTACCCTTGTTGGTACATGGTGGGTCCCCTCGATGCTTCCCAAAGCTTCAAGTGTTACTTTTTCTCCATAAAAATCGTCAAAAATAGGCATCATGTTTGGATCTTCCTAGGTATTGACTTTCCCTAAAGCGAAAAACAAGCAAAAGAGAGGAACTAACATTAAGCACTAAGTTAATAAGTTAGTATAGAAAAACAATATAAAATGGTAATAAAAGTATATATAAATGATCATATAGTAGCATGAAATAATTAAAAATTATAGATACATTTGAGGTGTATTAGCATCCACAATATTAATTCATTCTCGTCCTCGAGTAGGGAAATCATAAACAAAGATAAATTTTGATGTCGAGTACTACCTACCATGTTTTTGATCAAATGTTCGAACAATTGTGGTGTGACCTTAGGAAAAAAGTACTTCAAAGCAATAGACTAAAATTGAAAATAAGCAAGTAACGTCAATATGTGTAAAACAATACTTTTGCTTTTCATGGATTGATCTTTGCGAGTAATAGCAATTAGTACTCGTTATGTCATATACATGTCCCCAATTGTTCAAGGTTTTATCATATTCAAACATATTCCCATAACACGGCCAAGATCTTGAGTCAAGCAGCCAAATTTGGGACACGCCCTTTTCAAGTACTTAGCACTTCGCTTAATGCTCAATTCACAAGCCTTGATCTTAACACTTAGGATGCAAATAGGTTAATGATGCAGATTTAATTGAGAACAAAATAATAAATATAAAGTTGCACATCAATGTGGATTGATCGTTGAGCAATGGAGAGGCTTTATAATCGATATAAATGCGAGGAGTTGGGATTGCCATGCAACAGGTGCACTAGAGCTATGTAACACCCAAGATGCAAGCCTATCCTTATGTTGGCACAAGGGCCTCGATAAAGATAGAAGCGCATCTCATTGTTTCGCAAGAATGGATATTGTTACAAGTACATGTAAAAAATAGATGAGTATATGGAATTGGCTTACACTCGCCACAAGCTAATCATGATCATCTCAATACAAACTTACATTTAGTCACGAGTCAGAAGAGGAGGGTTCGACTATGGCCAAAATCAAACAATAAAAACAACATCCATCCTTGTTATCTGAGGCTGCCGGCTTGGAACCCATCATGTGATCGATGATGAAGAAGAAGAAGAAACTCCAAATAGAACAATCATCACGTCACGTCAAAGTATCACTTTACGTGTACCTGCAACTATTGTTATAGTAATCTGTGAGCCACGGGGACTCAACAATCTCATTTCCAAAGGTATCAAGACTAGCAAAGCTTAATGGGTTGGCATGGTTAAGTGGTGAGGCCGCAGCTAGCACTAAGCATTTATTTTTGTGGCTAACTTACGAGTACAAGAATAAGAGTGGGTGAATGATGTCCCACAAGCGTATGGGATCACAACAGTTTTCGAGGGTAGAGTATTCAACCCAAATTTGTTGGTTCACACAAGGGAAGTGAAAGAATATTCTCAAGTATTAGCAGCTGAGTGTGTCAGATTCAACCACACCTGAAAGATTAGTGTCTACAAGCAAAGTATCAGTAGCAAAGTAGTATGATAGCAACGGTGCCAGAAACAATTTGTTGACAAGGCAGACTATTCCTAACTGTTGTATCAATGGCGCCAGTAAAAAGCACGTTGACGTGGGATTATTCTTGAGAAGAATGCTTCCCCGGATACGGCTCTAGAAAAGGTCTTGCAACAAGTAACAACAAAGTAGCAAGGAACAGTAGTAGCAGCAGTAGAAACAGTAGCAGCAAAGGGGCCCAATCCCTTTTGTAGCAAGGGACAAGCCTAGACAAAGTAACGTAGCGAGAATCAGTAGTAAAAGACTCATAGGCAGTGGATCGGTGATGTATGAGTATGACGGATGTGATTCATCATGTAACAGCTATAACACGGAGAGATAAGTAACTAGCTCTCGTTCGTCAATCTAATGTAGGCATGTATTCCGTATGTAGTCATATGTGCTTAGGGAAAAGAACTTGCATGACATCTATTGTCCATCCCTCCCGTGGCAGCGGGGTCCTAATGGAAACTACGGGATATTAAGGTTCTCCTTTTAATAAAGGACCGGTCCAACGCTTTAACACGCGGTGAATACATGAACTCCTCATACTATGGTCATCTCCGGGAGTGGTTTCGGCTATTGTTACTCCGGGGTTGCCGGGTCATAACACATAGTAGGTGACTACAACTTGCAAGATAGGATCTAAAACACACATATATTGGCGACAACATAATAGGTTCAGATCTGAAAGCATGGCACCCGGGCCCTAGTGACAAGCATTAAGCATAGCCAAGTAGTAGCAACATCAATCTAGAACATAGTGGATACTAGGGATCAATCCCCGTCAAGAACTAACTCGATTACATGATAGATCTCATCCAACTCATCACCATCTAGCAAGCCTACGATAAGGTTACTCACGAACGATGAAGAGCATCATGGAATTGTCGATGGAGAAAGGTTGATGATGACGATGGCGACGATTTCCCCTCTCCGAAGCCCGAAACTGACTCCAGATCTGCCCTCCAGATGAAGAACAGGATGTGGCGGCAGCTCCGTATCGCAAAATGCGATGAAACCTTCTCTCTGATTTTTTTCCGGGCGAGACGGAAGATATAGAACTGAGTTCGGGGGCAGTGGTGCCACGTGAGCCCCACAAGCCTGCACGGCGTGGCCTAGGGGGTGGCCACGGCCTGTGGGCTTGTGGCCCACTGGCACGCCCCCTCCGGTGGATCTTTGCGCAGGTATTTTTATTTTATTCTAGAAAAAATCTCCGTAATTTTTAGGACATTCCGAGAACTTTTATTTCTACATAAAAACAACACCATGGCAATTCTGCTGAAAACAGCGTCAGTACGGGTTAGTTCCATTCAAATCATGCAAATTAGAGTCCAAAACAAGGGCAAAAGAGTTCGGAAAAGTAGATACGACGGAGACGTATCAACTCCCGCAAGATTAAAGCCTTGCTTGTCCTCAAGCAATTCAATTGACAAACTGAAACAGACAAAAGAAAAACTTTGACAAACTTTGTTTGGTCTTGTTATTGCAACTATGTCTAACTCATAACCAGAATTTCCGCAAGATCACAATCAAACCACATAAGCAAATGACATCTAGGTCTCATGATAAACTGATATCAATGGCATAATCAACTAGCGAGCAAATAATAATAAGCCTCAAGTGTCAACATTTCAATCAAAACAACATGAAGCAGTACGAATAGATGGTATCTCGCTAGCTCTTTCTGAGACCGCAAAACATAAATGCAGAGCACCTTCAAAGAACAAGGGCTGACTAAACATTGTAATTCAAGGCAAAGAAGATCCAGTCACAATCATACTCAACACAGTTAAAAGCAAAGCATAAAAATGACAGAGGTGCTTTTGTAAGAGGAGGATGACTCAACAGGAACATAAATAGACAGGCCCTTCGCAGAGGGAAGCATTGATTTGCAGAGGTACCAGAGCTCAAGCTCTGAAAACACAGATAATAATTTTGGGTGGCATGCTTTCATTGTCAACGCAATGACTAAGAGTTCTCAACATCTTCCACGCTACACATGCTATAGGCGGTTCCCAAACAGAAAAGTAAAGTTTTGACTCCCCCACCACCAATCAATCACACTCCACGGCTAGCCGAATCCTCGGGTACCGTCCATACCAACATCAATCCTGGGGGTGTTTTGTTTGCAATTATCTTTTCGATTTGAGTATGGAACTGGAAATTCCAATTACCGGCCCCTTTCTCGTGAATGATTGTGAATAAACACATATCGAGGATAACACGCCTAGCATGGAAGATACCAATAGCCCCCTGTCACCACATGAGCGGTTCAGGCATGCAAAACAGATTATTTCTTGAAGGTTTAGAGAGTGGCACATGCAAATTTACTTGGAACGGCAGGTAGATACCACATATAGGTAGGTATGGTGGACTCATATGGCACAACTTTGGGTTTATGGGAGTGGATGCACAAGCAGTATGCCCGCTTAGTACAAGTGAAGGCTAGCAAAAGCCTGGGAAGCGGCCAACTAGAGAGCGACAACAGTCATCAAAATGCATTGAGATTAACTAACATTGAGTGCAAGCATGAGTAGGACATAAATCACCATGAACATGAACATCATAGAGGCTATGTTGATTTTGTTTCAACTACATGCGTAAACATGCGCCAAGTCAAGTCACTTGAAACATTCAAAGGAGGATACCATCCTATCATACTACATCATAGTCATCTCAACATTCATGTGGGCATCCAAGACAAAAAATTATAAGCTCCTAGCTAAGTAAGCATGGCATAAGCAACTATGATCTCTAAGTTGTCATTGCAAACATGTTTCTTTCACAACAAAGTTGAATCAAGCGTGATGAGCTAGTCATATTTACAAAAACAAAATAGATCGAGCTCATACCAGCTTTTCCACGCTCAGTCACTTCATCAGATATCGTCATTATTGCCTTTCACTTGTACGACCGAACGATGTGAACAATAATAAGCATGCTCATGCATTGGACTACGCTGGAATCTGCAGGCAAACACAAAGGAGAAGACAAAGTAATATGGCTCTTTGAAAGCTAAACATGTATGCATGCAAGAGCCACTAAACATTGTAACCAGTATCTTCTACCATGACCCAAAGAAAAAGAAAATTATCTACACGGGAAAGCTCCCAACAAGCAAAAGAAGAAAAGAAAATATTTTGGTTTTTTTCTCAAACTAGACAGACACACGAAAAGAAAACAAGAAAAAGAAAATAAACTAGCATGGATGATACAGTGGCAAAGTGTGAACACCGGCTAACAAAGTGAAAGCATAAGCAAAAAACGTAAAGTCGGTGAGAACACGTACTCCCCCAAGCTTAGGCTTTTGGCCTAACTTGGTCTACTTCTAAGGAGGGAAATAACCAGCTCCGGGGTACTCCGGAGTGGACTGAGGATGCCATTGTTGTGTGAGCTCCTCTGGCTCCCACTGATAAACTGGCGTCTGGTACTCGACTGGTGGCTCGGGCACGACCACCTGTGGTTGGGCCAAGCCCCAATATGCGTAGATGTCCGAGGGCATAATAGTGTACCTGCCTGCATGAAGATTGAACAAAGAAGGAGCAGGGAAGGTAATAGTCTCACGAGTACCCTGACTAAATACCAGGTTATAAATCATCCTTCTACTTATATCTCTATCAAGAAAGTCATGGCGAACCATGCTATCGTAATCTAGATATCTCTCGGGAAGAAGAATCTCTTCTTCCTCGTCCAGTCTAATAGGTATATCAAAGTGTTTGGCAAGACGGGTAGCATAGCCACCTCCATAGACAACACATTTAGAACGGTTCAGGTTCAACCGTTGAGCTACTATAGCGCCTAAGCTATAAGTTTTATCGCTATAAACGGCTTCGCGCAAGACCGCAAGATCTAGGGAACTAAGTGACCCAGCTTTCCCACGGCCAATCAAACATTTTCCCACAAATAGTGAGAAGTACCGAAGCACGGGAAAATGAATGCTAGCAGCTCTAGCGCAAGACACTCCTCTCTCCTCTCCTACAGCAATTGTACCGATGAAAGCTTCCAAGTCCTGTGGATGAGGTTCATGAATATCCCCAACATAAGGTAATTTGCAAACATTGCAAAAATCCTGGAGTGACATGCGCTGGGGGATATCATAAAGTTTAAACTCAACCATAGGAGGATTCTTCCTCGGATAGAAGTTAAAGCTTTGTACGAAGATATTAGTGAGGAGGAGGTATTGCGGACACTTATGTTCAATGAAGGATGTAAGGACTGCGTTCTCCACCAAGTGATAAAAGTCCTCATAAATTCCAGCGGCGCGTAAGAACACGTCGCTTGGCCACTCGCACGCTCGAACTTCGGCGACTCGAGGGGCCTGATACTTGGGCTTCTTCTCACTCCCATCATCCTTGGTGTCACGGCTTGAGGAGCCTCTTACGAACCTCCTCATCTTTTCCCTTTTCTATCTCTAAAAATTTCTGAATTTTTTAGTGATTCTAAGGAGAAGTGAATAAGGCTCAATGAAACTTGTCGCAACTACTCCCACAAGTGCCTAGAGGCCATATTAGGCATCAGAACTACTTGGGACCAGCTAGAACCAGCATGCAAAGCTCAAGCACATGGTCACCAAGGCAACAAAAATACGCGGAGTATAAGGCACTAGAGCAAAAAATAATTGGACCAATGGAGGAATCACTTACCAAGGAGTAATTTCCCCAAAGCATTTCGGAGAACGGTGATTTGAGCAAAGGGATCGAAAATCCCGGCAAGAGGAGCAAGAACACGGGTTTGAGCTGCGAAATGATTTTTTCTGGAGGTAGGAGAAGCTGACGAGAGCAAGAATGAGTGGAGGGGGTGCCTGTAGGCCCCACAAGTCTGCGTGGCGCAGCCAGGGGGTGCCCGCGCCCCTAGGGCTTGTGGCCCACTGGTGTGGCCCCCAAACAGACTCTTTGTCCTAGTATTTTTCAAAAAATCCAGAAAAAATCATACTTGATTTTCACAATGTTCGGAGAACTTTTATTCTCGGGGTACTTTTCTACCGGACACTAAAACAGAAAACAAGGAAAACTAAACTAAACCTATCATTTTTCTTCTAAGCAACCGAAGGTGAAAGCTTGGAACAGAGGTTTGTGACTCCTCTATTCATCCATCTCATGGTAATCGAAAGAAATCCGTCAATGGGGTTGATCAAATCCCCTAGACAAAACTTTCTCGAATCGCAAAAGAGAATGGAGAATTTTCGAATAGTCACTAGGTCACCTCAATGGGGATGTGTATCTCCCCAACAAGCAAATCATACTTCATCTTGACATGAGGAATAGGGCATTCAAAGCTCCCGATTAGAATCGATGAAGTTTTTTCGATAGCATTGATGCAATGTACTCGATATTGTTTTCTTCGGAAAGTGCATCGTATGCTCATTACCATTGACATGGAAAGTGACATTGCCTTTGTTGCAATCTATAACAGCCCCTACAGTGTTTAAAAAGGGTCTTCCGAGGATGACAGCCATGGCATCGTCCTCGGGAATATCCAAGATAACAAAGTATGTTAAGATAGTGGTGTTAGCAACCACAATAGGCACATCCTCTCAAATGCCGATAGGGAAAGCAGTTGATTTGTCGGCCATTTGCAGAGAGATTTTAGTGAGTGTCAACTTATCCAGTTCAAGTCTACGATAGAGAGAGATAGGCATAACACTAACACCGGCTCCAAGGTCGCACAACGCAGTTCTAACGTAGTTGCCTTTAATGGAGCAATGTATAGTGGGCACACCGGGATCACCTAGTTTCTTAGGAGTTCCACCCTTGAAAGTGTAATTAGCAAGCATGGTGGAAATCTCAACCTCAGGTATCCTCCTCTTATTAGTCACAATATCTTTCATGTACTTAGCATACGGAGACATTTTGAGCATATCTGTCAAACGCATTTGCAGAAAGACAGGTCTGATCATTTCAACGAATTGCTCAAAATCCTCATCATCCTTTTTCTTGGATGGTTTAGGAGGAAAGGGCATAGGTTTATGAACCCATGGTTCCCTTTCTTTACCATGCTTCATAGCAGTGAAGTCATTCTTATCGTATCTCTTATTCTTAGGCTGTGGGTTATCAAGATCAACATGTTCAATCTCCACATCCTTTTCATTGCTAGGTTGAGCATCTTCATGAACATTACTATTGATATTATCATTAGGCTCATGTTCATCACCACATTGTGTTTTAGCATCAGAGATAGAGGCATCATTTGGACTCTCAGGTGTAGCAGCAACAGGGTTGCTAGCGTGCAAGTTCCTATCATCTTTCTTCTTCTCTCTAGGGTTGTAGTAGCATCAGTGCTAACTCCTTGAGAATGTTGTTCAATTATGTTCGGATGACCCTCAGGATACAGAGGTTCTTGGGTCATTCTACCGCCTCTAGTGACGACTCTAGCAGAATTTTCATTCAACTCATTGAGCAAGTCATTCTGAGCTTTAAGTACTTGTTCCACGTGAGTAGTAACCATAGAGGCATGCTTACTCAAGAGCTTAAGATCATTGACATTTCTGTCTACACAAGCACTTAAATGACTAAGCACACGAGCATTCTTTTCCAATTCTGTGCTAACATAATCATTGAAACTCTGTTGTTTGGCAACAAAGTTATCAAATTCATCCATGCATAAGCTAGCAGGTTTATCAAAAGGAATATCAATCTCATCAAACCTACACGGAGAATTTACTTCTACTACCTGTATCGGGTTATCGAGACCATGGATCTCTTTGATAGGTGGTAGATTTTTGACATCTTCAGATTTAATGCCTTTCTCTCGCATAGATTTCTTGGCTTCTTGCATATCTTCAGGACTGAGGAATAGAATACTCTTTTCTTCGGAGTTGGCTTAGGAGGTGGTTCGGGAATAGTCCAAGCATTCTCATTGCACAAGATGTTATTCAGTAGAATCCTAGCCTGTTCTACGGTTTGTTCCCTAAAAACACTACCGGCACAACTATCTAGGTGGTCTTTAGAAGAATCGGTAAGTATAGAAGATATCAAGTATCTCATTCTTCTCAAGAGGGTGATTAGGCAAAGCATTCAGTAGCTGGATGAGCCTCCCCCAAGCTTGTGGGAGACTCTCTTCTTCAGCTTGAGCAAAGTTGTATATTTCCTGCAAGGCAGCTTGCTTCTTGAGGGCAGGGAAATATTTTTCTGAGAAGTAGTAGACCATATCCTGGGGGCTACGGACACAACCAGGAGCAAGAGAAGTGAACCAGGTCTTAGCATCATCCTTTAGCAAGAAAGGAAACAGCTTGAGCATATAGTAGTGGCGGATCTTTTCCTCACTAGTGAATAGGGTGGCTATATCGTGCAGTTTGGTAAGATGGGCTACAACCGTTTTAGACTCGTAACCGTGAAAAGGATCAGATTCGACCAGAGTGATTAACTCAGGGTTGACAGAGAATTCATAATCCTTATCGGTCACAAAGATAGGCGAAGTGGCAAACTTCGGGTCGTATTTCATCCTAGCGTTCAGAGATTTTTGTTTCCACTTGCGCAGAAGTTTCTCAACATCATAGCTATCCTTACACACAAGAAAATCCTCAGCTATCTCTCCCTCCATAACATAGCGTGTATCAGGCATAACAGGAAATTCAGGCATAGTAGCAGGTTCTACTTCATTGGCATGAGCAGTTTCATAAGTAGCATCACATCTAGCAGCAACTCTAGCAATTTGTGCATCAAGGAATGCACCTAGTGGCAAAGCAGTATCAGGCATAGCATCATCAGGCATAGTATCAAGCATAGCATCATCACACATAGTATCAAGCATAGCATCACCAGGCATAGTATCAAGCATAGCATCATAAGCATCATGGGAAGCAGAAGTAGCATCATCAAGCACAGGGGACATATCAAGATTTCTTGCAGGAGGCAAAGTCTCAAACTTACTCAAAACTGAAGGTGAATCAAGTGCAGAGCTAGATGGCAGTTCCTTACCTCTCCTTGTAGTGGAAGGCAAGATTTTAGTTCTTGGATCTTTCGGATTCCTCATAGTGATCAGCAGACGTCAATCCCAAGTGACTCAGAGAATATAGCTGTGCTTCCCCGGCAACGGCGCCAGAAAAAGCCTTGATGTCCCAAAAGCATATGGGATCGCAGTAGTTTTCGAGGGTAGAGTATTCAACCCAAATTTGTTGGTTCACACTAAGGAAGCGAAAGAATATTCTCAAGTATTAGCAGCTGAGTGTGTCAGATTCAACCACACCTAAAAGATTAGTGTCTGTAAGCAAAGTATCAGTAGCAAAGTAGTATGATAGCAACGGTGCCAGAAACGATCTGTTGACAAGGCAGACTATTCCTAACTTTTGTATCAATGGAGCCAGTAAAAAGCACGTTGACGGGGGATTATTCTTGAGAAGAATGCTTCCCCGGCTACGGCTCCAGAAGAGGTCTTGCAATAAGTAACACCGAAGTAGCAAGGAACAGTAGTAGCAGCAGCAGCAAAGTGACGGCAGTAGCAACAGTAGCAGCAAAGTGGCCCAATCCCTTTTGTAGCAAGGGACAAGCCAAGACAAAGTAACGTAGCGAGAACCAGTAGTATAAGACTCGTAGGCAGTGGATCGGTGATGGATGAGTATGACGGATGTGATTCATCATGTAACAGCTATAACACGGAGAGATAAGTAACTAGCTCCCGTTCGTCAATCTAATGTAGGCATGTATTCCGTATGTAGTCATACGTGCTTACGGAAAAGAACTTGCATGACATCTATTGTCCATCCCTCCCGTGGCAGCGGGGTCCTAATGGAAACTACGGGATACTAAGGGTCTCCTTTTAATAAAGAACCGGACCAACGCATTAACACGCGGTGAATACATGAACTCCTCATACTATGGTCATCTCCGGGAGTGGTTTCGGCTATTGTCACTCCGGGGTTGCCGGGTCATAACACATAGTAGGTGACTACTACTTGCAAGATAGGATCTAAAATACACATATATTGGCGACAACATAATAGGTTCAGATCTGAAATCAGGGCACTCGGGCCCTAGTGAAAAGCATTAAGCATAGCCAAGTAGTAGCAACATCAATCTAGAACATAGTGGATACTAGGGATCAATCCCCGTCAAGAACTAACTCGATTACATGATAGATCTCATCCAACTCATCACTGTCCAGCAAACCTACGATGAGATTACTCATGAACGATGAAGACCATCATGGAATTGTCGATGGAGAAAGGTTGATGATGACGATGGCGATGATTTCCCCTCTCCGGAGCCCGAAACGGACTCCAGATCTGCCCTCCAGATGAAGAACAGGATGTGGCGGCGCCTTCGTATCACAAAACGCGATGAAACCTTCTCTCTGATTTGTTTCCGGGCGAGACGGAAGATATAGAGCTGAGCTTGGGGGTGGTGGTGCCACGTGGGACCCACAAGCCTGCACGGCGCGGCGTAGGGGGTGGCTGCAGCGTGTGGGCTTGTGGCCCACTGGCACGCCCCCTCGGGTGGATCTTTGAGCAGGTATTTTTCTTTTATTCCAGAAAAAATCTCCGTAAATTTTCAGGACATTCCGAGAACTTTTATTTCTGCACAAAAACAACACCATGGCAATTCTGCTGAAAACAGCGTCAGTCCGGGTTAGTTCCATTCAAATCATGCAAATTAGAGTCCAAAACAAGGGCAAAAGAGTTCGGAAAAGTAGATACGACGGAGACGTATCAGTGAACTATGCATAAATAGCCATGAACTAATAATGATCAAGAAGTGACCCTGAACACCTACTTACGAGTCAGGCATAACCCCACCATGTCCTGTCTTGGATTAGAACTCACGAGTAGATACAGTCAAGGCTAGGCATAGAGTTGGAATGTTTTAATTGAGTTTACTTCAAGTTTGCTATGACCGGGTGTTAAACAAAATTTCCAAGTTGGCACATAACCGCGGGCATGACTTTCTGAAAGATTTAACCCTGCATGGGTGCTCCAACTCATCCATCACAAACTAGCCACAAGCTGTGAGGAAAACCTCAACCAGGGAAAACCCATAGTCTCCTCGGAATCCTTGTGGAAAATCTCAACCTCGAGATAGCCCAAAGTACCCTTGGAGGCCCGGTGCCCAAGACATTCGAGAAAGGTAAAACAAATCCAGCAAGACCGCACAACGTGTCGACAAACCCTATAAGAGATGTGTATCTCATTCTCAGGGCTTGACAGATGAGCGGCCAATCCCTAAGTTGCCCCGGGCAGCGTTAATAAGCTGCTCTGGGTTGGACCAATACTCATGAGGAGCACTGACTCGGGTTGTTGATTAATCTACGGGGTCTCGAAAGTCCCTATGCAAGTTTATTAGTTATTAGGCAAATGTAGTACCAATGTTGGCCCTTGCTAGAAGACTTTTATCCCAAAACAAAAATCAAGGGGTTCCCCATAACAACACCAAGCATGTTTGGTGCACTCAATATGGAACAGAACATTGATATACACGTATCTATGGCGGCAACGGTCGAACCAAACACGGAGCAAATGGCCATGCCTTCCACCTTTTACCAAGTATACATGTGCATTAAATTAAATAGCAATAATATTGTGATATCTTAAGATATCCATGTTGTCACATGGAAAACGACTTGCACCTGTAACTAGCAACACGATAATAAGGGTCGAGCAAGCGGTAACATAGCCAAACAAAGTTTTGCTAGGATGTGGAGGGGAGTTAAAGGCTTTTCAGGGCAATGTTTGGAGGCTTGATACTCAGGTGGTAGGAAATGAGACATAACGATAGAAGCGAGACAACTAGCAAACCAATGATAGTAGTGGTATCTAGGGAAAGGGTCATCTTGCCTGAGATCCCACTTGCAAGAAGAACAAATCTGTGAAGTAGACGAACCAACATAGTCGAACGAATCCTCACCCTCCGACACGCTTGCGGAACTCTATCGAGAAGAAGCAATCCAGAAACAAACAATCAACACACGATAACACCACTACGGATTCATGACATGATGCACACTCAAATATGATGCATGTCCATACGATTACGCTAGGCATGAGAAAGCACTACAATAAATACTACACATTAAGTGAACTTCAATATGCAATGAGTTGCATATTGACGAAACTCCACATTGGAATCACTTAGTTCACTCTCATTCAGGTACACAACAATATTAAATTTTATTAACATGCAAGAGGTGAAGTATAAATAAACTATATATCTAGGCAGTTAAATGAGGTCGGAAACAACTATAAGTATTTCCGAAGTGACCCCATATGTTAATTTCGAAATTGTCCAGATCTTAACTAAACACATTTTACATTTGTTATACAGGAAAATAAAGGGCACCATGTGATTCTACACGTCATTCTAGTAGATTTACATATATATATATATAATCTAAAACGGAGCTACGATCTAAAGGATATGACCAACACACGATGACCCCATATGCTATGTATGCAAAATGTATGCAGATGACAACCACAAACATACCAAATCATGGATGCAACAAGATATTATGAAACTACATGAAATTCTAGGCAAGTTTCATATATGGCATGTTCAAAAAGGAGCAACGGTTATACAAGTACACCCAATACAAGATATAGTGATAATCTGCCTAAAACAACAACATGGCATTTTACACAAACCAAAACATCAGGCTACAGGATTCTAAAATGCATAATTAAGACACGGGGTAGTAGTTTACGTGAAGCACAATAATTCATCTCATGACAATAAATTGAATAGAAGCATGGATCACTAGGAAATGAGCTCACAAGATGGCTACTTGAACATAGTTTGGGACTTAGTTAAAATAACCGTTTTTTAACATAGCAGTTTTATTATGAAGGCATATTGACAACAAGAAAAACATATTCTTCGCGACTTATAATGGCATGAAAATCTATAACATGGTAGTAGGCATGTTGCACTTCATTTCATCCCATACTAACAAGGTCTGATTATGCACACAATCATGGCTAGCTACCACCCCACATGGCAATTAGAACTAAGCACATTCTCACACTTTGAAAATTAACATGGTGTAAGGAACGCTAGTTTTATCAGATTTTCATTTTGCCATCAAAATTAACTATGATGCAAAACCTATACTTGAAAACTAATGGCACAAACTAACATAGGATAACATCCTTTACAATTCCCCCATTGCACCAACCACAAAGGGATTGTAGATCACTTGCTAAAGGCATGGAAACAAAGCAACAAAATATAGCAGATTCCAGATGAAAGCACAATTGCTCCCTAGGGTGGTTTTGATAATTGATCGCAACATATGCATCATTGGACTAATATGTTTATCCAACTATATTTCAGAAAAGTTCAAGAGATGCTCTCGCTAAAGGCTGATGTGGAGATGCCCCTTGATGCAAGAAAGGAATAAGATTGGCTCAAGCTTCAAGCTAGAAGACTCTTCATTTTATATTTGTGAGAAATCACTTTTGAGTACATAGGAAAGCCAATACTATTAAAAGGGGGTAAGGTATTAAAATGAATTGGTTGCTCAAGTGCTCAAAGTTAGCAACCAAAATACTGAGTCATTTTTCCCACATAACCATTCCGTCCAATTCCACATACTCAAATTCGGTGCCACCAACTTTTGTATTTCGGCCCCACCAACTTTTACCTGAGACAAAACCCTAGCCATTCCCACCAAAATGGTGCAACCGAAACAATATCGGTGCTACCGAGTTCAGGGTGACCATCTTTCTGTTGCCTCGGTGCACAATCGGAATTTCTGAGTTTTAGTATCGGTGTCACCGAGTTGTGTCATCGGACCATTAGCCACCTTTTCGGTGCCACCGAGTTGTGTAAATTGTTCCCACCGAGATTCAAAAGTTGCTTCCTTTTGTGTGAGTCGGTACCATCGAGTTTATGACTTCGGTGTCCCCAAGTTTGTCACTTTAGGTGTAATGGTTGGATTTTTTCTGCTACCTATATATACCCCTTCACCCACCTTTCATTCGTGGGGGAAGCACTCAGAACACACACTTCATTTCCAGATCCATTTTTTTATAGAGAGCCACCTACTCATGTGTTGAGACCAAGATATTCCAATCCAATCATTTGAAACTTGATCTCTAGCCTGCCCAAACTGCTTTCCACCAAATCAATCTCTCTTACCAATGCCTATTCTGTGTGAGAGAGATTTTGTGTTGAGGAGACTATCTTTATAAGCACAAGAGCAAGGAGTTCATCGTTCTACCACATCTATTACCTTTTGGAGGGTGGTGCCTCCTAGATTGGTTAGGTGTCTCTTGGGAGCCACCTACTTCGTGTTGTGGAGTTGAACCAAGATGTTTGTAAGGGCAAGGAGATCGCCACCTTCGTGAAGATCTACCGTGAGTAAGGCTAGTCCTTCGTGGGAGGAAGCCGTGGTGGAATAGACAAGGCCGCTTCTTCATGGCCCCTTGTGGGTGGAGCCCTCCATGGACTCTCGCAATAGCGCTACCTATTGGAACCATTCCAAAAATTGTCGTGTCAAGCTACCATACTCCTTTACTTGACACTTGCATGTTTTATATTCCGCTGCTACACCCTTAGAATTGCATGTGTAGGGTGTACTTGACTTGTCATAACTGCCAAAAGTGCCCCTCAACTGAAATTAGGAAAAGGAAAAAAAATTATCTTGGCAAGTAGTCTAATCACCCCCCCCCCCTCTAGACATAATTTCGATCCTTCACCAAACTTGGAATTATTTTTAGCCTTCAAACAACAAATTTTTCATGGCATATTCACATGATGAAAACTAGAGCTAAACATGACATCCATGGCATGGAAAACCTGCTAATAACAAATTGACATGGCATATTACAAATAACTCCATTGTCACACATTCAAAAGAGGCATGGTTTGCTTAATTCGAGCTTCGCAAAACGGAACTTCATGAAAATAGATTGGCAGTTTTAACATGATATCACATTTAAAGAAATAAACAAACAAGCTAATGATGATTTACATGTCAACCAGAACCATGGCATCAAAGTCGACAACTCACTGAACAAATCTCAAGATGGTACCACGTGCAAAAGACCTACGGATTAGTTTCAATCATCCTCAAAACTTTGAACAAAATAACAGATTTTCACATACCATGGGATGCACTTTTGCAATAGAATTATGATCATGTATATGATTCCTAATATGCATGCAAATGCCACCATGTTGTAGAGCACATAATGTAGATGATTTAGCATGTTAAGATTATTTTCATCCGATGCACGATTTGCAAGATATCATCACCACAAAATGCTATCATGCTGAAAACGGGCACGTTAGGGACTTAGTAAAATTACTACTCGGGCGAATCTGGACGAGGCAATGCAGGGACGGGGTCGTGCAGGGCGTTTGGATCGGGGGCGCCCGGGTCCTGGGGCGAGGTCGTTGATACGTCATTTTGCATCATGTTTTATTTCTGCTATTTATGAAGTTTTTGATAAATATAACACTTCATGGAGTATTTTTAATGCCTTTTCTCTCTTAATATGCAAGATTAAAGAAGGAGGGAGAATGCGAGTAGCTGGATTTCACGGCCTGAAAAAGCTACAACACAGATACATATTCCGCACATCTCCCAATGGGATGAAATTTCACACAAAATTATTTTGAATATATAAAAAATATTGGGCCAAAGATGTTGTGTGGAGCCCCTGGCCCATGTCTTGCCTCCTCCTTCTCTTTTATTAGTCATTTTACCCTAAAACATTTATGAAGATACTTTCGGGACGAGGCGGAACTAGAGCAGGAGCATGTTTGCTCTCCCGCGAGCAGATTCCGCCGGGGAAACTTCCTTCCAGGAGGGGGAAATCGAAGCCTTTGTCATCACCAACAACCTTCTCATCATGGGGACAAATCTTCATCATCACCATCAACAACACCACGTCATCTCAAACCCTTGTTTATCTCTTGTATTCAATCTTTGTGTCACAACTTCAGATTAGTACATGTGATTGGCTTGTAGTGTTGATTAATTATCGTAGTTGATGCTAGTTGGGTTGCCTCTTGAGTTATTAAATTTTCAGATCATTTAGGTTATTAAATACCCCTATGATCTTGAACACCACGATGATGAGTGAGTAGTTACTTTTGTTCTTGAGGACATGGGAGAAATCTTTTTATAAGTAATCATGTGAATTTGGTACTCGTTCGGTATTTTGATGATATGTATGTTGTGATTCTCTTAGTGGTGTCATGTGAACGTCGACTACATGACACTTAACCATTCATGGGACTAAGGGAACTCATTGTGGAGTAGTAATTAGATGATGGGTTGCTAGAGAGACAGAAGCTTAAACCCGAGTTTATGCGCTATTCTGTAAGGGGCTGATTTGGATCCAAATGTTTCTTGCTATGGCCAGACTTTGTCTTTATTCTCTTTTCATAGTTGCGGATGCTTGCGAGAGGGGGTAATCATAAGTGGGACGCTTGTTCAGGTAAGAAGAGCACCCAAGCGTAGGTCCACCCACATATCAAATCATCAAAGTAGCGAACGTGAATCAAAAGAACATGGTGAAAGTTACTAGATGAAATTCCATGTGTCCTCAAGAACGTTTGCATCACTGTAAGTACTTGTTCCGGCCTGTCCTTTGCACTCTAAAGGATTGGGATATCTTGGTGCACTTTATTTACATTTGTCCCTAGTTAGTCGCTACAAATTATCTTGCTACCAAACTATCTATTGCCGCTTGTTTCCGTGCATGCACAAACTACCTTGCTGAAAACCACTTGTCATTTCCTTCTACTCCTCATTGGGTTCGACACTCTTACTTATCTAAAGGACTATGATTGATCCCCTATACTTGTGGGTCATCAAGACTCTTTTTTGCGCCGTTGACGGGGATTGAAACGCCTTTGGTAAGTGGAAATTGGCAAGGAAATATTTTTTGTTATGTGCTGAAATTTATTGCTACTTGTCACTATGGAAAGTAATCCTTTGAGAGGCTTGTTCGGGGTATCTTCACCTTGACCTAAAACCACTAGAGTTTCCTCTCCACCACCTACTGAAGCTATTGAAGATATTGTTTATAAAATTCCTGCCCGTCTTATTGAGAAACTTTTAGCTAATCCTTATGCATGTGATGGAACTAAACATCGTGATATGCACTTAATTAATGTGGATGGAATTTGTGGATTTTTTAAGCTTGTAGGTTTATCTGGAGACATGGCTAAGAAGAAAGTGTTCCCTTTATCTTTGGCGGGAAAATTATTGACATGGTATAGGCTATGTGATGATACTGACACATGGGATTGGAATCATTTGAAACTGGAGTTCCACCAAAAATTTATCATATGCGTTTGGTTCATCTTGATCAAAATTAATATTTATAACTTCTGGCCTCGTGAAGGAGAAAGTATTGCTCAAGCTTTGGGAAGGATCAAGTATATGCTTCACACGTGCCCCAATCATGAGCTCTCAAGAAAAATAATTCTTCAAAAAATTTATGCTCGACTTTCTCATAATGATCGAAATATGATTGATTATTCTTCAACTGGTTCTTTTATGAAGAAGACTATTGAATTTAAATGGTATCTTCTTTAAAAGATTAAGCGCATCCATAAGGATTGGGAGATCAACAAAGGTAATGAGTGAGGTATAAATCTTGAGTTTGATTGTGTTAAATCTTTTATGGAAACAGATGCCTTTCAGAAATTTAGCACCAAGCCTGGACTTGACTATGAAATAGTAGCCTCCCTTTGTTTATATTTTGCTACTCATGTTAATATTTCTAAGGAGAAGTGGTTTAAAGACCATCCTCCTATAGCAATTAAGGAAAAAACCTCCTGAGATTAAAGAAGATAAAACTATTGTCTACAATGTTGATCCAGTTGTTCCGACTACTTATTTTGAGAAACCACCTTTTCCTGATAGAATTAAAGAGAACTCTAAGGTTTCTTCTGTAGTTAGGATAATTTATGTTAGAACACCTACACGTTCTGACGAAATTATGGTTGAACCTAGAATTTCTGTAGTTAAAGATCTTTTAGTTGATGAATTGGATGAACATGTTATTTCCTTCTGTGATAATGCTTCTAGAATTGCTAGTCCTGATCTTAAGAATAAAAGTAGACCCGTACTTGGCATGCCTGTTATTTCTGTTCAAATTGGATAACATTGCTATGATGGTTTATGTGATGTGGGTTCTAGCATAAGTTCTATTCCTTTTACTTTATATGAAGAAGTCATGAATGATATTGCACCTGCTGGGATTAAGGATATTGATGTGAGTATTAAGCTTGCCGACAGAAATACTATTTCACCACTTGGTATTGTCAGAGATGTTGAAGTCATATGTGGTATGATCAAACACCCTACTGATTTTCTTGTTCTTGGTTATCCACCAGATAGCTTTTGTCCAATCATATTTGGTAGACCTTTCTTGAATACTATTATTGCTCAAATTGATTGTGCTAAAGAGACTGTCAGTGTCAAATTTGGTGGTGTGTCTCATGAATTTAATTTCTCTAACTTTCGTAGACAACCACATGATGTAGAGTTGCCTAGTAAATATGAAGTTGTTAGTCTTGCTGCTATTGATGTGCCTCCAACCGATCCTTTGGAACATTATTTCCTTGAGCATGAGAATGATTTGCATATGAATGAAAGGAATGAAATAGATGAGGTTTTCTTTAAGCAGCCACATATCCTTAAGCATAATTTGACTGTTGAAACTTTGGGAGGTCCTCCTCCACCTAAGAGTGATCATGTGTTTGAATTGAAGCAATTGCCTGATACTGTGAAATATGCTTATCCTGATGAAAAGAAAATATATCCTGTTATTATCACTGCTAACCTTTCAGAGCATGAGGAAAATGGATTATTAAAAGTTCCGAGGAAGCACCGTGCCGCTATCGGATATACTCTCGATGATCTTAAGGGCATTAGTCCCACTCTATGTCATCACAAGATTATTATGGAACAGATGATAAACCCGTTGTTGACCACCAACGACGTTTAAATCCGAAGATGAATGATGTGGTAAGAACTGAAATATTAAAGCTTCTCGAAGCAGGTATTATCTATCCCATAACTGATAGTAGATGGGTGAGTCCAGTTCATTGTGTTCCTAAAAAGGGCGGTATTACTGTTGTTCCTAATTATAAGAGTGAACTTATTCCGCAAAGGATAGTAACTTATTATAGGATGGTGATATATTTTGGAAAGTTTAATAAAGTTACTAGGAAAGATCACTACCCTTTACCTTTTATTGATCAAATGTTCGAAAGGTTTTCTAAGCACACACACTTTTTTTCTTGGATGGTTATTTTGTTTTTTCTCAAATACCTATTGCACAATCTGATCAACAGAAAACCACCTTTACCTGCCCTTTTGGAACTTTTGCTTATAGACATGTGCCTTTTGGTTTATTCAATGCACCTGCTACTTCTGAAAGATGTATGACTGCTATCTTCTCTGATTTTTGTGAAAAGATTGTTGAGGTTTTCATGGATGATTTCTCCGTATAGGAAACTTCTTTTGATGATTGCTTAAGCAACCTTGACCGAGTTTTGCAGAGATGTGAACAAACAAATTTTGTCTTGAATTCGGAGAAGTGCCACTTTATGGTTAATGAAGGTATTGTCTTGGGCCATAAAATTTCTGAAAGAGGTATTGAGGTTGATAAAGCAAAAGTTTATGCTATTGAGAAGATACCATGCCCGAAGGATATTAAAGTTATAAGAAGTTTCCTTGGTCATGCTGGTTTCAATAGGAGATTTATTAAAGACTTCTCTAAAATTTCCAGGCCTCTTACCAATCTTTTGCAAAAAATATGTTCCTTTTGTTTTTTATGATGATTGTGTAGAAGCCTTTGAAACTCTTAAGTCAGCTTTAATTTTTGCACCTATTGTTCAGCCACCTGATTAGGACTTACCTTTTGAAATTATGTGTGATGCTAGTGATTATGTTGTTGGGGTTGTTCTAGGACAGATATTTGATAAGAAGTTGAATGGTATTCATTATGCTAGTAAGACTTTGGACACGCCCAAAGGAATTATGCTACCACTCAAAAAGAGTTTCTAGCAGTTGTATTTGCTAGTGATAAGTTTAGATCTTATATTGTTGATTCCAAAGTTACTATTCACACTGATCATGCTGCTATTAAGTATCTTATGGAAAAGAAACATGCTAAGCCCAGGCTTATTAGGTGGGTTCTTTTGTTGCAAGAGTTTGATCATCATCTTGTTGATAGGAAAGTGGCTGAGAATCTCGTGGTTAATGGCTTGTCTAGATTGGAAAATGTGCTTGATGACCCACAACCTATTAATGATAGTTTTCCTGATGAGCAATTAGCTGCTATTAATGTTTCTCATAATACTCCTTGGTATGTATACTATGCTAATTATATTGTTGCTAAGTTTATACCTCCTAGTTTTACTTACGAGCAAAAGAAAAGTTCTTTTATGATTTGAGACACTATTTGTGGGATGACCCACAAGTTTATAAAGAATGTGTGGATGGTATTGTTAGACATTGTGTACCTGAGCATGAAGAGGAACAAATTCTTCGGAAGTTTCATTCCGAAGCTTATGGAGGACACCATGCAGGAGATAAAACTGCACATAAGGTATTGCAATCCATTTTTTATTGGCCTACTCTTTTCAAGGACGCTCGTAAGTTTGTCTTATCTTGTGATGAGTGTCAAAGCATTGGTAATATCAGTAGATGTCGGGAAATGCCTATGAATTATTCTCTTGTTATTGAACCATTTGATGTTTGGGGTTTTGATTATATGGGACCTTTTCCTAAGTCCAATGGGTATACTCGTATTCTTGTTGTTTTTGATGGTTGAGGCCATCCCCACTAGAAGTGTTGATCACAACACTTCAGTTAAAATGCTTAAGGAATTAATATTTCCAAGGTTTGGAGTCCCTAGATATATTAATACTCATGGTGGTTCACATTTTATTCATGGTGCTTTCCGTAAGATGCTTGCTAAATATGATGTTAATCATAGAATTGTGTCTCCCTATCATCCTGAATCTAGTGGTCAAGTTGAATTGAGCAATAGGGAGATAAAGTTGATTTTGCAAAAGACTGTCAATAGATCTAGAAAGTATTGGTCTAAGAAATTATATGATGCTTTGTAGGCTTATAGAACTGCTTATAAGAATCCTATGGGTATGTCTCCTTATAAAATGGTTTATGGAAAAGCATGTCATTTACCTCTTAAACTGGAACATAAAACTTTTTGTGGTGTTAAAGAACTTAACTATCACTTCAAGCTTGCAAGTGAAAAGAGGTTATTTGACATTAACTCACTTGATGAATGGAGAACCCAGGCCTATACTAATGCCAAGTTTTTTAAAGAGAAAGTCAAATGATGGCATGGCAAGAGGATCCAAAAGAGAGAATTCAAAGTGGGTGAATATGTTTTATTATATAATTCTCGTATTAGGTTCTTTGGAGGTAAACTTCTCTCCAAATGGCAAGGACCATATATTATCGAAGAAGTTTATCGTTCCCGAGCCAGAAAGATCAATAATGTTGCGGGTACTAACCTGAAGGTGGTAAATGGACAAAGGATCAAGCACTACATTTTAGGTACACACATTAATGTTGAAACTTATATTATTGAGACTATTACACCGGAGGAACATATCAAGGAGCCCTTCCGGAACAATCCAGAATACTCAAAAAGGAATAGGTACGTGATACAGTAAGTAAATGGACTCCGAAAATTCTGCAAAAATATATTCTGTCAGTTCTGTAATATTTATAAAAATATAAAAACAAAAGGAAGTCGAGAGGGTCCACCAGGTGCCCACACAGCAACTGGGCGCGCCCCGTGGGGCGCACCCTGATGCTGTGTGCGGCCCTGATGCACCTTCCCGACTCCATTTTGCTCCCTTTTTACTTGTTATGCAATATAAAAAATCTATATATACACCCCGGATTGATTTGACCACCGCATCGCGAGATGTCTTCTATTCTTGTTTCTTCTGTTTTTTGGCACATCCAAAAATATGTCGTCCTAGGAATCCATCGGGGAGAGCCATGTTCCCCAAGCTTATGAAGGAACGGATGCTGATGTGAAGAGGGTGGATGTTATGGAGGTCAAGGAAGAGTTACTCAAGAAAGAAAAGGGCAAGATGGAAGCATAGAAACAAGACCCAAAAGGAGGACAATCTGCTTTGAAGGAAAAGGATGTGGAGGAAGAGGATATCCTTCAACCATATTATCACCTTCTACCCCCATCTCTTATCGTGGCCTTGAGGTTATGTGAAATAACTTGTGTTCATAACACTTATCTCACCCTGAAGTTATTTTGTTGGAGGAACACATCACAGCCCTCAGAAGCGTGAACCGTAGATTGATTGCTCTAATGGATCTAAAAGACATGACTGCTTCATCACCACCACCAACTAAGGAGGAAGCTTGATCATATGGGTATGGACACTCCCCTTGGCTTGTGCCAAGATTGGGAGAGGTGCCCCGATATCGTATCACCATCACTCTTATTATCTTTACCTGTTTTCAATTTGATCCTTAGTTATTTCATGATCTAGTAGAATAAAAGTTTAGTATGATCTATCTTTGAGTTCTAGTTTCTTTCCATCTATCTATGTAATCGTGTGTGAGTTATATAATAAAGAGTAGTTTGAGTTTTTCTTCTTTACTCTTCTGCTCTAATCCGAAGCAATGAAATAATGAAAAGAAAACGATCATATTCTAATCTTATGGTGAGTAATGACATCACATAAGGAAGAGTATTAGTGTTAAAATTTACTGAAGGTTGGCAAACATAGCATTGGTCAATGATGCAATTCATGAAAAAGTTAATAAGGAAGAGAAGATTCAAATGCAAATATACTATCTTGGGCATCTTTTATGATTGAAAGCAACCATTAAATATTATATGCCAAACAGTTAATGTTGGACAAGGAAGACAACGTAATGAGTTATGTTCGTTCATCTTCATATAGAAGTTATATTGTCATGGATCCTCCAACATGGGGTGCTTGCCCAATACCTTCTAGACAAATACTCCGCACTAAGTAGAAATACTACCTGTGCATCCAAAACCCTTTAACCAAATACATGCCATAAGAGTCCACCATACCTATCTATGGATTCAGTAAGATCCATCAAGTAAGTTGTCATCGGTGCAATAAAGCAATAAAATTGTCTCCTAAATATGTACGGTATTTTATTGTAAGGGAAAATAAGCATGGTACGACCTTGTGATGGCAAATAATAAAAGCGAAAGACTACATAGTAAAGGTTGCTATCATAAGGGGCAATATCACGTGATGTTCCTTTGCACTAAGAGTGATTGCATCCAAAATTAAAAGTGCATGACAACCCCTGCTTTCCCTCCGCGAAGGGCCTATCATTTATGTTATGCAAAGAGTCAAAGTTTTCCCTCTATTCCTTTTTATTTTATCCTTTGGCAAGCATCATGTGGTGAGGAAAGATCTAGGCATATATATCCAGTTAAATGTGGGTGAGCATGAGTTATTATTGCTGACATCACCCTTGAGGTGAATAAGTTGGGATTCCTATCTTCCTCTATGTCCGGCTTTAACTTGATGCTCCATATGTATGGAGTGAGTGTTAGCAATCATGAAAGACTAGATTATAGATGAGTATGTGGACTTGCCAAAAGGCTCCTACATGTGACCCTTCGTGAAAGTACAATGAATTGCAATTGCATTGTTGACTAAGAACATAGTTTGTTAGTTTTCAAGAAAATTTATGCTTCATACTTATATATTGTGGTGAATTGTTACTTGCTCGTGAGAATTTTATGATGATATTTATTGTTGTTATGTTATTGTTCATGATGCTTCCATGTCTGTATTTTATTTTTGTCGACACCTCTCTCTCCAAGCATGTGGGCATGTTTTTCGATTTCGGTTTTCACTTGAGGACAAGCGAGTTCTAAGCTTGGGGGAGTTGATACGTACATTTTGCATCATGTTTTATTGCTGCTATTTATAAATTTTTTTATCAATCTAACAGTTCATGGAGTATTTCTAATGCCTTTTCTCTCTTAATATGCAAGATTTACACAAGGAGGGAGAATGCCGACAGCTGGATTTCAAGGCCTAAAAAGTATATAGCACAGACACCTATTCTGCACATCTCCAAATGGGCTGAAATTTCACGGAGAATTATTTTGTAATATATAAAAAATACTGGGCCAAAGATCCACTAGAGGAGGGAAGCCAGGTGCCCACACAGCACCAGGGCACCCCCCTTGGGCACGCCCTGATGTTGCGTGGAGCCCCTGGCCCACGTCTGGCCTCCTCCTTCTGGTTTATAAGTCATTTTACCCTAAAACTTTTATGGAGAGACTTCCGGGACGAGGCGCCGTCGCCATGAGCTGGAACTAGAGCAGGAGCACTTTTGCTCTCCGACGGGCAGATTCTGTCGGGGACACTTCCCTCCGGAGGGGGGGGGAATTGAAGCCTTCGTCATCACCAACAACCCTCTCATCATGGGACGACCAATCTTCATCATCACCATCAATAGCACCATCTCATCTCAAACCCTTGTTTACCTCTTGTATTCAATCTTTGGGTCAGAATTTCAGATTGGCACCTATGATTGGCTTGTAGTGTTTATTACTTATCATAGTTGATGCTAGTTGGTTTGCCTCTTGAGATACTAAATGTTCAGATCCTTTATGTTATCCAATACCCCTCTTATCTTGAACACCATGATGATGAGTGACTAGTTACTTTTGTTCTTGAGGACATGGGAGAAGTCTTGTCATAAGTAATCATGTTAATTTGGTATTCATTCGATATTTTATTGATATGTATATTGTGATTCTCTAAGTGGTGTCATGTGAACGTCGAGTACATGACACTTCACCATTCATGGGCCTAATAGCACTAAGTAGGTAAGTTGCAGAAAGCTAGTTTTGAGTGCACTATCAAGATGAGTCAACTTATAAAAGCATGCATCAACAGGTTGCAGATATCCATACGAACAAGTTATAGATATCATCATAAGTAGGGGGTTGAACAACCCATGTTCATTCACCATGTCAAGTCATACGACTTAACTCAAGTATCATCTTTCTCACACGCACCCACCATATTCGTGAAAACATCTGGACGTACTTTAAGAAGCACCACCCAACTGTCCTTGACCGTGGACACGGCTATTCGAATAGTTTTACACTCTCAGAGGTTTGCACACTTTACCTACAAGACTCGGGAAACTTCTGTGGCAATACTCGACTCGCAGTACTGTTCATACCCGAGGTAATTAACCGAACAATACCTTTCCCATGACGATAATAACAAAGAGTCCACTCGTTGGTGCCATCCCCCATGATATACATCACAAGTACCATCCATGAGGTCACGCAACGGTGTGACCGGTGTCTGTAAAAACAACCCATGGTCGTCCTTCCTTGGCACGAGCCCGTCTCGAGAGTGACCACGTCACTCCCACCACTAGTATGGCGGGCTCTGAGCTAGTGCCAACCATGGTAATCAAGAAATCCCCGTCCCATAAGGCATATTGTGGTTGTACATATAAGGTTGGGATGGTCGACAAATCTTAAATCTATTCCGTTTTCGAAGACACACACACAACTTGCTTCGGTACACCACTTCTTTCTGAAGTGGTCACCTAGCTCAACATCATCTCCCTCAACGGGGTTTCCAAAAACTCTTTGAAATCATTTCCTTTTTCTATCAACATGCATATTCCCATCCCATTTGCGTAGCAACTACTCAGCGACCTATCGACATCCCACCCACACAACTCTAAGCACAAGTAGAGTTATGCCATGCAAGTATCAATGAGGAATTAAATGAGTCAATCCATATAGGTGGTCATGATAGTCACCATGATTCAATGCAACAAAGTAAGTTATATATGCATGCAAAAAGGGTTTCAAGTCATGATCAAGGGGCTACTTGTCTGGCTCAACAAAATCTCGAGGATCTTCAAAGTCCTGTCATCCAACTCCTTCGTCAACAACGCAATCTATCATTGCAACTATAAGATGAATACTAAGACCACGGTAAAAACATAGAAAATAAAGTCTTCCTAAAAATATCACACCATATTTGTAAAATTGTAGGGTAATTATAAGCTTTATGAAAATTATTGGATTTTTGATTCGAAGTGTAAAAATTATCAAAAAGCATTTTAACAGATAGTTAAAATATTTAAAACTAGGTTTTAAAATAAAACAGTGTAAAAAACTTTATGTGCAAATTACACTAGTTACACCATTAAATAGTTTAGGTTTTTATAAAATTTTAGGATTTGGAATCATTGTGTTTGGGTGAATACTAAGACCACGGTAAAAACATAGAAAATAAAGTCTTCCTAAAAATATCACACCATATTTGTAAAATTGTAGGGTAAATATAAGCTTTGTGAAAATTATTGGATTTTTGTTTCGAAGTGTAAAAAGTATCAAAAAGCATTTTAACATATAGTTAAAATATTTAAAACTAGGTTTTAAAATAAAACAGTGTAAAAAACTTTATGTGCGAATTACACTAGTTACACCATTAAATAGTTTAGGTTTTTATAAAATTTTAGGATTTGGAATCATTGTGTTTGGATCAATATTTAAATCTAGGTAATTTTTGCAAGTTCTGATAAAATAGGAAATAAAAAGGGGCACTGTGCCTACTGGGCTAGAACCAGCGCCGCCGAGTCGGCCGAGAGAGGAGCCGTTGAGTTTGGGAGACATGGGCGGGAGACAGGGGAGACGATGACAGGTGGAGCCCACCTATCATCTCCCTCCTCGCAACAGGGAGGAGTAGGTTCTCACTGGCGGCGATTCTAGTGGCCATTCGATGAGTGGGTGGTATGGTTGGGCTCAGGGTTTCACCGCACGTCGGATGGTGGTGGAGAGGGACGTCAGAGAGCCCCTATTCGCCGGCGACAAGGAGTCAAATGGTGATGCTTTGCGAAGATGAAGCTCTGGTCGCCCTATGCACCAAATGGAGGGAAAATAGAGGGGAATGGGTGAGGAGGTCAAGGTGGCTCTAGATCGAGGAAAAGGAATGACGGGGAGGGTCCTCACCGTGGCCGGTGGACTAAGGCGGCGAGCTCCGGCTCGATCCCGAGCATCTGAGATCCAAAATGAAGGGGAAGAGGTGCGGAAGTGCGATTGGGAGGAGTGGGAAGCACGTAGAGAGCAAGGGGTAGCCACGGGAGAATTTTATAGGCGAGGCCATGGCTCACCATGAGCTCTCCCCAGGGGCGTCCATGGAAATGGCCAAGGTGTCCACGAGAGGATCGTCTTTGAGCTAGGGGTGCGTCGTGGGCGTGGTTCGCGTTGAGAAGAATAAAGAGAGGGAGCGGGGCAAGGCAAGAGGGGCTCGCGCGTGTGAGGACCTTAGTTGACCGATCTCGCGGCGCTCGACACACATGGGGGTGATATAAGGTGGAGGAGAGAAGAGAGGGTTGACCGCGTGTCATGTCACAGATGTCGAGGGCACCTCTGGGGACACAATGGGGAGGATCGAGGCTGTCGGTAGAGGTGATTGGGCGGCGACTATAGTGCAGGAGTGCAGTATAGCATGCTCCAGAGCGTTATTTTGGCAATGCCATGACATGCCCATGGTGTCATGGACGCAGCCTCCTCTGTCTATGGAGTCTAGGGGATAAACTAACAGGAAAAAGTCCTTGTATGCTCTGGGAGCTTACTAGAATATGAGGGGAGTGGGGAGGAATGTAAAAACTTGCCGTCGAGGGGTAGAAATGAGGGTTTTCACCCCCAACCATAGAGCCATGGCCATGCAAGTCTTACTGGAGCCAAAAGATAATAATGTGGGGTTCTGGTAAAAGTTTGGAGTGAAGGCGAGTAGTAGAAGTTGTTGAAACCTATTTTTTTTTACAAAACCACTAGAACGTGTTTGATATTGTTTTGAGAAAGACATGCTTACCCACTTGCTATGGGCATGACAAGATTGAATGGTGGGTAAAAATAAGAGTGATCACAAGGTTTGAGCTCATTTGAGCAATGTTGACAATGTAAACATGAAAAACTATGGAAATGGATAGAATTGGGTTTCTGTAGACTTAGTTGGGCAACTCTATCCCCACAAATGCACAACTTGGTGTAGCATCCTTATTTGGGGGCTATATCACTTCTACATATTTGAAATAGACAGAAAGGTTTTGAGGGGTTTTTGTTCAATATTTTGAACATGACCATGTGTTGAAACTCTTCTATATATGGAAAATATTTGTCCACTCACTTTTCATAAATTTTGTCAATTGTTTTTTAATCAAGAAAATAATTTTCTGTCACAAAAGACCATTTCTGGCCTTAGAAAAAGGTGTTTAACTAAAATAAGAACATAACTTTTAAAATAATTATTTTGCGATTTTGGGAAGTCTTTTTGATAATAGGATCCAAATAAAATATTTTGGGTAAAACAACTGTCCTAAATTGAGGACTTGTAATACAAATCTCAACTCAGGGGTTTTTGAAAGCTTAAACTAAATAAATGCCTTTTGGTTAAAATAATATTTTATAAGAAATAGTTTCTGGTCCTATACACATGGCATGATAATTGGGCAAAGGTTTGGGGTCATGGAGATGAATTATTGAGAGAAGAATATTTTTTCTGATTTAAAACACAAACAATCACACAAGAAAGTAGCAACGAGATCAAACATCACAAGCACACAAAAAGTTTTAAATGGTCCTAAATTTTGTGAAAACATAATGTGGCAAGGGGGTACAAACACAAGGTGTGACATCCGGTCACGGGGATTGGCCATGATGGGTTAGTAGGTTGTGTAGGAGGGGTTCGGCTGAGAATAGAGGGAGGTTTGCTGCCCGTCACAAGTTTTTATAAACCAAAAACGACCGACGTTTTTCCCATCTATAATGTTGTGGGAATGATCATGAAAATACTAACACGGGTACAAACGAGGGGGCGAAGTCTAGCTGCGACGCCATGGTTACACTCAGATGTATGAGTTCACGCCCCAGTCGGGGGTGGTAACGACCCTACGCCTCGAGCCCAATGGCTAGTGTTTTCTTATGGGGGTGTGAGATTACAGAATGCTCAACCCTTGTCTAGGAGCTCGGGTCTGTCTTATATAGAGTGTGTCACGACCGGCCGAGCGGCATTACAAGGGTGAGTTAATGCTATTAACTACGGAAGTTACTAGTAAGAGTAGCTATAACTCAAGCGTTAATGTTGGTCTTCATTGCACTTCATGTCGTAGTCTAAGTTTGTGACCATTGTAGTCCCTTCGTCGTGTACACCTTGTTGTAGTCTGAGTGACAGGGCATGTCTAACTGACTGAAGATGGTCCGTGTGACCTTGTGCAACCGAGTGAGAACCTATTTGACCGAGTGAGACCAAGACTGCAGCGGTAGCTCTGAGGACATTGATGTTCATGTGGGGCCTTAGGTGGGCCCTGGGAATACAGGTCTGTGGCCCTAACCCTAATGAACAACCCCATTAGTAGCCCCTGAATCGGTGGGGTTTTACTGGTCGAGGGAAAGGCACTTCTTAGTGTCCTTGTTGTCTTGAAGATGTCGGTGTCGTAGCTCATTGCTACTTCACTCGGACTCAGAGTAAACCCTTACGGATTCAGGAGTGAAAAATTCCGAGTGTTCGAGCATGCCCACATGCTTGCAATCTTTAGCAGTTGTTTATCTTTTGCGAAGATAAGTTGTTGATTTGGACCGTGATCTCGGAGCTCCGAATGCCTAGCGGCGAGTTAGGACGGATCCCACTCACGCTATGGTAAGGGTGATTAGTTCACCCTCTCGTTTATCCGAGTGACTGGAATCCCGTAGTAAGACGAGCCACTGGATGTTCGACTCACTTCATTCTGAGCCGTGGATGCAAAATCCATTCGGTTTGTGAGTGAGGCAGTATTTTTGCATTTTTTTTTAATTGAGGGAACGCGCAAGTGGGAGCAAAAATGGTAAATACGTGGGAAGTGAAGGAAGTGGTGAGGTCCCTTGATTGTCGCGCCAGATATGTAGTTGTCGTGGTGGTGGTGCAGGCACACTGTCCTAGGTATCCTGCGGATCCCCTACTCATAGGTGAATTACTAGATGGAGAATCCATGGGTGGCGTATAAAAGTGGCAAGACAGAGAGACGAGAGGATCAAGCTTCTGATCCGCGACATTTCACTCCTCTCCCCAATCTCTTTGCCGCGACCGAGAGTTCTTCCCCGTCTACATCCTTCTGCCGCCTCGACCATCTCGTTGTGCGACATGGTGAAGAGCATGACAGCAAAGGCCGAGTGATCCAAGAAGGGCTCACGCGGGTCCTCGTCGAGTGTCATAGCGCTCTCGCCGGCCTGGATCCAGGGTGATTGGATGACGTCCCGTGTTTCCAAGGGCCGCTTGTTGGAGCTAGAGAGGGAGGGGCTTGTTGCCCGAGAGTGCTGGCAACTGCCAGAAGAGGGCGGGCGGGAGCCCGCACTGGGAGGGGACAAGTGAGTGCTCCTCGTCACCCATGTGGAGAGAGGTTTTTCTATGCCCCTGCATCCATTCGTTCGTGCGTTCCTTTGTTTCTTTGGCGTGCAGCTTCATCATCTCCCCCCATGTTGTCTCCTATTTAGCTTCTTTCGTATCTTCGTGCGAGTACTTCTCGGATGCTATCCGCGCTAGGGATTGTTCAAGCACATGTTCGCTTGCCGAGTGATGATGATGAACAAGTCTTCTCAATCAAGGGGACGAATATAGTGTATCTCTGCGGGGGTTTAGGAATAGATCTTATGAAGAAGAGTAGTTTCCCCGAGATGTCCTTCCCTAATTCTGTGAAGGGTTGGCAGGACTCCTGGTTTTACTGCCAGGACGTCCCAGTCAGTGAGGAGTCGGTTCTTCCACCTTACTCGGCTAAGCGAGTACAGTCGGCTCCTTCTTTGACCATGTCGAAAGTGGAGAAGGAAGATGTAGACATCCTGGTGATCGCGCTAGTTGCGCTATTGCGGAAGGGTGTCATCGGAATGCATCTTCTGGAAGCCTTCTTTCAGTGGAGGATCCTACCCCTCCAGGCCAGAGCCCACCCCATGTGGAGGTACGGAGTACCGAATGACCCAACCCACATTCACTTTGAGGAATCAGGGCGGAGGTTTTGGAGAACAAGCACAAAACCATAACCCCCGTGTGTGACAACCCTAGGGGCACCGGCTGGTGCCCCCTCTCTTGGAGGAGAATTTCACCGAATGAGGTAAACTTTCATACGTTCAATACAAGTGAACTTCATTGTTGATGTCTTCTATCTTTGTTTTTGAACTTGT
This sequence comes from Hordeum vulgare subsp. vulgare, assembly GCF_904849725.1. Taxonomy (NCBI): domain Eukaryota; kingdom Viridiplantae; phylum Streptophyta; class Magnoliopsida; order Poales; family Poaceae; genus Hordeum; species Hordeum vulgare. Next base: position 349,839,220 of record NC_058524.1, on the reverse strand, counting down.
TTTCCCCATTCGACAGGCCTTTATGGCATTGGTCAGTTTCGTGCCGACGATCGATCACACGTCGATTGATGTGGAGAGTAACACCAAGCATCCAGAGGGCTTGGACGGTGATGAAGATTATGACGATGAAGATGAGACCGAGGAGGGTGACTGCGACGACGAACCCGAGGACGAGGCAGAATCTTCTCCGTTCGATGAAGTCCTGACTGAGGCTCGCACCAAGGCACCCCAGGACCTTGGATTCCGTGTTGGGCGCGCCAAGACTCTGAGAGTGACAAAACCGACTGTGTCACCCATGTCGACCCTCAGTTCCAAATGGGGTCGTAGGGAGCCTGAGGTGTTGCCACAGAAGGTCGCTTAGCAGCCCAAGACTATGGTTTCCAAGCCTCGGAAGGCCATCCAACCGCGCATAAAGGTTTACGTGCCACTGGCTTCGACGTAAGTATTTTCGCCAAGTGATTTTTTAATCGAGTAAGGTACTTCTAGTGATGGTTGATTTCTTTGTTGGTTTGTTGCAGGCCTCATACATCGACTGCATTGTGGAGCCCATGACTACACGTAAAGGACAGGCTGACACCAACGTTGCTTCCTCCAAAGGCAATTCTTGAACTCATTTGTTTTTCATTCGGGACTTGTGATTTTGCCTCCAAATGATTCTTCGAATGCCTTTCGACAATTGCGGGGCCGCGAGACGTGATCGAGCTTGACCCGGCCAGTCCTCCGGTCGTTGATGAAGTACCAAAGCAAGACTCGACTCTTAGCCAAGTGGCTAAGTACTCGGTTGCCAAGGTTGTGACTCCCGTGGTTCGGGGGACTACCTCAACTGGGGCGTCACTCGAAACTGGTGTGACTGCCACTCCGTCGCCTCCTCCCATAGCCAATATTTTCCACCTCACCATATCCCGGAGGACCAAGAAGGCGCACAAAAGGATGTCCTGGCCCAGCTGGGGCTAATGGTTGGACCATTGAAGGAGTCATATGATGGCAGCGAGGCTGTGGAGAAGAACATCCAGGTAAGTTCTTTTGTAGACATCGCTCCAATCGGGAATTGGAATATTTCCTTTGAATACATTTTTTGGTTTGTGATCCCAAGTGGGTTAGCTCCGGGGCACACCCACTAGCTGTTCACTTTCAGTGGGGGCGCACTGAATGCACCCACTGGGTATAGTCCTCGAGACTTCCATCGACTGAAGCCATCAGCGGTAGTCTTAGCTGCTATGTTCAATCGAGAGTGGTTGATGGGGTACGGGGCCCCTTGTCCCTCTTCTTATCCTTCCAATGGGGGCATGCTGAGCGCACCCACTGGATGTAGTCCCCGAGACTGCGATGACTGTGTCAGTCGGCGGTAGTCTTAGAGTTATCATTTATGTACTTCATATAATTGTGTTTATTGATGGCAGACTACGTGTGGGCTCGGGAGCCATTATGACGCCTTGGAGCGGGAGGTGTACGACCTACTTCTCGGTCTTGGTGCTGAAAAGGTTAAGAGTGAACGCCTAGAACAGGAGAAACATGCATTCGAAGGTAAACCTTTCCCGTGCAACTATCTTATAGTTCAATCTTTCTCCCCATCCATCTGAGGTTATATTACTAGATCGCATTTCTGAGAGGGTAAATACTTTTATTTCGTTAGTTACCATAAAGAAGTCCCGAGAGAAGAGGGATGACGATCTGGCATCATCCTGGAAGGAGGCCAACCAAAAAACCAGAGCAGCTGAAGCCAAGCTCAAGATAGTCGAAAAGCTTGAAGAGGAAGACCAGCTCCTGAAGGTTGTTGCAAAGAAATTTGGTGAAGAATTTGAGCAGCTGAAGAAGCATTATGCTGAGTGGGAGACCAAGTTCGAGGAGGTCACCACCAAGAGGGTTGAGTTGGAATAGTTTGTCGAAGACTACGACAAAGAGATGAGCGAGAACCTTAAAGGTATGGTGTGAATCTGAATGACCCCTTGTAGTAACTTTATGATTTGTGTGTGATGTTTCAAATCCTTTGATTTTCGTCTGCATACAGCTTTCTGTGTTGATGTCAATGAGGAGACCGGGAGGATTGAGAAGGAGTTGGATCCAAAGCAAGGGATCTTAAGGGATAACAATGCCAAGTGGCTCCAATAGGCCGTCTCGGAGATTTATCAAGAGGTTACCCCTAGTGAATAACTCCCCAAGGACGCTCAAGTCATTGTGGACCGAGTGAAGACAGTCCCTAGGAGACTGCAATTTGGAAGAAATCAGCGGCACGGGTCGTTGCTGACATCACCCTCTGACTCGTCCACATCCATTGCAAAGCAACAGACGAAGAGAAGTTGAAGAACCTCAAGCTCGTCAACTGGAAGAGCGCCAAGCTTGAGGACTACATGGAGATGTTCATGGTGGCTACCACTCGCATTGTTGATGGTATCGACCTCGACACCTTCGTTGAAGCTGTGGAGTCTTCGTCTTCTGAATGATGCTCGAAAAAAACATAAGTTTAATTTGCCTCGAAATGCCGAGTGGTTAATGTAACCTTCAAACTTTAATCGATCCTTGGGCTCCCTTTATCCACACTTTTTGCTTGAATGAGAACGTGGTTTCATTTGCTACATCTTCATTCGAATTTCGGTCTTCGAACTGTTGATGGATCTGTCCATCTTGACGTTCGAGTGTGGATTATTCCTTCATTGGAATTGTTTCTACTTTGGTGAAAGAGGGTTCGCAGCCTAGTTCCCGAGCATGGAGGTAGTCCTTGCCCGATGCAGGTTTTGGCTTAGGCGAAAATAGGTTCGCTGCCAAGGAATGATTGTCATGTTCATGTTGGCGTCCGAGTGAGGGTTGTGCTCACACTTGGAACCATTTTTACTTAGGCAAAAGCGGGTTCGCAGCTAAGCCCCCAAGTGTGGGAGTCGTCCTCACTCTTGGTGGGTTAGGACTTAGGCGAAAACATGTTCGCAGCTAAGGAATGTTTGTATTGTTCATGTTGGCAGCCGAGTGAAGGTCATGCCCACAATCGGAACAATTTTTACTTAGGATAAAGTAGGTTCACTTCTATGCCCCAAGCGTGGAGGGTTGTCCTCACTCGGAGTTGGTTTTAACTTAGGCAAATTATGATTGGCAACCAAGAAGTGAAGGTAGTCCTTGCGGACTAAACGATGGTCCTGTCCATCGTGGTATCTGAATGTGGGTTGTGCCCATAGCCCCCGAGTGCAGAGCTTTTCCTCACTCGAGGTAGGTTTTGTCTTAGGCGAAAACAGATCCACAACTAAGGAATGATTGCCCTGTTCATCTTGGCAGCCGAGTGAAAGTCATGCCCACACTTGGAACCGTTTGTAATTAGGTAAAAACAGGTTCACTGCTAAGCGCGTGATCATGGATGTTGTCCTCACTCGGGGGCAGTTTTATCTTAGGCGAATTATGATTCACAACCAAGAAGTGAAGGTAGTCCTTGCAGACTAAACGATGGTCATGTTCATCGTGGTATCCGAATGTGGGTCGTGCCCGCACTCGGAACTGTTTGTAGTTAGGTGAAAGCAGGTTTGCTGCTAAGCCCCAGAGTGTTGAGATCGTCCTCACTCGGGGAAGATCTTAGGGGAGATAGGGAAGGATGTTTCATCGGAGTGAGATGTTTAACGAAAAGGTGAAGAAGGAAAACACTTTATTCATCAAATCATTCGGAACTCCTACAGGAACTAAGATACATGTTCTATAGAACTTGCAGAGCAGATCCGCATTCCAGGTTCTGGGCTCTTCCATCTCATTTCTTAAGTTGTAAAGCCGATAAGCTCCATTGTGTAGGACCTTGGAGATTGCAAGGAGACCTTGCCATGGAGGCACCAGCTTGTGGTCCTTTTGATGGTCCACCTGGAGGACCAGATCACCCTCGTGGAAGGCTCGCCCTCTGACTTGTTTATCATGGTAGCCCCTTAGATCTTGCTGATACAGCGTGGACTGAATGAGGGCTAATTATCTCTCTTCTTCCAAGAGATCCAGACTATCTTGATGTGTTGCCTCGGCTTTAGCTTCAATGTATTACTCCACTCGGGGGGAGTTGTGATGTAAGTCACTCGGTAGAACACCTTCACATCCATACACCATGAAGAAAGAGGTACGCCTGGTGGAACGATTTAGAGTCGTCCGCATACCCCACATGACGGATGGCAGTTCTTCTACCCATGCACATGCGGTGTACTTGAGATCCCTCATCAATCGGGGCCTCAATTTTCGCAGTATCATACCATTCGCTCGCTCTGGCTACCCATTCGACTGCGGGTGAGCCACGAAGGCGTAATTAAGCTGCGTGCCTTGGGAATGGCAGAACTCATAGAACTCATCTGAATCGAAATTGGATGCATTGTCGGTGATGATATCATGAGGAACTCCGAATCTGAAGATAATTTGCCGAATAAAGCTGATGTGAGTTGTTGAATCCAGGATTTTGATGGGCTTTGCTTCGACTCACTTGGTGAAGTTATCCATCGCTACTAGCAGGTGGGTGAATCCACTCGACAAAATCCGTAAAGGGCCGACCATGTCGACACCCCACACGACAAATGGCCAGGTGAGCGGAATCATTTTCAACGCGGATGCAGGCTTATGTGACTATTTTTTTAGAACTTACATGTGACGCATAGGTCAACCAAGTCTATTGCTTCCTCATTAGCTCAGGGCTAATAAAAACCCACTCGGAAGGCCTTGGGCACTAGTGTCCGAGACGACGGGTGATGACCACAGGTTCCCGAGTGGATCTCGTGCAAGATTTGCAGTCCTTCCTGTGGGGAAATGCACTTCTGACTAACTCCTGTAGCACTTTTCTTGTATAGTTTGTCTCCCAAAACTTTGAAAGCTTTAGGCTGCCAAACTCCTGTAGCACTTCGACCGGCTTCCTCTTTGTCTTCAGGAAGTCCTTGCGGGAGCAAGTAATCCAGATAAGGCTGAGTCCATTCGGGCGTGATGACGAACATCTCATGGACGAGGTTAACCATGGCCGGGACGTTGATTTCAGTCGATTTGCAGCACCGACTGCATGTGGGGGTACCTCTGTAAAAGTATCTTCTCTAACCGAGGGGCGCGTAAATGTTCAAGGAACACGCCTTTTGTTATAGCTTGCCGAGTGGAACCGATCTTGGCCTAGTCATCAGCCGCATGATTCTTTGTTCGGGGCACATGGTGCAACTCTTACCCTTCGACATTCTTCCCTAGCTTCCTGACTGCATTGTAGTAAACCATCATGGACGGGATCCAAATGTCCCATTCCTTCATCACTTGATTGATGACAAGATCCGAGTCTCCGTAGACCATCACACGTCAGATACCAAGTGAGATGGCCATACGGATCCAGTACGGGAGGGCCTCGTACTCAGCCTCATTGTTCGATGAATCGAAGTGGATTTGGAGCACATAGCTCAATTGGTCTCCCGTGGGTGAAATGAGGACTACTCCTGCCCCCAAGCTATGGAGCATCTTGGCCTCGTTGAAGAACATAGTCCAATGCTCGGGGACACTAGGAGCCGACTGCTCTTGTTCTATCTATTTGACCAGGAAGTCCACGAGGGCCTGGGACTTGATATCTTTTTTGGCTTCAAATTTGATCTCCAACGGGAGGAGTTCAATTGCCCATTTGGCCACTCGGCCCATGGCGTCTCTATTGGCAGGATTTTCGACAAGGGGGCATCACTGATAACTATGACCGAGTGATCTTGGAAGTAATGGACCACCTTCTTCAAACTCGGGTAGATACCATAGGCAAGTTTTTGGTAATGTGGGTACCTTTGTTTGGAGTGTGTCAGGACTTCTGGGATGTAATAGATGGGCCATTGAACCTTGTATGCTTTGCCTTGTTCCTCGCGTTGTATGGTGAGAACTATGCTAACCACTTGGCTAGTGTATCATCCATGTGACGTGTTTGAGAAGTTCCCCAAACAGATGAATGAAAAGATTGTTTTCCCCTTTTCCGATTTGGTTCTTTGTATGATTTGTTCTTTCATATCTGGGAGCTTGCCGGCGACTACCGGCAAGGCTCCTTGCCGCGTTCGGTGCAACCATGGAAATCGCCAAGCGTAGCTTGAGACGAAATCGGGTGCTACGTAGTCGCTTGCTGTGTTGATCAGGTTCGCAACTGTTTGAAGGCGCTCTGTGGCCGTTCAGGTTGTTTGAACGAGTTCTAAACAAAGGCAAGGTGCACCGAACTTTGGGAAGGTCCCAGTACGCGCAAACTCCTCACACAAAGATTGGAAACTTTCGAAGGGAAAAAGCAAAGAATCTATCTACTTCAAATTTGAATCTCAAAGTCAAGAACTTATCTGTCTGCGCTGTGGTTGCGACGCGCTCGGATCTTTCGCCGCGGCGTAGGAGCCCTCGACGAGCAGGGAATCACCGCTCTTGGCAGTCTCTTCTCCGGCAAGGACCTCTTGCCGACAGTCCGTGACCGTCGCTTGGAGAAAGAGCCAGCCAGGGTGTGACCCCTTTGCTTTTCTCTTGCTAGGAAGTTCTTGCAGAGCCCCCGAGCGCGTCTTTGGGCGACGATGCGATGCTGTCAGGGGCGCAACACTCGCACTGGAGCGTGCGCCGGGGCTTCGGGACCGTGTGGCGCATCCTCAACGACTATGCATCGCTCCGCGGAGGTGCGTCCGCCGGAGTATGCGTCGGGGCCTTTGTGAAGCGCCCAGGCACGCCCTCGACAGCTGTGCGTTGGCCCCCGAGCGACGCATCGGCCTGACAATGCTGATCTTGGAACCTCCGCCTCCGTGCCCCGGTCGTGCATGTAGCAACGCGCTCGCGCAGGCCTTGGGAAGCCGTAGCAGAACAGGGCGCCAACCACGGTACCCCGTTTCCGGGGGAACGTGGCATAGCGCCCAAACTTCGATGGAGCCGGTGTTGAGCTTGCTCCAATTCACGCGTCTCTCCCCCCGCCCCTTACCTGGCGCGCCGAAGATGTCGGCGATGCTAGGTCGACACCTATGGGGATCAACTGATACCCTTGTGATCGCAGGGCGGGGAAAAACAACGTCAAGAGTAGACCTAACAATCAACACCCGGTAAGCCTTTTTACCCAGGTTCGGGCCTCTTACGCGTAAAACCCTACGTCCTGCTCGTCTGGTCGTGTTAAGCATTCTTTTGTTGTTCATTACAGTGATGATAACCGTCTTCTTGACCGATCTCCAAAGAGTCTAACCCCTTATGAATGAGCTAAGGGCCTCCTTTTATAGGCAAAAAGGGTCACCTACAGTGCTCGATGGTAGGTTCACGAGATGTTACAGTGAACCTAGAGCGGCGCTTATCCATCTACCGCTGTCAGGTGCATTAAATGCACGTCTTGTCCTTGTCAGCTAAGTGCTGGTGAGGACATGCGTCCAGGCGTTTCGACACCTGGGCGCCCCGCTGGCACATGCGGAATGCGCTGGAACTCGGGGGGCGGTGGCACTGTGGCAAGGGCCGTCGCCCTCTAGTGCTTTGCCACGTCATCCTGGTAAGGGTGCTTGCCCGGGCCTTGGATCTTCGTCCCGGCAAGGAAGCTTGCCGGGGGCTTTGGCTGTCTTCTCAGCGAGGGAAGCTCGCCAGGGTCTTGTGCTTGGTGCGTTCATCACGTCTATCAAACGGGCGTGGCCTTGGGCGCCTTCCCGGCAAGGTAGGCTTGCCGAGGGCCTTGGATATCTTGGGGTGCATCTTGTCTGGGCTCTGCCACGCCCTTCTGTCAGGGGATCTTCGCGCCCGTGCACAAGTCTGGGACACTAGAGACCCCAGTCTTTAGTGCACCAACACGGTGACAACTATCCAAGCCCACTCGGTGACTCCGAGACGCACAAAGTGGAGACCTAACCCTAAATTGTTTTGTTCGTCTACTCTATGAGATTCAATTTGTGGTTGGAGACAGTGAAATCCATGGATGGTTAATGGGCGCAAACTCATGCCCAAGAATCATAATCAATGATCGCAAGAGGAGTCTGAACTTTACCCTAACTTGGTGAAGTCTCACTATGGCGATGGCGGTGGCGTAGATTGCTGCCAACAATGAAGGAATGTGGTGGCGAGGTTGTGCTGGAGATGAGATGGTGGTCCATAGACAAGAGAAGTGGCATCACACAGGTACAGATGGCCGAAGAGTTGAAGTAATTTTCAATCTTGGGTCCACAGAGGTTATATACCCTGTAGCTATGAGTGACACCAATTCAGAAATGTATGCGCCACCGAGTTTCCTAACTGCCTAGGGCAAATAAACTCGGTGAGGTCAAGATTGGTTGTACCGAGGTTCAAATACAAGATCAACCCTAGTGCTTCGGTGAGACCGAGTTTGTGGAGTTAGTCACACCGAGGGGCGTGTGGGAGGTTTTGGAAGTTAGCTCTTTGTCGAGACGGATCTTTGAGTGCTCTTCACTCAGAGTATCTGAAAAGTGCTTGGTCAAATTTTGTGATGAAGCATGAATAGAATTTAGGATGAGAAAGCATAGATACCAAGAGAGCTGTACTTAGGAATTCTCGTATATCCAATTGGCCAAGGAAAATGAAAATCCAAATAACAATAATTGCATATCCTTGAATGAGCAAAAATATGCATACCAACATGCTCACACAATAAGATGTCAAATTAAACACGGCAAACATGAACAACCACTCTAGTATCTACCAAGAAATTTGGCAATGCCAATGTCACCTATATGTGAGTATATGGAGCCAAGCAAGAATACTTGATCATAGGTCATACTCATCGGTTAAGCACAAGTGGGGTTGCCACTTTTACATAAAGCATTCAATGTGTTCACATCTTTAAGAGGTGCTTTAACTCAAGTCTTAGAGTAAATCACCCCTTGATGTGACATCCCCCTAAGAGGGATAAAATGACCTTGGGTTTTGTTGTGGAAGACTTCATGTAGGTGTAGTGGTGGTGGATGCTCAATGTTGATGAAGATCATCTTGAGTTGGGAGCAAGCCTTTTGTTTCATACTCTTCTCAACTACATGGGTTAGTCCTGCACGAGGAACAAATACAAGGATATCTATGGACGTGGAGTGAAGTACATATGAGATGATGTCCATTGATACTGTATTTACCTTGTCCCTTGCTCACCTTTGAGGGAATGTGTGACTCCTTGAAATAATGTGTATAGTTGGAGTTGATTGCAAATAGTTCTTGCGAAAATGAATAAGAGTTAATTTCGTTGGCGGAGTCACCCATCAAGAACTTCTATAATTCTTCTTTCTAGGGACCCACGTCAACTTGATGAGGATCCTTGGAGTTGAGGTAGCACTTGTTGAAGTAGATCTAGTGGTGGCCTTGGGAATCCAATTGATTATGGCTTGTGATTCATTTTCAAATGAGTAAATCTCCACTTGAAGCTTGTCCTTGCCCTTGAGCTTGTGGTCTTGTAGTGGAAGCTCATCTTGAGCATTTGTTACCTTGGGGAGAGTAGGATCATACTTCTACTTTTGGGGAGCAAACTTCGGGTTTGGGTATTGACCTTCTTACCATTAAACTCCATTGGCATTGATGTAGCCAATTCCTTGTTTCTTTCGATGTCCTTGTTGCTTGTATACAATCTCCTCAAATTGCTTACTTCTGGCAAGACTCTTGAAGACACCTCCCTCTATAATTCATTTCAATAAATCTTTTTGTTCCTCAAGTGTAACTTGGATAAGAGAATCATTAGTGTAATCAAAAGAGCTACTAGCAACATCATCATCAGATTTAGCATTAGTGTTGTTATTGCTAGATGAAGAAACTTTCTTGACTTTGTTACTAGTTTTCTTAGATTTAACTTGTGGCACAAAAGTAGACAAGAATAATCATTTGGCTAGATAAGTAGAACTCTTCTTTCAAATATCATCATTGATTGCTTTTAGAAACTCATGCTCTTGTTCTAAATTTATCTTCTCGAAGCATAGCTTCTCATGAGTGCTTGCAAGCTCTCTATGATCCTCTAGAGTAGATTCATGGGTTAACTTAAGCGTGTATAATTCTTTAGTTAGACACTCAATCTCCTTCTTATCATCATCACACAACTTATCTTGAATTGCATGATTATGATCAAGTTCATTTACATTTTTAGTACTAGTTTTATCAAAGAACAAGTAATCATCTCCAAGTAAGTCATCCTCGTCACTTTTAAAGTCAAAGTATTTGGGTTGTGATATCTTGGGGCCTTTAGCCATGAAGCAGTTTTCGATACCTTCATTTTGTGAATCAAATAAGTCATAGGAGTTGAAGGATACGAGTGCAATACCGACAACACATCCATCTTGACTATAGTCACAGTTGGCATGGTAGCTTCTCTCGGACAGGTTGTCAGACTCGGAACCGGATACCCACTCACTAACATGACCTTGATGTCTTCATCTTGAGTGGCTCTTGGTGTACTTGTCCTTTGTAACAGCCCAGAACCGACGCTCGAGAATATTCCTCTTTTATTCCATTGTTGCAGTGTGATTTACTTGGCTGTCGCATTCATCATTGCATCATGTGCATCATTCGCATTGCATCGGCAATTCATTGCCGTCATTTTTCAATACTTGCATCCGTTGTTAATTGTCAGTTCTCTTCATTTTTATAGTCGACAGTTTCGAGACCAACCACACACGCACACGCGAGTGTCATCGTTATATATTATTTTTTAGAGTGTATATAAGGCTTTCTCAGATTTGGTTGAAAGTTGACGTGCAGTCTTGTTTTAGTGTAGGTAGGTCGCGTGCAATATTTCATCACAATCAGAATCCGTTGGACACGTGAATCATTAACCTATAGCGGCACTATAGCCCCTCATCACAATCAGAATCCGTTTGACACGGAAAGTTATGAGACGTTTTCCGTTTTAAAACTCAGATGTCGGGCTGCTCATTTTGTCTCTCATCTCCACCTAGCCCCTCTACAGAGTGCACCGACCTGCATGCAGCCTAGTCCAAAAACTTCCTCGGACCCGAAACGTCAGTCCATGACCAATGGTTCTGGATCAACCCCGTAATATCATAAACCATCATCGATTTTTAATTAGATTACCTTACCTATTTATTTGGATCATCCGATATAAGGGTCGCTTTTAGGTCTAAGCTAGCCATCCTACGTGTATATATAGCAGTCCGATCCTAATTTCTAGGAGAGACGTCCCGTCCACTCATCCGGTCGCACACCCGCGTGGCCGCGTCTTCTGCATCCAGCCACAGCCAAGGGTTTCCTGGTTGACATGTCAAGCCCCGCCGGCGGCCACAAGCACCGGAGTTCCACTGGTGATGCGTGTCACGCCCCATGAACCTTCTCCTCTTGCTCTCACCTCTTTCTTCCCTGTCCCTCACCTCTCTTTCTCTCTTTGTTGACAGGAACACCCATGGCGCCTCTACTTCGAGGCCTCGCGCCACGACCAGGTGCCCCATCAACCCTGACCTGCCCGTCGGTCCTCTCCTCCCCACCTCGCACCGCAGCTCGTGCACCACCGGCGACCAGTAGGGGTCCGTGCTATCCCCACGCCCTTGTTCCTACTTCCTCTCCTGCTATCATGTCTCTCTCGCTCTCTACAGCAAGAATGCTCGCCACCTCCGTTCGAGCACCGCAGCAGCCGTCCGAGCCCCTCCCAGCCGGATTTGCACCCGAGCACTCCCGTGTATCCATTCCCGGCCTCCGAGATCTCCGTCATCGCCGGCGCATCGCGCCGCTTGCCTCTGTACCCTGATGATGTGAGGGGGAACGGAGGGGATTGGGTTAAGCAAACCCCTCCTACCAAATGGGCGCGCGAGAATATGTGGGGTTTCTGGACCCCTGATGATTTTTCTCTCAAATCCTCTCCAGTCCCCCTTAACCAAACGAGGCCTAACTGAAAGTATTCTAGATCCGTTCTCACAGTCCATGTTATTTAGGGTTGGCACTACTTCTGGTAAGGAGCATATCGTAGCCAATCTGGTGAGGCAAGCGAGCTAGCAAGCTGGATGTCCCAAGTTCGGGTCCAGGGCTGGCCCCATTTTTGCCCAGTGCCATGTTTATTTTGCACACCACACTCCTGTCACTTGGGCCTGATCTATTCCTAAGCTGCTGCACTATGATGCTTGAGGCCTAAGCATGTTTTCTTTTCTCGGATGTGTAGATTTTGGCCTTTTCCAGCGCATGCATATTTGTAGAAAAATACATCATTTCAAAATACTAATAACTAATTAACTGTGCATCATATGTAAACACTTTATATATGCAAGATGTTCAGAATTTTGTGTACATTAAGAATATTACACTTTCACACATGTTAAAATAGTTAAACTTGGTGTTTGCACTGTTTTGCGTGATGCCATATTTAAATGATTTAATTCATAGCAAAATAACCGTGTATCGGATATAAAAACCTTATACATGAACAATACTTAGAATTTTGTGTAGAATCACAATATACAACTTTTGACCATGGTTAAAATGTTTAAACTTGCTATTTAATTAAATTTGGATAGATGCTATGTAAAAGTTGTTTAATTCATACCTAATTAACCGTAGATCCAACTAAAATATTCCACATATGTACCTTGACTTGAAAAATGTGTGAAATAATATGGTGACATTTATTTCGGTGTTTAACAAATCTAAAATTGTGTTATAGGCGGAACGGTACCGAATCTTAATTTGCATATGGGACTTTCCGGAATTGTTATTCCGGCCTTATTTAAACTTGGCTAGAATTTCATGTAGTTTCATAATATCTTGTTCATCCATGTTTTAACATGCTTGTGGCCATTATTTGCATACATTTTGCATTCATGGCATATCATCTTGTGTTGCTCATATCTTTTAAACCGTAGCTCCGTTTAAATGATTTATACATGTAAATCGACTAAAATGACATGTAGAATCACATGATCCACTTTATTTTGCTGTTTAATAAATATAAAATGTGTATTTTTCAGATCTGGGCCAATTGTGAAATTAACATATGGGGTTATTTTGGAGATGCTATATGTTGTTTCTGGCACCATATGAAATGCCTAGATATATAGTTTATTGTGCTTCACCTCTTGCCATGTTGAACAACGTTTACTATTGTCATGTACCAAAACGGGAGTGAACTAAGTTATTCAAATATGGTGTTTCGTCAATAAGGAACTTGATGCATATTGAGCTTCATTTAATGTGTAGTGATAAATTGTTGTGCTTTGTCTTGTCGTGCATAATTAAATGGACATGCATCATATTTGATTATGCATCATGTCATGCATATATTGTGGTGTTTATCGTGTGTTTATTGTTATTTCCGGATTGTTTCTTCTCGATAGAGTTCCGAACCGCTTTGGAGTGTGAGGATTCGTTCAACTATGTTGGTTCGTCTACTTCACGGATTCGTTTTTCTTCCAAGCGGGATCACATCAAAGAGGATCATTTCCCTAGATACCATGCTAGTTGTCTCGTTTCTATCGCTATGTCTCACTGCCTATCACCTGTTATGTCAAGCCTCCCAACATTGCCATGAAAAGCCTCAAACTCCCTCCATATACCAGCAAACCTCTGTTTGCCTATGCTACCGCTTGCTAACCTTTTTATAGTGTTGCTAGTTGCAGGTGCAGTTGCTTCCATGTGAAAACATGGATTCCTTGTTATATCACCATATTATTGTTGTTTAATTTAATGCACCTATATATACTTGGTAAAAGGCGGAAGGCTTGGCCTTCTAACTCGGTGTTTTGTTCCACCTTTGTCGTCCTAGTTACTTGTGTACCAGTGTTATGTTCCATAATTGAACGCTCCTAACATGCTTGGGGTTGCTATGGGGACCCCCTTGGTTTTTGTTTTGGGATAAAACTCTTCCGGCAAGGCCCAACATTGGTACTGCATTTGCCTAATAACTAATAAAAAGCATAGAGACCCGCCGGCAACCACGGATAATTAATCAACCCCCGAGCCACTCCTCCTATGAGCATTGGTCCAACCGAGAGTACTGTGCGGGGCCAACCAAGGGCAGCTTGGGTGATTTCTATCAGGCCACCATACACTAGCTTATCTGATCATGTACTGAGAATGAGATATGTGGCTCTTATCAGGTTTGTCGACACGTTAGGTGGACTTGCTGGATTTGTTTTACCTTTCTCGAGCATCTTGCGCGAGGGATTCTGAGGATACTTTGGGCTATCTCGAGGTTGAGGTTTTCCACCAGGAACCCGAGGAGATCACGGGCATTTTCGTGGTCGAGGTTTTCAACGAAGCTTGTGGTAGTTTGTGATGGACTAGTTGGAGCACCCCTGCAGGGTAAAATCTTTCTGAGAGCCATGCCCTCGGTTATGTGGCAACTTGGAAACTTTGTTTAACACCTGGTCATCGCAAACTTGAAGTAAACTTAATTAAAATATTCCAACTATGCGTGTAACCATGACTGTCTCTTCTTGTGAGTTATGCATCCGGAACAAGACATGGTGGGGTTATGTCTGATCTAAGTAGGTGTTCAGGATCACTTCAAGATAATTATTAGTTCACGTCCATTTGTGCGTAGATCTCTTCTTTAATTCTTGTATTCGTAAGTTATCCACTCAAATAAATGCTTAGTTGCTTGCTGGAGCCTCTCCACTTAACCATACCTCACCCATTAAGCTTTGCTAGTCTTGATACCTTTAGAAATGAGATTGTTGAGTCCATATGGCTCACATATTTCTACAACAATAGTTGAAAGTAGAAGTAAAGCGACACTTTGACGTGAGCGCGGTGGTTGTTCTATTTGGAGTTTCTTCTTCTTCTTCTTCATCGATCATAGGATGGGTTCCAGGCTGGCAGCATGGCATAGAAAGGATGGACGTTGTTCTTTTATCAATTGATTTCATTTGTAGTCGTACCTTTCTCTTCTACATGGTGTTTGAATGTATTGTTGTATTGATGTGTTCATGTTGTACCATGTGGAAAGTGTAACCCAATTCCATATACTCATCTCTTCTGTACATGTACTTGTAACGATATGCATTCTTGCCAAACAACAAGATGCACTTCTATCCCTGTCGAGGGCCTCTTGCCACAACAAGGATAAGATCGCATTTTGGGTGTTACAAGTTGGTATCAGAGCAGTACCGACCTAGGAGCCACTTGATTGATCGAACTTGGTCGAGTCGAGTCTAGTGAAAAACTACTTTGAGTCTAGTTATATATCGGATAGTAGGACTCTTTTTACTCCTCTTCTATGCTCTAGTGAGAAATCTTGACGTAAGAATTTTAGTTCTAATCCTTTTCTCATGCAATTTTTTTAGGATCACACGGGTATTTTGGAGCCTCTATAATGTCAATGTGATGGAATTCTGGCTTGGTGCCTCCTGTCTAACTTGATTTCTTCCGGGGAGTTGAGCTACAAAGAGTTCTTGACACATTGCTATTGTTCAGTTTCCTTAGTATATCAAGACGGGGGATTTTCGAAAGTGCTTCAATACTCGGTCTTTCTTACAATAGACAATCTCAATATGTATTGTCAGATATGCTCCATCAAGCCTTGTAGTTCTCCACGCCTAGGGAGCGTATTCGGGCATCATTTCAATATGACAATCCAATGTACGATCGAGCCCGTGCGAACCTTACCACAAAAATATCGAGCGAAATCTCTGTCGTATATTTGTTTCCGCCTTGTTTTGTAAGCCTCATCTTTTGTTTTATTAGAGTATTGTAATTCCGGTTTCTTTGATGTCAAGTGGTGATTTCATATCTTTTTTTAGTGGTGTTCTCATATTTCCATGTCAGTGCTAATTAATTCTTTTGCTCAATCAAATTGTCTTATCAATTCTTTTTAAACCAGAGTTGTCATGTCAATTCTTTCGATCCGGCGTGCTTCTCTTCAAGTTAATTCAATCTTCTCCAATATTTGCAAGATCAATCCTCTTATTTCTTTCCGGAGTTCATCTCATTTGTCCCAAGTTGTCTTTTGTTTTTCCCCGCCCTCCCGCCCTTTTGGTTCAACTATTAAATTTTCATCCAAATGCCTTTCTTTTTAGTTATCCTTCAGCTATCTCTTCGTTCGTAATGTATCTGGGGATTCTTTGTGAAGATTCTCAGGATTTTCGAGTTCATCAGTTCTTCATTCTTCGTTTTTGTTTTCTTCTTTGGTGAATTCAATTCAATCTTTCTGTGTTCATCATATCTTTTCATTCGCTAAATGCTTTCCCGTGTTGAAAATTCTTATCCAAACCTCTCTTATTTATTCATCCCTCTCTATTCTATCCGGAGTGCTGAAGATATCACAAAAGACTTTCTTCTCCATTCATATCCTCCTAAATTATTTCGAGGGTCTCACCTCATCTATTTTAATTCATACCGGTGCCATCTATCTTCTAAGCAATCTTTTCAATGGTGTTTTCTTTTGAGTCGGCCCATAACCCACGGGTTTTCCTGGATCTTACCTCACTCTTTTAATCTTTTCCAGAGATCTTGATTCTTTAAAATGTGACGTAAGAATGAAGTCCTTCAGTCTTATTACTTCTCAAAGATCGTTTTCAAATATTTTCTTCGTTGGCTCAACTTTTCCTTATCCTTTGTACTGGAGTGTGTCATTAATTTTGGTGGTGTTCCTTCTCATATTCTCAGCTTAGAAGACCGAAGAAGTGTTCCTCTTAAATCTTTGTCCATTCTTTTGAAGATTTGTTGTCTCAGCTTCGTGATCTCTCTCATTTTTTTTCAATTGTGAGAAATTCCTTCCATATCTATCTGCTGCATTTCAAGGCCATCATTTCAGAAGATTTCTTCGTTCTCAACTTTTAGCTTTCGTTCTCAAATTCTTCTCAATTGTGTCTCTTCATTCGTCTCTTAATTATTCCCGTGCCTTGTTCAAGTTGTTTATTAGGCGGATCATGATCTATTCGCTCTCTTGTATCTTAATTCATTCAAGTTTTCTCATTCGTTTCAATTCTTACCGGTGTTTCATTGAAGACTTGTTCAAGTTTGTTCTCTCCATCTCCAATGTTTCAAGAAGAATAAGTGGTATGCTAAATTTTTCATCAATTTAACCTGATGAAGGATAAGCATAACATAGTTCTTATTCTTCTTTGATCAAAGTGATTTCAATCTTTCTTCCAGAGTTGTTCATGATATCTAACTCTTTATCCCAAGTGTTCTTATCTTTTCTTTTACAAAGTTCCATGCATTTGTCAAGTGTCACTTCACGAAGTTCCATCGAAATTTTTGCAAGTCCACAATCTATTATTTTCAACCTTCATTTCATTTTATTATTATCTTGTCCTGCAGGCTCTTCATGGTGGTTCTTCAAGGATGTAAATCATTCTCAAGGTGTTCTTCAAGATTCTTGTTGGAGAACCTCAAGTGTTCTTTCTCTTTCATTTCAAAGTGCAATTCTCCCTCCATTGTCCTTTTAGGTGGTGTTATAGCATTCTTGATTATGAGGAGTCTCTAAGAGAATTTGTTTCAAGATTGAGATATTTAAACACACTGATTCATTCATTCATGAGATATTTTAAACCCATGATTTCTTCATTGTAGTATCTTGAAATGGATTTCACCTAAAGCTTTTCCTAGGGATTGTTTCTATTATGGTGGTTATCGTTGATCCATGTTCTCAATGTATCCTATTTGTGAAATAAGTTTTGCATCTCTTGTTGGTCCCAAGCAATCCTTGTTTCCGTTAGTGGTCGGTTGTCACCTCATTATTTGAGATGGTTTTCATAAGTCCACAACAAGCTTGTTCTTTTCATTGTTGATTTTCCAACAACGTCGCTCTATTATTCTTGTAACGATGCTTGTCAAATTCAGTTGTGGTAGAAGTAGTCATTTTCTTATCCATTCTTTCCTTTCTAGTGATCTAGTTCCTATTCTTTTGTTTAAGAGGCGTTGTGATGTTTCTCTCTTTGAATCAATCATCTCGTCTTATCAAGATCATGTTCTTTCATTGCTTATCCATTTAGTCGGAGTGTTGTGTTCTCTCAGGTTCTTTCCATTTGTCAAATTTTGCCACTATTTCCTATGGATGTGCTGCCGAAATTTTGTTTGAATTCTCGCGGTCCTCATGTATTTTTTCATGGCAACCTCCAAGATTCATTGCATTCGCTCGTTTGTAAAACAAGCAAGTAAGTTTTTACCTGTTCATTATCTCATCCACTTCCCCCTTTCAGTCTAATATCTCAGGTCGAGATCTTTTGTTAGCGGAGTAGAGTTGTAACATCCCAGAACCGACGCTCCAAAAGATTCGTCTTTTATTCCATTTTTGTTGTGTGATTTATTTGGGTATCACATTCATCATCGCATCATGTGCATCATTCACACCGCATAGGCACTTCATTGCAGTCATATTTTCAAAACTTGCATCCGTTGTTAGGTGCCGGTTCTCTATGTTTTTGTTGTTGGTTGTTTCGAGACCAATCACAAAAGCACGCGCCCGTGGCATCACTATATATTGTTTTTAAGTGTGTATAAGACTCTCTCGGATTGGGTTGAAAGTTGGTGTGTCGTCTTGTTTCAGTGTAGGTAGGCAGCGTGCCAAATTTCATCGCAATCAGAGTCCGTTTGACACCTGACTCGTTAACCTGTAGCGGCACTATAGCCTGTCAAATTATGACAAAATTTTGGTTTTAAAACTCTAATGTCGGGCTGCCCGTTTTCCCCTCTCATCTTTGCCTAGCCCCTGTGCACAGTGCACCAACCTACGCGCAACCTAGTCCAAAAACTTACCCGGCCACGAATCGCCAATCCATGACCAGTGGGTCCGGATCAACCCCGTGATACCCCAAACCATCATTAGTTTTTAAATTGGACTCCCTAACCTATTTATCCGGACCATCTGATCTAATTGAAGGGCCGCTTTTAGCTCTAATCTAGCCATCCGACCTATATATAGCAGCCCAACCCTAATTTCTAGGAGAGATGTCCCGTCCATCCATCCCATTGCACGCCAGCGTCTTCTGCATCCAGCCACTGTCAAGGGTTTCCTGGTTGCCATTTCAAGCCCTCCTGGCGGCCACAAGCAGCAGAGTCCCCCAGTGATGCATGTCACGCCTCATCAACCTTCTCCTCCTGCTCTCACCACTTTCTTCTGTGTCCCTCACCTCTCTCCCTCTCTCGCTATTGACATGAATGACCATGGCGCCTCTGCTTTGAGGCCTTGCGCCGCGACCAGGTGCCCTATCACCCCTGACCTGCTTGGCGCTCCTCTCCTCGCCACCTCACACCACAGTTCGTGCGCCGCAGGCGACCAGTATGGGTCCGTGCTCTCGCCATGCCCTTTCTTATTTCCTACTTCCTCTCGTGCTCTCATGTCTCTCTCCCTCTCTGCAGCAGGAATGCAAGCCACCTTCGTTCAATTACAGAAGCAGCCGTCGGAGCCCCACCCAGCAGGAACACTATCTTGAGGTTGAGATTTTCCATCAAGAACCCAAGGAGATCACGAGTTTTTCCGTGGTTGAAGTTTTCGACAGAACTTGTGGTAGTTTGTGATGGACTAGTTGGAGCACACGTGGAGGGTAAAATCTTTCTATGAGCCGTGCCCGCGGTTATGTGGCAACTTGGAAACTTTGTTTAACACCCGATCATAGCAAACATGAAGTAAATTTAATTAAAATATGCCAACTGTGTGTAAGTGTGACTGTCTTTTGTCGTGAGTTCTGCATCCGGAAGAGGACAGGATGGGGTTATGTCTGACATAAGTAGGTGTTCAGGATCACTTCGAGATCATTATTAGTTCACATCTGTTTAAGCGTAGATCACCCCTTTAATTCTTGTACTCGTAAGTTAGCCACTCGAATAAATGCTTAGTTTCTTGTTGCAGCCTCTCCACTTATCCATACCTCACCCATTAAGTTTTGCTAGTCTTGATACCTTTGGAAATGAGATTGCTGAGTCCATGTGGCTCACAGATTACTACAACAACAATTGAAGGTAGAGGTAAAGCGACACTTTGACGTGAGCGCGATGATTGTTCTATTTGGAGTTTCTTCTTCTTCTTCATCGATCATAGGATGGGTTCCAGGTCGGCAACCTGGGAAAGAAAGGATGGAAATTTTTCTTTTATCGTTTGATTTCATTCCTACTCGGACCCTGCTCTTCTACATGGTGTTTGAAAGTATTGTTGTATTGATGTGTTCAAGTTGTAGCGTGTGGAGTGTGTAGGACAATTCCATATACTTATCTCTTCTACACAAGTACTTGTAGCGATATCCATTCTTGTGAAGTGACAAGATGTGCTTCTATCCCTGTTAAGTGCCTCGTGCCAAAATAGGGATAGGATCGCATCTTGGGCGTTACATGCTTCTTCTCTGATTCCTTGCTTCTCTCGGACGGTCTTTGTTCATAACGATCTTCTCTACTCCTTCTCTCTCTTCGAGGTGACTCATCCCTTGAGCTTCATCTTCTAGTTGACTCTTCTATTATTTTGTGGGGGGAGAGTACTCATTGGAGTAGTGTCAGGGCCTTCCACAATTGTAGCAGTTTCGATCACGACTAGATGAACGCTTCTCTTTGTATCTTGAATTGGAGCTTATCTATTTTCCTCTACTCTTGTAGAACTTGTTGAATTTCTTGACCATCAGGATTTTCTCTTCATTTGTGATAAGGTTATCATTCGAAGTAGTAGGAGTATCGCTTGAATCTTTGTAAGAACCGCTTGACTTGTTATGAAGCTCTTCTTTGTCCTTGAGTGACATTTCATGAGCAACAATCCTTCCAATGACTTCCGTTGGCTTGAGATCTTTGTAGTTTGGCATCATTTGGATCAATGTGCCATTGTGTCGTACTTTCCATCCAAGGCTCTAAAGCTGTTCTTGATGATGAATTTGTCGGTCATCTCTTTGCTTCCTAAGTCGACAATCTCATATGTGACGAGACCAAACCTAGAGTACATATCAGCGACTCCTTCACCATCCTTCATCTTGAACTTGTCAAGCTGACTTTCTAGCACATCCAACTTAAATTCCGTGACGGATTCGATTCCTTCGTGCATATGAAGAAAAGTGACCCAAATTTTCTTCGTATTCTCAAGACGGCTAATCTTTTTGAACACTTCGGGGCATAAGCACTTGAACAGAATGTCGCATACTTGAGCATTGTATTGCAACATCTTCAATTCTTCTGTGATCACTTCACGCCCTAGTTCCCTTCCATTACCAAAGAATTCACCTTGCAAACCAACACGAACAACAACCCAAACGGCAGGGTTATGACAAAGAATATGCATTTATAATCTTATGCTTCCAACTATCAAAGTTTGTAGCATCAAAATATGGAGCTCTACGATGGTAATTTCCCTCACTAGACGCCATACACACCTAGGTTGTGAAACTAATGCAACGGAGACAAAGCTCTAATACCACTTGTAGGATCCGAAGTATCTCTAGAGGGGGTGATTAGACTACTTGAGCAAATAAAAACTTAGCCTTTTACCAATTTTAGTTGTGGGCATGTTTTAGCAATTGTTTCAAGTCAAGCACACTCTACACATGCAAGTCTAAGAGTAGAACAGTGGAAAGTAAAGACATGCACATGCAAATAGAGGGTAGGGATAGGAAGATCAAACAGAAAGATTCACATGATGATTTTTGGCATGGTTCCGATAGGTGGTGCTATCGCATGTCCACATTGATGGAGACTTCAACCCAGAGTGGGTAACGGCCGGGAGAGTCAACGGAGGGCTCAACCAACGAAGGGTCCACGGAGAAGAAACCTTGTCTATTCCATCATGGCTTACTTCCACGAAGGACTAGCCTCACTCATGGTAGATCTTCAAGAAGTAGGCGATCTCCTTACCCTCACAAACTTCTTGGTTCAACTAACAGGCAGTAGGAGGCTCCCAAGCGACACCTAACCAATCTAGGAGACACCACCCTCCAGAAGGTAATAGATGTGGTAGTACGATGAACTCCTTGCTCTTGTGGTTCAAAGATAGTCTCCTTAACACTCAATCACTCTCTCACAGATGTGGCATGGGTAGAAGAGATTGATTGGGTGGAAAGCAACTTGGGGAGGCTAGAAAGAAAGATTCAAATTATAGGATTGGAATATCTTGATCTCACCACATGAGTAGGTGGCTCCCTCTCAGAAAAATGGATATGGCAAGTGTATGTGTGGTCTCAATGCTTCATGTGTGAATAAGAGATGGTGGATGGTATATATAGGCACCTCCAAAAATCCAACCGTTACAACATTATTGCCCAACTCGGTGAAACCAAAGTAAAGCTCAGTGGCACCGACTAGTGCATAATGTAGCAACTTTTGTGTTTTCGGTGAGACCGATATACAAATCTCGATGGTAAAGATATGGGTGTCCTAGGCTGTTTCCAAATCTCGGTGAGACCGATTTCTAAAAATTGGAAATTCCGATTGTTGAAAATAGCTAACCACAAAGTTGGTCACTGATTTAGTGGAAAACTGAAAGGAATATTCATGGCACCAAGATGCTAGGGTCTAGCATAGGATCTGTTTGGTGGAGAACTCGGTACGGCCGAATGGAAAGTTTGTGGCACCGAATTTTGGACTTTCTGGATTTTGACACAAGATTTGTGGGATAATTTCATGAGTATTTTTTGTGTCTTCTCTAAGCACTTGAGCAACCAGATCATTATAGTCACCTCATCCACTTTTAATAGTATTGGCTTTCCTGTGGTCTCAAATGTGATTTCGCACAAAATATAAAATGCAGAGTCTTGAAGCATGTTGCCAATAGATTTTCCTTGAATCTTGGCCAATGCATCTTTAAACTTTTCTGAAATATACTAGATAGAATCATTCATTCAATGCACATATGTTGTTACTAATTACCAAAACCACCTAAGGGAGAAGTTGTGCTTTCAATAGGTATGGTGGCTGTTTTGAAAAGATATAATTAGGTTTATGGATAAGAGAGTGTATCGTTCCATGGGATTGGATGCACCAACGAAATTTTCTCCATGTCTCAATGTGGGAGTGGGCAATGCACTGTACCATAGAGGCTAGCAAAATATGAAAAGTGGAAAGTTTTAAGGACCGCAACTCATAAACCAAAACACCTCAATAATAATTCATGGTCTATATCACATAACTGCCAGACTGGATCTCTCCAAGGGGTGAGTTTGACGAACTGGACCCGCTAGGCTTCCTGACCATTCTACAAGGCGGTTACTTCTAATGTACTTAATTTTAGACCCCTCACAACCAGTCTCACTTAAACAATAACAAGTACTAACATGTATGGCTTTATGATACCTTTCCAGTACTTCAGCCAAGTCCTTAAGGCTTGCTACTTGTAAATTGTGTTGGGCTTTTCCCTGAAGAGGAGAGGAGATGCAGCAGATTAGAGATAAGAATTTCCCTTAATCAGAACTAAGGTTATAAAACCAATAGGAAAACCACAAAAAATCCCGTCTTAAATGCCTACACACAAAAGAGCACACACTTGCACCCAACGCGGGTAAGAGGGTTGTCAATCCCCTTGAACTCGTTACTTGCAAGCAATAATTAGTGATACATAGATAACATAAATATAAAATAAAATAGCAGAAAGTAAATGGCAGTAATTTTTTTGGTGTTTTTGTACTATGATTTATGAAGACCAGCGGCATAATTTTTGCTAGAGGCTTCTATCTCAAAGAAAGTATATGGTGGATAAACAAGTTACCGTTGGGTAATTGATAGAAAAGCACATAGTTACGAAATATTTTATTCACGACAATGATCACATACATAGGCATCACGTCCAAAAGCAAGTATACCAACTCTTGTCTACATCTACTACTATTACTCCACCCATCAGCTGCTATCCAGCATGCATCTAGAGTATTAAGTAAAAACAGAGTAATGCTTGAAGAAGATGACATCATGTAGACAAAGTAAACTCAACTAGTATGAATAAAACCGATCCTTTTTATCCTTAACGGAAAGAATAAAAATGCATGTCATGTCCCCTTCAGTCACTCGGATTGAGCGCCACAAGATTGAACCCATTAGAACGCATCATTCCAGCTCAAGGTAAATCAATCTAGTTGGACAAACCAAACCAAAAGATCAGAGACAAATACAAAGATGTAATAATCATGCATCTAAGAAACCAACAAAGACTCAATATATTTTCATGAATATTCTGATCATAGGCGCACAATTCATCGTCTCCCAACAAACACACCACAATGAATATTACATAGGATAGATCACCGCGAGAATCACAATGATCTTTGTGTTGAAGATCATAGAGAGAGATAGCCATCTAGGTACTAACTATGGACATGTATGTCTGCGGTAGACTACTTACACATCACCATGGCAATAGCAAGATTGATGTAGAGGCCCTTCATGATTGATGCCCCCTTCGGTTGGGCACCGAAATAGGGCTCCAGATAGGATCACGGCGGAACAGAGACTTGCAGGAGTTGAAAAAGTATTTCAGGTGGATGTCTGGTGTTTATTCCAACATATTAGGATTTATAGAAGCGGAGTTCGGCCAGGACGTTGTGGGAGGTGGTCCCAAGCCATCAGGGCACGACCAACCCCGGTGGGCGTGCCCTGTTGGCTTGGTGCAACCTGTGTGGCCTCTAGTCTCCCTCCGAAGCTTCTAGGTCTAATTTTTGTCCATAAAAAATCATCAAAATGTTACGTTGCATTTGGACTTCCTTGGTACTTTTTTCCTGAAATGTCAAAAACACGCAGAAAACAACAACTAGCGCTGAGCAATGGGTTAATAGGTTAGTTCCGAGAAATGATATAAAACTGCATATAAAATATCCAAGATTGAAAATATAATAACATGTAATAATAAAAAATTATGGATACTATGGAGACGTATCAGCATCCCCAAGCTTAATTCTTGCCCGTCCTCGAGTAGTTAGATCATAAAAACAGATTTTTTGATGTGACATGCTGTAAGAGCTGAGACTAAAGCTCTAGATGCCTTCGATAAATCTCGTTAGCGCCGTGTGTTTTGTTTTTTTGTAGCATTAATCATCGTATCATTGCATTTTGTCGGCACTCCGTTGCCGTTATTTTTCAAAACTTGCATTCGTTCATAGTTGCTAGTTCTTCGCATTCTTGTCGTTGACCATTTCGAAACCAAACATACAAGCACACGCTCGCGACATTGTTAAAATATTATTATTACTAAACTGGGAGATAAGCGTTTGCGAAATGGGTCAAAAGTTGGCGAGTCGGTCTTATTATATTTTATTTAGACTAGATGTCAAATTGCATCGCATTCGGAGGTCGTTTCATATCCCAACAGATAACTATAGCAGTAGTATAGCCGGTCAAATCGTCGGACGTTTTCGTTATTAAAACTTGTTGCCGGGCTGCCCGCACTTTTCTTCTATACTATGCCTAGCGTCTCTCCACAGTGCATATGACCCTCGTGCGTGTCCGATAGCTTCCCCAAACCCGAAATGCTAGTCTGTGACCAGTGTGTCCGAATCAACCCTCAAATACCCAAAAACATCATCTGTTTTCAATTGGACTCCCTAACCTATTTATCTGGACCGCTTGATGTGAATAGAGGCTGCAAATAGTCTCACCTTATACCATCTACTATATATATCGGGACAAACCTAGATGTGTCGCATCCATCCGATCCCACCTTAGCCACCGCCACCCACACCACTCTCTCTTTCTCTCGGGATCCCCACCAAATCCACTATTTTCCTCCTCGTTTTCCTCCATGGACCAACAACCGCAGCCTCCTCAAACCGCAATTGCAGTGCGCCTCCACCCCTGGTCCTCCTCATCTTGCACGCCTATCCATCCAACGCTCAACACCGCTTCCTTGTCTGCCCGAGCACACCCCTCGAGAGGAGTACGAGGTCCTCATGTGCCGCCGTTTTCTATGAATCGAGCAACAACTCCAGAGTAGAGCACACGCCCACGACACATCAAGCGCCATCCACCCCGCCTCGACCACACACCCCATGCCCTCCTCCTCCGGCAGCTAGCTCTCGCTGGTGAGCATCTCTAGCCACCGCGCCCCATTCTTCCCTTCTTTCGATTTCTCCCTGTTGACGTCACCCATCTCTCTCTCTCTTCTCTGTGTTGCAAGCAGGAGCTGCCATGGAAACGGCCACCTTCCTGACCTCGAAACCATACGGATACGGCAAGCCCCTCCCTTTGCCGTGGCCATGCAGCTCATCGGCGTCGTGCGCGCATCGCCATGCCTCGAGCCACCCCGCTGGCGCCCTTTAGCTTGGGAACGAATGCACAATGTGTTGACCGCCCCTACTCCAGCCAGCGGCAAATCCTATTTGGCGTTGTAGGTGCAGGTTAGGTTAAAGTGCATTTTTCTTAACCAGCACGTGTAGTGTTCGGTCATGGGCTAACCCATCGGGAGGGGGTTCCGGTTTTGTGAAAGTTCCGAAAGCTTCTTAGATGGGTTTTTTCATTTAGGTTTTTTTAAGACTGGTTTTTCTTCGGTTTATCTTTTTATCTTTTTTCTTTACTCAATTTATTAATTTTTCATTTTCCTTTTAATTTTTATATAATTTTTCATTTTTCCAAAAAACGCAGCCATTTTTTGATTAACTTTTTTTCAAACGAACAGATATTTTTCCAAATCAATGAACCCGTTTTAGAATTTTACAAATTTTTGTATTAAAATTCTATGAACTTTTTTGAATATCGATGAACTTTTTTCAAATTATGATGAACTTTCTGAGATTTGATTAACTTTTTTTGAAATGGATGAACTTTTTCAAAAATGATAAACTTTTTTATGATTTGTGAACTTTTTTCAGTTCAACGAAATTTTTAAAAACGTTTTTCAAATTGATGAAATAATTTCCAAAATCCATGAACTTTATAAAAATTTGTAAACTATTTTTTCAGATCCAGTGAATTTTTTCAAATTCGTGAACTTTTTGTTTCAAATTTTGTGAACCATTTTTTGCTTTTGTGAACCTTTTATGTTCATGTTTTTTTTGCTTTTTTGATTTCTTATAAAAAAATCCGCCCGAAGACTGGGCCGGCCCATTATGATGGGCGTGTGGGCGCTGGTTCTCCTAGCCGGCGCTTAAGGCACCGACTAGGAGCTCCCTCAACCAGCGCCATAAGCCTCGTTCGCATCCTCGCGTGGGCTGCCTCCCCCGCTCGTGTGGGCCAGATGCCTCCTCCTAATCCCAGTCCGCCCATAACTCCTCTGGCCCAAGCCCATCACGAGCAAGCTCTAGCAAAAAACGCTCATGTGTGCACTTTAGTACCTATCTTTGACTGAACTGCTCATATTCGGCTTGATATTGTTTTTCCCAGTGTTGCGATTTTAACATTAACCCATGAATTGTGTTTTCAAAAAACCCTTCAATTTTCATGCATACAATAACTAATTAACCGTGCATCGGATTAAAAATATTTATATATGTAAAATGCATAGTATTTCGTGTAGTTTCACAATATCCAAGTTTCACCCATGTTAAAAATGATTAACTTGTTGTTTGCATTTAATTTGCATAAATGCCTTAGTAAAACAGTTTAATTCATATCTAAATAACTGTAGCTCCTATGCATGTGGTAGCTTCATGTGATTTTGTCTCAGTGATGTGCTCTATCATGCCACACCATTATTTTCCACGTAAAACTTTTCTAGCATTCCCATTTGATGCACTTAAGAGGCCTCCATATTAAAACTATTTTTCTATCAATGAAAAGTACCATTTTGCAAAAATCATATTAAGTAAAACCATGCATCCTATAAAATTGTGCGAGGGAGTAATTTTTAGTATGTCATGTCTAATTGTTGCTAGTATTTTTTCCATGCCAAGAAATCCATGTTTAGCTACAGTTTTCATCATGTGAACACGCCTACGCAATGTTGCTCTTTTGAGGTAGCTGAAATAATTCTAAGTCTCAAGTCTATTCATGAACTTAGTATTTTGTCTTGTTAATTGCCATGGATCTGTCTTGTTAACTGCCATGGATCTATCATGTCTTGTTAATTGCCATGAATCTATCTTGCTTAAATAATTCTTTTGAGTATGCTCACTTTGGATGTTTGGAAATGCATGTTATGGACTATCATGTTGTGCCATGTGTTGCCATGAAAAGATTGTGCATCATATTTAATTCTAGCCTCAAAGATGTCAACTTGTGAAAAACTACTACTTATGTCTACCCTAATTTTCAAAAAGTGTGAGAATCTGTAATTTTCAACATTGCATCTTTTGTGGATAATAGCCATGTTTATGTGAATATTTTGCTCATGCTTATATTGAATGAAATGAAGTCCATGTGGCCTACTACCACGCTGTGGTATTTCATGACATGAGAAGTCTTGTAGCTTATTTAAATCTTGCCATGAATATTCCTTCATGTTAACTCTCTTTCTGAAAATTTGTGATTTTCAGTAAGTCCTTATCTGCTAAATTTTCTCGCCATGTTGTGAGCATCCTAGCAATTAATCCAAGACTCTTTTCACCATGCCTCATTTCGATGAAATGAAGTGCATATAACATACTACTGCCCCATGTCTTGTTTGTGATTGTACATTCTTGTAGCTTGTAGTTTTGATGGATGTAAATTTCTATGTTGCTGTTTTGGAGGGATTATAACAAAACTTGTGTTGATTGTTATTGTTGAACCATGGTTCCATTTTGAACATCTTGTGTATGAAGCTTCCCTAGAATTCCATGTAGTTTCATAATATCAAGTTGCATCCATGATTTAAATGTTTGTGGTTGTTTTTTGCACGCATTTTGAATTCATGAATATTTTTATCTTGTGTTGATCATATCTTCTAGGACATAGCTCAATTTTAAATGATCTACATATGTAAATCGCCTAGAATAACGAGTAGAATCACATGGTGCACTTTATATTTCATGTTTAATAAATATAATATATGTCTAGTTCCGATCTAAAACAAGTTCAAAATTTGCATATATTGTCATTTCAGAAATACTACATGTTGCTTTTGGGCTCATTTAAATTGCCTTAATAGATAGTTTATTTGTGCTTCACCTCTTGCCATGTTTAACAACAGTTAAACTTGTTGGGTACCTAAATAAGAGTGCACTAATTAATACATATGTGGAGTTTCTTCAATATGAAAATCATCGCATTTTGAACTTCACTTAATGTGTAGTTTTTTCGCTCTGTTTGCCATACCATGCATATTTGTATGGACATGCATCATATTTGTTTGTGCATCATGCCATGAAGATGTTGTGGTGTTTATCATGTCACTTGTTTTTTCGGATTTGCTTCTCCTCACTAGAGTGCCAAAAGAATTTCAGAGTGTCAGCATTCGTTCAACTACGCCCGTTCGTCTTCTTCCCGGATACATTCTTCTTCCAAGCGAGACCTAAGGAAACATGATCATTTTCCTAGAAGCCACTACTATCATTGCTATGCTAGTTGTCCCATTTCTATCTCTATGTATCACTTCCTACCACTTGTTTCTCGAGCATCCCAAAATGCCATGATAAGTCTTTAACCCTCGACGTCCTAGCAAACCGATGTTTGGCTATGTTAGCGCTTGCTCATCCCTTCTTATGGCGTTTCTAGATGTAGGTGAAGGTTGTTTCATGTGATGACATGGTTATCTTGGGGATATCACAATATTCTTGTTGTCTAATTTAATGCACCTATATACTTGGTATAAGGTGGAAGGCTTGGCCTTTTGTTCCGTGTTTTGTTCCACCTTTGCCACCCTAGTTTTTGTTTACCAATGTTAAGTTCCATATTGAGCGCTCCTAACATGCTTGAGGTTGTTATGGGGAACCCCTTGATTTTTCTTTTGGGATAAAACCTTACAACAAGTCTCAACATTAGTACTATTTCCTTAATAACAACTAAAACTTCCATCAGGCATGATCACCCCGTGGATAATTAATCAAGAACCCTCGACGTTTTCTCCTCAGGAGTGTTGCACCACCTAGCTGGCAGTCGGCAGTTCCACCTCCGGGCAACTCGAGGAATTTTCTTTGGCTACCGTCCACTTTGCGTAGAGAGATGATGCCCATAGATAGAGAGCGACTCTAGATGTAGATCTGGCTTTCCGGGAGGACTTTCTGGATTTGTTTTACCTTTAACCAATGTCTTGTGCGCTCGGATTCCAACGATACTTTGGTCTAAGTCGAGGTTGAGGTTTTCCACCGCAGCTTGTGGCTAGTTTGTGGTGGATCAATTGGAGCACCCCTGCACGGTTCAATCATTCGGAAAGTCGTGCCCGTGGTTATGTGGCAACATGGAAATTTGTTGAACACACAGTTTTAGTAAGCTTGAAGCAAACCCAATTAAAATATACTAAGCGTGTGCGTAACCGTGACCATTTATCCTTGTAAGGTTTAAACAAAGAAGAGAACACGATTGGGTTTTGAATGACTCGTAAGTAGGTGTTCAGGATCACTTCTTGATCATTATTAATTCATGTATGTTTATGCATAGATCATCTTCTTATTCTCAGACTCATAAGTTATCCATATATCAAATGCTTAGGGCTGTTGCAACCTCACCACTTAACCATACCTCACTAATTAAGCTTTGCTAGTTTTGATATCCTTGGAAATGAGATTGCTGAGTGTAAAACCCAAGATGTGATCCTATCCTTATTTTGGCTTGAGGGCCTCGACAGGGATAGAAGAGCAACTCGACATTTTGCAAGAATGGGTATCGTTACAAGTACATGTAAAGAAGAGATGAGTATATGGAATTGGCTTACATTGGCCACAAGCTAATCATGATCATCTCAATACAAACATACATTCAATTACCATATAGAAGAGCAGGGTCCGACTACAGACAAAATCAAACGACAAAACGACGTCCATCCTTGCAATCCTAGGCTACCGGCCTAGAACCCATCCTATGATCGATGGAGAAGAAGAAGAAGAAACTCCAAACAGAAAAATCATCGTGCTCACGTCAAAGTATCGGTTTACCTATACCTGCAACTATTATTGTAGTAATCTGTGAGCCATAGGAATTGAGCAATCTCATTTCCAAAGATATCAAGACTAGCAAAGCTTAACGGTTCAAGTATGGTTAAGTGGTGATGCTGTAGCAAGCACTAAGCATTTTCTTGAGTGGCTAACTTACGAGTACAATAATAAGAGGGGGTGACCTATGCATAATGGACGTGAACTAATAATAATCCATAAGCCCACCCTGTCCTCTCTTGGATAACTTCTTGATCATTATTAGTTCACGTCCACTACCCATAAGCCCACCTTGTCCTCTCTTGGATTCAGAACTCACGAGTAGAGACAACCACAATTGTGCACATAGTAGGAATGTTTTATTTGAGTTCACTTCAAGTTTGCTATGACCGAGTGTTAAACAAAGTTTCCACATAACTGCGGGCATGGCTCTCAGAAATATTTAACTCTACAGGGGTGCTCCAACTCATCCATCACAAACTAGCCACAAGCTACGTGGAAAACCTAAACAATGGAAAACCCGTAGTCTCATCGGAATCCCGGTGGAAAACCTCAACCTCAGGATATCCCAAAGTATCCGCAAATCCCGATGCACAAGATATTTCGTAAAAGGTAAAATAAATCCAGCAAGGCCGCCCGACATGTCAACGAACCCGATAGGAGCCGCGTATCTCGTTTTTAGGACATGAAGGGATACACTAGTGTACAGTGGCCTGATAGAAATCACGTGAGTTACCCCGGGGTGGCCCCATACAGTGCTCTAGTTTGGACCAACACTCATGACAAGCACTAGCCCGGGTTGTTGATTAATTGTCCACGGGGTCCGGGAAGTCCCTATGAATTGTTATTAGTTATTAGGCAAATGTAGTACCAAAATTCGGCCCTGTCAGAAGAGATTTAACCTAAGAAGAATTATCAAGGGGGTCCCCATAACAACCCCAAGCATGTTAGGGGTAGTACATATGGAACGTAACACCGGTACACAAGTAACTAGGGCGGCAAAGGTGAAACAAAACACCGAGCCAAAAGGCGAAGCCTTCCAACTTTTACCAAGTATATAGGTGCATTAAATTAAATAGCAATAATATTGTGATAAATCAAGGAATCCATGTTGTCATATGGAAAGGAACTTGCACGTGCAACTAGCAATGCTATAAGAAGGACTAAGCAAGCGGTAACTTAGCCAAACAATGGTTTGCTTGGATGCGGAGGGTGTTAGAGGCTTTTCATGGCAATGTTGGGAGGCTTGACATTTAAGTGGTAGGTAATGAGACAACTAGCATAACAATGATAGTTGTGGTATCCAGGGAAATGGTCATCTTGCGTGAGATCCCGCTTCGAAGAAGAACGAATCCATGAAGTAGACGAACGACATAGTCGAACGAATCCTCACACTCCGAATCGGTTTTCGAACTCTATCAAGAAGAAATAATCCAAAAACAACAATCAACACATGATAACACCACAATGTATGCATGACATGATGCGCCAAAAATTATGATACATGTCCATACGATTATGCAAGGCATGACTAAGCACATCAATAAATACTACACATTAAGTGAAGTTCAATATGCAAGAGTTGCATATTGACAAAACTCCACATTTTAATTACTTAGTTCACTCCCGTTTAGGTACATGACAATATTAAATGTGTATAAACATGCCAAGATGGAAATAATAAATAAACTACAATATCTAGGCATTTTAAATGAGCTCGGAAACAACTTATAGTATTTCCGAAACGACACCATACTTTCGAAATTGGTCGAGATCTGAACTAAATATATTTTATATTTATTATACAGGTAAAAAATGCACCACATAATACTACACGTCATTCTAGTCAATTTACATATATAGTTCATCTAAAATGGAGGAACGGTCTAAAAGATGTGACCAACTCAAGATAATACGTCATGAATAAAAAGTGCATGCAAATGACAACCACAAGCATGTTAAATCATGGATGAAATAAGATATTATGAAACTACTAGAGATTCTAAGAAAGATTCATATATGGCATGTTCAAAATGGAGCAATGGTTCCACAAATACAACCAATACAAGATATAGCTATAATTTATCCAAAAACAGGAACATGGCATTTTACACTGAAAGCACAATTTCTCCCTAGGGTGGTTTTGATAATTGATCACAACATATGCATCATTGGACTAACATGTTTTTCCAAGTATATTTCAGAAAAGTTCAAAAGATGCTTTGGCTAAAGGCTTATGTGGAGATGCCCCTTGATGCAAGAAAGGAATAAGATTGGGTCAAGCTTAAAGCTATAAGACTCCTCATTTTATATTTGTGAGAAATCACTTTTGAGTCCATAGGAAATCCAATACTATTAAAAGGGGGTAAGGTAATGAAATGAACTGGTTGCTCAAGTGCTCAAAGATAGCCACCAAAATACTTAGTCATTTTTCCCACATAACCGTTATGTCCAATTCCACATACTCAAATTCGGTGTCAGCAACTTTCACACTTCAGACACACCGAGTTTGACCTCACACAGAAACCCTAGCCATTCCCACAAAATTGGTGCAACTGAATCCATATCGGTGCTACCGAGTTCAGGGTGACCAACTTTTTGTTGCCTCGGTACACAAAATCAGAATTTCCAAGTTTGAGTATCGGTGCCACAGAGTTTGGTCATGTGACCGTTAGCCACCTTTTCGGTGCCACCGAGTTGTGTATATCGGTCCCACCGAGATTCAAAAGTTACTTCCTTTCGTGTGAATCAGTATCACCGAGTTTATGGCTTCGTTGTCACCGAGTTTGCCACTTTAGGTGTAACAGTTAGATTTTGCGTGCTGCCTATATATACCCCTTCACCCACCTCTCACTCGTGGGAGAAGCAATCAGAACACACACTTCATTGCCAGATCCATTTTCCGAGAGAGAACCACCTACTCATGTGTTGAAACCAAGATATTCCAATCCAATTATTTGAAACTTGATCTCTAGCCTCCCCAAAGTGCTTTCCACCAAATAAATCTCTCCTACCCATGCCTATTCTGTGACAGAGTGATTTGTGTTGAGGAGACTATCTTTAAAAGCACAAGAGTAAGTAATTCCTAGATTTGTTAGGTGTCGCTTGGGAGCCTCCTACTTCATGTTGTGCAGTTGAACCAAGATGTTTGTAAGGGCAAGGAGATCGCCTACTTCGTGAAGATCTACCGTGAGTAAGACTAGTCCTTCGTGGGCGGAAGCCAAGGTGGAATAGGCAAGACCGCTTCTTCGTGGACCCCTTGTGGGTGTATCCCTCCATGGACTCTCGCAGCCGTTACCCCCCATGGGTTGAAGTCTCCACTAACATTGACGTAGGATAGCGCCACCTATCGGAACCATGCCAAAAATCGCATTGTTAACCTCATGTGTTTGATCTCCCTACCTTGCCTCTTCACTTTACACTTGCATGTTTTACATTCCACTGCTAGACTCTTAGAACTACATGTGTAGGGTGTACTTGACTTGTTATAACTGCCAAAACTGCCCCTCGACTAAAATTGGGAAAAGGCCAAAATTTCATGTTGTAAGTAGTCTAATCACCCCCTCTAGACATACTTTCGATACTACATACACGCACCAAAACTACAGGCTACAAGAATGTAAAATGCAGAAACAATACATGAGGCAGTAGTTGACATGATGCACAACAATTCAACTCACAAAAGCAATTAAATAGACACATGGATTACTAGGAAATGAAATCACAAGATGGCTACTTGAACACAATTTCATACTTAGTGAAAATAACAATTTTTAACATAGCAGTTTTATTGTGAATGCATATTGAGAGAAACAAAAACATATGTTACAAGTCATATAATGGCATGAAAATTTACCGCATGGTAGTAGGCATGATGCAATTCATTTCAATCCATACTAAAAAAGGTCTAATTATGCACAAAATCATAGATTGAATCACCACAACATGGCATTTTGAAATAATCACATTCTCAGACTTAGAATTATTTTGACCCTACTAACAACAACATTTTTATGGCATGTTGGATGCTGGAAAATAACGTCTAAACATGCATTTTCATGGAAAAAAACACTAGGGGCTAGTGCACATCACAAAGGCCACATCTCAGGTTCAATAAAATATCGTATGATGCATGGATTAAATCACACAAAAATAAGAAAAGTGCATCAGAGCAAGAATAGCATGCACACAAACTTGCTCAATGACAAAACTAAATGCACCTATGTATTCTATGAATTTTCATACCCCAAAGTCATATATAACATGTGGATATTTAGTTTGGAAAAAATGACACAACAATTATGCAAGATTATGACATTTACGCAAATTACCTTAAAACAACAAGTTAAACAATTTTTATCATGCATTAAACTTGGATATTATTAACCTACACAAAATTCTAAGCATTTTACATATATAAAATATTTTCATCCGATGCATGGTCATTTATCTATGAGCAATGCAAAAAAAACATAGCATTTCTGTAATTCCAAAATCTCCAAGTTAATAGGCAAATTCGTGGAACCTAAAAATAAGACTACATAGGGATGAAACTAACTTCTAGGCTACAACAATGGGCGAGCGCATGATAAAAAATAATACATGGGGCGAGGAATAGATGGGGGAGCTCATCTCGGCCTTGGGCTGGTAATGAGGAGGTCAACCAGGATAGCGTGTGGCGCTGGTCGGTTCACGCGGCCCACACATAGGCTGAATTTCATTTTTATTATCGGTTTGAACCTTGTAATCTTTGAATTTGAGCCTTGTAATTCTGGAATTTGAATCTTTGTACTAGTTCTGTCATTTGTGATACAATCATTCAAATGGCATCGTATGAGACTCATATTTTGGTAGTACAATTGTTTTCCATAGTATGCAATGTACGATTAATATTTGGACCTTAAGATGCAATTGATGATTAGTATCTGGAACTTAAGAAGCACAACCACGACCGAGGGTACCCAATGCGGCTCCAATGGCCCTCGTAGGGGATACCGACGACGAGCGCCAGTTCAACATGCATGTTGTAGTGAACACGAACAAAAGGTTCACATACGGGGGCTCTCGATGGTGTACACCAACCATCCAATCTCGGTGGAGAACTCCAACGTTATGGTCCTGTTGCTTGACAAGGACAAGTATAAAATGCTCTGGTTCGACCTCGCATTCCTCCTAGCACTCTTCTCTTGTGTCCCTTCACATGCGCTGCTCTCGTGCCCCTCCGCACACGCTCTACCAGCGGTTGGGGCCTGCCCACGATCACGTTCGGGGCTCCGTCTACATGTGGTTGCGCCACGCGTGTCGCCCCATGCATTTACGTGCTCCACGACTGAATCATGCATTGCAAAGACTGCCATCTGTACATGCCGGATGTTCGGCCCCCATTTTTACTCGGGTCCATTAACCATAGTGTCTTCATGCTTTCGATCGCACCCCACAACACAATAAGCACACCCTCAACGATACTATAAGAGGCGCTCCAATGGAGTTCAGCGTGCACCATGTGGACACCCACTTGAGGAAGACAGGCCTCATGGTGGTGTCAACCGATGACCCGGTCATGGTGGAGAAGTCCATCAATACAATGGAGCGGTTGCTTGGTGCGGATGACAAGTACAAAGTGGTCGGCTTTGACCTCGCATACACCGGCGATCGTGCCGGGCATGATCATAAGGTTGCCGTCTCCCAGTTGTGTGTGTGCCATCATTTCCTCCTCTACAATACTGACTGGCCACTAGGCCTTGCGAGCATTTCACCAGGTTTTTCAACAGCCTCGACTACAGGTTTGCTACGATGGATGCCACCAATGATCCAAAGGTGCTCAAGACTTCGGTCTTGGCATGCCAGTACCTTGTCGACATCCCATGTTGACCTCGATGTGGCCATCATCAACCCCTACTATAGAGACATGAAGGATGAGGGTGAGAAGAATAAGCTTGTCTGGCACAAGCGGGTGAAGAGACTGGATGAATATCACATCCAGACCGCAGCCATGGAAGCGTACACATGCTACAGAAGTGAGGAGGATCGTTGACATGAGGAAGTGCCTCCTATGTGAAGAAGACGAGGGATCGAGCAGCAAGCAGAGCAGTGGCGGCAAGCGTCACAAGAAGTAGATGATTTGATGATCGTTTCTCATAGTTTATTACGCAAGTAATAGTTTATTGAGGTGTGCGCCAATGTTATGTGTGTAGTCACTTATGTATTTGCATGCTTAGTTAGGTTATGCAATCATGTTGTTATGTGTTTAATTTTTTATTAAGGTGTGCTAATGTTATGTGTGTGGTCACTTATGTATTTCGATGTTTAATTTCGTTATGCAATCACATTCTCTGTTTGTGTTATTTTGGCTCATCACAACAATTCATCTGAGTTATCTGCATGTTGTTTATCACACACATCTTCATCTGTGCAATAGTTTGTGTCAAAATTTCTCATCGCAAATAGTTCATCCGGGCAACGTGTTTGTCGCCTATCTCCCACATCTTGATCTGGGTGATCGTTTGTGTTATTTTATGTCATCACAAACAGATCATCCATCTCACATTTATGACATTGATCGCACACATAATCATCTGGACAATCGTTGGTGTTCTGCTATATCAGTGCAAATAGTTTATTAGAGTTAATTGTAAGTCGTACATCGCACACACTTGTATTCAATTAACCATTTTCATTATTTTAGTCCATCACAAACAGTCTGCGCTGGTCAACTGTGTGCCATAGATCGCACAAGCAACTCTTTTCTTAACCATATTTGATGGTTCCGCCATCGCACACAGTTCTTGTCATTGGTGTCGGAGCTTTAATTATACCTTTTGTGATTCATGCTTTGCACACAATTTGGTCAAAGGGTCTCTGATTGATATGTCGTTTTGGACCATCCTTCAGTAGTGCTCTCTTCCTCGCCCTCTCTGAGTTTAACACCTAGGGCACGCCTGTCAGATTTAAACCCGGATGGCACGCGCGCCCTGGCTCGCACACACTTGGTTTGGCTGTAGGTCGGCCCAAGAGTGCCCGATCAAGCCTAGATACTCAATAGATTTTCTCCTTATTTTGTTTTAAGTGGCTTTCCAAATATTCCTCATTACAAAATATTTGTGTGAATGCTATGATTTTAATTTCTAAAATCTTTTTAAATCACAATTATTTAATGGTTCAACTCTTACTCCATTTGGACAACCTTTACTACACTGTCCAAATTTAAATCCATTTTTACGTATTTAAATCCACCTTCCAATATCCAGATCCTTGTTTATGTTAGCGCAACTACAAAACCAACAAATATGATATTTTTAGTTTTTAATCTGCTATTTAACAAAAATAGGTTGACATTTTTCTTAGTGTTTCTATATTTTTTGTGGCTATGGCCTTATTTAAGTTCCATTATTTTGCGACGTTAGATCATGTTGTTGAAGGAGTTAGAGGAGAAGCTTTTGAAGACCTCGAAGTCTTCGCTGAGACGGGCAAGCAACCCTTTTCCATGTTGATGGAACTACTATGTTCATGGCATTATAGCATTTTACTTGTTGCATTCAAAAGCATGATGAAGTGGTGACAACCTTGCTAGGTTTTCCCTCGTGGCATTCCTCATTGATACTTGCATTGTGCATAACTCTATTTTCCACTTAGATTTATGTGGGTGGGAAGTAGATCGGCGCAAATAGATGGCTACACAAGTGGGACGGGGATATGCATCACGAGGAAAAGATAAGTGTTTTCCAAAGGACTTTCAAAAACCCTGCCGAGTGCTACTAATGCCAGAGGTAGATGATGAGTTAGGTAACCATTTGATAAGGTTGTGGTGTATCGAGACAAGTTGAGTGTGATGTTTGCAAAAATGGATTAGATTTCAGATTTGTCGACCTTCGCAACCATACATGTACAACCACACTACCCCTTTTATGGGATGGAGCTTTATTGAGTACTTTGCTCGTTACTGAAAAAGGA
Organism: Hordeum vulgare subsp. vulgare; assembly: GCF_904849725.1. Taxonomy (NCBI): domain Eukaryota; kingdom Viridiplantae; phylum Streptophyta; class Magnoliopsida; order Poales; family Poaceae; genus Hordeum; species Hordeum vulgare. The sequence continues at coordinate 349,800,578 of NC_058524.1, read as the reverse complement.
GTTTACATTACTAGTGGCGGGACTGGCGTGGTCACTCTCGATACAGGGTCGTACTAGAATGGATGACTATGGTTGTTTTTACAGACACTGGACACACCATTGAGTCCCCTCATGTCGTTGTGTTGTTGGTATTGAACAAAACATATTTGTCCGCTCGCTTGAGGCATGTATTTGTCCTATCGTATGGGGTCTTGACACGAGGGCCAGGTACAAGTGAATGGACTCGATGCTAGTAGCGTCTGGGGAAAGGTATTGTTCAGGTGCTTACCTTGGGTAATAAATGTACAACGAGTCGTGGGTGACATGGAAGCTCCCCTGTATTGTGCGTAAAGTGTGCAACCTTTGTATAGTGTCAAACAATACGAATAGCCATGTCCTTGGTGAAGGACAGTTTGGTAGTGTTGCTTAACCTATGTCCACTGTTTTACAAACTTAGGTGTGGAAGAGAAATCCTTGAACTAAGTCAGATGACTTGCTGAGATGATTACATTTGAGTTATTCAAACTCTTTTTAAATTGATATATGTAAGCTCATGATGCATGATTTAAAAAATGATAGGACATGATATTACACTCAAATATAGCTTTCCACAAAAATAACTATTTAATGCTATACCATGCATTGTTTACTTTGTTCCAAACATGGGTTTCTTGTGAGTACGTTCAAAAGTACTCACTAGCTTGTCCCTAGCTATTTACTTGGCTAGGCATGGAAGAGCAGGAATTTGAAGAAGAGTTCTTTGGTGAAAAACATATGAACTAGGACACTTCCCAGTCAGAATGCCTTTAGGGTTAAGGAAGATGACATACGTCCAAGTTATCGTCAAAGATTTCCAATGTGAGTGTTTACTTGATATTGGGACTTCTTGGGCCTATCTATGTAAGAATTTACCATAATTGTCATATTTATGTAAGACAGTATGTAATGGATGTTATACTCTTGATTATTCAGTTCTAGTGTTTAGTCATCATTGATCTCGGGATCACTGTACACGTGCATTCAGAGACTTCGACTTATAAATCGAGGTCCCCACAAAGATGGTATCAAAGCTATCCTGAGTTTAGGAAGACTTAGTTAGCGTGGACATTAGATAGTATAAAAGTATTCCCAAAAACTATACCTAGTGACATTATTCGAGAGTTTCTATACTTCTTATCTCTTCCAGTGTGTTTTCAAAACTTCACTACCTTCCCTCCCCGTAAACCTTGTACATGGATGTCATACCCAAACACTTCCTAGCCACCATCTTTGCCCTACTCCTTGAAGACAGCCTTAAGAAGTGCCAGTTTAGCCAACCGCCAATTTTCCTCTACCACGAGCACTAGGTTCATACCACCACGAAGGAGCACCACGTTGATGTGGTCGTTATGGCAAACGACTCCCCTGAGAGTTGGTTATTTGAAGGACCACATATGGGGACCTTGGAACAGTCGAAATGGCAGCACGGAAGGCACTCACTCACTGTCGGGGTACGACAATCTATGGGACATGCGAGGCCCCTTTGCGGTTCAACTATGGGGACACGCGGGCACAAAGAGCATCACCAACTTCACACGTGCTCGGGGGTTTAGACAAGTTTAAGCCGCTCGACAGCGTAAAATCTTACGTCCTATTTGTTATAGATTATATTGGTCCAAAATAGATGAGCGCAACAGCCCAACAAGAATGCTCGACGAGTACAACTACGCGTGCAAATAGACAAAGCATCGACCCTTCTAAAGGTAGCCATGGACCTCCTTTTATAGGTAAAGGGATTACCACAATGGCTCAAATGGTAATTACATGGGGTAAATAGTATGTCCTGTGGCTGCCAAACTACTGACACGATCTACAATGGAAAATATCTAACCCTGACGGATTAGGACATGCACTTTAAATGTGCCGTGAGGAGTGACGCTAGCAATGTCTCCCGATAAGGATTGCCTCTCGTTCTTTGCCATTTTCCCAGCTACCTCTTATTATCTTGCCACCCTGTGGGATTGGTGTCATTAAAGTTGCTGCAAATCCCTTGGGCTGACACGTGCCTCTCACAAGGTTGACCTAACTGCATGCCTACTTGATACCTCGTTGATGTTGACAATCAGCCTGATGAGGTGGGGTGGTGATGTGGTAGTGGAGTCCTTGCTGAGCATGGTGGGTCCTCGGTCATCTTCACTGGCAAGGCGGCTTGTTGGTTGCTTGGCCTTGATGCCTGGTGTTTTGTTGGACACATAGTCTCCTCGCAAGGCTTGTCAGGCAGGTGGCCGCTGTCGATTTGCACAAGTCTGGATACTAAGAAACCCGTTCTTTAGTACACCAAAAGTATCCCCTAGTCCTGGGCTATACCGAAGCCCAAAGCAGTGCATAGATACGTGCCCGATTTTGACTGCGGTTGTGGTGATGGTTTTCATTGTTTTACCATGATGCGCGTTGAATGCGGGTCATGGGAGTGGTGGATTAAAATGGCACCTGCATTGTGTGTCTTGGGAAGCGTGGGCACGTCAGACAAGGAGAGGTGAACCGTGAACATTTCGCCCTTGTATGATAAAAATAAGGGCAAAAATTTGTAGGGGCGGTACTCATCTCGGTCCAAATTCCTCTACTCGCAATCCCATCCGTTAATGTGTTATTTATGAGGCGTGCTGCATGCGAGGCATGGCATTGGTAGAGAGGCGTGGCCGCTGGGGGGTGAGCTTGGCAATGTGCAGTCACTTCTCAGAATAGTAAAGAGCCAGCCCCCACTTCCTCCATAAAAAAGGGAGGTCACGGGAAGCATTGCTCATTCACCTCTTCTTCCACCCGACAGCCAGCCACCATCGCCCTTCTCCTTCATCTTCTTTCTTTCCTCCGAAAGGCCGCCATTGCAATAGCGAGGGGAACGGGTCATTGTTGAGCCTGAGCATCCTTGGACGCTTCGAGGGCTACCCCCCAAACGCGCATCATGGTTATGGCAGCGGGGTCTTGATACGTCTCAAACATATCTATAATTTTTGATAGTTTCATCCTGTTATCTTGTCAACTTTGGATGTTTTATATACCTTTTATATCTTTTTTGGGACTAACTTATTAATTCAGTGCCAATTCCTGTTTTTTCTGTGTTTTTGACCCTTTTCAGATCTGATTTTGGAACGAAGTCCAAACGGAATAAAATCCCTGAAATGAATTTTTCCAGAACAGAAGAAGATCGGGGGACTTGAGGGCCAAGGAAGGAGGCCCACAGGGGGCCCATATCATCAAAATATCGAACGAATACCAAATTCACATGATTACTTATAGCCAGACTTATCCCAGGTCCTCAGGAACAAACGTAATTACTCACAAAGCATATTCATGTTCATAATCAGAGGAGTATTAATAATCATTATGGATCTGAACATACGATCGTCCACCAAGTAAACTAACTAGCATCAACTACAGGGAGTAATCAACACTACTAGCAACCCACAGGTACCAATCTGAGGTTAGAGACAAAGATGTATACAAGAGAGGAACTAGGGTTTGGAGAGGAGATGGTGCTGATGAAGATGTTGATGGAGATGGACCCCCTCTCAATGAGGGGATCATTGGTGATGACGATGACTTCGATTTGCCCCTCTGGGAGGGAAGTTTCCCCGGTAGAATAGATTCTCCCCGAAAGCTATGATATGATATTTTCCAGGTCAAAACCCTTCATATAGAAGAAGATGGCCACTTGAGGCCTGCCAGGGGGCCCACAAGCCTGCAGGGCGCGGCCAGGGGTAGGCCGCGCCCCTAGCTTGTGACCTCCTGCTGGGTCCCCTCTGGTATTTCTTTCGCCCAATATTTTTTATATATTCCAAAACAATGATCCGTAACTTTTTAGGACTTTTGGAGTTGTGCACAATAGGTCTCTCATACTTGCTCCTTTTCCAGTCCAGAATTCCATCTGTCAACATTCTCCCTCTTCATGTAAACCTTGTAAAATAAGAGAGAAAAAGGCATAAGTATTGTACCATAATGTGTATTATCAGCCCATAATGTAATAAATATCGATATAAAAGCATGAAGCAAAATGGATGTATCAACTCCCCCAAGCTTAGACCTTGCTTGTCCTCAAGCGAAAACCAAGATCGATAAATATGCCCACATGTTTAGAGATAGAGGTGTCGATAAAAATAAAATACGGACATGAAGGCATCATGGTTATCTTTACAACATCAACAAAAATTGACATATAATTTCTTATGCTAGAGTAACAATTCATTCACAAGGTAAAATATGAATCAAGAACTCTATTGAGAACTAACAAACTATGATTTCAATCGCTGAAGCAATTCCAATTTATCACAACGTAGGAAAGAGTCACTATAAGAGCTTGTAAAGCAAATCCACATACTTAATCATCTTATAGTCTTTCATAATTGCTAACACTCACGTGGTACCTATGAGGTCAAAGCTTCAATCGGACACATAGAAGGATAGGGGCTTATAGTTTTCCTCCCAACTATTTACCTCAAGGGTAATGTCAACAATAATAACTCATGATCACCCACATCTCAGTGGATATATTGGTCTAGATCATTCCCCAACACATAACGCTTGCCAAAAGATGAAGGCGAAATAAAGGAAATGGTGAATATCACCTTGACTCTTGCATAAAGGCAAATACCAGAAAGTAAAGGTAACTGATAGGCCCTTCGCAGAGGGAAGCAGAGGTTGTCATGCGCTTTTATAGTTGGATGCGCAATCCCTTAATGCAAAGGAACGTCACTTTACATTGCCTCTTGTGATAAAGAACATTATTATGGAGTCTGTCGCTTTTATTTATTCCATATCACAAGTTCGTATAAAGTTTATTTTCCTCGCACTAATAAATCAAACATATTTAGAGAGCAATTTGTATTGCTTGCACCGATGACAACTTACTTGAAGGATCTTACTCAATCCATAGATAGGTAAGGTGGACTCTCAAGGCAAAACTTGGTTAAAGGTGTTTGGATGCACAAGTAGTATCTCTACTTGGTGCGGAAGTTTTTGGCTAATATGGGGTGGAAGCATGTGGCACATGTTGGAGGATCTATAACCATATAACTTCTATTCGAAAATAAGCAAACATAACTCATGTTGTCTTCCTTGTCCAATATCAACTTCTTAACATATAATATTTTAATGAGTGCTCACAATCATAAAAGGTATCTAAGATAATATATTTATATGTGAACCTCTCTATCTTTATTACTTCCTTTTAATTGCAACAATGAGCAATATCTTTGTCTGCCAACTCACAACAAATTTCAATGGACATACTTTTTATATGTGAAGTCATCACTCCCCATAAGATCATTATATATACTATTTTGCTTTTATTATCTACTTCTTTCTATTTCTATTTATCAAGATCATAGAAAGCAAGCAAGTCCCTCAACTCAAAACTACTCTTTATTATATAACTCTTGGACTTGCTTACATAGGGGAACATAAAGCAAAACTAAAAACTAGATCACACTAAAACTTTATTCTACTAGAGCAAGATATAACCAAAGGGATCGAACGAACAAAAATGAAGAAAGTAAAGGTGTGATGGTGATACGATACCGGGGCACCTCCCCCAAGCTTGGCACAAGACAAGGGGAGTGCCCATACCCATGTGTTTAGTTGTCTTTCTTCGGAGGTGGTGATGTTGGAGTTGTTGGTGAGGTTGAGGTCTTGTCCTCCGTCTTGCAAGGCATGGGATCGCCATCATAAAAAGATGAATTAGTCTCCGTGATCCTCAAATCTACAACCAAACTAATTCTCTTAAATTTTATTCATACTGACAGTTTTGCCTTTGCAGGTCATAGATCTGGGCTTGGAGATGCTCGATTTTCTCGTAAATCTTTAAGACGTGATTCCAGATGTCCTTGGCGTCTAGCTTGTGCTTATGGGTAAACTCCGCGGTCATCATGTGATTGGCATTGAGTCCTCATTCCACCATCTCTTGGCACTTGAAGAGCTGTTGCGCCATTACTTCCAGCCTTGTATCCACGCTTCCGGTCTTCTTTGTCCCCTCAACATCACGGATGTGCAACACCCCCTCATGCATCTCAATGGTTTGTGGGTGTTGCAGCACCTCTGCAAGGTAGGGGTTGATGACCCTCTCAAAGAACTTGTCCTTCAAAGCACTTGAAGACGTCATGTTGATCTAAATACGCTGCACAAACAGCTCAAAACGAAAACAGGAGATTTTGTCGTGATACGAAGGTCGAAACCTTCGAGAGATTATATAATGATTTTATTCTGACCTGAAAGATTATTCCACAAGAAAATGGAGTCCAGAAGGTACACGGGGTGGCCACAAGCCCGCAAGGCGCGACCAGGGGGTAGGACGCGCACTCCTGGCTTGTCGCCTCCTCGTGCACTTTTCGGACTACTTTAAATTTTCCTAGTTTTCTAAATATTCCAAAACTTATAAAAATTTCCATTGGAAAAGTTTTAGAGTCGGTTTGCTTACCGTAACACATACCTATTCCTTTTTGGAGTCTGAAGAGTTATGATAGGTCTCCCTAATGTACTCCTTCGGAGTTATGGTATTGATAATATTGGTTTCAACATTAATGGGACTACCTGAGATATAATGTTTGATTCTTTGCCCATTTACCACCTTCGGATTTATGCCTTCGGCGTTGTTCATCTTGATGGCACCGGAGCGATATACTTCCTCAATAATGAAAGGCCCTTACCATGTAGAGAGAAGTTTTCTTGCAAAAAATCTTAAACGAGAGTTGTATAGCGGGACATGATCACCTACATTGAATTCACGCTTTTGTATCCTCTATCATGCCATCTCTTAACCTTTTCTTTAAAAAACTTAGTGTCATGGTTTTTTCACGGCAGATGTCCTCGTGAAAGGACTTAGTATTGGAGCCATCGCACCTTGGTGGCGACTCAAAGGGGTTATACGGGAGCGAGACAGAGATTTACCCAGGTTCGGCCGCTCTTGAGGAGGTAAAAGCCTAGGTCCTTCTTGGTGTTTCTATTGATGGTGTCTCGATTACAAGGGGGCGTAACTCGCCAAGACCTAGCACTCGATGATTTCTAACCTCCCCTCTCCTTCCCTGGGACTCGCCTTTATATACAGGTCGAGCCCTTAGGGTTTACAAGAGTCCTTACCTTTACATAAATCGTGATTCTTCCTATCTCTAAGTCGCCATCTTTCCAAGACTTGGAGATCTTCCCAACGATGGATTCTTCCCGAAGGTCCCGAACCGCCATCTGGCTCCCGGCCTCACTGGGCCAAAGCCGGAACCACTTGAGGATGAGTCGCCAACTTTGGTGACCCGGCCCAACTAGGGCGGGTTACCCAACAGATAATATCCCCAACATTAGGCCCCAGATTGACTTGAATTTTTTCACGCCAATATCCTCACCCAGTTAGGGGCGACTCATCTCACACTTTTTATGCACCATGCACTTAAACCGCCGTCTGTTGCAGAAATACCCAAGTCGCCGAAACACTTCTTGTTGGCTTCTTCTTATCCCTTTAATCTTGGAAGAGATAATGACGTAATCCCCAACGGATCCTTCGGCATTGATATCCCGAAAATTTTGGGCGCCATCATGGCGAATCTTTATCTTTTTGGCAGTTCCCGCTCGTGGCGCCTCGATCCCAGCGCCTGACCTGATAAATAGGCGGGAGGAGGGGACGGGGCACATTTCCACCTACCCGTCTTGTCGCCCCCATCTTCCTCGCCACCGCACCGAGAGCTTCGTCGGCGCTCGAGAGCTTCGTCGCCGCCCGAGAGCTTCATCGCCGACCGAGAGCTTCATCGACGTCCGAAGACCTTTGTCTCCGACTACCGCATCCGACGCACTCCGACGCCCGCTGAATGCGCGACACTCGCCACGGATCTTTCCTCGGTCGCCTCCAGCCGCCATTACCAGGTCAGCCTCCCGCCATTAGAGGCAGATTTTAGCTCCTCCAGGCTCATGTCCGCCATTTCCTTAGAACACTTTGAACAGCTGTGTAATCGCCGGTTAGTTCATGATGACGAAAGTGAGCACAACAGCATTCTCCATACCCTTAGTTGTCTAGCCTTGGTTTGAAGATCTAGAAAGGGTTTCGCCAGATAAACTGTACTGTTTTCACCCTAGCCATAGGCTGTTTTATCCAGGCTTTTCTCATTCATTTTTGCCTGCTCCGTAGATCCATATATCACTGCCTGTCGTATGAAACCTGTTTGTAGATCCATATTTCACCACTTTAGCGAACACCTCTGAAGCTCTGAACCATCTTTCTTTAAGTAGTAAGAAATTCATAAGTCGCCCTGGTATTCTGACCCGACCCTTTATCGGCGAGTCAATTAACTCCCTTAGCTATCAGGCAAATTTTTTGGCGAGTCAATGGATCTGTTTTACCATTTAGTAAGCGCTTGGCGAGTTAATTTACCCGTAATTTCTCCCTTTGTAGCATGGGCACCGTCTTCAAAAATGATTGGCTCCCGACCAAGGTTGATGAAACTCTTCTCAACAACTGTGTGAAAACGGGGAATTTGGACCCCAAAGAAGTTATCGGCTGGCGTTCCGGGTTGGGAGAAGAGATCCCCAACCCGAAGGAAGGAGAAATAGTCATTTTTGTTGAGCACCTCGAACGGGGTTTTAAGCCGCCTGGATCAAAATTCCTCTGAGACGCCATGACCTTTATGAATGTCCGCCTCCAAGACTTAGGGCCTAACTCGATGAGCAACCTATGTCACTTCCAAGTGTTCTGTGAGGCCTATTTGCGGATGGAACCTTCAGTTCCTTTATTCTGGTACTTCTTTAATTTGAATCGCCAGACAGAATTTTCCAACGGCCCTAGCTTGGAACTTGGAGGCGTCAATGTTCAACGCCGTAGGGACAGTCCATTCCCGTCACTCGCCATGCCAAGCCATCCCAAAGGCTGCGGCGAGTCTTGGTTTTACTGCCAGGAAACTTCTCCTGAGGGTGAGAACAAGCTCCTTGGCTATAGGGAGGAGCGCCTTCCAACAAACTTCAAACTCCCAGACAAGCTTACCGAAGAAGAGGAGTCAGATCTTATCCCAGTACTGTCCGAGTTAAGATCTCTGACAAACAACGGCCTTACTGGGGTCGACTTAATCCGCTGCTGGGTTGAATACCGCATCCTCCCCTTAAGTCGCCGGGATGGATTAATGTGTGAGTTCGATGGCACTTTAGACCATCCCCAGTGTTATTTCCATACAGCACTGACGGAAAACGACATCGTCTCTATCATCAAGAAATTGACCGGCGAGCCCTTGGCCAAGTGTGGCCAAATAGGTCTCAAGCCGTTTTGCAAGATCAACCTGGCGCCAAAGGTAATAACTTAAGCCGCCTTTACTTTGTTCCTCCCGACTTATTTGAGCTATGATTCTCATAATAAAGACGCCATCTCAGAAGGGCGACAAATTCTGGTCCAGAAGGCCAAAAAAGATGGCCCTGAAGCAAGCCAGGCCGCCCCCAAAGAAGAAATCCAAGGGTAAAGGCAAAGCCGTCGTTACTTTCAGAGGTAAAAATCCATCTTCTTTAACTTGCCATTCATTGTTATAATTTTGTGTTTACACCTCCGTATCTCTTGTGTACAACGAGGATAATGAAAGCCAGGAAGACTCCGTAGAGGTAATTTCTGTTTCCTCCGACTCATCTTCTCCTCCACCTAAGCCGGCCAGGCGGATTTGTGGGAAAGTTCCCTTCTCTCACCCAAATGCTTGTTTGGATCCTAATTTACTTTTGAAGAAAGCGCGACATGCTTCCAATCGGAAAACTCGGAGTCATTCTGGAGACTTGGTGTCCGGGTTACCAACAAAAACCAAGAAGAGGCAAAATGGGGTACCTTTTTAATAGCATCTTTTTTCATTTCCTTTTGGATCATATTTATAACTCGCTCATATCTTGAGGTGTTACTTTTGTAGAATTCTCCTCCTTCATCAGGCGACTCACTGATGTCAGTGCTTCCGCCGATGATCCACGTTCCAGGGTAAGTCCTTTATAATACTTACATTGTCCTGATGATAATAAATTCTGTTTTTTAAGTGCACCCCCTTTTCCTTTTAGGGCACAAGCGAAGAAGAGGAAAACTGGCGGGTCAACTACCATTACAACTTCAGATCCTATTGAGAAATCTGCACCGATTCAGGATAACCCGGCCGAAGATAAGCCTAAAGATCAAGTGGATCTCCCAAACTCGCCCAAGGAAACCATCGAAACGCATAATCCGCCAAGTCCATTGAAAGCGGCAGAAGATCCAGATGCTGTGGTAATCACTGGTACTCGCTTTTCTAAGACGGCCTTAATAGTTCTGTCCAAGCATGTATCATCATCGACTCATCCTTCTATTGAGTATGAACTTTCCAAGGCTAAGCTCTCCCAGTATGAGAATCTTGAATTCAGAGAACTTTGCTGCGGTTTTGCAAGTCGCCTGGAGGCGAGTTACGAAATGGAAAAGAGTCTGCTCCTCATGATGAAAAACAGACATGAGGTATGCCTTACTGCATACTGTATTATCCTCATTAACCCCCAAGGGCCGAGTCATCTGCAAAAAGATGAGCCGGGTCTTTGATAGTAAAAGAACTTTCAACTTGTATTCCCCGAGGGCCGGGTCATCTGTGAAAAGATGAGCCGGGTCTTGATAATTTGGAAGAAAACTTTCGACCTGCAACCCCCAAGGGCCGGGTCATTTGTGAAAAGATGAGCCGGGTCTTGATAATTAAAGAAAACTTTCCACCTGTTACCCCCAAGGGTCGGGTCATCTTGTGAAAAGATGAGCCGGGTCTTGATAATTAAAGAAAACTTTCGACCTGTTACCCCCAAGGCCCGGGTCATCTGTAAAAAGATAAGCCGGGTCTTGATACTGTATAATTTTGTCTAAAAAATTATACATTAGCCCCCAAGTGTGAGGGATGTTGCTTGCAATAATTGTGAGACTTGCCCCTTGATAATATATTTCGACAAGAATCACTTACCCAAGCTGAATCAGCATTTGGCGGTTTAAAGAAAAATTTAGCCGATCAGCAGGATGCCCTGGCAAAATCAGAAGAGAAGTGTCAAATGATCTTATCTGAGATGGAGAAGCTGAAAGCCGACTTAAAAAAGGCTCAAGCTGATCAAGATGCCCTGGTAAAGCGAGCAGAAAAAGCTGAAGCTAAGTTGGATACCATGCAACAAGAGCTGGCCGGCTTAAAGCGACATATCTCCAACATGGCACGGGCTGTCTTTGGTAAAAAACGATACCCTGACCTTGCACTTTGTAAATAAATAACTTAGTATGAAGAAGTTGTTGACCATCGTTATTCCTTATGTAGGTCCGAGAGCCACCAATCTTCAGAACGACTGTGTCCTGATGCTGAAGGCGATTTACACGTTAACGGAGCAGCTATATTCCGGAAGTGTGCTGACCGTGAAAGCAGTGATGGGTGCCAAGGAACCCATGACATCAATCAAGAAGATGCTTGGCTGCTTATCTACTCTTCCTCCTCAGATTGGTGAGCTAACCCGGTCAGCTTCCCGAAAAGGGGCACTTACTACGCTGAGTCGGTGTCTGGCGTATGCTCCAGAATTAAAACCTGAAGAAGTAGCGGCAGGCTTTCCCCAGCTCAAGGATGACGGGTCAGAATTTGCTCAAGAGGATTACCAGCATGTTGTCAAAGAATCCCATTTGGCGGCGACTCAGCTTGCAGCAAGCTTGGATTTATCAAAATATCAAGCCGCCTATGACGACAAAAACAAGAAAATTAATCCGCCAACCTTTGTGACAACCATCTTGACTCCGCGTTGACCCAAGAACCCTTTTGACTTGGAGGTGGATCTCTCATCAGTGCTGAACGATGAAGATGAGTTTGGCGCATTATCCAAGTGTAACTAGGTATTGGGCGACTTGCAAATTGAAGTCGGCCAGAGCTCGAAGAAGGCTGACCCGAGGACATCAGTAGAATAATCCTTCATGGATTTGGCCATAAGATCCATGTAATAAGTCTTCTATAGAGATCAAACTGCTTCTGTGATGTCTTGAAAACCCTTATGTTGCCCTTAGGGTGCCTTAGAATGCTTGACCCGCCCTCAGGGCGTTTTTATGAAGCTTGACCCGCCGTGGCTATAATGATTTTGATCATCAACCTGTTAGGCTTAAAAACATATATCAAACCATCTCAGTGAGTAATGGATGATAATAAATAATAACCGACCCAATATATTTAAGGGGAGTCAGAAAAAATCTGAAAAACCTTGTGGCAGTGCCACGAAGGTAAAAAATAACAATTTCATCGGCTCATCAGGTCGCGACATGATAGAACGAGTTATATAAACGGAAGTGCTACCCGAGGGAGACTTTTGTATAAAAAGCTCAAGTATTTAGACCGGCTGATCAGACACGAGTCAAGCTTCAGTGAAGCGGGTTCAGTGAACCAATGGTTTCTCTATTTTCCATGTGGGGCGCTAGCTGGTACCAGACATGTTTTAACCAAGGCGAGTTCAGGGTCCATAAAGCGGAGTAACTTGCCAAGAGTTCATGGGTCCATATGGCGATTCGGCCGACACACAGTCCAGTATAACCATTTGTAATGCGGTAATTTTTCGCACGCCAAATGGGTAGTAAGGTTGATCTCAGTGAGAGGAAGCCCCCAAGTGACCTATGATTAACGGAAAGACCAGTCATAGGATTGTAGAAGCGTATACGCTATTACCACAAAATGACTTGAGAACAAACTGTCCCCAAGTAAGCCGGCCTAATCCATAGAATCATATAAGGCGCCCATGTTTGAATCGCGCGCCTTGTAGCGACTTCGATCCTCTTTGGCTTATCAATACCCAGTTTTGTAATAAGCGCATCATGGTGATTTATGCTCTTTGGTATGGATAGCGTCCATGCTTGGGCGACTTGTTGAAGAGAAAAATAAAGATCCATACTTTCAATAAGATGAAAAAGCAGGAAAGCCCCCATGCTTGGAGGCATCAATTTTATTGCTTCATAAAAATGAAAAACTTACAAAAAACGGAGCTAATAGCTCAAGTGTAATTAGGCCGCAAGTGGGCTATGTTCCAGGGGCGAGTTGACTCAGCCTTCGTGGTTGGCCGATCAGGCCACAGATTCACTAGATAGTACGACCCATTGCGAAGGCTTTTGCTGACGACGAACGGTCCTTCCCATGGTGGTGATAACTTATGCATGCCAGTGCGATCTTGTATCAATCGAACCACTAAGTCGCCCTCCTGAAAGGTCCGACTCTTGACCCGGCGGCTGTGATAACGCCGTAAGTCCTGCTGATAAATTGCCGATCGAGCGGCAGCCAAATCGTGTGCTTCCTCCAAAGCGTCCAAAGAATCTTGACGCGCCAACTCGTTGTCCTGTTCCACATAAGCGGCAACTCTGGGCGAGTCATGCCTAATGTCAGTGGGAAGAACGGCTTCTGCTCCATATACCAGAAAAAAGGGAGTAAAACCCGTAGAACGGTTTGGGGTGATCCGGATGCTCCATAGTACTGAAGGTAATTCCTCAACCCATCACCCTGGGGTGCGTTCCAGGGGAACCATGAGTCGGGGCTTGATTCCTCGCAACACTTCCTGATTCGCCCGTTCGGCCTGCCCATTAGATTGTGGATGAGCCACTGCACAGACATCAAGCCGGATGTGCTCACGATGACAAAACTCCTACATTGCCCCTTGTGATAGATTAGTACCATTATCAGTAATAATGCTATGTGGATATCCGAACCGGAAGATCAACCTTTTCAAGAATTTGACCGCTGTCTCCGCATCACAAGCACCAACAGGTTCTGCTTCGACCCACTTGGTAAATTTATCAACCGCCACCAGCAGATGAGTTTTTTTGTTGGACGACATCTTAAAGGGGCCAACCATGTCTAACCCCTAGACTGCAAAAGGCCAAGTAATAGGTATCATCCTTAGTTCTTGAGCCAACACATGGGCCTGTCGTCCATAACGCTGGCAACTGTCACATCGACGAACTATCTCCTCTGCGTCTGCATGAGCCGTCAACCAGAAGAAACCATGACGGAACGCCTTTGAAAACAAGGAGCGTGACCCGGCATGATGCCCACAATATCCGGAATGGATGTCGTTTAGAATTACGCATCCTTCTTCAGAGGAAACACATCGTTGGAATACCCCGGAAGTGCTCCGTTTATGTAATTCGCCATTGATGATGACCATGGATTTGCTTCGACGAACGATTTGGCGAGCCAATACTTCATCCGAAGGTAACTCGCCTCGGGCGAGATATGCCAGATACGGACGAACCCAATCCGGCGTAACACAGAGAGCCGCCACGAACTGAGGCTCACGGTCTGGTATTGCCAACTCCTCCTCTGAGGGTAACCTTACGGAAGGATTATGCAAAGTATCCAGAAAGACATTGGGGGGAACCGGCTTACGCTGCGAACCGAGACGTGAAAGGGCATCAGCTGCTTCGTTAAGGCGCCGGTCGATATGATCAACCTGATAGCCATGGAAGTGACCCGCCACACAAGATACAGCCCTCCTGTAAGCCGCCATCAGGGGGTCCCGAGAATCCCAAGTACCTGAAACTTGCTGAGCCACCAGATCAGAATCGCCAAAACATCTGACCCACGTGAGGTTCATCTCCTTGGCGAATCGCAAGCCATGAAGCAAGGCTTCATATTCCACATCGTTGTTGGTACATGGAAACATGAGTCAGAGGACATAGCAGAATTTGTCTCCTTGGGGCGATATCAGCACCACGCCAGCCCCTGAGCCTTCAAATTGTCTAGACCCGTCAAAATAAATAGCCCAGTATGTAAGGTCAGGCCTGTCCTCTGAGATCTGTAACTCGGTCCAATCATTGACGAAATCAACCAAGGCCTGAGACTTGATAGCCGTGCGAGGGGTGTATCGCACGTGGTGCGGCCCAAGTTCGATCGCCCACTTGGCGATTAGCCCTGTCGCTTCCCGGTTCTGGATGATGTCTCCGAGGGGAGCGGAGCTAACCATCGTGATGGGATGCTCTTGGAAATAGTGTTTGAGCTTTCTACTTGCCATAAAGACACCATAGACTAACTTCTGCCAGTGTGGGTATCGCTGCTTGGAGAGAGTTAGCACTTCACTAATGAAATATACCGGGCGTTGCACTGGATATTCCTTCCCTTCTTCCTTCCTTTCTATGACCACTGCCACACTCACCACTTTGGAGTTTGCCACAATATAGAGAAGCATAGGCTCTTTCTCAGTCGGGGCGGCCAAAACCGGCGGGTTGACCAGCTGCTGCTTTAAGGCTTCAAAAGCTTCGTTGGTTTCGTTTGTCCAAACAAAATGGTCAGATTTCTTAAGCAATTGATAAAGGGGAATAGCTTTTTCTCCCAGACGGCTTATGAAGCGACTTAAAGCTGCGATACGACCCGCCATCCGTTGAACTTGATTGATATTCGCTGCTTTCCCAAGTGAAGTAACCGCCTCGATTTTGTCCAGGTTAGCTTTAATGCCGCGCTCAGATACCAGGAAACCCAACAATTTTCCTGCAGGAACGCCAAAGACACACTTGGTGGGATTAAGGTTCATCTGGTATACCCACAGATTGTCAAAAGTTTCCCTTAGGTCCCCCAGTAGTGTTTCCTTCCTGTGAGTTTTAACTACAATGTCGTCAACGTAAGCATGGACGTTGCGTCCGATTTGGCCATGAAGGCAATTTTGGATGCAACGCTGGTAAGTCGCCCCAACACTCTTGAGCCCAAATGGCATGGACACATAGCAAAAAGCCCCGAAGGGGGTTATAAAAGCTGTTTTCTCCTGATCTTCCACAACCATCTTGATTTGGTGATACCCGGAATAAGCGTCCAGGAAGCACAAACGCTCGCATCCCGCCACTGAATGAATAATTTGATCGATACGGGGAAGGGCGAAAGGATGCTTTGGACAAGCTCTGTTAAGATCTGTGTAATCAATGCACATGCGGAAGGTACCGTTCTTCTTGAGCTCCAGGACCGGGTTAGCCAACCATTTGGGGTGGAAGACCTCTACGATGAATCCGGCGACAAAGAGACGGGCAACTTCTTCCCAGATTGCCTTGCGTCATTCCTCATTGAACCTGCGAAGATATTGCTGAATCGGTTTTGCTTTTGGGTCAACATTAAGGTGGTGCTCAGCGAATTCTCTCGGCACACCAGGCATGTCAGAAGGTTTCCATGCGAAGATGTCCCGATTCTCACGGATGAATTCGATGAGCGCGCTTTCCTATTTGGGGTCTAGACCCGCCCCGATAATGAACTGCTTGGCTGAGTCGCCAGGGACGAAATCCAGTGTCTTAGTGTCATCTGTTGGTTTGAATTTGAGGGGCGGCTCAGCATCTGTCGTTGGCTTCTTTAGAGGTGACATATCAGCCGGATCAACATTGGCCTGGTGATATTTGAGCTCTTTCGCAGCAGAGGCGACTTCTGCGTAAGCCGCATCTCCTTCTTCGCATTCTCTTGCGATCCTCCTGTCACAATCAACCATGATGGGTCCCTTAGGACCGGGCATCTTGAGTTTAAGGTAAACATAGCAAGGGCAAGCCATGAAATGGGCGTAAGCCAGTCGCCCAAACAACGCATGATAGGGGCTTTTTAGCTTGACCACCTCGAACATAAGCGATTCACTCCTGTAGTTGGATGTTGTTCCAAACGCAACTGTGAGCCTAACTTGGCCTATGGGGTACGCCGATTTACCTGGGATAATTCCGTGGAATACCGTGGTTGAAGGCATTAAATCTTTCTCTAGCAGGTTCCTCCTTCGAAATGTGTCGAAGTATAATATGTTGATGCTGCTACCGCCATCCATTAATACCTTCGATAAGGTATATCCCCTGACTTGAGGAGCCACGACCAGCGCTAAGTCGCCAGGGTTGTCGACTCTGGGCGGGTGATCCTCCCTACTCCATGATATAATCTACTCGGACCAATGGAGATACCTAGGGAGCGCCGGCTCAGACACATTGTACGCTCGGTGATTCACTTTTTTATCACGCCTGCAGGCACTGGTGGTGAAGTCATGGTATTGCGCATTGCTAAATTTCTTGGGACTGTTGCGGAAACTACCATTATCATCCTGCCCCTGCGGAGCCCCCTGTGGGGGCGGCTGTTGAAAAACTCCGGGCGGGTTATACCGCCGTTGGTTATGCAGTGGATACTGGCCACTGCTCGGCTGCGAGCCGCCCTGAGCCCCCGGTTCGGGGAAGCCGCCGAACGGGTTCTGGCGTTGATTGGGTGCACCGAACTATTCCTGCCGCTGGTCCGGGTCACCGCTTTGCCCTTTTTGATCGCCTCCGCCCGAAATTCCCGCATCACGTAGCAGTCCTCCCAGGAATGAGTCGCCGGTCCATCTGCCATGGCGTGGTGCGGGCAGGGGCCCTTGAGTATCTCGTTATAATTGCGCGGCTTTTTGCCACTGTAACCCCTCTTCTTCTGGCGCTGGTTGCTGTTGTTGGTGTTGGTGTTGGCGACTAAGTCCGAAGACTCTTCCTCCTGCCTTCTTTTGTCGTTCGCTCCGTGATTATGGCGGGCGCGTCCCTGGAACCGGGTATGATTTTTGGATGACTCGCCTTTCCTTGGCGAGTTGGCCTTGCCACCATCTTCTCCTGGATCTTTGGTGTCATCCGCCTCAGCATACTTAGTGAGGGTGTCCATTAACTCCCCCATATCTTGGACTTTTCGCTTGAGTCGTCCCAACTTCTGCACCAAGGGCTCATAGTGGCAGTTCTGCTCCAGGATCAGCACAGCCTGAGCCGCTGTGATACCATCCGACGAATGAATGATTTCCGCGACCCGCCGCGTCCAGTGGTGGGCCAACTCATCCGGGCGTTGAACGCAGTGCTGTAAATCGACTATTGTCATCGGGCGCTTGCAGGTCCCCCGGAAGTTTTTGACGAAACGATCTTTCAATTCAGACCAAGTCTGGATGGAGTGGGGGGCAAGTTCTTTAACCAAGTACGCGTTGTCCCTTCGAGCATCATTGTGAAGTACCTGGCGTAGACTGCTTCACTCACATCGAGCATGTCCATGGCGATTTCGTAGCTCTCGACCCATGACGCCGGCTCAAGGTTCGGGGTGTAGTTAGGCACCTTTCTTGGTCCTTTAAAATCCTTCGACATTCGTTCGTTGCGAAGGGCGGGGGCCAAGCATGGCACCCCCACTTATCTGCTGCTTCCAACAAGAGGTGCTGGGCCGGTTTGGGTGTTCGGGTGATCCCGACCTGGCGGGTCTCGGTGGTCAAGCGAGTTGACCCGGGGAAAGGGTCGCGGTCCGCTGGTTATGGCGGGCTGGTCCTCTGGCCGACTCCTGGTGCGGCTTGCCTAGGGAGTGGAGTGCATCCGATCTAGGCTGTGTGAGAACTGGGCGTTTTGAACCACCGCCGTCTTCAACATCTCAATGGCGTTCCTTGCTTCTATCTCAGCCGGGGTGTTTCCATGAATCGGAAGGGATTCGAAATGGCGAGTTGCGGCAAGGACGTTGTCCACCGGGTTGGAAAAGTGACCTCGAGGTGTCTGGAATCGGGGGACGCGATCAACAGCTGGCTGAAACGGCGGGTTTGGTGGATGGCCCGGTCCTCCTCCCGGAGCGTCTCCTGCCCCGGGAGTTCGTGGAGTGTCGAATAGGCGGGTCGGGTTGAGATGAGGGGGTAAATGACCCTGGTGCCTCCGCTGATGGACAACGTCAGATGCGCGCTGATGCCTCTCGAGCCGCTAGTTTTCGGTATTCAAGCGAGCTGCCTCAGCGGTAATCTGAGCCTATCGGGTCTCGATCCTAGCGGCTTCCACCTCAGCGTCTCGCTGAGCCTTTGCCTCCCCATCTCTTAGTTTTATTAACTCTGTGTTTATCGCGTCCTGGTTTTCTGACGTTAGAGGGGTCGCCATGAGCCTTGTTATCTCCGCCGCCAACTCCACCAAGATCGCAGCCGGGCTTCTGGACGTTTCGCCAGTCCCATCGTCGCCTGCCAAGTTTGGTGGGGGCTGAGTCGCCCCTGCCATGTAAACGGCGATTTGACGGCGGGTCCGGTCGAGAACCTCGAGGTCCAGGGCTAGTGACAAACCTCCGAGGCAGCCCCCATGTAAAGACTGAATTGAATCTGAGTCGCCCATGGACGATTCGTCATCAGTGTTGACCGGCGTGGTCTCCTGGGTCGCCGATCGTTCTGGTACCTCAGATCCCTGTGTGAAACCAACAAAGACTGGTCGGGTTAGGTTTGGCATTGCAACTAGGCGGACGTACCTGGCCGGCTCGACGATGTCGGAGAAGATGTCCGGCTCAGGCATAGGCGATCCAACCATGCCGACGAAGACGTTGATCTTGCCGAAGGGGATCCTGTAGCCGGATTCGATTGAATCGGCCTCGAGCCCCCACAACAAGTTATTGATGTAGTACTTCCCGCGGCGGCTCCGAGTCATGAGCCCTACCGCATAGCTCCCAGACCCTGGTAGGGCTCCCGTTGAGAACTCAACTCCACCGTGCGCAGGCCCCAAGGTGGGCGCCAACTTACGTGGTTTTGTCACGGCAGATGTCCTCGTGAAAGGACTTAGTATTGGAGCCATCGCACCTTGGTGGCGACTCAAAGGGGTTATACGGGAGCGAGACAGAGATTACCCAGGTTCGGCCCATCGTGAGGAGGTAAAAGCCCACGTCCTGCTTGGTGTTTCTATTGATGGTGTCTCGATTACAAGGGGTCGTTACTCGCCAAGACCTAGCACTCGATGATTTCTAACCTGCCCTCTCCTTCCGTGGGACTCGCCTTTATATACAGGTCAAGCCCTTAGGGTTTACAAGAGTCCTTACCTTTACATAAATCGTGATTCTTCCTATCTCTAAGTCGCCATCTTTCCAAGACTTGGAGATCTTCCCAACGATGCATTCTTCCCGAAGGTCCCGAACCGCCATCTGGCTCCCGGCCTCGCTGGGCCAAAGCCGGAACCACTTGAGGATGAGTCGCCAACTTTGGTGACCTGGCCCAACTAAGGCGGGTTACCCAACAGATAATATCCCCACCACTTAGCATTCTCATAGGCTTGGGTTCTCCATCCATCAAGCAAGCAAATGTCAGATAACCTCTTCTCACAAACAAGTTTGAAATCATATTTAAGCTCTTTAATTTCCCAATAAGCTTTATGTTCTAGCTCTAGAGGTAAATGACATGCTTTAACATAAACCATTTTATACGGAGACATATCCATAGTGTTTTTGTCACCGGTTCTATAACCCCATAATGCATCGTCAAGTTTCTTAGACCATTTCTTTCTAGATCTATTAACGGTCTTTTGCAAGATCAATTTAATTTCTCTATTGCTCAATTCTAATTGACCACTAGACTGAGGATGATAAGGAGATGCAATTCTATGATTAACATCATAACTAGCTAGCAATTTACGAAAGCACCATGAATATAGTGTAAACCACCATCAGTCATTAAATATCCAGGGATTCCAAATCTAGGGAAAATAACTTCTCTCAGCATTTTAATAGAAGTGTTATGATCAACACTACTAGTTGGAATAGCTTCTACCCACTTAGTAACATAATCAACAACAACTAGAATATGAGTATACCCATTGGACTTTGGAAAAGGTTCCATATAATCAAAACCCCAAACATAATATGGTTCTATAACAAGAGAATAATTCATAGGCATTTCCTTACGTCTACTAATATTACCAATTCTTTCACATTCTCACAAGACAAGACAAACTGCCGATCATCCTTGAAGAGTGTAGGCCAAGAAAAACTAGATTGTGATACCTTGTGTGCAGTTCTATCTCCAGCGTGCTGTCCTCCGTAGGCCTCGGAGTGACACTTGTGTAGGATCTGTCCCTGTTCATGCTCAGGTACACAACATCTAATAATACCATCTACTCCTTCTTTATAAAGTTGTGGATCGTCCCAAAAGTAATATCTTAAATCATATAACTTTTTTCTTTTGTTGGTATGTGAAACTAGGCCGTATAAATTGAGCAACAATGTAGTTAGCACAATCAGCATACCAAGGATGTGACAGCCCAAGACCGACGTTCCAGAAGATTCCCCTTTATTTTCCGTTTCCGTCGTGTGGTTAATTTTATTGGTTGCATCATCATTTAGTTTGCATCGTCGCATCATGCATGTCATCTTGCATCGCCTGTCGCGTGTGGTGTTTTGAGTGTGTGTGCTTCGAGTGCTCACCGAGTCTTAGTGCGATAGAAACTCCTCTCCTCTCTTCTCTTTGATTTTGTTTTAGGGTTGTGTAAAAGTTTCCGTTTTAACCCT
Organism: Hordeum vulgare subsp. vulgare; assembly: GCF_904849725.1. Lineage (NCBI taxonomy): Eukaryota > Viridiplantae > Streptophyta > Magnoliopsida > Poales > Poaceae > Hordeum > Hordeum vulgare. The sequence continues at coordinate 349,779,399 of NC_058524.1, read as the reverse complement.
TTTAAAAAAAATGCGTCTTCTTTTAAAAACCCTTTTATTAAATGTGGGGGCAACCCCTTGGGTTTTCGTTATTTCTTCCTTTTGTTTATTTTAAAACAAGAGACCCATTTTATTTATAAAAAAAGGCTTTATTTTTATTTTCTTGTTAAAAGGGTTTTATTTAATTCTTAGGGAAAAGGTTTCATTTTTATTTGTTTAAAAATGCCCAATCTATTTTTATGGTTGGGGTATAATTTTCAAAGGAGCAAAAGCATTTATTTTATTTTATTTTTGTTAAAAGGTTTCTTTGTTTAAAATTATATGTTTTAAAAGTTAAAAAAACTATTAGGGGGAGGGAGCAGGGCCAGCCGAGCTGGCCCAAGGCCCAGATCCCCCGTGCCCTAGCGAGCCCCCTATTTCCTCCCGCAGCATCTCCTTCCCCCGTGCGCACAGCTCTCTCCGTTCCTCCCGATTCCCCTCTTCCTCCCATCTCTCCCTTGCCCTCCCCGCACGCCGCCATGGCCCGAGCAGGCCCGCACCAGCTCGCCGCATCGCCGTCCCGTGTCGTGCGCCGTGCCGTTCCCCGCGCCATGGCCGCCGCCTCCCGCGAGGTCCCCTGTGCCGCAGCCGCCGGCATCCCTCGTCCCTCGCCCGCTGGTGCCCGAGCCACCCTGGCCTCGCCCCTCCTCCTCGGGTGGCTAGCCTCCCCGTGCTGCGCTGCCCGCCGTGGCCGTTCCCTCCGGCAGCCCGCGCGCTGCCCTCCTGTTCGCCGAGCAGCAGCTCCCCGCGCGCCGCCTCATGGTCGTCCTCGCCGGCCTTCCCGCGTGCAGCTCCGCCTCGCCGGTCTGCTGCTATGCCTCGCTACGCCACCATGGCCTCACCGTCCCCTCCGCCCTCGTCCCGGTGCGCCGTCGCCCCTGTCCGTGGCTGATTTCGCTGCTTGCCGATGCTAGTTTGCTGTTGCTGCTACTGTGCTTGCTTGTGTTTGCCTGTATGTAGCCGCTGCTGCCTTGCGTGTCGTTGCTGCTGCCAGATGCGAGCCGCTGCCTGCTTGTCGAGCTTTTGCTATTGCTCTTGCTGTGGTAGCTGTTGCTCCTGCTAGTTGGTAGTTGCTGCTTTGCTTTGCTTTGCTCGGCTGCTAGAGCTGTTTGCTGTTGCTGTTGCTTTGCTTGCTAATAGATGCTTGTTGATGCTAGATGCTGTTGTTAGTTGCTAGCTGCAGTTGTTGCTTGCTAGATAGCTGCCTTGTTGCTTTTGCTAGAGGCTGTAGCTTGCCGCTATGTTGCTATCGCGTTGCTGCCAGTTGTTGCTGTTGTTGTTGTGTGTCGCCTGCCGTCGCCGCGTGCACCATCCCCTCCTTCGTGGACCCGACAAGATCGACGTGTACGACTACTTCCCCTACGAGACGTGTACTACTACTTCCTCGACGACGCCGAAGACCCGTGTTCGAGTACCGACGGCAGAGAACGACTACCGTCGATGAGACCGAGTACCACGACTTCCTCTACTTCCACGACGACTGTGGGTCTCCTCTCCGAACTGAACCCCTCCGATATGCACGCTTCGAAGGTATACCGATGGGACGTTGTCGTGACCGAATGCTTGTGTTGTATGAGATGTATCGTTTCTTTGCGCCTTATGCTTGCCCGTTGCACGTGTGCCTCTTTTGTTGTGCCCCGACACATGGGAACCCGGTAGCGGGATCACCCCATTCTTTATTTAGCGTTCCCGCACACGCTTCCTATACGTTGGCACGTTATCTCGACGAGTTATCGGGATAGGAACGTTGCCGTGGCTTCGTTTCCGTTTTGCCGCCATGGTTCCCTTTCGCTCGCCGTGGCAACACCTGCTTCTTTCTCTTCTTGCCGTGATGTTGTAACTTGCATGCATGACGCATTCATGGCATAAGTTCCTGTGTTGCATGTTTCTTGTGACGTAGCTCCGATCTTTGTTCCGCGTGTTAACCGACTAGGATGACATGTAGGATCTTCGCTTCACCCCTTGCCATGTTAACAACAATTTAATATTGCATGTAAATAAACGGGAGTGAATTAAAAAATTAAACGTGGAGTGTCGTCGATATGCAACTCGTTGCATATCGAGCTTCACTTAATGTGTAGTCTTTGTGTGAGGTGAATTGCCATGCCATCCCTTGCGTCATTGATCTGTTCAAGCATCATATTAGGTTGTGCATCATGTTGTGCATCGTCTGGTGAATATTTGTGTTGATGTTTGTTTCTGGTTTGCTCCGTCTCGATAGAGTTCTGCAAGCATGTCAGAATGTTAGGACCCGTTCGACTACGTTGGTTCGCCGACTTCTCGGAGTTGTTCTTCTTCCAAGCGGGATCTGAGGCAAGATGACCATTTCCCCAGATACCATTACCATCATTGCCATGCTAGTTTTCCGTTTCTATCGATTATGTCTCGTTGCCTACCACATGTTAAATATCAGCCTCTCAACAATGCCATGATTACCTTCAACCTGTTCGACCTAGCAAACCAGTGATTGGCCATGTTACCGCTTGCTTAACCATGTTGTTAGCGTTGCTAGTTGCAGGTGTAGTTGCTTCCATGTGATAACAAGGGTTCCTTGTCATATCACCATATTTAAATGCTATTTAATTTAATGCACCTATATACTTGGTAAAAGGTGGAAGGCTCGGCCTTTCTAGCCTGGTGTTTTGTTCCACCTTTGCCCCCTTAGTTTCGGCTACCGGTGTTATGTTCCGTAAATGAGCGCTCCAAACACGATCGGGGTTGTTATGGGGACCCCCTTGAGAATTCGTTTTAGATTAGAGCTGGTCTGGAAAGGCCCAACTTTGGTACTACATTTTCCTAACAACTAATGAACTACATAGGGAGTAATTAACCCGAGGAAATTTAATCAACCCCCAGGCCAGTGCTTCTCATGAGTGTTGGTCCAAAATGGACAGACCGCGGGGCCACCACGGGGCAACTCAAGGTTTGGTACCTGTAGGCTTTTCCATCCATCGTGTCCTGAGAACGAGATACGCGGCTCCTATCAGGATTGTCGACACGTCGAGCGGCCTTGCTGGATTAGTTTTACCTTTGACTTGCATCGGGATTCCAGTGATGCTTTGGGTAATCTCAGACTTGAGGTTTTCCACTAGGGAATCCGACGAGATCGCGAGCTTCGTGATTGAGGATTTCTATGCGGCTGGTGGTAATTTGTGATGGACTAGTTGGAGCACCCCTACAGGGTTAAATCTTTTCGGAAAGCCGTGCCCACGGTTATGTGGCAACGTGGAAACTTTGTTTAACACTGGTTCTAGATAACTTGAAGTTAACTTAATTAAATCTTGCCAACTGTGTGCGTAACCGTGACTGTCTCTTTCGTGAGTTCATTCTTCGATCGAGGACACGGTGGGGTTATGTCTGATGTAGGTAGGTGTTCAGGATCATTCATTTGATCAACTGTAGTTCACGTCCGCTATGCGTAGATCTTCCCCCTCTTATTTCTTGTACTCGTAAGTTTAGCCACCAAATATATGCTTAGCCGCGGCTGCAACCTCACCACTTAACCATGTCTCACCCATTAAGCTTTGCTAGTCTTGATACCTTTGGAAATCAGATTGCTGAGTCCCTTGTGGCTCACAGATTACTACAACACCAGTTGCAGGTACAGGTAAAGGTTATTTGACGCGAGCGCGTTGATTGTTCATTTGGAGTTGCTTCTTCTTCTTCTTCTTCATCGATCTAGGATGGGTTCCAGGCCGGCAGCCTGGGATAGCAAGGATGGACGTCGTTCTTCTTTTCTCGTTTGTTTTCGTCCGTAGTCGGACCCTGCTCTTACTCTTGATGATTATGTAATGTACTGATGTGACTCTGATGTAGCTTGTGGCGAGTGTAAGCCAATTCTATATATATATCTCTTCTTTTTAGTACATGTACTTGTAACGATATCCATTCTTGCGACACGACGAGATGCGCTTCTATCCCTGACGAGGCCCTCGTGCCAAATTGAGGATATGGTCGCATCTTGGGCGTGACAAAGGAGCACTACGCGAAGCATTTGTGACAGCTAATTGTTCATGAGGAAAGCTATCATGAATAGGTAGTGTGTCATCAAGAACATTCTCTAGTCTAGACAAGTTATCTGCTATGGGGTTATCATCACCCTTTCTATCAATCATATGCAGATCAAATTCTTGTAGCAGAAGAACCCATCTAGTAAGTCTAGGTTTAGCATCCTTATTTTCTATAAGGTATTTAATAGCAGAATGATCAATGTGACTAGTTACTTTGGAATCAACAATATAAGGTCTAAACTTATCACAAGCAAACACAACTGCTAAAGATTCCTTTTCAATGGTAGCGTAGTTTCTTTGAGCACTGTGTAGAGTTCTACTAGCATAATGGATAAAATTTAATTTCTTATCAACTCCTTTTCCTAGAACAGCACCAACGGAATAATCACTAGAATCACACATAATTTCAAAGGGTAGGTTCCAGTCAGGTGGTTGAACAACATGTGCAGTGATCAAGGCTCTCTTAATAATTTCAAATGCTTCTACACAATCATCATCAAAAACGAATGTAACATCCTTTTGCAAAAGATTAGTGAGAGGCTTAGAAATCTTAGAGAAGTCTTTAATAAACCTCCAATAGAAACCAGCATGACCAAGGAAACTTCTTATACTTTGATATATGTTGGACACGACATTTTTTCAATAGCATCAACTTCAGCTTTATCAACTTCAATACCTCTTTTGGAGATTTTGTGTCCCAATACAATGCCTTCATTAACCATAAAGTGTCACTTCTCCCAATTCAAGACAAGATTAGTTTATTCACATCTCTGCAAAACTCGATCAAGGTTGCTCGAGCAATCATCAAAAGAAGTTCTGTAAACGAAAAAAATCATAAATGAATACCTCTACAATATTTTCACAAAAGTCAGAGAATATAGCCATCATACATCTTTGAAAGGTAGCAGGTGCATTGCATAAACCAAAAGGCATATGTCTATAAGCAAAGGTACCGAAATGGCAAGTAAAAGCGGTCTTCTCTTGATACTCTTTTGACACAGGTATTTGAGAGAAACCAGAATAACCGTCTACAAAGGAAAAACGTGTATGTTTGGATAGTCTTTCTAGAATTTGATCAATAAAAGGTACAGGGTAATGATCTTTCCTAGTAACTTTATTTAATTGCCTAAATACAATTACCATTATGTATCTTGTAACAATTCTTTGGGGATCAATTCATTCTTATCATTAGGAACAACAGTAATACCTCCCTTCTGAGGGACACAATGAATGGGACTAACCCATCTACTATCAACAATGGGATACATTATACCTGCCTCCAGAAGCTTTAGTATTTCATTTCTAACCACTTCCTTCATTTTAGGTTTTAACCGTCGTTGGTGATCAACAACTGGTTTAGCACTAGGCTCCATATTAATTTTGTGCTGACATAGAGTGGGACTAATGCCCTTAAGATCATCAAGAGTATATCCAATAGTAGCACGGTGCTTCCTCAAAGTTTTCAATAACCTCTTTTCTTCATGCTCTGAAAGGTTAGCACTAAGAATAAAAGGATATATCTCCTTTTCATCAAGATAAGCATACTTTAGAGTATCAGGTAATTGTTTAAGCTCAAACACGAGATCACCCTTGGGTGGAGGAGAATCCCCAAGTATTTCAACAGGCAGTTTGTGTTTCAAAATAGGCTGTTGATCAAAGAAAACCTTATCTATTTCATTCCTTTCATTCATATGCATATAATTTTAATGCTGTAACAAATATTGTTCTAAGGGATCAGTAGGAGGCACAACGATAGAAGCGAGACCAATAATTTCATCTTTACTAGGCAATTCTTTGTCATGGGGTTGTATACGAAATTTAGAGAAATTGAAGTCATGAGACACATCCCCATAACTTACAGTAACTGTTTCTTTATCATAATCAATCTTAGCATTAACAGTATTCAAGAAGGGTCTAAAGAATATAATGGGGGAAAATCATCTTGTGGGGGAACCAAGAACAAGAAAGTCGGTAGGATACTTTATTTTCATCCACAAGACTTCAACATCTCTACCAATCCCAATTGGTGAAATAGTATCTCTATTAGCAAGCTTGATGGTAACATCAATTTCTTCTAATTCAGGTGGTGCAATATCATTCATAATTTCTTGGTATAAGGTAAAGGAATTTTACTCACACTAGCACCCACATCACATAAGACATGAGAACGATGATCTGCTATTTTAACAGAAACAACAGGCACGCCAACAATAGGTCTTTGTTTACCTTTAGTATCAGGTCTAGAAATTCTAGCAGCTTCATCACATAAATCAATGACATGGCCATCAATATTATCAACCAAGAGATCTTTAACCATAGCAATATTAGGTTCAACTTTAATTTTTTCAGGAGGTATAGGTGTTCTAGTACAACTCTTACGAACCACATTTGAAGCTTTAGCATGTTACTTTATTCTAATAGGAAAGGGTGGTTTATCAATATAAGCAATAGGAATAATAGGATCAACATTATAAATAATAGTTTTTTCTTCAACTTTAATAGGTTCAACTACTTTAACTTCACTGGGAGGATGATATTTAAACCACTTCTCCTTGGGGAGATCAACATGAGTAGAAAAAGATTCATAGAATGAAGCTAATACCTCAGAGTCAAGTCCATATTTAGTGCTAAAATCGCGAAAAACATCGGTGTTAATAAAGGATTTAACACAATCAAACTTAAAGCTTATACCTGACTCATTACATTCGTCGAGTTCCCAATCTTCGGAGTTGCGTTTAATTCTTTCCAATAAGTCCCATTTGAATTCAATATCTTTCTTCATAAAGGAACCAGCACAAGAAGTATCGAGCATGGATTGATCATTACGAGAGAGCCGAGCATAAAAATTCTGAATAATAATTTCTCTCGGGAGCTAATGATTGGGGCATAAATATAACATTAACTTAAGCCTCCCCCAAGCTTGAGCGATTATTTATCCTTCACGGCGCTAAAAAATATAAATATAATCCCGATCACGATCAAGCAGATGCATAGGATAAAACTTCTAATGAAATTATAATTTCAATCGGTTATAGTTCCATGATCCAATATCATTACATAGCCTATACCACGTCAATGCCTTCTCCTTCAAAGATAAAGGAAAGACCTTCTTCTTGACATCATCCTTGGGCAGACCTGCAAGCTTAAATAATCCAGAAACTTCATCCACAAAGATAAGATGCAAATCAGGATGTAGTGTTTGATGACGAGATGATGTATATACTTCTCGCACCCCGTTGGTTACCCCAAGTGGAAGCTTGAAATGTAGTGAGCATCAAGTTTTCCCTCACACAGAGACTGTAAGGTTTATCGAATCCAGGAGGACTCCTAGGCTCAATAAGTAGGTTCTTCCACCCTGGCGCTAGCAGAACACATGGACCTGCACACAAAACAAATAACTTTGCTCCCAACTAGTACAGAGAGGTTGTCAATCTCTCCGGCCTTGTAGTTTGCAAATGATCAAAACACTAGCGGGAAAAGTGATAGTGATTGCAACGAGAAAGTAAATGAAAGTGGTAAATGATGGAGGTGTAAACAATGATGGTGATATGGACCGGAGTCACATGATGTTCACTAGTGATGTCTCTCTCCCAAAAGACGATAAACAACTATGCTTGGGTAAACAAATCATAGTTGGGAAATTGACAAACGCACCACAATGCTAATTATGCTACTTGATAGTTAGAGGTTCAATTGTAATGGGCAGTACACCAAGACAAGTAGACCCTTTATTCATCAACATCTACTTACTAATCATCCAGCTTGACACATCTATCCAGAACATCTCTCCGGTATTAAGTTGCGAGCCCCACCAAATTTGTAAACTCAAAGCAACACACAACTGCATTAACGAACTATGCGTAAGGTAAACAATCCTTGCAACCATGGTCACAAGCACCATTGTTTTCTCCGTGGTGGCAACAACACATCCCCTAGTCTCATGTTTCTGTCACTCACGCTAGATATCGAGGGGCATGAACCCAGAATCATGCATAACGCTCCCTCTTGGAGTTACAATCTACTACTCGACCAAAGCAATAAATAGCAACGGAGAACATGCATGAATCACTAAGGAATATAATATAAAAGGATAATAAAATATATAACTCATAAAAATCTGAACATAATCTCATAATCCATTGGATCCCAAGAAACTGAGCATAGCAATAGCAAGGAAATTACATAGATGCCTTGATCATGTAGGGCAGCTCACAAGGACTAATCATTGAAGCACAATATTGGAGAGAAGACATCACATAGCTACTGGTCATGGACCCATGGTCCAAGGAGAACTACTCAAGGCGCATCCGGGAAGCGTACATGGCGGTGGAGAAGCTCCCGGAGGTCAATCCTCCCTCCGGCAGGGTGCCGGGAAGAGGTCTCCTCACGCTCCCAATCTCGGAAGCGCTGCAGTGGTGGAACGATGGAGAAATTCGCGATTCCGGAAGTTCTGGAAGGGTTTCCTCTCGGAGGACTAAATATAGGCCAAAGGAGGGCACCAGAGTCGATGTGGCACACCCAGGCGGCCTCCTGGCACGACCTAGGGCCTCACTTGGCCAGCAGGTCGCCTGGGATCCCCTGGCCCCCACTGGCCCATCATTTGTGATTTGCAAGGTTTTGTTTCGCTCTTTTTTATATATTTTCCTGGAATTTGTTGGGCTTCAGAAAATTGGGTAAACCCCCCCTGCAAAATAGACATCAGCAGACAGAAACTGGCACTGGGTGCACTGAGTTAATAGGTTAGTCCAAATATGTGTAAAATGATATAAAAGTGTAGCAAAACATATAACAATGTCACCCAAAAGATCATGGAACAAGCATAAATTATAGATAGGTTTGGGACGTATCGACATCCCCAAGCTTAATTTCTTCTCGTCCTCGAGTCGATAAATGATAACACAATAATTTGTGTGGTGACATGCTAACACACATATAAGAACTTCAAAGTAAAGCAAGTGAGATATGCAATTCAAGTCAAGATAATAACAAGCAAGAGTCTATATCTAGTATTGAGTTTAGCAAAGTCAGAACATAAAGGTGCAAGAGCTCTCGCTGTCCATGACTCGAATGTCTCCAAATGGTGTTTGCGTGCAAGAAGTGGGATATGGGTTGATATAATGAAATATATTTTTAATTGAGAACTCAATCTACTAAAATTTCACACTTGGTCTCCTTTGGAATCTTATTTTGACTCATCCCCATACCACTAGTCAGGCACAAGTCAAAATGATCCTCTGCCTTTTGACTTTGAGCACTCATGCAAGGGATGAGCATAAGCAAGATACGCTGGCACTTAGGATGGCAAATAGAATTATGATGGGGAAGGAAGACAAAAAGGTGTGAAAGGCTCACATCAATGAGGACAACTAGGCGAGAGAAAGCCAAATGATAGATATGATGTGAGGAGTAGGGATTGCCATGTAACGGATGCACATATGAGCTAAGGTAAGCTCTCTAATGGAACTAGTGGGGTTGCATCCAACTTGTTTTCTCATGAATACCTAGAGCTCATTTGAGGAGGCTCGTCATTGGAATATGCAAACCAAGTTCTATAGTGTAAGGGTCCCCACATAATGCATGAATGATAATCTCTATGTCGTAGAAATATAGCAATGGAGTACGAGTGCTGATGTTTCAAAAGGAATAGTAGTGTTGCCCCCTTCTCTCTTTTTATTTATTTATTTCTTTTTCCTCTTTTTTTATTGTTTGTAGCCTCTTTGGCTCTTTCTTTTTATCTCTCATTTGTCCGCTTTGGGAACTTTTGTTTGTCCTCTTTGGGATCTTTTCCTCACTTAAGGGCAACACTCTATGTTTTACATGAATAAAAAGAAGATCATCACACTTTATAAGAAGTACTCAACATAAAGAAAAGTGAAAACTATCATGATGCATGCAAATGTATGCATCTGCCAGTGTAGCAGTATATGCAATGATACTAGCACGTCATCTAGCAATAATTGGAGCAAGGCCCAACTATCATGCGGATCTACGATCAAGCAAAAGCATGTATGACATGAAGATCAAGTCATGAGATGGTGGATGCTGCATGACAATGTATCTCGGAAAGGCTATGGAAATGCCTTAATAGGTAGGTATGGTGGCTGTTTTGAGGAAACATATAATGAGGCTTATGTATGACAGAGCGTACCATGTCATGGGTTTGGATGCACCGGCGAAGTTTGCACCAACTCTCAATGTGAGAAAGGGCAATGCACGGTACCGAAGAGGCTAGCAAAATATGGATGGTGGAAGTGACAACAATCGAATACTCACATTAGTCCGAAGGACTCATACACTTATTATTGGTAACTCTCTATCTAGTTAGGAGGTTCACAAAGAGACAAGTACCCCGAGGAGGAGAGTTTGGGGGTTTGGTTATCCTTGCGCATCCTCGACTCATGGTAACGTGAGGGTACTCTATATATTCCAACCCCTCCAGAGGTTAGCGATCAATTTTAGTAGCTAGAGTTCTCAACTAATTTTTAGTTTTTGAAAAACACACGAATTTCCCAAAATACGAAACCTATCACTAATAGTCTCAAGCTCTTGGCACCAATAATCCAAGCATTACTCAAATCAATACCTCAAAACTATTACAAGTTACTATACTATACTTAAATAGCAATCTCAATTACCTACTCAAGCAAGACACACAACTCAGTGCAACTTGCCAACTCTCTAAAGAATATAAGCATGATAAGTCAAGAGAGTTCCAAAAGCAACCTAAATAATAGCTCTTAAAAAGGTAAGCATGAAAACTAAGAGCTAAGCATGACAATAGCTACGAAAAGATAGAGAAGAGACATAAAAGATAAGCATGAATACCTATGTTGTGTTCTAGAGTGGAATGGAGCGTGTTTCTCTCCCAAGCAAGGTAGGCTATGCTCCTACTTGTTATGAACAGAAATCAAAACTAAAACAAACTAAAAAGTAAAGAGCAGGACGCTCCAAGCATAGCACATAACATATGCAGTGATAAAAATATAGCATGGAGATGGACGAACTGATGATTGTTGATAGAGAAGGGGATGCATGGGGGCATCCCCAAGATTAGACGCTTAAGTCTCATTGAATATTTCTTGGGGTGCATGGGGGCATGCCCAAGCTCGAGCGCTTGACACTCATGTATCTTCTTTCATCATCTCCCATCGCATACTTGAAAACTCCCTTCGTGCGAAGCTCATCATAAGCTGATTAGAGTGGTTAGTACCTTTAATAAAATAATTCCTTACCTGCTGGAAATAAAGATTTTCATGAAAATATATTGCTTCTCATGATTTCCAAAAGGGTTTTGCAAATAAAAGGTAATCTTAGGATTTGCAAATCAATGAAAACGCAAAACATGGCAGAATCTAGGAAAAACAGAACAACAGGTAGTAAATAATTTATTCGGTGCACTTCTGCAACTGAAATCAAAAAACTCAGAAAAAATGCCACAAAGGCAATTATATAGAGCATGCTAGAAAAACAATTCATATCAAAAATATGATTTGGTGATTTTTGGCGATTTTTTCCGTCAGTCAGGCAGAATCTTTTTCTGGACAGCATGTCACAATTTTTGAACTTTCTTGCAATCAGAGGCTATAACTTGGCACAAAGCTTAAAAATAAAGATACAATGATGTTGCTACAATAGTAACAAGCATCAAGACCACTAAAACTGAAATTGAAAACTCAAAGTAAAAATAACAAGGGTTGTCTCCCTAGAGCTCTTTCTTTATAGCCATAAAGATAGGCTTAAGATTTTAATGATGCTCTCATAGGAATAACAGTTGTAGAACAAAAGAGAGCATCAAGAAGCAAATACCAAACACGTTTAAGTCTAACATGCTTCCTATGCATAGGAATATTGCAATACAATAATTCATTGAAGCACAAAGCAATAAGCATAGGAAGGCAAAACAAGTGCAGCTTCGAAACCTTCAACATAAACAGAGGGAACTTGATATTTTTGAAATATCTATAAGCATATGTTACCTTCTCATAATAATTTTCAGTGGGATCATGAATAAACTCAACAATATAATTATCACATAAAGCATTGTTACAATGATCCAAATGGACTTCATGAAGAGGATTAAACTTGGAGTAAAAGAGAGACTGAATCTCTTCCCAATCCCATAGGTGAGAATCATCTAGTAGCCTATACCATTCCAATGCTTTTCCTTTCAGTGACAAGGCAAATAATTTCCTCATGACTAGATCTCTTGTCAAACCTGAAATCTTAAACAACTCACAAAGTTCTGTAAGTTTCAACAAATGAATACTAGGATTGACTGTTCCATCTCCTGCATAACAATCATTCCTAATTATTTCAATTATCCCAAGTGGTATTTTGAATGGGATACATTCAGTGGGTGGAGGAGACTTTTCTACCAGGGGTGTGGTAAAGCGTCCTTCCCCAAGCAGTGAACTAAGAGTGCAGTTTTTCATAAGCCTAACTACTGAAGTCACACAACTTAGTATTCTCAGTCGAACCCATAGCAGCAGCAACAAGCAAGAACAAAACAACTAATTTTTTTGTGGTTTTTGGTATAAGACTCTAAAGCAAAAACTAGAAAGCAAACTAACAAGACTAAAAAGAAAAAGTAAAAGATAGTGTGCAACTCCCCTATCTTGAAGACTCGAGTTCCCAGAAACGGCGCGAGAAAACTTTGCTTGATGAGGAGATGATGTATATACTTCTCGCACCCCATTGGTTACCCCAAGTAGAAGGTTGAGATGTAGTCAGCAGCAAGTTTTCCCTCAAACAATGATTGTAAGGTTTATTGAATCCAGGAGGACTCCTATGCTCAACAAGTAGGTGTCTTCCACCCTGGCGCTAGCAGAGGACGTGGATCTACACACACAACTAATAACTTTGCTCCCAACAAGTATAGAGAGGTTGTCAATCTCTCCGGCCTTGTAGTTTGCAAAGGATCAAAACACAAGCGGGAAAAGTGATAGTGATTGCAACGGAAAAGTAAATGAAAACGGTAAATGATGGAGGTGTAAACAAAGATGGTGATATGGACCGGAGTCACATGATGTTCACTAGTGATGTCTCTCTCCCAAAAGACGATAAACAACTATGCTTGGGTAAACAAATCACAGTTGGGCAATTGACAGAATTATGAACGCACCACAATGCTAATTATGCTACTTGATAGTTAGAGGTTCAATAGTAATGGGCAGTACGCCAAGACAAGTAGACAATTTATTCATCAGCATCTACTGACTAATCATCCACCTTGAGATATATATCCAGAACATCTCTCCGGTATTAATTTGCGAGCCCCACCCGGATTGTAAACTCAAAGCAACAGACAACTGCATTAACGAACTATGCAGAAGGTAAACAATCCTTGCAACCGTGGTCACAAGCACTGTTGTTTTCTCCCTGGTGGCAACAACACATCCCCTAGACTCATGTTTCTATCACTCAAGCTAGACATCGAGGGGCATGAACCCACAATCATGCATAACGCTCCCTCTTGGAGTTACAATCTACTACTCGGCCAAAGCAATAAATAGAAAAGGAGAACATGCATGAATCACTAAGGAACATAATATAAAAGGATAATGAAATATATAAATCACAAAAATCTGAACATAATCTCGTAATCCATTGGATCCCAACAAACCTAGCATAGCAATAGAAAGAGAATTACATAGACGCCTTGATCATGTAGGGCAGCTCACAAGGACTAACCATTGAAGCAGAAGATTGGATATAAGACATCACATAGCTACTGGTCATGGACCCATGGTCCAAGGAGGACTAATCACGACACGTATGGGAAGCGTCCATGGCGGTGGAGAAGCTCCCGGAGGTCAATCCTCCCTCCGACAGGGTGCCGGGAAGAGGTCTCCTGATGCTCCCGATCTCGGAAGTACTGCAGTGGCGAACGATGGAGAAATTCCCGATTCTGGAAGTTGTCGAAGGGTTTCCTCTCGGAGGACGAAATATAGGCCAAAGAAGGGCACCGGAGGCTGTGGGTCCCACCCAGGCGGCCTCCGTGCGCGGCCTAGGGCCTGGCCGCGTCATCAGGTCGCCTGGGAGGCCCCTGGCCCCCATCTGGCCCATCTTCGGTGATCTGGAAGCTTCTGTTTTGCTGATTTTTTTATATATTTTTTCCTGGAATTTTTCGGGCTTCGGAAAATTGGGTAAAAGCCTGTGCAAAATAGACATCAACAGACAGAAACTGGCACTGGGTGCACTGAGTTAGTAGGTTAGTCCAAATATGTGTAAAATGATATAAAAGTGTAGCAAAACATATAACAATGTCACCGAAAAGATCATGGAACAAGCAGAAATTATAGATACGTTTGGGACGTATCAGTGTTCCATCTCCTGTATAAGGGTTAGCTAGGAGCTTTTCTATCATACCCAAAGGAATTTCATAATAAATATTTTCACTAGGTGCACTAGGTTGAGGAGCATCTCTTTGTGCTTCCGATCAGGGTGAATATACCCCGAACAAGCCCCTCAAAGGATTATTTTCGATGGTGACAAGTGACATTAAATTTTAGCACAATATATAATTTTATCCTTACCAAGTACCACTCAACAAAGACGCTTCACTTCTCGGCAATGGCGCCAGAAAAGAGTTTTGATGACCCTACAAGTATAGAGGATCTATTGTAGTCCTTTCTATAAGTAAGATGTCGAGCCCAACGAAGAGAAGAAGGAAATGACAAGCAGTTTTCAGTAAGATATTCTCTCCAAGCACTGAAATTATCGATAACAGATAGTTTTGTGATAAGGTAATTTGTAACGAGTAGCAAGTAACAATTGTAAAAAGGTGCAGCAAGGTGGCCCAATCCTTTTTGTAGCAAAGGAAAAGTTTGGGCAAACTCTTATATAAAGCAAAGCGCTGCCGAGGACACATGGGAATTTCTGTCAAGCTATTTTTCATCATGCTTATATGATTCGTGTTCGTCACTTTGATAATTTGATATGTGGGTTGACCAATGCTGGGGTGCTGCCCTTAATTGGACAAACATCCCACTTATGATTAACCTCTCTCGCAAGCATCCACAACTACGAAAGAAGAATCAAGATAAATCTAACCATAGCATGAAACATATGGATCCAAATCAGCCCCTAACGAAGCAACACATAAACTGGGGTTTCAGCATCTGTCACTTTAGCAACCCATCATCTACTTATTACTTACGAATGCCTTCCTCCAGGACCAAATAATGGTGAAGTGTCATGTAGTCGACGTTCACATGACACCACTAGAGGAAAGACGACATACATCTCATCAAAAATATCGAATGAATACCAAATTCACATGATTACTTATAGCCAGACTAATCCCATGTCATCAGGAACAAACATAATTACTCACAAAGCATGTTCATATTCATAATCAAAGGAGTATTAATAATCATTAAGGATCCGAACATATGATCTTCCACTAAGTAAACAAACTAGCATGAACTACACGGAGTAATCAACACTACTAGCAACCCACAGGTACCAATCTGAGGTTTGAGACAAAGATCGGATACAAGAGATGAAGTAGGATTTGGAGAGGAGATGGTGCTGATGAAGATTTTGATGGAGATTGACCGCCTCTCGGTGAGAGGATCATTGGTGATGACGATGACTTTGATTTCCCCCTTCGGATGGAAGTTTCCCCTAGATTGGTTATGCCGAAGTTCCGCCTCGAGACGGCGGCACTTCGTCCCGAAAGCTTTGATATGATTTTTTCCAGGTCAAAACCCTACATATAGCCGAAGATGTGCACCAGAGGCCTGCCAGGGGGCCCACTAGCGTGAAGGGCACGACCAGGGGGTAGGCCGCGCCCCTAGCTTGTAATCTCCTGGTGGGTCCCCTCTGGTGTTTCTTTCGCCCAATATTTTTTAGTATTCCAAAACAATTCCCCGTAACTTCTCAGGAATTTTAGAGTTTTGTAGAATAGGTCACTCATAATTGCTCTTTTTCCAGTCCAGAATTCCAGTTGCCGGCATTCTCCCTCTTCATGTAAACCTTGTAGAATAAGAGAGAAAAGGCGTAAGTATTGTACCATAATGTGTATTATCAGCCCATAATGCAATAAATATCAATACAAAAGCATGATTCAAAATGGACGTATCAATGCCGATGACTGGATCCACACCATCGAGGACCTCCTTGCACTGGTCAACTACAATGAGGACTGTGAGATGGTTCTTTATGCCTATCACTGTCTCGGAGGTAGCACTAGAGCTTGGTGGGACGGATTCAAGGTCATGCAAGGCGAGCATATTGTCACCTGGGCTGAGTTTAAGGAAGGATTCCGTACTGCCCACATTCCCTCTGGGATGATGGCTATCTAGAAGCAGGAGTTTCGTGCGCTGAAGCAAGGAAGTGGCTCAGTTAAGGAGTACCTATAGAAGTTCAACCTTTTATCGAGGTATGCACCTGATGATGTCAGCACTGAGCCCGCCAACATAGAGCGCTTCATGGAAGGGCTTCAGCAGTCGCTGCATTACCAACTTGTTGTCTCTGACTGCCGAACCTTCTGCGATCTGGTGAATAATGCCCTCATCCTTGAAGATAAGTGTCCTGCTATGGAAGACATGCGCAAGCGCAAGTTGGTTAACATCGGTGGTTCCAGCAACTAGAAGACTCGCCCGTGGAAATCGGCCCCGGCTAGCCCAAGCCATCAGCCTCAACACCCCAGGGCTCCTGCTACTCGACCGAGCTACCAGCCTCAGCCGTATGCCAACTCAAAGGTGGCATACAATCCTCCCAGCAACAACAATGGCGGCAAGACAAACAACTTCGGGCTGGTGACCTGCTTTGGGTGTCCTCAACGTGGACACATCTCGAAGAAGTGCCCCAACAAGAAGCTCGATGCGCCGCGCCCCAATGCGACAAATCAAGTACAAGGTCGTGGAGCACCAAGCAGGAACCAAGCTCCCCGCAACCCGCCCTACAACGACAAGGGTCATGTGAATCACGTCAATACAGAGGAAGCCCAGGAGGATCCGGATTGTATACGGGGTATGTTTCTTGTCAACTCAACTCCAGCAACAATACTGTTTGATTGTGGTGCTTCGCATTCCTTTTAAACCCAAAAGTTTGCAATGGATAGTAGCTTGAAGCCTACATTCCTAAATGGCCATATGTCAGTACAAACCTCGAGTGCACTATTGAGGACCAATATGGGGTATAGAGGAGTTGGGATCAACATGAACGGGGTAGACTTTGTAGCCATTCTCATCGTCCTTAAGTCACAAGGCTTGGATGTGAACCTTGGTATGGACTAGTTAGCCAAGCACCAAAGCATGTTGGCCTATGCCAAGAGGACTATTACTATGACCAGTGACCAAGGAGTCGAGGTCAAGTATGTTCCAAAACCCGCTTCCACTAAAACCCCTCAGTTTAACTGCCTTTCGAGAATTGAGTTGGACCAAGTGCCAATGGTATGTGAGTATCCAGATGTATTCCCAACAAACTACCCGGGATGCCTCCCGACCGATACATCTAGTTCATTATTGAACTAATGCCCTGATGAAGACCCATCCATAAGAAGCCCTATAGAATGGGGTCTGAGGAATTGGTAGAGTTGAAGAAACAACCGACCGAGCAACTCAGGAAAGGGTTTATTCGCCCTAGTGCCTCTCCTTGGGGATCACGTGTTTTATTCGTGTCCAAGAAGGACGGAACTATCAGACTGTGTGCTGACTACCGTTTCTTTAACAAAGTCACGATAAATAACAAGTATTCACTCCCCAAGATCGAAGAACTGTTTGATTAGTTGAATGGTGCCAAAGTGTTCTCCAAGATCAACCTTAGGTCTGGGTACTACCAACTAAATATCCGACACGAAGATATTCCGAAGATGACATTTGTAACCAGATATGGTATGTACGAGTGCACGGTCATATCATTTGTGTTAACCAATGCCCCAGCCTACTTCATGTACCTCATGAACAAAGTCTTCATGAAGTATCTAGACAAGTTTGTCGTCGTCTTCGTCGACGACATACTCATCTTCTCCAAGTCTGAAGAAGAGCATGAGCAACACTTGAGGATGGTGTTATAAACTTCGAGAGCACCAACTTGATGCCAAGTTCAGCAAATGCGAGTTTTGGCTGCATGAAGTTGGATTCTTGGGTCATGTAATGATGGAAGATGGGTTGGCAGTCGATCCCACCAATATTACATTGGTGACGAAGTGGAGATCACCAACAAATGTGAAGGAAGTTAGAGGCTTGCTCGGGCTTGCGGGATACTACACAAAGTTCATTGAAGGATTCTCTAGCATCGCCTGACCCATGACTCAACTCTTGAAGAAGGACAGAAAGTTCGAGTGGATGCCGAAGTGCGAAGAATGCTTCCATGAGCTCAAGAAAAGATTGACGACAACCCCAAGGAGTTTGTGATATATTGTGATGCATCAAGGATCGGGCTCGGTGGCATCCTGATGCAAGAAGGCAGGGTCGTGGCATATTTGTCCCGACAACTGCGTCCCATGAGGAGAACTACGCCACTCACAACCTTGAGTTGGCGGCAGTGGTTCATGCCTTGTAAACATGGTGACATTACCTTTTGGGGAAGCGATGTGAGATATACACCGACCATAAGAGTTTGAAGTATATTTTCACTCAAAAGGAATTGAATATGAGGCAACGGAGCTGGTTGGAATTGATTAGAGATTCTGACCTAAGTATTCAATACCTCCCTAGAAAGTCCAATGTAGTAGAGGATTCCTTGAGCAGAAAGGCTTGCAACTTGAATGTTATGATGAAGGAAAGGCTACCCGCATTATATGGAGAACTTGAGAGCTTTGGGCTGGAGCTAGTTGCACCAAGATTCCTGGCCACCCTCGAAGTGAAGCCTACACTGACGGACAATATTAAGGATGCCTAGAAGGGACACACGAGCATCGAAGGTATCAAGAAGAAAATCAAGGATCGCAAGGCCCCAGGATTATCCATGGAGGAACAAGGAGTCGTGTCATTTGGGAGCCGCATTTGCGTACCCAACAAAGCTGACCTCAAGAACCTGATCTTGCATGAAGCACACAACAATCCATATTCTATTCACCCTTGAGGAACCAAGATGTACCAAGACCTCAAGGCAAGGTTATGGTGGCATGGCATGAACAGGGAAATAGCTTCGTATGTCGCTAATTGTGATATATTCCACAGGCTCAAGGATGAGCACCAACGACCCGCTGGGCTGGTTCACTCCTCTCAAAGTGCCACACTGGAAGTGGGAGAGGGTTGGGATGGACTTCATCACTGGTCTGCCCAGATCAAGCAAGGCACATGACTCCATTTCGGTCATTGTCGATAACCTCACCAAGGTGGCCCACTTCATTTTCATCCATACCACCTATGATGGTAGCCAGCTAGCCAACCTCTACATCAACCGCATTGTGAGCCTTCATGGAGTTCCAAAAGAGATCGTGTACGACCGAGGCACACAGTTCACCTCAAGATTTTGGAAGAAGTTTCAAGAAGACATGGGAACCAAGCTCTGCTTCAGCACTGCCTTTCACCCTCAAACCGACAAACAAACGGAACGAGTAAATTAGGTACTCAAAGATATGCTCCGTTCTTTGTGTTTGGGCATATGGGGCCAAATGGGAGTATTGTTTGCCCTTCACCAAGTCCTCCTACAACAACAATTACCAGTCCAACCTTAAGATGGCACCATTTGAGGTGTTGTATGGATGCAAGTGCCGCACTCCCCTCATTTGGTCAAAGACCGGAGAAGGACTGAACTTTGGGCCGGCATCCTTCCTGAAGCCGAAGAGCAAGTGCAACTTGTCAAGGAACATCTGGAAACCGCCAAGTATCGACAAAAGGGCTATGCCAACTCACACCATTGTGATGTGGAACTCAACACTGGAGACTACGTATACTATCGCGTCATGCCTCTCAAGGGAATGAAGCGATTCCACGTAATGGGCAAGCTCGCACCAAGATGCATTGGCCCCTTCAAGATCATCACAAGGCAAGGAGAAGTTGCTTATCAGCTGGAGCTACCTTCCGAGCTTTCGGGTGTGAACAACGTTTTCCATGTGTCACAACTCCAGAAGTGCCTCCAAATTCGCAACCGTCCGGACCTCTACAAGCACATTGATCATCACACCATCGACCTTCACCCAGACCTCACTTATCGCGAGAGACTGATCCGCACCCTGGAGGAAGCCGAATGTCGCACTCAAAGCTACAACATCAAGTACTTCAAGGTCCAATGGCGCAACCACACTGAAGTAGAAGCAACATGGGAGCGTGAAGAATACGACAAATCCGAGTTCCCTTATCTTTTTAGCGCTTAGCCTAGGAATTTTGTGGACGAGTTTCTTTTAAGGGGGGTAGGTCTATCACACCGTGTGTATGTACCACTTTGCCACATTATGTTTTACCAAATTTGGAACCAATTAAAACTTTTTGAGAGCTTGTGAGGACTGATTTGATTGTATCTTTCTTGCGTACTTGATTGTGTTTTATTTCACCCAAACTACCTTCTCTCTAAAAACTCCTCTCCTTGGCCCCAAACCCTTGCCCAATGATCATGCCATGTGTATAGTACCAGAAAATATTTTTAATAAAATATTATTTCAACAAAAGGAATTTATTTAAAGCTTCAAACCCCTGAATTGGGATTTGCATTACAAGTCTTTAATTTAGGAGGTATGTTTTACCCCAAAGGTTTTTCTTGAATTATATTATTAAAATAACTTACCAAAACCACAAAACAATTATTTTAAAAGTTAATTTGCTATTTTATTTAGACACCCTTTTTGGAGGCCAGAAATGGTATTTCATAGGGAAAAAATATTTTCATACCTTAAAAATATTCGTTAAAATTTAGGGAAACTCCGAGGACATATATTTTTCCATATATGTGACTTTCAACACATGGTCATGTTCAAAATATTGGGCAAAACCCCTCAAAACCTTTTCCGCCTATTCTAATCTTTTGAAATATTACCAAAGGAAATATTCTCAATAAATCCAAGGAAAATTCTAGCATGTCCCACATGTTATATGAGGTGACCCCGCAAAGTTTCATTCACATCTAAGTTGATTTGGTTCACCCAATAAACCCAAATCCCTTCCTGTCCACAACAAAGTTTGAACAACTCTACATTGCCAAGTTTGCCCTATTGCTCTCAAACTTTGCAAGAGTGACTCAGCCCGCAAATAAGGGTGCCACAGTGCATTTGTGGGAGTTGGTTTACTCACGTTGGTTCACTGTGGGACCCCGACTTGTAGGTCGAGAACGCCGTATGTACGTATAGAGTGATCCCAGAGATCAATGCTTATTGAACACACAAAACTGAATAACAAGAGTCTTACATCCATACATACCATCTGATACAAATAAGTACCACCAAAGTAAAGTCTTACATAGGTAGGGCCTTGAAGTCCAACACACCAAACTCAACTAATAGCGGAAATCTTGCTTGAAAGCATGAAGCCATGCCATCAGCCTTAACCTACAAGCATTCTGACTGGGAAGCGTCCTAGCTCACAGGAACATCACCGAGGTACTCTTCACCATCTCCTGTTCTCCCTTACCTGGTCAACTAAATAACCAGTGGCAAGCAAATGAGTACTTTGAATGTGCTCGCAAGCAACCCATGATACAGAACAAGGCTATATGAAGTATGACATAACACCAATATGCTGATTTTTGCGGAAAGCTGATTTTCCTAGTGCAACAACATGATCAAGTTCTTGGGCGACAAACACCACAAGGCATCGCGGTAACCCACTGAACATGTTACAAATATCAATATTAACTGAGGGTTGAACATCCCATGTTCACCCATCATGCCAAGTAACCTGACATAGCTGCAACATCATCTTTCGAATGTCTCCATATTTTCCTCATATTACCCACACACACTCACACTTGGTTTATGCAGAAATCACTAGATCCAGTTTAACTGGCACCACTCAACTGTCCTTGACAGTGGACATGACTATTCGAATAGTTTTACACTCTGCAAAGGTTGTGCACTGTACCCACAAGACTCGGTGTACTTCCATGTCATCCACGACTCACGGTATTTAGCATACCCGAGGTAAGCACCCGAATAATGCCTTTCCCATGGTGACACTAAACAAAGAGTCCACTCATTTGGTACACATCACACATGCGTACATCCTACGAGCCTCTCTCTTGATCGTATCATCCACGCACGGAGCAATAGTGTGTCCAGAACTTGTAAAAATAGTATAGTCGTCCTACCTGGCACGACCTCGTCCCGGGAGTGACCACTTCACTCCCGTCACTAGTAATGCGGGCTCTCTACTGGCATCAACCAAAGTAATCAACAAGGCCCCGTTCCCATATTTGGTTATCGTGGTCACACATGTGAGGTTGGGACGATCGACAAATCTTAAATCCAATCCCGCTTTCGGAACCACACACACAAAATCTTTCTCGGTAGACCACTTCTTTCTCAAGTGGTCAACCATTTCAACACCATTACCCTCAGGCATTAGTGGCACCCGACAAGGTGTTCTTCAGGGACAACCCAACAAAAGGGGGTCTCCAATCTAACACGTACATATGCATAAGTAAGTCATCATATTAAATGCAAGTAAAAGTTTCTTATGCATGGTCAAAGGGCTACTTTCCTTGCTCAATTAAGTCTTTGAGGTCTTCAAAGTTTTCCAACCCAACTCAGTGTACTCCACTTAGTTCGCCAACTATCATCGGAAACGACAATGATAAGCCACATAACAAGGATAAATTCAAAGTCCTCTATAAATAGGAGTTCTATTACTCTTGGACATCTCTGGTCATAAGAAAAATGCCTCAAGTTGTACTAAGGGAGTTGGATCCCCAAAGATTTTTGAATGGTGGAAACGAAGGAATTGGTGATCCTATAAAAATTCTATAGAAATTAATGTGCTAAAAATCAGTGGGGGCACTCATTTAATAGGGCATGATTTTAGAAATATTTAGGAAGTGGTTTCAATGGATTTGTAGTTGGTATGATTTTCATATGGATTTTCTAACATGGAATAAATAGAAATAGGTGCTATTTAATTGATGCAACACAAATATGGCACAGAAAAATGTTGACTAAGGCTAGAAAATTAGAGCATGATATTTACGGCACCTAGAAATTGGAATCACTCCATTTGGAGTTGATTTGAGCTCTGTTGCAATTTTGCAAGGTGGGGTTTGAAATACCCAAATTTGAATTTGAACAAATATACTACACAAAGTTTCTCTGGAAAAATTTGCAAAGCACATATTTGGATAGATTATGATTTTAGTAGTCTGTGGAAACTTGAATCATATATTTTGGAGCCCATATGAATTCGTTATGATAAAAAGTAAAAGGAAAGAAGAAGGTTATTCCACGGGCATCCTCGTGCACACGGGCGCTGGATAGGGATGGGCCGACCCAGTGGCTCGGCCTGGAGGGCGGCGTCCATGCCGCAGGCGCACGGAATGTGCCTTCGCACGGTGGAAGCGGGAGGCGCGACGGGCGCCTCCACTTATTCGGGCGGGGCCACCTGTTTGTGGCACGACCAACGCCCTACAGGCGGGGCTCGCCTCGCCTCTTCTCTTTCCCCTCCCCTTTCTTCTACCTCCCTCCAGGAGGCAGAGGGAGCACTTGCCATCACAGCTCCGGCCATTTGGCCACCCAAACACTGGGGCCGAGATTGTGGGCGGATGCCCCGCTCTCTACCTCGCACGGGGGTGGGCTCGATGTTCGCGGGGGCGGCCGGGAGCAGTAGCACAATAAAGAGTTGGACGACAGACTCGACCATTGCTGGATAGCGAGGCTCCATGGTGGAGGGCGATGGCTGGATTCCCGGGGGAGGATGTTGTGTCTACAGGGTCTCGACGGAGGTGCAAAGGAGGCGAGAGGGAGTCTCACTCGCTCGAATTTGAGCTGAGCCGATCTGTGGCAATGACGGCCATGCGAGGGCCTCTCGAGCTTGCCATCTCCAATGACTCAGGTAGGGGGCTTTTGGGAGTGGGAGGAGTGCACTTGGGGAGTCAGGGAGCTCGAGAGGAAAGGATTTAGCGAGGGGCGACGAGTGGGAGCTTGGGTCCGCTTCGGGATGGCTCTGGCATGGCCAGCACACGCGTCTCAACCACATTGGAAGCTATCTAGCATCGCAGAGGGGCACGGGCGGTCAAAGGGAGGTCGTGTGGCACGCTGGGATACGCTGCCACAGGCGGACCTAAGCTACAGCAAGAGAACAAGGTGTAGAGCACCATTATTGCATGCCATATGAGCAGTCACCACACCACACCGTGTCCAGAGCCATGTTTTGGCCAGGCCAAGGTGCCCAGCATGCAAGGCATGCATGCCAGAGGGCACTAATGTGGTTTGGGCTTGAATGGAGTAGGCTTGGTTAGGTTTTTACTGCAAATAAGTTTCCAACAACAAAAATGGTGCTAGCAAAAGGTGTACTTACTCGGAGGCTTTTGAAATGAAACCTTTTCTGGTAGTCCTAGGCATAGAGGGACTACAAGACTACAAGGTTTCACCTCAGGGAGAAGAGCATAACTAGCATTTGTAGTTCAAGGCCACATTTGTGCCAAAATCAAGTTTCAGAAGGGTTGCTCATTTTCCCACATGAGCATGCCATATCTTTGCTGGAAATAGTGCATTGGCATAGAAGAGATGCTCTCGAAGGATGTGGGGGCATTGGCTTGAACAAAATTATTGGCAGAGAGTAAAAGAGGGGTTGCCATGGTAAAAAGAAGAGGTAAAGAGAGGGAGTCACTCTCCAGTAATTCACCTCAGGCATTGGCAAGGTTACTGGAGGTGTTAGAGGGAGAGGAGAAGTTGTGGTAAAAATTTGGGCTAAAGGAGATTAGTAGAAGGGCTCAAGGAAGCATGTTTTATTAGTGAGCAGAAGGTGTTTGATGGGTGTTAGGGTTAGCAAATGGATTCCAATTGCTATGAAACTTAACTGGTTCACATGGTAGGTAAAATTGAGCTTGTACACCAAATTCGGGATTTGGTGGAGAAAGTTTCCAATGTAGACTTTTAAAACCCAAGGAATAGGCAGAAATGACTTTCTGAAGATAAACCCATGCAATTTACTTCCCACAAATTCACCAGTTGGTGTGGCGACATTATTTGATTATTATAGCATGCCCAAAAAGTTTGGGATCATTTGGAGAAACTTCACAATGTAAAGTTTCCCAATTCTGGAAATTAACAAAGAAGGTTTTGAGGGGTTTTGGTCAAGTCAATATATTCTCCTTGATGCACCACTTGGTGTGGATGTATCATAGGAGCATCAAAAAATATCCACAAAATTTGAGCACAATTGGAGACACTTGGCAATGTAGAGTTGCTCAAATTTGGATCTGGACCGATAGGTTTTTGTAATATTCAGCTGAGTAAAATCCACTTGGATTGAGATAAAACTTTTTAAGATCATCTCTTGTAGCATGTGTGACATGCTAGAATTTTATTGGAATTTATTGAGAATATTTCTTTCGGAAATATTCCAAAAGCTTGAAATTTGCAAAAAGGGTTTTGAAGGGTTATGTCCAATATTTTGAACATGACCATGTGTTGAAACTCCTATATATGGAATATATATATCCACTGAGTTTCCCTAAATTTTATCAAATATTTTGAAAGCAAGAAAAAAATATATCTTTGTAAAATACCATTTCTGGCCTTAGAAAGAGGTATTTAAGTAGAATAGGAAATAACTTTTAAAATAATAATTTTGTGGTTTTGGAAAGTCTTATTGTTAATGGGATTCAAATAAAATATTTGGGGCAAAACATCTTCCCTACATCGAGGACTTGTAGTACAAATCCCAACTCATGGGTTTTTTGCAAGCTTAAATTTAATAAATTCTTTTTGGTCAGAATAATATTTGGTAAAAATAGATTTTGGTCTTATACACATGGTATATTCATTTGACCTTGGTTTCAAACAAGATGATGAGTCTAGGGTGTAGGAGGGAGTTTTGTGATTGAAGGCACAAGCAAACTAGCAAGAAAGCAACAATTACATCAAGCATCACAAGCATTCACAAAAAATTAGTTGGTCCTAATTTTTGAGCTATGTTAGTTTAGCTAGGAGAGTAAAAACACAGAGTGTGAAAGACCTTACCCCCTTAAGAAAAATCTCGTCCTTGAGATTTCTAGGCTAGGCGTTGAGATACAGAACTTTGGGTCGGAGGCAGTCTTCATGTTCCCATGTTGCTCCTTCCTCGATGGGGTTGCTCGTCTGGGTCTTGAAGTGCTTGATGATACATTTTCGAATGCTCCGCTCGTCTTTGCCTCACCGTGAACGGGGTTGTGTGTAACAGCGGGAGACCAACGTTCCAGAAGATTCTCGTTTTATTCTGTTGTCGCCGTGTTATTTATTTTGTTTGTCACATTCATCATCGTATAATGCACATCATATGCATTGCATCGGCACTCCGTTGCCATCTGTTTTCAAAACTTGCATCCGTTATTAGTTGCCGGTTCTCTCCGTTTGTGTTGTTGACCATTTGAGACAAACCACACACGCACGCGACCGCGACATCGTTTAAATATTGTTTTTAAAAGTGTGTATAAATTATTCTCGTATTGGGTTGAAACTTTAAGTGCGGTCTTATTTTAATATATGTAGGCCGCCTGCAAATTTTCGTCGCAATCGGAATTCGTTTAATACCCGAACGGTCGACAGAAGCGGCACCTTCATCGGTTTATCATCGGACGTCTTTCGGTGTTTAAAAATATTGTGTCGGGCCGCAAACCTCCCTCTCTTCTTAGCCCACAACCCCTCTACACATCCCACTAACCCCCCGGGAAACCCCCTCTGATCGGAGAAGTCGGATCGCGATCCAACGTTCCGAGAACGGAACAAATCCCCTAACCCTAGCCCTGTTTTATATAGGTAGACAACCAACCTAACCCCTCCTCGGTTCGTGTGCAACCCTAAACCTAGTCGCGAGCCTACATCCTCTCCCACCTCTCTCTCCTCTAGCCCATCCGACCCGTCGCAGCCCGCATCTGGCCCTCCCAGGCCCACATTCGTTGGTCGCCGCCTTCTCGCCCCTGCCCACTCCTGCGAGCTCCTCCTGAGCTGCTACTCGTCCCGCAGCCTCCATGCCCTTCCGCCGCCTTCTGCGCCCATCGCCGGACAGAGCCGCAGCCGCCGCCCTTGCCGCTCGTCGGCGCTTGTCATGGCTCGACCGCGCCTCCCCTCGCTGGCCCCGAGCGCCAACGCCGGCCGCCATCGCTATGCCTCGCCGCCGCCGCCGCCTCGCCCGATCCGATCTGGTCGAGATCCAGATCGAGGAGCCAGCCCCGCTGCCGCATGGGTGAGAGTGGGCCTCACCCCGGCCTAGTCGGCCACCTACACTAGCCGGCCTGCTCCAGCCTCGCCGTCCCGCAGCAAGTGCATCAAGGCCCACCAACCATCTGCGCCTCTCCAAAGCCCCTTCGGCCTAGCTCGGCTCCCCACTGGCCCGAGGCCGCGAGGTGAGCTGCCCCTATACCCCGCACGTGCGCAGTTTATTATATGACGCCCTTTTGCACTGTTTAGATTCGGACCGTGGTTATTTTTATCTAATTCCTGCGAATTTAATATTTCCGAAAATTAGCGAATTTTTAAACGCATATATCTTTTAAACCGTGCGTCGGATCGAGATAAGTTTTATATGTAAAACGTGTAGAATTTCGTGTAAATTAATATTTTCCAACTCTCATGCATATTTAAAACACCTTGACCTACTGTTTGCATAGATTTGTCTGTTGTTATATTAAACCGTTTTATATCGTAGCTATTTAAGCGTGCATCCGAATTGCTCAAACGCAGTATGTAAAATGTTCATGTTGTTTGCAACGCATTTCCATGCATGGAAAAAATAGTCATCTCGATGTTTTCATGTAGGTGGCATAGATAGTTTGCTATGTCGGGTTTATGTCATATTCTTGCATATACGTTGTGACATTATTTTTATTTCAAACCCCATATGTTATATATGTTTACGGGGTAGAAAAATCCACAAAATTTATTTCTGCATTTAGTTTTGACTTTTGTGCGAGTTATCATGCATGATATTTTGCCATGTTGCCCTTTTGTTTAATTCGTGTGATTTATTCCGTGCATGATATGAATTATTTTTGAACTTGAGATATGCCCTTTGGATATGTATGCTAGCCCCTGGTTTTTTGGTTGCTATAGAAATCCATGTTTAGGTGTTGTTTTCTTGTTGCCCACATGGTGGAAAATAGTGCTGATTTGAGATACTAAAATATTTCTAAGCCTTGAATCTGTAATCTTTTGCTGTTGTGTTGCCATAAGTTTTGCTGGTGATCTTGCTTGAAACGTAAAGCCATGCCATCAGCCTTAACCTACATGAAATCTGATGGGAAGCGTCCTAGATCGCAGGAACATCACCGAGGTACTCTCCACCATCTCATGTTCTCCCTTACCTGGTCAATCAAATAACTAGTGGAAAGCCAATGAGTACTTTGAATGTACTCACAAGCAACCCATGATATGGAACAAGGCTATATGAAGTACGACATAACACTTGTATGATGATTTTTGCGGAAAGCTGATTTTTCCTAGTGCAACAACATGGTCAAGTTCTTGGGCGACAAGCACCACAAGGCATAGAAGTAACCCGGTGAACAGGTTACAAATATTAATATTAACTGAGGGTTGAACATCCCATGTTCACCCATCATGCCAAGTCACCTAACATAGCTCCAACATCATCTTTCCCATGTCTCCAGATTTTCCTCATATTACCGCACACACACTCACACTTGGATTATGCAGAAACCACTAGATGTAGTTTAACGAGCACCACCCAACTATCCTTGACAGTGGACACGACTATTCGAGCAGTTTTACACTCTGCACAGGTTGTGCACTATACCCACAAGACTCGGGGAACTTCATGTCATCCCATGGTGACATGGTATTTGGCATACCCGAGGTATTTGGCATACCCGAGGTAAGCAGCCGAATAATGCCTTTCCCATGGTGACACTAAACAAATTGTCCACTCATTTGGTACACAGTACACATGATGTACATCCTACGAGCCTCTCTCTTGATCGTATCATCCACGCAGGGACCAACGATATGTCCAGAACCTGTAAAAATAGTATAGTCGTCCTACCTCGCACAACCCCGTCCCGATAGTGACCACTTCACTCCCGTCACTAGTAATGCGGGCTATCTACTAGCATCAACCAAAGTAATCAACAAAGGCCCGTTCCCATATTGGGTTATCGTGGTCACACATGTAAGGTTGGGACGATCGACAAATCTAAATCTAATCCCGCTTTCAAAACCACACACACAAAATCTTTCTTGGTACACAACTTCTTTCTCAAGTGGTCATCAATCTCAACACCATCACCCTCGGGCATTAGTGGCACCCGACTAGTTTTTTGAAAAGCCTTTGAATCACACCCTTCATCATCACCATGCATATACCCATCCCCTTCTTGCGTAGCATCTACTAACAACTAACTACATCATACATGCACAAACCTCATAGATGGTAGGGTCATGCCCTAATGCAAGTTTTAACGAGGTGTTCTTCAGGGACAACCGAACAAAAGGGGGTCTCCAATCTAACACATATATATGCATAAGTAAGGCATCATATGACATGCAAGTAAAAGTTTGTTATGCATGGTCAAAGGGTTGTTTTCCTTTCTCAATTAAGTCTTCGGCGTCTTCAAGGTCTTCCGGCCCAACTCAAAGTACTCCTCTTGTTTCGCCAACTATCATCGGAAACAACAACGATAAGCCACACAACAAGGAGAAACACAAAGTCTTCTATAAATAGGAGTTTTATTACTTTTGGGCATCTCTAGTCATAAGAAAAATGCCTAAAGTTGTGCTAAGGGAGTTGGGTCCCCAAAGATTTTTGAATGGTGGAAACGGAGGAATTGGTGATCCTATAAAAATTCTATAGAAAATAATATGCTAAAAATTAGTGGGGGGACTAATTTAATTGGGCATGATTTTAGAAATATTTAGGGAGTGGTTTCAGTGGATTTGTAGTAGGTATGATTTTCATATGGATTTTCTAACATGGAATAAATAGAAATAGGTGCTATCTAATCGATGCAATACAAATATGGCACAGAAAAATGCTGACTAAGGCTAGAAAATTAAAGTATGATATTTAGGGCACCTAGAAATTGGAGTCACTCCATTTGGAGTTGATTTGAGCTGTGTTGCAATTTTGCAAGGTGGGATTTGAAATACCCAAATTTGAATTTGAATAAATACCCAAATACCCAAATTTGAATTTGAACAAAGTTTCTCTCGAAAAATGTGCAAAGCACATATTTGTATAGATTATGATTTTAGGAGTCTGTGGGAACTTGAACCATCTATTTTGGAGCCCATATGAATTAGTTATGATTTTTGGGATTTCCTGATAAAAAGAAAAAGGAAAGAAGAAGGTTATACCACGGGCATCCTCGCGCACACATGCGCTGGATAGGGATGGGCTGGCCCAGTGGCTCGGCCTCGAGGGCGGCGGCCACACCGAAGGCGCCCCCACGGAATGTGCCTTTGCACGGGGGAAGCGGGAGGAGCGACGGGCGCCTCCACTTATTCGAGCGAGGCCACCTGTTTGTGGCACGACCAATGGCCTACAGGCGGGGTAGGAGGCAGAGGGAGCACTGGCCATTGCGGCTCCGATCATTTGGCCTCCCAAACACTGGGCCGAGGGCGTGGACGGATGGCCCTCTCTCTACCGCGCCCGGGGTGGGATCGATGTTCGCAGGGGCGGCCGGGAGCAATAGCACATTAAAGAGGTGGACGACAGCCTCGACCATTGTTGGATAGCGAGGTTCTATAACGGAGAGAGATGGCTGGATTACCGGGGGAGGATGGTGTGGATACATGGTCTCGTCAGAGGTGAAAAGGAGGTGAGGGGGAGGCTCACTCGGTCGAATTCGAGCTGAGCCGATCTATGGCAATGGCGGCCATGCGAGGGCCTCTAGAGCTTGGGAGCTCCAATGACTCATCTAGGGGGCTTTTGGGAGTGGTAGGAGTGCACTTAGGGAGTCAGGGAGCTCGGTAGCAAAGGCTTTAGTGAGGGGCGATGAGTGGGAGCTCGGGTCCGCTTTGGGAGCACTCTCGCGTGGCCAGCACACGCGTCGCAGCCACCTTGGATGCTAGCTAGCATCATAGAGGGGCACGGGAAGTCAAAGGGAGGTCTTGTGGCACGCTGGGATACACTGCCACAGCCGGACCTAAGCTGCAGTAAGAGAACAAGGTGTAGAGCACAATTATTACATTCCATCTGAGCAGTCACCACACCACACCGTGTCCAGAGCCATGTTTTGGCAGGTCAAGGCACCCAACATGCAAGGCATGCGCACCAGAGGTCACTCATGCTTTTTGGGCTTGAATGGAGCAGGCTTGATTATATTTTTGCTGCACATAAATTTCGAACTGCAAACATGGTGCTAGCAAAAGATGTACTTAGTAGGATGCTTTTGAAATGAAACCTTTTCTAGTAGTCCTAGGCATGGAGGGACAACAAGACTACAATGTTTCAGCTCAGGGAGATGAGTATAACTAGAATTCGTAGTTCATGGCCACATTTGTGCCAAAAACAAGTTTGAGAAGGGTTGCTCATTTTCCCACATGAGCATGCCATATCTTTGCTTGAAATAGTGCGTTGGCATAAAAGAGATGCTCTCAAAGGATGTGGGGGAATTGGCTTGAACATAATTATTGGGAGAGAGTAAAAGAGGGGTTGCCATGGTAAAAAAAGAGGTAGAGAGAGGGAGTCACCCTCCAATAATTCACCTCAGGCCATGGCAAGGTTAGTGGAGGTGTTAGAGGGACAGGAGAAGTTGTGGTCAAAATTTGGGCTCAAGGATATTAGTAGAAGGGGTCAAAGAAGCATGTTTGATTAGTGAGCAGAAGGTGTTTGATGGGTATTAGGGCTAGCAAATGGATTCCAAGTGCTATGAAACTTAACAGGGTCACATGGTAGGTCAAATTGAGCTTGTACACCAAATTCGGGATTTGGTGGAGAAAGTTTCCAATGTAGACTTGTAAAACCCAAGGAATAGGCAGAAATGTCTATGTGAAGATAAACCCATGCAATTTAATTCCCACAAATGCACCACTTGGTGTGGCGACATTATTTGATTATTTGAGCATGCCCAAAAAGTTTGCGATCATTTGTTGAAACTTCACGATGTAAAGTTTCCCAATTCTGGAAATTAACAAAGAAGGTTTTGAGGGGTTTTTGACAAGCCAATATATTCTACTTGATGCACCACTTGGTGTGGATGCATCATAGGAGCATCAAAACATGTCCACAAAATTTGAGCACAATTGGAGACACTTGGCAATGTAGAGTTGCTCAAATTTGGATCTGGACAAATAGGTTTTTGGAATATTTAGCTGAGTGAAATCCACTTGGATTGAGATGAAACTTGTTAAGATAATCTCTTATAGCATGTGTGACATGCTAGAATTTGGTTGCAATTTATTGAGAATATTTTTTATGGAAATATTCCAAAAGCTTGAAATTGGCAGAAAGGGTTTTGTCAAATATTTTGAACAAGACCATGTGTTGAAACTCCTATATATGTAATGTATATATCCAGTGGGTGTCCCTAAATTTATCAAATATTTTGAAAGCAAGAAAGATAATATTTCTTTGTAAAATACTATTTCTGGCCTCAGAAATAGGTATTTGAAGAAAATAGGAAATAACTTTTAAAATAATAATTTTGTGGTTTTGGGAAGTCTTTTTGACAATGGGATTCAAATAAAATATTTGGGGCAAAACATCTTCCCTACATTGAGGACTTGTAGTACAAATCCCAACTCATGGGTTTTTTGAAAGCTTAAATTAAATAAATTCTTTGGTACACAGTATTTGGCATACCCGAGGTAAGCAGCCGAACAATGCCTTTCCCATGGTGACACTAAACAAATTGTCCACTCATTTGGTACACAGTACACATGATGTACATCCTACGAGCCTCTCTCTTGATCGTATCATCCACGCAGGGACCAACGATATGTCCAGAACCTGTAAAAATAGTATAGTCGTCC
This sequence comes from Hordeum vulgare subsp. vulgare, assembly GCF_904849725.1. Lineage (NCBI taxonomy): Eukaryota > Viridiplantae > Streptophyta > Magnoliopsida > Poales > Poaceae > Hordeum > Hordeum vulgare. The sequence continues at coordinate 349,746,369 of NC_058524.1, read as the reverse complement.
TACCTCGCACAACCCCGTCCCGAGAGTGACCACTTCACTCTCGTCACTAGTAATGCGGGCTATCTACTAGCATCAACCAAAGTAATCAACAAAGGCCCGTTCCCATATTGGGTTATCGTGGTCACACATGTAAGGTTGGGACGATCGACAAATCTAAATCTAATCCCGCTTTCGAAACCACACACACAAAATCTTTCTTGGTACACAACTTCTTTCTCAAGTGGTCATCAATCTCAACACCATCACCCTCGGGCATTAGTGGCACCCGACGGGTTTTTTGAAAAGCCTTTGAATCACACCCTTCATCATCACCATGCATATACCCATCCCCTTCTTGCGTAGCATCTACTAACAACTAACTACATCCTACATGCACAAACCTCATAGATGGTAGGGTCATGCCCTAATGCAAGTTTTAACGAGGTGTTCTTCAGGGACAACCGAACAAAAGGGGGTCTCCAATCTAACACATATTCATTTGACCTTGGTTTCAAACAAGATGATGAGTCTAGGGTGTAGGAGGAGTTTCGTGATTTAAGGCACAAGCAAACTAGCAAGAAAGCAACAATTACATCAAGCATCACAAGCATTCACAAAACAATTAGTTGGTCCTAATTGTTTAGCTATGTTAGTTTATCTAGGAGAGTTAAAACACAGGGTGTGAAAGATCTTACCCCTTAAGAAAAATCTCGTCCTCGAGATTTCTATGCTAGGCCTTGAGATACAAAACTTTCGGTCGGAGGTAGTCTTCATGTTCCCATGTTGCTCATTCTTCGATGGGGTTGCTCCTCTGGGTCTTGAAGTGCTTGATGATACATCTTCGAATGCTCCTCTCGTCTTTGCCTCACCGTGAATGGGGTTGTGTGTAACAGCCTGAGACCAGCGTTCTAGAAGATTCCCGTTCTATACCGTTGTCGTCGTGTTATTTATTTTGTCTGTCGCAATCATCATCGCATCATGCGCATCATCTCCATTGCATCGGCACTCCATTGTCGTCTGTTTTCAAAACTTGCATCCGTTATTAGTTGTCGATTCTCTCCGTTTTCGTCGTTGACCGTTTGAGACCAACCACCTACGCACGCGCCCGTGGCATCGTTTAAAAATTGTTTTTAAAAGTGTGTATGAAATATTCTCGGATTGGGTTTAATCTTTTTGTGCGGTCTTATTTTAATATATGTAGGACGAATGCCAATTTTCGTTGCAATCCGAATTCGTTTGATACCCGAACGGTCAACCTTAGGGGCACCGTCATTGGTTTATTGTCGAACATTTTTTGGTTTTAAAAATATTGTGTCGGGCCGCAAACCTCCCTCTCTTCTTAACCCAGAACCCCTCTACACATCCCACTAACCCCCGGGCAACCACCCTCTGATCGGAGCCGTCGGATCGCGATCCAACGTTCCGAGAACGGAGCAAATCCCCTAACCGTAGCCCTGTTTTATATAAGTAGGCAACCAACCTAAACCCTCCACGGTTCCCGTGGAACCCTAACCCTAGCCGCGAGCCTACGTCCTCTCCCAGCACTCTCTCTCCTCTGGCCGATCCGACCCGCCGCAGCATGCATCTGGCCTTCCCGGGCCTGCATTCGTTGGCCGCCGCCCGCTCACCCCTGCCCACTCCTGCCAGCTCCTCCCGAGCTGCTCCTCCTCCCGCAACCTCCATGCCCCGCCGCCGCCTTTTGCACACACTGCCAGACAGAGCCACAGCCGCCGCCCTCGCCGCTCGCCGACGCCTGTCGCGGCTCGACCTCGCCTCCCCTCGCTGGCCCCGAGCGCCAACGTCGGCCGCCTTAGCTATGCTTCGCAGCCGCCGCTGCCTCGCCCGATCTGATCTGGTCGGGATCCAGATCGGGGAACCTACACCAGCCGGTCCGCGTGGGTGAGAGTGGGCCTTGCCCCGGCCTAGTCGGCCACCTACACCAGCTAACCCGCTCCAGCCCCGTCGTCCCGAAGCACGCGCATCAAGGCCCACCGATCGACCGCGCCTCCCCAAAGCCCCTTCGGCCTAGCTCGGATCCCCACCGGCCCGAGGCCGCGAGGTGTGATGCCCCTATACCCGGCATGTGCGCAGTATAGTATCCGACGCCCTTATACACTGTTTAGATTCGGCCCGTGGTTATTTTTATTTAATTCATGCGAATTTAATATTTCAGAAAATTAGCGAATTTTTAAACGCCTATATCTTTTAAACCGCGCGTCGGATCGAGATAAGTTTTATATGTACAACATGTAGAATTTCGTGTAGATTAATATTTTTCAACTCAAATGCATATTTGAAACTCTTTGACCTACTATTTGCATAGATTTGTGTTCTGCTATATTAAACCATTTTATATCCGAATTGCTCAAACGTAGTATGTAAAATGTTCATGTTGTTTGCAACGCATTTCCATGCATGGAAAAAATAGTCATCTTGATGTTTTCATGTAGGTGGCATCAATAGTTTGCTATGTCGGGTTTATGTCATATTCTCGCATATATATAGTGACATTATTTTTATTTCAATCCCCACATGTTATATATGTTTTCGGGGTAAAAAAATCAATAAAATTTATCTGTGCATTTAGTTTTAACCTTTGTGCTAGTTAGCGTGCATGATATTTTGCCATGTTGCCCTTTTGTTTAATTCGTGTGATTTATTCCGTGCATGATATGAATTACTTTTGAACTTGAGATATGCCCTAGGATATGTATGCTAGCCCCTCGTGTTTTGGTTGCTATAGAAATCCATGTTTAGATGTTGTTTTCTTGTTGCCAACATGCTACAAAATAGTGATGATTTGAGATGTTGAAATATTTCTAAGTCTAGAATCTGTAATATTTTGTTGTTGTCTTTCCATGAGATTTGCTTGTGATCTACATCCCCTTCGGGGTTGGTGCAATGGAGTTATTCGTAGTTCTTAAGATTCTCTAGCATAAGGTTTGAGCCATTTGATGCCCTATAGCATATAGCTTTACTGCTGCCAATATGGCATCTGGTTAAAAACTGCACTATCAAAACTGTATTTTGAATAAGGATGAAACTGTGTGCAACTTGCCATTTTGTGAGTTCTTTCCCTAGTGATCCATGCTTCCATGCTACTTGTCTTTAGTAGGGTGTTGTTGTGAATCTTTCCCAGTACTTCCACATGTCTTGTTTGAGCATTTTAGAATTATGTACCTTGTTTTTTTGGGATGTAGAAAATATCATGTTGCTGTTTTTGGCAGATTGTAGCTATTTCTTGTTTTTCTTGTAATTGTCGAACCGTTGCTTCGTTTTTAACGTCTCATATATGAAACTTGCTTAGAATATCATGTAGTTTCATATATCATGATGCCTTCATGTTTTGGAATGCTTCTGGTTGTCATTTGCATACATATTGCATTCATGGCATCATATCTTGCGGTGATCATATCTTTTGAACCATAGCTTCGTTTGCAATGAACTCTATATGTAAATCGACTAGAATGATGCGTAGAATCACGTGAAACTGTTTATTCTACTTTTAACAAACATTAAAACATGTCAGTCAGATCTGGATAGATTAATTAATTAACGTATGGGGTCATTTCGGAGATGTTATAAGTTGTTTCCGACCTCATTTAAAGTGCCTAGATAGGTAGTTTAATTATGCTTCACCTCCTGCCATGTTTAACAACATTTAATATTGACATGTACCTAAACTAGAGTGAACTAAGTAATTCAAATGTGGGGTTTCGTCAATATGCAACTCGTTGCATATTGAGCTTCACTTAATGTGTAGTGATTTGATTTTTGTGAATTGTCGTGCCGTGCCTTGCATAATTAAACCAGACATGCATCATATGTGTTGTGCATCATGTCTTGAATATGTGTAGTGTTATTGTGTGTTGATTATTGTTTCGGGTTGTTTCTTCTCGATAGTGTTCCGAACCGTTCGGAGTGTGAGGATTCGTTTGACTATGTCGATTCGTGTGCTTCATGGAGTCAATCTTCTTCCAAGCGGGATCAACGGCAAGACGAAAATTTCCCTAGATACCATTACTATAAATGCCATGCTAGTTGTCCCATTCTTTTGTTATGTCTCGCTGCCTACCACCTGTCAAATGTCAGCCTCTCAATATTGCCATGAAAACCTTTAACCTTTCTACAACCTAGCAAACCACAGTTTGGCTATGTTACTGCTTGCTCAGCCTTTGATAGCGTTCCTAGTTGCAGGTGCACTTGCTTCCATGTGAAAAATGGGTTCCTTCTTATATCACCATATTAATGCTATTTAACTTAATACACCCATATAATTGGTAAAAGATGGAAGGCTTGGCCTTTCTAGCCCGGTGTTTTGTTCCATCTTTGCCGCCCTAGTTTCAGCTACCGATGTTATACTCTATATTTGAGCGCTCCTAACACGCTCGGGGTTGTTATGGGGACCCCCTTGATAATTCGTCTTAGTTTAAAACTGGTCTGGCAAGGCCCAACTTTGGTACTATATTTGCCTAATAACTAATAAAATATGCATAGGGTTTGATCACCCCGTGGATAATTAATTAACCCTTGGGACAGTGCTCCTCATGAGTGTTGGTCCAAAATAGAGCCACTTGCGGGGACACCCAGGCCAACTAAGGGGTCTCTATCCGTCCGCCGTACGTAGTGCTCATCCGTCATGTCCCGAGAACGAGATACGTGGCTCCTATCGGGTTCGTCGACACATCGGGCGGCCTTGCTGGACTTGTTTTAGCATTGACAAAATATCTTGTGCATCGGGATTCCGGTGATGCTTTAGGTTATCTCACAACTGAGGTTTTCCACTAAGGAATCCGACATGATCACGAGTTTCGTGATCGAGGTTTTCTATGCGGCTTGTGGTAATTTGTGATGGAGTAGTTGGAGCACCCGTGCAGGGTTAAATCTTTCGGAAATCCATGCCCGCGGTTATGTGGCAAACATGGAAATTTGTTTAACATACGGTTCTAGATAACTTTAAGTAAGCTTAACTAAAAGATGTGAACTATGTGCGTAACCGTGACTGTCTCTTTCGTGAGTTCCTTCTCCGATTGAGGATAGTGTGGAGTTATGTCTCACGTAAGTACGTGTTCAGGATCATTCATTTGGTCATCAGTAATTCACGTCCATTAGCGTAGATCATCCCCCTCTTTTGTTCTTGTACTCGTAAGTTAGCCACCTCAAATAAATGCTTAGTCGCTTGGTGCAGCGTTGCTACTGCAACAAAAGACCTTCCAATGGCGCCAGAACAAGCGTGCTGACGGGAGACTATTCTTGTCTTGATACTCCTGAGCAACGGCACCAGGAATCCATCTGCTACGGCTACGCCTTTAGGGACTTCCTAGGCAAATATGCAAAGTATTTCCCCCGTGGCCTTGGAGCCTTGTGTTGGTGTTCCCTCGAAGCGGAAAGGGTGATGTAGCACAGCGGCGGTAAGTATTTCCCTCAGTTTTGAGAACCAAGGTATCGATCCAGTGAAGGAATATCACAAGTACCTGCACAAACACAAAGAGCTTGCTCCCAACGCTATGAAGGGGTTGTCAATCCGTTATAGATTGTTTGCGAAGTGAGAACTGAAATCAACAAACAAACAAAGCAAAGTAAAAGTGAAAGTGGAAACTATAGGTGTGAACAGACCCTGGGGCCGTAGTGTTCACTAGTGGCTTCTCTCATGGAAGCAAGTAGACGGTGGGTGAACGAATTACTGTCGAGCAATTAGTAGAACCGCACAAAGTCGTGATGTTATGTATGGCAATGATTATATCTGTAGGCATCACGTCCAAAACAAGTAGACCGATACTTTCTGCATCTACTACTATTACTCCACACGTCGACCGCTATCCAGCATGCATCTAGTGTATTAAGTCCAAAAGAACAGAGTAACGCCTTAAGCAAGATGACATGATGTAGATGGACAATCTCATATCTACGATAAAAGCCCATCTTGTTACCCTTGATGGCAACAACACGATGCGTGCCTTGCTGCCCCTTCTGTCACTGGGAAAGGTCACCAGACGGTATGAACTCAAAACCAAGCACTTCTCCCATTGCAAGAATCATAGATCTAGTTGGCCAAACAAAACCCAAGACTCGGAGGGACTTACAAGGATATCAAATCATGCATATGAGAAATCAGCAAAGACTCAATTATATATCATAGATAATCTGATCACAAATCCACAATTCATAGGATTTCGACAAACACACCGCCAAAGAGGATTACATCGGATAGATCTCCATGAAGATCATGGAGAACTTTGTATTGAAGATCCAAGAGAGAGAAGAAGCCATCTAGCTACTAACTACGGACCCGTAGGTCTGAAGTGAACTACTCACGAGTCATTGGAGGGGCGATGATGTTGATGAAGAAGCCCTCCAACTCCAAAGTCCCCTCCGGCAGGGCACCGGGAAGGATCTCCAGATGAGATCTCGCGGAAACGGAAGCTTGCGACGGCGGAAAAGTGTTTTCATGGACGCCCTAATTTTTTCTGGATTTTTAGGGAATTTATAGGCCAAAGACCTAGGGCAGGGGAGTGCCAGGGGGGCCACAAGCTTGGTTGCCGCGGCCTCCCCCCTGGCCGCAGCAACAGGGCTTGTGGGCCCCCTGTGGGCCCACTTGCTTGGCCCTCAAGCCTCCCGATCTTCTTCCGTTCTGGAAAAAATCATTTTGGGGATTTTATTCCGTTTGGACTCCGTTCCAAAATCAGATCTGAAAAGAGTCAAAAACACAGAAAAAACAGGTACTCGCACTTGACACTGAGTTAATAAGTTTGTCCCAAAAAATATATAAAAGGTAAACAAAACATCCAAAGTTGACAAGATAACAGCGTGAAACCATCAAAAATTATAGATACATTTGAGACGTATCAAGCATCCCCAAGCTTAACTCCTGCTCGTCCTCGAGTAGGGAAGTGATAAAGAATGAATTTTTGATGCTTTCATGATACCTAGCATAGATGTCCTTTGTAACTCCTCTTTTGTGACGTGAATGTTCAGATCCATTAGATTCAAAACAATAGTTTGCTATTGATGTGGAAACAATAATACTTCAAGCAAACTAGCAAAGTAATCATGAACTTTCAAAATAACAAGGCCAAAAGAAAGTTATCCCTACAAAGTCATATAGTCTGGCTATGCTCTATCATCATTGCACAACGAATTTAAATCATGCACAACCCCGGTATTGGCCAAGTAATTGTCTTCACACCTTTACTTTCTCAAACTTTTTCAACTCTCATGCAATACATGAGCGTGAGCCATGGTTTTAGCACTATAAGTGGTGTGAGTGTGGTGGAGGTTGCAAGACAAACAAGGAGAAGATGGTAACATTAACTAGGCATATTAATGAGCTGTGGAGATGCTCATCAATAGATATCAATGTGACTGAGTAGGGATTGCCATACAAATGATGCACTAGAGCTAAGAGTATGTGAAAGCTCTTAAAGAAAACTAGCGGGTGTGCATCCAACTTGCTTGCTCACGAAGACCTAAGGCAATTTTGAGAAAGCCTATCATTGGAATATACAAGCCAAGTTATATAATGAAAATTTCCCACTAGCTATATGGTGTTGACAAAACGAGAGACTCTCAATCATGAAGATCATGGTGCTTAATATGCACAAGTGTGGAAAGGTGGTAGCAATGTCCCTTCTCTCTTTTTCTCTCATCATATTTTTTTTAGTGGGCTCTTTGGCCTCTTTTTTTTGGTGGGCATCTTTGGCCTATTTTATTTCCTCACATGGGACAATGCTCCATCAATGATGATCATCACAGTTAAAACTCAAAACTTAGAGCAACGATGACTCTATATGGAATGCCTTCGGTGGTGTACCGTGACAATGATCTAGCATGGCATGGACATCAATGGAAACATCATGTTAGCTATCTTACGATCATGCAAAGGCAATGTAGACGTGGTTGCACATGTCATGGTGGTAGTTGCATGGCAATATATCTCGGAATGACTTTGAAAAAGCCATAGTAGCTAGGTATGGTTGCTGTTTTGAGGGAGGCTAATGGTGGGTTTTGTGCACCGGCGAAAGTTGCACGGCACTAAAGAAGATAGTGATGGTGGAAGGTGAACGTGCATCTAAACCATGGACTCAACATTAGTCATGAAGAACTCATATACTTGTTGCAAAAGTTTTAGTAGTAATCAAAACAAAGCATTCAACGCATACTCCTAGGGGAAGGGTTGGTAGGTATAAACCATCGCGCGATCCCGACCACCACACAAAGGATGACAATTAATAGACTAATCATGCTCAGACTTCATCACACAGTGGTTCACCATACGTGCATGCTACGAGAATCACTAACTTCAACACAAGTATTTCCATATCCACAACACCTTACAAGTATAACTTCAATATTACCATAACCACAACTCAAAACTAGTTGAGATGAATCAAACTTCTCTAACTATTCAATGCACATGAAGGTGGAAGTTTTCATATCCCTTTGGATAACTACCCCTTTTGAGACTACTTTCAAAGCATAGATCAACTACCAAGCCACGCACCTCCATGCTCTAAAAGATATAAGTGAAGCACATAGAGCAAAAGCATCTAGCTCAAAAGATATAAGTGAAGCACATGTGAGCTGAATTGTCTATTAAAGGATATAAGTGAAGCTCGACAAAATCACGGTGAGTGCATGTCTCTCTCTCTAGGTGTGCAGCAAGGATGATTGTGAGACAACAAAAATAAAAGACTCCTACGATGCAAGACGCTCCAAGCAAAACACATAACATGTGGTGAATAAAAATATAGCCCCAAGTAACATTACCGATGGATTGAAGACGAAAAGAGGGGATGCCTTCCCGGGGCATCCCCAAGCTTAGGCTTTTACGGCATCCTTGAATCATCTTGGGGTGCTTTGGGCATCCCCAAGCTTGAGGTCTTGCCACTCTTTATCTTTTTTTCCATAAGAACTTCACACAGAAAAAACAGGAACTGACACTTGGCACTGAGTTAATAAGTTAGTCCCAAGAAAGATATAAAAGGTAAACAAAACATCCAAAATTGACAAGATAAGAGCGTGAAAGCATCAAAAATTATAGATATGTTTGAGACGTATGAAGCGTCATCACTTAACCATGCCTCACCCATTAAGCTTTGATAGTCTTGATACCTTTGGAAATGAGATTGCCAAGTCTCGTGTGGCTCACAGAATACTACAACACCGGTTGCGGGTTTAGGTAAAGTGATATTAAGATGTCAGCGCAATGATTGTGCTATTGGAGCTTCTTCTTCATCATCATCGATCTAGGTTGGGTTCTAGGGCGGCAGCCTGGGATAGTAAGGATGGATGTTGTTCTTTTATCATTTATTTTCGTCCGTAGTCAGACCCTACTCTTCTTCATGATGACTGTATATTGTTGTACTGATGTGTACTTGATGTAGCTTGTGGCGAGTGTAAGCCAATTCCATATACTCATATATTCTGTACATGTACTTGTAACGATATGCATTCTTGCAAAACGACAAGATGTGCTTCTATCCCTTTCAAGGCCCTCGCACCAAAATAAGGATAGGATCGCATCTTGGGCGTTACATTATGGCAATAAGTTAGGCAAGTCTATGGATCAGGAGCTTGGTGCACTAAGTTATCGCAAGAGTTTGGCTTGCAGGTGTACTCCAAAGTCAGAATACGTGGCAAGGTAGCATGTTTGGGTGCTGGTCCTGGGGCAGTGCACGTTGGTTAGTGACACTGCGATTTCTCAGGGTAGAATAGAAGGGTTCGTCGTAGGCTTTTCGTCGAGATATCTGGCTTGAGTATGTTGCCCGGGTACGTGCTTCATTCTCCTCTCTCCATTTGTTGTTGTCGTCATGTATGCATGCTTCTGATGTGTTTGCAGATGCTTCGTATTCTAGCCTCTTCATATCTTTTCGTGAAAAGGCATGGATTGGGTCTCTCCCATAATACTAGCTTAAGGACACGACGTTAGAACGGGTCCTATTACCTAGGAAGGTCCTTGAGGGGTCCTAGATGAGCTCGCTACCCGGACGTATAGACCAGTCATCCAATCCTTACGGTCCGTGTCTTAGCAAGCGGGGTGAACCTCGCCTCGACAGGGGCTTCACCATGCTTCAGTTGGGACTCACGTCCCTGATTTGGACCAGGAAGGGATCTTTATTTTCCCTGATGTCCAAAGGCTTCATCGGATTGAACGTCAATTCTTCTTGGCATAGTTGATGTAGCCGGCAGAGGAGTGGCGGTTGACTTCTCTTGCTTCTTCTTCTTTATCGTGGTTTCCCAACCCTGGCGATTCTTCACCTTGTCTTGGGTAGGATTGACTTCGGATGCTTGGAGACTGCTTCGAGGAGTCCATTTTCTCAAGGTAATACCTTACTCTTCAGAGGCATGGCGATCGGTGTTCCTGGGGCTTGTCCAAACAGGATTAAGGTGTTCCTCCTCTTACTGGGCGAATAAGTACGTCATCCTTGAGGATTACAACATACTTCCCCAAGCATCACATAAGTACACTGCTCATGAGATAGGTGAGAGGAGCAGGTAATTGTCTTGGGTTGTCATTTTCCCATGGGGGTTTAATGGTGGTCGAGGGGGAGGATCGGCTATAGTCTAACGACTTAGAGATGTTTCCTATGGTCATAATCCGACCATTTTATGGCTCGGTGAAGCTTTGGGGTTCCAATGGATTTAGGATATGAGTGGACGGCCATCATCTTATCTTTAAGCACATTCCTTAGATGCAATAGTTTAGCCCGTATCTCTGGATAAAAATCACCCTATTTCATTGAAGGTGCCATCCCACATAAGTCAACGCCACATCACTCATGCTAATCAACACCAGGGTTGAGAGAAGGACTGAACCTAAACATCACAAGTATGTTATAGCTAAGTTACACATGTATTACCATGTAAGAATCCTCGGGAAATCATACAAGCTGCTAAGCTTGAATAAAGGCACTAGAAATCTAAGTGCTCACTTAGATTATCCACTAGCCAGGGTACTGCATCCCTATGTTGAGGGAACACGTAGTGTACCAATCCAAGGCCTTGTTTCCTTCCTGCAAATCCAATCAAGTTGCCCATCAATCTTAACAACCACCACTAGACCCATCACTCCTACAAATCCAATATTGATGGGGTTCTACATGATCACCTAGAGTCCTCATAATCCACATATCATTGAAAGGGCTATGCAATAGTATACCCACCATCTTCCAAAATCATGGCTAACTAATCTCCAAGGCCAGGCTTATATAGATTCGTAGATCAATTCGACAACCCCATTGGTCCTACTGGTTACCCACCTAAAACATGGTATCATGATCGAGATCATCGGACTAAATTCAATTAAATCTGAACCATGTGGCCTCAGTCATCATCGATACTATATTAAGATCACCTGTTAAATCTAGATCTCATGCCCAACAAGAATTCTTACTCATTATCCCAAGTCATTATGGTACCATCATCAAACCATGACTACTACTAGAAGAAGACATTTTATGATACTACCAAGAATTTTCAGCTCGTGATCATAATTGTCCTAACGAATCCAAACTTACTACAGGATTATGTAGGTTATGCTACTTTATCAACTGTTCCACCAAGATAGTCCAGCTATATACTCAAGACACCTATTATCACTACAACAACCATTGCCTATAAATCATATACCCCATAAGATCCTTCCTATAGCATCAGGGTTCTGATGCTATCTTAAGAATTAAAGATACTTGTACACTGTGATCACATGTTCCGTAATGGGCCTAGTGCTAATGGAGTGGTTATTGGAGCTCGACAAGTGCTATGGAAATTCCATGTATTGGACACATAACCAGAAGTTTGAGCTCGGGAGTCTCATGAGGTCTAGGTTGGTCTCGGGAGGGGTTTCCAATCTTGAGGGAGAAGCATAATGCCACGGGGTTGCGCCTGGTTGAGTATGTTGAAGTCGGAGTCTTTAATGCCAGTTGTCTGTTAGGGTGGATCCTTGGTGCATCTCGTCTTGCCGGTCTCCGACTATCGGGAAAGGTTGGAGCGAGAAAAGCAACACAGAGGGGAGTGCCTAAGTAGTGGCATAATACATGTGCAATCAAACAAGTGTTACAAGGCCATCACAATAATCAAAATGAGGCAGGTGATATAGTCATGTACTCGTTTCCTAGGGCAAAAGTGGAACATATATTAATGCATAAACAAGTAGAAACAAGCAACACACAACCTGGTCCCATTCGAACCATTTCACGGACTCGACTTCACGTAGGGGGTTCATGACTCATCCTACCCTAGGGGTCCTTGGAGTCAATAGTCGTGCTTGCTTCATGCTTTGGAGAGGAGTCTGCTCAGTCTTCTGGGTCTTCTCATGGTGTGGCTATGTCTCTTATTGTTGTTTGCCGAAACGATTCAGGTTGAGGTGTAATGAGTCTTTGACGACTTCTCATGTAGTGAGCTGTCGGCGAAGGCGGTTCCTCTCGGCTATCGTTGGCAGGGTCATTTGTTGGTCTCGTCATCCTGTCACTGTCTTCTTGCCTTCCAAGGCGTCTAGTGTTCCAGGTGGACAATCCTTTATGCAATGTCTTCAGCAGGGCATGATAGAGTTCCAAGTTGTCAGTTATGTTGATGACAATATCGATACCAAGAGCGGGGCATGAACAGAACCATTTTCCTGCTCACTAAGGTGACGTGGACCAAATGGCGAGGTTCTCATCCACCGGTGGTGGTCGACACATCGTCGATATTGACAGGATCTCTCTACTAGCGACGCATATAATGACCTTTCATACCTTATGTCCTCGTCATCGCAGGTCAAGGTCGTATCACTCCGGAACAAAGTTGAGGGTGTCACCATCTCGACGTCCTCATTCCTCGAGAAGGTAGCTTCTATTGGTGTCGTCTTATTGCAATGTTGGCAACCTTGTCGTCAAAGTACAGGGGTGATCGCTTGAAAAGGCTGCTCCATTCCAAGTTACACACGAGGATTTTAAGTAATCCCGTGACCAGGGGCCCAAGGAGGCTAGCGACCATTTGCAATTTTTGTAAAAGTAGATGAGGAGAGTCGAGAGAATAAGGGTGGATGTGCTAAGGCAAAAACCTTCGCTTCCTTGGGAGATTTAGGATAGGTGAGACATATAGAGGTTTTGTAAGTGCTTCTAAAGGGTGTGGAAAAACACTTTTGTCCTAACTAATGTGCGTGCTAACTAAGGGCTTCCTACAGTCAGGATGGCTCTGCTACCAACTCTGTGGGGACCCCGACTTACAGGTCGAGAACGCTGAATGTACATGCTCAGTGATCCCAGAGATCAATGCTCACTAAACACACAGAAACCGAATAACAAGAGTCTTACATCCATACATACCGTGTGATACAAATAAGGACCATTGAGGTCAAGTCTTACATAGGTAGGGCGTTGAAGGCCAACACACCAAACTCAACTAATGGCGAAAATCTTGCTTGAAAGTTTCAAACCATGCCATCAGCCTGAACCTACATGCATTCTGACTCAGAAGCGTCCTAGCTCGCAGGAACGTCACCGAGGTACTATTCACCATCTCCTGCTCTCCCTTACCTGGTCAATGAAATAACGAGTGACAAGCCAATGAGAACTTTGAATGTACTCGCAAGCAAACCATGATATGGAACAAGGCTATATGAAGTATGACATAACACTAGTTTGCTGATTTGTTTGGAAAGCTGATTTTTCCTAGTGGAACAACATGATCAAGTTCTTGGGCGACAAGCACCAGAAGGCATAGCGGAAACCCAACGAACATGTTAATTATATCAATATCAACTAAGGTTTGAACATCCCATGTTCACCCATCATGCCAAGTCACCTGACTTAGCTCCAACATCATCTTTCCCATGTCTCCATCTATTCCTCATATTACCCCGCACACAGTCCCACTTGGTTTATGCGGAAACCACGAGACATAATTTAAGAAGCACCACCCATATGTCCTTGAACGTGGACACGACTATTCAAATAGTTTTACACTCTACAAAGGTTGCACACTATACCCACAAGACTCGGGGAACTTCCGTGTCATCTAGGACTCACGGTATTTAGCATACCCAAGGCAAGCACCCAAACAATGCATTTACCATTGCGACACTAAACAAATAGACCACTCGTTTGGTACACATCCCACATGATGTACATCCTATGAGCCTCGCTCTTGATCGTATCATCCATGCAGGGACAAATGGTGTGCCCGGAATGTGAAAAAATAACATAGTCGTCCTACCTGGCACGACCTGTCACCAGAGTGACCAATTCACTCCCGTCACTAGTAATGTGGGCTCTCTGCTAGCATCGACCAAAGTAATAATAAAGGCCTCGTTCCCATATTGGGGTATTGTGGTCGCACATGTAAGGTTGGGACGGTCAACAAATCTTAAATCTAATCTCGTTTCCGAAACCACACACATAAAATGTTTCTTGGTACACCACTTCTTTCTCAAGTGGTCATCCATCTCAACACCATCACCCTCGGGCATTAGTGGCACCCGATGTTGTTTTTCAAAAGCCTTTGTATCACACCCTTCATGATCATCATGCATATACCCATCCCCTTCTTGCGTCGCAACTACTAACAACTAACTATATCCTACATGCACAACCCTCATAGATGGTAGGGTCATGCCCAAATGCAAGTTTAAACGAGGTGTTCGTCGGGGACAACCCAACAAAAGGGGTTCTCCAATCCAACAAGTATATATGCATAAGTAAGGCATCAAATGACATGCAAGTAAATGTTTCTTAGGCATGGTCAAAGGGTTGTTTCCTTGCTCAATTAAGTCTCCGGGGTCTTCGAGGTCGTCCGCCCCAACTCTGAGTACTCCGCTTATTTTGTCGACTATCATCGAAAACAACAATGATAAGTCACACAACAAGCAGAAACACAAAGTGCTCTATAAATACGAGTTTTATTACTCTTGGACATCTCTGGTCATAAGAAAAATGCCTAACGTTGTGCTAAGGGATTTGGATCGCCAGAGATATTTGAGTGGTGGAAATGGAGAAATTGATGATCCTATGAAAAGTCTATAGAAAATATTATGCTAAAAATGAGTGGGGGCACTAATTTAATAGGGCATGATTTTAGAAATAGTTAGGAAGTGGTTTCACTGGATTTGGAGTTGGTATGACTTTCCTATGGATTTTCTAACATGTAATAAATAGAAATAGGTGCTATTTAATTGATGCAACACAAATATGGCACAAAAAAATGTTGACTAAGGCTATAAAATTAGAGCATGATATTTAGGGCACCTAGGAATTGGAATCACACCATTTGGAGTTGATTTGAGCTTTGTAGGAATTTTGCAAGGTGGGATTTGAAATACCCAAATTTGAATTTTAATAAATATACTACAAAAAGTTTCTCTCGAAAAATGTGCAAAGCACATATTTAGATAGATTATGATTTCTGGAGTCTTTAGGAACTTGAATCATCAATTCTGGAGCCCATATGAATTAGTTATGGATTTTGGATTTCCTCAGAAAAAGGAAAAGAAAGAAGAAGGTTATACCAGGGGCATCGTGGCGCACAGCGCGCTCGATCAGGATGGGCCTGGCGAGAGGCTGTCATGCTAAAGGCGCCCCCGCGGAATGCGCCTTTGCAGCGGGGAAGCGGGAGGAGCGGCGGGCGTCTCCACTTATTCGGGCGGGGCCACACGTCTGTGGCTTGGCCACCGGCCGACACGCTGGTCTCGCCTGGCCTATTCTCTCTCCCTCCCCTTTCTTCTACCTGCCGCCAGGAGGCAAAGGGAGTGTTGGCCATCGTGGCTCTGACCATTTGGCCGCCTAAACACCAAGCCGAGGGCGTGGCGGATGCCCCACTCTCTACCGCGCCCGGGGGTGTGCTCGATAGTCACAGGGGCGGCCAGGAGCAGGAGCCCGTCAAAGGGACAGACGGCGGCCTCGCCATTGTTGGCGAGTGCGGCTCTACGACACAGCGCGATGGATTTATTGCTGGGGGAGGATGGAGTGGCTACAGGTTCTCAACGGAGGCGGAAAGGAGGCGAGAGGAGGCTCTCTCGCTTGAATTCGAGCTGAGCTGAGCCGTGGCAATGGCAGCCATGGGACGGCCTCTCGAGCTTGGGAGCTCCAATGGCTTAGGAAGGGGGCTTTTTGGAGTGGGAGGAGTGCACTTGGGGAGTCAGGGAGCTCAGCGGGAAATGATTTAGCAAGGGGCAATGAGTGGGAGCTCAGGTCTGCTTCGGGAGCGCTCTGGCTCGGCCAACACATACGTCGCAGCCACCTTGGAAGCTAGCTGGCATCATAGAGGGGCACAGGCGGTCAAAAGGAGGTCTTCTAGCATGCTGGGACACGCTGCCAAAGTCGGACCTAAGGTGCAGAAAGATAACGACGTGGAGAGCACCATTATTGCATGCCATTTGAGCAGTCACCACTTCACACCGTGTCCAGAGCCACCTTTTGGCCAGGCCAAGGAGTCCAACATGCAATGCATGCATGCCACATGGCGCCAATGTAGTTTGGGCTTGAATGGAGTAGGCTGGGTTAGATTTTTACCGCAAATAAGTTTGCAATAGCAAACTTGGGACTAGCAAAAGGTGTTCTTACTAGTAGGCTCTTGAAATTAAACCTTGTCTAGTAGTCCTAGGCATGGAGGGACTACAAGACTATGAGTTTTCAGCCCAAGGAGAGGAGTATAACTAGCATTTGCAGTTCAAGGTCACATTTCTGCCAAAATTAAGTTTCAGAAAGGCTGCTCATTTTTCCACATGAGCATGCCATATCTTTGCTTGAAATATTGCATTGGCATACAAGAGATAACGTGGAAGGATGTGGGGGGCATTGGCCTGAACAGAATTATTGGGAGAGAGTAAAAGAGGGGCTTCCATGGGAAAAATAAGAGGTAAAGACAAGGAGTCATCCTCAAATAATCCTCGAAAAATAAGAGGTAAAGGTTACTTGAGGTGTTAGAGGGATAGGAGAAGTTGTGGTAAATTTTTTGGCTCAAGCAGATTAGTAGAAGGGTCAAAGAAGCATGTTTGATAAGTGAGCAGAAGGTGTTTGATGGCTGTTAGGGCTAGCAAATGTATTCCAATTGCTATGAAAATTAACAAGATCACATGATAGGTCAAATTGAGCTTGTACACCAAATTGGGGATTTGGTGGAGAAAGTTTCCAATGTAGACTTGTAAAACCCAAGGAATAGGTAGAAGTAACTTTCTGAAGATAAACCCATGCAATTTAGTTCCCACAAATGCACCACTTGGTCTGGCTCCATTATTTGAGTATTGGAGCATGCCCAAAAATTTTGGGATCAATTGGAGAAACTTCACAATGTAAAGTTTCCAATTCTAGAAAGCAACACAGAATGTTTTGAAGGGTTTCACACAAGTCAATCAATTCTCCTTGACGCACCACTTGGTGTGGATGCATTATAGGAGCATCAAAACATGTCCACAAAATTTTATCAGAATGTGAGATACTTGGCAATGTACAGTTGCTCAAATTTGGATCTGAACACACAGGGTTTTGGAATATTTAGCTGAGTCAAATCAACTTGGATTGAGATGAAACTTGTCAACATCATCTCTTATAGCATGTGTGACATGCTAGAATTTTTTTGGAATTTATTGAGAAAATTTCTTAAGGAAATATTCCAAAAGCTTGGAATAGGCAAAAAGGGTTTTCAAGGGGTTTGTCCAATATTTTGAACATGAGCATGTGTTTAAACTATTATATATGGAATTTATATATCCAATGAGTTCCCTAATTTTTATCAAATATTTTGAAAGCAAGAAAAATAATCTTTATTTGTAAGAGACCATTTCTGGCCTCAGAAAAAGGAATTTAATTACAATAGGAAAAATAACGTTTAAAATAATAATTTTGTGGTTTTGGGAAGTCTTTTTGATAATGGGATTCAAATAAATATTTGGGGCAAAACATCTTCCCTAAATTGAGGACTTGTAGTACAAATCCCAACTCACGGGTTTTATCATAGATTAAATTAAATAAATTCTTTTTGTTCAAAATAATATTTGGTAATAATAGTTTTTGGTCCTATACACATGGTATGGTCATTGGACGAGTGTTTGAAACAAGAAGATGAATCTAAGGAGTAGGAGGGAGTTTCGTGATTTAAGGCACAAGCAAACAAGCAAGTAAGCAACAATCACATCAAGCATCACAAGCATTCACAAAAAAATTAGTTTGTCCTAATTTTTGAGCTATGTTAGTTTAGCTAGGAGAGTTAAAACAGAGGGTGTGCCATTCACAGAAATCTGATTCTGCCCATATCTAGGGTTTTCCATGTCTACATTGTCAACCTTGCTCAAATGAGCTCAAACTTGGTGAATCCTACTATTTTTTCTCATCATTTAATCCTGTTAATTCTCAGTGCATTTGGTGAGGTTTATCTTGATCAAACTAGCATCAAACATATTGTGGTGATATAGTAAAATAGCACTTTTACCCCTTCTACTTTCTTACTTCACTCCAAACTTTTATCACAAGTCTGTGGGTCAGCCCGACCTCTGTAGCCAAGAGCCCTAGCTCCAATTCAATGGGAGGAGGACAAAATCCTCAATTCCTTTTTTGGTTCATCCCTGGCAGAGACTGCCTCTCACTTTTCCCTTGACCTCCACTTCTCTACTCAGCTCCACTTTATCCCACGGGCATCTCCAAAGCCCCTAGACACTATTAGACACGGTGGGGACACGCTAGTGCGTGCCAGCATGCCATGGCATGCCAAAACTATGCTCTGGACATGCCACAATGCACGCCCGCACCACCCCCACAAGCTGTCTAGCTTTGACTGCCTCGACGACCGATGTCAGCGCCGCCTCGGGCCCGTTCTCTCATTCTTTCGCCTCCCCTCGTGACCCGTGCTCGCGCCGGCCCGAAGCGGTCAGGTGGCACTTGCCACCGCAACGCGCCAAGAGCTAGCCCCGCTCCTCCTCAACCCATCTTTAGAACCTAAACAACGCCCATGAAGACCACAAGCTCATTCCCGAGCCTTCTTTCCTCCTAGCCGTTGCCACGGCCTCGCCGGCGTACCACCTTTTGGTGGACCGTGCCTCGCCTATATAAAGGCCACCCAACCTCTCTCCCCCCTCTGGAACCTTTCTCTCACCTCCAATCGACCACCCAATCACCCCACTTGAGCTCCCCGAGAACTAGTGCTCGACATCGACTGAGGCGCCACCGCGTCGGGGCTCCGTTGATCTCGGGACAGAAGCCCGCTCCAGCCTCCATTTCACCTCCATCGTGAACATAGAGAGCCCTAGCCTCATCTCCACATCTTCCCCGCTCCCTTCCCTTCGCCGAACATCGTCACCAACAACCTCTCGACGCCCTCCGCCGAGGCGTCCTCGCCACCGAAGACTCTGACCACCTCAGCCACTCCCTCGGCCTCCATACGAACGGCAGCAGATCGAGGAGTCCATTCTTGTGCTCGCATTCCCTCGCCATCGATGGAGATGACACCGATGAGCTCCTTCCCTTCCTGTCTTGAGGTAGAAGACAACCCCGACAAGGGGACCCCACATGTCGGCCTCAGCCTCGATCTCTCTTCCTTTCCCGGTCACTGGCTATAGGGCCCCGCGTGTTTGGTTCAAACCTAACGGCGCACGCGCCTCGGCTGGATGGCTGGCTGGCTAGCTGGCTAGGCCGCCCAACTACTAGCCGAGTCTGGCCGAGGGTGGTGGGCCCTTTTACTTTTTCTATTTTCTGGCATTTGCCAAATTTTCCATTCAGAAAAAAATATTCGAAATCCAATTATTTTTCCAGCATAAATCTTGTAAAAATATGTAGTATTTAATAACACTACTTGTGTAATTTTGACAAAAACTTTTGTCGGTGCACTAAAGTGTGGGCCATTAGGGCCCCAGACTTATGCACGAACAGTAATAGCCACGCCTGCAGCGAGGCCTACCGTGACTGCGGAAGACAAATGCGAAGGCCTCGAGAAGACACTCAAGTCAGTAAGCTAGGAGATCGAAGCCAGAAGAAAGGAGCCCCGACCAGATCCTTGACAGGGTGGGGGCTAGCAGAGCCCCGACAAGGCAAACTTCCGGCGAGACCTCGGGCACCCACTCAGTCAAGCAGACCTCCCTCGAGTGTTGATCTACTCTCGACGGTGCGCCAGGGGAAATCCGGAAGATTCAAGACCCAAAGACAGAGCCCCGGGCAATATCCTTGCCGGGGGAGGCTAGCGAAGCCCGGGTAAGATCCTTGCCGTGGGACTAAGCGAAGCTCGAGTGCGACCTGCCCCGGCAAGGTCCCAGCTCACCTCTACACCAAGGCAGCGGTCAGCTGCCCCTCGCCACTTGATACGTGTCGATTCACAAGACGCATGTCGAGCGGTATCTGGGGAAAACAGTGCCGATGGGACACGCCCCTGTCCCATCTCTGGGGCATGTGACGAAGCATTTAATGCGTGAGCTTAGACGCCACATACACTATACTTAACCGTACGCCCTCTGAGTGCACTGTTTCCCTGTGCACCCCATAGGAACCTTGTGCTGCCACTATTGGTGACCCCTTCGACCTATAAAACGAGGCTCAGGGCATGCATTTGAGGGATGGGAAGGAAAAATGATTGGCCACTACACGCTTAGTCGTTCGACATTTAGTCACTCAACATCCAATACACACGCAAAGCAGGTGTAGGGTATTACGCTTCCGAGCGGCCCGAACCTGGGTAAACCTCTCCTTGTGCTGACCGTTTGTTCTGCTCTAGTTGCATCCCTGTGGGGACCCCGACTTATGAGTCGATATCGCTGAATGATCATGCTAAGTGATCCTAGAGATCAATGCTCACCGAACACACATAATCTTAATAATAAGAGTCTTACATCCATACATACCGTTTGATACAATAAATGACCATTCCGGTCGAGTCTTACAAATATAGGGCCTTGAAGGCCGACACACCAAACTGGACCAATGGCGGAATTATTGGTTGAAAGCGTGAACCCATGCTATCAGCCTTAACCTACATGCATTATGACTGGGAAGCATCCTAGTTCGCAAGAACGTCACCTAGTTACACTTCACCAAATCATGTTCTTTCAAACCTGGTCAATGAAATAACCAGTGGCAAGCCAATGAGTACTTTTGATTATACTCGCGAACAACCCATGATACGAGCAATGCAAGTGAAGGACAACAATAACATGCTTCTTTGGTGGATATCCCTTGGTGGTAAATAAAAAAGATCACAGGTATGCACCATAAGTTAAGAACTACTTTTGAAGAACAGGTTACAGATGTCAACATATTTGTTGAGGGCTGAACCATCCAGGTTCACCTTATATGCCAAGTCACCAAACTTGGTCACATCATTACTTTCATAACAACTCCTTTCATCACAACTCACACATACTTGGTTTATGCGGAAACGACTGGACGTAGTTTAAGCAGGATTACCCAACTGTCCTTGACTGTGGACATGGCTATTCGAATAGTTTTACACTCTGCAGAGGTAGTACGCTGGACCCACGAGATCCGGAAAACTTCCGTGTCATCCACGACTCACGGTATATACCATACCCGAGGTAAGTACCCGATCAATGGCTTTCCCCTGACGATACTAGACAAAGGGGTCCACTCGATTGGTACCCAACCTACATGTTGTACATATTACGAGCACCGACTCTGGAGAGTATCAACCAGGCGGGGACGAACGGTGTGCCTGGAACTCATAAAAATGGCATAGTCGCCCTACCTGGCACGACCCCATCACGGTGACCACATATCACTCCCGCCACTAGTAATGTGGCTCTTTGCTAGCACCGACCAAAGTAATCAACACAGCCCCGTCCCATAAAGGGGTAATGTGGACGTACATGTAAGGTTGGGACGGTCGACGCATCATAAATCTATTCCCATTTCTGAAACCATACTCACACAAATACCCGGAGCACCACTTCACCAAAAGTGTCCACCTAACTCATCATCACCCTCGGGCAATAGTGGCACCCGACGGGGTTTCATAAGACTTTGATTTATACCAACACATGCTCATGCTACTGTTACTCTAGCTTTACTTGTGAACATGATACTAGCATGACCCTCATAGGTGATAGGATCAAGCTTAATGCATGTGCTCCGGAGGAGCCATCCGTAATCAGTGATTTACCGGCACTTATGATCATATGCAACGGATATATTGCTACTCTAGCATGCAATATAACAGATGCTCAGTCATGGTCAAAGGGTTGCTTGCCTTGGTCAGCTAGGTATCCGGGGTCTTCGAGGTCTTCCGCTCCAACTCCGAGTACTCCGTTTACCCGTCAACTGAAGCTTGCCATAGGAGGTTTGGATCATCAGGGATCTCTGAATGGAGGAAAGGAGGAGTAGGGGATTCTTTATGAAGCCCACACAAGATATTATGATAAAAATGAGTGGAGGCACTCATTTAACAGAGAATGATTTTAGAAATATTTAGAAAGTTGTTTCAGTGGATTTGGAGTTGAAATGAATATTCTAGGAATTTTCTAATATGGAATAAATAGCAATAGGATGCTATTTATTTAATACAATAGAATAAAGCCTGATAAAAATGTTGACCAAGGCTTCAAAAATGGGGTATGATATTAGAAGACTCTTGGGATTGGAATCACTCCATTTGGAGTTGATTTGAATCCTCTAGAAATTTCAAAAGATGGGGTTTAATTATCCAGATTTGGATTTAAATAAAAACACCACAGAAAGGTTGCTTGGAAAAATGTGCAAGACACATATTTGGATAGCCCTGAATTTTAGGAGCGTGCAGGAGTTTGAATCAAATAATTTGGAGTTAAAATGAATTTTATATGGATTTGTGAATCTTCTGATAAAAGAATAATGGAAAAAGGTTTTCTTACTAAGGCTCTACTGCGCGCGCACACGCTACATAGGCAAATGGGTCGGCCCAACGGCTCCAGCCGCGAGCAGTCGCTACGCTAAAGGCGTATTCCTCGGCCTGCGCCTCCTCGCGAGGGAAACGCCTGCCTGCCGGGGCGCGGCCACTTAACCCAGCCAGGCCGGCTGGTGTGGCTGACCAGGGGGCCCGCCTGCAGGGCCTTCTTCAACCTCCCGCGTGGATCGGGAAGAGGCAGGGGCCAGGCTGACGACGCGCCGATGCCGGCCTTCGACGGCACCGGCCTCCTCCGACGGGGCCCTGGCCACCGGCGCGCCCAGGGAGGCGAGTCACACCCTCCTGGGGCTCCATTCCTGTCAGGGAACCACCGGGGCGAGTGGGCCTTGGCCGCTATGGGTCGTCCGACGTTGTCGCGGTGGAGGAGCTTCGGTGATTGGAGGAAGAGGGGGAAAAGGAGAGGGGCTCGCGCCGACTAGGAGAGAGCCCAGGGCTGGTTGGTGCAAGGGCAAGGCCCTGGTGCACGAGCCCGAGTGGAGGCCGCCGACGGGGCTTCGGCCATTGGAGAAGGGAGAGAGCTCAGGAGCTGCACTAGGATGGTCTGGGGCTCAAGGGGAAATGCAAATGAAGTGAGGCTGCAGGGGAGGCTCGGGGAGAGAGGAGATATGAGAGGGGAGGGAGAGATAGAGCTCGGGAGCTCTCTGGAGATCTCTGTGCATGGATGCCACGCACCCCACATGGAGCTTGGAGGCTAGATGATGGATGGAAACCCGTTGAACAGGCAAAAGAAAGCTCTGAGACATACTGAGGCATCTTGGACCAACTAGAAATGGGCTGGAGGAAGGAGACAAAGTGCAGACCACCATTTCTGCACTCCAGGGAGGTGGTCACCACCCCACTTGGTGTCCTGGGCCACCCCTTGGCCAGGCCAAGGTGTCAAACATGCAAGGCATGTTTGCCACAATGTACTGGTAAACTCTGGACCAATCTGGAGCTGTCTAGGTGGGGTTTTGACTGCTGTTAAGTTTGGAGCAGCAAACTTAGGGCTACTAATGAGGTCACTCACATGAGAAATAATGGGGAAAAGACATGTCTAGCAGCCTTAGGCTTGGAAGCACTACACTTCTGCAAAGTTTCAGCTCAAGCAAGGGAGGGTAGCTAGTACTTGTTGTACAAAGCTACTTTTCAGCCAGAAATCAACTTGAGGATGTGCTTCTCATTTTCTCCACATGAGCATGCCATCTCTTGGCTTGAAACAATGCCTTGGGTTTCTAAGAATCCTCTGGGAAGAGGTGAGGGCTTTGGCTTACACAAAAGTGGTGCAAGAGGGTTGAAGATGGTGATTCCAAAAGTAAAATTAGGAATAGTTACATGGAGCCTCTCTTCAATAATTGACCAGTGGCCATGGAAATGTCAATGGAGGGAAAATGTAACTATATGAAGCTGTGGTAGAAAGTTGAGCTCAAGGGTTAAAGTGGAAGGGGCCAAAGTAGCCAATAAAGTGAATGCACACAAGCTGTTTGATGAGTGGCAGAGCAACCAGATGGACCTCCATGGATATGAAACTTAACATGATCAAATAACAGATAAAAATAAGCTTGGACACCAAATTTGGGATTTGGTGGAGAAGGTTTCCAATGTAAACTTGGAAAACCCATGAAATCGTTAGAAATAGCTTTCTACTTACAAAACTATTCAAGTCAATTCCTACAAATCCAACAATTGGTGTGGGGGCATTATTTGAGCATTAAGGCATGCTCAAAAAGTTTGGGGGCAATTGGAGAAACTGTATAATGTAAAGTTTCCCAAAGTCAGAAATCAACGGAGAGGTTTTTGAGGGGCTTGGGACAAGTTCTTCTATTCTCCTTGATGCACCACTTGGTGTGGATGCATTATTGGAGTATCAGAACATGTCCACAAAAGTTGAGCACAATTGGATATACTTGACAATGAAGAGTTGCTCAAATTTGGATTTGAACAGGTAGGGTTTTAGAATAATTAGGGGAGTCAAATCAACTTGGATTGAGATTAAACTTGGCAAGATCATCAAACATATCATAGGTGACATGCTGGAATTTTACTGGAATTTATTGAGAATATTTCTTATAGAAATATTCCAAAAGATTGAAATAGGCAGGAAGGGTTTTGGAGGGGTTTGCCCAATATTTTGAACATGACCATGTGTTAAAACTCATATATATGGAATAAATATATCCATTGAGTTTCCCTAAAGTTTCTCAAATATTTTGAAAGCCATAGAAATAACTTTCCTTCATAAGAGACCATTTCTGGACTCACAGAAAGGCATTTAAGTAAAATAATAAAATAACTTTTAAAATAATAATATTGTGGTTTTTGGAAGACATTTTGACAATTGGTTTTAAATAAAATATTTTGCGCAAAACAAATTCCCTAATTTGAGGACTTGTAGTACAAATCTCATCTGAGGGGTTTGAAAGTTTAATTCAAAGAAATGCTTTTTGGTGAAAATAATATTTTGTAAAAATGATTTCTAGTCCTAAACACATGGCATGATCATTAGGCAGGAGTTTTGGGCTAGGGAGGTGAGTCTGGAGAATAGCAAGAATTATTGAGAAACAACACAAGCAAACAAGCAAGAAAGCAAACGATAGTCACTTCAAGCATCACAAGCTTTCACAAAAAAATTAATCGGTCCTAATTTTTAAAATAAGTTAATTAGTCAGGAAAGCTAAATACAGGGTGTTATATACCTTACCCCCTTAAGAAAATATCGTCCCCGAGATTTCTAGGTTAGGGGTTGGAGAGATACAAAATCTTGAGTCGGAGGTAGTCTTCATGTCCCCATGTTGTTGTTGTGGGTCTCGAGGTGCTTGATGATACAACTTCGAACGCTCCACACGACCTTGCCTGATCGTGAGCGGGATTTGGTAATAGGTTATGCTTGACCGAGGTCAAGGGCTTTGTGAACTAAGTTCGTGCAAGGTTTTGGCTTGCAAGTGCATTCCAAGGTAGGAATACGTGGTAAGATAGTGTGTCTAGGTCTTGGTCCTGGCCTTCGCATGCCGGTTAGTGACATCTAGATGTCTTGCGTTAGAACATAAGGTTCAAGGCCTTCATGTAGCTCCATGCTGACGGGGAAGTTCTAGACTCCCTTAAGGCAGGCAAGCTATGGTTGCGGGTGGTCTTGGTCCTCGAGGGTGCTATAGTGGTCTTCGAAGGCGTCATCTGAAGGGGTCTGGGTTGGATCTCGCCCATGAGTCTTAATCTTGGAGGCTCAGTATTCGGGAGGGTTACTATCGTCTCGGAAGGTTCGTGAGGGTTCTGGATGGGTTGGCTACCCAAGAGTATAAACCAGTCGTCCATTCCCAAGGTCCGCGACTCGGCAAGCGTAGAATCACCTTTAGCAGGTTTTTATCATGAACTAATTAGAACTCTCGTCCTTCTCGTCCTTGGTTTGGACCAAGAAGAGGCCGTCTGATTCTCTCGCTTGTCCAAAGGCTTCATCGTCTTGAATCGTCAAGGCTTCTTGACGTCGTTGATGTAGTCGTGCACGATCGGTGGTTGACTTCTATTGCTTCTTCGTCATTGTCGTGGCTTCCCAACCATGGTGGTTCTTCGCTTTGACTTGAGTAGGATAGACTTCCATTGTCTTGGGGTTGCTTCGAGAAGCCAACCTTCTTGAGAAAATAGTGTACCCTCGAGAGGCATAGCAATCGGCGTTCCTGGGGCTTGTCCAAACAGGACTAAGGTGTTCTCCCTCTTATTCGGTGAATAAGCATGTCATCCGCACAGGTGACAACATATTTCCCCAAGCATGACATAAGGACAGTGCTTATGAGTCAGGTGAGGAGAACGGGGACTTGCTATGGGTGGTCGCTGGACGAGGGGTTTGTGGTCCAACACGACCTAGTCCTTCATGCCCATGTTCGTCATGGACACAATGGGTGAAGCTTTAGGGTCTCATGGAACTTAGGATGTGGGCGAACAGTTATCATCTTATCTCTAAGCACATTCCTTAGATGCCAATAATGTGACCTATTCCTCTGGACGAAATCACTCTATTTACCAAAGATACCATCTCACATAAGTCAACTCCGTACAACCCATGCTAGTCAACTCCGGGGATGAGGGAAGGACTAACCCAAACACTAAAAATATGGTGTAGCTACGATGCACATGCACTTCTATGCATGAACCTCGAGGAAGCATACAAGCTGCTAAGCTTGAACTAGAATGCTACAAATCCAAATGTCCAGCTAGATCATTCTATGGACAGGGTACTGCACGTCTATATTAAGGAAACACATAGTATACCAATCCAAAACCTTGTTTCCTTTCTACGAATCCGATCAAGTGATCCATCAATCTGATCAATCATGACTGGACCCATCACTCCTACAAATCCAAAATTTATGGGGTTCTACATAATCTCTTAGAGTCCTCATAATTTGCATATTATTGCAAGGATTACGTTATAGTATATCCACCAACTTCAACATCATTGCCATCTAATATCCAAGGCCAGCTCACATTGGCTCGAAAACCAATTCGACAACTCCAAGCGTACGCACTTATTATCCACCGAGAAACATGGTATCCTGATTAAGATCATCGGGCTAAATCCAATTTACTCCAAACCATGTGGCCTCATATACCATCAATAGTCTATTAATATTACCTATTTACATCCAAGACTCAAGTCCAATAAAAACTCTTACTCGATACTCTAAGTCACTATGGTAAAACCATCGGAATTCACACGGGTGTCTCCGTCAGCATCCGGCTCCTTTGGGAGCGCGACTCCTTGCGTGAAGACGACGAAGGCGCGACGTCATCTGAGCTAACGAGCGGCGGGTTGGGAGAGCTGATCCGGCTCGATTATATCGGTGTAGATGTCCGGCTTGGGAACCGGCGTTCCAACCTTGCCGATGAAGACGTGGATCCTACCGAAGGCGACCCGGTACCCGGATTCGATCGATCTGGACTCGGGACCCCAGCTTGAGTTTTCGTTGTAGTACTCTCTGCGGTGACTCTTCGTCATAAGGCCAAGTGCATAGCTCCTTAAACCTGGAAGGGCTCCCTTTGAGAACTCAACTCCAGCGTGAACACGCCCCATGGTGGGCGCCAACTGTCGTGGTTTTGTCACGACAGGTGTACTCGTGAAAGGACTTAGTGATGGAGCCATCGCAACTATGTGGCAACTCAAAGGGCTTAATCGGGAAACGGGAGACGCTGTTTACCCAGGTTCGTCCCCTCAGATTGAGGTAAAAGCCTACGTCCTACTTTGTGTATATTTTTGTGGGAATCGATTACAAGGGTGTAGATTCACCTGACCTAGCTCTTGATTGATGTTAACCTAACTCCTCAACCCTAGAGACTTGCGTTTATATATAGGTCAAGGCTCTAGGTTTACAAGAGTCCAACTATGCTTACAATTCGTAAGCGAGCCTATCTCTAACTCGCCTTGTCTCCCATGCAAGGAAGCTTCTGGCGTCTCTATCCTTACATGGACCGTAAGTCGCCTTCTCCAAAACTTGGGCCAACCATCTCTTCATTGAGCAAAGCTACCGCCTTCCGCTCATCAAAAAACGGCCCATCTTGTTCATCGAGGTAGAGCCGCCATTATCCTGACCCAGCCTTATAAGGTGGGCCTTATAACTAGATAATATACCCAACACTTGGTACACCGGGCCATGATGCCTAGTCTGTCCCAAGCCCACATGTATGGGGTGCCACTCGATAGAATACTAGCATGACCTAAGAACACCAGAAACTAGTTGCAACTCCTCGACAGAGATCTAGGTGGTTAATATGTCGAGAGAGTCAATTAAGGATCACAATTTGTGGTAGTAGCTAGTCCTGGATAACATACACATGACTCAGTTATTAAGGACGGTACCAATGACACAACCCACCATGTACTCCTACATGGCTTCTCATCGCTAACTTTACCAAATTGAGTCCACACACTTAGCTATCATCATTAGAACATGATCACATTCATTCCAAACCATCACCCAGATGGATTAGACCTGACACGACTCTAAGCATAGCAAGCATGGCAGGGTAAAAGGCATAACATGGCTCAAGCATCTACCAGGTATGCTAGCTTGCTTGGTTCAGTTATTTACTATGGCAATGATGGGTCATGCAGAGGAATGGGTTCAACTACCGTGACAGGTAACAGATGAAGTGTATTGTCCTAATGCAATAATGAGAGCTAGAGCGAGAGAGTGGGATTGTATCCGAATGCTCAAGGGGGTTTGCTTGCATGATAAAACGTCAACATGTTACTTCTCCTCAAACGGATACTCAACCATACCCTACGGAACAGTACCTAACACGAAGGAACAACCAACGAAGGAAACAAATCAATACACATCAGATGCAACAATATGATGCATGAATATGACATGGCAATATGATGTGGCTTGTCCTAATGCACCTAGCAACAGATTTAGTTGAAGTAAGTTCGAACCCAAGATTCAAATTCAACTCCATATGTGAGGTTACATATTATAATTTGAACAAAATGTCCAAATACTCCTATTTAGGTTGCTCTATCATGCATGAAAATAGTACAGATGGATTATTTGGATTTTTATGATAAATTATCATATATAATTTATTACATTTGGAGTTACTATTGAATTTATATGGATTTTACAAAATTTAGCAATTTCTGAAATTATTTTAAACCCAGAAATCTAATTACTACGTCAAACTAATGTCACAGTGACATCAGCAAGTCAAAGGCGCAGCCAGGTCACACCTGGGGTTGGGACCAACCTGTCACTGACCCAGTTAGTTAATAGGGTTTTAAATTAACCTAACTGTTACATTAATATGGTCGGGCCCATATGTGAGTGGCTCATGGGCTTAACTAACTAGTGATTAGCCTTAAGCTACTCACCGACCCACCGGTCAATGGCTCACCGGTGAGGCCCATTGCAGGCGACCACAGCGCGCGACGGAGTCCGCGACTCCGGCCATGGGAGCGGTGACACAGACAACTGGGGCGTAGCCCCAACTCGCCCGCATCTAAACCAACAAGTTGGGGGCGCAGGGATCGCCGGAGATGACGGCAACGACACCGAAGGAGACCGCCGGAGCTTGGCCATAACGATCCCGAGTCCAGGGGCTTTGGGAGGACAAACCAAAGGCGGCTACGGGCTCGTGGAAGTTCGTTGAGCATGTCGGAGTGCTCAAACGGCGAAGGCAGGGGCTCTGGCCACGACACCCATGTTGCCGACAGCAAAATCCCTCGGCCTCCGGTGGCTAGCGACCTAGAGGAGAGGAGAACGGTGGGGGCAAGGGGGGAATGGAACCGGGGCTCACCCTGGAGCTGATGGCGCTGACTGTGGGCTCGGAGAGGCACCGGGGTGGCGAATCGTCCGGTGAATCGGCGGCGGCCGACATGGATCTTCTATTGCGGGAGAGAGGAGAAAGGAGTTGGAGGGGAGGTCTGCTTGATGCAGACGGCTCCTGAGGCCTTATGATCGTCTCCATCGCGACAACAAGGTGGCAGGTGGCATGGCGCGCCCGGAAGCGCCGTGCGCCATGCTCTCCTTCACCTCTGCCTTCTGGTAGAGGTAGGAGATGAATGGCAAGGGCCAGTGGGCCTCCCAAGTAATTTGCTAGGTGGTCTCTTCTTACTCTTTTCTTCTTTATTTGTTTTATTTTTTTATTTTGTAGTTTAATTCGATTTAGTTTAGGCATTAAATCCTTTTGTAAAAATATGAAACTTTTCCTAGGCCCTAACATAAATATTCTAAAGGATCTAGCCAAGTTTCATATTTATTGGAGCTATAATCTTGTTTATAATATTTTAAAACTCCAATTCAAATAGTTATTGATTTAATTCAATGAGAAAAAATGCCATGTAAAATATAATTCACCTCTGGTTGATGTTGCCACATTTTTCCAAAGGTGATGAACATTTTAGAAGGCCACTTTTGTTCACTGAAAAATATTTTGGTTGAACCTACAAGAATTCAAGTAGTGCTAGGGTTTTAATCATCTCCATTTCAGGTTTAAAGAAAAAGTTAAACATGATGCCAACACAACACGGATCTTAGTGCAAGCTAAAACTAGGGATGTTACTCACCCCGACTTAAAAAAATCACTCCCCGAGATTCAAAAGTCGATGGAAAAAGGGCGGGGTACTCAAGTCGAAGACGATCTTCTGGCTCCCATGTTGCCTCATTCTCGGATGATGGGGCCACTGAACCTTGAGAAACTTGATGATCCTACGTTGGGTGACACGCTCAGCTTGATTGAGAATACAAATAGGATATTCTAGATAGGTGAGGATATGTTGGAGATCAAGTGTTTCGTGGTTCACTTCGCGGATATGATCCTTGAAGCAACGCATGAGTTGAGAAACGTGGAAAACGTCATGAACTCTGGAAAGCTGAGGGGGCAGTTCTAATTAGTAGGCAACTTCTCCTTGTTTAGCAAGAATGCAAAAAGGACAAATGTAACGAGGAGCCAACTTGCCCTTGATATCGAAACGATGGGTGCCCTTCAACAGAGTAACCCGAAGGTAAGCCTTTTCATCAACCTCATAAGTTACTTCCTTATGATGGCGGTCATGCTGGCTCTTCCGACGAGACTGAGTTGTCCCGAGATTCTCGCAAATAACGTGAACTTGCTCTTCTGCCTCCTGGATCATATCTCGCCCAAAGAATTGTATTTCACTTGTTTCTGACCAATTCAAAGATGTTCGACACCTTCGTCCATAAAGAACTTCAAAAGGAGCTTTGTCCAAACTGGATTGGTAGCTGTTGTTGTAAACTAATTCAGCAAATGGAAGGCACTTCTCCTAATCCATTCCAAATGAGATAACATGAGCTCTGAGCATGTCTTCTCGAATTTGATTGACTCTTTCCACTTGACCACTTGACCGAGGGTGAAAAGTGGTGCTAAAGGAAAGATGAGTTCCCATAGCATTCTGGAAACTCTCCCAAAATTGAGAGGTAAAAAGACTTCAACAGTATTAATTGATTTCCAATGGAACACCATGCAATGACACTATTCAAGGAATATATGATTCAGCCAACTGACTAGCAGTGATACTATCTCAGATAGGAAGGAAATGAGCCACTTCGGAAAGACGATCAATAACCACAAAGATAGCATTTTTCCCTTTCTTGGTCTTAGGAAATCCACTGATGAAATCCATTTCAATTTTATCCCATTTCCACTAACGAATAGCTAAAGGCTGAAGGGTGCCAGCAGGCCTTCGACGCTCTGCCTTGACATGATGACAAATGTTGCACTTAGCAATAAACTTAGCGATTTCTCTCTTCATTCTGGTCCACTAGAACCTTTGGCGTAGGTCCTGATACATCTTGGTGATGTCAGGGTGGATTGTGAAAGGAGATTCATGAGACTCCTTAAGGATGAACTCTCGAAGTTGTTGCTTCTTAGGAACCACCAAACGGTTCCCAAAATATACTTCACCTCTATCATCCATGGAGAAACTACCAGAAACTCCATTTGCAATATTTTCCTTGATCCGGGTAATACCCACATCATACTGCTGGATAGCTAAAATCTGATCCTCCCGGGTAGGTTTTCCACCAAAGTAGAAAGAGATCCGCGAGGAACAATATGAAGATTAAGCTTGCAGAATTCCTCATGAGGAACTGGTTGACCTTGTTGCGGCATGAGATTGTTACAGTAGGACTTACGACTTAATGCATCAGCCATGACATTGGACTTGCCTCGGGTGTAAGTAATTTCTAAGTCGTAATCCGTAATCAGCTCTAACCATCGTCTTTGTGTGAGATTCAGATCTGGTTGGGTGAAGATAAACTTCAGATTTTGGTGTTCGGTCTAAATCTCGCAACGATTACGAAGAAGGTAATGTCACCAGGTCGTCAGTGCATGGACTACTGCTACAAGCTCTAGATCATTCATTGGACAATTTTCCTCATGTGGATGCAATTGTCTGGACTCATAGGCAATCACCTGTTGATCTTGCATAAGAACACATCCCAGTCCTTGTCTTGAGGCGTCGCAATAGATGACAAAGTATTTGGAGAAATCAGGTGGCACAAGAACGGGAGCTAAAATGAGACGTCTTTTCAATTCCTGGAAGCTATGCGCACATTGTGGCGTCCACTCGAACTTCTTATCTTTCTTGAGAAGTTCCGTTAGAGGCTTGGCACCTTTGGAAAATTTCTCAACGAAATGGCGGCAATAGCTCGCTAAACCGAGGAAACTCCTAACTTGCTTAACTGTTTCAGGTGGAGTCTAGTCAAGAATGGCATGAACTCTCTCGAGATTGACTGCAATGCCCTTACCAGAAATCACATGGCCCAGATAGGTCACCTTTGGTAACCAAAATTCACATTTAGATAATTTGGCATAAAGATGGTGCTCTCTGAGTTTTTCTAGCATAGGTCTGAGATGCTGAGCATGCTCTGCTTCATTCTTTGAGTAAATCATTATATCATCGAGGTATACAACGACAAACTTATCCAGATACTCCATGAAGATTGAGTTCATCAGACGAGAGAATGTGGCTGGAGCATTGGTTAGACCAAAGGACATGACCGTGTACTCATATTGTCCATCGCGAGTGACAAAAGATGACTTGGGAATGTCTCCACTCTTGATTTTGATTTGATGGTAGCCTAACCTCAGATCCATTTTGGAAAAGACCGAGGACCAACAAGTTGATCATACAGTTCATTGATCCTCGGAAGCAAATACTTATTCTTTAATGTGACCAGATTGACGGGTCGATAATCTACAACCATATGATATGTTCTATCCTTCTTCTTGACAAAAAGAATAGGACAAGCCCAAGGAGAGGAGCTAGGACGGATGAAACCCTTTTGCAAGGACTCATCAAGTTGTTTCTTAAGCTCGGCTAGTTCCAAGGGTGCCATATTATAAGTTCATCTTCAAATTGGAACAGTTCCTGGGATGAGGTCTATCACAAACTCCACAACCCTGTTGAGAGGAATGCCTGGCAGTTCGTCTGGCAAAACATCCGGAAAATCTCGGACTACTGGAATATCTTCAAGCTCGGGATGAGTGTTGGCATTCAGTGAATATAGCTGACGCTCTGCAACTCATGTTGAAACGTTGACTATCTTACCAGATAGGTGCGTAAGCTGAACAGACCTGGTGGAACAATCAATCCTGGCATGATGAGCTGACATCCAATCCATACCCAAGATGATGTTAGTATCTGAAGAGTTAAGAGATATCAATGAAGCAAGGGATACCAATCTATCAACAAGTATTTCATTTCCATAGCTTATTCTTGTGGTGTGCCATCTAGACTCGGGAGTCTGAATTTTAAGAGCACTTGGCATATCACAAAATTACATATCATGCAACCAGGCATAGCTTTCCGAGATGAAAGAGTGTGATGCTCCATTATCAAACAGAACTGATGCTGGATGACAATTGACAAGAAGCGTTCCAAGGACGACATCTGCCTCATCATGAGCTTCTTCGGTTGAGACGTGATTCACACATCCATATATACTGATGGCTGGCTTGAAATGGTTCGTCTTGTCTAGTGGCTTCTCATGACCAACAGGCTTTTGAGACTGGGTGCAGTTTCGAGCAACGCGTCCTAGCTCTCCACACTTGTAACAAATCACTTGGGTTGAATGTGGAACCGTATTGATAGACGGTCCACCATTAGGCTTGGGTGGAGCATGCAATGAAGCTGGGCGAGGCTCCACACAAGAGGGACTCGGTACATATCAGGGTGGAAGTGCTGACTTAGAAACCCAAATCCAACGCTTCTGAGATCCAGAACCAGAATAAGAACCAATGTCATGGGTGTGCTTACGAGACTTTTCATAAGTTGTGTGAGCTGTCTCGGCATTGATGGCCTTGTTCACCAAAACTTGGAAGGTAGCACAATCGTGTAAGTGAAGCTCATGACGCATCTTTGGGTTGAGACCCTTCCTGGACTTAGCCTGGTTCTTGGCATGAGTGGACACTTCTTCTGTGGCGTAACAATTAAGGTTCCCAAACTCTCGACTGTAAGCGTCAACATTCATCTTACCATGGATACGATTACAGAGCTCTTCCGTCTTACAATCAATAAGACCTTGAGGAATGTGGTGCTCCCGAAAACCCTCACAAAAATCTTTCCAATAAGTGATCTGGCCAGCTGGACTCATAGCCTCATAGTTTTCCCACCATAAGCTAGCAGGACCTGCCATATGGTATGCAGCAAAGGTGACCTTGTCAGCTTTGGCTACGCTAGCAGAACATTGCTTATGTGTGATACTACAGATCTAGTCATCTGTATCAAGTGGCTCAATGGAGTGATGGTAGGTTGGTAGGTATAACTTGATGAAGTCACGGATGGTCACTATCCCATTACATGGACCTGTGGTGTTCTCCTCAATACGTGCCAACACGCGGTCGGACTCACACTTGTTCCTCTCAATGACTAGTATAAACTGTGCCAACAAGGGTGAATCAGGCAGAACTTCAGCATCTTTTGTTCCAAGTCTCTGGCCCTTCTTCTGACCAATGGCAACTTGGGTACTGCGTGACATGCTGATAATCAGAAACTATGATTGATCAGGGTGACATTCCATATATATATATATATAAGAATGCAAAAGCGCTAGATCTTCAAAGAAATCTTAGGGAAAATTGGACATCATAACGGCTGTGAATGCTCAAAAATGAAACATCCTGCAAAAGATTTAGGTGGTACGACACCTATCATCACAATCGCAAGATTCTGCTCATACTAAAAAGCTACACAAAAGTCACTCGAAAATTGGAATGCGAATCGGATCAACAAATTCTATAAGTCTATAGACTAAAACTCGGGATACTGATAGATATGTAAGAAGCCTAGTTCTTAATCCTCGTAGAAAAGGAAAGATGACTCAGAATCACAATAATATAGGAAAAGGAGTAAAAAGAGCCTTACGTTCCCTTCCACAATCAATTCCCTTATATAACAAAAGAGTTGCTAGACTCAACATCGACCAGTTTGGCTTGGTAATCCTACAGTCATTCAAGCACTGATACCGACGCTTTCGGGACCCCGATCCTAAGTCATAAGAACCCAGCATGTAACACATCGCATCACTTTGCAGCCTCACGCACGGTAAACTCCACGACTTCTACCATACCTTGGCTGGGACCGTTTGCGTCTTTTGGCTCACGTATATGAATGTATCGCTAGCATTCGAACGACAAAGAACCTGTGTCGACATGACTAGTTATAAACCCAAGTGGCACATCCGTATAGGGACAGGCATACATAACCCAGCAAAGCAGGTGTCGGTCAACAACGTGTGTAGATGAGTCATAGCAAGCTACATGGACTCCATTACACCGCGTGACATTTCCCCGAGGGGACAAACACAACAACAAAGAAGGATACATGCTGGTCAAGCAATGGGTCTGGAGCAGTAGCAAGCTACCAAAGCTCGGTGGAAGCACAAAGAGGCATTTCCCTATAAAGAGTACTACTAAAGGCACACAACTAGGTGTCGAATCCCACACATACAATGCATTCCAAAGCATTCACACTATATGCATGGTATGTGTAGATACAACATGATATCACAACATAACTATATGACTCAAGTATTTATTAAAGACTCATAAGAGTCAACACAGTGTGATATTACAAACAGGGGTCACTAGACCCAACACCCAAGTCATACAAGCAACAAGCAGAAGAATAACATGTTTGGGTACAAACATCTAGAAAGTAAAAAAGGCCGAGCGAGTCTGTCTGTCAACAAGACCCTCCATAGGAACCAGACCTCTGTGTGCGATTCCAAGCTACTCGGTCAACATCGATCTTATTGTCGAAGTCATTAGCGAGACTGGAGTCTCTTCTGCAAAAACATAAATTAAGCAATAGTGAGTACAGAGGTACTCAACAAGACTCACATTAGTACTAACTACATATGCATCAGTGTCAACAATGGGGTTGTGGGGTTTAATGCAGCAAGCTAGATTTGACTCAGTGGCTATCTTGTACTATGACTATGAGTAGTTTAACAATGTGAGGAAGCGCATACGAGTCCACTAGCTAGTCTCCAGAACTATACACCACTATGGATCCACTTCCGCCTCCCTACAAGAAAGGCCATCCATAGCACTCACACTTATCCTGCATAATTTATAGTATCATCTTCAAGTTGTCTATGACCATATAAGGTCAACTAGTCCATATCTGCAGACGCGACTATTTGAATAGATAATATGACCCTGCAGGGGTGTACTTCATCACATACGTTCTCACCACTTATCACCATATGCACGTCATGCATCTCGGCAACCTTCAAGCGAAAGCACTAGCGTGGGCATCGTCCCTCACCTGACTAAACACTCAAGACTCCAGTCCAGGTTTATTGCCTATTCGAGACTAAACCCGTAAGGAAGTCCGACTGAAGTTTCCTCTACGGCCCCAAACAATGTGCACAGGGTTCCCAAGCCCACCTCGACGGATGGTTCTATGCTTGGTACACAGGGCCACGATGCCAAGTCTGTCTTAAGCCCAGCTGTACGGGGTGCCACTCGGTAGACTACTAGCATGACCTACAAACACCAGAAACTAGTTGCAACTCCTGGACAGAGATCTAGGTGGTTAATAAGTGGAGACAGTCAATTAAGGATCCTAATGTGCGGTAGTAGCTAGTCTTGGACAACATACACAAGACTCAGTTCTTAAGGACGGTACCAATGAGACAACCCGCCATGTACTCCTACATGGCATATCATCGCTACCTTTACGAAATTGAGTTCACACACTTAGCTATCATCATTAGAACATGATCACATTCATTCCAAACCATCACCCAGATGGATAAAGCCTGACACGACTCTAAGAATAGCAAGCATGGAAGGGTAAAAGGCATAACATGGCTCATGCATCTACCAGGTATGCTAGGTTGCTTGGTTCAGCTATTTACTGTGACAATGACAGGTCATGTAGAGGAATGGGTTCAACTACCGTGACAGGTAACCGTTGAAGCGTATTGTCCTAATGAATTACAGAGAGCAAGAGCGAGAGAGTGTGATTGTATCGGAATGCTCACCGGGGTTTGCTTGCCTGATAAAACGTCAACACTTTACTGCTCCTCAAACGGATACTCGACAGTACCCTCCGGAACAGTACCTAACACGAAGGAACATCCAACGAAGGAAACAAATCAATACACATCAGATGCAACAATATGATGCATGAATATGACATGGCAATATGATGTGGCTTGACCTAATGCACCTAGCAACAGATTTAATTGAAGTAGGTTTGAACCCAAGATTCAAATTCAACTCCAAATGTGAGGTTACATATTGAATTTGAAAAAAAATGTCCAAATACTCCTATTTAGGTTGCTCTATTGTCGGGACCCCGATCCTAAGCCATAGGAATCCAGCCTGTAACACATCGCATCCCTTTGTGGTCTCACGCACGGTTAACTCCACGGCTGCAGCCTTACCTTAGCCGGGACCGTTTGCGTCTTTTGACTCACGTATGTGATAGTGTCGCTAGCAATCCAATGTCAAAGAACCCGGATCGACATGTCTAGTCATAAACCAAAGTGGCAGTACCGCACAAGGACATGCATACATGACCCAACAAAGCAGGTGTCGGTCATCAGCGAATGTAGACGAGTCGTAGCAAGCTACAAGGATTCCATTACATCGCGTGACATTTCCCCAAAGGGGACACACATAGCAGCTAAGAAGGACACATGCCGGTCAACCAATGTGTCCGGAGCAGTAGCGAACTACCAAGGCTCGTTGGATCACAAAGGGGCATTTCCTTGTAAGGAGTGCTACTAAAGTTCACGACTAGGTAATCGAACCCCATTAATATCAAGTACGACACACGTACGCATGGCATACCGATATGTATAGATACATCGATGGCATCACAACATAACCATAAACATACAACCTTTATTTAAGAGGCTCGGAAGAGCCACACACATAATATTACACATTAAGGGTCTCATGACCCATAATAGCAGTCATACAATACAAGCCAGCGGAAGAGTTATAAACTGTCTGGGAATAGACAGTGCAACTAGAAGGCACATGGCCTGACTATACTACAGAGCCGACGTAGGGCCAGATTGTAGCTGGGACACCAGCTACTCGTCGTCGTCGATGTCTACGAAGAACCCTCCATTAGGGTCATTAGCAACCTCTGCAACATTTATTAAGAAAACATGAGTACGAAGGTACTCAACAAGACTTTAGGAGAACTAACTACTCATGCAAGGTATCAAAAGGTATTGTGGGGTTTCATGCGGGAAGCCAGCATTTGACTCGTGGCTAGACAACTTGCATTTTGAAATTAGTTTTGACAACTTAATTTCTTGCACACGAGTCCACTAACACCACAACAATACACTATCGTGGAATCATTCCGTCTCCATACGGAAATGCCGTCCACGACACTCACGCTTATCTTGACAATTTTATGAGTAGCCATTGAAGTTATCTATGAACAACATATGTCTCCAAGTAGTTCATATCCGCGGACGCGGCTATTCGAATAGATCATAACCCTGCAGGGGTGTACTTCGTCACACACGCTCTCGCCACTTATCGCTATGTGCACGTCATGCACCTCGGCAACCTTCAAGCGGAAGCCTAGTGAGGGAGTCGGCCACGACCGTTAACCACACTAGTACCTAGTCCAGGTTTATCGCCTATCTGAGAGTAACCCGTACGGAAGTCCGGCCGAGGTTTCCGCCACGGCCTCAAACGATGTGCGCAGGGTTCCCAAGCCCACCATCCGGGTGCCACTTGGTACACCGTGCCACTGCCTACCGCATCACGGCCCACCTCTCAGGTCAGCACCATGCACGGCCTCCAGCATTACTATAAACACCAGAAACTACTTGCAACTCCTGGACCGGGTACTACGCGATTAATAGGCCGAGCGGGGTCATATTTCAGGGCCCAGCATGTGGTAGTATCTAGTCTTGGAATACATACACGAAACTCAGTTCCTAAGGACGGTTCCAATGAAACAACCCGCCATGTACTCCTACACAGCCTTTCACCGGTACCTTTACCAACTCAAGTTCCACACACAACCTTTGCCTACCGAACACATTCCACATTTCTGTTCATCTCCCAGATGACAGACCATACACAACTCTAAGCATAGCATGCATAGCAGGATAAGGCACATCATAGCTCAAACAACTACCAGGTATGCTAGGTTGCAAGGTTTGGCTATTTACTGTGACAAGGTTAAGTCATGCAAAGGAAGTGGGTTCAACTATCGTGGCAAAAGCAGTTGAAGCATTTGATCTTAAATGCAATAAATAGGTGCAGGAGCAAGAACATGGGAATTATCGGGATGATCAAAAGGGTTGCTTGCCTTGTTGCTCAGAGGAGGAAGTATATCCGTCAAACGGATATTCGGTGGAATCGGGGGGTGCGGAGCCTACCGAAATGAGTGGCAACATTCAATAACAATCATATGCACTCAAAATGATGCATGAGCATGGCATGAGAATGCAAGGTGATAAGTTATTATTTTCAACATGTATTAGGTTTAGAGTGGATTTGAATCACATTCGAATAGCAATTCAAACGGGGTATTCTCGGATACCGGTTTAATTGATTCGACCTGATGCTCAGATCAACTTGATGTTAACATGCATGAAATGTCATGTTATGGTACTTATTTGTAATTAGGACAGTTGTGAACGTTGTATACATAATGAAATTTGAATATTTTTGCAAATTCCATTTAAAAAGTGATTATAAGAATTGAATTGTTCCTTATTCCACAATTTAGGGTTCTGTAACTTTTTTAAACATGGTTGAAAATAGCATAATCAGAATCCTTGAATTTTTCTGATACTTTTTCATATATAAATTATTTTCATTGGATTTACAGATTAATTTCTATGATTTTTACAATTTTTAGCAATTTCCTGAATTAGTTTTATACTGGAAATTCTATTTATTGCATCAAACTGAAGTCAGCAGGTCAGCCGACCTGTTCAGGTCAAACCTGACAGGGGGGCCCCACTGGTCAGCCTCTCTGGGACTAATCCCGTGCTGACCAGCCCTAACTGAGGTTTGACTTGGCCTTGGGCCCACTTGTCAGCGAGTGATTAGGTGCTGAGCTGCTGGGTTAGCTTTGCCACGTCGACATCCACCGGCGGCAAGGTCGTCCTCGCTGGCGGGGAGCCTCCGGCGACCACCAGCATGGCGGAGGGGCTCGGAAACGGCGCACAGGGGGCCAAATGCTGCGCGGAGAGCACCAGAGGAACGGTACGTCTCCCGCAGCTTCATTTCTGCACTTAGCCGGGGCTGATCTGGCCGGAGATGACGCCGACGACGAGCTTGGCGGCGGCCAAGGCTCGGGCGTCATCGGGGTCTTTGAATCAGAGGGATCTACGCTCGGTTCTTAGCTGCTACAGCATCTACGCGTCGACCTGGAGCTGTTGGTGCCCTCGGAAGGACGAGCTGATCGTCGGAGGGCTACCGGCGACGAGCGGCAGCGGCGGTCCTCGTCGGGCTCCGGTGAAACTAGAGCTAGAGGAGGGGATTGACGGGGAAAACTTAGGGGAAACGACCGCATGCTCACGGGGAGTGCAGAGCAGAGCTTAGACGGCTCGGGGAAGGCCTGGGGGTGACGAATCGACGGGAGAGGTCCGACGGCCGGAGGTGGAAGACGACGACGTTGCGGGCGTTGCAGGGCTCGAGGAAGCTTCGGCTTCTGCAGAGATGACCAGGGCGACGAGGCGGAGCTAATGGCGTGCTCTGGGAGGGAATCCTATGGCTAGGGGCACGGGCAGCTCGAGCTCGAGCTCGGCTCTAATGGCGGCAGCAAGGAGGAGGAGGAGATCCGGGAGGAGGAAGAGAACCGAGGTGGGGAATGGATAGGGGAGGCCCTGGGGAGCTTATCTCCGTCGTCGCCAGCGCGAGGCGGCGGCCAGGCAGGCACGCTGGTGCGTGGCCGCGCCGGAGGGGGCGGCGGCCACCTCCTCCTGCCTACTGGCGCGAGGGAGGGGACGAGCAAGGGATGGGCCGGGCCAGGCTTAGGCGACAGGTAAGGTTTTTCCATTTTTTTTTGTTTTGTTTTTCTGTTTTGCTAATTATTGTTTTGCTAATTAATTCAGCTCCAAAACAATAAGTAAAAACTATTTTAGACCTCCTGAAATAATTGTTATAATATCCCCAACCATTTCCAAGGTTTTCAACATTTTTGGAAATTTATAGTTTCTGATTTCAAATTTAAAACTTGAAACCAGTAGCCTTTTTCATTTATTCAAAAAGCTTTAAGTGTCAAGAAAATAGTTTTCTCCAATGCTCATTTACTTTCATGATTTATCAGAAAGTTTGAACATTTCTTGAGGCCATTTTGGGTTTATTGATTTTGAACTAGTTTGAGATTTCCTTTAATTGAAATGGTGGCTAGGGTTTTGAGTTTTTCCTTTGCCACTTTGTTGTTTTTGTTGAAACTTCTTAGATGCAAATGCAAATAAGACATGAGCACAATGCTATATTGCTTAAGGGTTAGGGATGTGACAACTCACCCCCACTCAAAAGAATCTCGTCCCGAGATTTAGAAGTCGTCGGGAATAACGCAGGATACTCAAGTCGGAGACGATCCTCTCTTTCCCAAGTTGCCTCCTTTTCAGAATGATTTGACCATTGAACTTTAAGAAACTTGAGGTTTCGACGTCGAGTGGTACGCTCAGCTTGATCAAGAATACGCACGGGGTATTCTCGGTATGAAAGGTTATCTTGGAGATCAAGCGTTTCGTGGTCCACTTCACGGATAGGATCCGAGAAGCAACGCCTGAGTTGCGAGACGTGGAAAACATCATGAACCTTGGAAAGATGCGGAGGAAGTTCCAACTGGTAGGCAACTTCTCCTCGTTTGGCAAGAATGCAAAAAGGACCAATGTAACGAGGAGCCAATTTGCCCTTGATACCGAATCGATGGGTACCCTTCAAAGGTGTAACCCGAAGGTAAGCCTTCTCGTCAACTTCAAAGGTCACAGCCTTATGATGACGATCGTATTGGCTCTTTTGACGAGACTGGGCTGTTTTCAACTTTTCACGAATAATGCGAACCTGCTCTTCTGCATCCTGGATCATGTCCGGGCCAAAGAGTTTCCTCTCTCCGGTTTCTGACCAATTAAGAGGGGTTCGACATCTTCGTACATAGAGAACTTCAAAAGGGGCTTTGCCCAAGGTTGATTGATAACTATTGTTATAAGCGAATTCGGCGAATGGAAGGCACTTCTCCCAATTCATACCGAACGAAATAACGCAAGCGCGGAGCATATCTTCTAGGATTTGATTCACTCTTTCTACTTGACCACTTGATTGAGGATGGAAAGCAGTGCTAAAAGATAAGTGAGTCCCCATGGCATTCTGAAAACTCTCCCAGAAGCGAGAAGTAAAGATACTTCCACGGTCCGAGTTAATTTCCAGGGGAACACCATGAAGAGACACTATTCGAGAGATATATAACTCTGCTAGCTGGCTAGCTGTTATACTCTCACGAACAGGAAGAAAATCAGCCACTTTGGAAAGACGGTCAATGACCACAAAGATAGCATTATTTCCTTTCTTGGTCTTGGGAAATCCGGTAATGAAATCCATGCTAACTTTATCCCATTTCCATTCAGGAATAGCTAGAGGCTGAAGGGTGCCAGCAGGCCCTTGATGTTCTGCCTTAACTCGACGACAAACGTCGCAGTTAGCAACGAACTCAGCAATTTCTCTCTTCATCCTAGTCCACCAGAACCTCTGGCGTAGGTCCTGATACATCTTAGTACTACCGGGATGAATGGTGAGAGGAGAATCATGAGCCTCCTTAAGGATTAACTGCCTTTGATGTGGGTTCTTAGGAACCACTAAACGATTCTGGAAGAACACAACACCTTGATCATTCATGGAAAATTCTTTAGCGTTTCCGCAAAAAATATTCTCCTTGATCCGTGATATACCCTTGTCACGCTTTTGGCCAGCTATAATTTGATCCTTAAGAGTAGGCTTCGCCACCAAGGTAGAAAGGAATCCTTGAGGAACAATATGAAGATTCAACTTTCGAAAGTCCTCATGGAGATGTGGTTGACCTTGTGGTAGCATCAAATTGTTACAATAAGATTTACGACTTAGTGCATCGGCCATAACATTGGCCTTCCCCGGGGTGTAAGTTATCCCTAAGTCGTAATCCGAGATCAACTCAACCCACCGTCTTTGCCTGAGATTCAAATCCGGCTGGGTGAAGATATATTTCAGACTTTGGTGATCAGTGAATATTTCGCAACGATTACCCAAAAGGTAATGTCGCCAGGTTTTTAGTGCATGGACCACAGCTGCAAGCTCTAGGTCATGTGTGGGATAATTATCCTCATGTGGACGCAACTGTCGAGATGCGTATGCGATCACATGACGATCTTGCATGAGAATGCAACCTAATCCTTATCGCGAGGCGTCGCAATAGGTAACAAAGTCCTTAGAAAAATCTGGTGGTAGAAACACAGGTGCGGAAGTCAGGCGTCTTTTCAGTTCCTGAAAACTATGCTCACACTGTGGTGTCCACTCGAACTTTTTATCCTTCTTGAGGAGTTCAGTTAGAGGCTTTGCAACCTTGGAGAAATTCTCGACGAAGCGGCGACAATAGCTCGCTAGACCAAGAAAACTCCTAACTTGCTTAACCGATTCAGGTTGAGTCCAATCAAGGACAGCTTGAACTCTCTCGGGATTGACAGCAATACCCTTACCAGAGATTACGTGGCCTAGATAGGTCACTTCTGGTAACCAGAATTCACATTTTGAAAATTTGGCATAAAGGCGATGCTCTCGAAGTTTCATCAATACCAGCCTTAGATGCTCGGCATGTTCTTGTTCATTCTTTGAGTAGATGAGAATATCATCGAGGTATACGACGACGAATTTATCCAAATACTCCATAAAGATTGAATTCATCAGTCGAGAGAAGGTGGCTGGGGCATTGGTTAAACCGAAGGACATAACGGTGTACTCATATTGGCCATAACGAGTAACAAAGGCCGTTTTTGGAATGTCCCCGTTCTTAATCTTGATTTGATGGTATCCCAACCTCAAATCCATTTTAGAGAAGACTGAGGATCCAGCGAGCTGATCGTACAGATCGTTG
This sequence comes from Hordeum vulgare subsp. vulgare, assembly GCF_904849725.1. Taxonomy (NCBI): domain Eukaryota; kingdom Viridiplantae; phylum Streptophyta; class Magnoliopsida; order Poales; family Poaceae; genus Hordeum; species Hordeum vulgare. Next base: position 349,701,482 of record NC_058524.1, on the reverse strand, counting down.
ATCCTGGGGAGTGGATACTTGTTCTTTATGGTGACCAGGTTAACTGGTCGGTAATCTACAACCATCCGATCCGTTCCGTCTTTCTTCTTGACAAAGAGGACGGGACAAGCCCAAGGAGAAGAGCTAGGACGAATGAAACCTTTGTTCAAGGCCTCATCTAATTGCTTCTTAAGTTCGGCTAGCTCTAGGGGTGCCATCTTATAAGGTCTTCTGGCTATTGGGACAGTTCCCGGAACAAGATCTATCACAAACTCTACATCTCTGTCAGGTGGAATTCCTGGCAGTTCCTCTGGAAAAACATCCGGGAAGTCACGGACTACCGGAATGTCTTCAATTTCCGGAAGAGGGTTGGCATTTAAGAAATAGAGTTGGCATTTGGCAACTCGAGTAGAGACAATTACTATCTCACCCGAGGGATGGGTAAGTTGGACATTTCTAGAATGAGTATCAATCTTGGCATAGTGAGCTGACATCCAGTCCATGCCCAAGATGATATTAATATCCGAAGATTTCAATGCTATCGATGAGGCCAGAAAAACTAGCCTGTCTACTAGAATTTCATTGTCATAGGTTATCCTAGAGGTTTGCCATTTACTACCAGGGGTTTGGACAACCAATGGGATTGGCATATCACAAAATGACATGTTATGCAACTGTGCATAACTTTCCGAAATGAAGGAATGAGAAGACCCAGTGTCAAAGAGAACGGACGCTGGGTGATGATTAACAAGAAGCGTACCCAGCATGACGTCGGGATCCTCTGCAGCTTCTTCTGCTGACACATAGTTCACACGGCCACGTGCATGAGTTGGCTTCACATAATAAGCTTTGCCCGACTTGGCCTGCCCGACGGACTTTCCGGGTTGCTTGGCACCCACATTCTGAGGACATTCATGGGAATAATGCCCTGGTTCTCCACACTTGTAGCATATCACCTGGTTGGCACGTGGTGCAGCATTGCTAGCTGGACCACCATAAGCTTTTGCTGGAGGGTTGGCCTGATTCGTCTGAGGCGCCACGTAGGATGGCCTCGGAGTGTATCTTGGCGACAGAGAACTGTTTGGAATCCACAGCATGCGTTTTGGAAACGAGGAACCAGAAGATGAGCCAAAGTCACGGGAGTGCTTCCTTGTGGCTTCGAAGTCAGTATGACCAGTCTCCGCACTGATCGCTTTGTTGACCAGGGCTTGAAAACTTGCACACTCATGGAGGCGCAGGTCTCGACGGAGCTCAGGGCTCAGACCCTTATGGAATCTTGCTTGCTTCTTGGCGTCAGTAGACACCTGCTCTGTTGCATGGCGGGCGAGGTTACCGAACTCGCGGCTATAGGCATCCACAGACAACTTGCCCTGAGTGAAGGCACAGAACTCCTCTCTCTTTCTGTCCATCAGGCCCTCTGGAATATGGTGCAGACGAAAAGCTGCACTGAAGTCTGCCCACGTGGCCACTGGTTCAGCAGGACGCATAGCTTCAAAATTCTCCCACCACAGATTGGCGGGTCCCTCCAGGAAATACGCCGCAAAGGTCACCTTGTCGGACTGAGACACATTCGCCGAGCGAATCTTGCGTGAGATGCTACACAACCAGTCATCAGCGTCAAGGGGATCGACGGAATGATGAAACTTTGGAGGATTCAGCTTCACAAAGTCATTGAGGGACACTTCAGCATTCCTAGGCTGTCGAGCCGTATTCTGCTCAATACGCTCTAGCAGTCGGTTGGTCTCCCTTTTGTTTCTTTCTGCCTCAAGCATCACTTCTACCAGAGAAGGTGGGTGAGGCAGGTCTTCCTGCGACGCTTGACTACCCTCACCTTGCTCATGAGCAGGGGCACGGTTCAACCTGGTGAACACCATCCTGACAAACAAACTCATAGCTTAGACCAATATCATATTAATACTAGCTATGGATTAAGAATGTACTGAACACAGGGAATGCGGAAATGAATATCCGAACAACATGGTAACAAGCAACTGCTATATATACACCATGGTTCATACACACCCTTACATAGTTCAGTACAAACTTACTCGAAGAGCAAACTACTGAAATGGTGGAACTACTTATCACAGGCTTACAAGCTTCCTATACATTATTTATCTAGGCCTCCGGAATTCATTTCACATTACTACCATACTTCACAAGTCACGCAGGACTGTGAACGTACGGCTACTACCATACTATCCTTCCGATCACAGCTCAGGCATCCGCATAAAACATCTCATAGAGATTACCTCCATGACCTGGAAGCTCAACCTGCGGATCAGGAAACACTCTAGCCTGAGATCCCTGGGATCCATAAGGACACGGATGTGGCCTTGGTCCCCTGACTGGTGGTAAGAGGGGTCCCCGAAGAGGTGTGACTCCTCCTATAGCTGGCCAGTCAACGTGGGCTGGAAGATGGGTTCTAACAGGGTTCAGCATCTCCATCTCTCCATACCCTGTCTGGACTACCGGTGCCAGCTGCGTCAAAGCTGTCCACAGACGGGCACGGGTAGCATAAAGCTCCATGCGGAGAGCACGAGCATCCCTGTCTCTGTTCTCTAGCATCTCAACAGTGGACTGCAGAAGTGGATTCTCCATAGAAGAATCAAAATAGACTCCACTGAGGTATCCCTCTTCACCAGACTGAGAGGCCGGAACATAGCAGAACTCTGAATTCTGCAGCAGTGCATGTCTCGCTCTCATAATAGTCAGCATTGAATAGGCAGCATCCTGTACTGCCATGTCAACGGTGACCCCCAACCCATAGGACCAATGGATTGGCTTCTCCGCTGCAGGGTAGTCTGGAAATACCCTAACAGTGCAGATGTACTGGCTCTGGTTGAAGTCTCGGTACTGTTCCTCCACTGTGTACTCGGGGTACCAGCGGTAACCGCACACCGACATCACCCTGACCAGCATGGCCGTATGACCCGGTACATCAATGCACCTGGTCAGACGTACCACCTGACGAGAAGGACGGCCAAGCATCTGTAATAGAGAGTAATGCAAAAGCATTAGAGCTCCGAATGCAAAATTGGGCAGCATAACGGCTGTAAATGCTCAAAAACAAATTTTGAGACAACCCAAAATGGAATAGCGTAACCACTCAACTATCAAGTTAACCTCTCTGATCATCAAACTTACTTCCTGCTTCCTAGGAATAAAAGAAACCCAATATCTCTCGACCCGTAGTCCTATAATCTACCGATCAGAAACACGAGCCTAGGAGAAGATGAGTAACCTAGTCCTTAATTCCCGCAGAAAGGACGAGGATGACCAGAATAGAATATCTTGAGAAGAGAACAAGAGTGTTACGTTCCCTTCCACAAACAATTCCCTTATATATAACTAAGAAATTCTAGACTCAACTTCGACCAGTTTGGCTTAGTAATCCTACAGTCAGTCAGGCTCTGATACCAACGCTGTCGGGACCCCGATCCTAAGCCATAGGAATCCAGCCTGTAACACATCGCATCCCTTTGTGGTCTCACGCACGGTTAACTCCACGGCTGCAGCCTTACCTTAGCCGGGACCGTTTGCGTCTTTTGACTCACGTATGTGATAGTGTCGCTAGCAATCCAATGTCAAAGAACCCGGATCGACATGTCTAGTCATAAACCAAAGTGGCAGTACCGCACAAGGACACACATACATGACCCAACAAAGCAGGTCTCGGTCATCAGCGAATGTAGACGAGTCGTAGCAAGCTACAAGGATTCCATTACATCGCGTGACATTTCCCCAAAGGGGACAGACACAGCAGCTAAGAAGGACACATGCCGGTCAACCAATGTGTCCGGAGCAGTAGCGAACTACCAAGGCTCGTTGGATCACAAAGGGGCATTTCCTTGTAAGGAGTGCTACTAAATTTCACGACTAGGTAATCGAACCCCATACATATCAAGTACGACACACGTACGCATGGCATACCGATATGTATAGATACATCGATGGCATCACAACATAACCATAAACATACAACCTTTATTTAAGAGGCTCGGAAGAGCCACACACATAATATTACACATTAAGGGTCTCACGACCCATAATAGTAGTCATACAATACAAGCCAACGGAAGAGTTATAAACTGTCTAGAAACAGACAGTGCAACTAGAAGGCACATGGCCTGACTATACTACAGAGCCGACGTAGGGCCAGATTGTAGCTGGGACACCAGCTACTCGTCGTCGTCGATGTCTACGAAGAACCCTCCATTAGGGTCATTAGCAACCTCTGCAACATTTATTAAGCAAACATGAGTACGAAGGTACTCAACAAGACTTTAGGAGAACTAACTACTCATGCAAGGTATCAAAAGGTATTGTGGGGTTTCATGCGGGAAGCCAGCATTTGACTCGTGGCTAGACAACTTGCATTTTGAAATTAGTTTTGAAAACTTAATTTCTCGCACACGAGTCCACTAACACCACAACAATACACTATCGTGGAATCATTCCGTCTCCATACGGAAATGCCGTCCACGACAGTCACGCTTATCTTGACAATTTTATGAGTAGCCATTGAAGTTATCTATGAACAACATATGTCTCCAAGTAGTCCATATCCGCGGACGCGGCTATTCGAATAGATCATAACCCTGCAGGGGTGTACTTCGTCACACACGCTCTCGCCACTTATCGCTATGTGCACGTCATGCACCTCGGCAACATTCAAGCGGAAGCCCAGCGAGGGAGTCGGCCACGACCGTTAACCACACTAGTACCTAGTCCAGGTTTATCGCCTATCTGAGAGTAACCCGTACGGAAGTCCGGCCGAGGTTTCCACCACGGCCTCAAACGATGTGCGCAGGGTTCCCAAGCCCACCATCCGGGTGCCACTTGGTACACCGTGCCACTGCCTACCGCATCACGGCCCACCTCTCAGGTCAGCACCATGCACGGCCTCCAGCATTACTATAAACACCAGAAACTACTTGCAACTCCTGGACCGGGTACTACGCGATTAATAGGCCGAGCGGGGTCATATTTCAGGGCCCAGCATGTGGTAGTATCTAGTCTTGGAATACATACACGGAACTCAGTTCCTAAGGACGGTTCCAATGAAACAACCCGCCATGTACTCCTACACAGCCTTTCACCGGTACCTTTACCAACTCAAGTTCCACACACAACCTTTGCCTACCGAACACATTCCACATTTCTGTTCATCTCCCAGATGACAGACCATACACAACTCTAAGCATAGCATGCATAGCAGGATAAGGCACATCATAGCTCAAACAACTACCAGGTATGCTAGGTTGCAAGGTTTGGCTATTTACTGTGACAAGGTTAAGTCATGCAAAGGAAGTGGGTTCAACTATCGTGGCAAAAGCAGTTGAAGCATTTGATCTTAAATGCAATAAATAGGTGCAGGAGCAAGAACATGGGAATTATTGGGATGATCAAAAGGGTTGCTTGCCTTGTTGCTCAGAGGAGGAACGATATCCGTCAGACGGATATTCGGTGGAATCGGGGGGTGCGGAGCCTACCGAAATGAGTGGCAACATTCAATAACAATCATATGCACTCAAAATGATGCATGAGCATGGCATGAGAATGCAAGGTGATAAGTTATTATTTTCAACATGTATTAGGTTTAGAGTGGATTTGAATCACATTCGAATAGCAATTCAAACGGGGTATTCTCGGATACCGGTTTAATTGATTCGACCTGATGCTCAGATCAACTTGATGTTAACATGCATGAAATGTCATGTTATGGTACTTATTTGTAATTAGGACAGTTGTGAACGTTGTATACATAATGAAATTTGAATATTTTTGCAAATTCCATTTAAAAAGTGATTATAAGAATTGAATTGTTCCTTATTCCACAATTTAGGGTTCTGTAACTTTTTTAAACATGGTTGAAAATAGCATAATCAGAATCCTTGAATTTTTCTGATACTTTTTCATATATAAATTATTTTCATTGGATTTACAGATTAATTTCTATGATTTTTACAATTTTTAGCAATTTCCTGAATTAGTTTTATACTGGAAATTCTATTTATTGCATCAAACTGAAGTCAGCAGGTCAGCCGACCTGTTCAGGTCAAACCTGACAGGGGGGCCCCACTGGTCAGCCTCTCTGGGACTAATCCCGCGCTGACCAGCCCTAACTGAGGTTTGACTTGGCCTTGGGCCCACTTGTCAGCGAGTGATTAGGTGCTGAGCTGCTGGGTTAGCTTTGCCACGTCGACATCCACCGGCGGCAAGGTCGTCCTCGCTGGCGGGGAGCCTCCGGCGACCACCAGCATGGCGGAGGGGCTCGGAAACGGCGCACAGGGGGCCAAATGCTGCGCGGAGAGCACCAGAGGAACGGCACGTCTCCCGCAGCTTCATTTCTGCACTTAGCCGGGGCTGATCTGGCCGGAGATGACGCCGGCGACGAGCTTGGCGGCGGCCAAGGCTCGGGCGTCATCGGGGTCTTTGAATCAGAGGGGTCTACGCTCGGTTCTTAGCTGCTACAGCATCTACGCGTCGACCTGGAGCTGCTGGTGCCCTCGGAAGGACGAGCTGATCATCAGAGGGCTACCGGCGACGAGCGGCAGCGGTGGTCCTCGTCGGGCTCCGGTGAAACTAGAGCTAGAGGAGGGGATCGACGGGGAAAACTTAGGGGAAACGACCGCATGCTCACGGGGAGTGCAGAGCAGAGATTAGACGGCTCGGGGAAGGCCTGGGGGCGACGAATCGACGGGAGAGGTCCGGCGGCCGAAGGTGGAAGACAACGGCGTTGCGGGCGTTGCAGGGCTCAAGGAAGCTTCGGCTTCTGCAGAGATGACCAGGGCGACGAGGCGGAGCTTATGGCGTGCTCTGGGAGGGAATCCTATGGCTAGGGGCACGGGCAGCTCGAGCTCGAGCTCGACTCTAATGGCGTCAGCAAGGAGGAGGAGGAGATCCGGGAGGAGGAAGAGAACCGAGGCGGGGAATGGATAGGGGAGGCCCTGGGGAGCTTATCTCCGTCGTCGCCAGCGCGAGGCGGCGGCCAGGCAGGCACGCAGGTGCGTGGCCGCGCCGGAGGGGGCGGCGGCCACCTCCTCCTGCCTACTGGCGCGAGGGAGGGGACGAGCGAGGGATGGGCCGGGCCAGGCTTAGGCGACAGGTAAGGTTTTTCCATTTTGTTCTGTTTTGCTAATTATTGTTTTGCTAATTAATTCAGCTCCAAAACAATAAGTAAAAACTATTTTAGACCTCCTGAAATAATTGTTATAATATCCCCAACCATTTCCAAGGTTTTCAACATTTTTGGAAATTTATAGTTTCTGATTTCAAATTTAAAACTTGAAACCAGTAGCCTTTTTCATTTATTCAAAAAGCTTTAAGTGTCAAGAAAATAGTTTTCTCCAATGCTCATTTACTTTCATGATTTATCAGAAAGTTTGAACATTTCTTGAGGCCATTTTGGGTTCATTGATTTTGAACTAGTTTGAGATTTCCTTTAATTGAAATGGTGGCTAGGGTTTTGAGTTTTTCCTTTGCCACTTTGTTGTTTTTGTTGAAACTTCTTAGATGCAAATGCAAAGAAGACATGAGCACAATGCTATCTTGCTTAAGGGTTAGGGATGTGACATCTATCATGCATGAAATAAATACAGATGGATTCTTAGGAGTTTTCTGATAATTTTTCATATATAATTTATTTCATTTGGAGTTACTATGGAATTTATATGGATTTTGCAAAATTTAGCAATTTCTCTAATTATTTTAAACCCAGAAATCAAATTATTGTGCCAGCCTGATGTAAGGGTGACATCAACAGGTCAAAGGCGCCAGCCTAGGTCAACCCTGGCTTGGGACCCACCTGTCACTAACCCAGTTAGTTAATAGGGTTTTAAATTAACCTAATTGTTAAATTAATTTGGTCGGTTCCATATGTCAGTGGCTCATGGGCTTCACTAACTGGTGATTAGCCTTAAGCTAATCACATGACGACACGGGCCCACCGGTGAGTGGCTCACCGGTGAGGCCAACGCCAAGGATCACAACGCGCGGCGGAGTCCGCGACTCCGGCCACCGGAGCAGCGAGAGAGAACACTAGGGCGTAGCCCGAGCTCGCCCGCATCAAACCAGCAGGTTGGGGGCCCGGGGATCGCCGGAGATGACGACAACGACACCGGAGACAACAACCGGAGCTAGGCTAGGACGGTCTCGAGGTTAGGGGCTTCGGGACGACAAACCAAAGGCGGCTACGGCCTAAGGGAATCTCACTAAGCATGTCAAAGTGCGCCAATGGCGAAGGTAGGGGCTCTCGCCATGGCAACCATGTCGCCGGTGGCAAAAGCACTCGACCTCCTGTGGTTAGTGACCTAGAGGAGAGGAGAACGTCGGGGGCAAGGGCGGATGGAACAAGGGCTCACCCTGGAGCTGATGGTGCTGATGGCGGGCTCGGGGAGGCACCGGGGGCGGCGAATCATCCGATGAATCGGCGGCGGTCGACCATGGATCTTCGATTGCGGGCGAGAGGAGAAAGGAGATGGAGGGGAGGTTTGCATGATGCAGACGGCTCCTGAGGCCTTATCCTTGTCTCCAGCGCGACAGCAAGGTGGCAGGTGGCGTGGCGCGCCCACAAGCGCCGTGCGTCGTGCTGCCTTCGCGTCTGCCTTCTTGCAGAGGTAGGAGATGACTGGCATTGGCTAGTGGGCCTCCCAGGGAATTGGCCAGGTGGGCTCTTCTTCCTCTTTTCTTCTTTATTTGTTTTATTTTTCTATTTTGTAGTTTAATTCGATTTAGTTTAGGCACTAAATCCTTTTGTAAAAATATGAAACTTTTCCTAGGCACTAAAAGAAATATTCCAAACGACCTAGCCAAGTTTCATATTTATTGGAGCTATAATCTTGTTTATAATATTTTATAAGTACAATTCAAATAGTTATTGATTTAATTAAATGAGGAAAAATGGCATATAAAAATATAAGTCACCTATGGTTGATGTTGCCACATTTTTTCCAGAGGTGATGAACATTTTAGAAGGCCACTTTGGTTCATTAAAAAATATTTTTCTTGAACCTACTAGAATTCAAGTAGTTCTAGGGTTTTAATCATCCCAATTTTTGGTTTAAAGAAAAAGTTAAGCATGATGCCAACACAACATGGATCTTAGTGCAAGCGAAAAGTAGGTATGTGACACAGAGATAATGGAGTAGCATAAACAATCAAATCATATTATCAAACACAATGAAGAACGAAGTTTAAGAAATCCAAAATACCAAATGTTTTGGAAAACCAAAAGACAGTAGTAAAAAGCAGGACTCTCTCTCTCTCGAAGCCCTAATGATCTATACACTTTACCCCCTTTGGCAACAAGTAATCAAATAGGTCAAAGGTCTAGAGCTAAGCGTCACTCTGGGCTCGACCTCCTCCGGTAGCAGTTGATGAAGTCGATAGGAGAGTGTTGGTGAAGGCTTCAGCGGATGTCCTCTGAGGTGGATGTGTTAACACTAGAGGTGCACGAGCTGGTGGAGCCGAAGGTGCTTATGCTTGAGCTGATGAAGTTGGTCTAGCTTCCGAAACTGACATAGCTACATACCTAGTATTACTCCTGAACTATGTAGTCATAGGAAAAGACGTATCATCATCATGAATTATGGAACGAGGTATGTGCACTGCATCAACTTGATGCTTGATCTGCTCAATTGTGGTAGACAACTCCGTTACTTTGATATCCAGATCATGGAATTTAGTCTCCACAGTCCTCTCAAGGCTCTTCTGGTTCAACATAATCTCTTAAATATTCTACTCCATCCCTTGGATGGTGCTGACAAGAACTGACATCTGCTCCTCGGTGGATCTCAGTTTGGGTGTTGGAGCTGCTCTGGCTCCCTGTGCCTCCGCCTGTGCCTGTTGACGAGTTGTAACTGAGCTGGGATGGTTGGGGTCCATGACAACCTCATTATCTTCAAACTCTAGCTGAAGTGGCAGCTGTGGACGATCAAGTTGATATGCATGCTTCCTAATCTTGGAATCTATGAGCATCTGAATGTGCAGAGAATATCCACATGATATCTTGTGATCAGCATCTATCCTCGTGTCTATCTCAACTATTAGATCCATCACTCTAATCCTTGTGTGAGACTCAACGTGGTGCAACATATTGATGGAATACCCTCTGATCATCTTCTCATCTCCTTACTCTGGCAGCAGGGTGTACCTCATAATGGTGTTGGTAGTGGGTATCCCTGCTTGCAGAAACTAGATGGAGCTAAGCTTGTGAGTCTTCACATACTGGCGGGTCACTGGATTGTACATATTATCCATAGTTTTATGATTAATATTTGGTTCAAAGTACACATCCAAGTCACCCTCTTGGGATTTAGGAGAAGCAATGGTCATATCTCACTCCTGCACAGTTGACTCAAACATGTGACCTTCACACATCCATACAATCCTAAGATGTGGATAAAAATTTGCAGTAGAGAATAATTGCATGATCATCTCATCATTCCAGGCAGTCATCTCTTTGACAACAAAATCTTCAATATCAATTTCCCTAAAGTTCTCTCTCACATGAGGTAAGAAATCCTCATGTTCCTTGATGTAATCCCAGTCTATATATCTCATGTCAATGAGTGCAAGAGTCTTGTCCAATAACACTCTCTCATAAAAATCTGGTTGCTCCTTGCATAGGGATCTACAGTTTTCCATTATCTCAGGCCTTGATCCCTTCTCTTCTTCATGTCCTCAGCAACTCGATGAGCATCGTTGTGCAGTGGAAAATGAGCTCTCAACTTCCTCAACATAGAAACATCTTCTTCCTCCTCTACAGCACCATCTCTGGATGCAAAGCCCTTGTTCTTCTCTGATGCACGTATATCCCTAGTAGTCTTATCGGAAGCTACTGGCTTCTTGGACTTAGGAGCACAAGGATTTGTCTTGGATGCAGACCTGCTTGGCATAACATCTGCCATGAGATTCTTCTTCTTGAAGGAGGTGGATTGGTAGTTTCCTCTTCCTCTTCTTCCTTAGAAGCTTGTGTTGGATCTTCGTACATTGAAGTTGGCCTTCCAACAACATACACAACTCTTTTCATGTCTCTCTTCTTCCATGGCTTCTTATCCTGCTTGGAAGAGGGGTTCTCAAGGGTGACTTTCGTCCCTTGTTGATTTGTCCACGTAGCTCTCATAGAATCAGTCCTGGCATACTCCTTTTTCAAAGTTTTCTTGACTATGACTTTCTCCTTTTGATTTTGGGGAATGCTTTCTTCTGGAATAAATTCATCATCATCGTCATCAGAATTAAGCTTCTTCCTAGACCTAGTAGCAGCCTTGGGCCTATCATGAGAGCTTGGAGTACGTGGGTCAGAAGTTGTCTCTCAGGGCTAGTGCCTGAGTCCATTTCCACACTCGGCTGTGTGTAAACATTCTAGCTATCGTGTGAACCTAACATATTGACAAGCAACCAAGCAAACAAGCTGACCCTGTGAATAGAAGTAGAAGAGGAGGAGTGGATGAGCATCACAAAATGCAGAAGTTTAAAAAAATTGAACTTAAAAATCTTAAGTTTAACATTCTGCCAAAATGGACTTTGGTTCTACTGAGTCAAATATTTCAGAACCCCTAAGACATACAACCTCCCTAATAGAAACTTGGCACACTTTTCGGTTCCACCAAAAAGAGTAGCTCGGTTTCACCGAGATTGTTCTCATCAGCCCATAACTAAAACCGGTCAGACCAATTTTTCGGACTCAATGACACCGAGATTCGGTTTTTCGGATGGTTAACCCTCCAAATTTCTCCATTTTCTAATATAATGGAATCTTATTTTGTATAGGAACATTGCATTCATGAACTGAAGATGGACAAAACCACTTTGCGCAAGATTTGGATTGGGGAGCGCAAACAGGGCTGAAAATTACCCATAACTCGGTGAAGGTCTCGCAAAGGTGATGATGGTGGATGAGATTACCGTCTACGGCAAGGACTCCTACATCGCGGGCGCACGACAGATGAAGGTGATGTCTTGGGAACAAGGGCTCAGCATCAAGGAAGTATGGTAGGCGACTATTGAGCAATTATTTCAAATGTCGGGTCCGCAGAGTATATGTATCCCGTGGCTGTCGGTGACACCGAGTTGAAATTTTCGGTGCCACCGAGATCATTTACTTCCAGGTGACAGTGAAACTCCTGAGGCCGAAAATATTCTATCGGTGGTACCAAGATGAAAAAACCATATGAACCCTAGGCCTCGATGGGACCAGCAACCGAAATACACTTGGGAGGTTTGTAAACCCTTGTCGAGAGGGATCTCTGAGTGCTCCTCGCACAGAGTGTCCCTATAGTGCTTGCTCAAATTTGCTGATGTATCATGAATAGAATTTGAGACGAGAAAGCATAGATAGCTTGAGAGGTGTGCTTAGGCATTCTGGTATATCCAATTGGCCAAATAAAAATAGAAAGCCAAATAACTACAATTGGATATCCTCGAATGAGAAAAAATATAAATATCAACATGCTCAGACAATAAGATGTCAAATTAAAGCATTGCAAACATGCACAATCACTCTAGTATCTACCAAGCACTTTGGCGTTGACAAAGTCATCTATATATGACTATATTGACATAGGAGCCAAGCAACAATACTTCATCATAGGTCATACTCATCGTTTAAGCACAGGTGGGGTTGCCACTTTTACGTAAAGCTTTCAATGTGTTCACATCTTAAGAGATGCTCATACTCAAGTATTAGAGTAAAGGACCCCTTGATGTGATATCCTCCCTAAGAGGGATAAACTGACATTGGGTTTTGTTGTACAAGACTCCATGTAGGTGTAGTAGTGGTGGATGCTCATTGTTGATGAAGATCATCTTGATTTGGGAGCAATCCTTGTTGTTTCTTACTCTTATCACCTACATGGGTTAGTCCAGAACACAAGGGACAAATGCAAGGATATCTATGGACATGGAGTGTAGTACATATAAGATGATGTCCAATGATACATTAATTACCTTGTCCCTTGCTTACTTTTGAGGGAATGTGTGACTCATTGAAATAATGGATATTGTTGGAGTTTATTGCATATAGTTCTTGCCAAAATGAATAAGAGTGAATTTTTTTTGCGGAGTCACCCCTCAAGAACTTCCCTAGTTCTTCTTCTTGGGGATCCACATCAACTTGATGGGGATCCTTCGAGTTGTGGTGGCACTAGATGAATTAGAGCTAGTAGTGGCCTTAGGAATCCACTTGACCATGTATTGTGGTTCTTCTTCAAATGATTCAACCTCCTCTTAAAGATTGTCCTTGCCCTTGTGGTCTTGTGGTGGAGGGTCATCTTGAGAGCTTGTTCCCTTGGGGAGAGTAGGATCATACTTCTCCTTTTGGGGAACAAACTTCGGGATGGGGTATTGACCTTCTTCCCATTCAATTCCTTTGGCATTGAAGTAGCCAACACCTTTCTTCTTCCGGTTTCCTCAAGGGGGGAAGACACCTATCTTTATAATTCCTTTCAATAAATTGTTTCCTCGCTCAAGTGTAACTTGACAAAGAGAATCATTAATGGAATCAAGAGAGCTACTAGCAACAACATCATTTCATTTAGCACTAGAATTCTAGTTACTAGATGAAGAACCTTTCTTGCCTTTGTTACTAGTGTGCTTAGGTTTAACTTGTGGAACAATGGTAGACAAGAGTAATCATTTGTCTAGATAAGAAGAACTCTTATTTCGAATAACATCATTGATTGCTTTTAAAAACTCGAGTTCTTGCTCTAAATTTAGCTTCTTGAAGAGTATTTTCTCATGAGTTCTTGCAAGATCTCTGTGATCTTATAGAGTAGACTCATGACCTAACTTAAGAGTGTTTAATTCTTTAATTAATAATTCAATCTCTTTCTTATCATCATCATACGACTTATCATGAATATCATGATTATCGTCAACTTCATTTTAATTGTTATCACTAGTTTTATGAAAGAGCCAGTCATATTCTCCTAACAAGGCATCCTCATCACTATTAAAGTCAAAGTACTGAGGGTGTGATACTTTGGGGCCTTTTTCCATGAATCAGATTCCAATCCCTTCCTTTGCTAAACCAAATGTGTCATAGGAGTTGGAGGATACGAGTGCAAGACTCACAACACCTTCATCTTGACTATTGTCGGAGTTGGAGTGGTAGCTTATACTGGATTGGTTGTCAGACTCGGAGCCGGATACCCAATCACCAACATGAGCTTGATTTATTCTTCTTGAGTGGCTCTTGTTGCACTTATCCTTCTTATCTGATTCCTTACTTCTCGGGGAGTGTCTTTGTTCATAACGATTTTCTCTACTCCTTCTCTCTCCGCGAGGTGACTCTTCTCTTGAGCATGTTCTTCTAGGTGACTCTTCTCTTCGTATGTGGGGGGACAAGCATTCATTGGAGTAGTGATAGGGATTTCCACAATTGTAGCAGTTTCTGTCATGACTAGATGAACGCTTCTATTCATATCTTGATCCAGAGTCTTTCACTTTGCCTCTACTCTTGTGGAACTTGTGGAATTTCGTGACCATGAGGCTCATCTCTTCATTCGTAACAAGGTTGTCATTTTAAGTAGCGGGATCATCACAAAGCTTTGTAAACACCGCTTGACTTGTTGTGTAGCTCTTCTTTGTCCTTGAGTGACATTTCATGAGTGACAATCCTTCTAATGACTTCTGTTGGCTTGAGATCCTTGTAGTTCCGCATCATTTGCATCAATGTGCACACGGTGTCGTACTTCCCATCCAAGGATCTAAGTATGTTCATGATGATGAATTTGTTGGTCATCTCTTCGCTTCCTAAGACGGCAGTCTCATTTGAGATGAGAGCTAGCCTAAAGTACATCTCAGCGACTTGTTCACCATCCTTCATCTTGAACTTGTCAAGCTCACTTTGTAGAACACCCAACTTAGATTCCTTGATGAATTTAGTACCCTCGTGCATACCAATCAAATTATCCACAATTCCCTTGCCATTCTCAAGGCGGCTGTTTTTGTTGAATTCTTCGGGGCACATGCAGTTAAATAAAATGTCGCATGCTTAAGCGTTGTATTGCAACATCTTCAATTCTTCTGCTATCGGATCGCGATCCGGTTCCTTGCCATCATCAAAGCAATCACCTTGCAATCCAACTCGAACAATAGCCCAAACGGAGGGGTTATGGCCAAGAATATGCATTTTCATCGTATGCTTCCAACTAGCAAAGTTTGTACCATCAAAATATGGACATCTACGATGATAATTTACCTCACTAGACGCCATACTCTCGTAGGGTGTGAAACTAATGCAATGGAGACCAAGGATCTGATACAACTTGTAGGATCTGAAGTATGTCTAGAGGGGGTGATTAGGCTAGTTGACCAAATAAAAACTTAGACTTTTTGCAATTTTAGTTGTGGGCCGGTTTTAGCAGTTTTAACAAGTCAAGCACACCCTACACATGCATATCTAAGAGTATTGCAGTGGAAAGTAAAGACATACAAATGTAAGTAGAGGGAAAGGATAGGAAGATCAAACTCAAAGGTTGACACGACGATTTTTGCCGTGGTTCCGATAGGTGGTGCTATCATACGTGCATGTTAGTGGATACTTCAATCCACGTATGGTAACGGTTGCCAGATTCCACGGAGGGATCCACCCACAAGGGGTCCACGAAGAAGCGTCCTTATCTATTCCACCATGGCTTACATCCACGAAGGACTAGACTCACTAGGGATAGATCTTCGTGAAGTAGGCAATCTCCTTACCCTTACAAACTGCTCGGTTCAACTCCACAACACAAAGTAGGAGGCTCCCAAGCGACACCTAACCAATCTAGGAAACACCACCCTCCAAAAAGTAACAGATGCGGTAGAACGATGAAATCCTTACTCTTGTGATTCAAAAGATAGTATCCTCAAGACTCAATCACTCTCTCATAGATTTGTCATGGGTAGAAGAGATTGATTGGGTGGAAAGGAACTTGGAGACGCTAGAGTCAAGTTTCGAGTGGATGAATTGGAATATCTTGATCTCAACACATGACTAGGTGGTTCTCTCTCACAAACAATAATCTGGCAAGTGTGTATGTGTGTGTTTTGAGTGCTTCCTCTGCGAATGAGAGGTGGTGGAGGGGTATATATAGGCATCTCCAAAAATCCAACCATTACAACATTATTGCCCAACTCGGTGACACCAACATGAATATCGGTGGTACCGAGTTGCACTAAATGTGGGAAATCTTTAAATTCTCGGTGAGACCGATATAGGAATCTCGGTGGTAATGATATTGTGACGTTGGGCAGTTTCCAAATCTCGATGAGACCAATTTCAAAACACGGAAATTCTGATTCTTGAAATCGGCAAACTAGAAAGTTGGACACTGATTTTCGGTGGCACCAAAGTGCAAGTTGGTGGTACCGAGATTCTAGGGTATGTTATAGCATATTTCTTAAGAAAAATCGACAGGTCCGAATGGAAAAGTTGGTGGCATCGATTTTGTTGTTTAGGATTTGGACAGAGAATTTTGTGCGAAAATGGCTGAGTATATTTGGTGGATATCACTAAGCTCTTGAGCAACCAATTAATCATGGATACCTCACCACCTTTTAATAGTATTGGCTTTCCTATGGACTCAAAAGTGATTTCCCACAAATATAAAATTTAGAGTTCTCTTGCTTGAAGATTGGCTAATTCTATTCCTTTGCTTTGATCAAGGGGATTCTCCTCACAATCCTTTAGCCAATGCATCTTTCAACTTTTCTGAAATATACTTGGATAGGATCATAATTATAATGAAACGTATGTTCTAATTAATTACAAAAACCACCATAGGGAGCAATTGTGTTTCAGATGCGGGGGTGCAAGTCATTTGCTCGCTCCCGCGGCTTGGGACCATGGCATGTCCTTCGGTTCAAGTTCAACTAATAAGGCCCCACGCTCTCCGTGAAATTCTTCGGGACATCCGGAAACTGGTGGGAGTGCTGCACAGAAAGCTCGAGCGGTAGTGACACTAACTCCTCCAGCAAGGGTGACGACGGCGACAGCTCCCCTAATGTCAAGATTGAGGGCGATGACTCCGAGTAGGCGTGATAATGCCATAGCCGAATTTTGAAGAAAGGACGTGTCTTGGCTTCGCTGGTATGGACATGGCGCTCCATTCACGAGACCCCATTTCCGGATCAACCGCCACGTTGTAGTGGCATATCTCCTTTTGCTCTTAGATTGTACCCAATATAATCCTGCGGAAACGCAAAGGAAAGTTGTGAGGTACTTTATGCTAAATATTTAAGTGCTTATTATGCGTGTCGGGTGTACATTTCCCCTCATGTTTGATTTCACACTTGTATGTTTTTATCCCTACGCTTACTGGAAATGTGAGCCGATGCGCCTATTCTTTCCACGAGCGCTTTAGGAACGGGTCCTTAGCAGCTAGCCAAAGGTGCGGCTGCAGGCCAGACCACCTTGCCATCCTTGACGTGGCTACTCGTGTTGTTGAGCGGACTCAGAACAACAAGGAGCACACAAAAATTTGGCAACGGTCCTTTGTGTGCAGGTTTTCTCATACAAATGGAATCATTTAAGGATAATACCCTACAATGAAAAAATTCTTATAGCTTTTTGTGACTTAGCTTTTTCTTCGTCCTATTCCTTGCCGCAAGGTGGTCGTCCTCGAATGCATTCATAGGTGTCCACATCGTCACTCCCCCGGGAATACTTGCACACGAGGGAACCTTCTTCCTTCTGACAAAAAGAAGTAAGATAAAATAGAGGAGGCTAGGAACCTTGGAGGTTCAACGGTTACCTTATGCAAGTTAAAAGGTGACCACAACTTTCAATGTATGATACATAACACAAATATGTACTTTGACATGAAGTTATATAACACATAGATTTATTGAATATGCACAGGGTCTTTGCTTAGCTTTGTACAAAGGATTACAAGCCTTGTCGTGCCAACTTGTACAAAAGAGGTTGTCGCGTGGCCCGATAACCACCCCTCATGGGTAGAACTTGAGAAGATGCTTGATATTCCATGAGTTTTGCACGGGGTAGCATCTTCAATCTCCAGGCAGACTGTGCCAGTCCTAGTGACTTGTAGCACCTGGTAATAGCCTTCCCACTTTCGTGTCAACTTATGCGACAACTTCGTGGACTGTATCCAATGAAGGACAAGGTCACCTTCCTCACTGACTCCGAAACGGCAAACAATCCACCTGGCGAACTTGACTACCACTTGCGCCGTCACCTTCCTCACTGGCTCTACTTTGGTCACCTTTTAAACTTTTTGATTGCTACACACAAGAATTCAAAGCCCCCGGTAGAATGGGGAAGGGGCGATGATGTCGAGTCCCGAGACCACAAATGTCCAAGAGAGTTGTATGGTTTAGAGGGCCTGTGTTGGCTGATGTATCTGCTTGGCATGGAACGGGCGTGCTTCACATGTAGTCAGCACCTCCAAGGTGTCTTCAAGGTTGTCCGACAATAGAAGCCCTATCGGAATGCCTTTCCAACAAGGCCTCGCGATACAAGGTGGGAGCCATAAATCCCTTCACGTATCTATGACACCAGCTGATGTCCTTCTTCCCAGGGAATGCACTTATATTTCACCCTATTTGGTCTCTTCTTGTACAGAGTGTTGTCATGAACTGCTACATGCTCGACTATCGGGCTACTCTTTCAGCTTATTCTTGCTCTTCGGGAAGTTCACTTTTCCGGAGGTAATGAACTATTTTATACACCCACGTCGGATCCTGTGGCTCGACAACAAGGACTAAAGGCAGCTCTTCTTCTGCGGGGGCGCTAGCTTCGATGGGAAGGACCACATGGTTTGCCGGAGCTTTCTGCTCACCAGCAGTAGTCTTATCGTTTCTGGCAACCTTCTCGGCGACGGTTGGTATCTCTGCCGGGAGATAGTCAATAGACTAATGTGTCTCTTTTTGGCTTGCCGATCTGATGGCATGATGGATGGTTGAGCTAATGAGGGCACAGATGTACCTTGTTCCACATGGAAGTTTCGAGCAGCTTGCTTTGGCAGATCATCGGCAATGTTGTTTTCTGCACAAGAAACATGTTACATCTATAGACCATCCAAATTCTCTTCGAACTTCCTCACTTCATCCACATGGGCTTCCATTACAGGGCTCTGGTAGTCTTTGTTTAGTTGATGCACAACCAGCTGTGAGTCTCCAAGGACTATCAACTTCCTGATGCCAAGATCGACTACTATACGAAGACTGCCAATAAGTCATTCATATTTCGTCGTCTTGTTCATCGGTACCTCCCAGAGAAAGTGCATCTGGATCACATATTTTCGGTTCTCTCTCATGGGTGCGACGAGCAGCACTCCATCACTAGCGCCTTGTAATTCTTGTGATTCGCATTGGGTTTTCCGTGAAAAGGAACGCGTTATTCACTACAGGAATCAACTTATTTGCCGTCTGCCATCACAGACGGCAAAGAGTAAATCCCGAACGGCAAAGAGAATACCACAGACGGCAAAGAATCTCACGGCTGGCAAAATTTCTGCATCAGCCTACGACGGCATCTTACCTTCTTTGCCGTTTGTCTCCCCAAAGCGGACGGTAAAGAGCTTTGCCGTCAGCTTTTCATAGGAGCAGTCGGCAAAAGTGATCGAGACGGCAGCCGATAGGCGTTGCCTCCGTTAGGGGTTAACAGAGGCTTTGCCGTCTGCCTCCCCCTCTTCTTTGCCATCTGCCTCCCCCCTCTTCTTTGCCGTCTGCCTCCCTCCTCTTCTTTGCCGCCTGCCTCCTCCTCCTCCCCCCTCCACTCTTTGCCGTCTGCCTCCTCCTCCTCCCCCTCCTCCTCTGTGCCCTCTTCTTTGCCATCTGCCCACCCTAGAAGCAGACGGCAAAGAGCCTATATAGACACCCCAGGATGCACAGCTGGGTGCCATGTGGGACCTTTGCCGTCTACCAGCTGATGGCACAGGTCTTTGCCATCAGCTGGCAGACGACAAAGAGCCCATATAGTACCTGTTTTTTTGTTTTATATTATTTCACAGCACACACACACACACACACACACACACACATATATATATATTTGACAGCACATTTATATAATTCACCACACATATATGATATATAGTTCACCACACATATACTTGCCAACACATATATATAATTCACCACACATATATGATATACATATAAATCAATGTACATCCCCATATACCGAAAGAACCAACATACAAAGTATTGCACTGTTTATCCATATATACATATACATATAGTTCGACATTGTTCATCAACTCAAATGAAAACTAGATTATATACATATAAAGTTCATCCATGGACATTGTTCAACTCTATGAATGCCAGTTTCCATGCATGTAGTATATCCAATCTGCAAAAATGTGAATAAGAAAGTCAGAAGAAGAACAAAATATGATGTTTTTGAGCTAATTATGTCATTTAACGAAAAACAAGCTAAGAATATAATATTCATGAGCTAACCAAGGTTCTTATGCCATTTTTAGCTTATTATGGCATTTTGGAGCTAAATGGGTTAATTATGTCATTGTTGGGGAAATTAAAGCAAGGAGAATATGAAAGAGGAGAAGAAAGAGGAGGAGGAGGAGAAGAAGAAGAAATCAAGAAGAAGGAGAAGTAGGAGGAGAAGGAGGAGAAGGAGGAGAAGGTCCTTGGCCTTCTCCTCCTTCTCCTCTTCCTCCTCCTCCTTCTCCTTCTTCTCTTCTTCTTCTTCTTCTTCTTTCTTTTCATTTTCCTATTCATTCTCCTCTTCTCCTCTTGTTGGAGCTAAATTACCTAATTATGTCTTTTTGGAGCTATATGGGCTAATTATGCCATTTTAGAGGAAAACAAGCTAAGAATATAATATTCATGAGCTAACCAAGGTTCTTACGCCATTTTGAGCTTATTATGGCATTTTAGAGCTAAATGGGCTAATTATGTCATTGTTGGGGAAATTAAAGCCAGGATAATATGGAAGAGGAGAAGAAAGAGGAGGAGGAGGAGAAGAAGAAGAAATCAAGAAGAAGGAGGAGAAGGAGGAGAAGGAGGAGGAGGAGAAGGACTAGAAGGTCCTTGGCCTTCTCCTCCTCCTCCTCCTCCTCCTCCTCCTTCTCCTTCTTCTCTTCTTCTTCTTCTTCTTCTTTATTTTCATTTTTCCTATTTCTTCTCCTCTTATCCTCTTGTTGGAGCTAGATTACCTAATTATGTCTTTTTGGAGCTATATGGGTTAATTATACCATTTTAAAGGAAAACAAGCTAAGAATATAATATTCAATAGCTAACCAAGGTTCTTATGCCATTTTGAGCTTATTATGGCATTTGGGAGCTAAATGGGCTAATTATATCATTTTTCGGGAAATTAACGCAAGGATAATATGAAAGAGGAGAAGAAAGAGGAGGAGGATGAGAAGAAGAAGAAATCAAGAAGAAGAAGGAGGAGGAGGAGAAGGAGGAGGAGCAGAAGGACTAGAAGGTCCTTGGCCTTCTCCTCCTCCTCCTCCTTCTCCTCCTCCTCCTCCTTCTCCTTCTTCTCTTCTTCTTCTTCTTCTTCTTTCTTTTAATTTTTCCTATGTCTTCTCATCTTCTCCTCTTGTTGGAGCTAAATTAACTAATTATGTCTGTTTGGAGCTAAATGGGCCAATTATCCCATTTTAGAGGAAAACAAGCTAAGTATATAATATTAATGAGCTAACCAAGGTTCTTATGCCATTTTGAGGTTATTATGGCATTTTGGAGATAAATGGGCTAATTATGTCATTGTTGGGGAAATTAAGGCAAGGAGAATATGAAATAGGAGAAGAAAGAGGAGGAGGAGGAGAAGAAGAAGAAATAAAGAAGGAGGAGAAGGAGGAGGAGGAGGATAAGGACTAGAAGGTCCTTGGCCTTCTCCTCCTCCTCCTCCTCCTCCTTCTCCTTCTCCTTCTTCTCTTCTTCTTCTTCTTCTTTCATTTCATTTTTCCTATTTCTTCTCCTCTTCTCCTCTTCTTGGAGCTAAATTAGCTAACTATGTCTTTTTGGAGCTAAATGAGATAATTATCTCATTTTAGAGGAAAACAAGCTAAGTATATAATATTAATGAGCTAACCAAGGTTCTTGTGCCATTTTGAGCTTATTATGGCATTTTGGAGCTAAATGGGCTAATTATGTCATTGTTGGGGAAATTAAGGCAAGGAGAATTTGAAAGAGGAGAAGAAAGAGGAGGAGGAGGAGAATAAGAAGAAATAAAGAAGAAGGAGGAGAAGGATGAGGAGGAGGAGAAGGACTAGAAGGTCCTCGGCCTTCTCCTCCTTCTCCTCCTCCTCCTCCTCCTCCTTCTCCTTCTTCTCCTCCTCCTTCTTCTCCTTCTCCTTCTCTTCTCTTTCTTCTCTTCTTCTTTTTGTTCTTCCTTTTCATTTTTCCTATTTGTTCTCCTCTTCTCATCTTCTTGGATCTAAATTAGCTAACTATGTCTTTTTGGAGCTAAATGGGCTAATTATGTCATTATAGAGGAAAACAAGCTAAGTATATAATATTAATGAGCTAACCAAGGTTCTTATGCCATTTTGAGCTTATAATGACTTTTTGGAGGTAAATGGGCTAATTATATCATTGTTGGGGGAAATTAAGGTATGGAGAATATGAAAGAGGAGAAGAAACAAGAGGAGGAGGAGAAGAAGAATAAAAAAAGAAGAAGGAGGAGAAGGAGGAGGAGGAGGAGAAGGACTAGAAGGTCCTTGGTCTTCTCCTCCTCCTCCTCGTTCTCCTCCTCCTCCTCCTCCTCCTCCTCCTCCTCCTCCTTCTTCTCTTCTTCTTCTTCTTCTTCTTTCTTTTCATTTTTCCTATTTCTTCTCCTCTTCTCCTCTTCTTGGAGCTAAATTAGCTAACTATTTCTTTTTGGAGCTAAATGGGCTAATTATCTCATTTTAGAGGAAAACAAGCTAAGTATATAATATTAATGATCTAACCAAGGTTCTTATGCCATTTTGAGCTCATTATGGCATTTTGGAGCTAAATGGGCTAATTATGTCTTTTTGGAGCTAAATGGGCTAACTATGTCATTGTTGGGGAAATTAAGGCAAGGAGAATATGAAAGTGGAGAAGAGAAACTTACCGTAGTGGTCATCAAGGAGGAGAAACACCTGGAGAAGGGTCGTGCGATGCCGCTCGGGAGTTATTCTGTAGAATAGATATTTTGCAATGTCTCAGTTAGCATGATGACACTCAATTATTAATACTAGTTTATAATGAAACTCATCGTGCCAATCGAAGAGAAGACGAGCATCGGCTGAGGGACTTGACCGCTCTTCTCGCACAGACCCTGAAGAGTGGGTCGTATTAGTTAGTAATGAAACAGACATTACACACATGATTTGGCTAATGTGAAAAAAACCTTACCACCAAAAGCTCGTACAGGGCCCATTGACCCGCCTCATTCCGGGACCTCTCCTCCTCAATCAATCGTGTCGTGGTCTGGTCCCTCTCCTCAAGAGCAGCCGGACTTGCCAATCTCTCTTTCTCAAGAGCAGCCTCAAGAGCAGCCTGGCTTGCCAATCTCTCTTTCTCAAGAGCAGCCCGGTTTGCCAATCTCTCTTTCTGAAGAGCAGCCTGAAACACCATTCCTCATTACCACAGTAATGATCTATGGTGACACACATAATGAAATGGATGAAAGTGTTCTTAGTCCGTACAACTAACCTCGATGGCAAGATCGACTGGCCGTGGACGACGCATTATCTTAGGACAGCTTCTCGACTGGCGCGCCTTGATCTCCGGGAGAGTGAGTGGACAACGTATTATCCCATCTCCAATGGCTATCGAGCCATGGGGCCTCCCGCCACTAGATATCATCACCATCTCTGGATACAAAGGTTCCGGGCTAGGGTTAAAGTCATCGCCTTTCGTAGCCTTCCCCGCGTCCCTATATGCCACGAGCTTCTGGTGGGATGATATGTTGGTGAAGTTAATGGGATCATCCAGGTCAGACTAAGAGAATGCCTTCGCCTTCTTGTACGAGGCAGTATGGGCCATGCCATAAAGGTCGTATAAGTGTGGCATCTCCGTCTTATTGTGATGTGCCTAAAAGAGAGGAACAAAATATTAGCATCAATAATGAATTGCATGAATCATGAAGCAAATCACATACCCAGTTTTGTCTGAACTGAAGTAAGTTGGCGCTGCCTTGATGGTGTGGCACACCAACCATTTGGCTACGCCGATCCTTCGCATTCTCGTGGATGGCTTGCCAGCTGCCTGTGCACCACTCATCAACCAACGCCTCCCAACAATCCATCTTATCCGCACACCATCTCGGGGGCACCTATAAGTTATTAGAAAGAATTTTCAGCGCTATGCCTATGAATGTAATCAAGAAAACTACGTGGAAGGACTTAAGAATAGGTAATTACCTTCATGTATTGCTCCTTCTTCAGAAACTTTCCGCGGCAATCCTTCTTCTGCTTCTTAATACCACGCGTGGCGTAGTAATCTCGAATAGCCTGCGGCCGAACCTCGTGGCGCAAGTTCTATAGTAACCGCCTACACTCGGCCTCGAGAACCCTGGCCGCCTCCTCCTCATATCCATCCTCACACCTATAGAAGGTCTTCAATCAAACGTGAAAACACCGATTAGTACAATAATTAGCTATATTTTTAATTTCAGATTTTGTAAAAGGATAATTTACCCAAAAGCTCTTGATCACCATCTCGGCCCTCGTGTGGCACAAGACACCATCTATAATCTCCTCCGGCGGGGCCTGCGCGGCCTAGTAGTGCTCCCAGGATAATCCTACTGTAGGAATCTGACCCTCACCAGGAAACGTGACAAACCCCGGGAAATTTGTCCGGCAAAGCACACCAAGGACGGAGTTCGGCCTGCGGACTCCAAGAGGGTGTACCCATCCCCTGCAGTATGATAAGGTCAACGCATTAGATATTTGAACAAACTTGAAGGCAAAAGGAAAAAAAGAGTAAATGTACTTACCTAACTCCTTCAGGTTTAATCACCGGCCTCAGCTCGTGGGTAGCCGACGCGACCGGGAGACGTGTACTACCACTCTTGTACACGGTGGCCCCGTCCACCTGCACATCGCCCTCACTATCCATAAGCTCATCCCCGCCATCCCCGCCCCCTGAGCCACCCGGACCCTCGGTCCAATCTGGCAACTCGGTAAGATCCGGCCAGGTCTCCCTTCCGGGCCTCTCCACGTCGGGTGAAGCCTCCGAAATCGTAGTCTCGTGGGCCAAATGCACCTCGACCCGAGGCTTCTCCTGGACCGAAGTCTCATGGGACGACTGCCCGTCAACACCAGGCTCCTGGAACGTAGTCCCCGTAGCCTCCTCCCCAAACGGGTCGACCATAGTAGTCCTATGCTTGGGTGAATGAGCTGGTGGTGGTGGCGAGGACGGCTCAACAGTCCTCCTGGATCTTCCGCAGCCACCACCGCTCCCTGTACCCTTCCCCTTCTTCCCTACCCGACCAGCACCTCTCCCAGTGGGCAATGCCGATGATGAAGAAGAACCCACGGGTGGTGTCGACAGACTGTCTGCCAAGGCTCTACGGAGAGATAGGGGTGGAAGGGAAGTACCACCCCTCGTGTGGAGTACCTGGGAAGAACCCGTCGAGCGATCTGGACCATCGCCCACCATCTTTCCACACCTGGTGACCTGCCATGATAAAGATTAAAAGAAATTAGTACAACATAAAAAATTGAATAACTGACATGAATAATAATATGTACATGAATAATAAATATTAAAAAATATATAATTTAAGTTGTGAATCTTACAAACTAATCATCATCATCAATAAATGCATCATCATCATCACTATCACGCATGTCTTCATGAATGACGTGCTCGTCGGGTTCAACGGCGTGAAGTTGTGAAAGGCCTTCCTTTAATCGTTGAAGCATTGACAGGTCATCCGCATCGGTAACCTCTACGAGTTCCAGGTCTTCTGGTTCCGGCTCAGGGCTGGAGTTAGATTCATTGTCGCTGTCTACTTGTTCTTGGGTGAAGCACGGCGGTTCTTGAAACGTTTCTTGGAAAGACGTGTTTCTTGGAAGAATTCTCCATCATATGTGTATGGATTAATGTGAGGTTCATAATCCTGTTCATTTGGGAGAGGTGGTCTGACATGTGGCGGCACTTCATAAACAACATACCAACCTTCCGGATTCTTATCCGTTTGGCACGCCCACGGTAGATAGAAAACTTGGGTCGCCTGTTGAGCCGTAATATAGACATCGGGAACATCTAAATGGGTGTTTGGATTGATTTCGCCTAGTCCTATATGTTCATGAGTCCTTCTAGTCTTCTTCCGCTGGAACCAATAACAATTGAAGACTACGACGTTCGGTGGGTTTTCACCATAGAATTGAAGTTCATAAATTTCTTCAACTCTTTCATAATACTCGATAACACCTTCACTGATAGCAGATACACCACAATTTTTAGATTTATGGTCGGGCATAGATAGCTCTTTGCCAAAGGTACGAAAGAGATACCCGTTGATGTTGTATTGCTCAAATGAACGAACCTTATAGTCGAAACCATTAGCGACTTGTCTCAATTCGGCGTCCATAGACTCTGAATTAGCCTACAAGTTTAATACGAAACGATTGTTGCATTAGCCGCAAGTTAGACCAAGAAATGAAATGGTCCATTATTGATAATTACCGTTTGTTTGAACCAAGAGATGAAACCGGGATAGCCACCTCCTGTTTTTGACAGAAGCTCATACTCTTCGACGGAATCATTTTCGATCACCGCTCCATCCGAGAATTTGGCAATGTAATGGCTGTTTGAAATATCCGGGAATAAGAGCAGTTCAAATGAATTAGAAGTTACGGGAAAATGTGCTGAGAACTCACTAGATGTACGACCGCACTTCTGTTAGGTTGTTGAAGATATACAACAAAATGTTCCGCCATTCTTCGACATCCAACGTTATTGGTTTCGAAGCACCGACTGGTGCGAGCTTCCCTTTGAATAGGTTGAGGTTGGACACACCTTTTTTAGGGTGTGCATAATTGTGCCGAGGCTTTGGATTATGCAAATGATGATTTTTGGCTTCGTAGTGTGCTGTCACAAAGTTTGCCACCTCCTTAGTAATGAATGCCTCAGCCATCGAAGCTTCAATTCTACGCTTATTTTTACATTTAGCTCGAAGGGTCTTCTGCATCCTCTCAGTTGCATAGCACCAACGATCTTGCACGGGCCAACCCAATCTTGCCTCGGTCGGTAGATGTAAAATCAAATGCTGCATTGGATTAAAGAAGCCCGGTGGAAAGATCTTCTCTAACTTGCACAACAACTCCGATGCAAACTCCTCCATGTCTTCTACCACGCCAGGCGACAATTCTTTCGCACAAAGAACATAGGAGAAATAGCTCACCTCCGCCAGTACTAGCCATTCATCCTCAGGAATAAAGCCACGTAACATCACCGGCATTACCCGCTCTAGGCATATGTGCCAATCATGACTCTTGAGACCAAAGTTTTTTAATTTTTCAAGACTTGCTCCCCACTTTAGATTCGCTGCATACCCATCGGGGAACATCAAGTGCATTTTGACCCACAAGATAATTTCCCTCATAGCTGGCCTTCCAAGATTGAACCAGGCCTTTGGCTTCGACCACTTCTCCTTTCATTTGCCTTCTCGCATGTTTTGTAACGGTCTATGACATAGTGTCTCTTGATCGACTCTAGCCTTAATATGATCCTTTGTCTTCCCATCTATGTCGAACAATGTACCAAAAATAGCCTCTCCGATATTCTTTTCAGTGTGGATCATGTCGATATTGTGTGGAAGAAGGAGGTCTTAGAAGTAAGGCAGATCCCAGAAGCATGGCTTGTGAGTCCAGGCGTGTTTTGAATTATACCCCTTGAAATACCCTGGACGCTCTGGATCAGGCTCGAGGGCGTTTAACTGATCCAGGATCTGTTGGCCTGTGAACGCAGGTGGTGCAAGTTTTTGACAAATCTACCATTGGTAAAGTTCTTCTTGTCTTTTCTGAACTGATGGTCAGGATCCAGGAACTGTCTATGCATGTAAAAGCAAGAATACTTCCGACCCTCCTGCAACCAATGAAACTGAAGAGCTGCCTTGCATTGGGGGCACGGGAACCTTCCATGCACACACCATCCAGAGAATAGCGCATACGCTGGCAAGTCATGCATAGAGTACATGAACCACACATGCATTTTGAAGATTTCTTTTCTAGCGGCATCGTATGTCTTGACGCCATTATCCCAAGCTTCTTCCAATTCATCCTTAAGCGGTTGCAGGTACACATTCATATTCTTCCCCGGATAATTGGGCCCTGGAATTATCAACGTCAGAAATATGTTCTTTCTTTGCATAATCTGCCCGGGGGGGGGGGAGATTGAGTGGAATGACAAATACAGGCCAACAACTGTATTGGGTTGCCGTCATGCCGAAGGGATTAAAACCATCCGTGGCGGTGCAGACTCGAGGATTCCTTGGATCTGCCGCTTTATCCTGATGCAATCCATCGAAATGTTTCCACGCTTCCCCATCCGATGTGTGTACCATCATCTTTTTCGCATCCGTATCTAGGTCAGTTCTTTTGCCCAATTTGTGCCATGTCATCTGCGTGGCTGTCTCTTCGACCATGAAAAGACGTTGAAGTCTTGGTACGATTGGCATATACTGAAGAACACTAACTGCGATTTTGGTCTGCCTCTTCTCACCCATACCGTTGTCTACCACAAGATACCTGCAAGACTCGCAATTGGGAAAATAGTCCAAGTGTGCATACTCCTCCCTAAATAAGACACATCCTTTCTCACATGCATCTATCTTCTCATAGGGCATCTTAAGTACATGAAGTATTTTGTCCGACTGGTACAGGTTTGCATGCATGACATGGCCTTTGGGTAGGAAGCGTCCAAATAGTGTCATCATCGCATCATAGCATTCTTTTCCCAAGTTGAACTGAGCCTTCAGAGCCGTTACTTGTGCATTTGCATCCAGCTGACAGAGCTCAGAGTGCTCATGGAGAGGACGTTTTGAAGACTCCAACATTTCATAAAACGCCATTGTAGATTCCTCCATCTCATCTTCTGAATCCCAAGCATCATCAAAGTCTTGCACCATGTCTTCGATCCCGGTACCATGCTCGTCCGTGCGACGACGGACCACCTCAGCTCTTGTGCGTTGTATAGACTCACCATGAAATGTCCACACCATATAATTAGGCTTAAAACCCCTCCTCTGTAGGTGTTTAATCATTACAGCCTCTGTCGTCCTTTTATAGTTGTCGCATCCAGGACAGGGGCAATAGTTTCTTTCCTGGCCATTTGCGAATGTGGCTTTCACAAATTCCTTTGTTTTTACAAACCATTCTCTCGTCATCTCTTTCTGACTAGGGTGACCGGTATACATCCACGCATGATCACTCATCTTGCCTGGCTACTAAAGACAGAAGAAATATATTTATATATAATTTAGCATTTATATTCATCGGTTAATCAGGTTCGCCATTTTTATTACGTCCACGCAACCTACACGCTAATAGGTAAAGATAGGTCCTAATCCCACCCGAGTATGTGTAGATTGGGTTCGTTTTCCCATGCTCTGCTTCGGATCCAATGCAACATTTCGGCAGCACCTCCCCGCCGTTCTCCTGATACACGTCTCCGCAATAAACAGAGAGGATGTGCATCCGAAGAACAACAGGGAGGCACTGACGAAATTCCGCATCGGATCCAGAGCACAGCATACGGGAAAACGAATCCAATCTACACATAATCAGGCCGTCCATGGATAATGTTGGACAATTCGAAAGGATGGCGGTTATAAATATGCAAAGACATGCACATTTATAGATGTCGCCCTTTCAAATGGGAGACGCATACTGGTCACGCATACTGATAAATTAATTTAATTACCTAAATCTAGGAAGTTTCATCCGAAAACCGACCCAGAGTAAATGAAGGGGCGAGGAGGAGATGACATGTGTACTGACCCACGAATGCAGGGGCGGAGCTAGTACAACGCACGGGGAGGTCTTCGCATAGCAGACCTCACAGCGAAGAGACAACTGTGATATGTAAATCCACCCGATCAACACAAATATGCAAATTATGTCATTTTATAGCTAAATGGTATAATTATCTCATTGTTGGGGAAAATAAGGTAAGGAGAATAATAAAGAGGAGAAGAAAGACGAGAAGAAAGAGGAGGAGGAGAATAAGAAGAAGAAATCAAGAAGAAGGAGAAGGAGGAGGAGGAGAAGAAGGAGGAGAAGAAGGAGAAGGTATTTTTCTTCTTCTTCTTCTTCTTCTCCTCCTCCTCCTCCTCCTCTCCTCTTCTCCTCCTCCTCCTCCTCTCCTTTTCACCTCCTCCTCTCCTCTTCCTCTCCTTTCACAGGAAATTTCGGCATGACATGTCCCAGTTCCAAATATCACGTGTCCAAATCACATGTCCACATATGACATGTCCACTTCAAATTTTCATATAATAGGAAGAACAATATAGAACTTGAAGCAAAATGCAAGAGTCTTTTTTCTTCGCAATATTTGGAACTAGTGTTAATCAATTATGTTTTTTTTATTAAATAGCCTATATGAAACTTGAAGAAAAATTTGCAACCTAATAAAAATTAACCTAAGTAACTTAACCTAAGAACCTAATAAAAATTAACCTAAGTAAATTAACCTAAGTAACTTAACTAAATTAACCTATACAACTTAAAGTAAGAACCTAATAGCAACAAGAACCTAATAACAATAACCTAACTAAATTAACCTAAGTAACTTAACTTAACTAAATTACCCTTAGGAAAGAGGCAAAGAGAGGAAAGGAGGGTCGGAGGACTTACAAGGGGCTAGGGGAGACGTCAGCAACGAGGTGGAGCTCGGGGGAAATGCCGGCGGCAAGGTGGACCAGGGGCATGGAGAGGAGGGGGGCAGTGGTGGAGTAGGGGGTCGCAGGGAAGAGGGGGCGGTGGTGGAGCAGGGCACGGAGAGGAGGGGGCGGTGGTTGAGCAGGGCACGGAGAGGAGGGGGCGGTGGTGGAGCAGGGGCACGATGGTGGAGGAGGGGGTCGCAGGGAGGAGGAGGGGCGAGCTCCGGCGGCGGGTCGTGGGGAGAGAGTTGGGGGCTGTGGTGAGCCGTTATGTGGGAGAGAGAGGGGGTGGGGTGGGGGTTGACGACGTTAGGTCTAGTTGCCTCTTTGTCGTCTGCCCCCGACGGCAAAGTGGTAACAGGCTGACGGCAAAGATGTGGACCGTTATGGGTTAGAGGGCGGTGTGGGGTGGGTTCATTGCCATCTGCGTGCATGTGCTTTGTCGTCAGCTGGCAAACGGCAAAGAAGCAGCAGATGGCAAAGATGATGTTTGCCATCAGCCTGCTCTTTGCCGTCAGGTTTTGGGTAGATGATGGCAAAGAGTGTCTTTGCCATCAGCCAGCAGACGGCAAAGAAGTAGCAGATGGCTAATTCTCTGATTCCAGTAGTGATTGCAGCACAATGTGGGTAAGTATTTCCCTTGGTTATGAAACCAAGATTTATCGAACTAATAGGAATATCAACCACAATGTCTTCAGTGGTAGCACACAAAAGAACAAACAACTGTCACCCAATGCGGGCAAGAGGGTTGTCAATCCCCTTGTACTTCTTATTTGCAAGCGAGTGAGGTGTGTAGATAATTCTAGGTAACAAAATAGAATAAAAACAAGTAAATGGCAGCAAGGTATTTAAGGTTTTGTAAATATGTTGTGATTAGACCTAGGGGAGTTATCCCTAATGGCATCTCTCGAGAAAAATAGCATACGGTTTGTAAACAAATTATTGTTGGTCAATTGACAGAAAAGCGGATAGTTATGTGATATTCAATGATCATGTGTATATAGGCATCACGTCCATAAACAAATAGGTCGGTTCCTTCTTGCACCTAGTACTATTACTCCACTCATCGACCTCTATCCAACATGCATCTAGAGTATTAAGTGAAACATAGTAATGCATGGAGAACAACGACATGATGTAGAAAAACTAAACTCAAGCAATATGAATAAGACCCATAGTTTTATTCTTAGTAGCAGAAACACAAAGACACATCTTGTCCCATTCTATCACTAGGATATAGAAATTCGCCAGGTTTAACCTACTACAACACACTTCTCTAACTGAAGAAATATCAATATAGTTGGCCAAACAATTTCAATACATCAGAGAGAATTACGAAGCTATCATAAACATGCACATAAGAATCATAATATTATTCAGAAAAGACTCAAATATTTATCATGAATAATATGAACATAAACCAACAATTCATCGGATCCCAAGAAACGCACCACACAAAAGGATTATATCATGTGGATAAAGCAAAGATGCGACGATCATTGTATTGAAGATCAAGAGAGAGAGATTGCCATCTAGATACTAGCTATGGACCCATAGGTCTGTGGTGAACTACTCACACATCATCATGAGGGAAGCAAGGTTGATGAAGAGGCCCTCCGTGAATGAAACCTCCTCCGACAAGGTGCCAGAATGGAGCTCCACATGGCCTCCCATTGAAACAGAGACTTGACGCAGCGTAAAAAGTGTTTCATGAATGCTTCTAGGATTTTTATGTACGTGAGAATTTATAAGCCACACAACAGAGTTGGGAGGGCCTCTTGGTGCCCACAAGCCAATTGGGCACGCTCCCCAGGCCGCCCCGGGTTTTCTTGTGGGGCCCTCGTGTAGCACCTACTCTTCCTCTGATGCTTGTTGGTCTTCTTTTGGTCCAGAAAAAATCTCCCAAAAGTTTTAGGTCAATTTGACTTCATTTGGTATCGAAAACCTGAAAAGGTAAAAACACGCAGAAAACAACAATTTTCACTAGGCACTGTGACAATAGGTTAGTGCTTAAAAATAATATAAATTGGTAAATAAATACCCTAAAAGTATTCTAGAATGATAATATATCAGCATGGAACAATAAAAAATTATAGATAAGTTGGAGACGTATCACCTTGTAGCGAGAAGGCCCCATCAAAGTACATGACCCGTTCCTCAGGTGCTTCCCTACACGGGAGGATTATTCCGGGAATTTCCTTGTCTTGCGTTGGTGTCTATTTGGGGATGAACTCTGCGAGGGATCTACTCTATATAGTTGTCGTGCTTTCAAAGCTTACGTCATAGCTAGCCAGCTCTAACACCCACTAGAGAATCGTGTCAGTTGCCTCTGGATTCCTCAAGATGCGTTGCAATAGGAAGCGAGTAACGACAGTGATATGATGTGCTTGGAAGTAATGGTGTAGTATCCGAGAAGCCATGAGAAGGCCAAAAAGCATCTTTCGCACCCCGAAGTACCTTGACCTATCCCTCTACAAGAGAGAGCTGACAAAATAGACTCGACGTTGCACCATCATCTTCTTTTGCACAATCTGCTGCTCTGCTACTTGCTATTTACTTATTTTGTTGGCCCCCTAGCTCGCCGGAGTCGAATCTAGCTTGCCGGTTGCCGGCTCGGGGGTTGTCGCATCCTTAGTTTCTCTTTCTACACTAGAGCAACACTAACCACTTGATTCATTGCCACCAAATACAGCAGCAATTGCTCTTGTGGTTCAGGCGCTACTAGTATTGGTGTTGAGGATATGCATTTCGTTAAATATTGCGGTGCTGCCTCCACTTCGAGAGTTCATTTCATTGGGCCTGCCTTTTTTAGGATTTTGAAAAACAACATGGCGCTCTTTGTAGATTTGGAAATTAACCTCCTGAGGGCGGCGATGTAGCCCGCCAAGCGGCGTACGTCCTTGACGCGCTTCTATCCCATGCTATGATATACAGAAACTGAGGAGATTGCCGGATGGGATTCCGAACACGCACTTCTCACGGTTGAGCTTCAAGTTGATCTTGCACAAGTTTGCAAAAGTTTCTTCTAAGTGTTGAACCGGCGTGTCCTTGTCCCTTGTTTTGAGTACTTTGTTATCCCTATATGCGTCCACATTTCTTTGTAACTGTTGCCCAATAAAAATCTAGACGACTCTTGCAAATGTTGAACCAGCACTCTTCAACCCAAAAGGCACACACTTGAAGCAGTATGTGCCACATGGGGTAATGAATGTTGTTTTCTCTTCGCCTTCCTCGGATATGAAAATCTGGTGGTAGCTTGTTTAGGCGTTATGGAACGACAATAGGTCACAACTAGTAGTCAAATCCACTATTTGATCGATGTGTGGCAATGGGAATGGGCCTTTTGGGCATGCCTTGTTGACATCGATGAAGTCAATGCAAATTCGCCATTTCCGAGTCGCCTTCTGCACTACCACTGGGTTCTCTAGCCACATGGCGGTGAGCACACCTCTGATCCGACCTGATGCCTCCAACTTCTCAATTTCTTCGGCAACGAACTCTTTCTGCTCCACACCTTGTTTCTGGACCTTCTGCTTGAGGAAACATGCATGGGGACAAACGACAAGGTGATGCTTGATAACCTCCCTAGCTAGGAACACCAGGGATGTGAGATGGTTGCTGATATGTCTCCAATGCATCTATAATTTCTGATTTTTACATGCTGTTATATTATCATTCTCGATGTTTTATAATCATTTTATAGCAACTTCATATAATTTTTTGGGACTAACCTATTGACATAGCGCCTAATCAATATGAGATGAAGTACAAATGCCACAAAACTATACAGATATTATTTTGGACCAGAAGGAAACTTGGGATCCAAGGAGGAGCACCACAGGAGGCCCAGGCGGCGAACTAGACACTAGGGTGCGCCGAGGTCCCCTGGCATGGTCTAGTGCCTAGTGGGGGACTCGGGCGCCACGTCCACCGCCTCTGAGCTCTATAAATACCCCCATGTTCAGAAAACAATAGGGAAGTTGAGAAAAAATCGTTCCAGCTGCCGCAGGTTCTAGAAGCTACGAAATCCAATCGAGACCCCGTTCCGGAGAGGAAGACGATCACGGAGGAGTTCATCATCCTCATTTGTGCTCCTCCGAGGATGCGTGATTAGTTCATATCACACCGACGAGTCGATAGGTAGTATCTATATGGCTTCCTCTCTCGTTTTGTTTCTCAATACAATGGTCTCTTGGAGATCCATATGATGTAACTCTTTCCTTCGCGGTGTGTTTGTAGGGATCTGATGAATTGTGAGTTTATGATTAGATCTATCAAATCATATGCATGCTTGATTATTATAGCCTCGTATTTCTTCTCTAATATTTGGTTTTTGTCTGGCCAACTTGATCTTTTATCTTGCAATTGAAAGAGCTGCTTTGTGATGGGTTCGATCTTACGGTGCTCAATCTTAGTGATAGAAAAAGACATGACATGCATTGATCATGGCTATCAAGGATAAAACGTTGGGGTCTATTCCTACATGAATAGATCTGTCTACATCATGTCATCGTTCTTAAGGTATTACTCCATTTCTCCATGAACTCAATACACTAGATGCATGTTGGATAGCGGTCGATGTGTGGAGTAATAGAAGTAGATGCAGGCAGAAGTCAGTCTACCTGTCTTGGATGTGATGCCTATATACATGATAGTTGTCTGGGATATCATTGTAATTATTCGTTGTTCTATCAATTGCCCAACAGTAATTTTTCAACCCACCGTTTGCCATTTTCTTGAGGGAAGCCACTACTGAACCTACGGCCCCCATGTCTACTTCACATCATCTATTTGCAATCTCTACTTTGCTATTTATGTTTCCATTTTATTTGCTCTTTTATATATTATCAAGAAACCCCAAAAATACCTTGTTGTGTTTTATTTGTTATCACTCTTATTTGCATCTATCAATCTATCTTTACTTTACCCACGAGGGATTGCTAACCCGTACAAGTGTTGGGTTGCGAGGATTTGTTATTTGTGTGCAGGTACTGCTTACATAGTCTTGAATATCTTCATACTAGATTGATACCTTTTTTCATAACTGAGGAAAATACTTGCCATCGTTGTGATACATCACCCTTTAAGCTTGGAGGGAAACCAACGCAAATCGGCGGGGAGTCAGTTGCTAGGCAAACATATCGACATTTGCCTATTAGAATGCGATGAGCATGCTTTCCGATTTGCTATCATGGGTGGCACTTATGGCGAAAGTTGTGCCCTCTCCGTCCTCCTGTGCAGCCACTTGCTTCTTCTTGGGGATGGTTGCCTTGTTTTTCTTGCTCATGGCGACAGAGGTTTCTGGTAAGTCATTTACGGGCATGCTATACTTTGTGGTTCGTTCCCTAGAGTCCTCGACAGAGGCCTTGCCAGAACTCTTCTTCTTCTCCCCCCCGGAAGCTTTGTCTACAGGAGAAAGTGCCTTGTCGATAGATGCTACCACTGCCTCCCTGTAGAGCTTGTCTATGCGGAGCACTGGGTTCATGTTTTATCTGCCTGGACAGTGATGAGAAGTAGCCATGAATTTTTCTAGTGCCGGTCGGCCGAATATTCGATTGTACGGAAGCAACATATTTGCAATGTCAAAGACGACCCTCTCTATTCTGAAGTTGAGCTTACTACCGAACGTCACCGGCAGAGTACTATTTCCCTTGGGCTGAGTTCTTCGTGGGTTGACCCCATGGAATTACCCTCTCGGTTTGATATCCGTGTCGTGGACCTGCGGACGCTGGATCACGTGGGCGAAATCAAGTTCAATTCTTCCCCACTATCAACCAACATATTCTTGACGCTGAGGTTGCAAATTGTTGGTGATACCAACAACGACACACACCCGACAGAAGTGATGCGGTCAGGGTGATCCTGGACGTTGGACCACTTGAGGGGTTTCCTTGCGTCTGGTGATGGTTCTTCTGTGTTGACCTCACGAATCTACTGCTGGAGCTTCCTGTGGGAGGAGTGCAAAGATGTTCCTCTATCGACACACATAACATCTACCGCCTTATTGAACTTCTTGTCATCATCTTCATCATCATCACCATCCTCATCATTGGACTTCTTGTCTCTCCCCTAGCAGGCTTCTCTTTTTTATGCTTGGTCTTGTCACGGTGACCACCATGACCAGCGTGGTTTTTCTTGCCAGAACCACTTGCACAGCCTTGGACTTTCTCCTTGTTGCATAGTCTGAATGATCTACTTGGCGATATTCAGTGATGTCGTGGCGCTTGGTGAGGTGGATCTTGCAGTTTGGCCTGCCTGCCTTTCTCCTGCCGCGGCCTCATCGTATGGGGACCCTGACTTACGAGTCGAGATCGCCGAATGATCGTGCTCAGTGATCCCACGGATCAATGCTCACCGAACACACATAAACTGAATAATAAGAGTCTTACATCCATACATACCGTTTGATACAATAAATGACCATTACGGTCGAGTCTTACATATATTGGGCCCTGAAGGCCAACACACCAAATTGGACCAATAGCGGAATCATTGGTTGAAAGCGTGAACCCATGCCATCAGCATTAACCTACAAGCATTCTGACTGGGAAGCATCCTAGCTGGCAAGAATGTCACCGAGCTACTCTTCACCATATCATGTTCTTTTATACCTGGTCAATGAAATATCCAGTGGCAAGCCAATGAGTACTTTTGATTGTACTCGCAAACAACCCATGACATGGACAATGGAAGTGAAGAATAACAATAACATGCATCTTTGGTGGAATTCATCTTGGAGGATGATCATGAAATATGCCTCAAGTTAAAGAATTACTATTGAAGAACATGTTACATATATCAATATATCTATAGAGGGCTGAGCCATCCGAGCTCACCCTATATGCCAAGTCACCAAACTTGGTCATGTCATTAATTCCGTCACAACACCTTTTTCTCACCACTCACACACACTTGGTTTATGCAGAAACGACTGGACGTAGTTTAAGCAGCACCACCCAACTGTCCTTGACCGCGGACTCGACTATTCGCATAGTTTTACACTCTGCAGAGGTAGTATGCTGGACCCACGAGATCCGAGAAACTTCCGTGTCATCCACGACTCGCGGTATATAACATACCCGAGGTAAGTACCCGATCAATGCCTTTCCCCTGATGATACTAGACAAAGATGTCCACTCGATTGGTACCCAGGCCACATGTTGTACGTCTTACAAACACCGACTCTGGACAGTAGCAACCATGCGGGGACCAACGGTGTGCCTGGAACTCATAAATATGGCATAGTCATCCTACCTGGCACGACCCCATCACCAGATTGACCACACATCACTCCCGCCACTAGTAATGTGGCTCTTTTCTAGCACCGACGAGAGTAATTAACAAAGCCCTGTCCCATAAGGGGTAACATGGTCGTACTAGTAAGGTTGTGACGGTCGACACATCATAAATCTAATCCCATTTCCGAAACCATACTCACTCAAAATACCCGGTGCACCACTTCACTAAAAGTGGCCAACTAACTCATCATCACCCTCGGGCATAAGTGGCACCCGACGGGGTTTTCATAAATCTTGATTTACACCAACAACATGCTCATGCTATTTACTCTAGCATTACTTGTCAACATGATACTAGCATGATCCTCAAAAGGGGTAGGATCAAGCTCAATGCATGTGCTCCAGAGGAGCCATCGGTAACATCACATCAAACGATTTACCGACACTTATGATCATATGCAACAGAAATACTTGCTATCTTAACATGCAATATAACATATGCTCAGTCATGGTCAAAGGGCTGCTTGCCTTTGCTCACATAAGTCCTTTGGTCATCGAGGTCTTCCTCTCCAACTCCGAGTACTCCGTCTACCCGTCAACTATCGTTGGAAACAACCACGGTAAGCCACACAGCAAGCAGAAATAAAAGTGCTACAAAAATAGAAGTTATATTTTTCTTGGACCTCTGTGGTCATAAGAAAAATACGTGAAGCTTGCCAAAGGAGGTTTGGATCATTAGGGATTTCTGAATGGAGGAAAGGAGGAGTAGGGAATTCTTTATGAAGCCCACAGAAAATATTTTGATAAAAATGAGTGGAGGCACTCATTTAATAAAGAATAATTGTAGAAATATTTAGGAATTTGTTTCACTGGATTTGGAGTTGAAATGAATATTCGAGGAATTTTCTAACATGGAATAAATAGCAATGGGAAGCTATTTTTTTTAACCGGCTACTGTAGGGAATCACCCCACAGTCTTTTCTATTAATACCATAAAAAGTGTTTGATAAAGCAATAGGAAGCTATTTATTTAATACAATAGAATAAAGCCTGATAAAAATGCTAACCAAGGCTCTAAAAATAGGGCATCATATAAGAAGGCTCTGGAATTTGGAATCACTCCAATTGGAGTTGATTTGAGTCCTCTAGGATTTTCACAAAGTGAGGCCAAATATATCCAGATTTGGATTTAAATAGATACTCCAGAGGAAGTTTCTCTAGAAAAATGTGCCATGCACATATTTGGATATGTTTTGAATTTAGGAACCTTTACAAATTTGAATCATTAGAATCAGAGATAAAATGATTTTATAATGGATTTTTGAAGTTGAAGCAAAAATAGGAAAAAGATAAAAAGACCTCAGCCTCGGGGGTTATCTTGCGCCCGGGCGATAGATAGGCCTTCGGGCTGGCCCAGCAGGTCGGGCCGCCAGCGAAGGGACACCCCGAAGGCGGTTTTCGCTAGTGCGCCTTCGCCGCGGGATGGCGCACTCCCACGGAGGCGCTGGCACTAGAGGTAGTCGGCCTGGCCCAGCTCGCTTACACGGGGCCGCGCCTACAAGGTCATCTCCTTCCTCACGCCGGCATGGAGGAACCACGAGGGAGGAAGGTAGCCTCGCGGGCGCCGCGCCTCCGGCCATCCCCTACCCAGGCGAGAGCGCCGGAGGGCTCAGGAGAGGCTGCAAGGGGCAGGCGATGGCGGTTGTGGGAAGGCCGTTGACCTCCCTGGTTTTGGCACCATCAGCGAAGGGAGGGAGCCGGAGGTGCTTTGGAGGAGCAGCGCCAGCTAGGAGGAAGCCTAGGGGAAGCTAGAGGCGAGGGGAAGAACCCCTGGTTGGCCCGGCTTGAGAGGAGGCCGGAGCTCTACCCGGATGCCATGGGGGAGAGGGGACAGCTTGGGAGGAGAGGGGGCTCAGGGAGAAGCCCGGAGGAGCCCAAGGAAGAGGGGAAGAGATACCAGAGTAGCAGAGGCTCGGGGAGAGAGTAAATAACAGGGGGGAGACGAAGAGAGAGCTCGGGAGCTCTGTGTGCACGGATGCCACGTACCACAGAAGTGGTTTGGAGGCTAGCTGGTGGATGGAGATGCTTGGAACACTCAAAAGAAGATGATGAGACATGCTTAGACAAGTAGGTTTGGCAAGAAATGGTCTGGAGGAAAGCAAGAAGGTGCAGAGCACCCATATTGTAGTCTAGGGTGGGGGTCACCACGAGCACCAGTGCCAACACGGCCCTAATGACCAGTCAAAGTTCTCTGGGAGGTGGGGCATGCTATCTAGAAGGTGAGTGAGGAGTTTGGTGTCTAGTGGAGCTGGGTTGAATAGGTTTTGACTGTTGTTAAGTTTGCAGCAACAAACTTAGGGCTGCTAATGAGGGCACTAACAGGAGAGATAACAGGGAAAAAGCATGTCTAGCAGCCTTAGGCATGGAAGGACCACATTTCTGCAAAGTTTCAGCTCAAGCAAGGAAGTGTAGCTATCACTTGTTGTACAAAGCTAGCTTTCAGCCAGAAATCAATATGAGGATGTGTTGCTCATTTTCTCCACATGGGCATGCCATCTCTTGGCTTGAAACAATGCCTTGGGGTGCTAGGATCCCTCTCGCAAGAGGTGGGGGCTTTGGCTTAAGAAGAAGTGGGGCAAGAGGAGTGAAGATGGTGATTCCAAAGGTAAAATGAGGAATAGCTACATGGAGCCTCTCTCCAATAATTGACCAGTGGTCATGGAAATGTTATTGGAGGTAGAATGTAACTATATGAAGTTGTGGTAGAAAGTTGAGCTCAAGGGTTGAAGTGGAAGAGGCCAAAGTAGCCAATAAAGTGAATGCACACAAGGTGTTTGATGAGTGGCAGAGCAATAAGATGGACTTCAATGGATATGAAACTTAAGAGGATCAAATAATATATGAAAATAAGCTTGAACACCAAATTTGGGATTTGCTCGAGAAGGTTTCCAACGTAGACATGGAAAACCCTTGAAATGGGCGGAAATGTCTTTCTGCTTACAATTCTATTCAAATCAATTCCCACAAATCCAATATTTGGTGTGGTGGCATTATTTGAGCATTAAGTCATGCACAAAAAGTTTGGGGTCATTTGGAGAATCTTTGTAATGTAAAGTTTCCCAAAGTCAGAAATCAACAAAGAGGGTTTTGAGGGGCTTGGGACAAGTTCTTCTGTTCTCCTTGATGCACCACTTGGTGTGGATGCATTATTGGAGCATTAGAACATGTCCACCAAATTTGAGCACAATAGGAGGCACTTCACAATGCAGAGTTGCTCAAATTTGAATCTGGACACATAGGGTTTTCGAATAATTAGGGGAGTCAAATCAACTTGGATTGAGATAAAACTTGTCAAGATCATCAAACATATCATAGGTGACATGCTGGAATTTTACTGGAATTTATTGGGAATATTTCTTATTGAAATATTCCAAAAGATTGAATTAGGCAGGAATGGTTGGTTTGCCCAATATTTTGAACATGACCATGTGTTGAAACTCATATATATGGAATAAATATATCCAGTGAGTTTCCCTAAATTTTCCTAAATATTTTGAAAGCAATAAAAATAAATTTCCTTCATAAAGACCATTTCTGGCCTCACAGAAAGGCATTTAAATAAAATAATAAAATAACTTTTAAAATATTAATATTGTTGTTTTTGGAAGAAATTTTTATAATAGGTTTTAAATAAAATAACTCGTGCAAAATATATTCCCTAATTTGAGGACTTGTAGTACAAACCTCATCTGAGGGGTTTTGAAGGCTTAATTCAAAGAAATGCATTTTGGTAAAAGTAATGTTTGGTAGAAATAGATTTTGGTCCTAAACACATGGCATGATCATTAGGCAGGAGAACATGGGGTAAGGAGGTGAGTCTGGAGTGTAGCAAGAATTATTGAGAATCGACACAAACATACCAGCAAGCAACCAAACAATAGTCACTTCAAGCATCACAAGCTTTCACAAAAAAAATTAAATTGGCCCTAATTTTTGAAATAATTAAATTAGTCCGGAAGGCTAAACAAAGGGTGTTACACATCATCTCCAGAGAAGGTGGCAGCCTCCTTGCCGGACCATTCAGAATAAGCCTTCTTGTTGGCGCTCGACTTGTCGGAACCTTCGATGGTCGTGACTGCCTTGCCTTTGTGCCATCGATTGTGCTTCCGCCCCTTTCCCTTGGAGGTAGGCGTGTATTTATCGTTGGAATCAACCTCTGTGCCACCATCTTCTTTTGAGAGTCTTCTTCCTTCTTAACACGTGCACATTTGTCAGCCAGAGCATAAAACTCGGTGACATCCCGCACCTTGTTGATGCTCATCACCTTGCCCATCCACAGTTGCGCATGTTCGTATGGAATGTGGCAATCATCATGACATGATGGATGCTAGGGATGTTGTGATGCACATGGCCGAATATCTAGATGTACTTGCAGAGGGATTCGCCGTCTCTCTGAGGAAGTACATGTAGGTCGTTGGGCTGCCCTGGTAGTTTGAGACCCCCATGATAGGTGCCAACAAACTGGTTGCACAGATCCGCCGAAGAAGGAATGAACCCTTCCGCCAAGTTTATCTAGAAACTGCTTACATTGGGCTTAAGCACCAACAGGAAGTAGTTGGCGAATACTTTCTCAACTTGTCCCCCGACAGCCCGTACTACAACCGTGTAGATGTAGAGGAACTTTGATGGACTGATTGTGCCATCGTATTTGTCCGCCAGCTCAGTTTTGAAGGCCCGGCTGGAGGCCCAACTGACTTGTCATAGCCCATGGGTGAACGACGGGCAACCTTCCTCATAACGTTCATTGTCGGGTACCCCAGGCGCGGGCTTGTCGATGGTTGGGTCCGCACTGCCATTCGATTGGCGACGCGTCTCTCGCCACCTCTCGATGGTGGTGCAGGTGTTCTCCTTGTGTCATCCTTCAAGACCTCGCATTGGTCTTGCTTTTTCCACGGGTATGTCGATGCATAGGACACTTTGTCCTACACGTCGGTCTGGCGATATGGTTGTTGTTGATGTGGGGCCGACTGCCCCGCTAAAGCTGCATGGTCCTCTCGAGAGGGACCCACCATCTCCGACTTGTCGCAGTTCGCAAATCTCAAGAGGCTCTGTATAGTTGCCCTCCAATCTTGCATCTTCTCTAGAGTAGGTGGAAAGTTAAGCAATAGCTGGGCCTACGCCAGGGTATCCTCTGAGGTCTTGGGAATGGAGTGGCAGGAGGCACGGTTGGTGCTCTTACTTCCGACGGTGTGAGGTGGAGCGTTCTCCTGTCTTTCCACACGTTGCAGGTCCTCACCACGAGGTTGACGCTGAGCTTGGCCATTCGCACCATGAGACTGGCGCGATGGGGTATTGTCTGCACACCGCCCAGGGTCATCGCCTTACGGGCGCTGGTCGTGGTTGTCTTGTGAGGGGCAAGACGGAGGTCCCGTCATTGCTGATATTGTTTCTCTAGCCGCTGTTGTTGCAATGTTGTCCCCGGTCACCAGAGGCCTGTCTTACATCGCCATGATAACGGGGTCCAGGTCTCGGCTTGCGGAACTCCGCACGATGTTGTGGCTGCGCTGACCAGTACAGTGAGCATGATGGTCACCCCCTTCTACTTCGCCTGTAGTGTCAACCGCCGACGTGCCCTTAGCCTTCTTGGGAGCCATCGGCATCGTTGAATATGCTGACGAAGACAATCAGAAGTTGGTGAAGGTTCGAGCACGCGGCCCCCTATCTGGCACG
The DNA here is from genome assembly GCF_904849725.1 of Hordeum vulgare subsp. vulgare. Taxonomy (NCBI): domain Eukaryota; kingdom Viridiplantae; phylum Streptophyta; class Magnoliopsida; order Poales; family Poaceae; genus Hordeum; species Hordeum vulgare. The sequence continues at coordinate 349,657,751 of NC_058524.1, read as the reverse complement.
CCAAAGCTGCCGGGGTACTTCAATCTACGGGACTTGCGAGGTCCCTTTCTGGTTCAACCATTCAGACGCGCAGGCACAAAGAGCATCACCAAATTCACGCGTGCTCGGGGTTTTAGACAGGTTCGGGCCGCTCGGAAGCATAAAACCCTACTTTCTATGCGTTCAGGATTATATTGGTGCAAAATACAGGAGCGCAACAGCCCGACAAGAATGCTCGAGGAGTGCATCTACGCATGCAAATGGACAAAGTGTTGGCGCTTCTAAAGGTAGCCATTGACCGACTTTTATAGGTCAAGGGTTTACAATAGTGGCTAAAATGGTCATTACATGGGGTAAATAGTAGGTCCTGTAGCTCGCGAAACTATTCACAGGAGCTAATGGGAAATACGTAACCCTGACGGATTAGGCCACACACATTAAATGCGCCATGATTGTCTCCCAGTAAGGATCGCCTCTCCTTCTGTGTCATTCGCCTAACTACCTCTTATTATCTTGCCATGCCGTGCAACATGTGTCATTAAAGTTCTTGTAAATCCCTTGGGTTGCCACATGCCTCTGACAAGGTTCACCTAACCGCCTGCCCGCTCGACACCTCGTTGATATTGACAATCATCTTGATGAGGTGGAGCGATGAACTGGTAGCGGAGTCCTTGTCAGGAACGATAGCTCTCGGGTCTTTTCACTGGAAAGGAGGCTTGCCGGTGGCTTGGACTTGATGCCAGGTGTTGTGTTGGATGCATTGTCTCTCGACAAAGGTTGCCGGAAAGGAGGCCAGTGTCGTGTGCGCAAAAGTCAGGTCAGTAAGGGACCCATTCTTTAGTACACTAACACTCACCTTTGAGACATTTTCCCGAGATGGCTAATGAGCTAGCTGCCCGCACCTACCTTTAAGAAGGATGATATTGGTGAAAGTAGGATGTTAGTCCCATCAAAGGAGGATGTAACCCCCCCGAGGTTCCACACCTACTTCAGATTCTCTGTCGACAACCTCGCTCACAACCTGATTAAGGAGTCTATGAAGAAACTTCACCACACCCAAGGGCTACTTTGCGAGGCCAAGAAGAATCCAGACATGACCAAGAAGGAAGGTGCCCACAGTGGACGACCAGCTAACACTTACATGAGGAGGAGTACCCCCAACTAGATATGCACCCACTCTTGGAAGATCTCACGAGTGACGTATGAGTGCGAAGGAGTACCATGGGCTCTTCACCAGACCACTAGCGAAGCATCGTCAGGATGGACCTCCTTGTTCCCAACCCCTTCGACCGGAGACTACACCCGTACGGATGATGACTAGAAGGAAGACCAGGAGGAGTGTGAGTACAAGACGGAGCACTCCACTACCTAAGACCAAGCACCCCTAGGGTCGGATGGGTCATGTATCCCCCTTGCAAAGTTGAGCCCGTGTAATGGTTCATCTGAAACCATGTGTGCTTGTTCTTTGTTTTTGTTGTTTATGTTTTGATGCAATTCACACTTTTACCTTAGGCAACATGTAAACGATTACATCGCATCTCTTATCTTAGTATTATTTGTTTGGCCTTTTTTGATCACACTTGCACTATACCACCCCCATAGGCGGCTCTCCCCCATTATTGCTTTTCCTTCTCATCTATCCTAGTGAATTTGTCTTTATATGCTCCAAATAGGATGGGGAATGCTACCTGCACCACCATCTTCGCCAACCCCAACCCCTGAAACGCCAGCCAGCAAGAGAAAGTTGGCGGATCCGCTCAAGGTGTGGCTCATCGAGAACAACTACGTGGAGACATTCCTCCAGCACCACCTCTACCAGAGAACCTAATTTCTCCAAGTTATCTGTGAGGAACGTAAAGGCAACTCTTCCATTATCCAACGGTTGGCTCATACCCTTGTCAACAACCTGTAGCAAACAAGGAATGGCAATGACTGCTCCACTCTATTGGTGTTCATGAGGAATTCATCCCCAACCATCACCGAAACTGCTAAACCCTTGGATGTCAATGACTGGATCCGGAACATCTAGAATCTTCTTGCACTATTCAACTGCAATGAAGACCGCGAGAAGGAATTGTATGCCTCCCACTGTCTCGGAGGACCGCAAGAGCTTGGTGGGACAAATTCAAGGTCATGCAACGCGACCATGTGATCACCTGGAATGACTTCAAGGATGTATTTTGCAACTTCCACATTCCTTTTAGGATCATGGCTATCAAGAAGTGTGAATTTTGAGTGTCGAATAAAGGAAATGGCTTAGTCAAGGAGTACATGCAGAAGTTCGATGGCTTAGTCAAGGAGTACATGCATAAGTTTGACCTTATGTGTCACACCCTGTTTTTGATATCACTTGTGTGTATTGTAAAATTCTGAGCTTGTGAAAACTTTTTCAAAACTAATGTTGTGAGTGCCATGACTGACATTGTATGCTTGTATGCTTGATCATGTGAGGTTTTAAAACCCTAAATTCCTTTGGTATTATACTGATTTCTAAAAACCTTGATGACCAAAGTAAAACCACCTTGAGTTGCACTACATGTCCTTTATAGCAAGCAGTGCTACTACTCATATTTGGTAATCTGATTTTTGCCTATCTTTATATTTCAAAACCACAAATATAATTATTTTTGTGATTATTTTCCTAATGAAATAACGTGTCCATTTCTCAGGCCAGAATTGGTATTCCAACATGGGAAAATACTTTTCTGCCTTGGAAAAATCTGATTAAATTTAGAGATGGTGAGAAGGACATATATTTTCCATACATAGGATTTTAAACCCCATTTTATATTAAATTTATTGATTAAAACTATAAAAGCTATTTTTGTCTGTTTTAGCATTTTGAGATATTTCCAAAGTAAATATTCTCAATAAATTCCTAGAAAATTCCAGTGGTATCCCTAAGCCTTGTTTGGAGTCCACATAAAGTTTCACCTTGAGCAAAGGTGAATAAGGACCCCAAATAAGGACCCTGTTTGTTCCGAATCAAGTTAGAGCAACTCTACATAGCAAACTTTGTCCAATGAGGCTTAAACTTTGCAGGAGTTCCTAATACCTCAAATGAGGGTTCTACACCAAAAATGGGATTTGTGGGACTTAGTTTGCCCACACTCCCTTCGGAAGGAACATATCTCGTCATATTGGAGTGTTTTCATGTTTACAAAGCTAAACTTATCCTTTGGAGCTCAAATTTTATGGAACTCCCTGGTTTACCACCAAAACCAAACATGTTAAGTCTTAGCACCAGTGGTGGGGTGCAACCCCCTAAAACCACTCTCGAACACCTTCTGACAGATAGGAAAATGCCACCTTAGCCACAGATAAACCAAACTCCTTTGCTTCAAACTCTTAGATTAAGTGGCCAGCACCTGTAGCTAACCCGAGTCAACTGGCCCCTCACTGGTTCAAAGTAGAAAGGGAAAAACCCAAATTTAGACCTCAGTTCATGACTGGCAGCACGAGTATTTCTTGCCTCCTTTGACCAACCGAGGCTCCCACAAAAACCAAACGGCTAGCCACACCCCCAGCAAGCGCCAGGACATGCTAGATCAGTCCAAAGTGCCTCAGAGCGCACCAGCATGCCGTGGCATGCCAAAACTATGCTCTGGGCGCGCTACAGGGAGTCACCGAGGTGGGGGCGATGCCCTCGGCCAGTTCCAGCCTCCCCCGAGATGTCCAACCTTTTCCCCGACAACCCCTCTGCATCGGGCAAGTCTCAGGGCCCCTCCTCTCTCGCGCTAGAGCTCGCGCGACGCGTGCCCGCGCGCTCCAGAACCGGCCAAGGTTGCGCGGCCATGAATGCACGACTCCCCCCCTCTCTCTCTGCAGTAGATGGTTCGGGCGGTCCAATACCACATCTTGAGACCATGGTTTCAACCCCAACCTCTCTATGCGCCCCCATGCGCGCCACGGTGAGTCACCGGCGCTCTCGAATATGCTCACCGTCGCGGGCCTATAAATAGCGCTCCCCCTCACTCCAGCACCCCTCAGATAGCTTCACCACGATCACTAGTACCTCCCTAGCCACCCCAGAAAACCAGCAAAGCCCCGGTGCTCGAGATCGACCGAGGCCCCTCCGCCTCAGAGCTCCGATCGATCTCCGGCTACACAACGGCTCCTGCGCCCCTCAACCCACCAAACTGACCACCTTGATCCCAGGAAGCTTTCCCCCAACTCGCCCGAGCTTTTCCGTGTCTCTAGCCACCCCCTCGACCATTTCCCGAAGCTCCTCCGCCACGGCCACCTCGTCGCCGGCGAACCGCTGCCTCCCCGTTGTTGTTTTCACCACCAACAGGTAGGCGACGGTCAGGCAAACCCATTCCCGTGTTCATTGGGGGATGAGCGCGTCGGCAACCTCGTCGGCGTCCTCCTCCTCCCCTCTGGCTGGAGGTAGAAGACGACCCCGACAGGTGTGCCCCACCTGTCGGTGGCCCATCCTCCTCCACCGCGCTGGCCTCGGCCGCTGACCACAGGACCCCGTGCGTCAGGTTCAAACCTGACGGCGCGCGCGCGTGGGCAGTCTGTCGGCTGGCCATGAGCCAGCCCAGCTCTGGGCCGGGCCAGGCCAGGAGCTGGCCTGTTTTTCTTTTATTTTAAAACTTGGATTTCTATGATTTATATAAAAACATTTAACCAGTGTAAAAATATAATTCTTCCACTGTTATTCTTCTAAAAATATATAGGATTTAATGATATGCTTAGATGAATTCTTCCAAGAACTATTCTATTTTGTAATAATAAAAAGGGTTAAAATGAAATAGTTTAGCTTCTGCTTGGTTCTCAAAGATATTCCTTCTAGGAAAATTAAGGCAAATATTTTTAAAAGGATATCTTAGATTTATCAGTAATATGGAACATTTTTAAAATGACTTTGTGGACTGTTTCGGTGTGAGCTATTCCTTATTTATTGTTTTATCGATGATAGAAAATCCGTGTGACGAAGGAATCGGAGTGGAAGACCTCGAAGACCCCGGATACTTAGCTGACCAAGGCAAGCAGCCCTTTGACCATGACCGAGAAGATGATACTTTGCATGTTATAATAGCAAGTAATTCCGTTGCATATGATCATAAGTGCCGGTAATCATTTGATATGATTTTACCGAAGGCTCCCAACGAGCACATGCATTGAGCTTGACTCTACCCTTAGGGTTATGCTAATACCATGTTGACAAGTAAAGATTGTAGTAGTTCTATCATGAGCATGATGTTGTCATAAAGCAAGAGTTTATGAAAACCACGTCGGGTGCCACTAATGCCCGAGGTTGATGATGAGTTAGCTGGTCACTTTTGGTGAAGTGATGCGCCCGGTATTTGTGTGAGTAAGGTTTCAGAAATGGGATTAGATTTATGATGTGTCGACCGTCTCAACCGTACCAGTACGACCACGTTACCCCTTATGGGATGGGGCTATGTTAATTACTCTGGTCGGTGCTAGCAAGGAGCCACATTACTAGTGGCGGGAGTGATGTGTGGTCACTCTCGTGATGGGGTCGTGCCGGGTAGGACGACTATGCCATTTTTATGAGTTCCAGTCACACCGTTGGTCCCTGCATGGTTGGTACTGTCCAGAGTTGGTGCTCGTAAGACGTACAACATGTGGGCTAGGTACCAATCGGGTGGACCTCTTTGTCTAGTATCCTCAGGGGAAAGGCATTGATCGGGTACTTACCTCGGGTATGTGATATACCGCGAGTCGTGGATGACACGGAAGTTTCCCGGATCTCGTGGGTCCAGCGTACTACCTCTGCAGAGTGTAAACTATTCGAATAGCCGTGTCCATGGTCAAGGACAGTTTGGTAATCCTGCTTAAACTACGTCCTGATATTTCCGCATAAACGAAGTGTGCGTGAGTGTGTATGTGTGTGTGTGGTGATAAGAAAAGTGTTGCTATGATAGCAATAATATGACCAAGTTTGGTGACTTGGCATATAGGGTGAACTCGGATGGTTCAACCCTCGGCAGATATATTGAGATCTGTAACCTGTTCTTCAAAAGTAATTCTTTAAGTTGATGGATATTCATGATCATTCCACCCAGATGAGTTACACTAGAAATGCATGATATTGTTATCCTTCACTTTCGTTGATTATATCATGGGCTGTTTGCGAGTACATTCAAAGTACTCATTGGCTTGCCACTGGTTATGTTATTGACCAGACATGGAAGGACCGGAGTTTGGAGATGAGTACGTCTTCGGAGAAACCCCTGCGAACTAGGACGATTCCGAGTCAGAATGCCTGTCGGTTTAGGCTTGATGGCATGGGCACCCGCTTATCCCCTTTGTTTTGCACTATTAGTGTACTCGTGTGATTTGGCCTTAGGCCATGTCTTGTGAACTTGACCCTTCGGTCACGTGTTGTAATAATCGGTACTTGGATGTAAGACTCTTTATTCAGTATATGTGTTTGGTGAGCATTGATCTCTGGGATCACTGAGCACGGAGATTCTCGACTAGTAATTTGGGGTCCCCACATTATGCCAAGGTATGCCTAAATGTCAACACTGAGGCACCTAAGAAGGAAGGCTTCATGGAAGGCCTTTAGCAAGCCCTGCAATATCATCTCATGGTTTGCAAGTACCCAACCTTCATGGAAGACAAGCATCATACTATGGAAGATACCCGCAAGTGCATGATGGACAACATTGGTAGTTCCTGTATTATCCAAGATGCGAAACTATCCTTATTAGGGGACGAGGCCTTAATATGGATAGAGGCACATCTCGACGTTTCTCAAGTATAGAAATCATTGCATATATATTTAAAGAGGATGTGAGTATATGAGTTGGCTTACACTCCCCACATGCTAAATTACTAGTCAAACACCATTTATTCAAACATCCACAAGATAGGGTCCGACTATGGACAAAATCAAACATTAAAATGCAACGAAGTCTAGCTTGCTATCCCAGGAGATGACCAAGGACGCTCTACTCATTAGGTTATGTCACATACATGTGCCTACTCTCCTCAGCGTACTCCCACTCGAGCTACGAAGCATCAACTGGCTCACGATCAGCGGTACCTGAACCTACGGTGTTGTAGTAATTCGTGAGCCATGGGGACTCAACAATCTCGTGACCAAGATATTAGGACTAATTAAGTCAATGGGTGAGGTACGGTAAGGTGGTGAGGTTGCATCACACCAAGCATTTATTTCGTGTCTAGCTTACGAGAACGTAATTAAAATTGAGTGGTCTACTTATAAACGGGTGTGATCTAGTAATGATCAAGAAGTGATCCTAAACACCTACTTATGTCAATCATAACCCCACCATGTTCTCAATCGGAGTAGAAACTCGTTAGCCCAGATAGTAATGGTTACGCAAACGATTGACATATTTTAATGAAGTTTACTTCAAGTTCTCTATAACCGGATGTTAAACAAATTTCCAAGTTGCCACATAACCGCGGGCATGAGTTTCCGCAAGATATAACCCTCCAAGGGTGCTCCAACTAGTCCATGACAAACTACCACAAGCTGCATGGGAAAACACGACCACGGAAAACCCGTGATATCTCGGATTCCCGATGGAAAACCTCCACCTTGAGATATCCAAAGTATCCTCAGAATCCCGATGCACAAGATATATCGAGAAGGTGAAACAAATCCATCAAGACTGCCCACATGGCCACGACTCCGATAAGAGGCGCATATCTTGTTCTCATGACACGTCGGATACGCTACACGTATGGAGGACTGATAGAAATCATCCAAGTTTCCCTGGGTTGGCCCCACACAATGCTCTAGGTTGGACCAACAGTTGTGAGGAGCACTGGCGTGTGGGTTGTTTAATTATCGTGAGGGTAGCTATTCCATATGCATTTTTAATTATTAAGTTATTTAGTAAATGCAGTACCAAAGTTGGGTCTTGACACACAAGTTTTAAACCAAAACGATTTATCAAGAGGGTCCCCATAACACCCTTGCTTGTTAGGAGCGCAAAATATGGAACATAACTATCACACCCTGTTTTTACCTCACTTCAACTTTAGCCTCTTAAAAAACATGAGTTTATTAAAACTTTTTAAGAAAGTGCTATAAGTGCCATGATTGCCATTGCTTGCATGTACTCTTGAATGAGTGGATCCAAAAATAGTATTTTTATAACATAATATTTCCATAAAAACCTTTTTCTCATTTTTGACTATTTCAAAACCTTGCTTTGGGTTTGCACTACAAGTCCCTGATTTCAATGGAGTGCCTTCACCCAAAGATTGTATTGTGGTTTTAGCACCACTTTTACTCTCCAAAATCATAAAATAATAATTTTATAAAATATTTTTCTATTTTATTTGCATGTTCTTTTCTGAGGCGAGAAATGATATTTCTCGATGGAAAATTTCTTTTCTGCCTTAGAAAAATCTGAGAAAATTTGGAAATACTCAGAGGACATATATTTTCCATACATACGATTTTCAACCCCTATTTATGTTCAAAATATTTTAGCAAGTCCTTCAAAACCTATTCTTTCTGTTTTGACCTTTTGGAATATTTCCAAAGGAAATATTTCCAATAAATTCCCAGAAAATTCATGCATGCTTCCCAAGCTAAATTTGGTGTTCATGCCAAGTTTCACCTCATTCCAAGGTGATTGGGTTCACCCAATAATCCGAAAACCCTCTTTGTCCAGAATCAAGTTGTAGCAACTCTACATAGCAAAGTTTGTCCAAATGGCGTGTAACTTTGCAGGAGTGCCCAACACCCCAAATGAGGAGTCCCTGCCAAAAATTGGATTTGTGGGGATTGATTTACTCAGATTCCCTTTTGAAAGGATAGTAGTGCAATATTGGGGGAGTTTTCAAGTTTGCATTGCCAAACTTGTCCAATTGAGCTCAAATTTGGTGGAGCATCCTATTTTTTGCATCAAACCCAATCCTGTTAAGTATCAATACCAGTGGTGGAGGTTAAATACCACAAACACCTGTCGAAAACATTATGCCAACTTGTTAAATCAGCACTTATCTCACTCTACACCCACACCCTTCCCACCAAACTCTTAGTGCAGGTTCCCAGCACCACGCCTCAACTGCAGACGAATGGCCCCTCCCAGGTTCCACACAGAAGAGCCAAAATCTCCATTCTAGTTTCTGGCTCAAGACTGGCATCTCTTCTCCAAGCTCTCAAACGGCTAAGGAGTATCTAGCCCAACTCACGGACACACAGACACATCGAAAGCGCCCTAGAGCGCGCCAGCAAGCCGTGGCATGCCAAAACTGTACTCTGGTTGTGCTATAGGGCGCACTCGAGGCAAAGGTGGCCACCCCCGGCCAGTTCTCACCTCCCCTCGGTGTCTCTCCGCATCTCCGGCAACCCACCTAAAATAGGCAGCCTCAGGACTCCTCCTCCCCCTCTGTGCTGACCAGGGCGACGCGTGCCCGCGCCCGCCATATCCGGCCAGAAGAACGCGGCCATGCAGCTCGCACGCGCCACGTCCCCTCTCTCTCCCGTTGAGTCTCTGGGGTCTCAAACCACGTCCGTAAGACCGTGGTATCGACCCCGGGCTCTTTCTCCCTCTCTAGCAGCCGCGGTGAAACCACTAGCGCTCCCGCACGATGCACCGTTGCTGGCTTATAAATAGGCCTCCCCTCACTCCAACACTTCCACACCTCTCCTCGAGACCTTCAATCAAGCACCTAGCCACCCCATTCGAACACAAAGAGTTCCAGTGCTCAAGATCGAACGAGGCCTCTCCGCTTCGAACCTCCGTCGATCTCGGGCTACATGCCAACTCTCACGCTCCTCTCACATCCTCTGTGACTGCACTGAGCTCAGGGAGCTTCTCCACGTCTTTCCCAAGCAAATCCCTGCCCGTAGCACCCAACTCCACCACCTCCTGAATCGGCTCTGTCGTGGCCTCGTCGTCGCCGGTGACCCAGGGCCTCCCCGTTGTTCCTTTGACCACCAGCAGGTAGGCGGCGATGCACTGGTTCCATTCCTGCCATCGTTGGGGCATCAGGGCATCGGTGTCGCCGCCGACGTGCCTCCCCTTCCCTCTGTCTAGAGGAGCAAGACAACCCTGACAGACGTGTCCCACTGTCGGTGGCCCATCTCTCCCCCTCTCTCCTCTCTCTGCTGCTAACCGCAGGGGCCCGCGCGTCAGGTTTGAACCAGGCTGCTGGCTGGCTGACTGGTGGGTTGGCACTTGGGCCGGCCTAGCCACTTGCCGAGCTAGGCCAGGGTTGAGCCCCCCCTTTTCTTTTTATTTTTAATCTGTCTTTAAAAGATTTTTGCACAGATTATTATTAGATCAAATTTAATTATTTTCCACCACAATTCTTCTAAAAATATGTAGAATTTAATAGAACAGTTATACAAATTTTTAGGAATTTTTTTTGCATAGTTATAACTAAAAGGCTTATTTTGAATATTTTAGCTCCTCTTAATTGGATTTTAAAAATAATATTTTCATCAAAACTAGAGACAAATATTTTTAAAACTATAATATAGATTTATCAGAATAGAATACCAATTTTAAAGTGAGTTTGTGCTCTGTTTTTAGTGAGCTACTTATTTTATTACTATTATTACGACGATAGATTCCACGTTTGACGAATGAGTTGGACTCGAAGACCCGGGATAGCTAGCTGATCAAGGCAAGGAGCCGTTTGACCATGTTTGAGAAAACATTATTTGCAGGCCAAGTAGAGTAATATCCCAGTTGCATATGATCATAAGTATTCGGTAAATCATCGATATGGTGTTACCGATGGCTCCTCGGGAGCTATTGCATTTGAGCATGATCCTACCATCTATGACGGTCACGCTGGTATTACGTTGACAAGTAGACAGTAGTGCTAAACATAGTAGAAGCATAAGCATGATGATGGTAAATATGATATCAAAGGCTTACGAAAACCCCGTTAGGTGCCACTAATGCCCGAGGGTGATGATGATGAGTTAGGTGATCACTTGTGGATAAGTGGTGCACCGGGAAATATTTTGGTGTGAGTGGTTTTGGAAATGGGATTAGATTTATGATGTGTCGACCGTCCCAATCTTACATGTACGACCACGATACCCCTTTATGGGACGGGGCTTTGTTGATTACTTTGGTCGGTACTAGCATAGAGGCCACATTACTAGTGGCTGAAGTGATATGTGGTCACTCTCATGACGGGGTCGTACCATGTAAGTTGACAATGTTGTTTTAAGGTGTTCCGGGCACACCGTTGGTCCCCGCATGGATGATACGGTCCAGAGTTGGTGCTCGTACGATGTAAACCATGTGGGTTGGGTACCAATCGAGTGGAACTCTTTGTCTAGTGTCGTCAGGGGAAATGCGGTGATTGGGTACTTACCTCGGGCATGTTATATACCGCGAGTCGTGGATGACACGGAAGTTTTCCGAATCTCGTGGGTATAGCGTACAACCTCTATAGAGTGTAAAACTATTCGAATAGTCGTGTCCACGGTCAAGGACGGTTGGGTGGTGCTTCTTAAACTACGTCCAGTCGTTTCCGCATAAACCAAGTGTGTTTGTGTGTTTGAAGGTGTTATCTGAAATAGTTGATATGGTCAAGTTTGCTAACTTGACATATCGGGTGAATCCGAAGTGTTCAGCCTCAGCAGATATGTTGATATCTATAACATGTTCTTCTGAATACCATCTAGCTTATGATGTATCTCCATCACCATGTATGATCATGTTTATTTACATCCAAACTTGCTTTCCGCAAATGCTGCATATTACTTCATTATCGTAGCAATTGCATATCCACATCATGGGCTGTTTGCCAGTACATTAAAAATACTCACTGGCTTGCTACTGGTTATGTTATTGACCAGAGATGGAAGAACAGGAGTTTGGATAAGAATTCATCATCGGAGACGGACACGTGAACTAGGACGCTTCCCAGTCAGAATGGCTGTTGGTGAAGGTTGATGGCATGGGCTCCTGTTTACTACCAAGATTTACGCTAGTAGTTGTATAGGTGTGATAGGCCTTATAGGCTCCACCTATGTGAGACTCAACCATGATGGTCATTTGTTGTATCAAACGGTATGTTGGATGGAAGACTCTTAATATTTAGTATTTGTGTCTTCGGTGAGCATTGACCTGTGGGATCACTGAGCACGTTCATTCGGCAATCTCGACTCGTAAGTCAGGGTCCCCACAATAACACGGGTAACCAAAACAGGGCGGCAAGAGCGGAACAAAACACCGAGAAAAAGGCCAATCCTTCCGCCTTTTACCAAGTATATAATTTCATTTAATTAAATAGCAATAATAGTATTACATTCCAAATTATCCATGTCAAAACATGGATTAACCTGCACCTACAACCAGCAATGCTATAAGAAGGGTTGAGCAAGCGCTAACTTAGCCAATCAATGTTTCCTACTATGTGGAGGGGTTATAGACTTTTCATGGAATTTTGGTAGGCTTGATATTCAGGTGGTAGGAAGGGGTAATTAACGATAGAAACGATACATTTAAGCATAACAAGTTTAGAAACGATATGACGGTTAACGATCATCTTGCCTCACACTTCTTCCGGGGGATAAAACTCTTGCTCTTCGGGAACATTCTCAACGGGATCCTCATACTCATACTTGACACCCGGAGCTACCCAAAATAAAAAACTACATCCAATGAACACACAACCACATCACAATGCTCAACCAATATAATGCATGAATATGATGGAAATGAGGCATGGCAATGCTACTCTAGTCATCTTTCTCATGCAATTATTTAGTTATTACCATTATGGACAGAACCTCAAAATTAATTATTTGGACATGTATGAACATGAAAAAATGGATGCATCATTGGAAAATGATACGAATGCACATAAAGAACGTCACAATCCAAGTTACGGATCTCTTGCAACTCTCATGACAAGTTACAGAAAGCAACAAAGAGAAGAGAAAATTTGAGAGAGGTTATGGGCAATTCCTTGGCATCCCAAGTATGTCAATGGATAGGGAACGAAATTCTAAGTGAAATAGACCTAAAGTTCATACTAAACAACATGGTACAACTCTCACAAGGCACAAAACAATCCAACAAGCAATCTGTCCAAAACAACAACATGTCACTTTGCAGATATCAAAACTAACTGTAGGATCAAAAGTATATCTAGAGGGGGGTGATTAGACTATTTGATAACATAAAAAACTTAGCCTTTTCCCAATTTCAAGTGGGCCAGTTTTAGCAATTAAGACTAGTCAAGTACACACCACACATGCACATCTAAGAGTATAGGAGAGGGAAGTAAAACATGCATGTGTAAAGTAGAGGGCAAGGTAGGGAGATCAAATGCTTAGGTTGACACAGCGATTTTTCGCATGGTTCCCATAGGTGGCGCTATCGTACCTCCACGTTAGCGGAGACTTCAATCCATGGAGGGTAACGGCTGCGAGTGTCCACGGATGGCTCCACCCAGAAGGGGTCCACAAAGAAGCAGCCTTGTCTATTCCACCACAGCTTCTGTGCACACACGACTAGCTTCACTCACGGTATATCTTCACGAAGTAGGCGATCTCCTTGCCCATACAAACATCTTGGTTCAACTCCACAACATGAAGTAGGAGGTTCCCAAGCGACACCTAACCAATCTAGGAGGCACAACCCTCCAAAAGGTAATAGATGTGGTAGAACAATGAACTCCTTGCTCTTGTGCTTCAAAAGATAGTGTCCTCAACACCCAATCACTCTCTCTCAGATTTGTCAGGGGTAGGAGAGATTGATATTGTGGAAAGAAACTTGGGGAGGCTAGAAATCAAGGTTCAAATGGTTGGCATGGAATCTCTTGATCTCAACACATGAGTAGGTGGATCTCGCTTAGAAAAATGGATCTCGCAAGTGTAAGTGTGTTCTGAGTGCTTCCTGTGCGAATGAGATGTAGGTGGATGGGTTTATACAGGCATCCCACAAAATCCAACCGTTACAACATTATTACCCAACTCGGTGAAACCGAAATGAATCTCGGTGGTACCGAGTTGCACTAAATTTGGCAACTTATGAATTCTCGATGAGTCCGATATAGGAATCTCGGTGGTACCGATACAATGACCTAGAGTGGTTTCCAAATCTCGATGAGACCGATTTCAAACTCAGGAATTCCAAAACTTGAAATTTTCTCAACAAAAAGTTGGTCACCCAGACACAATCGCACAGAAAGGAATGTTGGTTGTACCGAGATGGTGGGTTTGACATAGGATCTTTCTAACTGTAAAATTTGTAGGTCCGAGTTGGAAATGTTGGTGGCACCAATTTCGCTTATGTGGCTTGGGACATATATATTTTGTGGGAGAATGGTTGAGTATTTTTGGTGGCTATCTCTAAGCACTTGAGCAACCAGTTCATCATAATATCTCATCCCCTTTTAATAGTTTTTACTTTCATATGGACTCAAAGTGATTTCTCACAAAGTATAAAATGAAGAGTATTCCTGCTTTAAGCTTGAGCCAATCCTATTCCTTCCTCGCATCAAAGGGGCATACCCACACAATCCTATAGCCAAAGCATCTTTCAAATTTTCTGAAATATCCTGGAATAAACTCATTAGTCCAATGATGCATATGTTGCTTTCAATCTACCCGTTTTTGGCAATTGATGACAACATATAGATCGAAGCTTCGACAAAAGATATAATCAAAAATTAGCATAGATGCTTTGAGAAGTATGTGGAAAGCAAGAGATGCCCCTAAATGTGTGCATTATTTTAAATTTCATTTGAATGCAAATGCACAATCGATTAGGATCTTGGGTTACTCTTCCATGTCACATACAACTTGGTGGTGCGCATAAATGATATGAGTGAATAGCAATGCACATATCACCAATAAGCAAGTGAATGATCATCATGTAGATAACTCAAAAGTAATAACGTGGTAGTATTAAAAAACGAAAGTGTATCATTAAACACACCTCTAAACGGATAAAGTCATCCAAAAGAAAAAAGTTTTGAAAAAACAAATGAGAGAAAATAAGCTGCAAAATCTCTCCCTCTCGAAGCCCTATTGATCTATACACATCTCTCCCTTTGGCAACAAGTTACCAAAAACTTCAGAGTTCTATAACTAAGTGTCTCTGTGCGCACGATCTCCTCCGGTAGCTGAAGTTGGAGTAGACAAGAGAGCATCGACGAAGGATTCGGTAGATGTCACTGGAGCTAGAGGTGCTGGAGCAACAAGTGAAGCTCGAGTTAATGAAGACGGTCTTGCTTCCGATACTGGCATAGCTGCCGACCTAGTCTGGGTCATGAACTGAGTGGTAGTACGAAGAGTCGAATCATCATCATCATCATCATCACTAGAGAGAGGAATCTTCACCGAGTCAACTTCATCCTGAAGTTGCTCAAAAGTAGTGGTTAACTCCGTCCGCTTGACATCCATGCCATGGAATTTTGTCTCCACAATCCTCTCTAGGCTCTTCAAGTTTAGTAAGATTTCGGGAACTTTCCACACCATCCCTTGGATGGTGCTGACCAAAATGGAGATCTGCTCATCTATGGTTTTGAGAGATGGGGATTAAGCTCGAGCATTCCTAGTAGCCTGTGCAGCTACTGCCTCAGTTGCCTCTCTAGCAGTAGCTGAGCTGGGATGGTGTCATCCATCACAACTACATTATCCTCAAACACTGGCTGAAGTGGCAGATGGGGACGATCAAGTTGATATTCATGCTTGCATATCTTGGCATTGATGAGCATCTGAATGGATGGAGTATGTCCACATGATCTCTTCTAGTCTGTAGCAGTTCTCCTCACAGTCTCAACGATCAAATCCATCACTTTGAAGCGAGTGTTGTGTCTAGATAATGCACATGTTGATGGACTAGCCTCTAATCATTTTCTCATCACCTGATTTCGGCATCAGTGCGTGTCTCAAGATAGTGTTTGTAGTGGTTATTCCTGCTTGGAAGAAATAGATAGAGCCAAGCTTGTGAGAGTGCAAATAGTCATGTGCCACTGGCCTCTACATGTTGGTCATGGAGTTGTGATTCACCTTAGGATTTTTATACACATCCAAGTATTCTTCTCGCGATTTTGGAGCACCAATGATAGTGGCGATTCTTCAACTATGGCCTCATATTTATGACCATCGGTCATCCAAACAATTGTGCCATCTGCATAGAAGTAAACTATTGAGTAGAATTGCATAATCATCTCATCATTCCATGTATTCATGTCTTTGCCAACAAATTCTTCAATGTCAACAAGGTTGAAGTTTTCTCTCACATGGGGAAAGAAATCTTCATTGGCTTTCATATATTCCAGGTCAACATATCTCATGTTGCTCACTGCTAGAATCTTAGCAAAAAAAACAGTTTCATAGAAATCTTGTTGTTCCCTTGTGTGAAAGAGGGGATCAACAACCGTTCTTCTCCTTACAACATAGGGGTCAATGGCTCTCTACTTCCTGAACCCTACATCTCTCATCTTCTTCATGTATTCAGGAATTAGATGAGACTCATTGTGAAGTGGAAGATGACGTCTTAGCTTCATAAGAATAGATGCATCCTCTTCTTCTTCCTCTGCAGCAGAGGCTCTGGAAGTAGTGCCTTTCTCTTTCACAGTTGCAGGTATGTCCTTTGTAGTCCTCTTGGGAGCTACATGCTTCTTAGGAGCAGAAGGCTTCTGTGGCATAGCATCATCCATAAAGCTTCTTCTTCTTTGGAGGAAGGTGAGGGGGGATAACCCCGGGGTAGGCTCATCAAGCCTACTTCTCTATACTTCGGGTCTAGATGAAAGCAATAGCTTCGCCAACTACCGGCTCCTCATGGCCGGCTACGAAGTACTTGCTGGCTAGGAGCGTAGCCGGATAATCTCTGACGGTCTGGCCATGCCACTAGCCTGCTAAAGAGCTCTTGTCGCATCAATCCATAGGATGTGACTGGGGTCTTCGATTAAAGGTGAAGGTACGTCAGCACGAGTACAAGAGAGAAGCGCACGCATGGCTATAGTGTCTGCGGCCGTACCATTGACCGACGCCGGCTCTCATCAGTCGACCATGCACAGTACCTGGCCTGGCGTGGCTATAGTGGAGACAGCCGTATCGGTGATCGATGTTGGATCCCACGACATGACGTCGGACGCACAACAAGCACCCGGCATGGGCAGCAGGCACCAGCCCCATAGGCTGGCCGACAAGTCAAATGGCCAGATGGGACCTTGCAGCCGGCGGGCCCCTCAAGCGACCAGACTTAAGCATAGTAGGCCCCTGGCTGGCTAGAGAGGCTACCAGTCAGGTCCCCCATTATGTACTTATATCCATTTTGTAGGTCGGTGGGTTCATCTATAAAACTCCCCGAGCTCCCTCCATGCAGAGGGTCGGCCATTCTTGCACCCACACACACATATAGGAGAGGTAAAACTCGAGCTGGCTGCTCCTTCCTCCTCCGTCGAACTGCTCCAGGAGCACATTGTAACACTCTGGTTAATCAACCATTCCCATAAGACTAGGGGTATTATCTCCCACGGAGACCCCTGAACGTGGGTACATCGTGCGTCTTGCCCGTTAGTTACCAATCTTGTTCCCGGAGCCCGCAGGTGTCCTTTCGGCTCCAACCGCTCCTAATAAGCCTACCTATGGCATATGCCGTGAGGAAACGACGACATTTTGCACCCATCGTGGGGCCGTCCGGGGCATCGGTCGGAGTCACGCTCCGAGCTGGACCCTCCGCCAACTTCACTGGATGCATCGCGTCCGAATAGATCAAAACGCCTGTGGAGACTGCCCTTGCGGAGGTCTCCGCGGCGTTAATGGACGGTTCAGCCCGTCATGCAGGCTCTGTTGAGGAGATCACCAGCAAGTGGCCGGCGACATCGTTTCTGATGTCGCTCGCCTCTGCTCTATCTTCCGCAACCTGCGCCTCGACAAGGAGCCTTGCCACCTTGGCGTGGACATCGACATCGACGCGCTCTGTGCAAGCTTCAGCAGGCTTAGCCTCGAGGATGCACCTGCACCAGAGGAGTACTCGTGTGACGTACTTGACTGCAGCGATCCACCATCATTTGTAGGGTGTCCTGCCGCGCATGACACTACCTGTACCCTTGACTTCATGGAGGTAATGGTCGCTGGCACTAGCTCCAATTTAGGTAGCGGCAAGGCTGCTGAGGATGCAACAGACCCACCCCTGGGCCCTGCTGATCCGCTTCACGCTACCCTTGTCGGGCTAACCACACCCATCGCCACCACGGCAAACACAGTGGAGGCGAGGGTTGAGCTGGAGGAGGCCCGCAAGCAACTCCTAGTGGAGGCCACCGCCCTTGCCACTGCCAAGCGTCAGATGGAGGTTGTGCAGCGTGAGTATAACTCCGCTTACGGTCTCCCTCCGGCTGCTAATGGCCCCAGCCGACATGGTGAGGTCCGCGGCCACGGTCGGGTCGTTACCGAGATTTTAGGCGGCAAGCTGCCCATCTATGACACTCCTACATCCAACATGCGGGCCGCCCAGACGGGCCTTGGAGAAATGAGCGGCCTGGAGGGGGAGGAGCGAGTTCGCCAAGAGAAACGCGTCAAGGATCTCCTTGACACTGCCAACAAGCAACAGACTCGCCTTGATCCTGATCATGCATTCTCGGTGTCTCCGACTCTTGATCCCGAGGCTCACTTCAACCCAAGTGGTCGTCCGCAAGCTCAGCATTCCTCAACCATTCGCTCCTCTTGACAGAGGGCTGAGGGAAGCCAAGATTGCCGCTCTCAGCGTCGGGGCGAACCACGAGCAGGTTCCAGCCGGCACCGCGAGGCGGCCGGTGACCAAGGAGATTCGATCCATGAAGTTCCCCCGCCAAGGCGTCGGGAAAGGGCCAGCACACTAGTGCCCCTATCCGGCCCGAGCTCGTTGCTCAGATCGGTCCACATGTCCCTCACAGCGAGAATGATGCTCGTCTCCGCATTGACCTTCTGGCGCAATCGTCCCTCCTGGAGGAGGAGGGTCCCATTGGACCGGCATGCCTCGGCCTTCGGATCCGAGGGGAGCCGTTCCCTACCAGCTTCACTCTTCCCAGGACACTCCAAAGTACAACGGCACTGCCAAGCCAGAAGACTGGCTGGTCGACTAGACTACAGCGGTCGGCATCGCCCGGGACAACAAGCACGTAGCCGTCCGCTACGTGCCCCTCGTGCTGGCCGGCTCGGCCAGAACTTGGCTCGACAGTCTGCCAGCCGGCAGTGTCAACTCTTGGGATGATTTAGAGGAGGCGTCCGTCCGCAACTTCACTGGCACTTACAAGCGTCCTGGCCGGCCCCGTGAGATGGCCATGTGCATTCAGAAGCCGGACGAGCCCCTTCGCGACTACGTCACATACTGGACGGAGTTGCGCAACTCGTGTGAAGGAGTGCATGAGGTACAAGCCATCTAGTACTTCATCGACGGTTGCCGAGATGGAACTCTTCTCAAGCACAAGTTCATGTGCTCCGAGCCAAGCACTCTGGCGGTTCTCATGGCCAAAGCGGACAAGTACGCGACTGCCGAGTCCGCCATGAGAATTAAGGTTAGTGCCACACACACAAGACTGCCCAGCAGCTGGCTACGACCAAGCCGGCTGGCGACAACCGGGGCGGCTAGAACAACAAGCGCAAGGTGGATCATCTTGATCCACGACCTAGAAGCAAGCAGGTGGCAACGTGGAGGAAGAACGGCCGGCTACTCAAGCCGGCGCTCAGCGACAACGAGCCCGCAAGAACGCCTGGCAGCCCAAGCCCACCTTTGAGCAGATGCTCGATGCGCCTTACAAGATGCATTCTGGGGCAAAGCCGGCCACCCATACACTTATATAGTGCAGCCTCGGACAACACCTATCCCAGGGTGAGGGTCTGTCGGCTCCCCCGTAGGCGGCGCCTCGAGGTCCGGCTACCAGGTCGGGTCCGCCTCCAGCTTAGCCGCCTCCCAATGATGGCCGTTTCCATGATCCGTTCCCCGAGTAGGACGGGGCCTACGTCGCCTTCACTAGTGAAGGTGATGACAAGCACAACCAGTGACAACATCAGCATGAGGTTAATGCCACGGTCCCCTTGGTTCCTCGATACATGCATTGGCCTGAAAAGCCAATTACATGGAGCCGGGCTGACCATCCTGCGGTGATGCCGAACCCGGACACATACTCTCTCTTCCTCGACCCCACCCTCGCCTCCAAGAGACTGACCTGTCAGTTCTCACGGGTGTTGGTCGACGGCGGTGGCAGCATCAACATTCTTTACCGAGACACTCTGCTAAAGCTCGGGCTGAAGGAGAAGGACCTGCAGCCGACTAGGACTGTCTTCCACGGCATCGTGCCGGGAGAGTCTTGCTCGCCAATCGGCAAAATCCAGCTGGACGTCCTCTTCGGAGACAAGGCGCATTTCCACCGCGAGTCGGTCTGCTTCGAGGTGGTGGACCTCAACATCCCATACCACGCACTAATGGGCAGGCCGGTACTGGCTAAATTCATGGCGATCCCTCACTACGCCTATCTCAAGATGAAGATGTCGGGTCCCAAGGGCATCATCACCGTTGCCGGCAACTACAAGAAATCGCTTGAGTGCGTGCACGACAGCAGCCGGCTGGCCGATTCACTGGTGATTGCTGAGGAGAAGAGGCAGCTTGATCGGCTCGTCGCTCAGGCTACCGAGCAGCCGGCAATGCCTACTCCTCCATCCCAGTCATCCAGCGAGGGCTCTTTTGAGCTGTTCAAGGAGACCAAACAAGTGCCGCTCGACCCGGCAAACCCCAAGAAGTGTGTCACCATCGGTGCCAAATAGGAAGGCGAGCTCGTCGACTTCCTTCGTGAGAATCAAGATATCTTTGCATGGTCCCCAAAGGACATGTCGGGAGTCCCGAGAAAGTACGCCGAGCACAAGCTTGATGTGCCACCGGATGTAAAGCCGGTCAAACCACCTTTGCGCCACTTCGCCGAGGGAAAGAGGCACACCATTGGAGAAGAGATCGCCCGGCTGCTGACAGCTGGCTTCACCATGGAAGTTTTCCACCCGGACTGTTTGGCCAACCCAGTCCTGCTGCTGAAGAAAAAGAAGACATGGCACATGTGTATTGATTACACAAGCCTCAATAAGGTGTGCCCGAAAAACTCCTTCGCCCTGCCACAGATAGATCAAGTGATCGACTCCATGGCTGGCTACAAGTTGTTGTCCTTTCTGGACGCTTATTCCAGCTACCACCATATCAGGCTGGACACGGCCGACCGGCTGGATACCTCCTTCATCACACCTTTTGGAGCGTACTGCTACCTGAACATAACATTCGTCCTGAAGAACGCCAGTGCCACCTTCCTGCGCTGCATGCAACAATGCCTCCTACCCCAAATCAACAGGAACATACACATCTACGTCGAAGACATTGTTGTCAAGACCAAGCAACATTTCAGTCTCCTTGACGATCCGCGGGAGACCTTTGCCAACCTGCGCGAGTACAAGATCCGGCTCAATCCAGAGAAGTGCGTCTTTGGAGTTACAACCGGCAACCTCTTGGGTTTCTTCGTGTCGGCTCGCGGCATCGAAGCTAACCCCGAGAAGATCAGAACCATCAAATGCATGGCCAAGCCGTCTTGACTCCTCGATGTCCGGAAGCTTGCCGACTGCCTGGCATCCCTCAGCCGGTTCGTTAGCCGGCTGGGCGAGAAGTCGCTTCCACTCTACCAGATCAGGAAGAAGACAACCAAGTTCGAGTGGAATGATCAAGTGGATGAAGCCTTCCGCGACCTCAAGCGTGTAATCTCAAGCACGCCAATCTTGGCCGCGTAGGCAGAAAGGGAGCCCATCCTCATCTACATCGCAGCAACCACACGCGTGGTCAGTGTGGTCTTGGTAGTGGAGCACAAGGAGGAGGGCAAGGTGGTGCTGATTCAGCGCCCTGTCTATTATCTGAACGAGGTCTCGTCCGCTTCCAAGCAAAACTACCCCCACTATCAGAAGATGTGCTATGGCATGTACTTTGCCGCCAAGAAGCTGAAGCAATACTTCCACGACCATGGCATTACGGTGGTGAGCACTGCTCCACTTTCAGAAATCATGGGCAACCGAGATGCCACGGGACGGATCGCCAAGTGGTCCATCGCCATGGCCGAACACGACATCCGCTGCGAGCCGCGCACCGCCATCAAGTCTCAGGTGGTGGCCAACTTCCTTGTCCATTGGGCCGAGATGCAATTCTTCCCGCCGCCTCCCGACTCCATGCATTGGCAGATGCACTTCGACGGCTCGAAGATGCGAACTGGTCTTGGAGCTGGCATTGTCTTGACATCTCCGAAAGGGGACCAACTCAAGTATGCTCTCAGATACATTTCGCCGCCTCCAACAACGTCGCCGAATACGAGGCGCTCGCACATGCTCTCCGGCTTGCTAGAGAAATCGACATAAGGAGGATACTTTGCTTCGGCGACTCTGATCTTGTGGTGCAACAAGTTTCTGGTGAATGGGACGCTAGGGACGCCAACATGGTCAGCTATCGCTTCCTCATCTAGCAGCTCATTGGTACTTTCGACGGCTGCGAGTTCCATCATGTCCCCCGAGCGGACAACGAGGCGACTGATACCTTGGCAAAAATTGGCTCCACAAGGCAAGTGATCCCAGCCGGCGTCTCCCTCGAGCAGCTGCACAAGCCCTCCAACAAGCCGTCTCCGGAGTCAGCATCGATCTTTGTTCCCGCAGACCCATCCGTTACGGTGACTCTAGGTTCGGAGAAACCGCTGGAGTCGTCATCTTCGACGGCTCCGCTCGCTCCGCCGGCTCCGGCAATCTTGCCGGCTCTAGCTGATTCGTCGACTCCAACAGCTCCGCCGGCTACGCCAAACCTCGATCCCAGTCGGTTCAATGGAGGTTGACGATGGGCCGACTGCCACGACGGCATCAGAGGCAGAAGGCCTCAAACCAAGGACTACAACGACAAACTCGGAGGCTGCAAACGCTCCTGAGCTTCAGGGCGAGCCGAAGCCGGCTCGTGTGTCGGCTCCATCATGGTCACTCCCCATCCTGGCCTTCCTTCTTCGCGGAGAGCTCCCTCAAGACGAGGCGGAGGCACGGCAGATTCAACGATGATCTCCCACGTATGCCATCATCAACGTGAGCTGGTTCGACGTAGCATAACCAGCATGTTCCTATGCTGCGGCGGGTCAGAAAAGGGGCAGGAAATCCTAAAGGACATACACCAGGGTGAGTGTGTAGCTCATGCCGATTCCAGAACCCTGGTGGCCAAGGCGTTCCGCCATGGACTCTACTGGCCCACAACCCTTGAGGAGGCCACAACCTTGGTCGATAAGTGCGAGGGCTGCCAGCGTTTCAGCACGCAGAGCCACTTGCCGGCATCGGCTCTCAAGACCATCCCCCTGTCATGGCCCTTCACCGTCAAGGAGCTCGATATGGTGGGACCATTCAAAACTGCTCAAGGTGGCATGACGCATCTCCTGGTAGCCATCGACAAATTCACCAAGTGGATTGAGGCCAGGCCAATCAAGAAGCTTGACGGTCCCACGACCATCAGGTTCATCAAGGACATCTCTGTGTGTTACGGTGTCCCCATAGCATCATCAATGAAAACGGTACCAACTTTTCCAAGGGTGCAATGGCGCTCTTCTGTGCCAAAGAGGTAATCTGGCTCGATCTGGCGTCGGTGGCTGCTACTGCAACAAAAGACCTTCCAATGGCGCCAGAACAAGCGTGCTGACGGGAGACTATTCCTGTCTTGATACTCCTCAGCAATGGCACCAGGAATCCTTCTGCTACGGCTACACCTTTAGGGACTTCCTAGGCAAATATGCAAAGGATTTCCCCCGTGGCCTTGGAGCCTTGCGTTGGTGTTCCCTCGAAGCGGAAAGGGTGATGTAGCACAGTGCTAGTATGTATTTCCCTCAGTTTTGAGAACCAAGGTATCGATCCAGTGAAGGAATATCACAAGTACCTGCACAAACACAAAGAGCTTGCTCCCAATGCTATGAAGGGGTTGTCAATCCCTTATAGATTGTTTGCAAAGTGAGAACTGAAAGCAACAAAGTTACAAAGCAAAGTAAAAGTGAAAGTGGAAACGATAGGTGTGGATAGACCCGGGGGCCGTAGTGTTCACTAGTGCCTTCTCTCATGAAAGCAAGTAGACGGTGGGTGAACGAATTACTGTCGAGCAATTGATAGAACCGCGCAAAGTCATTACATTATCTATGCCAATGATTATATCTATAGGCATCACGTGCAAAACAAGTAGATTGATACTTTCTGCATCTACTACTATTACTCCACACGTCGACCGCTACCAGCATGCATCTAGTGTATTAAGCCCAAAGAACAGAGTAACGCCTTAAGCAAGATGACATGATGTAGATGGACAATCTCATATCTACGATAAAAGCCCATCTAGTTACCCTTGATGGCAACAACACAATGCGTGCCTTGCTGCCCCTTCTGTCACTGGGAAAGGTCACCACACGGTATGAACCCAAAACCAAGCACTTCTCCCATTGCAAGAATCATAGATCTAGTTGGCCAAACAAAACCCAAGACTCGGAGAGACTTACAAAGATATCAAATCATGCATATAAGAAATCAGCAAAGACTCAAATATATATCATAGCTAATCTGATCACAAATCCACAATTCATCGGATCTCGACAAACCCACTGCCAAAGAGGATTACATCGGATAGATCTCCATGAAGATCATGGAGAACTTGTAGGTCTGAAGTGAACTTGTCACGAGTCATTGGAGGGGCGATGATGTTGATGAAGAAGCCCTCCAACTCCAAAGTCCCCTCTAGCAGGGCACCGGGAAGGGTCTCCAGATGAGAACTCGCGGAAACGGAAGCTTGCGGCGGCGGAAAAGTGTTTTCGTGGACGCACTGATTTTTTATGGATTTTTAGGGAATTTATAGGCCAACGACCTAGGGCAGGGGAGCGTTAGGGGGCCACAAGCTTGGTTGCCGTGGCGTCCCCCCTGGCTGCAGCAACAGGGCTTGTGGGCTCCCTCTGGGCCCACTTGCTTGGCCCTCAAGCCTCGTGATCTTCTTTCGTTTTGGAAAAAATCATTTTGGGGAAAAAATCATTTTGGGGATTTTATTCCAAAATCAGATCTGAAAAGAGTCAAAAACACAGAAAAAACAGGAACTGGAACTTGGCACTGAGTTAATAAGTTAGTCCCAAAGAAGATATAAAAGATAAACAAAACATCCAAAGTTGACAAGATAGCAGCGTGAAACCATCAAAAATTATAGATACGTTTGAGACGTATCAAGCATCCCCAAGCTTAACTACTGCTTGTCCTCGAGTAGGGAAGTGATAAAGAATGAATTTTTGATGCTTTCATGCAACCTAGCATAGATGTCCTTTGTAACTCCTCTTATGTGACGTGAATGTTCAGATCCATTAGATTCAAAACAATAGTTTGCTATTGACGTGGAAACAATAATACTTCAAGAAAACTAGCAAAGTAATCATGAACTTTCAAAATAACAAGGCCAAAAGAAAGTTATCCCTACAAAATCATATAGTCTGGCTATGCTCTATCATCATTGCACAACGAATTTAAATCATCCCCAACCCCGGTATTGGCCAAGTAATTGTTTTCACACCTTTACTTTCTCAAACTTTTTTTAACTCTCACGCAATACATGAGCGTGAGCCATGGTTTTAGCACTATAAGTGGTGTGGAGTGTGGTGGCGGTTGCAAGACAAACAAGGAGTTAAATGGTCACATTAACTAGGCATATCAATGAGCCGTGGAGATGCTCATCAATAGATATCAATGTGAATGAGTAGGGATTTCCATACAAATGATGCACTAGAGCTAAGATTATGTGAAATCTCTTAAAGAAAACTAGTGGGTGTGCATCCAACTTGCTTGCTCACGAAGACCTAAGGCAAATTTGAGAAAGCCTATCACTTGAATATACAAGCCAAGTTATATAATGAAAATTTCCCACTAGCTATATGGTGGTGAAGAAACGAGAGACTCTCAATCATGAAGATCATGGTGCTTGATATGCACAAGTGTGGAAAGGTGGTAGCATTGTCCCTTGTCTCTTTTTCTCTCATTTTTTTGGATGGGCTCTTTGGCATCATTTTTGTTTTTTATTTATTTTGGTGAGCATCTTTGGCATCTTTTATTGCCTCACATGGGAAAATGCTCCATCAATGATGATCATCAGACTTACAACTCAAAACTTAGAGCAATGATGACTCTATATGGAACGCCTTCGGTAGTGTACCCTGACAATGATCTAGCATGGCATGGACATTAATGGAAACATCATGGTAGCTATCTTACGATCATGCAATGGCAATGTAGACATGGTGGCACATGTCATGGTGGTAACTGCATGGCAATATATCTCGGAAAGACTTTGAAAAAGCCATAGTAGGTAGGTATGGTGGCTGTTTTGAGGGAGGCTAATGGTGGGTTTTGTGCACCGTCGAAAGTTGCACGGCACTAAAGAAGATAGTGATGGTGGAAGCTGAAAGTGCATCTAAACCATGGACTCAACATTAGTCATGAAGAACTCATATACTTGTTGCCAAAGGTTTATTAGTAATCGAAACAAAGCATTCAACGCATACTCCTAGGGGAAGGGTTGGTAGGTATGAACCATCGCGCGACCCCGACCGCCACACAAAGGATGACAATCAATAGACTAATCATGCTCAGACTTCATCACATAGCGTTTCACCATACGTGCATGCTACGGGAATCACTAGCTTCAACACAAGTATTTCTAGATCCACAACACCTTACTAGTATAAATTCAATATTACCATAACCACAACTCAAAACTAGTTGAGATGATTCCAACTTCTCTAACTATTCAATGCACATGAACGTGGAAGTTTTCGTATCCCTTTGAATAACTACCCCTTTTGAGACTAATTTCAAAGCATATATCAACTACCAAATCACACACCACCGTGCTCTAAAAGATATAAGTGAAGCACATAGAGCAAAAACATCAAGCTCAAAAGATATAAGTGAAGCACATGTGAGCTGAATTGTCTAGTAAGGGATATAAGTGAAGCCCGACAACATCACGGTGAGTGCATGTCACTGTCTCTAGGTGTGCAGCAAGGATGATTGTGACACAAAAAAAATAAAAGACTCCTAAGATAAAAGATGCTCCAAGCAAAACACACAACATGTGGTGAATAAAAATATAGCCCCAAGTAACGTTACCGGTGGATTGAAGACGAAAGAGGGGATGCCTTCCTGGGGCATCCCCAATCTTAGGATTTTACGGCATCCTTGAATCAACTTGGGGTGCCTTGGGCATCCCGAAGCTTGAGATCTTGCCACTCTTTATCTCTTTGTCCATAAGAACTTTACCCAAAACTTGAAAACTTAACAACACGAAACTTAAACAGAAACTCGTGATAACATTAGTATAAGAAAGCAAACCACCACTTCCTTAGGTACCGTAGCAAGCTTAAGTTATACTCATGTTGATGTTGGGATACTGTATTTTCAATCTTCCATGGCTAATACCCCCCGATACTATCCATAGTTTCATCAAAATAAGCAACCAACTCAACAAAAATAGAATATGTTAACAGGAGACCAGTCTGTAGCAATCTGTATACTTCGTATACTTTTCTTACTTCAAAAATTCTGAAAACTTACGACAGTCTGACGAATTTGCGTAGAAAGCAGAAGCAAAAAGAATCAACTCAAAATCTCTTACAGAAAAAAATTGAAAATTCTTTTCGTGAGCCGAAAGTTTCTGTCTTTTCCAGCATGACCAAATGATCATCCCCAAGACTAATCATAATGGTTTTGCTTGGCACAAACGCAAAAAGAAACACAAAAAACACAATCATAACAGAATTATGAAAGTGTGGAAAACAAAAAAGCGCAAGAAAAAGGATATATCGTTGGGTTGCCTCCCAACAAGCGCTATTGTTTAACGCCCTTAGCTAGGCATTGATAATTCAATGATGCTCACACAAAAGACAAGAATTGAAGCACAACGAGAGCATCATAAAGTATGTGAAAATCACATCTAAGTCTAACATACTTTCTATGCATAGGCATTTTATAGGAAAACAGATTGTCAAGACAACCAATAGTTACCATATGCAAGGAAGAAGAAAGAGACAATAGCAATCTCAACATAACAAGAGGTGATTTGGTAACATGAAAGTTTCTACCACAATATTTTCCTCTCTCATAGAAATTACATGTGGGATCATATTCGAATTCAACAATGTAAGTATCACATAGGATATTCTTTTCATGATCCACATGCATGCAAAATTGATGCTCTTCAAAAATAGTGGGATTATCATCAACTAAAGTCATGACTTCTCCAAACCCAGTTTCAATATTATTGCAAATATCAAATTCATCATGAGGTTTGAACAAATTTTCAAGATCATAAGAAAGATCATCACCCCAATCATGATTATTGCAAGAAGTAGTGGCCAAAGAAAAACTAGCATCCCCAAGCTTAGGGTTTTGCATATTTTTAGCATGATTGTCACTAATAGGATTTATAGTGAAACCATTGCAATCATGCTTTTCATTCAAGGAGCCCTCGTGAATCACTTCATAAATTTCTTCATCTCGATTTTCAGATTCACGCATCTCAAGCAAAACTCCATAAAGATAGTCATGTGCACTCAATGCACTAGCAATTGGTTCCACATAATTGGATCTCTTAAAGAGATTAACAAGTGGATCAGGATCGATATCACTAGATTTTCAGCAAGCAAAGATGCAAGCATATTGAAGGCGCATAGCACGCAAGCAATAGAAAAGCAAACGAGAGAAAAGGGCGAACGAAAAAGACAAACGGAAAAGGCAAAGGAGAAAGGCAAATGAAAACGGCAAAGGAAAACGGCAACAGGCAAAAGAAAACGACAAGGGCGAAAGGCAAATGAAAACGGCAAATGTGAAGTGGGGGAGAGGAAAACGAGAGGCAACTGGAAAAAAAGGTAAATGCAAGAGATGAGTTTGTGACACCTACTTTGATAGATCTTTCCTTCCCCGGCAACGGCGCCAGAAATACTTCTGCTACTGCAACAAAAGACCTTCCAATGGCGCCAGAGCAAGCGTGCTGACGGGAGACTATTCTTGTCTTGATACTCCTAAGCAACAGCACCAGGAATCCTTCTGCTACGGCTACTTCCTAGGGAAATATACTTAGGATTTCCCCCGTGGCCTTGGAGCCTTGCGTTGGTGTTCCCTCGAAGCGGAAAGGGTGATGTAGCACAGCGGCGGTAAGTATTTCCCTCAGTTTTGAGAACCAAGGTATCGATCCAGTGAAGGAATATCACAAGTACCTGCACAAACACAAGGAGCTTGCTCCCAACGCTATGAAGGGGTTGTCAATCCCTTATCGATTGTTTGCCAAGTGAGAACTGAAAGCAACAAAGAAACAAAGCAAAGTAAAAGTGAAAGTGGAAACGATAGGTGTGAATAGACCCGGGGGCAGTAGTGTTCACTAGTGGCTTCTCTCATGAAAGCAAGTAGATGGTGGGTGAACGAATTACTATCGAGCAATTGATAGAAGCGCGCAAAGTCGTGATGTTATCTATGGAAATGATTATATCTATAGGCATCATGTCCAAAACAAGTAGACCGATACTTTCTGGATCTACTACTATTACTCCACACGTCGACTGCTATCCAGCATGCATCTGGTGTATTAAGCCCAAAGAACAGAGTAATGCCTTAAGCAAGATGACATGATGTAGATGGACAATCTCATATCTACGATAAAATCCCATCTTGTTACCCTTGATGGCAACAACACGATGCATGCCTTGCTGCCCCTTCTGTCACTGGGAAAGGTCACCACACGGTATGAACCCAAAACCAAGAACTTCTCCCATTGCAAGAATCATAGATCTAGTTGGCAAAACAAAACCCAAGACTCGAAGAGACTTACAAGAATATCAAATCATGCATATAAGAAATCAGCAAAGACTCAAATATATATCATAGATAATCTGATCACAAATCCACAATTCATCGGATCTCGACAAACACACCGCCAAAGAGGATTACATCAGATAGATCTCCATGAAGATCATGAAGAACTTTGTATTGAAGATCCAAGAGAGAGAAGAAGCCATCTAGCTACTAACAACGGACCCGTAGGTCTGAAGTGAACTACCCACGAGTCATTGGAGGGGCGATGAGGTTGATGAAGAAGCCCTCCAACTCCAAAGTCCCCTCCGGCACGGCACTGGGAAGGGTCTCCATATCATATCTCGCGGAAACGGAAGCTTGCGGCGGCGGAAAAGTGCTTTTGTGGACACCCTTATTTTTTATGGATTTTTAGGGAATTTATAGGCCAAAGACCTAGGGCAGGGGAGCGCCAGGGGGGGCACAAGCTTGGTTGCCACGATCTCCCCCCTGGCCGTGGAAACAGGGCTTGTGGGCTCCCTCTGGGCCCACTTGCTTGGCGCTCAAGCCTCCCGATCTTCTTCCGTTCTGGAAAAAAATCATTTTGGGGATTTTATTCCGTTTGGACTCCGTTCCAAAATCAGATCTGAAAAGAGTCAAAAACACAGAAAAAACAGGAACTGGCACTTGGCACTGAGTTAATAAGTTAGTCCCAAAAAAGATATAAAAGGTAAACAAAACATCCAAAGTTGATGAGATAACATCGTGAAACCATCAAAATTGTAGATACGTTTGAGACGTATCAGTGGCGCACGGGCACTCAAACGGCCAGGCAAAAAGGGCAAACGGCCTAATCCTGGCCGGCATCAAGCCAAGACTCGTGGTGCCGCTCGTCGGGTAAGCCGGCTGCTGGATCGAAGAGCTGTCGGCTGTGCTGTGGAGCCTTCGCACCACACCGAAGCGATCAACCGGCTTCACAATATTTTTCCTTGTATATGGGTCTGAGGCAATCATCCCTACAGATGTCGAGTTTGACTCGGCTCGGGTCACCCTATACATGGAGACGGATGCAAAAGAGGCAAGAGAAGACGACGTTGATCTACTCGAGGAGGCACGGGAGCTGGCCCTGAGCGGGACGTCCATCTACTAGCAGAAGCTGAGGCACTACCACATCAAGAAGATCAGGCCCCTCTCCTTTCGGGAGGGAGACCTAGTACTCAAAAGAATCCAACAAACAACCGGCCAGCACAAGCTTTCTTGCCCATGGGAGTGACCCTTCATCGTCAGCAAGGCTATACAAAACAATGTGTACTATCTGATAGATGCACAGAGCCAGCAGAAGCGCAAGAGAGACGACTCCGGTGAAGAAACGGAGCGTCCATGGAACACGGCATTGCTTCGCCCGTTCTACTGCTAAGAGGAAGATAGAAAAATGTGTACCTATGTATCTTATACCCTTTTCGGGATTTCAATGAATGCAATGGGTGCTCCAAGCCGGCACTTGGAGTACACCTTTTTTATGTTCATGAAAAATATTGTCAATAAAAGAGTGGGATCTCCGGTTCGGCTCCTCGGGCACAAGGGCTCGCTAGCCGGCCCAAGCTACTTCCATCGTCGTAGTCGAATGTATAATGCATGTCGACGCGAAACCCTTACCACCCTGCACAAGCTACAGACCCGCTCCCGGCTGTCCGGCTAAGGGGATCGTGGTAAGAAAGGCCGGCAGCACGAAACATCCGACTATGAAAGAGGTTGCCGGCTCGGGTTGGTTCGATCGCTTACGATCCCTCTTGCTGACCGGCCCCTGCGGGCTCGCTCCAAGTCTAAGTATCTTGGCGGCTTCAAAAATTTCGAGGCTGATGCTTTCGAAGGCAGAAGCCCCGTTCCAGTCACACACCGGCTCCCGGCTGTCGGGCTTGCGGGGTGGATGCTGGAGAAGGCAAAGTTATCGGACAGATGGAAGCCCAAGAGATGCAAAAGTCAAAAAAGAGAGTCGGCAAGCACAGTTTCCACAAGCACAATGCAAAGTGATAAACATATATTACATTCAAAAGCATTCAAAGGCCCACGGCCGGATTACATTACATAAACACCCTGAGTGGGTGGAATTGTAGAGCTAACAAAAGAAGTGCAGGAAAACAAAAAAGTTTCAGTTTGCGGCTCCACCCGCGGCTCGAGCGTCATCGGGGACACCTGAGGCGGAGGGGCCGGCATCTCCCGCCCCGCTTGAGGTAGAGGCGCTATCGCCCGCACGAGCGTCCTCGACACCGTCCTTTGTGGCAGAGTCGGCATAAGCCTCGTCGCTGGAGGCAGCGTCCTCAAAAGTTGTCTCATTCGAGCTGTCATCGGCGTCGTAGAGGAGCAGCTGGAACAGATCCTCCGGCATCACGCTGACGTCAGCATCGCGCTCCATGCTGAACACGTTCCAGGATGCAAAGGAGGCGATGTCACTGGCCCGCACCTGTAGCTCATCATCGACGGCTGCTAGCTCCGCTTATGTGCCTGCGCGTTGTGCTGCGAGCCGACCCAAGTCTAGGTTTTTATTCCATGACTTGGCCAGGAGGAGCGGCATGTACGCTCCGACACATGCGGGCGACGCACGCCACGCGTCTAGGCTAGAGCCACCGGCCTCAAGCCAGCGGGACAGCCGGCTCATTGATGCCTGCACCAGCGCATCAGGCCAAAGGGCCTTCGCCATTGCCAGCCCGGCCTCGTGGAGCCGATTCAGAAAGCACGCTAGCTCGTGCATACAGGCTTTGGCGCCAGTGGTTATCTCCTCCACGGTCCAGCCGGCGGAGGCGTCCACCTCAATGTGGGCACCACGATGCTCCTCAGGACTGGCCTCCACGGATGTTTCCGCCACCTCCTCGGTCCCTAGGAAGAGTCCTCGGGAGCTGGAATAGTGGTGCGGCGTGAGTAGGAAGATAAAAGAAAAGGTAGACATTAAGAAAAAGACAAGGCAAGGCAAGAAAGGCTCACGGTTGAGATGAATGTCGACCTAGCCCGCCTCCTCCAGAGCCTCACGGTCCCAGACTATGTACTCTTGAGCCACGCGGGTGACCTCGCTCCAGAGGGTCTGGGCCGCCTCGGCCACCTTCACCTGCTGGGCATGTGGTTCCTTTAGGGCGGCATCCTTCCGTGCCTTCTCATCAAGGTGAAGCTTCTCCAAGCATTCCAGATCGACGGTGTGGGAGACCTCCTTTTGCTTCAGGGCGTCTGCATGGGCGGCGCGCAACTGCTCCAGCTCCACGTGGTGGGCCGTCTGGCGGTCCTTCTTCTCCATATGGAGAAGAGTCACCTCCTGGCAGAGCCAACCGTCTTCACCATGCAAGGCATCACGCTCCGAGATGGCATGGTCCAGTCGTCCCTCAAGGTCGCGGGTCCGGCCCTCGGCTTCCTGGACCCGGGCCAGCACCGCATTGTGAGCCTGCACCTGGGTGTTATGAAGATCCTACAACAAATAGAATCAAAGCGAAACAGGAATAAGACTTGGCTCGGCTAACTCTTAGTCGGCCCGACTCTCGGGGGCTACACCTAGTGGGTACACTAGTGCGCCCCCACTAAAACAAAAAGAAGAAATTTAAGACGCCATGAGTAAGACTCGGCCCGGCTAATTCTCAGCCGGCTCGACTCTCAGGGGCTACACCTAGTGGGTGCGCTGGTGCACCCCCACAGATGCAAAGATAGAAGAAGAAAAATTTCAACCAGATCAACCGAAGGGTGTGAGAATTGAAGATTTACCGCGGTCCACTCCTCGAGGCGGTTCGGGTCTTCCTTGGCCATGAGAGCCGCCTGCGCCACCTTGTCACGGCTGCGGGAGAACGCGGCCACCAATGCAGGGATCCCACTTAGCGTGGTGCCGGGAGGCAAGGCCATGCGTTTGGCCTTGAGCGTGTTCCAGGACTCTAGGGGCCGGCTCCCGGAGAAGGAGCTGGCTCCGGAGGCAACGGGCCACAGCCGAATACGATGACGGTGTCGTCTCCTCGCGGCATGCTTTGGGTTCGCTCCTTTGATGTATTAATCTGGTGAGGCGCCTACGGACCCTCGGTCCGCACGGTCTTGTCCTTCACCACCAGAGCCATCTCCGTGTCAGGTGGTGGGATATCCACCTCTAGCGCATCCATGGTCACCTCTGGTGTGTTGTCCGTCCCAATGTCCTGCACGTCGGGCGCCGCATCGACATCCACCTACGCGGAGGCAGGCTCTGGCCCGGTGCTCTTGGCGGTTCAGTTGTGCTGGCGCTGGCCCCAGCAGGCTCGCTGGTCGTAGCCTCCGTACTCGCCCGCGAGGCGGGGTCATGCTTCGACTTGGACCGTCTCTCCTTGGTGGCTGACTTCTCGGCATGGCCGGCTGTGCGCATGCTGGGCTAGCCCCGGCTCGGGTTGGTTCGATCGCTTACGACCCTTCTTGCTGACTGGCCCCTGCGGGCTTGCTCCAAGTCTAAGTATCTTGGCGGCTTCAAAAATTTTGAGGCTGACGCTTTCGAAGGCAGAAGCCCCGTCCCAGTTACAAAACGGCTCCCGGCTGTCAAGCTGGCGGGGCGGATCCTGGAGAAGGCAATGTTATCGGATAGATGTAAGCCTAAGAGACTCAAAAGACAAAAAAGAGAGTTGTCCAACACAGTTTCCACAAGCACAATGCAAAGGGCTAAACATATATTAAATTCAATAGCATTCAAAGGCCCACGGTCGGAGTTCATTACATAAAGACCCCTAGTGAGTGGAATTGTAGAGCTAACAAAAGAAGTGTGGGAAAACGAAAAAAGTTTCAGTTTGCGCCTCCACCCGCGGCTCCGTCGTAATCGGCGACACCTCAGGCGGAGGGGCCGGCATCTCTCGCCCCGCCTGAGGTTGAGGCACTGTCACCCGCACGAGCGTCCTCGACACCGTCCTTTGTGGCGGAGTCGGCATAAACCTCGTCGCTGGAGGGAGCGTCCTCAAGAGCCGTCTCATTGGAGCTGTCGTCGGCATCATAGAGGAGCAGCTGGAACGGATCCGCCGGGATCACGCTGCCGTCAGCATCGCGCTCCACGCTGAACTCGTTCCAGGACGCGAACGAGGCGATGTCACTGGCCCGCACATGCAGCTCATCCTCGGCGGCTGCCAACTCCGCTTCTGTGCATGCGCATTGCGCTGCGAGCCAGCCCAAGTCTAGGTTTTTATACCATGACTTGGCCAGGTGGAGCGGCATGTAGACTTAGACACGTGCGGCCGGCGCACTCTAGGCGTTTAGGGGAGAGCCACCGACCTCAAGCCAGTGGGACAGCCGGCTCATTGATGCCGGCACCACCGCATCAGGCCAAAGGGCCTTCACCATTGCCAGCCCGGCCTCCTGGAGCCGATTCATAGAGCACGCCAGCTCGTGCATATGGGCTTTGGTGCCAGTGACTATCTCCTCCACGGTCCACACGGCGGTGGCGTCCACCTCCATGCGGGCACCACGATGCTCCTCACGATTGGCCTCCACGGCTGCTTCCGACGCCTCCTGGGTCCGTGGGAAGAGTCCTCGGGAGCTGGAATAGGGGTGCGGCGTGCGAAGGAAGAGAAAGGAAAAGCTAGACATCAAGAAAAAGGTAAGGCAAGGCAAGAAAGGCTCAAAGTTGATATGAATGTCGACCTCGCCCGCCTTCTCCAGAGCCTCACGGTCCCAGACTATGCGCTCTTGAGCCAGGAGGATGACCTTGCTCTGGAGGGTCTAGGCCGCCTTGGCCACCTTCGCTAGCTGGGTCTGCGCCTCCTTCAGGGCGGCATCCTTCCGTGCCTTCTCATCAAGGTGAAGCTTCTCCAAGCGCTTCAGATCGGCGGTGTGGGAGGCCTCCTTTTGCTTCACGGCGTCAGCATGGGCGGCACGCAACTGCTCCAGCTCTGCCTGGTAGGCCGTCTGGTGATCCTTCTTCTCCGTCTGGAGAAGAGTCACCTCCTGGCGGAGCGAGCCGTCTTCACCACGCAAGGCGTCACGATTCGAGACGGCCTGGTCCAGTCATCCCTCAAGGTCGTGGGTCCGGCCCTCAGCTTCGTGGACCTGGGCCAGCATCACATTGTGAGCCTGCGCCTGGCTGTTATGAAGATCCTCCGACGAATAGAATCAAAGCAGAACAGGAATAAGACTCGGCTCGGCTAACTCTTAGTCGGCCCGACTCTCGAGGGCTACACCTAGTGGGTACACTAGCGCGCCCCCACTAAAAGAGAAAGAAAAAAGGTAAGCCGCCATGAGTAAGACTCGGCCCCCACTGATGCAAAGAAATAAGAAGAAAAATTTCAACCAGATCAGCAGAAGGGTGCGGGAATTGAAGACTTACCGCGGTCCACTGCTTGAGGTGGTTCAGGTCTTCCTTCGCCACCAGAGCCACTTGCGCCACCTTTTCGCGGCTGTGTGAGAACGCGACCACGAATGCAGGTATCCCACTTAGCGTGGTGCCGGGAGGCAAGGCCAAGCGTTTGGCCTTGAGCGTCCTCCAGGACTCTAGGGGCCGGCTGCCGGAGAAGGAGCCGGCTATGGAGGCAACGGGCCACGGCCGAATACGACGACGGTGCAGTCTCCTGGCAGCGTGCTTTTGATTGGCTCCTTTGATGCATAATTCGGTGAGGCGCCTACGGACCCTCGGTCAGCACAGTCTTATCCTTCACCACCAGAGCCATCTCCGTGTCAGGTGGTGGGATATCCACTTCAGGCGCATCCTTGGTCACCTCTGGTGTGTTGTCCGCCCCAACGTCCTGCGCGTCGGGCGCCGCATCGAGATCCACGTGCGCGGAGGCGGGCTCTAGTCCGGTGGTCTTGGCAGTCTCAGTCGTGCTGGCGCCGACCCGAGTTGGCTCGCTGGTCGGAGCCTCCGTACTCTCCCGCGAGGCGGGGTCATGCTTCGACTTGGACCGCCTCTCCTTGGTGGCCGTCTTCTCGGCATGGCCGGCTGTGCACTTGCTGGGCTAGCCCCGGCTCACAGCTGCCTTCAGGGCAGCATCCTCCTAGGTACGGTTCTCCCGCTCCAACAACGCCTTCTTGGTGGCATCGGCCTCGGCCAAGGCGGCCCGCTCTGCAGCTGTGGCATCGTCTTCCGGCACCGTCTGGGCCTCCCTGCTTGCCATAAACTGATAAGGGAGAGATCTCCTAACCAAGAATCAAGTAAAGGGAAAGAAAGGAATGCGACTACTTATCCTACAACGATGGGAACCGACCGTCTGCCAACAGTGACTCACTGCTTCTTCAAGTCATTCCCGCAACCTCCAGCCGGAGGCCCTGCTGTAGTACGTTTGGGAGCCAGCTTGGTGGCGGCAATCTGCTTGCCTTTCCGTCACGCTAGCTCGCCCTGCGCGGCAGGCTCGCGGGCGGCTCGATGTTGCCGCGTCATGAGAGGGGTGAAGACCTCCTCTAGCTCTTCCACGTCCTCCATATCGGTTGCATCGCGTGAGGGAGGCGATACCCCATCATCACTACTGGAATTTATAATTTTGCCGTCTGCCATGGCTAACGGCAAAGGGGGGAACCACGGACGGCAAAGGCTTTGCCGTCCGTCAGCGGATGACAAAGTAGACGGCAAAAAAAATCCGGTGAAGAGGTTTTTTGCTGTCTGCTTTTGTAAAGCGGACGACAAAGAATCTTTGCCATGAGGGGGCAGACGACAAATTAAATGGGGCGGCAGATCCACCAACGGTCCCGTTAAGGGTTAACAACAGGCCTCCTCTCCTTGCCGTCTGCCCTCCCCCCTTTGCCATGAGGGGGCAACGGCAAAGGGGGGAACCAGCCCCTCTCTCTCCCCTCTTTGCCGTCAGCCCTCCCCCCGTTGTCATGAGGTGGCTGACGGCAAAGGGGGGAACCAGCCCCCCTCTATCCCCTCTTTGCTGTCTGCCCTCCCCCCTTTGCCATGAGGGGGCTGACGGCAAAGGGGGGAACCAGCCCCTCTCTCTCCCCCCTTTGCCGTCTTCCCTCACCCCTTTGCCATGAGAAGGCTGACGGCAAAGGGGGGAACCAGCCCCTCTCTCTCCCCTCTTTGCCGTCTGCCCTCCCCCCTTTGCCATGTGGGGGCAGACGGCAAAGGAGGGAACCAGCCCCTTTTTATTTTATTTCTTATTATATCCAGCAATTTTCACAATAATCAGGATATATATATATATATATTTGACAAAAATAAATTTGTTTCCGTACTCATAAGCATATTAAAATAACTTTCATCCATAGTACATACATATTATGCAAGTTGCATCCGTACAAACCATATATTACACCAGTTTCATCCACATGCATACAAAGTTTCATATATATCCATATACTACAATAGTTTCAATACCAGCTTCCGTGAAGCCATGGTACAAGAAATCATATTCAAGCATTCCATCAATATAATCCAAGCTTCCCGTGAAGTGAATGTAATCCGCAAAATGACAAATAAGAAAGTTAGAAGAATAATACTAGATGAAGAAGTATATATTGGTTATTTCGGAGAGAACATAGCTAAGTTAGGTGGAATAGGTCATCTTGGAGCTACATAGCCTTATTCTGTCATTTAGGAGAGAACTTAGC
This sequence comes from Hordeum vulgare subsp. vulgare, assembly GCF_904849725.1. NCBI lineage: Eukaryota > Viridiplantae > Streptophyta > Magnoliopsida > Poales > Poaceae > Hordeum > Hordeum vulgare. The sequence continues at coordinate 349,619,494 of NC_058524.1, read as the reverse complement.
TAAGTATAGGTCATTCTAGAGCTAACTTGGATAAAATATGTCATTTTGTAGCCAACTATGATTATTAATCCATTTTGACCTTATTATTTCATTTTGGAGCTAAATTAGTCATTTGAATGAGCTAACCAAGGTTCTTATGATGTTTTTAGCTAACTATGCTAATTATGTCATTTTGGAGGATAATTAGCTAACTATGTCTTTGTTGGGGAAAATAACATACGTAGAAGAAGAAAGAGAAGAAGCAAGACGAGAAGAAGAAGGAGAAGAAAAGAAAAAGAAGAAGAAGGAGGAGGAGGAGAAGGAGGAGGAGAAGGAGAAGGAAGAGGAGAAGAAGAAGAAAAGAAGAAGGACAAGAAGGAGAAGAAGGAGGAGAAGAAGGAGAAGGATCTTCTCTCCTCCTTCTCTTGCTTCTCCTTCTTCTTCCTCCTTCTCCTTCTTCTTCTCTTTTTCTACTCTTCTTCTTCTTCCCTTCTTCTTCTTCCTTCTTTTCATTTTTCCTCTTTCTTCTCCTCTTGTCCCTTTCTGCGGGCTAAATTAGCTAGTTATGCCTTTTTGGAGCTAATTATGTCATTTTGTGGATAATTTGGTAAGTATAGGTCATGTTTTATTAAATAGACCATTTTGGAGCTAAGTAAGTTAATTCTGTCATTTAGGTGGAAGCCTAGATAACTATAGGTCATTTCGGAGCTACCTGGGTAAAATATGTCATTCCGGAGCAAACTATGCTTATTAAGCCATTTTGGATCTAGCTAAGCTAATTATAGGCCATTTAATACCTAAGTTAGGGGGAATAGGTCATCTTGGAGCTACGTAAGCCTTATTATGTCATTTAGGAGAGAACTTAGCTAACTATAGGTCATTTTTTTAAATAGGTCATTTTGGAGCTAACTAAGCTACTTATGTCATTTAGGTGGAAGCCTAGCTAACTATATGTCGTTTCGGAGCTCACTTGGGTTAAATATGTCATTTAGGAGCTAACTATGCTTATTAAGCCATATTGGAGCTAAATTGGCTAATAATATCATTTAGGTGGAAGCCAAGCTAAGTATATAATATTCATGAGCTAACCAAGGTTCTTATGTAATTTTGAGCTTATTATTTCATTTTTAGCTAAATTGGTCATTTTAATGAGATAACCAAGGTTCTTATGATGTTTTCACCTAACTAAGCTGATTATGTCATTTTGTAGGATAATTAGCCAATTTAGTCTTTGTTGGATGAGTGTAAGCTACGTAGAAGAAGAGAAAGAGAAGAAGCAAGAAGAGAAGAAGAAGTAAAAGAAGGAGGAGGAGGAGGATAAGGAGAAGGAAGAGGAGAAGAAGAAGAAAAGAAGAAGGACAAAAGGAAGGAGGAGAAGGAGGAGGAGAAGGAGAAGGGGCTTCTCTCCTCCTTCTCCTTCTTCTCCTTCTTCTTCCTCCTTCTCCTTCTCCTTCTTCTTCTTCTTCTCTTCTTCTTCTTCTTCTTCCTTCTTTTCATTTTTCTTCTTTCTTCTCCTCTTGTCCCCTTCTTCGGGCTAAATTAGCTAAGGATGCCTTTTTGGAGCTAATTATGTAATTTCGATGATAATTAGCTAAGTATAGGTCATGTTTTATTAAATAGACCATTTTGGAGCTAAGTAAGCTAATTATGTCATTTAGGTGGAAGCCTAGCTAACTATAGGTCATTTCAGAGCTAACTTGGGTAAAATAGGTCATTCCGGAGCAAACTTATGCTTATTAAGCCATTTTGGATCTTGCTAAGCTAATTATAGGTCATTTAATACCTAAGTTAGTGGGAATAGGTCATCTTGGAGCTACGTAAGCCTTATTATGTCATTTAGGAGAGAACTTGGCTAACTATAGGTCATTTTTTATTAAATAGGTCATTTTGGAGCTAACTAAGCTAATTATGTCATTTAGGTGGAAGCTTAGCTAACGATAGGTCGTTTCGGAGCTCACTTGGGTTAAATATGTCATTTAGGAGCTAACTATGCTTATTAAGCCATATTGGAGCTAAATTGGCTAATTATATCATTTAGGTGGAAGCCAACCTAAGTATATAATATTCATGAGCTAACCAAGGTTCTTATGCCATTTTGAGCTTATTATTTCATTTTTTTAAGCTAAATTGGTCATTTTAATGAGCTAACCAAGGTTCTTATGATGTCTTCACCTAACTAAGCTAATTATGTCATTTTGTAGGATAATTAGCCAATTTAGTCTTTTGTGGATGAGTCTAAGCTACGTAGAAAAAGAGAAAGAGAAGAACCAAGAAGAGAAGAAGAAATAAATGAAGAAGGAGGAGGAGGAGGAGGAGGAGGAGGAGAAGGATAAGGAGAAGGAAGAGGAGAAGAAGAAGAAAAGAAGAAGGAGAAGGAGAAGGAGGAAGAAGAAGGAGAAGAAGGAGAAGGAGGAGCTCCTTCTCCTTCTTCACCTCCTTCTTGTCCTTCTTCTTGTCCTTCTACTTCTCTTCTTCTCCTTCTCTTCTTCTTCTTCTTCCTTCTTTTCATTTTTCCTCTTTCTTCTCCTCTTGTCTCCTTCTTCGGGCTAAATTAGCTAATAATGTCTTTTTGGAGCTAATTATGTCATTTCGAGGATAAGTAGCTAAGTATAGGTCATGTTTTATTAAATAGACCATTTTAGAGCTAACTAAGCTAATTATGTCATTTAGGTGGAAACCTAGCTAACTATAGGTCATTCTGAAGCTAACTTGGGTAAAATGTGTCATTCCAGAGCAAACTATGCTTACTAAGCAATTTTGGATCTAGCTAAGCTAATTAGAGGCCATTTAATACCTACGTTAGGGGGAATAGGTCATCTTGGAGCTAAGTTAGCCTTATTATGTCATTTAGGAGAGAACTTAGCTAACTATAGGTCATTTTTTTTATTAAATAGGTCATTTTGGAGCTAATTAAGCTAATTATGTCATTTAGGTGGAAGCCTAGCTAACTATATGTCGTTTCGGAGCTAACTTGGGTTAAATATGTCATTTTGGAGGATAATTAGCTAAGAATGCCTTTTTGGAGCTAATTATGTCATTTTGAGGATAATTAGCTATGTATAGGTCATGTTTTATTAAATCGACCATTTTGGAGCTAACTAAGCTAATTATGTCAGTTAGGTGGAAGCCTAGCTAACGATGGGTCATTACGGAGCTAACTTGGGTAAAATGTGTCATTCCGGCGCAAACTATGCTTATTAACCCATTTTGGTTCTAGCTAAGCTAATTATAGGCCATTTAATACCTAAGTTAGGGGGAATATGTCATCTTGGAGTTAAGTTAGCCTTATTATGTCATTTAGGAGAGAAATTAGCTAAGTATAGGTCATTTTTTAAATAGGTCATTTTGGAGCTAACTAAGGTAATTATGTCATTTAGGTGGAAGCCTAGCTAACTATATGTCGTTTCGGAGCTAACTTGGGTTAAATATGTCATTTTGGAGGATAATTAGCTAAGTACATGTCAATTTGGAGCTAATTATGTCATTTCGAGGATAATTAGCTAATTATATGTCATTTTTATTAAATAGACCATTTTAGAGCTAACTAAGCTAATTATGTCATTTAGGTGGAAGCCTAGTTAACTATAGATCATTTCGGAGCTAACTTGGGTAAAATAAGTCATGCCGGAGCAAACTATGCTTATTAAGCCATTTTGGATCTAGCTAAGCTAATTATAGGCCATTTAATACCTACGTTAGGGGGAATAGGTCATCTTGGAGCTAAGTTAGCCTTATTATGTCATTTAGGAGAGAACTTAGCTAAGTATATGTCATTTTTTATGAAATAGGTCATTTTGGAGCTAACTAAGCTAATTATGTCATTTAGGTGGAAGCCTAGCTAACTATATGTCGTTTCGGAGCAAACTTGGGTAAAATGTGTCATTTTGGAGGATAATTAGCTAAGTATATGTCATTTTGGAGCTAATTATGTCATTTCGAGGATAATTAGCTAAGTATATGTCATTTTTATTAAATAGACCATATTGGAGCTAACTAAGCTAATTATGTTATTTAGGTGGAAGCCTAGCTAACTATAGGTCATTTCGGAGCTAACATAGGTAAAATAGGTCATTCCGGAGCAAACTATGCTTATTAAGCCATTTTGGATCTAGCTAAGCTAATTATAGGCCATTTAATACCTAAGTTAGGGGGTATAGGTCATTTTGGAGCTAAGTTAGCCTTATTATGTCATTTAGGAGAGAACTTTGCTAAGTATATGTCATTTTTTATTAAATAGATCATTGGAGCTAACTAAGTTAATTATGTCATTTAGGTGGAAGCCTAGCTAACTATATGTCGTTTCGGAGCTAACTTGGGTTAAATATGTCATTTTGGAGGATAATTAGCTAAGTATATGTCATTTTGGAGCTAATTATGTCATTTCGAGCATAATTAGCTATGTATATGTCATTTTTATTAAATAGACCATTTTGGAGCTATGTATATGTAATTTTTCTTAAAACACTAACAATAACATACCATTATCGTCACCACGGCGGTGAAGCACGGTGGCTCTAGCTTGTTTCACTTGGAGAAGGCTGCCGTGGAGAAGGCTCCCTTGTAGAAGGGTTGTGCGATGCGGTTCGGGACATATTCTGCACCAAACATCGTTTGCAATGAGTCCTTAGCATGAGGACACTCTTAAGATCACTACACTGAAATGAAACTCACCGTCGCCGCCATGTTCATGACTGGCATCGCCGGAGGGACTTGGCCGGTCTTCTCGCACATAGACTGTACATTTGGTTTTGACAAGTCAAACTTTTTAGTTATTAATGAAATGGACATTAAACTACAAGATTTGAAATAATATGAAGAAGAAACTTACCACGAAGAGCTCGTATATGGCCCTGTTACACGCATCATTCCGTACCCTCTCCGCCTCCACCAATACAGTCGTCCTCTCCTCCAGCTCCCTCATCTCCTTATCCTTCTCCGCCATAACCGCCTGCATTGCCTCTCTCTCTTTCAGAATAAAAGCCTGCAACACAACTCATTGTTAGCATTGTAATCATATTGGTTCCAATGCACAACATAATGTGGAAAGATAGTTGAGTCCATTAAACTAACCTCGATGGCGAGCTTGACTGGCCGTGGATGAGGTGTTATCTCCGGACAGGAGCTCGTTTGGCGTGCTTTTATCTGCCGGAGAGTGCTAGGACAACATATAAGGCCGTCTCCAATGGCGATCGAGCCATGGGGTCTCCCGTTGCTAGCTATCATCACCAGCTCTCGATCAATAGGCCCCTCGCTCGGGTTAAAGTCCTCCCCATTCCTCGCCTTCCCGTAATCTCTGTACTTCACGAGCTTGTTGTGGGAGGAGATGTTGGTGAAGTTTTCTGGATGCTCGAGGTCAGACTCAGAGAATGCCTTGACCTTCTTGTACGAGGCAGTATGGGCCATCGCATACAGGTCGTACATCTGTGGCACCTCCATCTTATTGTGACGCGCCTAAAAGAGAGAGAGAGGAAAATTGTATTAGTAAAGGGCTCAAGATATCATTAAGAATGAATTGCATGAGGCATGAAGCAAACCACATACCCAGTTCTCGCCAAATTGGATTAAGTTGACGCTCCCTTGATGGTGTGGAACACCAACCATTTTTCCACGCCTCTCCTTGGCGTTGTTGTGGCTGGCGTCCCACGTTTCGGAGCACCAATGATCCACCAAGGCCTCCCAACCATCCATCTTATCCACAGACCATCTCGGGGGCACCTAAGTTAATAAAGAGAAATTTGAGCGCGTAAGAACCAAATCAAGGAAACTAACTACAAAGCCTTAATAATATGTAATTACCTTCATGTAATGCTCCTTCTCCATTTTAGAATCATGGTACTTCGCCTTGTCCTTCCTAATACGCTGCGTGGCATAGTAGTCTCGGACAGCCTGCACCCCAGCCTCGTGCCGAAAGTTTTGAAGTAGGCGGCGACATTCGGTTTTGATAACCTTTGCCGCGTCCTCCTCGTATCCCTCCTCACACCTGTAGTAGGTCTGCAAACGAGACAACACCGATTAGTACAATAACTAGCTATGGTTGATTTATAATTGTGTGAAGGAGAAATTACCCTGAAATGTCGGATCACCATGTCGGCCCTCGTGTGGCACAAAACACCGTCGATCTCCACCTCCGGCGGGGCCCGGGCACCCAAGTAGTGCTCCCAGGTCATTCCTACCTCTCGCTCCCGACCGAGCAACGTAACCAACCCTGGGAAGTTTTGTTGGCAAAGCACACCAAGGACGCTGTTGGGCTTGCGGACACCCTTGAAAACAATCCAAACCCTACGGTATGACAAATTAAAGCTAAAACATTAGATATTTGAGAAAACGTGAAGGGAAAAGGTTAAATAAGAGTAAATTAACTTACTTGTCCCCATTTGGCTTAATCAACCACCTCTGCTCGCGGGTCACCGGCACGAGCGGGAGCCCCAAACTACCATGCTGCTAGACGGTAGCCCCCTCACCCAGCTCCTCGTCGCTACCAGCATGGCCACTTGGCTCAGCCTAGGTATCCCACTGGGTCTCTGGGGACATACCCTCATCCCTGCTTTGCTCCAGAGTCGCCTGGAACGAAGCCTCTAGGACACAAGTCTCGTGGGTTGAAGGCTCGTCGACCCGAGGCTCGTGAACCGGAGACCGTGTAGCCTCCACCTCAGACGAATCCACCCAAGAAGTCCTGTGCTCAGGTGAATCAGGTTGGGGTGGTGGCGGAGACCGTGTAGCCTCCACCTTAGAAGGCGTGGCAGCCACTGCCCTACCTCTCCCGCGACCATGTGTACCTTTAGTACAACATAAATACCAACATGAGTAATAAAATGTATATGAATACCAATATGCATACAACATGAGTACAACATAAAATACCAACATGAATACAACGTGTACCTTTAGTACCTCTCGGCTTCGTGGGGGGTCGACCTCCTCTCACGGGGGGCGCTCCTTGCAAAGTAGAAAGCAACGCTCTCCGAAGAGGCGAGGCAGGAATGGAACTACCCGTCCCACCACCCGCCGACGAAGAAGGAGCCGTGGAGTGCTTTCGACCCTTTCCCACGATCTTTCAACACCTGTCATGACAAAGAGTAAATGAAATTAGTACAACATAAATACCAACATGAGTAATAAAATGTATATAATTTAAGTGTATCATCGTCATAAATACCAACATGACTAATAAAAATTAAATACCTAACATGAACTCAAAATTTATATATAGTAATAGTTGAATACCTGACATGAACTAATAACAATCGTGCTCGTCTATATATGCTTTGGGGTCAATAAATGCATCATGATCATCACTATCATCAATAAATGCATCATCATCATCACTATCTGGAAGAACATGTGGAAGGCCACCATTATGTAATCAGTCAAGAAGTGAAAGGTCATCCGCAGGAGTAACCTCTTCTTCTTCCAGCTCTTCCTGTTCGGGCTCAGGGGTTAAGACGGATTCACTATTGCTGTCTACTTCAATGTTCTGGGGTGAAGTAGAGCGGTTCTTGAAACATTTCTTGGACATACGTGTTTCTTGGAAGAATTCTCCTTCATATGTATCTGGGTTAATGTGAGGTTCGTAATCCTCTTCATTGAGCGTAGGTGGTCTAAAATGTGGTGGCACTTCATAAATGGCATCCCAACCTTTCAGATTTGGATCAGTTTGGCAGGCCCACAGTAGATAGAAAACTTATGTCTCCTGTTAAGCCATAATATAGACATCGGGAACATCTAAGTGGGTGTTTTGGTTGATTTCGACTAGTCCTATATGTCCATGAGTCCTTCTAGTCTCCCTCGGCTCAAACCAATAACATTTGAAGACTACGACGGTCGGTGGGTTTTCATCATAGAATAGAAGTTCATAAATTGCTTCAACTCTTCCATAATACTCGATGCCTCCTTCGCCGATAGCAGAGACTGAACAATTTGTAGTCTTTAGTTCGGGCATAGAGAGCTCCTTGCCAAAGGTACGAAAGTGATACCCGTTGATGTTGTATTTGTCAAATGAACGGACCTTATAGTCAAAACCATTAGCAACTTGTCTCAACTTGGCGCCCATGGGCTCTGGATCAGCCTACAAGTTTAATACGAAAGAATGGATGCATTAGCCGCAAATTAGACCAAGAAATCAAATGGGCCCTTATTGGTAATTAATTACCCTCCATGCTTTGCGAGAAGCTCATACTCTTCGACGGAATCCCTTTCGATGACCGCTCCATCCGAGAATTCGGCGACGTATCGACTATATCAAATATCCGGGAATAAAAGTAGTTCAAAGCAATTAGAAGTTGTGGAACAATAATTTACCAAGAACTTACTCGATGTACGGCCACACTTCTGTTAGGTTGGTGAAGATATACAATGAAATGATCCGCCATTCTTCGATATCCAACGATTTCCCTTTCGAAGCACCGCATGGTGCGAGCTTACCTTTGAATAGGCTGAAGTTGGATCGAACTTTTTTTGGTTCGCGATCATTGTACCGAGGCTTCGGGTTATACAAATGATGATTTTTGGCTTCGTAGTGTGCTGTCACAAAGTTTGCCGCCTCCTTAGTAATGAATGCCTCAGCCATCGATGCTTCAATTCTACGTTTATTTTTACACTTAGCTCAAAGCGTCTTCTGCATCCTCTCACTTGAGTAGCACCATCCATTTTGAACACCCCCCCCCCATTCTTGCCTCGTTCAGGAGATGCAAAATCAAATGTTGCATTGGATTAAAGAAGCCCGGTGGAAAGATCTTTTCTAATTTGCAGATCAACTCCGCCGCCAACTCATCCATTTCATCTAGCACGCCAGGCGATAGTTCTTTCGCACAAAGAGAACGGAAGAAATAGCTCAGCTCTGCCAGTACTAGCCATTCATCCTCACGGATAAAGCCACGCAACATCACCGGCATTACCCGCTCAATCTATATGTTCCAATCATGACTCTTGAGACCAAATATTTTCAATTTCTCAAGACTCACTCCCCTCTTTAGATTCGCAGCATACCCATCAGGGAACATCAACAACATTTTCACCCACAATAGCATTTCCCTCATAGCTGGCCTTTCAAGATTGAACAATGCCTTTGGCTTCGCTATGCTTTGCTTTCATTTCCGTTGTCGCATGTTTTGCAACGGTCTATCACATAGAGCCTCCAGGTCGATTCTAGCCTTAGGATTATCTTTTGACTTCCCCTCTATGTCGAACAATGTACCAAAAATGGCCTCCGGAATATTCTTCTCAGTGTGCATCACGTCGATGTTGTGTGGGCAAAGGAGGTCTTTGAAGTAAGGCAGATCCCATAAGCATGACTTGTGAGTCCAGGCGTGTTCCGTATTATACCCTTTGAAGTATCCTGGACACAAAGGATCAGGCTCGAGAGCGTTTAAATAATCAAGGGTCTGTTGGCCTGTCAACGCAGCTGGTGTAGTGTTTTTGACAACTCTACCTTTGATGAAATTCTTCTTGTCTTTTCTGAACTTATGGTCAGGATCCAGGAATTGTCTATGCATGTCGAAGCAAGAAAACTTGCGACCAACCTGCAGCCAACGGAACTGAAGAGCTGCCTTGCATGTGGTGCACGAGAACCTTCCATGCACACACCAGCCAGCGAATAGCGCAAACGCCGGATAATCATGCGTCGAGTACATGTACCACACATGCATTTTGAATTTTGTTTTGGTAGTTGCGTCGTAGGTCTTGATCCCATTATCCCAGGCTTCTTGCAACTCATCCTTAAGCGGCTGCATGTACACATTCATATTCTTCCCCCGATAGTTGGGCCCTGGAATTATCAATGTCAGGAAAACGTTATTTCTTTTCATAATCTCTCTGGGTGGCAAATTGAGTGGAATGACAAATACGGGCCAACAACTGTATTGTGGTGCCGTCATACCATACACATTGAACCCATCCGTGCTGATGGCAACTCTAGGTTGCCTTGGATCTTCCGATTTATCCTTACGTAATGCATCGAAGTGCCTCCACGCAAAACCATCTGAAGTGTGTACCAGCATCTTGTTCCCATCCGCATCTAGTTCGGTTCTTTTGCCCAATTTGTGCCATGTCATCTGTCTAGCCGTCTCTTCGACCATGAAAAGACGTTGAAGTCTTGGTACGATTGGCAGACCGAAGAACACTAATGGGGATTTTGGTCTGATTCTTCTCACCCATACCGTTGTCTACCACAATATACCTGGAAGAATAGCAGATGGGGCAATATTTCAAGGCCGCATATTCAAGCCTAAATAAGGCACATCCATTCTCACAGGCATGTATCTTCTCATAGGGCATCTTAAGTACACGGAGGGATTTTCTCTGACTCGTACAGGTTTGCGGGCAATACACGGCCTTTGGGTAGAAAGCGTCCAAATATCATCATCATCGCGTCGTGGCATTCTCTGCCTAGGTTGAATTGAGCATTCAGATCCATTACTTGCACAATGGCATCCAGCTGACAAAGCTCAGTCTACTCGTGGAGAGGACGTTTTGAAGACTCCAACATTTCATAGAAGGCCTTTGCAGATTCCTCCATCTCATCGTCCGAGTCCCGAGCATCATGAAAGTCTTGCACCATGTTTTCAATCCCGGTACCATGCTCGTCGGTGCGACGACGAATCACCTCAGCTCTGGCACGTTGGTCAGACTCACCATGAAAAGTCCACACCGTATAATTAGGCGTAAAACCCCACTTCTGCAGGTGTTTACCCATTTCAAACTCCGTCTGCTTTTTCCAATTCTCGTAGTTGGGACAGGGGCACCATGTTTTTTGTTGGCCATTTGCAAATGCGGCTCTCACAACCCCCCTGGTTTTTGTTAACCATTCATGGGTCATGTCTTTCTGACTAGGGTGACCAGTGTACATCTAAGCGCGATCACTCATGTTGCCTAGATACCTATGGGCGCACAAGAAATAAATATATAATTCATCATCTATATTCATACGCTAATCAAGTTTGTCAGTTTTGTTACGTCCATGTAACCTACACGCTAATAGGTAAAGATAGGTCCTAATCCCACCCGAGTATGTGTAGATTGGGTTCGTTTTCCCATGCTCTGCTCCAGATGCGACGCAGAAATTCGACAACACCTCCCCGTTGTTCTCCTAATACACGTCTCGACAATAAGCAGAGAGGATGTGTACCCGGAGAAAAACAGGGAGGCACTACGAAATTCTGCATCGGATCCAGAGCACAACATAAGGGAAAACGAACCCAATCTACACATACTCAGGCTGTCCATGGATAATGTTGGACAATTCGAAAAGATGGCGGTTATAAATATGCAAAGAAATGCATATTTATAGATGTCACCCTTTCGAACGGGATACGCATACTGGTCACGCATACTCATGATTGAAGAAACCTATAGCTAGCAAGTTTCATCGGCGCGAAGACCGGCAAAGAGCAAATTAAGGGGGTAGGAGGAGAAGTCATTTGTGCTCACCAACAAACGCAGGGGCGGAGCTCGTCCAACGCACGTGGAGGTCGTCGAACAACTGCACATTGAAATTCACACGACCAACACAAATATGATGTTTTTATAATTAACATAATCGGAAAATATGTGACCTAACTCATAATTTACAAAACAATGACCCCATGGGCCTCTAGAAGGCCGAAAAGCACCTTCTCGTTCAACAGTAAGTAGAACAGGTGTCGGGGGTCGGGGCTTAGTGGCGTCGATGGTCGGTGGTGTCGGGTGTTGGTGGTCGGGAGTCAGGTTAAATGTGTTGATGGTCGGGGGTCATTGTCGTTGGGGGTCGAGGGTCACTAGCGTCGGGGGTTGGGGTCTTTTCGATTAACAAGAGGCCAAAGTGGTGTCGGGGGTCCGGGGTTGGGGGTTAGTGGCGTCGGGGGTCAGGGGTAGGAGTCGGGGGTCGAGGGTCAGTGGCGTCGGGGGTTGGGGGTCGGGGGTCGAGGGTCAGTGGCATCGGGAGTCGAGGGTCAGTTGCATCGGGCATTGGGGGTCGTGGGTCGAGGGTCAGTGGCGTCGGGCGTCGGGGGTCGGGGGTTAGTGGAGTCGGTGGTCGGGAGTCGGGGTTCGGGGGTGGGGGGTCAGTGGTGTCGGGCGTCGGGGGTCGGGAGTCGGGTGTCAGTGGCGTCGGGGGTCGGGGGTCGAGGGTTGGGGGTTGGTGGCGTTGGGCGTCGGGGGTTGGTGGCGTCGGGCGTCGGGGGTCGTGGGCGGGGGGTCGGGGTCGGGATCCTCTTCTTTCTTCTTCTCCTCTCTCTTCTTCTTCTTCTTCTTCTTCTTCTTCTTTATCATCTTATTACTATAATTATTATTCTTTTTTCTCCTCCTCCTCCTCCTCCTCTTCTAACATTACCCTAATTAACACTAAACTAATAGTAACCTAATTAACCTAAACTAACAATAACCTAATTAACAATAAACTAATAGTAACCTAATTAACCTAAACTAACATTAACCTAACTAACACTGATAGTAACCTAAACTAACAGATGTATTGAAATGAAAAAATGAAAGAAAATGAACTCACCAGAATGAGGGAGGAGCTGTGGTGTGGTGGGGGAGGAGGGCCACGGGGAGGGGGTCGCCGCGGGGAGGGGGTCGCCACGGGGAGGGGAGGGCCACGGGGAGGGGGTCGCCGTGGGGAGGGGGTCACCACGGGGAGGGGTCGTCGGTGGTGCTGGGGCGAGGCGGGGCAGTGGCGGAGGCGAGCGAGGTGAGGGGAGAGAGACAGTGTGGGGGGGAGAGAGAGACAGGAAGCGCAAGGGGGAGTAGACGACCGTTATAGGGTCGGCCCCTTTGTCGTCCGCCCCCCGACGGCAAAGGGCCCCACGATGGATGGAAAAGGCCCCCGGATGGCAAAGTTTGCCTTCCGTCGGACACGGCATGCATGGGACCCACCCGTCCTCTTTGTCGTCTGCCCTGGGTCTCTTTGCCGTCCGCTGGCAGACGGCAAAGGGCCAACACATGGCAAATAGTATGTTTGCCATCCGTCAGCCCTTTGCCGTCTGCCTTGTGTCAACTGACGACAAAGAGGTTCTTTGCCATCAGCCAGCAGATGGCAAAGAACTGGTTGACGGCAAAGAACTGGATTCCAGTAGTGAATGAGTCAAGCAACGCACATGCGAAAAACTCACCCGCCGGCTCTGTGCCTTCCGACTCCACCGCCCCTTCCATGTCTTCGGTCGTAAGGGGCCATGCCCCACTCCCACAGACCACCTTCATCCATGGAGGTGGTGGAGATCAAGTTCACCTACTGGGCCACCTTGCCGGCTCGGTAGTTCTTTGTCGAGAGCCGGCATGGATCATGCCGGCTACCCAACTGCTAGATAAGGTGCGGCCGGTGCTGCAAAGGCAGGATCCAGTGGGCCACCATGGTGGCAAGAAAATCTCTGGCCAAAAGGCCATGAGTCTTCAAGATCTCGAGCTGGGTGCATATCGGCTTCACCTTGGGGATGGGCTTCGGAAACGAACTGTTCCATTTCAGCTTCACAGTCGGTGGATCTATGTTGAAAGGAGGATGATTGATGTAGTCGTGGAGGGGATCGACGTTCTTCACATAGAAGAAACCCCTGTGCCACTTCTTCACCGAATCTTGTAGAGGCAGCTTCGGGAAGCCGGAGGAGGATTGGTGATGAACGAGCGCGGCGCCGCACGGGGTCATCTTCTTGATGTTGGGATCATTGGTTGATACCGAGTGCTGCTTGAAGAAGAACAACTTGCACCACAAATACAAAGGGGATTCGATCACCGGAAACCCCTCGCACAATGTGACATTGGCCGCGAGTTAAAGGAATGCATTGGGGCGAGGTGATGCGGCTGCAAGCCGAAGAATACCAGGAATCGCGAGAATAACTCGCTGGCGGGAAGCCCGAATCCGCGGAAGAAATGTTCCTTGAAGACCACCACCTCGCCGTCGCGAGGGGTCAGAGAGCCCTCGGCGCCGAGGAGACGCACCTCCACATGCTATGCTGGGGGCAGCATTCGGCAGTGATGGAGCACCTCGATGTGCCCGTCGGTGACGCCACTGCCCTCCCATGTCCCTTGGAACTTCGCCTTCTCGACGACAGCTTGAGACCTGGCGGGGTGGCGGCGAGAAGCTCGGTGTGATGCGCGGAGCTGCGGCGGCGATGATGCAGGCTGGGTCTCCTTCTCTCTCTGGCTCTGGGAGGGAAGGGGCACTGGAGCAGAGCGAGACGGGGACGAATGGCCTTTCGGAGCACCCTCCCCTCCATTTAAACCATCGAATAGACCGTGGGGAGGGGATGGAGTGCGCACGATACCCACCCCCTACGGATCGTGTGGGAGCGTTAATGCTCCCCAAAATACCAACCGTCGCGGCGCGGTCCGCAAAGGATCCCCACGTGCGGGCCGAGGGGGCGGTGTGGAAGGCCCCGTGGTGCAGGACCAGTCCCGTCATGCGTGTGGTCGTCAGGGCGCGACACCAAAGCACGGCACATGGCATGCCGAGGCTGCGTATAGTGAAGCCTAGGCGCCCGCCGGAAGTCAGCCGGCTCCCGGTCCGGACGCTTCCATACAAACGACTCCCAAGACCAACCAGTCGGATACTCAAGATTGCGAGGCCCCTCGCCTCGAGATGGCGAATCTCCCCTGCTTCGGGGACTACTACCAGGGGGATAACACCGGGGTAGGCTCATCAAGGCTACTTCTCTATACTTTGGGTATAGATGAAAGCAATAGCTTCCTCAACTACCGGCTCCTCTTGGCCGGCTACGAAGTACTTGCTGGCTAGGAGGGTAGCCGGCTACTCTCTGACCGGCTGGCCATGCTGCTAGCCGGCTAAAGGGCTCGTGCCGCATCAATCGATAGGATGTGTCTCGGGTCTGCGACTAAAGGTGAAGGTACGTCAGCACAGGTACAAGAGAGAAACGCACGCATGGCTACAGTGTCAGCGGCTGTACCACTGACCGATGCTAGCTCTGATCCGTCAACCATGCACAGTACCTGCATGTCAGGGCCCACTCCATTACCTGGCCAGGCATGGCTATAGTGGGGACGGCCGTACAAGTGACCGTCGCTGGATCCTACAAGCCGATGCCAGACGTACAGCACGCGCCCTGCGTGGGCAGCACGCACCAACCCCATAGGCTGGTCGGCGGGTCCCATGGCCAGATGGGACCTTGCAGCCGGCGGGCCCCTCAAGCGACAAGACTAAACCATAGTGGGGCCCCTGGCCGGCTAGAGAGGCTGCCAGCCGGGTTCCCCATTATGTACTTATATCCATTTTGAAGGTCGGTGGGTTCATCTATAAAACCCCCCGACCCCCCTCCATGTAGAGGGTCTGCCATTCTTGCACCCACACACACATATATGAGAGGTAGAACTCGAGCCGGCTACTCCTTCTTCCTCCTCCGTCTAACAGCTCCAGGAGCACATTGTAACACTCTGGTTCATCAACCATTCCGGCAGGACTAGGGGTATTATCTCCCATGGAGAGCCCTGAACCTGGGTACATCGTGCGTCTTGCCCGCTAGTTACCAATCTCGTTCCCGGAGCCCGTCGGTGTCCTTTCAGCTCCAACCACTCCCGATAAGCCTACCTATGGCATATGTCGTGAGGAAACAACGACAGAAGGACCTCGGCTGGTATTTCTTCCTCCTTATCATCAACAACATCTGGATCTTCATACATTGAGGTTTGTCTACTAACGACATGGAAAATCCTCTTCCTGGGTCTATTAACACCTGGCTTCTTGGTAAGCCTAGCCTCAAAAGGTTTGGCATACTCTTTCCTTACTACCTTTCTCACAGCAGACTTCTCCTTCTACTTTTGGGGAGCAGAATCTTCAGGAACAAAATCAGAAACTTCTTCATCAAAATTTAGCTTCTTCATGGACCTGGTGGCTGCCTTGGGCATGCCATGGGAGCTGGGAGTTCAAAAAGAGGCTCACTGAAGTTGTTCTCACTGTCATCGGAACCTCACATCTTGCAAGACCAATAGAAAAAGCAAACTCGCACACTGTCATACAAGCAGAGAAGCAAACCATGTGAAAAGATATAGAAGACCTTGTAAAGATAAGCATTACAAAATTGCAGAAGTTTTCTCAAATTCGAACTCTGGAAAATTTAGTTTTAACTTTCAGCAAAATTGATTTTTTTTGACTGAATTTATAATTTCGTTGCCACCGAGACACATGTTCTCTTTTACAAAAACTTGGCACCCCTTTTCGGTTTCAGCGAAAAGAAGAACTCGGTTCTGTCGGATTTCGGGCTCCGCAAAACGCTAAGGACTCGAACACAGGGGCGTGTACGGCGATCTCCCTCGGATCGACCTAACCTATCCCGCTACTCGATGGAAATGGCGAAGAACTCACTCGAAGGTGAGGGGAACACAGAAAAAGGTAGCTTACCTAGGTTCAGGCCGCTGCGAAGCGTAAAACCCTACTCCTGCTTTTAGTGGATTGCCTCCCACAGAGGTTGATGGATGAACTAGTACAGTGCTCTCGGGCCTCCGGAGGCCAAGTGGCTAGGTGTGTTGTTCTAGGGTTTCGGTGATCCGATCCCTTGTCAAGTATCCTATCCTCTCTATTTATAGTGGAGGCCCGGGTACTCTTCCCTTATTGTTGGCAGGAAGGGATCCCACAACGGTCAGTGTCCGCGGGGGACAAGGGAACATGCTTCTCCTGTCAAAAGTGGTCTTCGCCTGCAAAGCCGCTGCCAGCGCCGCACAGGTGGGCGCAGGGATGACGCCCGTCCTACCGGCGGGCGGCCATGGTCTTGTTGCACCAGAAGGGAAACCTTTAGGAGATGACTTTGGGGTACTAGCTCGCTCCCACCTTTGTTGCACCAAAGGGGGAACTGTCATGTCCTGTCATCTTCTACTCGCGTGTCCTTCCATGGCGTTATCCTTAACTCCTGAGGCCCGATCGTGCCTTGAAATATCCGCCGCTCCGGAGGGTCCTGAGGAGGGCCCCCTGCGGATCTTGACGACTCTCTTCCTCGTGGGGCTTGGCACCTCTCGAGGACCTTGTTTAGGATGATGCTATTCCTTGCCGGTCTTTTGTTGACAAAGTGGGCCCACCCTGGGCTGCACGTAGGCAGGTGTGGGTAACCCATTCCCAGAACGCCGACAGTTGCCCCCGGGCCCAAGGCGTGCCTGGGTTGGCTTCTCGGTGAAGGCTCGAAGACGGGCCGAAATATCACGGGCCCCATCTGCCAGCGGGTCAGGCGACCCATGTGTCTAGAAGCTGCGTTGTGACGATCTCGCTCCTCGAGGCACTCGGGCGGTGCCAGGCCATGATGATGCGATTCCCAAGAGTCACGCGGGCCATCATGTTTCTCATTGAATGTGACCACACCAATGGCCCTTGCGGATGTGATCGATTGGTGACACGTGAGGCGATGTGGGTGGAAGCACTTCCATCGGCCCACCTCGCTGCCCTCGTGAGTCATGCGACGCCCATGGTCCCGCGATGTAGGTGGCTAGGGATCGCCTATAAATTCGCCCAGCCCCCTGCGAAGGAAGGAAACGCCACCTTGAGCTCCTTCTCTTCCTCACTCGCCCGCCATGAGGAGACTTCTTCCCCTCCTTCTCTCTTCGTATTTATGGAATCCCCCGGAGATGGCTCTGGCCGGGGAAAGATTGCGGCGCCTCCCGTGCCTTCGTCCGCCCTGGTGGCCAGTGGTGGAGGGCCTTCAGGGCCTGCGCGCTTCCACCTTTGCTGGGCAATGGCCCTTGAGTAAGTCCTTTGTTGTGTTTCCTTTGTTTGTTGCTCCGTCCGTTGTCCTTGGGTTGGTCTTCCTTCTTCTTTAGCATGCCCTCCTCCAAGAACCCGGGGTTGGAAGGGCTTCAGGAGTAGGCGGAGGGGCTGCGACCCCAGCTTACAGATGCAGAAGTCACCCTCTGGACCGCCCGTGGGGATGAGGCGGAGGCCATAGCGGAGTTGTCGTCTCTACGGAGGCAGGTCCAGGAGGCGTCCGACGTTGTCCTCGCTGCCAAGGGTGAGGCGTTGAACGCCCGAACGATGGCACATCAGCTCACCAAGAAGTTCGCCGGCATCGCTAACAGGGCGGTTGGTGCGACGCGTCGACTTGTGGGGGTGGCTCCGGCGCTGCCCAATGTGACGAGCGACGGAAGTTACCTCACCTTCTTTAAGAGGTTGGTGGAGGCGCCGGAGACCGGCGTCCCTCGTGTGGAGGAAGACAACGCGGCTGACGTGTGTGAGTATCTGGGTCTTGCCCTGAAGCTTGTCTTCTCCAACCTACGACGCCTTGCTACGGAACTCGACCTTCGGCGTGTTGTCGAGCCGGCGTCGGCGGAGTCCCATCTTCTCTCGTGGGGTGAACTCCGCCCTCACGTGGCCGCTCTGATGGAGCGGTGCACCTGGGTTCCCGTCTCCAGTGAGGAGGAACACTCCGACACCGAGCACGTGGTCATCAAAGGTGTCGCTTGCAGTCCCTCCTTCTAGGTGTCCTCCATCTTCTGCTTACCTATTCCTGTGATGCCAGAAAAGACCCTCCCTGGTTGGGCGTTAAGCTTTAGTTGCTATTATCTTGGCTGATCTCCTCTTTTCTTTTGCTCTTGAGGTGATGGCTTGCGTGCTGGTGGTCGTTGTAGCAGGGTTGCGAAGCTTAGGGCCCGTCGCTGCAGCTGTCGTAGCTTCGGGTGATGAGGGAGGCATGACCTTCCGGGAGTTGTGCCCTCCCGGGTCACCTCTCGTGTCGCCGTGTGCTTGGTTGTTGGACACGCTCCTTGGTGCCATCGAATCCTTAGGCCCTGCATCCTTCGTTAGTGCGCATATTTTAATTCATCGTTAATTTATAGTAAAGCCAGAGGGTCCAGGTCAGGGTCTGTAAGGCACTTAGCTTGTGGATTTGCATCGGTCCCTCCAATAGTTCCTCCGGTGCAGCTCATGTTTCGCAAGAGGGATGAGGTGAAGACCCTTTCGTCACTCTATGTCTGCAGGTCCCGGTACCGCACATTTCCTCGCTGCCGTGAGGTTCAACCCATTACCAAGGTTGTCCCTCATGGGGCAAAGCCCCGGCACCCTGGGGGGCCGAGTGGCGTTGCGACAAGTAAGGCTCCTGAGGCACGCTGCTCAGGAGCCCCCTTGACACTCAAGCCGCTCTGCGTCGTCAGGCCCCGGCCTTAAGATTGGTAAGGCTCTTGAGGCGCGCCCAGGAACCCCCTTTGTGGCGCCCGAGCGATTCCGCACCATGTCCCTTTGGTCATTGCCCGAGGGAAGCCCTGAGGCCTCCCGAGACTCTTCGTGGTGGTATCAGGTTTTGGTCCGGGCCCCCGAGCGGGTGACCAGTGAAAAACGTTGCACCTAAGGTGGTCAGTCCTTGAATTTATGCTCTTTGACTCCTTAGGGTGGCGCGAAGCAGTTGTCTCCAAATACATCCTCCGGACGGGAGGTTTCAAAGCCAGTGAAATAAGAAACGCTAGAGAAGGTTTTCCCCTCCTTTTTGTTTTTTAAACGTCATGCATTAAAAATGGAAAAACACAACTTAAGAAATCAGCGAGTTCAAACTCAGTGGGAAATAGTTGGAATCCAAGAGAAAGCAAGAAAGTGTCGCGTCCGGCATTTAAATCTGGCATATTCATTGGCGGACTATATGGGATTCCTTGCGAGCTACGAGCATGGTCATTGGCAAGCCATGTTGATTGCCTTCGTCTTTTTACCCGGTACGGAGCTAAGGTCTTGCACTAGGTGTGGTGTGGACCCCTTCCGTGTCCTCGGGGGGCCCTCGCCGTAGATAGCTCGGCTTGTTATTACGTGAGAGTGTCATGGCGGGGGTGTATATGGGAGGTCGCGAGGACACATTGGCCTTGCGGGTGTCCCTACCCCCGAGGCATTGGGGCCTGAGCTTCTAGAGTCATTGGGGGACTGTGTTGTAACCAGCGCGGAGCATAGGTCTTCATCTAGGCTTGGGGTGGACCCCTTCCGTGTCCTCAGGGGGCCCTGGGTGTATACAGCTGATACTTCTCAAACGTATCTATAATTTTTGATGGTTTCACATTGGTATCTTGTCATCTTTGGATGTTTTATGTACCTTTTATATCTTTTTTGGGACTAACTTATTAATTCAGTGCCAAGTGCCAGTTCCTGTTTTTTCTTTGTTTTTGTCTCTTTTCAGATCTGATTTTGGAACGGAGTCCAAATGGAATAAAATCCCCGAAATGATTTTTTTCCCGAACGGAAGAAGATCAGGGGGCCTTTGGGCCAAGCTAGGAGGGCTCCAGGGATCCGACAAGCCCCCACTCTGCCACCAGACGGGAGGCGACGGTGGCAGGGCTTGTGGCCACCCTGGTGCCCCCTGACCTAGATCTTTGGCCTATATATTCCCTAAAATACAGCAAAAAATCAGGGGATCCTCGAAAATGCTTTTCCGCCGCCGCAAGCTTCCGTTTCCGCGAGATCTCATCTGGAGACCATTCCCGGCGCCCTCTTGGAGTAGTTCACTTCAGACCTACGGGTCCGTAGTTAGTAGCTTGTTGGCTTCTTCTCTCTCTTGGATCTTGAATACAAAGTTCTCCATGATCTTCATGGAGATCTATCCGATGTAATCTTCTTTGGCGGTGTGTTTGTTGAGATCCGATGAATTGTGGATTTGTGATCTGATTATCTGTGATATATATTTGAGTCTTTGCTGATTTCTTATATGCATGATTTCATATCCTTGCAAGTCTCTCCGAGTCTTAGGTTTTGTTTGGCCAACTAGATCTATGATTCTTGCAATGGGAGAAGTGCTTGGTTTTGGGTTCTACCATGTGGTGACCTTTCCCAGTGACACTAGGGGCAGCAAGGCACACATTAAGTAGTTGCCATCAAGGGTAACAAGGTGGGCTCTGTCGTTTATATGAGATTGTCCATCTACATCGTGTCATCTTGCTTAAGGCGTTACTGTGTTCTTTTGGACTCAATAAACTAGATGCATGCTGGATTGTGGACGACGTGTGGAGTAATAGTAGTAGATGCAGAAAGTATCGGTCTAATTGTTTTGGACGTGATGCCTATAGATATAATCATTTCCATAGATATCGTCACGACTTTGCGCGGTTCTATCAATTGCTCGACAATCATTTGTTCACCCACCGTCTACTTGCTTTCATGAGAGAAGCCACTAGTAAACACTATGGCCCCCGGGTCTATTCTCATCTATCATTTACACCTCTGCTTTTACTTTGCTTTGTTACTTTGTTGCTTTCAGTTCTCACTTTGCTAACAATCTATAAGGGATTGACAACCCCTTCATAGAGTTGGGAGCAGGTTCTTTGTGTTTGTGCAGGCACTTGCGATACTCCTCCACTGGATCGATACCTTGGTTCTCAAAACTGCACTTCGAGGGAACACCAACGCAAGGCTCCAAGGCCACTGGGAAATCTTTTGCATATTTGCCTAGGAAGTCCCTAAAGGCTTAGCCATAGCAGAAGTATTCATGGTGCCGTTGCTGAGGAAAATCAAGATAAGAACAGTCTCCCGCCAGCACGTGTTTCTGGCGCCGTTGGAAGGTCTTTTGTTGCAGTAGAAGAACTATTTCTGGCGCCTTTGTCGGGGAAGGAGAGATCTATCCAAGTAGGTCTCACAAACTCATCTCTCGTATTTACTTTTGTTGCCAGTTGCCTCTCGTTTTCCTCTCCCCCACTTCACATTTGCCGTTTTCATTTGCCTTTCTCCTTTGCTGTTTTCTTTTGCCTTTTTCCTTTTGTTGTTTTCCTTTGCCGGTTTTCTTGCTTGCTTTTGTGCTATGTGCCTTCAATATGCTTGCATCTTCGCTTGCTGAAAATCTATTGATATGGATCCTCATCCACTAACTAATCTCTTTCAGAGACCCACTTATGTGGAACAGATTGCTAGGGAGTTGAGTGCACTTGACTATCTTGATGGAGTTTTGCTTGAGATGCGTGAATCTCAATATTGTGAGGAATAAATTTATGAAGTGATTCACGAGGTCTCCTTGGATGAAAAGCATGATTGCAATGGTTTCACTATAAATTCTATTAGTGATAATCATGCTAAAATTATGCAAAACCCTAAGCTTGGGGATGCTAGTTTTGCTATGTCCACTCCTTGTGGAAATAATCATGATTGGGGTGATGATCTTTCTTATGATCTTGAAAAATTGTTCAAACCTCATGATGAATATGATATTTGCAACAATATTGAATGTGGGATTGGAGAAGTCATGACTTTAGTTGATGATAATCCCACCAATTTTGAAGAGCGTCAACTTTGCATGCATATGGATCATGAAAAGAATATCCTATGGGATAGCTATATTGTTGAATTTGAATATGATCCCACATGTAATTTCTATGAGAGAGGAAAATATTGTGGTAGAAACCTTCTTGTTACCAAATCACCTCTCGTAATGTTGAGATTGCTCTTGTCTTTTTCTTCTTCCTTGCATATGACAGTTATTGGTTGTCTTGACAATTTGTTTTCCTATAAAATGCCTATGCATAGGAAGTATGTTAGACTTATATGTGATTTTCACATGCTTTAGGATGCTCCCGTTGTGCTTCAATTCTTGTCTTTTGTGAGAGCATCATTGAATGCCTAGCTAAGGGCGTTAAACAAAAGCGCTTGTTGGGAGGCAACCCAACGAATCTATCCTTTTTCTTTCTGTTTTCTGTTTTCCACACTTTCATAATTCTGTTATGATTGTGTGTTATTGTGTTTCTTTTTACGTTTGTGGCAAGCAAAACCGATATAATTAGTCTTGGGGATGATCGTTTGGTCATGCTGGAAAAGACAGAAACTTTATGCTCACGAAAAGAATTTTCATTTTTGTATGTAAGAGCTTTTCAGTTGATTCTTTTTGCTGCTGATTTCTACGGAAATTCTGCAGACTGTCGTAATTGTTCAGAATTGTTTAAGTACCAGAAGTATACAAAATATACAGATTGCTACAGACTGGTCTGCTGTTAACAGATTCTGTTTTTTGTTGTGTTGGTTGCTTATTTTGATGAAACTATGGATAGTATCGGGGGGTATTAGCCATGGAAGATTGAATATACAGTAACCCAACATCAACATAAGTAGAATTTAAGTGTGCTACAGTACCTAAGGAAGTGGTGGTTTGCTTTCTCATACTAATGTTATCACGAGTTTCTGTTTAAGTTTCGTGTTGTGAAGTTTTCAAGTTTTGGGTGAAGTTCTTATGGAAAAAGAGATAAAGAGTGGAAAGAGCTCAAGCTTGGGGATGCCCAAGGCACCCCAAGAGATTCAAGGATGTCGTAAAAGCCTAAGCTTGGGGATGCCCCGGAAGGCATCCCCTCTCTCGTCTTCAATCCATCGGTAACGTTACTTGGGCTATATTTTTATTCACCACATGTTATGTGTTTTTGCTTGGAGCGTTTTGTATTGTAGGAGTCTTTTATTTTTGTTGTGTCACAATCATCCTTGCTGCACACCTAGATAGAGGGACATGCACACACCGTGATTTTGTCGAGCTTCACTTATATCTTTTGGTAGACAATTCAGCTCACATGTGCTTCACTTATATCTTTTGAGCTAGATACTTTTGCTCTATGTGCTTCACTTATATCTTTTAGAGCACAGCGATGCGTGGCTTGGTAGTTGATCTATGCTTTGAAAATAGTCTCTAAAGGGGTAGTTATCCAAAGGGATACGAAAACTTCCACCTTCATGTGCATTGAATAGTTAGAGAAGTTTGATTCATCTCAATTAGTTTTGAGTTGTGGTTTTGGTAATATTGAATTCATGCTAGTAAGGTGTTGTGGATCTAGAAATACTTGTGTTGAAGTTAGTGATTCCCATAGCATGCACGTATGGTGAACCGCTATGTGATAAAATCTGAGCATGATTAGTCTATTGATTGTCATCCTTTGCGTGGCGGTCGGGATCGCGCGATGGTTTATACCTACCAACCCTTCCCCTAGGAGTATGCGTTGAATGCTTTGTTTCGATTACTAATAAAACTTTTCCAACAAGTATATGAGTTCTTCATGACTAATGTTGAGTCCATTGTTTAGATGCACTTTCACCTGCCACCATCACTATCTTCTTAGTGTCGTGCAACTTTTGTCGGTGCATAATAATCCACCATTAGCCTCCCTCAAAACAGCCACCATACCTACCTACTATGGCTTTTTCAAAGTCATTCTGAGATATATTGCCATGCAACTACCACCATGACATGTGCCACCACGTCTACATTGCCATTGCATGATCGTAAGATAGCTAGCATGATGTTTCCATTAATGTCTATGCCATGCTTGATCATTGCCACGGTACACTACCGAAGGCATTCCATATAGAGTCATTGTTGCTCTAAGTTTTGAGTGGAAAGTGTGATGATCATCATTAGTGGAGCATTGTCCCATGTGAGGAAATAAAAGAGGCCAAAGAAGCCCACCAAAATAAAAAATAAAAGAGAAAAAAGAAGCCAAAGAGCCCACTAAAAAAATGAGAGAAAAGGAGTGAAGGGACAATGTTACCACTTTTTCCACACTTGTGCATATTAAGCACCATGATCTTCATGATTGAGAGTCTCTCATTTTGTCACCACCATATAGCTAGTGGGAAATCTTCATTATATAACTTGGCTTGTATATTCCAATGATAGGCTTCCTCAAAATTGTCTTAGGTATTCGTGAGCAAGCAAGTTGGATGCACACCCACTAGTTTTCTTTAAGAGCTTTCACATACTCTTAGCTCTAGTGCATCATTTGTATGGCAATCCCTACTCATTCACATTGATATCTATTGATGAGCATCTCCACAGCTCATTGATATGCCTAGTTAATATGACTATCTTCTCTTTTTTTTGTCTTGCAACCTCGACCACACTCTACACCACTTATAGTGCTAAAACCATGGCTCACGCTCATGTATTGCGTGACAGTTGAAAAGGTTTGAGAAAGTAAAGGTGTGAAAAAATTACTTGGACAATACCGGGGTTGTGCATGATTTAAACTCGTTGTGCAATGATGATAGAGCATAGCCAGACTATATGATTTTGTAGGGATAACTTTCTTTTGGCCTTGTTATTTTGAAAGTTCATGATTACTTTGCTAGTTTGCTTGAAGTATTATTGTTTCCACGTCAATAGAAAACTATTGTTTTGAATCTAATGGACCTGAACATTCACCTCACATAAGAGGAGTTACAAAGTATATCTATGCTAGGTAGTATGAAAGCATCAAAAATTCATTCTTTATCACTTCCCTACTCGAGGACGAGCAGGAGTTAAGCTTGGGGATGCTTGATACGTCTCAAATGTATCTATAATTTTTTATGGTTTCACGCTGTTATCTTGTCATCTTTGGATGTTTTATGTACCTTTTATATCTTATTTCGGACTAACTTATTAATTCAGTGTCAAGTGCCAGTTCCTGTTTTTTCTGTGTTTTTGGCTCTTTTCAGATCTGATTTTGGAACGCAGTCCAAACGGAATAAATCCCCGAAATGATTTTTTCCCAAACGGAAGAAGATCAGGGGGGCTGTGGGCCAAGCCAAGAGGGCTCTAGGGAGCCCACAAGCCCCCACTCCGCCACCAGGGGAGGCGGCGGTGGCAGGGCTTGTGGCCACCCTGGCGCCCCCCTGACCTAGATCTTTGGCCTATATATTCCCTAAAATACAGCAAAAAATCAGGGGAGCCTCGAAAATACTTTTCCGCCGCCGCAAGCTTCCGTTTCTGCGAGATCTCATCTGGAGACGCTTCCCAGCACCCTGTCGGAGGGGACTTTGGAGTTGGAGGGCTTCTTCATCATCATCATCGCCCCCCCCAATGACTCGTGAGTAGTTCACTTCAGACCTACGGGTCCGTAGTTAGTAGCTAGATGGCTTATTCTCTCTCTTGGATCTTGAATACAAAGTTCTCCATGATCTTCATGGAGATCTATCCGATGTAATCTTCTTTGGCGGTGTGTTTGTCGAGATCCGATGAATTGTGGATTTGTGATCGGATTATCTATGATATATATTTGAGTCTTTGTTGATTTCTTATATGCATGATTTGATATCCTTGTAAGTCTCTCTGAGCCTTGGGTTTTGTTTGGCCAACTAGATCTATGATTCTTGCAATGGGAGAAGTGCTTGGTTTTGGGTTCTACCATGTGGTGACCTTTCCCAGTGAAAGTAGGGGCAGCAAGGCACACATTAAGTAGTTGCCATCAAGGGTAACAAGGCGGGCTATGTCGTTGATATGAGATTGTCCATCTACATCATGTCATCTTGCTTAAGGCGTTACTCTGCTCTTTTGCACTTAATACACTAGATGCATGCCGGATAGCGGTCGACGTGTGGAGTAATAGTAGTAGATGCAGAAAGTATCGGTCTACTTGTTTTGGACGTGATGCCTATAGATATAATCATTGCCATAGATATCATCACGACTTTGCGCGGTTCAATCAATTGCTCGACAGTAATTTGTTCACCCACCGTCTACTTGCTTTCATGAGAGAAGCCACTAGTAAACACTACGGCCCCGGGGTCTATTCTCATCTATCGCTTACACCTCTGCTTTTACTTTGCTTTGTTACTTTGTTGCTTTCAGTTCTCACTTTGCAAACAATCTATAAGGGATTGACAACCCCTTCATAGCATTGGGAGCAGGTTCTTTGTGTTCGTGCAGGCTCTTGCAATACTCCTCCACTCGATCAATACCTTGGTTCTCAAAACTGAGGGAAATACTTACCACCGTTGCGCTACATCACCCTTTCCTCTTCGAGGGAACACCAACGCAATGCTCCAAGGCCACGTGGAAATCCTTTGCATATTTTCCTAGGAAGTCTCTAAATGCATAGCCATAGTAGAAGGATTCCTGGTGCCGTTGCTGGGGAGAATCAAGACAAGAACAGTCTCCCTTCAACACGTGTTTCTGGCGCCGTTGGAAGGTCTTTTGTTGCAGTAGCAACAGCCTCGGCTCGTTATTACGTGAGAGTTTCATGGGATGAAGTAGGTTCCGAAAGTATTGAAGGAGGATGCAGAGGTGCGACGAGTTGATGCAGGTCTTGCATGCTGGTGCTCCTTCCCGGGAGGCGTAATATGGGCCTTTTATGACTCTTCGTTGAAACGTCCCAGTCCCGCACATTTCACTGCCGTCATGAGGTGCCTCAGGAGGCAAGGCCCCGACATCCCCCGATACCGAGCAAGCCTGGACGGCAACATGTTGTCGAGTGGCTTTGTGACCTGTAAGGCTCCTGAGGCACGATGCTCAGGAGCCCCCTTTAACGTTCGAGCTGCTCTGCGTCGCTAAGATCCAGTCCCGCAAATTTCCTAACCGCCGTTGCTGTGACCGAATGAATGGGTGTAGCTACGGGGTCAAGCCCTACCTCCCTTGATAACGATCGAATGTCCGTGGATGATATCAAGGGCGGCAGGAGGCCTTATGACCGATAAGGCCCGTGAGGCACGATCCTCTGGAGCCCCTCTTTGACGCTCAAGCTACTCTGCATCGCCAGGACCCGGTCCTGCACATTTCCCAACTGCCGCTGCTTGCGATCGAATGGACGATCTCAGCTGCGGGGTCAAGCCCTGCCGCCCCTTATAACAACCAAGTGTTCGTGGACGATATCAAGGGTGGCAGGTAGCCTTGTGACCGGTAAGGCTCCTGGAGCGCCATGCTCTGGAGCCCCCTTGGATGCTCAAGTGACTCTGATTTTATCCTGTCGACCGTGGTACTGAGGGGGCCGTGGGGCTCCCTAATTCCCACGTTGGGGCGATGCGTTGTGTCCGGTTCCCCCGAACGGGAAAAGGTGGATCACCGAAGGACGCAAGCAAAGCAGCATGTCAGGTCGTCAAGTGGATGCAATGGAAATTGTAAAAGATACGACTTGCAGGAGTGTGCCTCGAGCAGTTGAAGTTCCTGTGGTCAGCAGACACTCCTTATGGCAGTAGATCCAAAAAATTACCTCGTTGAATGGTTGAAGCCCCCTTGCTTCTGACGAGCGCCTCACGAGACCAGGCCCCCGACTCCCACGCCTGCGTCGTGGTCATCACGGGTGATCCGTACCTCTCGCGCCTCGTCTTGGCGTTCGACTCATCCTTTTGAGACACGTGGGTTTGGCCGTACGTAGTACTTCTGCGGGGA
Source organism: Hordeum vulgare subsp. vulgare (assembly GCF_904849725.1). NCBI lineage: Eukaryota > Viridiplantae > Streptophyta > Magnoliopsida > Poales > Poaceae > Hordeum > Hordeum vulgare. The sequence goes on along the minus strand of NC_058524.1, from coordinate 349,591,544 downwards.
GAGGCGGCTAGCGCCGCGCCCTGCAGTTTGAGGGTGCCTCCCTGCCCGCGCCTTTCGGGCTCGGCTCAAGGAGGAGCCTCCAGATGTTCCTTACTCCTAAGGTGGATAGACGGCCCGAGGGGACGCCTGAAGCACTTCTTCGTCGCGAGGATCAGGTAGTGACGCATACTCTCGGACGTATGGATCCATGTAGTCGCTCGCGCGTCCATTGCGGCCGGTCATCAGTGCGACAGTGGCGGTCCCTCTAGGTGGTGGAGGGGGATCCCCCGTACCGTACTGCTCGGAGATCTTCCTGCGATAAGCCTCTGCATGAAGTCGCTTGTTCCTGTTGCCACCGTGGGCTGGTCCTCGCACCGCCCGATGTTGATTCCCTCGTTGGTGTCCCGTCTAGTCTCCGTTGTCGTAGTTCGTCTGCGCCATCACCTCTGCCCTCTGCTGGCTGTGCCAGAGGGAGCGTTCCTGTCTAGCCGCCCCGGGATGTCTAGGGCTGACCTGGTCTCGGTGATGCGCGCCAGCATGTGTGTCGATGGCCCCGCCGTTCTCCTCGCGTCCCTGGTGGTTCTCGGTGTGGTGCGCTTGATGGCCGATCGCTGGGGTCTGGAGAAGGTGGAGGGTAGCGCGAAGCGCGTCTCCATCGGCCCCGCCCAGGGTAGGCAGGGCCCTGAAGCTTGCAGGCTCGGGGGCCGGCACGCGGTGCATACCCCCGGTTCCCGGTGCCTGTGGCCTTGAGGATGCACTAGGCTGGATGGTCTTCTGGGCGATCGAGATTAGCTCCATGATGTGGTCTACCAGGCCTCAAAGCTTCCTGGCGTTGGTCCTTGGTGGAGCATCCTCTTGCCATCTAAAAGGGGTCGTGCACATTGAGGTCTCCCAAGTTGATGCGGCGCAATGCGGGTGCCTTGGTTGCCGCCCAGCCTCCATGCGCCTGGGTGACTCTGGTGGCCGTCACGATGGCGGCGATGTTGACGGCCTCGTACGTGTCGCCTGGTCCCGTGATGTTGGCATGCAAGCTTCAGAACGCTGTGACATGGTGGTCGGAGACCAGCTCGACGAGGCTCGGAGAGGCTGGTCGGTCGCCGGCCATCGGTGCAGCGACCTGGGAAGGAAGAAGTTAGGATAAAGCTTGCACACACACCGTACCTGGTGCGCCAAATGTCGGATTTCGGGCTGCACAAAACCCTAAGGATTCGAACACAGGGGAGTGTACGGCAATCTACCTCGGCTCGACCTAACATAGCCCTCTACTCGATGGAAACGGCGAAGAACTCACACGAAGGTGAGGGGAACACAGAATTCAGTAGTTTTCCCAGGTTCGGGCCACCGTGAAGCGTAAAACCTTACTTCTAGTTTTGGTAGATTACCTCTCATGGAGGTTGATTGATGAACTAGTACAGTGATCTCGGGCCTCCGGAGCCCAAGTGGCTAGGTGTGTTGTTCTAGGGTTTCGATGATCCGATCACCTGTCAAATATCCTACCCTCTCTATTTATAGTGGAGGCTCGGGTCCTCTCCCCTTATCGTTGGCGGGAATGGATCCCACAATGGCCTCTTTTGGTGAGGGACAAGGGAACATGCTTCCCTTGTCAAAAGTGGTCTTCGCCTACAAAGACGCTGCCATCGCCACAGAGGTGGGCACGGGGATGACGCCCGTCCTGCCGGCGAGCAACCATGGTCTAGTTGCACCAGAAGGGAAACCTTTAGGAGATTCTTTTGGGGTCCTGGTTCGCTCCCACCTTCTTTGCACGAAAGGGGGAACTGTCCTCTCCTGTCATCTTCTACTCGCATGTCCTTCCATGGCGTCATCCTTGACTCCTCAGGCCCGATCTTGCCTTGAAATGTCCGCTGCTCCCGAGGGGTCCTGAGGAGGGCCCCCTGCGGGTCTTGACGACGCTCTTCCTCGCGAGGCTTGGACCCTCGCCAGGACCTTGTTCAGAATGATGGTGTTCCTTGTTGGTCTTGTGTTGACGAAGTGGGCCCGCCCTGGGCTGCAGGCAGGCACATCTGGGTACCCCCATTCCCAGAACGCCGACAGGTTCCACCATGAACATTTTAGCAACCCTAAAACCAAAATTGGTACGACCAACTTTTTCAACTCGGTGACACCGAGATTCAATCTGGCGGACTGCTAAACCTAAAATATTCATTGCTCGTTTAATGTAAGGAAGTTTTTGCTGGATAGAACTAGTAGCAATATGTGCATAGATAATGTTATACAATTTTGTGCAAGAATCGGATAGGAGCACAAAGCTGAATTCGAATCCATACCCTAACTAGGCGTGGATCCGCTACGGCGGCAACATCGGTGAAGATCTCATCGGTGATGAAGACTCCCGGTGAAGCCACACGGGAGATAGGTGAGATAATGTTCGGAGACTAGGGCACGTCAACGAAGGGGGTACGGCAATGCGACGTTTGAAGAAATTTTCAACTGTCAGGTCCGCTGATATATATATCCCTTCATTGTCGGTGACACTGCATTGAGATTTTCGGTGCCACCGAGTTCCTCAACTATCAGATGACAGAGAAATTCGATGAGGCCGAAAAGCCAAACTCGGTTACACCGAGATGAATAAAACTGATAAACCCTAAGCTTCGATGGGACCGATATTTGAGGTTGGTCACACTGACGTGCACTTTGGGAGGTTTTGGAATTCAGCCCTTGTCGAGACGGAGCTCTGAGTGCTCCTCACACAAAGTGTCTCTAAAGTGCTTTCTCAAACTTTGTGATGTATCATGAATAGAATTTCAGACAGAAAGCATAGATAGCTAGAGGAGACTACTTAGGCATTCTTGTATATCCAATTGACCAAAATAAATAGAAAGCCAAATAACAAGAATTGGATATCCTCAAATGAGCAAAATATGCATAGTGATATGCTCCACAATAAGATGTCAAACAAAACATGTGAACATGCACAAACATTCCATCATCTATCAAGCACTTTGGTGATGACGAAGTCATCTATATATGAGTATATTGACTTAAGAGCCAAGTAAGAATACTTGATCATAACTCATACTCGTCGATTAAGCACAAGTGGGGTTACCACTTTTACATAATGGATTAATGTGTTCACATCATTTAGGAGACACATATTCTCAAGTCTTAGAGAAAAGCTCCCCCCTATATGTGATATCCCCCCTAAGGGAGAAAAACGAACCTTCGGTTTTGTCGTAGAAGACTTTAAGTAGGTGAAGTAGTGGTGGATGCTCATTATTGATGAAGATCATCTTGAGTTGGGAGAAATCCTTGTTGTTTCTCACTCTTCTCACCTACATGGTTAGTCCCAAACCAAAAGGAACAAATGCAAAGATATGTATGGACATGGAGTGAAATGCATGGGATGTTATGTCCAAAGATGCATTAATTACCTTGTCTGTTGCTCACCTTTGAGGGAATGTGTGACTCCTTGAACTAATGGATATGGTTGAGGTTGATTGCATATAGTTCTTGCCAAAATGAATAAGAGTGAATTTCATTGGTGGAGTCACCCCTCAAGAAATATCTAGTTCTTCCTCTCGGGGACCCACACCACCTTGATGGGGATCCGTGGAGTTGTGGTAGCACTAGATGAGGTAGTGATAGAAGTGTCCTTGGGAACCCGCTCGACCTTGGCTTGGGATTGTTCTTCAAATGAGTCAATGTCCTATTGAAGCTTTCCCTTCCCCTTGTGGTCTTATGGTAGAAGGCCATATTGAGAGCTTGTTCACATGGGAGAAGTAGAATCATATTTCTCCTCTTGAATAACAAAGTTGGGAATGGGATATGGACCTTCTTCCCAAACATCCAAGTTGACATTGAAGTAGAAAATACCTTGGTTCTTCCGATGTCCTCCTGGCTTGCGCAAAATTTCCTCGAATTGCTTATTTCCGGCAAGACTCTTGAAGACACCTCTCTCTATAATCCCTTTCAATAAATAATTTTCTTGCTCAAGTCTAACTTGGCTAAGAGAATCATTAGTGCAATCAAGAGAGCTACTAGCAACAACATCATTTGATCTATTTTTAATATTGTTGTTACTAGATGAAGAAACTTTCTTGCCTTTGTTACTTGTGTTATTAGGTTTAAATTGGGGAACAAAAGTAGGCAAGAGTAATCATTTGGATATATTAGAGGAACTCTTCTTTCTAAGATCATCCTTGATTGCTTTTAGGAACTCATGCTTTTGGTTTAAATTTAGCTTCTCGAAGCGTAGCTTCTCATGAGTTCTTGCAAGCTCTCTATGATCTTCTAGAGTAGTTTCATGAGCTAACTTCAGAGTGCTTAATTCTTTAGTTAGTCATTCAATCATTTTCTTATCAATCAATATATTCCACTTTACTAGCATGATAATTAGCAAGTTCACTTTCAATATTATCACTAGTCTTATCAAAGAACAAGTCATCATCCCCTAATAAGTCATCCTAATTACTATCAAAGTCAAAGTATTTGGGGTGTGATATCTTGGGGCCTTGATACATGAAGCAGTTGACAATCCCTTCATTCGGTGAATCAAAAAAATCGTAGGAGTTGGAGGAAACAAGTGCAATGCCGGCAACCCCTTCGTATTGAATGTAGTCATTGTTGGAGTGGTAGCTTCTCTTGGATTGGTTGTCATACTCGGATCCAGAAACCCATTCACCAACATGAGCTTGATCTATTCTTCTTGAACTACTCATGGTGTACTTGTCCTTCTTCTTCGATTCTTTGCCTCTCCGGGAGTGTCTTCTTTCATAATGATCTTCTCTACTCCTTCTCTCTCTGCTAGGTGACTCATGTGTTGAGCTTCATCTTCTAGGTGACTCTTCTCTTCGGTTGTGCGGAGCCGAACACTCATCGGAAAAGTGTTCGGGTTTTCCACTATTGTAGTAGTTTCGGTCACGACTAGACGAATGCTTATCATCATGTGTTGAGCTTGAGTTTCTCTCTTTGCCTATACTCTTGTAGAACTTGTTCAATTTTGTAACCATGAGGCTGGTCTCTTCATTGGAAACAAGGTTGTCATTTGAGATAGCGGGGGCATCGACTCAAGCTTTGTAAGCATCGCTTGACTTGTTATGCAACTCATCTTTGTCTTTGAGAGACATTTCATGAGTAACAATCCTCCCAATGACTTCAGTTGGATTGAGATATTTGTAATTTGGCATCATTTGGATTGATGTGCACACAGTGTCGTATCTTCCATCCAAGGCTCTAAGTATCTTCTTGATGATGAATTTGTTGGTCATCTCTTCACTTTCTTAGCCGACAATCTCAATTGTGAGGATAGCTAGCCGAGAATACATCTCAGCGACTCCTTCCCCATCCTTCATCTTGAACTTGTCAAGCTGACTATGAAGCACATCCAACTTAGATTATCTGAGAGAATCGGTACCTTCGTGCAGATCAATCAAAGTATCCCAAATTTCCTTTCCATTATCAAGGCGACTGATTTTGTTGAATTCTTCGGGACACTGGCAGTTGAACAGGATATCACATGCTTGAGCATTGAATTGCAGCATCTTTAGTTCTTCGGTTGTAGCATCATGATCCGGTTCTATTCCTTCTTCGAAGAAATAACCTTGCACACCAACACAAACAACAGCACAAACGATAGGATCATGACCAAGAATATGCATTTCATATTATGCTTCCAACCAGCGAATTTAGTGCCATCAAAATAAGAACCTCTACGTTGATAATTTCCCTCACTAGACGCCGTAATCCCCTAGTTTATGAAATCAAGGCAATGGAGACCAAAGCTCTCGTACCACATGTAGGATTGAAAGTATATCTAGAGGGGGTGATTAGACTACTTGAAAAGATAAAAACTTATCCTCTTCCCAAGTTTAAGTGGGCTAGTTTTAGCAATTAATACTAGTCAAGTACACTCTACACATGCACATCTAAGAGTATAGCAGCGGAAAGTAAGACATGCAAGTGTAAAATAAAGGGTAAGATAGGGAGATCAAATGCAAAGGATGACGCATTAATTTTTGGCATGGTTCCGATAGGTGTCACTATCGTACGTCCATATTAATGGAGGGTAATGACTGTGAGAGTCCACGGAGCGCTCCGCCCACAAGGGGTCCACAAAGAAGCGGCCTTCTCAATTCCACCACGGCTTCCATCTACATAGGACTGGCCTCACTCATGGTAGATGTTCACGTAGTAGGCGATCTCCTTGCCGTTACAAACATTTTGTTCAACTCCACAAAATGAAGTAGGAGGCTCTAAAGCGACACCTAACCCATTTAGGAGGCACCACCCTCCAAAAGTAATAGATATGGTAGAGCGATGAACTCCTTGCTCTTGTGCTTCAAAAGATAATCTCCTCAACACTCATTCACTCTCTCTCGGATTTGGTAGGAGTAGGAGAGATTGATCTTGTGGAAACCAACTTGGGGTGGCTAGAAATCAAGGTTCAAATGGTTGGAATGGAATCTCTTGAGCTCAACACATGAGCATGTGGCTCTCTCTCAGAAAAATGTATCTGGCAAGTGTAAGTGTGTTGTGAGTGCTTCCTCTACGAATGTGAGGTAGGTTGAGGGATATATGTAGGCATCCCCCAAAATCCAGCCGTTGCAACATTATTGCCCATCTCGATGACACCGAAATGAATCTAGGTGGTATCGAGTTGCACTAAATGTGGCAACTTTTGAATTCTTGGTGAGAGCGATAGAAGAATCTTAGTGGTACCGATACGATAACCTAGACTCGTTTCCAAGTTTCGGCGAGACCGATTTCAAACTCGGAAATTCCAAAAATTGAAATCTCCTCAACGGAAAGTTGGTCACCCAGTCTCGGTGGCACCGATAGGAATGTTGGTTGTACCGAGATGGTGGGTTTGGCATGGGATCTCTCTAAGTGTAAATTTGGTAGGTCCGAGTTGGAAATGTTGGTGGCACCAATTTTTCTTATGTGGCTTGGGAGAGATATTTTGTGGGAGAATGGCTGAGTATTTTTGGTGGTTATCTCTAAGCTCTTGGGCAACCAGTTCATCATAATACCTCATCCCCTTTTAATAGTATTGGCTTTCCTATGGACTCAAAGTGATTTCTCACAAAGTATAAAATGAAGAGTCTTCTTACTTTAATCTTTAGCCAATCCTATTCCTTCCTTACATCAAAGGGGCATCTCCCGAGAATCCTATAGCCAAAACATCTTTGAATTTTTCTGAAATATAGTTGGATAAACTCATTAGTCCAATGATGCATATGTTGTGATTAATTACCAAAACTAGCTTAGGGAGCAATTGTGCTTTCACTAAAAGCTACAAGAACCTGTCAAGCTCAACAAAGACATGGATATGAAGTCATCAAAGAGTACAACAACCTCTAACAATCAGCAACATGGATAGGAGCATGGATCAATTAAAATCAAGCACACAAGATGGCAAAAGTTATAACAGCTTAGGACTTAGTGAAATTCTCAGTCTTAAATAGCAATGAAACTCTATGTTATAGGAACTTTCAAGGCATAAAATTTAACAACGTGACAGAGGGCAACAAGCACTACAATTAACTCCAACTAACCATGAGCAATTACTGCATAAAATCATTGATAGCATACACTCAACATGGCATGGTGAACTACACAGATTGTTAGACTTATAAATAGTTCACAAAATGATTTCACATCAGTTTACATTGACAGGAAGAATAGGTAAGATACAAAACATATATGGAAAAGTATTTGCACAAGTTAATAGAGGGCGACATGCTCTATAATCCACACCAAAATATCAACACAAAGAACCTGTAGATGCATAGCAATCCTAATGGCAAGACAGCTACTTGATAACAGTTTCCATACTTAGTCATATTTCATTCCACCAAATCAACACATTGGCATATCATGTTGATAGAAAGATTACCACAAGTAGACTAGGTTTTCAAGTGAAACAAAAATATTAGGGCCTAGTACTCCCAACACACTACAACTTTCATGTTGACAAGTTTTTCAAACGATGCAAGGAATGCTTCATACAAATAAAACAAAAGGGCATCATGATGAAAATAGCAGGCACATCAACTTGCTCAAAAGACAAAACCAATGCCACCAATGGATTCCTTGGTTTTTTACCCCAAAATAATATATCACAAGCATATGTTCTTGTAGAAAAATCAATGACAAACTATAGTAGATACACATTCATCTAGGTATAACCTAGTATATGCCAAATTTGGCATATACCCAAAATATACATCCCGAGAACTGGAAACTTACCCTAAATCTAATAATTCTAAACATGGATAAAAACTAAAACTAAATAAATAAAGAATACAATCACATGGGGGTTCCACTCGCAGTGACACCAGGGGCCCCTAAGGTTCTGACATGTGGGACCAGGGCTCACTATCATCCTAAGAGAAAATCAACACGCATAGAAAATAAAATAGGGTCGGGGTGGGGGTCAAACCCGAGACCTCTCGGTCTTGACAAGGTTGTACATTAGGGGTAGTCCTACGGACCTGCATCCCTAGGCTTGCCCAAGACCCTACATGGACATGAGCGTCTCAAAAGTCACCTATGCAGTCATGGTCTCACTCGGCCAAGTATGTGTTCACTCGGATACATAATGTCACTCGGACTGTCTCCTGTCAGGTGGACATGCCTATGCACTTAGCCCCACGGTGGGCAAGGAAGAGACTGCAACAACCATAGACTTGAACTACCACATGAAGTGAAGTGAAGACGTGTGTTACGAGTAAAGTTAGAGTTAGAGCTGCCATTACTAGTAACTCACGTAGTTATTAGCATTTACTCGCCCTTGTAATGAAGTCCGGTTCGTCGTGGCGCACTATATATAAGCCACACTTAGGCTCCTTAGCAAGGGTTCAACATTATGTACTATCTCATAGTCTATAATCCTACACAAGCGTCCGAGGCTCGAGACGTAGGGTAGTTACCACTCCTGAGTGGGGCTCGAACTCGTACATCCGAGGGTATCCTCTACACCCTAGCTAAGCTCCGCCCCTCATTCGTACCCCTGGTATTATCGGCAGGATCATTCCCACGACAATTGGCGCCCACCATGGGGTTGCGTGTCTAGCAAATCCGGCGTAGTAGGAGTTTTACCTTCTCCATCACCATGATGACACTCGGCGGATAGATCCTCTTCCTCTCCCTCAGCTTTGTCGTTGACAATTCAGCCTAGCTGCAGGATGTGCCACTAGACACCGAGGCCTCCCAGCTCGAGGTACGTCGCATTTCAGCGTAGTTGCGCATGGGGTCCTGATCCGGTAGCCGTCAGTGCCATACCACTTGGTTCCCCCATGATCGCAACAATTCCTCGCAAGTGCTCTGGGCATTCATCGTTGCAGCGGTGGATCAAGCACGCAATAGCCCACCAGGCCATTGCGGAGCAGGTTGCTATGCTCAATTCCGATGAGCCCACATTTAGGGTCTTCCCGTCCTCGAGCGATGAATCACTCGGCGACTCTGACTGCAAAAGTAGTGGAGACGCCGATGAGGTCTTGATGGCCAACACGATCAGGGGAGGCAACGCCGATTTGCCGCGGAGAATTCTCCTGGGAGTGATGGTGGAGAGCACCGCCACATCAACAACAAACCACCACCTTCCGCACCACTCACAGAGCAGCAGCGGGAGGAACTTCGGCGGAGGAGCGATCAAGCTCTTCGCACTGCCATCACCCGGAACGCTCCAGAAGAGATAGCATTGGAGAACATGCGTAAGGCTACTTTGGCCGAACACGAGCGTGTCGAGCAATTCCAGCATTCACTCGACGCTCGGGCTGCGACGGATCAGCCCGGCTCAAGTCACAGTCGTTGTGAGCTGTTTTCGAACAACCACCCTTGCCATATTGAGGTGACGCGAACGCGTGTGTTGAATTTGGCCGCTGCCACTCGGATTGCTGATTCTATCCAACCGAGTGAGTCTGCGGCCAGAGAAGGCATTTAGCAGATCCAGGCTCTTCTGAAGACTACCATGCAATGAAACTCTGCAGTGTCATAGTCTCCACATCGTAATCTATAGCAGGTGTGTCTAGGCGGACACACTGCAGTCGGACCAGAGCATGCACGCACTCGGAAGAAGTCAAAAAACTCCTCCTCTTTCAAGAGGCCCGCACGGAGATTGACGATACGATCATCGGGTTCGTAGCAGAACACCTCCTCCGAGGAGTGGTTCACTGGACACCGGCCCCATGAACGCAGGCCAATCCCCAATCGGCACAGGGGTTATGGGGACGACGTCTACCGGGCCCCTCAGTTTAACGTGAGGTCCATTATCACGCAAAACATGGTCGATCGATGGTGCGCAGGCCGTGGAGTTTCTGGCCTCGAGTGCTTCGGTCAGCACATCCATGAAGCAGAGATCTCCTCCAATTACAGATTGGCCGTGCGGATCAACAAGTTCAATGGTGAGTCCTACCGGAGACCTGGCTCAAGGATTACCGAGTGGCCATCTAGATAGGCAGCAACGATGACTTAGCCCCAATGAAGGATGTACCCCTCATGCTTGAGGGGTCGGTGAGGGCATGGCTCAACCAGCTTCCCTCCAGCAGTATCCACAGTTGAGGAGATTTAGCTCGAGTGTTTGCCAAAACATTTGAGGGCACTTACAAGCGCCCAGGCGGTTTAACCGAGCTACAACACTGTGTTTAGAACAGCAATCAGACCTTCCAGGGGTACATTCAATGGTGGACCACGTTGCACAACACGGTGGAAAAGGTCACTGAGCATTAGGCCGTGTGTGCTTTTAAAGCAAGCACTCGATACCAGGAGATCATCCCCAAGTTTGCCCAATCGGGGATTTGTCCCTAGTCGGGCAATGGCAATCGCCAATCGTTTAGCGAATGGTGAAGAAGAAGACAGCCTCCGCAGCGGCAAAGGCCGAGCCAGCGAGGCCCCTCAGTCGGGCAACGCCGGGAAAACCAAAAGTGAAAGCGCGACCCATTGGGCAAAGGCGAAGTAGGTGATGTCCCGAGACAGAGCCAAAGAAATCCCAAGAAGAAGAAGATACATTGGGTAGGCCAGAATAAGGATGAGTACAAAAGGCACCTTAAGGAACAACCGCGTCCATCCCATGCAATGAAAGACGAGGAGGGGGAGATCATCCGCGCTAAGCACACAACTAGAGACTATCGCGTGCTATGGCACGAGATAGGCGGAGAGCCCTCCGGGGACAAGAACAATGAGGACGATCAAGAGGCTACCCTCGGGTATCCAAACATCGAGAAAGTCCTCGTGATCTTCTCCAATGTGGAGAGCAAGAGCCGATACAAAGTCATCAATCGGCAGCTAAACATGGCAGCTTCGGCTACCACGAAGTACCTCGATTGGGCAAAGATGCCAGTCATGTTCAATCAGTGGGACCACCCGGCCAACAGCGACACCCCGCGGAGGCAGGCTTTGGTCGTCGACCTGGCCGTCAACGGGGTTTGACTGCGAAAGGTCCTCATGAATGGCGGCAGCAGCCTCAACATCATCTACGTCGACATGCTCAGAGCAATGGACATTCCATTGTCCCACCTAAGCAAGGGCAACTTGCAGTTTCACGGCGTCATCCGCGGGAAGAAGGTCGAATCACTCGGTCAGATCACCCTGAATGTCGTATTCGACGGTGAGAAGAATTACAGGAAGGAAAGACTGACCTTTGAGGTCGTCGATTTCAAAAGCGCCTATCACGCCATCCTGGGTAGGCCTGCCTACATGCACTTCATGGCCCGACAATGTTATGTATATCTTAAACTTAATGTGCCATGGCTGAAAGGCATCATTACAGTGACCGAAAATTGGAAGGTCGCCGAAGAATGCCTACAACAGGGCTCTCGGATCGCTAAAGAGCAAGTCTTGGCGGCTCAGCTCGAGGGGTACAAGAAGTCGATGGACACTACTGACTTTCTCAAGTCCAAACGGCCTGCTACCGAGTCCACCTTTCAGTCGATCGGCGAGACCAAGCAGGTCCACGTCCACACGACCGACCCGAGTGCCTCCGCGACAAACATCTCCACTTCATTCATCGGGAAATAAGAAGCCGAGCTCATCCAGTTCCTCCATGAGAATTGGGACATCTTCGCATGGAAGCCTTCTAACATGTCGGGTGTTCCCACGGAACTGGCTGAGTACCGCCTCCGAGTGGACTCCAAAGTCAAGCCCGTCAAGGAACACTTGTGCCACTCCTCTCTAGAGAAGTGCAACAAAATCGGCAAGGGGATCACTTGGCTCCTAGCTGCCGAGTTTATCCGTGTGGTATACTACTCCGTGTGGTTGGCGAACATGGTCATGGTGCCTAAGAAGATCAATTCACTCTCAATGTGCATTTACTGCAAGCACCTCAATCGGGCCTGTCCGAAACTCCATTTCCCTTTACCTAAGATAGATCAGATCGTAGATTCAATCGCTAGATGTGAACACCTATCGTTCCTAGATGCGTACTCCAGGTACGACCAGATCCGAATGGATGGACTTGATGAAATAAAAACGGCCTTCATCACCCCATTCGGTTGTTTTTGCTACATCACCATGCCATTCGGCGTCAAAAATGTTGGGGCTACTTTTCAACCAATGATCCAGAAGTGTGTGAAGGAACACATCAAACATAACGTCGAAGCATACGTGGATGACATTGTGGTCAAGTCCAGGAAAGGTTCCGACCTCCTGACCGAACTTGCCGAAACCTTCGTGAACCTCAGGTGCTCTGGGAGCAAGCTCAATCTGGCCAAGTGCACTTTCTGAGTGTCGGTCGGTAAATTTCCCCGTTTCATAGTTTCCGAGCGAGGTATCAACGCCAACCCCGATAAAATTGGTGCCATAGTCCAAATGAGACGTCAAGAGCGCATCCATGATGTATAGAGGCTCACGGGCTGCCTCGCAGCCCTGAGCCGCTTCATCTCAAGACTCGGCAAGAAGGTTGCGCCTCTTTACCGACTGATGAATAAATCTGACAGATTTGAGTGGACAAACGAAGCGCAAGTCCCTTTTGACTAGCTCAAAGCCTTGCTGTCCACCCAACCGGTGTTAGCTGCTTCGAGCATCCAAGCTCCCTTACTCATGTACATGGTTGCCACTAGACAAGTGGTTAGCACCATTCTCACCATGGAACACGGAGAAGCTGGAAAGGCGTATATGGTACAAAGGCCCATCTATTACATCTCGGAGGTACTAACTCCCTCCAAACAGAGGTATCCGTGTTACCAGAAGCTGGTTTACTGCATTTACCTGACTGTGAAGAAAGTAGTCCATTACTGTGAAGATCATTCGATCATTGTCATCAGTGACACTCCCTTGGCGGAAATTCTGCATTACAGGGATGCTACTGTCCGAGTGGCTAAATGGGCGATTGCACTCCTCCCGCTGGAGATCAAGTTTGAAGCCAAAAATGTGATGTAGTCTCAGGCTTGGTCGACTTCATCGCCGATTGGATAGGACAAGAGAAGCCGGTCTTGGCATCACCGAACATTGGACCATGTTCTTCGACGGATCCAAGATGATACATGTTTCAGGGGCTTGAGTGGTTCTCGTCTTCCCAAGGGGAGACTGGCGGAACTATGTGCAACAAATCCATTTTGATTCAACTAACAATGAGGCCTAATATGAAGCTCTCCTGTACGGGCTCCGCATGGCCATCTCTCTCGGCGTGCGATGATTGATGGTTTACGGTGACTCACACCTCGTCCTGAACCTGGTGATGAAGGAATGGGACATTCGAAGCCCAGCCATGACAGTCTAATGTGACGCAATTAGAAAGCTAGAGAAGAACTTCGAAGGGTTGGAGTTGCACCACGTGCCCCGAGCCAAGAATCAAACGGCTCATGACTTTGAAAAAATCGGATCCACATGGAAAGTTGTTCCGAAAGGTGTATTCCTCGAGCACCTGCGCACTCCCTCAGTCAAAGAGGGTCCTTTTACAGAAGAGCCCGCGCAAACAACCGGCCCGTCAAATCCAACTGAAATTGATGTCCCGGCCGTGGTCGACCTCATCCACAAGATGCTGGTCATCGCACCCAAATGGACTCGGCCTTATCTGGCTTACTTGTTCTGGCAAGAACTCCCCAAAGACGAAGAGGAAACCCACAAAATCATTTGGAGGTCTAAATCTTTCGAAGTCCTCAGAGATAAACTATACAAGAAGAGTGTTATAGGAGTGAGTTAAAAGTGCATTTCCCCACAGGAAGGACTACATATATTTCATGAGATTCACTCAGGAACCGGTGGACATCACTCGTCCTCTCGGACCATGGTGGCCAAGGCCTTCCAAGCAGGGTTTTTATTGGCCCCAAGCCAATGAGGCAGCAAGAGACTTGGTCGAACTGTGCGTTGGATGCTAGTTCTATAAAAATCAGTCGCACAAGCCTGCATCCACGCTGAAAACAATTCCTATCACCTAGCCATTTGTTGTATGCGGCCTCGACATGGTTGGCCCTTTGCACAACGGGAGAAGTGGATTCACCCACCTGCTAGTTGCAGTGGATAAGTTCACCAAGTGTGTCAAAGAGAAACCATCGAAAGCATGGATTTAGCGACCACCATCAGCTTCGTTCGGCAGATTATCTTCAGATTCGGAGTCCCTCACGACATCATCACTAACAAAGGACCTAACTTCGACTCGGGTGAGTTCTGGGAGTTCTGTTACTCCCAAGGCAATCGGGTTAATTACGCATCCGTGGCTCACCCGCAGTCGAATAGGAATGCATAACGGGCGAATGGCATGATACTACAGGGATTGAAATCCTGACTAATGAGAGATCTCAAATACCCCGCATGTGCATGGGTAGAATAGTTACCATCCGTCTTGTGCGGTATGCAAACGACTCATAATCATTGAACCAAGCATCCTCCTTTCTTAATCGTGTATGGGTTGGAAGTTGTTCTGTCGAGTAAGTTACGTCACAACTCCCTCCGAGTGGAGCCGTACAACAAAGCTGAAGCGAAAGCAGCACACCAAGATAGTTAGATCTCTTGGAAGAAGATATAGAGCTAGCCCTCATTCGGTCCACACTATACCAGTAAGACCTGCGACGCTACCATGACAAGCAAGTTAGGGGCCAATGTTCCAAGAAGGGGACCCGGTCCTCTGACTGGGACAACTAAACCCCCAAAAGCTGGCACCTCCGTGGCAAGGTCCATAAGCCATCTCCAAAGTCATGCACAATGGAGCTTATCGATTATACAACCTCGAGGACCGGGTGGAAGAGACCAGAACTTGTAACGCAGACCTGCTCTGCAAGTTCTATACTTAGAATGTATCATTTCATTCATGTTATGAACTCGAATGGTTAGAAGAATAAAATATTTCCTTTCTTTAACTATGGTCAAACCTCTCACTCCGGTGAAACACACCCCTAGTGGGCGTAAATCATTTCTTGGTAGCGAACCTGTTTTCGCCTAAGGAACAAAATCCGGCCCCGAGTGAGGACAACCACCAAGCTCGGAGACTTACCTGTGAACTAGCCTTCACCTAAGTTAAACGGTTCCGAATGAAGCAAACTCTTCATGTGGTCACCAAGATGAACAGAACAATCATTTCTTGGTAGCGAACCTGTTTTCGCCTAAGGAAAAAAAAACGACCCCGAGTGAGGACAACCTCCACGATTGGGGACTTAGCTGCGAACCAGCTTTTGCCTAATTTAAAACACTTCCGGATGTAGCAAGCTATACATTCGATCACCAAGATGAATAGAACAGTCATTTCTTGGTGGCGAACCTTTTTTCACCTAAGGAACAAAAACCGGCCGTGAGTGAGGCCAACCTCCACTCTCGGGGACTTAGCTGCGAACTCGCTTTCGCCTAAGTTAAAACAGTTCCGGATGTAGCAAGCTCTACATTCAGTCGCCAAGATGAGCAGAATAATCATTTCCTCGTAGTGAACCTATTTTCGCCTAAGGGACAAAAAGTGGCCCGTGGGGAGAACCACCATGCTCAGGGACTTAGTTGCGAACCAGCTTTTGCCTAAGTTAAAATGGTTTCGAATGAAGAAAGCTCTTCATTCGGTAGCCAAGATGAACAAAACCATCCCGAGTGAGGAAAACTTCCACACTCGTGGGCTTAGCTGTGAACCAACTATCGCATAACTCAAAAACCATCCCAAGTGAAGACAACTTCCACACTCGGGGGCTTAGCTATGAACCATCTTTCGCCTAAGTCAAAAATCCTCCCGAGTGAGGAAAACTTCCACATTCAAAGGCTTAGCTGCGAACCAGCTTTCGCCTAAGTTAAAACGGTTCCGAATGAAGCAAGCTCTTCATTTGGTCGCCAAGATGAACAGAACCATCCCGAGTGAGGACAACTTCCACACTCGAGGGCTTAGATGCGAACCATCTTTCTCCTAAGTCAAAAAACATCCCAAGTGAGGACACTTCCACACTCGGAGGCTTAGCTGCGAACAAGCTTTCGCGTAACTAAAAAACCATCCCGAGTGGGGACAACTTCCATAGTAGGAGGCTTAGTTGCAGACCAGCTTTCGCCTAGTAAAAAAACCATCCCACAGTGACGACAACTTCCACACTCGGGGTACTAGGTGCGGACCAGCTTTCCCCTAAGTCAAAAACCATCCCGAGTGAGGATAACTTCCACACTCGGTGTCTTAGCTGCGGACCAGCTTTCACCTAAGTCAAAAAACCATCCCGAGTGAGGACAACTTCCACACTTGGGGGCTTGGCTCCGGACCAGCTTTCGCCTAAGTCAAAAAACCATCCTGAGTGAGGACAACTTCCACACTTGGGCGCTTAGCCGTGAACAAGATTTTGCCTAAGTTAAAAACCATCCCGGGTGAGGCCAACTTCCACACTAGGGGACTCAACTATGAACCAGCTTTCGCCTGAGTTAGAAATAACCCCGAGTGTGGGTAACATCCACACTCGGAGACTCGGATTGCGAACCCGCTTTCGACCGAGTAAAAGTGACCCTGAATAAAGACAACGAGGCAAATAAGATCCTAACTCGAATGTGGATGAACATAACCAACTTGAGTAAAAGGTGCTCATAAGAGAGAGCTCAAGGCTCTCTCGAAGTTTGGGGTTACATTAAACCACTCGGCATCCCGAGGCAAATTGAAACTTAAATGTTTTTTTTCCTCCGAGCATCACTCGGTGGCCGAAGATTCCATTGGTTCGACGAAGGTGTAGTGGTGGATCTCACCCTCAATCCGGGTGGTAGCCGCCATGAACATCTCCATGAAATCCTCGACCTTGCCACTTTTCTTGTTGATGACCCGAAGATTCTTTAGCTTCTGTTCATCCACTCCTTTACAATCGATGCTGACGAGTAAGAGGGTGATGTCGGCTCCGGCCCTCGCCAATGACTTCTTCCAAGATTTGAGTTATTTGGCGATGGCCTTCACGCGGTTCATGATGGTCTGGGCATCCTTTGGGAGTGCATTGTCAGGGTATTTCTCTTTATCTATCTCCCCAATAGACGACTGAAGCCACTTGAAACAACCCAACACATGATCGACGCGGGCTTCCAGCCTGAGAAGAGATAAGGGAGCACTGTCCTTCAGGAGCCCTGCCTTCGGATTTAGTTCTTTCTCTATTCACGCCGTCTCTTCCATAACACCAATGGAGAAGTCTGGATTCAGCCGGAAAAAAAAGATGATAAAACATCACACAAAATTTGCGAGGTGACAACGAGAGATCATTCAGATGCATAACATACCTTTAAGCTTCTCTCAGTGTTCCATGCTAGCGTTCTCAATAAAATGATCTAGTTCAGCTTTCTTGGCGATGACCTTCTCAAATTTGGTCTCCACTCGGAATAGTGCTTCTTCAGCTCAACGAGCTTCGCAACAGATTTCTACGCACCAACCTTCAGAAGTCGATTCTCTTCTTCAAGTGTGCCGACCTTCCCGAGCCAAGATTCAGCAGCGTGGATTTTCTACTTGGCCTCTTTCCAGGCTGATGCGAGTTCTTGATCCCTCTTCTGGAGGGACTCCTTCATGGTAACTAGAGAAATGGAATTCTTCAGCCTCTAAGAAAGGCGATGTGACAAGATAGCCTCAGTCAGATAGGAAAGATGATCGAATCGAGAGCAAGTCGGACAACGAAGGCTTACATTCAGCTGCGTGTTTCTCATGTTCCTGTCGCTCATTCTTTACCTTTTCAGCATCAAGGCAGAGTCGAAGGGCTTGGAGCTCCTTATCCACATCATAATCATGCTCCCCGAGCCCACAGACAGTCTTTCATCAACAAACACAAGTTAAGCAGAATACAATATAATAAAGCTAAAACTACCACTAATTGATTGAGTCAACAGTAGCCTCGTAGTCTACACCCTGTTGGTGCGCTCAGCATGCCCCCACCAGAAAAATAAGAGGAGGAAAAAAGGGCCCTGTACCCAATCTACCTTACTCGAGACAAAATAGGAACTAAGAGTACTACCGATTGATCTAGTCGATGGTAGCCTCGGGAACTACACCCAGTGGGTGTGCTCAGCGTGCTCCCACTAAAAAATGACACCTAGTGGATGTGCCTTAGAGTGTCGGGTCCCCGATCCTAAGCCATAGGAATCCATCATGTAACACACTACATCACTTTGTGGTCTCACGCACGGTTAACCCCACGGCTGCAACCTTACCATGTCCGGGACCGTTTGCGTATTTTGACTCACATATGCAATATGTCGCTAGCATTCCAATGTCAAAGAACCCAGGTCGACATAACTAGTTATAAACCCAAGTGCCACATCCGTACAGAGACATACATACATAACCCAGCAAAGCAAGTTTCGGTCATCAGCGTGTGTAGACAAGTCGTAGCAAGCTACAAGGACTCCATTACACCGCGAGACATTTCCCTCGAGGGACAGACACAATAGCTAAGAAGGATACATGCCGGTCAACCAATGTGTCCGGAGCAGTAGCAAGCTACCAAGGCTCAGTGGAATCACAAAGGGGCATTTCTTTGTAAAGAGTACTACTAAATGTGCACAACTACGTGTCGAACACCATACATATCTGAGCACATCACACGTACGCATGACATACTCAATGTGCATAGATACAACAATGGCATCACAACATAACCATACAACATCACAACATTTATTTAGAAGGCTCGGAAGAGCCTTGCATAATAAGTTCATACAGGTAGGGGTCACATGACCCGTCACTCAAGTCATACAAACAAAGTCATACATGCCATGCAGAAGCATTGAAGTTGTTTGTGTACAGACAAATGAAAGGAAAACACATAAAGCCTGACTATCTACAGATCCCTTCCGAAAGGGCCAGGTCGTAGCTGGGACACCAGCTACGAGTCACCATCGACGTATAGGTAGAACCCACCAGATAGTTCATGGGTGTCTTCTACAACCTTTATTAAGCAAACATGAGTATGAAAGTACTCAGCAAGACTTTAAATCAGATATATCTACTCATGCACAAGTATCAACAAAGGGGGTTGTGGGGTTTCATGCAGCAAGCCAGCTTTGACTCTTGGCTAATCTACACTACGACTTCAATTATTTTTGAATAACTTTTGATACATCGTACACGAGTCCACTACCACCACAACAATACACAATCATGGATTCTTTCTCGTTTCCCTACGAGAATGCCATGCATAATACCCACTCTTATCCTGATACTTTTATGAACAACCATTAAAGTTATCTATGAAACACATATGTCTCCAAGTAGTCCATATCCGCGGACGCGGCTATTCGGATAGATCATAACCCTCTAGGGGTGTACTTCTTCACACACGCTCTCGCCACTTATCGCCATGTGCAATTTACGTACCTCGGCAACCTTCAAGTGCAAGCCCAGCGAGGGAGTCGGCCACGACCGTTAACCACACTAATACCTTGTCCAGGTTTATCGCCTATTTGAGATTGAACCCGCACGGAAGTCGGCCGAAGTTTCCGTTACGACCCTAACCGATGTGTGCAGGGTTCCCAAGCCCACCATCCGGGTGCTACTTGGTACACCGTGCCACTGCCTACCGAGTCACATTCCACCTCTAAGGTCAGCACCGTGCACGTCCTCCAGCATGACTACAAACACCATAAACTACTTGCAACTCCTGGACCGAGTACTGGGCGATTAATAAGTAGAGAGGGTCCATTGGTTTCGGGCCCAAAGTATGGTAGTAGCTAGTCTTGGATTACATACACGGAACTCGGTTCATAAGAACGCTTCCAATGAGACAACCCGCCATGGACACCTACACAGCCTCTCATCGGTACCTTTAATAAATTAGGTTCAACACTTAACATTTGGCATCAGAACACATTTATTCACTCCAGTCCATCACCGAGATGAAACAGGCCTGACAAAACTCTAAGCATAGCAAGCATAGCAGGTAAGCACATCATGGCTCAAGCATCTACCAGCTATGCTAGGTTGCAAGGTTTAGCTAATTACTATGACAAGGACAGGTCATGCAAAGGAAATAGGTTCAACTACCGTGGCAAAAGCATTTATCACGATGTGTCCTAATGCAGTAAATTAGAGCAGGAGCAAGAACATGGGATTTTATCGAAATGCTCAAAAGGGGTGCTTGCCTTGTTGCTCAACAGGGGAATATATCCCTTCAGTCGGGTAATCAGAGGTATCCGGTGGAGTAGGGCCTATTGAAGTAAACAACAACAATGAGTACAATGCAAGTGCGACAATATGATGCATGATCATGGCATGAAAATGAGATGTGACATGGGCTAATGTAGCTATCATTTCTTTATTTGAAGCTGATTTGAATCAAAGTTGACATATCACTTCCAATACGGTATTTTTCTAATACCCTTTTAATTGATTTGACATGATGCTCAGGTATAACTTGTTATATCATGCATGAAAATAGCACCATTGAATTCCATGGATTATCTTTGATCAATTTTTATCTGAGTTATTTTGATCTGAGTTACTGATTAATTTTTATGAATTTTTGAAGTTTTACACTATTTCTGGAATTGTCTTAATTACTGAAATATATATATTGCATCAGTATGACATCAGCAGGTCAATAGTGGCCGTTGCAGGTAAAACCTCAGCAATGGGACCCACTGGTCAGTGTCTCAGGCTTAATTCAAATTATAAATTAAGTTAATTAGCTAGTTAGCAAGGTTGGGCCCACTTGTTAGTGTCTGATTAGGATTTAAATAATTTATTGTTTTTATTTATGTTAATATCAATTAACCAGAGGCTGGCCCCATGTGTCATATATTTAGGGGGGTCAAACCCACCGGTGGTGAGGTGAAACTCACCGTCGGTGAGCCTCCAGCGACACCAGGGATGGCGGAGGGCCTCGGAAATGCTCCTTCGGCGACCAAATGGATGGCGGAGGGCACCGTTATAATGACCATTTGCCCGTGCATACATTTTCTCAAGTCTTGGGGGCTGAAGAGGCCGGAGTCGACGCCGGTGACGAGCATGGCGGCTGCCGGAGCTCGGGCCTCGTCGGGATCATCGAACTAGTGTGCAAAATGGCCGGGCTTGGCTCCTACGGCATCTACTCGACGAGCTGGAGCTACTGGTGATCTTACAACTACCAGTCGTTCACCGGAGACCCCCCGGCGACGAGCTTCCGTGGCGGATCTCGTTAGGCTTCGATGGAATCGGGGGCTACAGCTCTGGAACGAAAGGGAAAATGAGGGGAATGGGTTCCTGCGCTCACGAGGGGTGCAGAGGCGTTGATAGTGTACTCGACGACGTCATGGAGACAGCGAATCGACAGCGGCGAGCTCGGTGGCCGGAGGTTGAAGACGACGACTTTAGGGTGTTGCAGGGGCTCTTGGCATCAGTTCTTTGCACGTGGAGCTGCACGTCGTGGAGGCAGAACTTTTGCGCGACTCACAGGCGAGATTGGATGGTCGGAGTGGGCTGTCAACGGTGAGCTTGCACGGCGGCCATGGCGGCCAGAGGGGGAGAAGAGGAGAGATAGTTAGGAGGGGAGGAGAAGATGCGGACGTCGTATGGGGTTATATCCCCGTTGCCAGCGCGATGGAGGGAGCAAGCAAGAATGCAGCTGCGTGTTGTGCCCATGGAGAGCGGCGGCCACCTCCTCCTCTGCCTACTGGCAGAGGTGGAAGACGAGAGAAGGAAGGGGATGGGCTGGGTCTAGCGACACGTAAGCTTCTTCCCCTCTTTTTCCTTTTTATTTTATTTTTGTTTTGTAATTCTGACTTCTGTTGGATTTGTTTTCGCTCCAAACTAATTCCTAAAATGCCAGAATTATTTGTGGGGGTTTATTTTGATTATTTCCAAGCTCCACAAAACAACTCAGCATTTTATAATAACTAAGTAGTTATAGTTATTTATTTTGGCAATTTCTAGTGACTTTTATGGATTAATTAAAATGCCAAAAATGTTTTAAAATAATATTCATCCCTGTAATATTGTTGCCAACATTTTTAAGTCCATTTTGGGTTCATTCAATAATCATATCATTTGAATTGGTTTAGTTAGGGTGAGGTGCTAGGGTTTAATCAATCCCCATTTCATTTTTAATGCAAAAAGAAAATATGATGCACACTCTAACTAGACACCAAGTAATGAAATCTAGGGATGTGACAACTCACCCCCACTCAAAAGAATCTCGTCCCGAGATTTAGGAGTCGTCGGAAAGAGCGTGGGGTACCCAAGTCAGAGACGGTCCTCCCTTTCCCAAGTTGCTTCTTTTTCAGAATGATTTGACCATTGAACTTTAAGAAACTTGAGGTTTCGACGTCGAGTGGTACGCTCAGCTTGATCAAGAATATGAACAGGGTATTCTTGGTATGAAAGGTTATCTTGGAGATCAAGCGTTTCGAGGTCCACTTCACGGATAGGATCCGAGAAGCAAAAAACTCAGTTGCGGGACGTGGAAAATATCATGAACCTTGGAAAGATGCGGTGGAAGTTCCAATTGGTAGGCAACCTTTCCTTGGTTGGACATAATGCGAAAGCGACCAATGTAACGAGGAGCCAATTTTCCTTTGATACCGAATTGATGGGTGCCCTTCAGAGGTGTAACCCGAAGGTAAGCCTTCTCGTCAACATCGAAGGTCACCGCCTTATGATGACGATCATATTGGCTCTTTTGATGATATTGGGCTGTTTTCAACTTTTCATGAATAATGCGAACTTGCTCTTCTACCTCCTGGATCATATCCGGACCAAAGAGTTGCCTCTCCCCGGTTTCTGACCAGTTAAGAGGTGTTCGACACCTTCCTCCATAGAGAACTTCAAAAGGAGCTTTGCCCAAGCTTGATTGATAACTATTGTTATAAGCAAATTCGGCGAATGGAAGACATTTATCTGAGTTCATGCCGAACGATATAACACAAGCTCAAAGCATATCTTCTAAGATTTGATTGACTCGTTCTACTTGACCACATGACTGAGGATAAAAAGTAGTGCTAAAGGAAAGATGAGTCCCCGTGGCATTTTGAAAGCTTTCCCAAAAACGAGAAGTAAAGATACTCCCACAATATGACTTAATTTCCAAAGGAACACCATGAAGAGACACTATTCGAGAAATATATAACTCTGCTAGCTGGCTAGGCGTTATACTTTCTCGGACAGGAAGAAAATGAGCCACTCTGGAAAGATGATCAATGGCCACAAAGATGGAATTACTACCTCTCTTGGTCCTTGGAAATCCAGTGATGAAATCCATGCCGACTTTATCCCGTTTCCACTCAGGAATAGCTAAAGTTTGAAGGGTGCCAGCACGCCTTTGATGTTCTGCTTTAACTCGGCGACAAATGTCGCAATTTGAAACAAACTGAGCAATTTCTCTCTTCATTCTAGTCCACCAGAACCTCTGGCATAGGTCCTGCTACATCCTAGTACTACCAAGATGAATCATGAGAGGAGATTCATGACCCTCCTTAAGGATCAGTCGTCTCAAGTTTTGTACCTTGGGAACCACAAGACGATCCCCAAAGAACATAACGCCTTGCTTATTAATTGTGAAACATCATGCACTCCCCTTCTTGATGTTCCTTCTGATATGGGAAACACACGGATCCACCTTTTGAGCCTCAATGACCTGATCCATAAGAGTAGGTCTCGCCACCAAGGTGGAAAGGAATCCTTGAGGAACAATGTGGAGGTTTAACTTCCGAAATTCCTCATGGAGAAGTGGTTGACTTTGTTGTAACATCAGATTGTTACAATAAGACATACGACTTAGTGCATCAACAATGACATTGCCTTTCCCCTGGCTGTAAGTTATCCCTAAGTCATAATATGTGATCAACTCGATCCATCGTCTTTGCCTGAGATTCAAGTCCGACTGGGTGAAAATGTATTTCAGACTTTGGTGATTAGTATAAATTTCGCAACGATTATCCAGAAGGTAATGTCGCCAGGTTTTTAGTGCATGGACTACAGCTGCAAGCTCAAGATCATGTGTGGGATAATTATCCTCATGTGGACGCAAGTGTCGAGATGCGTATGGAATCACATGACGATCCTGCATGAGAATGCAACCTAATCCTTGTCGCGAGGCATTGCAATAGATAACAAAATCCTTGGAGAAATCTGGTGGTACCAACATAGGTGCGGAAGTGAGGCGTCTTTTCAGTTCCTGAAAACTATGTTCACACTGTGGGGTCCACTCGAACTTTTTATCTTTCTTGAGGAGTTCAGTTAGAGGCTTTGCAACCTTGGAGAAGTTCTCGACAAAGTGACGACACTAGCTCGCTAGGCCAAGAAAACTCCTAACTTGCTTAACCAATTCAGGTTGAGTCCAATCAAGGACAGTTTGAACTCTCTCAGGATTAACAGCAATACCTTTACCAGAGATTACATGGCCTAGATAGGTCACTTGTGGCAACCAAAATTCACATTTAAAGAACTTGGCATAAAGACGATGCTCTCGAAGTTTCATCAATACGAGCCTTAGATGTTCGGCATGTTCTTGTTCGTTCTTCGAGTAGATGAGAATATCGTCGAGGTATACCACGACGAATTTATCCAAGTACTCCTTGAAGATCGAATTCATCAAGCGAGAGAAAGTGGTTGGGGCATTGGTTAAACCGAAGGACATGACAGTGTACTCGTATAGGCCATAACGAGTGACAAATGCCGTTTTTGGAATGTCCCCATTCTTGATCTTTATTTGATGGTATCCCAACCTCAAATCCATCTTGCAGAAGACTGAGGATCCAACGAGCTGATCATACAGGTCGTTGATCCTAGGGAGCGAATACTTGTTCTTTATAGTAACCAGATTAACTAGTGGATAATCTACATCCATCTGATGTGGTCCATCCTTCTTCTTGACGAAGAGGACGGTACAAGCCCAAGGAGAGGATCTAGGACGAATGAAACCTTTATTCAAGGCCTCATATAGTTGTTTCTTAAGCTCGACTAACTCTAAGGGTGCCATCTTATAGGTTCTTCTGGCTATTCGGACAGTTCCTGGAATAAGATCTATCACAAACTCTACGTACCTGTCAGGTGGAATGCCTGCCAGTTCTTCTGGAAAGACATCCGGAAAATCACGGACTACTGGAATATCTTCTAGCTCTAAAAGAGGACTAGCATTGAGGGAATAGAGTTGGCATTTGGCAACTCGAGTTGAGGCATTAACTATCTCACCCGATGGATGAGTAAGCGGAACATTCCTAGAATGGGTATCAATCTTGGTGTAATGAGCTGACATCCAGTCTGTACCCAAGATGATATTGGTATCTGAGGACTTAAGAGCTATCCATGATGCTAGGAAGACTAGCCTGTCCACAATAATTTCATTCTCATAACTTATTCTAGAAATCTGCCATTTACTACCAGGAGTTTGAACCACTAATGGAATAGGCATATCACAGAAGGACACGTTATGTAACTGCGCATACCTTTCTGAAATGAAAGAATGAGCTGACCCAGTATAAAAAATAACATACGCTGGGTGACGATTGACAAGGAGCGTACCCAATATGATGTCACGATCCTGTGCAGCTTCTTCTGCTGAAACATAGTTCATGCGGCCACGCGCAGGAGTTGGCTTCACATAAAATGCTTTGCCTGGTGTACCACGCCCAACAGACTCTCCAGGTTGTTTGGCGGCGTTATTCTGAGGACACTCACGTGAATAGTGACCTGGTTCTCCATGCTTGTAACAAATCACTTGATTGGCACGTGGTGCAACATTGGCAGCTAGACCACCATAGGTCTTGGCTGGAAGGTTGGTCTTATTTGCATGAGGCGCCACATAGGATGGCCTCGCAGTGTATCTTGGCGGCAGAGAACTATTCAGGACCCACACCCGGCGCTTCTGAAATGCTGAGCCAGAATCACGAGTGTCCTTCTTCGTTGCTTCATAGTCAGTATGACCAGTTTCAGCACTGATCGCCTTGTCGACAAGAGCTTGGAAGCTCGTACATTCATGAAGGCGTAGATCACGACGAAGCTCGGGGCTCAGTCGCTTGCAGAACCTTGCTTGCTTCTTGGCGTCACTTGACACCTCTTCAGTTGCATAGCAGGCGATGTTTCCAAACTTATGGCTATATGCATCTACAGTCAGCTTCCCTTGAGTGAATGCACATAACACCTCTCTCTTGGGATCCATTACCCCTTACGGAATGTGATGCAGACAGACAGTTGCACTGAAATCAGACCAGGTGGCTGCTGGTCCGGTAGGACGCATAGATTCATAATTCCCCCACCATAGATTCGCGGGGTCTTCCAGAAAGTAAGCAGTAAATGTCACCTTATCACCCTCAGCAACATTGGGAGAACGTATCTTGTGTGAAATACTACACAGCGAATCATCAGCGTCGATGGGATGATGAAACTTGGGTGGATTGAGCTTCACAAAGTCATTGAGGGTCACTGCATCATTTCGTGGCTGACGAGCCATATTCTTCTCAATACGCTCTAACAGACGGTTGGTTTCTCTCTTATTCGTTTCTACCTCCAGCATAACCTCCGCGAGAGAGGGCGGGTGAGGCAGGTCTTCCTCAGCTGCTTGACTTCCCTCTCCCTATTCATTGGCAGGAGCACGATTGAGCCTAGTGAACACCATCCCGACAAAAAACTCATAGCTTAGACCAAATCAACATCAACTCTAACTAAGGAATTAAGAAATGCACTGAACAATATGGAATGCGGAAAAGAATATCCGAACAACATGGCAACAAGCAAACTGCTATATATACACCATGGTTCATACACACCATAACATAGTTCAGTACAAACTCCAACTGAAGAGCAAACTACTGAAAAGATGATACTACTCATCAGAGGAATTCCAAGCTTCCTATACATTATTTATCTAAGCCTCCGGAACTCATCTCACACCTCAGTCATATTTCACAAGAGATGCAGGACTGTGGACAATATAACAGCTACAATACTACTGTTCCACTCATGAACTCAAGCATCCGCATAGAACATCTCATACAGGTTTCCTTCGTGACCGGGGAGCTGACCCTGACGGTCAGGAAACACCCTAGCCTGAGATCCCTGGAAACCATAAGGACACGGATATGTCCTCGTTCCCCTGATTGGTGGCAACAGAGGTCCACGAAGAGGGGTGACACCTCCAATAGCAGGCAAACCGACGTGAGCTTGCAAATGAGTCCTAACTGGGATCAATATATCGATGTCTCCATAGCCTGTATGAACGACATGTGCCAGTTGTGTCAAAGATGTCCATAGATGGGCACGAGTAGCATAAATCTCCATGTAAAGAGCACGAGCATCTCTGTCTCTATTCTCTAACATCTAGTTGGTAACCTGGAGTAATGGTTTTCCAAAGAAGAATCAAAGTAAACTCCACTAAGATAACCTTCTTCTCCTGGCTGATAAGCTGGAATATAACAGAACTCTGAATTGTGCAACAATGCATGATTGACTCTCATAATGGTCAACATTGAATACGCGGCATCCTGGACCACCATGTCAACGGTAATCCCAAATCCATAAGACCAATGGGTTGGCTCCTCAGCTCTAGGGTAATCTGGATATACCCTAACAGTACACATATACTTGCTCTGGTTAAAATCACAGTACTGCTCCTCCACTATATACTCTGGGTACCTGCGGTAGCCGGCTACTGACATCATCCTGACCAACATGGCCGTGTGATCCAATACATCAATGCACCTAGTCAAACGGACCACCTAACAAGAAGGACGAGGAGGCATCTGAAATAGAGAATAATGAAGAGGCATTAGAGCTCTAGGAAAATCAGACAGCATAACGGCTGGAAATGCTCAAAAAATTGAGACATCCTGCAAAAGATTGGATAGAGTAAACACACAACTCTTAAGTTCAAGGTTCCATGGTCAACAATTTTTTCACACAACAAACTAGAAAACTCGGATTTACTCTCGAACCACTTTCCTACAATCTATAGATTAATAACATGCGATCTTGAGAGATAGATAACAAGCCTAGTTCTTAATCCCTGTAAAAAAGATGAGGGTGACCAGAATAGAATGACTTGAGAAGAGAAACAAAAAGAGTCTTACGTTCCCTTCCACAATCAATTCCCTTATATAGAACTATAGAATTTCCAGACTCGGACCAGTTTGGCTTGGTAATTCTATAGTAAGTTAGGCTCTGATACCAACACGGTGGGGACCCCGATCCTAAGGCATAGGAATCCAGCCTGTAACACACAACATCACTTTGTGGTCTCACGCATGGTTAACCCCACGGCTGCCACCTTACCTTGGTCAGGACCGTTTGCGTTATTTTGACTGACGTATGCAATGTGTGGCTGGCATTCCAATGTCAAACTACCCGGGTCGACACAACTAGTTATAAACCCAAGTGGCACATCCGTACAGAGACAAACATACATAACCTAGTAAAGCAGGTGTCGGTCATCAGCGTGTGTAGACGAGTCATAGCAAGCTACAAGGACTCCATTACACCACGAGATATTCCCCGGAGGGACAGACACAACAGCTAAGAAGGATACATGCCGGTCAACCAATGTGTCAAGAGCAGTAGCCAGCTACCAAGGCTCAGTGGAATCACAAATGGGCATTTCTTTGTAAAGAGTACTACTAAAGGTGCACAACTAGGTGTCGAACCCCATACATATTAGAGCACATCACACGTACGCATGACATACTCAATGTGCATAGATACAACAATGGCATCACAACATAAGCATACAACATCACAACATTTATTTAGAAGGCACGGAAGAGCCTTGCATAATAAGTTCATACTAGGGTCTCCAGTGCCCCGGACTAGTGCGTGGACCCCGGCATCCCCTGTGGAGGACAAGGCGCGTCGCGGGAGCTTAGGGCGGAAGCAAGACTCAGAAGCCACCAAGTACAGATGGCAATCCCCCGGCAAGCACTCGCTTCCTGGGAAAGAAAAAGAGACCCCGACAGGAGCTCCCTGTTGGCGAGATAGACAATGCCACGGTGAGACCCTCCCGCCTAGGAAGGAGGACTGAGCCCCGGCAAGCCATCCTTGCCGGGAAGTTTGACAACGCCTCGGCAGGCCATCACCTCCTTGCCGAGAAGAACAAGAAGATCCCCGACAAGGTAACCCTGCTGGGAAGGAAGAGAAGGCCCTAGGAGAGGCGCGGGCCCAGGGCACCCTCGCGACGTGTGAACGCCTCCACCGACGAACACGCCACCGCCGATGCATGGACGACGCGTCCGCCCGCACGCTAGCGCAACACCTCGAAGTTGCCACCTGTGGGTACGTGTCCAACTCCCCGTCACGAGGTTAGAGAAGTCTGTGGAAGCATTTAATGCACCATAGTAACACTATAACTATCGGTCGGTGTTGTTCCACTCGTGAACCCACCGTTCACCCACAGAGCCACTGTGGTGACCCCCTTCGCCTATAGAAGGAGGCCCGAGGCTCAGTCGTAAGGAGTTTTGGGTTTTTGACCAATTGAAAGTCTGTAAAGAGGGACAGATCGACATTAACCCAAAACGAATAACTAAACGCATGCAGGAACAGGGTTTTACGCACCATGCAGCTCGAACCTGGGTAAAAATATCTTGCCGGGCCCTGATCGTTGGTTCTGCTCTTGCTGCGACCCCTCTCCCTGCAAAACCAGCAAAAAGGGGACCATTGAGGCCCCCATAGGCGTCGATCCTTTCACCGACATCTTTGGCGCGCCAGGTAGGGGGATCGTCGGAGGCAGGCCGGCGTTAGCGCAGCCCCGATCCAACAAGCCGCTCGTCGGCTCCAAGGATCTCAGTTCGTCGCAGCATCTTCCCTGAGTGGGAGGAGGCAGTGGCTGCTCTACCCGCACGAGAGGTCATAGCGCCTCCATAGGTACTATGCGAGCACGGGTGGAAGGAGCGGAAGCCCCGAGCTCTACATTGGCCGACTAACACACCTCCTTGGAACGCCGTGCTGCTGACGAGCGCGTGACAGGGGGATTCGGCCAGGCCTCCGACGCTTACTCCGACCGTCGCACATCTCTGGAGTGCTACATGGTCGTTGAGGACGTGTCCGAGGCCCCGAACCGCCCCTTTACTTGCCCTTCGGCTCGCATTTCTCCTTGGAGCACTGTGACGCCACAGAGATGCACTCGGGGGCTCTGCCACCAAATCTCTTGCAAAAGAGATGAGAAAGTGATACGCCCGAGCATGCCTTTTTTCCTTCAAGAGTGGCCAAAGGCCACCGACGAAAACCTCGTCGGCAAGAAGGCCACTGGAGGCAGCATCCGCTTGCTAGGGTACGGATATTCCTCCCCGACAGCACCTTCAAAGGTTGCGGCTAGGCATGTCGTGACGCTCGACATAAGTACAGAGGCAAACTTCTTACCAGACTCTTGGTAGATTAGTTGTATCCTTTTGGAGCATCGACTTTTGTATGAGAATCCCGCGTGCAGATGGACCTTGCTAGGATCAGTACACTCCGACTTCGTTTTGAGCCTGTTCAATGACTTGAGTGGCCATGGAGCACCCTCATCTCGTTTTGAACTTGTTCAACATTTCGGACCGCTATGTAGCACCTTATTTCGCCCGAGCCACGCTGAACGATTTATCTGGTTGCACTCAGTGCGGCAAGGAGTCTTGCCGGTGACAACCTCCTCTGTTGACTTTTCTGAGGATCCTCTCCTCAAAGTACTCGGGACAGGATAAGTAAAGCCGCAAGCATCCGTAAAGTGCAAAGGAATAATCATACAAAATGAGAGTCGAATAAAGGATGCATTTATTCATTCATTTGGGTGAACACATTTGACACCACTTACAAAGCATTGTTGTCCTAACCTAAAGACTCTGTCTTTTGACGAGGAACGACATATGCGGAGCAGTGAAGATCAAGAAGACAAAAAAGTGGCCACCCGAAGAAGAAGGCACGAGGAGGGAGATCGAGGGAGCACTCCGCCTCCGTCGGCTGCGACCCCGGCGTCCTCGACCCCTCGAGCCTCTCCGGCGACAGTCGACGGGGCTGCCGTTGGCTACGGCCCCTGAAGCTGTGGCATGATCCAAGAAGGATCCCCTTGCCGCCCTAGTGACCAACGGAGGCCGGCCCCGTCCCCTAACCATGGTTACGGGCGGCTGCCACTGGAAAAGCTGAAAGAAACAAGAGAAGATAAGGCGGCACGCGCTGAAGGCTTCGAGAGTGAGATGGATGGGCAAAACCTCCGCGCAAACACCCTAATTTATAGGGCAAAAGCTCAGAGGCCACCCTCCTTGCCTCAGAAGCCACCGCCTCTCTTGCCCAATATTCCTCAAGTCACGAGCGGAACATGAACCGCCCTGATGCACCAATGTATGCAGGGGCGGGTCCATCCACGCCCACGGCTTTTGAGGTCACGATCGCCAATTGCCCGACCGCCACTGCGTGTGTCCTACACGTGGAAGATGCGTTTTCAGGGAATAAAGAGGTCATCATGCGCACACCGCGCACCCTCCCACTTTGCACGTTCAATGCGCGACGTGGGGAAAGAAAGCATGTAACGGCTCAATTCTGATAAGCCCAGCGCCCGCGAGTCCGCGCATCGATTTGGGCCTGGCCCAACAATGTCTCGCATGCGTGTGTGGCCCAGCCCCGGGGGCTCCTGTCTGTGCACTAAACACTGGGCTCTCGAGTGCCCCAAACTAGTGCGCGAACACCGGCATCCGCTCTGCAGCGGCAAGACGCGTCGCGGGAGCTTAGGGCAGAAGCAAGACTCAGAAGCCACCAAGTATAGATTGCAAGTGCCCGACAAGCACTCGCTTGCTGGGAAAGAGAAGAGTCCCCGACAGGAGCTCCCTGTCGGTGAGATAGACAATGCCATGGTGTGACCCTTGCGCCGAGGAAGAAGGACTGAGCCCCGGCAAGCCATCCTTGCCGGGAAGATTGACAAGGCCGCGGCAGGCCATCACCTCCCTGCCGAGAAAAACAAGAAGAGCCCCGACAAGGTAACCCTGCCGGGAAGGAAGAGAAGGCCCGAGGAGAGGCGCGGGCCCAGGGCACCCTCACGACCTGTGAACGCCTGCACCGACGAACACGCCACCGCTGATGCATGGACCACGCATCCGCCCGCATGCATGCGCAACACCCCGAAGTTCCCACGGGTGGGTACATGTCCAACCCCCCCCCCCTAGATGAGGTCAGGGAAGTCTTTCGAAGCATTTAATGCACCGGAATAACAATGTAACTGTCGGTCGGCGCTGTTCCACTCGTGAACCCACCGTTGACCCACTGAGCCACTGTGGTGACCCATTCGCCTATAAAAGGAGGCCCGAGGCTCTGTCATAAGGACTTTTGGAGTTTTGACCCATCGAAAGGCTGTAAAGAGGGACAGATCTACAGTAACCCAAAATGAATAACTAAACGCATGCAGGAGTAGGGTTTTACGCACCACGCGGCCCGAACCTGCGTAAAAAGATCTTGTCGGGCCCTAATTGTTGGTTCTGCTCTTGATGTGACCCCTCTCCCCGCCAAACCAGCAAAAAGGGGACCGTTGAGGCCCCCATAGGTGTCAATCCTTTCACCGACAGGTAGGGGTCACATGACCGGTCACTCAAGTCATACAAACAAAGTCAGACAAGCCATGCGGAAGCATTAAAATTGTCTGAGTAAAGACAGATGAAAGGAAAAGGCATAAAGCCTGACTATCTACAGATCCCTACCGAAAGGGTCGCGTCGTAGTTGGGACACGAGCTACTCGTCATCATCGACGTCGAGGTAGAACCCACCATATGGTTCGTGGGTGTCTTCTGCAACATTTCTTAAGCAAACATGAGTACGAAAGTACTTAGCAAGACTTTATATCAGATCTATCTACTCATGCACAAGTATCCACAAAGGGGGTTGTGGGGTTTCATGCAGCAAGCCAGCTTTGACTCTTGGGTAATCTACACTACGACTTCAATTATTTTTCAATAACTTCTAATAAATCGAACATGAGTCCACTACCACCACAACAATATACTATCAT
Source organism: Hordeum vulgare subsp. vulgare (assembly GCF_904849725.1). Classification (NCBI taxonomy): domain Eukaryota; kingdom Viridiplantae; phylum Streptophyta; class Magnoliopsida; order Poales; family Poaceae; genus Hordeum; species Hordeum vulgare. The sequence goes on along the minus strand of NC_058524.1, from coordinate 349,558,338 downwards.
GGATTCTTTCTCGTTTCCCTACAAGAATGCCATCCATAATACTCACGCTTATCTTCATACTTTTATGAATAGCCATTAAAGTTATTATGAACAACATATGTCTCCCAGTAGTCCATATCCGCGGACACGGCTATTCGAATATATCATAACCCTGCAGGGGTGTACTTCTTCACACACGCTCTCGCCAGTTATCGCCATGTGCACTTTACGCACCTCGCTAACCTTCGAGCAGAAGCCCACCGAGGGAGTCGGCCACGATCGTTAACCACGTTAATACCTAGTCCAGGTTTATCGCCTATTTGAGACTGAACCCGCATGGAAGTCCGGCCGAAGTTTCCGCTACGGCCCCAAACGATGTGCGCAGGGTTCCCGAGCCCACCATCCGGGTGCTACTTGGTACAACGTGCCACCGCCTAGCACGTCACAGTCCACCTCTAAGGTCAGCACCGTGCACGGCCTCCAGGATGACTACAAACACCAGAAACTACTTGCAACTCCTGGACCGAGTACTACGCGATTAATAAGTTGAGAGGGTCCATTGGTTTGGGCCCAATGTATGGTAGCAGCTAGTCTTGGATTACATACACAAAACTTGGTTCCTAAGAACTGTTCCCGTGAGACAACCCGCCATGTACTCCTACAAAGCCTCTCATCGGTACCTTTACCAAATCAGGTTCAACACTTAACCTTTGTCACCAGAACACATTTATTAACTCCAGTCTATAAACGATATGAAACAAGCCTGACACAACTCTAAGCATAGCAAACATAGTAGGTAAGCACATCATGGTTCAAGCATCTACCAGGTATGCTAGGTTGCATGGTTTAGCTATTTACTATGACAAGGACAGGTCATGCAAATGAAATAGATTAAACTACTGAGGCAAAAGCATTTATCATGATGTGTCCTAATGCAGTAAATGGGAGTAGGGGCAAGAACATGGGATTTTATCAGAATGCTCAAAAGGGGTGCTTGCCTTGTTGCTCAGCACGGGAATATATACCTTCAGTCGGGTAATGAGAGGTATCTGGTGGAGTAGGACCTACCGAAGTAAACGACAACAATCAATACAATTCAAGCGCGACAATATGATGCATGATCATGGCATGAAAATGAAATGTGACATGGTCTAATGTAGCTACCATTTCCTTAATTGAAGCTGATTTGAATCAAAGTTGAAATATCACTTTGAAAGTTCATTATATCGACTAGAGGGAAGGTGAATAGGAGATTTTTAGAATTTCATCACTGAGGAAATTCCTTCTGAGAAAATACCTCACTGATGACTAACTTGCAGTGGAACAACAAAGGATCACGGGTGCAAAGTATCACTATGGCAGTTTTCAAGATGAGGAAAATGAAAAGTAGTTTGCACAGTACGCAGGCACAGAGTAAGCAGATGATGATTAACTCGAGTGAAGAATTTGAGTTTGAGGAAATTTAGAGAAAGTCTTCAAGAAATTCTTCAAACAGGGACAATGAAAATCTTCAACATACAATATTGAGGAATTTAAAGAGTTGAAGAAATAGAACCCGTTTCACAATGAAGACAATGGTTGATGACCCAGTTCCAACTGCTTTGACAGTTGTACATCTCGTTTGGAGCGGCTTGGTATTGAAACCAAAGGGCACAAAGTCCCTACCATATTCTCCTTGAGCTAAGAACACACAGTCCTCGCTCAACACTCGTGGTAAGTCTTCAGGGCAGACTTCCAAACCTCACAAACTTGGTCACCCGGTGATCCACAATTGACTGCTCCATTGCTCTAGACCGTGACGCTTAACCATCTGCAGGATGCACAGTCCTCAAAGGTAAAAGGCTTCAGTCCCACACAGGAACAAATTCTTCAGTGATGCTCAATCACTTGGTTTTGGTTTGGAGTTTGGTGTTTGGGGTATTTCCTCACTGATGATTTACTATCGAAGACTCTAAGGAATTTGGGTTGCTCTTATGACAAGTGTCAGTTTCTAACGGAGCAGCCAACCAGCTAATGGTTGTGGGGGCGGCTATTTATAGCCTGGGAGCATCCCGACATGATTTGCCATTAATGCCCTTAAATAATATGACCGTTGGTGTGGATAAGATCAGTGATGTGGCGTGAATTGCGGTAACGGTCGGGACCCACAACTTTGAGAGTCCTCATGTCTGTCATATTCCTCACTAGAGGCTTTTGGCAGGATTAGGCTTGGGTTGAGCATCATGAGGAAATTCACTCCAAAGTATTACTTCGACCCCCTTTAATAGTACGGTGTTCCTATGACTCAAGAGTGAAGAAAATAAAACAGACATAATAAATCTTCATGCTTCAAAGTCTTCAGATTGATTTTCTTTAGGACACACCGAATTCCTCATCTTCAATATCTTCATGAGGAATATCAATTATATTGCAATTTCTTCGCGATTCCATTCTTCAACTTCAGACCAACTTCTTCAGCCAAAGATATACATTTTTAGGGGTCGATATTCATCATATAATTCAAACTCCTCAACGACTTATAGATCATGTGTACACTTATGAACACATTAGACACTTAACCTATAAGTCTTCCAACCACCAAAATCACTAAGGGGCACTAGATGCACTTACAATCTCGCCCTTTTTGGTGGTTGATGAAAATTAGGTTAAGTCTTCAATGGGGATAAAAGTATGAAGTGTAGATACTCATTTGAGGAATTTGAACTCAAGATACAGAGCGACTTCCACTGAAGATGTGCATATTTTGAGGATTTTGCTTTTCACAGCAAATGCACATTGATGATTTATATCATGGAGATCTCCCCCTGAGTCTTGTAAATCATGCATACATATGACATATAACATGAAGAATTTGAGAATGCATGATGGCAAATGGCATCTGACGAATTTCAGCATGCGTGCATTAATATTTTGAGGAATAAGCATGCGAAAAAAAACGTTCAAAAGCGTCAGAGTACCATCAGTCTTAAGTTACAACTCATTACATAAAACACTTCAGAAGAACCAAGAGTTTGTAACTTAATAAAGTGCATAAGCCCCAAAATATATCCCCTGTGAAGACTAACTCTCAGATTTCTCCACCTTTGTCATCAAGTGACGAAAAGGGACAAAGCTGAGGACTAACGCCCCGTGAAGACTTTCACTTCTTGGCAGTTGAGGAGGACGCATGAGGATTCTTGGATGCGGGCTTCCTCCTTGGACCAGTGGCAATGTCTTCTTGGTCTTCATTAGGTTCTGCAGTGCGGAATGAAGAAAATGAACTGTCCTCAAGGTCTAGAACTGGAATTGGCTTGAATTTCTTGTTTGGCGTCCACGACCAGTCAAAGTCCTGTGTAAACTCCAATTCATCAAGTTCTTCTTGAGTCTTCAAATGAGCCAGTGTGGCCCATGTGCGATCAAAAACCTCATGAAGATAATGGTGATTAATCTTCACTGCATTCTGAGTTTCATTGAGGGTTTTCACAATGGCACCGAATTGGCGTTTGACCCATTTGTGATTGCGATCGACCTTCTTATGAAGACTGAGGAGTAGCTCTCCGTTAGTCATCACCCTTGGGGCAACTGGGCTAGGCGGCTCTTGAGTTTCAGTATCATCCCATGAAGAATATGCATCTGGTTCACGAAACTGGCCATCAAGGGGCCGACTTCCTTCATCGATCACAGACTTGCCCTTTCCTTCAACTGGCTCGAAAGTCTTCTTGTTGACTCTGATTGGAGGCATATATCCAATGTGATTATTGAAATCAGCATGATAGTTGATGCCTGCCCTAAGTCTGATGAATCTCATGATCCATGGAGCGTAAATTTTCAGGTCGAAAGGTGACATAGCATTGTCAGCTAGAGTCCTCAGGAAGAAGTCGTGAAGGTTCATGGGGATGCCATGGATGATGTTGAAGAGGATATTCTTCATGATGCCTACAACATCTTCTTCATCACCATGGCCCTTGATTGGAGCAATGAAACAACATAGAATCCTGTAGACAGTCATGGTTCATACTTCAGATCTTGGACCAGAAAAGTCATTCTTGCTGGTTGATCCTTGGCCAAAGGCTTCATGAGGACTTCCATCATCTTATTGGGCAATTCCCGTTCATCATACATCTTCACAACATGTTCTGAATAATTGAAACAAGAAGTACTTGCAGCAGCTCATTCGTAGTGGCCTTGTAGTGTGTGTGTTGCGTCATCCAATCAAGCACCCAAGTGTTGATATCTGTTGGATCTCCGGAGATGTGCAAAGTTGCATAGAATTGAAGAACGATGTCGTTGTTCCAATCACAGATATCAGTGCAAAGTGGAAGCAGCCCGGCTTCATGAAGAACGTTGAGGACTGGGGCGTAGCAAGGAATTTATTCTAACTCAACATGACGAATATGCCCGTGCTAAAATATTTTGTTTCTTTTACAGAGCAGAGATGCATAATAGTTGAGTTGAGTCCTTGTCCAAAACTTCCTGTGCCTGATGCAAAGCTTGTCACAAGGATTGTCGCTGATGAAATACATACGTTCTTCATAGAACGCTTCCTTCTGAAACTTTGTCCTTTTTGAGAAAGGCTGATTTTGCATAGGCTGGAGATTTTGCTGCTTCTCTTGAGGAGATGCGATCATGGCAGTCTCCATGTTGACAACCACAATACTAGTTTCTGTATTGGGCGCAGGAGCATTTTCCTCAGCATGTTCCTGAGGTTGAGGAATTTCATCAGCTTGTGCCTCAGGTTGAGGGTTTTGCTCAGGGTGATGATTTCTTCAGCCTGAACCTCAGGTTCAGGGTCTTGCTCAGGATTAGGATTTTCCTCGGGCTGAGGATCTTTTCCTTGGTTTTCCTCAGCTTGAGGAATTTTCTTGGAGGAGGAGCCAAATTTTTCAGCTGTTGTCGCTGATCCTTGAGCAGGTTGTTCAGGAGGAATGAATGTGTGAGGAATATCATCATTTTGAATTTACTCATCTGTGTGTTCCTCAAACTCAGCATTTCTCATTTCCTCATCAGTCAGATGCTCCTTATCTTCGATTTCGAAGGGAATCATAGTGTAGGATGGAGCTATTTTGAGAGGCACAACATCCAAAGGAGCATTTTCATCAAGAGATTTGAGGCGCTTGGCCTCTGATGATTCTAGGGTTGAAGAAGCTTTTCTTTTCTTTGATTCTTTTTCTGCAGCCTGGTTTTCTTCACGTCTGATGCAGACGGAGTCATTTTCTTCACCTTTGAGGATTTTGGTGAAGGTATTTTCTCTTTTAGGAGGCGGAGCAGTATCCGTCCCGGCAGTTTCCTCAGCTGAAGCATTTTCTTCAGTTGGAGGAGATTCATCAGCTGGCTTAGATGCATCAGCTGGAATATCCTTAGCTATTTCCTCAACAGCCGAAGCATCAGCACGGCTTTCGAGTCATTTACTAAACAGGGGTTGCTTGTTTCTCATCTTCCTCTGTGTGCTGAACAGAATAGCTAGGCTTACACTGCTCAGGCTGTTGTGGTTTTGCTGGAGGAGCAGCCTTCTTGTTGTATCAGCAACTGCATTGGTTGCATACTTGATGAAATTGGTCTTGAGACTTTGACGATCAGATAGTTTGGTATATTTGTCAGTCAAAGTCTTCAGTTCCGCCTAGGTTGACACAAGAGCAGCAAGCGTCAGGCTGAGGAGATTCTGTGTGAGGAATTTCTCCTTCTTCAGCTTTGCATCCTTTGCTTCTTTGGCTTGCGTCTCCTTCCATTTATCCTCATTGATGAATGTGGCCACCATATGGCCGATACCCGGGGAAAGCTTCAAGTCATCAATGGGTGTGTTAGGGTCATCATACTAGACATTGATGTACTCCAACAGGACTTTTGGGTCCATGGCGAGAGGAATTGCACTGCCTGAAGCTTGAGTGACTCGTTCCTGTTGATCATCATATTCATCACTTCCTTCTGATGTAGAAGGGACTTTGATGACTTTGCTTGGGCTAGGTCTGTTTCCTCTTCCAGCAGTCATCTTAGTCTTCAACGGTGTTTGTGAGGACTTCATTCCCGAGCTCGTGGCAGATGGAACAGAGGAGCTGGAGATAGCAGGTTGTTGATACGCAATCTGCTTGTGTTCAGACTTTGAAGCGTGTGTGGTTGTTGAGGGTTTTGGTGCAGACGCAGGCATAGCCTTCTAAAGAAATTGCTCATTAGGCTTTGAAGCCTTTGATTTCTGTGGCACATGCTTCACTTGAGGAATGGTGGTGCCTGAAGTTTTAACAGCTGAGGAGGTGGCTGCAGCAGCAGCAGATTCTTCATTGAATTTCCTCACAGCATCTTCTGCTTGCTTCTGAAGCTTTAACAAGTGTTTGTCCTTTTCCTTAGGATAATCATCAATAGTCTTGAGGCTTGAAGGATGAGCATTTTCATGATCCTCGAGAGGAGACCTTTTGCCAGGTGGCTTAAGAGCGAATTTCTTCGCGTACTTTGGAGTGACGAAGCGGTATTCCTTCCACTCCTTAGCCACATGTGTTCTATCTTTTGTAGCCTGATTTTCCACTTAGGCATTGGTTTTTGCTCATCTGGTGCGCAATAGTCAAAGTATATACCCTCAGGGATATCAATGGTAGTGTTTTGTTCGAGTTTCTTGCCACCCTTTTGTTTCCTGTCATCTTCCATTTTCTTCAGCTGAGGCTTTTGCTGAGGAATTTGAGCTGTTGAGGATTCTGGTGACACTTGCAGATTTTTTTCAAGAAACGCTGCAAATGAGTTAAGTTGATGAGAGCCTAGAGATTCATCACCTGACATTTTTGTACCTATGAACAGAGTATAGGTGCGAGGAATTTGGAGAGGTCGTATGCGTTCTCAGATTTGAAGAAATTGAAAAAATTTAAAGTTGAGGAATTTGATCAGTGGGTTGAGGAATTTGTCTAAGCACTCTGATCTTGGGTTCCAGAGTTGTACATATTCGAAAATTTGCACAATTGAGGAATCACGTGAAGAATTTTAGTTGCTTAGTGAAATTCATCAAGAGTTTGAGGAATAAGTAGTGTTTGAGGAATAGAGACTGATAGACACTAAGGAAAAAACAGATTCCACGAATCTAAGGTAAAATAGTAGATTGAAAGGGACTGTAAAAATAGGATTTTATTTACCCTATATAGCAAGCACGAAGAACGGAAGGAGTAGTAGTAGATGCTGTTCGGTGGGAGTCCACTACGCCCTAACTTGGCGACAAAAGACGGCTACGGCGGCGACGGACGAAGAAGTTCTGGTTCCGGCGTGATTTCGGCGACGGAGAGGTCGAGGCAGTGAAGTTGTTCCTCGCCAGCAATGAAACTTCTAGCGGAGGCGCTAGGTCTTTGCTGTAGCGGAGAGAAGGTCGAGAGAGAACGAAGAGTTTTGACCGGAGGGGGTAAGGATGTATTTATAGCTCAGGTGAAAACTGTCCGGCCGATTCTTTCGGACCGAACTGCCCTTGCCCTTTCGTCTCCGCATGACACGTGTAGCCAGAGTTTAAAGCGGTGGAGATCGTGCTTATCTGATCGTGGGAAGTGGGGTTCAGTTACTGTGTAAAAATATCAAAATCATTTTTGAGGGTTTGAGGATTTTGTTGCAAAATCATCAGCTAACAAGGACGCAGTGAAGATTTTGAACAAAGTTTCAAGTAGAACGCATATGAAGAATTGAATAGACTGGGCGAGTATTGCATAGAGGGGAAGTAAGGTCCGATCACATTCACTTAGATGAAATATCAAGTTGAAGAAATAGCTATAAGTGAATGCTGTTGAGGACTTTGAAATCACAGTCTATATATATATATATGACTAGGCAAATGTAAATCATCAAGTGTTTTGAAGATTTTGACTTACATGAGCATTTTGTGACAAAGCGTCAGGATGATGAATTTCAGCTTTGAAGAAAATCAACTTTGAAGAAAAACATCTTAGAAGAACAACAACTTTGAAGAAAATCAACTTGAGGAAAAACAACTTTAAAAAAAAATCTTGAGGAATTTGAAAGTTGGTGGTGGCATGACCCATCGTATAAGAATGATGATTTCAGGCGCCGCGTACAATTGTCGTAGGGCCGTGAGAACCAAATTCTTCATTAATTTCCTCACGCTAAGAGTGATATTCTTCATTGGTTGAAGAAAATTGATTCTTCGTGTGTTGCACATCTAAGTCATCAATTTTGCCTAAATGTTGGATGTGTGCATGTTTTTACAAAACGTTTGAAGATTCTAAGATATTTAGCTCACACCGCAACTTGCAAAACCTTTTCTCATCCAAGGGCTTAGTGAAAATATCTGCTAGTTTATCGTCAGTCTTCACATGGTCGATGAGGATAATTCCCTTGAGGACATTGTCCCGAAGAAAATGATGACGAATCTGGATGTGCTTAGTCTTCGAATGTTGTACTGTGTTGTATGCGATCATGATTGCACTCTCATTGTCGCAGTAGAGAGGCCCATTCTTCATGTTGATTTCGTAGTCCTTGAGGGTTTTCTTCATCCATAGCAATTGAGCGCAGCATGATCCAGCAGCAATGTACTCAGCTTCGGCAGTGGAGAGAGAAACACAGTTCTGCTTCTTTGAGGACCAGCAGACTAATGATCTTCCGAGGAAATGACAAGTGCCAGAAGTTGACTTGCGTTCCACACGATCACCAGCATAGTCAGAATCAGAATATCCCACAAGATGAAGATTTGAGCCCTTGGTGGACCATAATCCTAGTGTTGGTGTGTGAGCTATGTATCGAAGAATATGCTTCACAACCTTATGGTGTGATTCCTTCAGATTTTCTTGAAAATGTGCACGCATGCAAACACTAAGCATTATATCTGGCGTAGATGCACACAAATACAGTAAAGAGCCAATCATGGAGCGATATACGTGTTGATCGAATTCTTTACCATTTTTGTTAGTGCACAGGTGGTCGTTGGTAGGCATGGGAGTCTTGGCACCTTTGCATTCATGCATGTCGAATTTCCTCAGAACATCCTTGAGGTATTTCTCCTGTGATATGAAGATCCCATTGCATTGTTGAAGAATTTGAAGACCTATGAAGAATTTCAGCTCCCTCATCATAGACATATGATATTCTTCACTCATCTTGTAAGCGAATTCATCACTCTAACGTTTGTTAGTACAACCAAATATGATGTCATCGACATATATCTGGCACACAAATATTTCATTATCATAGGATTTTGTGAAAAGAGTTGGATCGAGTGAACCAGGTTTGAAGCCTTTCTTCATGAGGAATTCCTTCGATGTATCGTACCACGCCTGAGGGTCTTGTTTGAGACCATAGAGTGCCTTTGTGAGTCTACTGACTTTATCGGGATTCTTTGGATCCTCAAAACCTGGGGGCTGAGCAACATATACTTCTTCATCAAGCTTACCATTGATGAATGCACTGTTCACATCCATTTGATATAAGATAATGTTATGATGATTAGCATAAGCAAGTAGTATTCAAATAGCTTCAAGTCTAGCAACAGGTGCAAAAGTTTCATCGAAATCAATTCCTTCAACCTGTGTGTAGACTTGGGCTACGTGTCGTGCCTTATTCCTCACCACTTGACCATCCTCATCTTGCTTGTTTCAGAAAATCCACTTGGTGGCTATGATATTGTGCTTGCGAGGATCTGGTCTTTTGACGAGCTCCTACGCGTCATTTAGCTTGAAATGAAGAAGTTCGACTTGCATGGCTTGAATCCACTCAGGTTCCATGAAAGCCTCAGCAACTTTTCAAGGTTCTGTGATACACAAAGGAAGAATGCCCACAAAAGTTAACTAAGTGTCAAGCTTTTGAGCGAGTGAGAGGACCTGGCATGTTGATGTCATCGAGGATTTTGTCAAGTTCTACTTCATTTGCAATCCTCGGATGAGATGGTTGAGGATTTCGTCTTGGCTGAGGAATTGGTTCGGGAGTAATTTCCTCAGGATCATCTTCTTGATTTTCATCAGTGTTGGGAATGATTTCGTCAGCAATTTCCTCAGTAGGAACAATGTATTCAGTAGCTTTGAGCTTTATAGCTTCCTCAGGAGACATCTTTTCCGGATCAGGAGGCAATTTCTCTCTTTGCGAGCCATTAGTTTCATCGAACTGCACATCTACAGTATCAACAACCTTGTTGGGATAGGTGTTGAAGACTTTGTAGGTGTGCGAGTACTTTCCGTAACCAAGCATAAAACCCTCATGTGCCTTAGGTGCAAACTTTGAGCTATGGTGAGGATCTCTAATCCAGCATTTTGCATCGCAAACTTTGAAATAACCTACATTGGGTTTCTTGTCAGTGAGGAGTTCATATGAGGTTTTCTTGAGGAATTTGTGAAGATATACCCTGTTGATGATATGGCAAGCAGTGTTGATTGCTTCAGGCCAGAAACGACGAGGAGTCTGATATTCTTCAAGCATGGTTCGTGCCATCTCAATTAGAGTCCTGTTCTTTCTTTCTACGACGCAATTCTGCTGAGGAGTATAAGGAGCAGACAATTCGTGAGTAATACCATGTTCATCAAGATAATCATCACGACCAGTGTTTTTGACTTCTATTCAATTATCACTCCTGATGTGTTTGATCTTGATGCTGACGTTCGTTGAGGCCTTTGAGGAAAATCGTTTGAAGACTTCCTGCACTTCAGTTTTATAGAGAATGATATGCACCCAAGTATATCTAGAGTAATCGTCAACTATAACAAAGGCGTATAGGGATGCTGAATTTATTAGAGTGGCATAATGAGTAGGTCCAAATAAATCCATGTGAAGCAATTTAAATGGACGAGTAGTAGTCATGATAGTCTTCGAGGGGTGTTTGGATCTGGTCATTTTTCCAGACTCACAAGCACCGCACAGATGGTCTTTGAGGAATTTGACTGATTCGATGCAAATGACGTGCTTCTTCTTTGCCAACGTGTGCAGATTCCTCATGCCTGCATGACCAAGTCTTTGATGCCACAACCACCCTTTTGAGGTTTTTTCTAGTAAGCAAGTGGCTGGTTGAGTACCTGTAGAGAAATCAACAATGTACAAATCCCCTCTTCTAACACCTTCGAAGACTTTGGATTTGCCATATTGCATGATGACAACACATCTATATTTTCCAAAGATAATAACCATATCAAGATCAAAAAGTATTGAGACTGACATGAGGTTAAACCCAAGGGATTCAACAAGCATCACTTTGTTCATGTGCTTGTCCTTGGAAATAGCCACTTTGGCAAGTCCTAATACCTTGCTTTTACCTTTGTCAGCATAAGTGATTTGCTTCAGGGGTGATGGAGTCAGTGGCATATTCATCAGCAAGCTGTTGTCACCAGTCATGTGGTGTGTGCAACCACTATCAAGGATCCACTCATTCCTATTGGGTTTGTCATCCTGCAGATGAATTAGTACAGCTTACCATCTCATACGCTTCATACTTAAAGAATATGATATCAATTTCATCAGATAGGAATATCATCATAAACAGTAATTATGAGGACGTGTGAAATGTTTTTCATTTCATCGATGTTAGCTTGCGTCCTACCAAGCATTTTCCTGAGGTCTCCGGCAAATTCTTCAAATGATGATTTTCATCTGGAGATCTGAATTGCGGAAGTGATTAGTTCAATTTCTTCACCACCCACATTTGAAGGGGTGGTAAAGAATTCATCATCCTGCGAGCACCATATGAGAAAGGGGGCATTGAAGCTAATGCACTTCTCTTAACAGTAGGGGGGTTAAAATACTCAAATGAATATGCAGAGAATTTCTTTGAGGATTGATGAACATAATGATTTGAAGAATAATGCTCATATTCACAATCCTTGTAATTTCCCTGCATTTTAGAAGAATTAGCACGAGTACGAGCATTGTTTTGACCAGTTCAGAATTTTTTTCCTCTTGAAGACTTTGGTCTTCCTGAGGAATATGATCTCGGGTTCAAATTATTCATAGTTAGTGTCATGAGGACATTCACCTGCAGATTTTCAAGGCAACTTTCGGGGACCCAGCTTTTCCTCAGGGGTGGTCCATTCCTGCAGTTAGTTCCAACATATCGAGCAAATACTTCAGCAAATTGATTTTTGAACAGTTTGTAGTTGGAGTCAAATGACTCATCTAAGGAATAGGATAATTCACATGAAAAGCCTGTTAGATTGGACGGATCAACAGGAGGCCCTTTAGAAGCAACCCATGAGGCTTTGAGATACTGCTCAGGTTTCCAGTATGACCCATCAGCATTCAATTTCCTCTCAAAGGCAATTCCTTCTTTCCTCGGGTTCGTGTTCAAAATCTGCTTTTTGAGCACATCACAAAGGGTTTGATGCCCGTTGAGCCCTTTGTACATGCCTGTCTCATACAATTACTTCAGCCCTGCATTTTCATCAGTAACATTTGTGGTTTCCTCAAGTGAGGAATTTGATACCACAGGAGCAGTTGAAGAATTTGTAGCAATAGAAGCATTTGATGATTCTGGTGAAGAATTAGCATTTTCATGTTCAATGCCTTTAAGACATGGAGGAATGAATTCAACTTGAGCGGTACTGATCTGTTGAGCGAGTAATGAATCATTTTCCATAAGAAGATCATCATGAGAAATCCTCAGCTTCTCAAGATCAAGTTTCCTTTGAAGAAATTCATAGGAAAATTTCTCATGATCAGCGAGAAGTGTGCCATGACGATCTTGAAGATTATCAAATCTGGACTAAACACTTTTCATATCTTCAGTGAGGATTTGGGTAAGCTTCATTTCATCATTCAACAGGTCATCGCTTCTATCTAGCAGTTTCTGAAGCTTTTCAAGGGTAGTTTGTTGTTTAGTAGCAATGATAGCAAGTTTACTATAACTGGGGTTTTTATGATCATCAGGTTAACAATCACTTGAATCAGAGGAGGAAGCATCATTCGGTACCTTTGAACATTTTGCCATGAAGCAATAGGTTGGAGCGAAGTCATCAGCAGAGTCATCAGTGTGGATGGTGTTATCTTCTTCAAGGTCGAAAATTGACTTGCTGACGAATGTGGTTGCAAGTGCAAGACTAGCCTATCCAGATTCTGAGTCTTCATCAGAACCCTCCTCTTCATCTCATTCTTCGGATTCTGCCTCAGAATCCATTTCCTTGCCAATAAGTGCCCGAGCCTTTCTGAAACTAGTCTTCTTGTGCGATGAGGACTTTGAGGATGAGGATTTTGAAGATTTCTTCTTTTTCTTCGAGTCATCAGAACTTTCATCCTTGTATTTCTTCTTCTTCCTTCACCCAATGAGGATAATCAACAATGTAGTGACCTGATTTCTTGCATTTGTGGCAGGTTGTTTTCTTGTAGTCCTCAGATGAAGGTTGTGATTTCCTCATATCTCTCCTTGAAGATTTACCAAACTGACCACATCTCTCCTTGAAGGTATCTTGGCAGCTTTCATTGTCAAGCCTCTTGAAGCGATTGATGAGATTGCGAAGAACATCAACACGAGAATCACGATGGGTTGATACTCCTTCATTTACTTTGGACAGCCTTTCCCAGATTAGTTTTGCTGATCCCAAAGAACTCACTCTGCCATACTGACCTTTGCTCAAATGGCCACAAACCATATTCTTCGATTGAGAATCAAGTTGCTTGCATTTCTTCACATCAGCGGCAGAGACAGTAGCAGTCATGATAGGGACACCATGTTCCACAATATACTAGAGATCATTGTCAATAGCTTGTAGATGCATCTGCATCTTGGTCTTCTAGAAGGGAAAGTCATTTCCTTCGAAAGTAGGACATCCTGCAGTAACCTTGATCATGCCTGCAATCGACATAACTAAAATTCTAGGTGGTTAAACCAAAATCACAAAGAACAAGGGAGTACCTTGCTCTGATACCAATTGAAAGTGCGTTGTATCGACTAGAGGGGGTGAATAGGAGATTTTTAGAAATTTATCACTGAGGAAATTCCTTTTGAAGAAATTCCTCACTGATGACTAACTTGCAGCGGAACAACACAGGATCAGGGGTGCAAAGTATCACTACGACAGTTTTCAAGATGAGGAATATGAAAAGAAGTTTGCACAGTACGCAGGCACACAGTAAGCAGATGATGATTAACTCGAGTGAAGAATTTGAGGATGAGGAAATTTAGAGAAAGTCTTCAGGAAATTCTTCAAACAGGGACAATGAAAATCTTCAACATACAATATTGAGGAATTTAAGGATTCAAGAAATAGAACCCGTTTCACAGTGAAGACAATGGTTGATGACCCAGTTATAACTGATGTGACAGTTGTACATCTGGTTTGGAGCGGCTTGGTCTTAAAACCAAAGGTCCCTGCCGTATTCTCCTTGAGCTAAGAACACAGAGTCCTCTCTCAACACTCGTGGTAAGTCTTCAGGGCAGACTTCCAAACCCTCACAAACTTGGTCACCCGACGATCCACAATTGACTGCTGGATTGCACTAGATCATGACGCCTAACCGTCTGGAGGATGCACAGTCCTCAAAGGTAAAAGGCTTCAGTCCCACACAGGAACAACTTCTTCAGTGATGCTCAATCACTTGGTTTTGGTTTGTGGTTTGGTGTTTGGGGTATTTCCTCACTCATGATTTACTCTCGAAGACTATGAGGAATTTGGGTTGCTCTTATGACAAGTGCCAGTTTCTAACGGAGCAGCCAACCAGCTAATGGTTTGGGGGTGGCTATTTATAGCCTCGGAGCATCCCGACATGATTTGACATTAATGCCCTTAAATAATATGACCATTGGTCTGGATAAGATCAGTGATGTGGCGCGAATTGCGGTAATGGTCGGGACCCTCAACTGTGAGAGTCCTCATGTCTCTCGTATTCTTCACTTGAGGCTTTTGGTAGGATTTGTCTTGGGTTGAGCATCATGAGGAAATTCATTCCAAATTGTTACTTCGACCCCCTTTAACAGTACGGTGTTCCTATGACTCAAGAGTGAAGAAAATAAAACAGACAGAATAAATCTTCATGCTTCAAAGTCTTCAGATTGATTTTCTTCAGGACACACTGAATTCCTCATCTTCAATATCTTCATGAGGAATATCAATGTCATCGCAATTTCTTCGCGATTCAATTCTTCAGCTTCAAACCAATTTCTTCAACAGAAGATATACATTTTTAGGGGTCGATATTCATCGTATAATTCAAACTCCTCAGCGACTTATAGATCATGTGTACACTTATGAGCACATTAGACACTTTACCTATAAGTCTTCAAACCACCGAAATCACTAAGGGGCACTAGATGCACTTACACACTTCAAATAAGGTAATTTTCAAATACCCTTTTTATTGATTTGACCTGATGCTCAGGTATAACTTGTTGTATCATGCATGAAAATACTACCATTGAATTCCTTTGATTTTTCTGTTCAATTTTCATATATAAATTATTTTGATGTCAGTGACAGATTAATTTCTATGAATTTTTGAAGTTTTGAACTATTTCTGGAATTATTTTCATTGCTAAAATATATATATTGCACCAGTATGATAGGAGCAGGTCAATAGTGGCCGTTGCTCGTCAAACTTGTCCAGTGGGACCCACTGGTAAGTGTCTCAGGCTTAATTCAAATTAGAAATTCAGTTAATTAGCTAATTAGCCGGGCTGGGCCCACTTGTCAGTGTCTGATTAGGATTTAAATAATTAATTATTATTTTAGGTTAATATTAATTAACCAGAGGATGGCCCCACGTGTCATAGACTCGGAGGGGGGGTCGAACCCATCGGTGGTGATGTCAAACTCACTCGCGGTGAGCCACCGGCGATACTAGGGACGGCGGAGGGGCTCGGAAATGCTCCTTCGGCGACCAAATGGACGGCGGAGGGCACCGTTAGAACGGCCGTTCGCTCGTGCATCCATTTTTGCAAATTTTGGGGGCTGAAGAGGTTGGAGTCGATGCCGGCGACAAGCTCGGCGGCTGCCGGTGCTTGGGCCATGTCAGGGTCATCAAACCAGTGCACAAAACTGCCGGGGCTTGGCTCCTACGGCATCTACCTGATGAGTTGGAGCTACTGGTGACCTCGGAAGAACTAGCCGTTCACCGGAGCCCCACCGGCGACGAGCTTCCGCGGTATATCTCGTCGCGCTCCGGTGGAATCGAGGGCTACAGCTCGAGAACGAAGGGGGGAATGAGGGGAATGGGTTCCTGAGCTCATGAGGGGTGGAGAGGCGTTGATAGCATGCTAAGGGACGGCCTAGAGATGGCGAATCCACGACGACGAGCTCGGTGGCCGGAGGTTGGAGACGATGGCTTCATGGCGTTGCACGGGCTCTTGGCGTCGGTTCTTCACGCGTGGAGTTGCACGTCATCGAGGCGGAACTTTTGCATGGCTCAGGGGCGAGGTTGGATGGCTGGAGGGGCTGTCGACGGTCAGCTTGCATGACGGCCATGGTGGCTAGAGGGGGAGAAGAGGAGAGCGAGTGAGGAGGGGAGGAGAAGATGGGGATGTTGTCTGCGGTTCTATCCCCGTTGCCAGCATGATGAAGGGAGCAAGCAAGCACGCAACTGGGTGCTGTGCCCATGGATAGCGGCGGCCACCTCCTCCTCTGCCTATTGGCAGAGGTGGAAGATGACAGAAGGAAGGGGATGGGCTGGGCGTGGCGACAAGTAAGCTTCTTCCCCACTTTTTCCTTTTTATTTTATTTTTGTTTTGTAATTCTGACTTTTATTGGACTTTTTTGGCTCCAAACTAATTCGTAAAATACCAGAATTATTTGTGGGGGTCTATTTGGATTATTTCCAAGATCCACAAAATAACTGAGCATTTTATAATAAGTAAGTAGTTATAGTTATTTACTTTGGCAATTTCCAATGACTTTTATGGATTAATTAAATTGCCAAAAATGTTTCAAAAATAATATTCATCCCTGTAATATTGTTGCCAACATTTAACAGAAAAGATGAACATTTTTGAAGGCCATTTTGGGTTCATTGAATAATCACATCATTTGAGTTGGTTTAGTTAGAGTCAGGTGCTAGGGTTTAATCAATCCCCATTTCATTTTTAATGCAAGAAAGAAAATATGATGCACACTCTAACTAGGCGCCATGTAGTGAAATCTAGGGATGTGACATTGAGAAAACCCACTCGGGATCAAGTTCAGAAACACAAACATGTGTACACGAAAAGGACTCACCCGGATGTTCTTCGCCACAACTTCACTATCATCGTACGCTTATTTTAACCACCCAACAATCACTTCCAGTTGAGCCAAGGCTGCGTCGCATGCTCCCTTCTGATCCTCCGGGATATGGTGCAGGTGGAAGAGGTTGCGGTACACAGAAGGACGACACAGTGTCACAGACGGACTAGGTCTGAGTGAAACTCCATCGAAAGCATCCTTCCGAGCCTCAGGAACCTGAACCTGGGCATTCGAGAACTCAATCACTCGACTGGGGGTCGCATCTTGCTTGGACGCCTTGCCAACCGCTACAGGACTAGCATGATCAAGTTCAATCACAACTCATGGCGTTGCACGCATCCACAAACATTCAAAGCATCATTACGTGGCAAGATCCCGAATGGCACACAAAAAGCCCAAGGGGTACCTTTAGAAGAGGCGATGTTGTCATCCATCTGCCCTTTGCCGGAGGTCTTCGGCTCCAGAGAAGCAGTCTACGTATCAGCCCTGCAATGAAGACAACAAGAAGACCATTCGTCACTCAGTATAACAAGACAATCGAAGAAATAATCATTCGGCGGAGGAACTTATGGCAAAGCAACTCACACATCAACCTTGATGCACGGTAGGACAACCTTTCAGGGTTCGAGGTCGTGGTCTTCGGGTGTTTGGCAACCTACTCCGGCGACACCTGTGGCTCGCTCTCACTGCATTTGGAACTATGGGTTGGCATAGCCGACATAGTTGGCTTCACCACCTTCAGAGTCCTAGCACCCCCGATACGGGCCCCACAGTCCTGACGCGTTTTCGAACGTGTTTCGGGTGGAACTTCATCAGCCAAGGAGGTCTCCACCTCATCTTGGTGTTCATCGCCACTCTCATCTGTATCCTCGTCGTCATCTTCGCCTTCCGAGTCCCCCTGATGCTCGATGTCACTCGCCATGTCGATGGGTGCGCAGTCGACCGCCGGGATGAAATGAACCAATCCTCTACAAGCCTGTCGAGTTAAAAAGTTAGAACAAACAACAAGCAATGGAGAAATGCATTCGATTCAAGCTCGTGAAACTTTACGTCATTCCGAGGCAACTCTGCTGAGAAGGGTATCACCAACCTGGTGCTCGTGGGATTGTCTCACACAATTGTTATAGCCTTGAGCTTTTTCTCTAGCTGCTCTGGCCCAATCTCCTCCGGGTGAACGCATGTCGGATCATCCGGACCACTATACATCCACGTGGGACGAGCCCCTGCCTGTAGGGACTGAATCCTCCGGTAGAAAAAGACTTCCAGGAGATCCATCCCGTTGATATTCTTCTGCAAAAAAGAAACCAATGCTATCACCAAGATATCTATGTATGTCCTCTCTTCCTTCGACATTGTAAATGAGGGAGCCGACCGAATTCGCTCGGGCGAATAAGGCGGAAGGCCCGACTAGCCCTTACCGATTGGGACGTCCTGGCAATAAAACTAGGAGTCCTCCCAACCCTTCACCAAATTGGGGGATGACATCTAAGTAAAACTAATCTTACCCCTGAGTTGAATTCCTAAAACGCCACAGAGGTACACTACATGTGCCCCCCCCCCTGACTGAGAAGAGTTTTTCACTATCATCACTCTGCACGTGAACAGGTGCTTGAATAATCGCTAGTGTGGATAGAACCCGAGGAAATTCTCACATGGGGATACGAAACCAGCTAAGTACGAGACAACATTGGGGGAACATAATCAAACTATGTGCCGAAAAAGTCATGGAAAGCTTGGAAGAATGGATGCGGGGGCAAGGAGAAACTTCTTTCCACGTGGGTGACCAGGAGCACCCGCTCGGTGCCCTTCGACGAGGGCTCCATCTGGCCTTCATCCGGCAACCGCCAACTGCCCGAGACCACCAAGCCTTCGTTCTCTAGGTCCAGCATTAGATCCTTGTGGACCAAAGACGGCATCCAGTCACCTTGGATCCATCTCGATGGAAGCGACCCGACTCTCGAGTAAAAACCGCGCGAGCCCTTCTTGGCCCGCTCGGCTTTTGCAGTCGCACCTTCCGCCATAATGCATGGCGGGGCGCGTGAGGTGGAAGAACTCTGGTGGAGGAAACCGCGAGTCTCAAGAAAAGAGGCAAGGGCGACTCAGATATGGTGGCGCGATTCTCTTCGTCCACTACCTCAGACTATTTATATGCTACAGGAAGATACCACACTCAGTGTTTTATAAGCACGAGGAAGACCAATAAGATACCGGTGACAGAGTTCTTGTAGCACAACAGTGACATTTCAGGCACGGAATCGAGGCGCCCCTGCACTACTTCCACCACTCACGTCGCCGCTGATTCTTCTTCCGAGTGCGCTCCATCGATTCAAATTATCACGGAAAATCCCCCCCCCTCATTGCCTGAATGGATTCCTTATCTGTAGCGCTTAATGAGGACAGATGAATACCCTACCACTCGTCCTTCCATGGGAACAGAACATTCAGACAACACCAGAAGGCAGTCAGATCGCGGCATGAGTATGACATGTCCTACCATAATGATTGGATGATTAAAGCCCCAAGCTCGCGATCGTCCGAATCATTGAATATACCTTTCCGAAAGGTATTCAATTATTACCGATGGGAAGCGAGTCGATGTGGTCCAACACTCGGATCCTTTCACTCTTGAATCCATAGCAGTTTATTGAGATACTGAGTCATTTGGCTTACAACCTCAGCGCCCCAAAGATGCTGAAGGTACAAGGGCAGTAAAACCTCAACTAATTGAGGGGCTACTAACGGGGTTGTACATTAGGGGTAGTCCTACGGACCTGCACCCCTAGGCTTTCCCAAGACTCTACATGGACATCAGCGTCCCAAAATTCACCTATGCAGTCATGGTCTCACTCGGTCAAGTATGTGTTTACTCAGACACATAATGTCACTCGGACTGTCTCGTGTCAGTCGTACGTGCCTATGCACTCAGACTGCAGCACGGCATGGGTATAGACTACAATGGCCACAGACATGAACTACACATGAAGTGCAGTGAAGATGTGCATTACCATTAACGCTAGAGTTACAGATGTCATTACTAGTAAGTCCCGTAGTTATTAGATATTACTCGCCCTTGTAATGAAGTCCGACCGGTCGTGGAGCACTCTATATAAGCCACCCCGGGCTCCTTATCAAGGGTTCAAATCCCAAGCTCGAGGCTTACGGTCTTTACCACTCCCAAGTGGGGCCCGAACTCGTACATTCAAATGTATCTTGTGCACCCTAGCTAGGCTCTACCCCTCATTCGTACCCCTGGTATTATTGTTAGGATCATTCCCACGACAAGAACCTCTAGTCACTTGACTCCACTCTACGCTAGGCTGGGCCCACGAATCAGCCACACATGCACACACTGCACAGAGCTCACCGGCAGCGACGGCAGAGGCACACGTCCATGATGTGATGCTACAGTGACCGAATGACACGTCGGAAGGCATGAAGCGCTCTGCAACTACCTTCCGCATGCACGCACGCCCACTTGGCTACCTATCGCGTAACAGATCAACGTCGGCAACATAAGCCAGTGGCGGTGACGGCAACCTTGACTAGCTGGCTACGGCGGTGTAAATGGCTACCTGAAGATGAAAACAAAACCACACGCCGATGTGAACTCTCTACGTGCTACTGATCGGAATCGACAGCAACAAAACACTCACCGACAATGAGGTTCCACGACGACGCACTCTGGTCTCTCTGAACAGTGGCTCGACATAAGTGTACGGCTTGAGGATGATTCTCTATGATGAATGGCTACTGGTGACTAGCTTCTATCGAGGAAGAATACCGCTGAATGCTCCCTGGCCTTGATGTCACTCAGGAAGCAGAGGACGTCAGGGAAGAAGCACGACTAGGCAGAGCTCCTGGACCACCACCTCCTCCTTGGGGCCGGCGAAAGGCTCGGAAGTGACAATGGACTCATGACACTCTCTTTGGTCCGGGCGGAGTGATTGGATCTAGAGGCTAGGCTCACCTGGCGGCGGCAGGGAGGGGAAAGAGGGAATCCTAGGGCTGACATGCGGAGGAAAGGTTTAAATAGAGGGGCTAGGCCCTTGCCGGCTGCCCCGGCAGCTATGCAATGCTGGCGCTCGAAAAATTATTTTTTACCAAGGCGGGGGGTGAGAGGAAGGGGAAAGCAACGGGGTGAATTGCTAACAGGTGGGTCCACATGTAGAGTCCACGGGGAAAGGTGCACGCGCGTAAGGCTCGCTACAGGCTGCGCTGCTGGCGATGCTGCTCCTGGGCCCACTATTATTGCTGCTGGGCTACACTGCTGCTGATGCTGGCCTCTGCTCACCGCAACCACACAAAAAGTTTTTCCTGTTAAACAAAACCTTTTGCAAGAGAATTTACCAGGGAAAAAGGAGATTGTTTTTGGTGAAGTAAAAATACATTCATACTCAAAAAGCAACCTGCATTTTATACAACACCTTGGACATTTTTAAGAAGAAAAATTTTACATGGCACTAAATTAAGCCTATCAAGTATTTGTGGTTTTTATGAAATGGAACACATCTGCACAAGGCTAATCTTAATTTAAAAACCCAATCATAATAAGTGCAAGCATGTCAACATTTTTAAAGAAGTTGATATCAAGGTAGGAATTCAACACATTGCTAAATTTGAAGTAAAAGAGATAGGGGGGAATGTTGAAGAATAGCATGGAGGGGTTCCACTCGTGAATCACCTACTCTTGTAAGCATATCAACACCACAACAGTTCCACTCCAACACAACTAAATCAATAAGGAGGAATAGATTAAAAGTATGCCATGATGATATGATGATAAGATGCAAATGAAATCTTGAAGCACCAAAACTTATTAAGTGAAAGCACGGTTGCCAAGTCATACAAGATTCAACATCCAAAAGTTACAAAGGGTTGCACTTGGGCTGTTACAGTTCCACTAACTAGAATCCTCGCCCATGGAAGCCAGCCACAACCAGGCCAACCTATCAACCTCAACAAATCAAGATTCCTCCACCTCGTCCGAGCTACCACCCTCAATAGTATGCTAATCCTAGGCTTGCCTACAACAACCCCCAACAACAACAATTGGGCAAGAATCAAAACTCCAGCCAAATCACTAGATTTGGATGTGGTTAGCCAGGACACATCTCTAAGCTATGCCCCAACAAGAAGCCAGATTCTCCGCGCCCCAATGCACATAACCAAGGTCAAGGACGTGGAGCGCCACCAAGGAATCAATCTACCCGCAAGCAAACCAACAATGGCAAGCGTCGTGTCAAGCACGTCACTGTTGAAGCCCAAGAATACCTGGAAATCATACTGGGTATGTTCCTTGCTAACTCAACACCCATAACTGCCTTGTTTGATTGTGGAGCTTCATATTCTTTTATTACCAAATTTTTTGCACTATGGACTGGTATGAAGCACAATCCCTTTGGGTCGTCCTATGCTAATACAAACACCGGTTGTAGAGTTGACAACAAAGATAGGGTGTAAAGGAGTTGGGATTATCATCAATGCGGTATGATGAGGGCATTAATACCATCGTTGCACCCATAACACCTGCTGCTATAGATACTAGACCAGTTACTAGAGCTCGCACACGCCAATTTAGTTATCACGTACTTCTGTTTTTTGGGAATCATTCTAATGTTCATGAACATATGATGTTGCCTAAATTAGATACTTTTGTTTTACTTATGAATTAATGACCTAGCATGGACAAGAAGGATGTCCATTGGAGCGGGATCGAGCATGAAGAAGAAGGTGCGCGTGCAACAAAGAACAATGGAGTTTAAAGTGGTGATTTTCGCACTTTGAAGCCTCCATGAGGAGAGCATGAAGCCTTGGACGAAATATACAAGATGCAACTTCATAATTTTTTTCCATAGGCTATTATTGGTGTTGTGTCACCTTATTTTTGGTCAGCCCATTGTAATTTCAAAATATCGCATTATAGGCTGTTTTTAAAGTCTGTATGCGTGGGGAAACTAAGTTAGGGTTGGTTTCAGACTCCTCCACCAAGGGGTCACGAAATTCCCCTCTATTCCCTCATATGTACATCCCTTCAAAGCGCCGTTTAGACTTGGGATTTTTATACTAAAAGTTCGCCATAGCTGCAACTTCACATCATGCGTTTGTGTCCTACAACCAGACCAAGATGTCACATATTCCCAGTTTCATCAATAAAGCTTTCCTCTTATAATCACAATATCTAGACTGTAATTTCAGTTTCCTACTTATTCATCCATTGTGTGTAGGAAACATACCTTCGTAGTCAGGTTGATCATGCTCCGCAATGGCCAATAACCTCTTGGAGTTGGTTTACCGATTACTAAGGCGCGATGTCTTCACACATTCGTAGTCGGGTCATCAAAGTCTACTCCACCATAAACAATAGTCACATAACATCGAAAGATGGGTACAACTTTGCCTCTATCAGGTGGTATAAGATTTCCAGGTTGCTCAATGAGATTTTACCAGTTTTTTGTAGTTAGGCCGCCTTTATTCTTCATACCTAAAGTCCATGCAAAAGCCACATGGTTAGATCATCCTATCAGAACCAATATGAGCCTTTTACGATTTTTTGTTTGGTGTTTTGCTTTGTTGAATTTGTGGTTGCATCGTCATGTCAAGTTGCTGGTCTTAGCTTCTAGTTCTTAAGAGTTCCGAGTTTTGTTCACAAGTTTTCATGCCATCAGGGCACCATACTCATTGCATCTTCCATATACCACCAACGCACCATCTTTAGAGCATCTTCCATATGCCACAACCGCACCATCCATCATCTTCGCTGACATATACCACCATCCTCATCACCATGCCGTATACCACCACCACACCATCATCAACACTAATGCCCTATAATATCACCGTTGCCATCACGCCAATCTGAGTCCATCACATATTAGGTTTGCTTTTGAGATCCACGTGTTTTTAGATTCGTGTTACCTTATCTGAGTAGGTTTCAGATTTCATCAATTGTTGTTTGTTTGTAGACGAGGGTAATTTCAAAAAAAATCTGGAAAACAACCTCCGTTCAGGCTCAAAATTTTCAAAAAATGCACTAGTCAAAAAACATCTAGCTATCCTATTTTTAGGTGTAGTAGAGCGTTTTAAGATAGTCGGTTTTGTAGAAAATATTTTTTGAGTAGTATCCAGTTTGTGCTCTGGGTGTGTAGCAAAAACAATTGTGCCTATCCTGTTTTTAGATCTTCGGAAGATATTTGAAAGACTCGCCATTATAGTGATTTTCTAAGAAAAAACGCAAAACAAGACGTGCAAAAAAAAGAAAAAAGAAAAAATCAGATTTCTTTTCCCGTGATTACATGCCGCGTTGTCTTTTCGTTGGTGTTCTAGGCTTGACTCTCTAGTACATTCTATGATAGGACCAATACGGTACCGGTGTTGAGGTTTTCTTCAGCTTTGCCTCTTTGAATTGGTTACTGCTAACAGTTTTATTACCATATTGTAAGCCATCCTAGCTACACATATTACTACTTTGTGTGTTTGATACCACGTGGCGATCGCTTTATCCAATCTTTGAGAATTTTGACTACAACGATTGTCGATCACCGCCTTCTTTTGGGTAAGAACTGGTAAGAAGTTGAGATTTGCTTGATGGATTTGTGAGACACCGCCACCACCATATCCTAGTACTCAGTAGGTTCATATTCTTGTGTGTTCCTATTGCGGCTAAGCATGCTAGGATCACAAGTTGAAGAGATCGACCGGGAGGGCATGACCAACAAGGAGCTCCATGATAAACTTCAATAAATGATAGGTGACCAGGTGTCGTGGTTTTGTCACGGCAGATGTCCTTGTGAAAGGACTTAGTACTGGAACCATCGCACCTGGGTGGCGACTCAAAGGGGTTAAGCGGGAGAGACACAGCGATTTACCCAGGTTCGGCCCCTCGTGAGGAGGTAAAGGCCTACGTCCTGCTTTGGTTTGTATTGATGTGGTTTCGATTACAAGGATGGCGTAACTCGCCAGACCTAGCACTCGATGATTCTAACCTGCCCTCTCGTCCCCTGGGACTCGCCTTTATATACAGGTCAAATCCCCTAGGGTTTACAAGGATACTTTCCTTCCTACGAATTGTGACCCCGGTGGTCTCTAAGTCGCTATCTTCCGAAGCTTGGAGACTTTCCATGATTCACAAACCGCCATATGACCTTTATTTGACCAGGACAAGACCCAAATACCTGCTCGGATGAATCACCTAATGACTAACCCAGCCCAACTAGGGCGGGTCAGTCACACGTAATATCCCCAACATTAGTCCCCAAATTGACTTGAACTTCTTTTTCATGCCAATACATCTCCTTAGTTGAAGGCGATTCATTCCTCAGTTTCCTTCATATGTCAGAAATTGTAACCCGCCATCGGGCACCGAAAATTCTTTAAGTCGCCAAACCATTTCTTGTTGCCCTCTTCTTATCCCTCGATTTTCGGGAAGATTGCACAACCCCAACGGATCTTAGCACATCGTTATCCCGAAGTCTTCGGCGTGCATTTATAGCGAATCTTTTTATTCCCTGGCGGTTCCCGCTCACGGTGCCTCGATTCCAGCGCCGGCTCTGATAAATAGAAAGGGGGGGAACAGGACTGGTGCTCCCCACCTACCAGTCTTGTCAATCTCTTCCCCATCACTGCAGCGAGAAAACCTCATCACCTTCCGAGGACTTCGCCGCCGCCGTCCTTCCCACCTTCACGCTAGAGGCTTTGGCGCCGCCCCTAGGCCTGCGCCGTCGTCCAGCTTCGCGCCGCGGCCGATCTGTCCGCCACCGTCGACCACCACATCGTCGCCGACCATCTTGCCGTCTGCTACGAACTCTGCCGCCGCCGAAGACCTCGTTGTCCGACGAAAACTCCAGGCTTCTCCAACAACCTTCGTCGTCGTCGGCCCTCCTCGTCTGAGAGCATCAGGTTAGGCCTTCGCCCCCTTTTTAGGAAAAGATCCAATCCCTGCTCAGAATTCCGGCCATTGCCATGTTCCTGCCATTGCTAAGTTCTTGATATCCCTCGCGAGCAGACATCGCATACCCTGAACCGATTAACACGAACATCGATGAGATATCCAATGCCCTTGAATATCTTTATTTATCCATCTTTACTTGTGGATCTTTTAGTATAGTGTTCCATCAAATGAGGGGCATCGTCTTTCCCTGGTAAGAAATGACGCATCGAGTCGTTTTTCTCAGGTTTTTTTTACCTGCGTGATAGATCCACCATTTACCTACTGTTTGCGGAAAGCTGTTTGTAATCTTCACACTTCGATATTTCGAACGAACGTCCCCGTCATCTCTAGAGCGCAGCTCTTGTAAATAGCCACACCCCGTAAATCACCATAATAAACCGACTCGGCCCTTTGATATGGCGAGTGAAGTCCTTCCCTTAGTCCGTTGACAAAGTACTCAGCGATTTAAATGAACTTATTTCATCCCTTACAGTAGATGTTCGAGGCATGTAAGTTCACACCTTACCTCTTTGTAGCATGGGTGCCGTCTTCAAAAGTGACTAGCTTCCTACTAAGGTTGATGATACCATATTGGCTGATTACGTGAAAACGGGCAACCTGGATCCCCAGAATGTTATCGGCTGGCGCACCGGGTTTGGAGAGGATCTTCCTAACCCCAGGGAAGGGGAAATAGTCGTCTTTGTTGAACACCTAGAGCGAGGTTGTAAGCCGCCTGGATCGAAGTTTCTTAGAGACGCCAAGGCTTTCATGAACGTCCGCCTCCAGGATTTGGGACCCAATTCCATAAGCAACTTATGCCAATTCCAAGTTTTCTGTGAAGCTTATCTGTGGATTGAGCCCTCTGTTCCTTTATTCTAGCACTTTTTTCATCTGAATCGCCAAACGGAATTCCACAACGGTCCCAGCGTGGAACTCGGCGGTGTCAATGTCCAACGCCGCAGAGATAGCCCGTTTCCCTCACTCGCCATGCCCAGCCATCCCAAGGGTTGGGGCAAGTCTTGGTTCTACTGTCAAGAGACTTCTCCTGCAAGCGAAAACAAACTTCTGGGCTACCGGCCAACTCGCCTTCCAACAAACTTCAAGCTCCCAGACAAACGCACCGAGGAAGAAGAATCGGAGTTCATCCCAATACTGTCCGAATTAAGGTCCTTGACGAATAATGGCCTTACTGGAGTTGACCTAATCCGTTGCTGGGTCGAATGGCGTATCCTCCCTCTGAGTCGCCGGGACGGTCTGATGTGCGAATTTGATGGCACCCTAGATCATCCTCAATGTTATTTCCATACGGCTTTAGCAGAAAAGGATATTGTCACCATTATCAAGAAACTGACTGGCGAGCCTGCGGGAAAATGCGGCCAAATCGGCCTCAAGCATTTCTGCAAAATTAACCCGGCGCCCAAGGTGAACAAATCTAACCCGCCTTTGGTTTTACTGCTTATGCTTCATTTGTATTGTGTTTTTGTAACATATACTATTTAAGAAAGGCGATAAGTTCTGGTCCAGAAAACCCAAAAGGCCAGCCATGAAAAATGTTAAGCCGCCCTCAAAGAAAACCAAGGGTAAGGGCAAAGCTGCTATGGCTGAGCCATCCGAAGTCGATGATTCTCAAGTCGGCGATGCACTTTCGGAGGTAAAAATTCATCCTCTTTTCACTCGCCATCCACTATTGTTAATCTTTGTATTTATGTCTTTCCCTTTCCTTGTAATAGAATGAAGACAACGAAAGCGAGGAGGACTCCGTTGAGGTAATTTCTGTTTCCTCCGATTCATCTCCTTCTCCACCTAAGCCGGCCAGGCGAGTTTGTGGGAAAGTTCCCTTCTCATACCCAAATGCTTGTTTGGACCCAAATTTCCTACTGAAGAAAGCACAACACACTTCAAATCGGAAGACGCGAAGTCATTCCGGTGATCTGGTGTCCGGCTTACCAGCAACGAACAAGAGGAAACCAAATGAGGTATTTTGTGAATGACAATTCTTCATGTTCTCCTTGAATCACGCGTGTAACCCGCCTATATTGTTGACGAATAATTCTTGCAGAGCTCTCCTCCTACATCTGGCGACTCAGTGATGTCGACACTTCCACCAATGATTCGAGTTCCAGGGTAAATCTTTTGATAATCTTGTTTTGAATTTTGAGAGTAATGAACCTTTCAATTCCTTAATACACTTCTCCCTTCTTTTTAGGGCACAGGCCAAGAAAAGGAACACCAGCGGGTCAAATCCTGTCCCAACTTTAGAACCCATCGAAGACTCAGCACCGAATCAGGATGAACCGGATCAAGCCGAGCCTGAAAATCAGATGGATCTTCCTGAATCGCCGAAGGAAACAACGGATATCCCTAAGCCGCCAAGTCTATTGACAACAACAGAAGACCCAGATGCTGTGATTATTACTGGTACTGGCTTCTCGAAGCCGGCGGCGACGGTTTTGTCAAATCATGTGGCATCCTCCTCCCAAGCCATTCCTGAATTGGGACTCTCCAAGGCCAAGCCTTCTGAGTATGAAAACCTGGAGTTCGGGGAACTCTGCTCTGGTTTTTCAAGTCGCCTGGAGGCGAGCTATGAGATGGAAAAGAGCCTGCTGCGAATGCTAAAAAACAAACATGAGGTAAACTTGTTATATTGTATTACTCCCATTAACCCCCAAGGGCCGGGTCATCCAATAAAAAGATGAGCCGAGTCTTAAGAAAATTTAGGAAGAACTTTGCGACCAGTAACCCCCAAGGGTCGGGTCATCCAATAAAAAGATGAGCCGGGTCTTAAGAAAATTTAGAAAGAACTTTGCGACCAGTAACCCCCAAGGGCCGGGTCATCAGTAAAAAAGATGAGCTGGGTGCACCTATCGAAGCCCAACCAAGTGAGGCACTTCCACCGGATTCGTTCAAAGCTTTCCATCGGGTCAAACAAGCGACTCTCGTTCCTATGATTCACCCGGTACTCTCCACCTGTTGTGGATCCGAAGCTAGCCCACCTGGACTCGATTGAACAAAGGTGGCACCGGAATGAATAGCCCACTTGTTTCGGGCAAGAATGCATGGGACTGATCGACTCGAGTTACCGAGCGACCTCCACTCTTCGACTCGAGCTTTCGCTTCTGCTTTTCTCTTGTTTTGATTTATTAGCTTTTTAGGGAAAGAAGAGGGTCTGAAATACAACTATGTAAGAAAATTTAGAAAGAACTTTGCGACCAGTAACCCCCAAGGGCCGGGTCATCAGTAAAAAGATGAGCTGGGTCTTTGAAATTGTATAATTTTATCTAAAAAGAAAAAATTATACATGAGCCCCCAAGTGTCAGGGATATTGCTTGCAATAGTTCTGAGACTTGCCCTCATTATGTACTTTCAACAGGAAACTCTTGCTCACGCCGAATCGGCGCTTGGCGATTTAAAGAAAAACTTATCTGGTCAACAAGACGCCCAAGCTAAGTCGGAGGAGAAATATCAATTGGCCTTCGCTGAGCAAGAGAAACTTAAAACCGAGTTGAAAAGAGCTCAAGCTGACTAAGATGCCGCCAGAAAAAGAGCAGAGAAGGCTGAAACCAAGTTGGTCACTGTGCAACAGGAATTGTCCAGCTTGAAGCGTCATATCTCCAACATGACGCAAGCTGTCTTCGGTAAGCCTACTTAAACGTTTGATCTCTTTTTTATATAAATAATCTTCATCATAAGTCGCTGATCATCAAGACTCCTTGCTCAGGTCCGAGAGCCGCCAACCTTCAAGAAGACTGTGTGCTGATGCTGAAGACGATTTACACACTGACAGAGCAATTGTACACCGGTAGTGTCTTGACCGTTAAAGTCGTGATGGGTGCCAAAGAGCCTATTACTTCCATAAAGAAGGTGTTGGGCTGCTTATCCACACTTCCCCCTCAAATTGGCGAGCTAACTCGGTCAGCCGCTCGAAAGGGTGTTCTCACTGCCCTGAGTCGCTGCTTGGCATATGCTCCAGAAATCAACCCGGAAGAGGTAGCAGCAGGCTTTCCTCAGCTTAAAGATGATGGGTCAGAATTTGTTGAAGAGGACTATCAACGTGTCGTCAAGGACTCCCGATTGGCAGCAACCCAGCTTGCAGCAAGCCTTGATTTATCCAAGTAGCAGGCGGCTTATGATAGTAAAAACAAGAGGGTCAACCCGCCAGCCTTTGCGACGACCAGTTTAACTCCTCGGCGACCCAAGAACCCTTTTGACTTGGAAGCAGATCTGGCATCGATCTTGACTGATGACGATGACTTCGTAGCCTTGGCTAAGTGCAATTGGGCATTGGGCGACATGCAAATCGAAGTTGGCCAAAGCTCACAACAGAATGATCCTAAGGCGCCAACAAAATGAACCTTACTGATTTTAGCCTCAGAGCCATGTAATAGGTTTATTTCATAAGTCGGTACTGTTTTGGTGATACCCTTTGCAAGAATCTTTATGTCGTTCGTAAGGCGATTTTGAAATATTTGAGACTCCTTTAAGATGCTCAACTTGCCATGGACGAAGTAGTTCTGATCATTAACCTGTCTTTAGGCCTTGAAAACAGCATATATGAAAACCAAATAAGTGACAACAAATATTTCCCAGAGCGATCAGAAAGAAAGGTACAAAACCCTCAAGGCTATGCCTTTAAACAAAAACAGCAATTTCGTCGGCTCATAAGGTCGCGACAGGATGAGGCGAGTCAGAAAACTCAAGCATGCACCCATAAATGCAAGTTTCGTCGGCTCATAAGGTCGCGACAGGATGAGGCGAGTCAGAAAGCTCGAGCACACACCCTAAATGCAGGTTTCGTCGGCTCATAAGGTCGCGACAGGATGAGGCGAGTCAGAAAGCTCGTGCACACACCCTAAATGCAGGTTTCGTCGGCTCATAAGGTCGCGACAGGATGAGGCGAGTCAGAAAGCTCGTGCACACACCCTAAATGCAGGTTTTGTCGGCTCATAAGGTCGCGACAGGATGAGGGGAGTCAGAAAGCTCGTGCATACACCCTAAATGCAGGTTTCGTCGGCTCATAAGGTCGCGACAGGATGAGGCGAGTCAGAAAGCTCGTGCACACACCCTAAATGCAGGTTTCGTCGGCTCATAAGGTCCCCGATAGGATGAGGCGAGTCAGAAAGCTCGTGCACACACCCTAAATGCAGGTTTCGTCGGCTCATAATGTCGCGACAGGATGAGGCGAGTCAGAAAGGTCGAGCACACACCCTAAATGCAGGTTTCGTCGGCTCATAAGGTCGCGACAGGATGAGGCGAGTCAGAAAACTCGTGCACACACCCTAAATGCAGATTCTGTCGGCTCATAAGGTCGCAACAGGATGACACAATTTCTTTTTAATGAAGAAGCCCCGAAGTCAGGGAGTATTTCATTACTTCATAATGAAACTGAAAAACTTACATAGTGTAGAGCTTAAGAGCTCAAGTGTAATAAGGCCGCAAATGGGCAATATTCCAGGGGCGAGTTGACTCAGCCTCCGTGGTCGGCCGATTAGGCCGGAGATCCACCAAATAATAAGAGCCATTGCGGAGGTTCTTGCTGACGATGAACGGCCCTTCCCAAGGTGGTTACAGCTTGTGCATACCTGCTCGATCTTGTATCAGCCGAAGAACCAAGTCGCCTTCTTGAAAGGTCCGACTCTTAACCCGGCGACTATGATAACGACGCAGATCCTGCTGGTAGATAGCCGAACGGGCCGCAGCCAAGTCACGCGCCTCCTCTAAGGCATCCAAAGAGTCTTGACACGCCAGCTCATTGTCTTGTTCCACATATCCGGCGACTCTAAGCGACTCATGCCTTATGTCAGTAGGGAGAACAGCCTCTGCTCCGTAGACCAAAAAGAACGGGGTGAATCCCGTGGATCGGTTCGGGGTAGTCCGAATACTCCACAGTACTGAAGGTAACTCTTCAACCCAACACCCTGGGGTTTTTTCCAGGGGAACCATGAGTCGGGGCTTAATCCCTCGCAAAACCTCCTAATTCGCCCGCTCTGCCTGCCCGTTAGATTGTGGGTGAGCGACTGCAGAAACATCAAGTCGGATATGTTCTCGACGACAAAACTCCTGCATCGCCCCTTGGGACAAGTTAGTACCATTATCAGTGATGATACTATGCGGATATCCAAACCGGAAAATCAGCTTCTTCAAAAATTTGACCGCTGTTTCCGCATCACAAGCCCCAACAGGTTCCGCCTCAACCCACTTGGTGAACTTATCAACTGCCACCAACAGGTGGGTCTTCTTGTTGGAGGACATCTTAAAGGGGCCAACCATGTCCAGCCCCCACACCGCAAAAGGCCAAGTAATGGGAATCATTCTTAATTCTTGAGCCGGCACATGAGCCTGCCTCCCATAACGCTGGCACCCCTCGCACCGACGAACTATGTCTTCTGCATCTGCATGAGCCGTCAGCCAAAAGAAACCATGACGAAAAGCCTTTGATACCAAAGAATGTGACCCGGCGTGATGCCCACAATCTCCGGAATGAATGTCATTTAGGATTATGCATCCTTCTTCGGGGAAACACATCGCTGAAAAACTCCAGAGGCGCTCAGTTTATATAACTCGCCATTAATGATGACCATGGATTTGCTGCGCCGAACGATCTGGCGAGCCAAAACTTCGTTGGCCGGTAACTCGCCCCGAGCGAGATAAGCCAGATAAGGGAGAACCCAATTCGGAGTGACATGGAGAGCCGCCACGAGCTCAGACTCGGGATCCGGTATCGCCAATTCCTCCTCTGACGGTAAAATCACGGATGGTTTATGTAAGATATCCAGAAAAACATTAGGGGGAACCGGCTTTCTCTGGGAGCCAAGTCGCGAGAGGGCATCAACTGCCTCGTTGAGGCGCCGATCAATATGATCCTCCTGATAACCATGAAAATGACCCGCCACATTAGACA
The DNA here is from genome assembly GCF_904849725.1 of Hordeum vulgare subsp. vulgare. Classification (NCBI taxonomy): domain Eukaryota; kingdom Viridiplantae; phylum Streptophyta; class Magnoliopsida; order Poales; family Poaceae; genus Hordeum; species Hordeum vulgare. The sequence goes on along the minus strand of NC_058524.1, from coordinate 349,525,463 downwards.
CAACTCGCCTGTAAGCCGCCATCATGGGGTCCCGAGAATCCCAGGTACCCGAAACTTGTTGTGCCACCAAATCGGAGTCACCGAAACATCTGACTCGTGTTAGGTTCATCTCCTTGGCGAGTCGCAAGCCATGAAGCAAAGCTTCGTATTCCGCTGCATTGTTAGTGCACGGAAACATGAGTCAGAGAACGTAACAGAACTTATCTCCTTGAGGGGATACCAACACCACACCAGCCCCCAAGCCTTCCAGCTGCCTGGATCCATCAAAGTAAATAGTCTAGTAAGTGAGATCAGGCGGGTCTTCCGGAGCCTGTAGCTCTGTCCAGTCGTTAACGAAATCAACTAGTGCCTGAGACTTGATAGATGTGCGAGGAGTATACTGTATGTGATGAGGCCCAAGCTCTATTGCCCACTTGGCGATTCGCCCTGTTGCCTCCAGATTCTGGATGATGTCCCCAAGGGGGGCAGAGCTAACCACTGTGATAGGGTGCTCCTGGAAATAATGCTTAAGTTTTTGACTTGCCATAAACACCCCATATACCAACTTCTGCCAATGTGGGTACCGCTGCTTGGAAAGAGTTAGCACCTCTCTGATAAAATATACTGGGCGCTGCACTGGGTATTCCTTTCCTTCTTCCTTTCTCTCAACGACCACTGCCACACTTACTGCTTTGGAATCTGTCGCGATATACAGAAGCATGGGCTCCTTTTCGGTTGGGGCTGCCAGGACCGACGGGTTAACCAATTGGCGTTTCAGGGCCTCGAGCGCCTCGTCTGCCTCATTTGTCCAAACAAATCGATCGGATTTCCTCAATAATTGATAAAGAGGGATCGCCTTCTCCCTGAGGCGACTCACAAAACGACTTAAAGCTGCAATGCGACCCGCCAGTCGTTGAACTTGATTAACGTTCGCCGTCTTTCCGAGGGAGGTAACCGCTTCGATCTTGTCCGGGTTAGCTTCGATGACGCGCTCCGATACAGGAAACCCAACAATTTTCCTGCAGGCACACCAAAAACACACTTGGTAGGATTTAGTTTCATCTGATATACCCGTAGATTATCGAACGTTTCCTTGAGGTCTTCCAGTAGTGTCTCCCCCTGGCGGGTCTTGATCACAATATCGTCGACATAGGCATGGACGTTGTGACCAATTTGGTTACGAAGAGAATTCTGGATGCAACGTTGATAAGTTGCCCCCGCACTCTTGAGTCCGAAGGGCATGGACACATATCAAAAGGCCCCAAAGGGGGTTATGAAGGCCATTTTCTCTTGATCCTCCACGGCCATCTTGATTTGGTGATATCCTGAATAGGCGTCTAGAAAGCACAATCGTTCGCATCCCGCCACCGAGTCAATGATTTGGTCGATGCGGGGAAGAGCGAAGGGATCTTTTGGACAAGCTCTGTTGAGGTCTATATAGTCAATACACATACGAAAAGTGCCATTCTTCTTGAGTACCAAAACCGGGTTAGCCAGCCATTTGGGGTGAAAAACTTCCACGATGAATCCGGCGGCTAAAAGACGGGCGACTTCTTCCCCAATCGCCTTGCATCGCTCCTCGTTGAATCTGCGAAGGTACTGCTGGACGGGTTTGCACTTTGGGTCAACATTAAGATGGTGCTTAGTGAATTCTCTCGGCACACCAGGCATGTCAGAAGGTTTCCATGCAAAGATGTCCCGAGTCTCACGGATGAATTCGATGAGCACGCTTTCCTATTTGGGATCTAGACCCGTCCCAACGGTGAACTGCTTGGATGAATCGCCACGCACGAAATCGATTGTCTTAGTGTCATGCATTGGTTTGAACTTGAGGGGCGACTCAGAGTCTGTAGTTGGCTTCTTCAAGGGTGACATGTCCGCCGGGTCAACATTGGTCCGATGGTGTTTGAGCTCTTCCGCAGCACAGGCGACTTCCGCATAAGCCGCGTCCCCTTCTTCACACTCCTTTGCGATCCTTCTATCTCCATCAACTGTGATGGGTCCTTTGAGCCCAGGCATTTTGAGCTTGAGGTCGACATAGCACGGACGAGCCATGAAGCGGGCGTAAGCCGGTCGCCCGAACAGCGCATGGTAGGGACTTTTCAATTTGACCACCTCGAAGATTAGAGACTCCGACCTATTATTCTGTGCAGTTCCAAATGCCACTGTGAGCCTGATCTGGCCTATGGGATAAACCGACTTGCCTGGGACAATTCTGTGGAAAACTGTGGTTGAAGGCATCAGGTCTTTCTCCAATAGATTCATCCTTTGGAAGGTGCGAAGTATAGGATATTGATGCTGCTGCCACCATCCATTAGTACCTTTGATAGGGTGTAACCCCCCACTTGGGGAGCCACGACCAACGCCAGATCGCCCGGGTTATCTACTCTCGGCGGGTGATCCTCCCTGCTCCATGTTATGGTCTGCTCAGACCAATGGAGGTATCTGCGAATCGCCGGCTCAGATACATTGTACGCCCGGTGACTCACCTTCTTATCACGCCTACAAGCATTAGTGGTGAAAACGTGGTACTACCCATTACTTAACTTTTTGGGGTTGCTGCGGAAGCCCCCATTATCGTCTTGACCCTGCGGAGCCCCCTGTGGGGGTGGCTGTTGGAAGACTCCTGGCGGGTTGTACCGCCGCTGGTGGTGCACCGGGTATTGGCCGCCGCCTGAAGGCAGGCCTCCCTGAGCCCAATGTTCGGGAAAACCGCCGAAAGGGTTCTATCTTTGGTTGGTCGCGGCGCTTTTCTGGGTCTTCATTTTCACTCTTCTTGATTGCCTCCGCTCGAAACTCTCGCATCACGAAGCAGTTTTCCCAAGAGTGACTCGTCGGGACGTCAGCCGTGGCATGGTGCGGGCAAGGGCCCTTGAGTAGCTCTTCATAGTTACACGGCCTCTTCCCACTGAAACCTCGATTCTTCTTTTTGCCGTTATTAGCGTTGGTATTGGCGACTAAGTCCGAGGGCTCCTCCTGTGATCTCCGCTTGCCATTGGTCCCTTGATTGTGACGGTTACGCCCCTAGAACCGGGTATGATTTTTGGATGACTCGCCCTTCTTAGGCGAATTAGCCTTGCCATCCTCGCCGGGATCTTTGGTATCATCGGCCTTGGCATATCTAGTGAGGGTGTCCATCAGCTCGCCCATGTCTTGGACCTTTCATTTGAGTCGCCCCAATTTCTGCACCAAGGGTTCGTAATGACAATTGTGCTCGAGGATGAGCACAGCTTGAGCCGCCGTAATACCATCTGACGAATGAATAATTTCTGCAACTCGCCGTGACCAATGGTGGGCCGACTCATCCGGGCGCTGAACACAGTGCTGTAGATCGACGATCATCATCGGACGTTTGCAAGTTCCTCGAAAGTTTTTGATGAAACGCTCTTTAACTCGGCCCAGGACTGGATGGAATTGGGAGGCAAGTTTTTCAACCAAGTGCGTGCCGACCCCTTGAGCATCATTGTGAAGTATCTGGTGCAAATCGCCTCGTTTAAGTCGAGCATGTCCATAGCGATTTCATAACTCTCAATCCATGACGTCGGCTCGAGGTCTGGTGTATAATTAGGCACTTTCCTTGGTCCCTTGAAGTCTTTGGGCATCCTTTCGTTCTGAAGGGCCGGGGATAAGCATGGTACCCCAACTTGCCCTCCGCCCCCGACAAGGGGAGCCGGGGCGTCTTGGATGTTTGGGAGATCTCGGCCCGGCGGGTTTCGTTCGGGCGCATTGTCCAGTGGGAACTGTCGCGGCCCGCTGTTTACGGCGGGCTGGTCCTCTGGCCAGCTCCTGGTGTAACTTGCCTGGGGGGTGGAATGAAACCTCTCGAGGCTATGTGAGAACTGGGCGTTTTGAACCACCGCCGTCTTCAACATCTTGATGGCGTTCCTTGCTTCTATCTCGGCAGGAGTGTTGCCGTGAATCGGAAGAGACTCCAGATGGCGAGTTGCGGCAAGCACGTTATCCACCGGGTTGGAAAAGTGGCCTTGAGGCGTCCGGAATCAGGGAATGTGATCCTCAACCGGCTGAGCCGGCGGGTTAGGCGGGCGACCCGGTCCTCCCCCCGGGGCGGCTCCCGCCCCAGGGGTTCGTGGAGTGTCGAACAGGCGGGTCGGGTTGAGGTCATGGGGTAGGCGACCCTGGTGTCTCCGCTGATGGACGGCGTCGGACGCGCGCTGCTGTCTCTCGAGCCGCCAGTTGTCAGTGTTTAAACGCATCCTTTCGGCCGTAATTTGAGCTTGCCGAGTCTCGATCCTGGCGGACTCCATCTCGGCATCACGATGAGCCTTTGCCACTGCCTCTCTGAGTTTCGCCAGCTCCGTGTTTATCTCCTCTTGGTTCTCTGGTGTGAGGGGAGTCGCCATTAGCCTTGTGACCTCCGCCGCTAAATCCACTAGGACTGCGGCCGGGCTCCTGGTCGTCTCGCCGGTTCCACCGCCTCTAGTAGGGTTTTGTGTGGGCTGAGTCGCCCCAGCCATGTAGATGGCGATCTGGCGGCGAGTTTGGTCAAGGATTTCTGGGTCCATGGCCCGAGACAAGCTCCCAAGACAATCCCCATGCAGAGAGCGGATTGAATCTGAGTCACCCAAGGATGATTCGTCATCGGAGTTGACCGGTGTAGTTTCCTGAGTCGCCGTGCGTTCTGGCTCCTGCGATCCCTGCGTGAACCCCACAAAGACCGGGCGAGTCAGATTTGGTGTTATGACTTGGCGAACGTACCTGGCCGGCTCGACGATGTCGGTGGAGATGTCTGGCTCAGGCGCGGATGATCCGATCATGTCGATGAAGGTGTTGATCTTGCCGAAGGGGACCCTGTAACCAGATTCAATCGAATCCGCTTCAGGTCCCCATTGTTGGTTGTCGATGTAGGTTATCCCGCGGTGGCTTCGAGTCATGAGCCCCGTCGCGTAACTCCCAAACCCTGGTAGGGATCCCTTTGAGAACTCAACTCCACCGTGCGTAGGCCCCACGGTGGGCGCTAACTGTCGTGGTTTTGTCACGGCAGATGTCTTCGTGAAAGGACTTAGTACTGGAACCATCGCACCTTGGTGGCGACTCAAAGGGGTTAAAAGGGAGAGACACGGCGATTTACCCAGGTTCGGCCCCTCGTGAGGAGGTAAAGGCCTACGTCCTGCTTTGGTTTGTATTGATGTGGTTTCGATTACAAGGAGGGCGTAACTCGCCAGACCTAGCACTCGATGATTCTAACCTGCCCTCTCGTCCCCTGGGACTCGCCTTTATATACAGGTCAAATCCCCTAGGGTTTACAAGGATACTTTCCTTCCTATGAATCGTGACCCCGGTGGTCTCTAAGTCGCTATCTTCCGAAGCTTGGAGACTTTCCACGATTCACAAACTGCCATATGACCTTGATTTGACCAGGACAAGGCCCAAATACCTGCTCGGATGAATCACCTAATGACTAAGCCGGCCCAACTAGGGCAGGTCAGTCACAGCTAATATCCCCAACACCAGGTACATGACTTCTTAGCCTTGGAGATACCATGGAGAAGCTACATGGTTTGGAGAAGACGTTAGACCCCAAGATGGATGCTAAGTTCAATGAGGTGCTTGCGTCTACCACCAACAGTTGTACATGTTGTACCTCGGCAACAACATCACCAACAATGCCCAAATTTCATGGGACGAGCACAACGTGTGCCTATCGACCTAGGCCAAAATTCTAGTACTGTTGTTATTGTTGCTACTATTGCAGCTTTCGTGGCTGCTGCTTCTACTGTCATTGATCAGAATGAGGATCAAGATGGCGATTACTATAATGAGGGACATGTTTCTCCATATCATTAGAAGGTCGTCCACATTGATACAATCGCAATGGTAGGGCTGCACCACTCCCTCGGGTTCAGTATCATGACCATCTCCCTAAACTTAAATTGAATATTCCAACATTTGATGGTAGATATGTTGCTAATATATATCTTACTTGGGAGTTAGAAACAGAACAACATTTTATGTGCTTACAATTTACTAAGGATCAACATGTTGTTCCTACTGTTTGTGCATTCACTAGTTTTGCTTGTGTTTGGTGGTCTCAAGATTCTAGAATACATCATGCTAATATCCCAACAACTTGGGTTGCTTAGAAAACTTCTATGCGTATTCGTTCCGTTCCATCAACATGAATACTTCAAAAGTTGCAATGTTTAAGACAAGGATTTTTTTGTAGAAGAATATTATCAGGAATTACAAACTTGCATGATTATATGTCATATTGTCGAGGAAAATGAAGCTATCCTTGCATGTTTTTATGGGTGGATTAAATAGAGATATTGTCACACCCTCTCTTTTGCCTTACTTTGCTAAGTTAACATACCTTAAAATTTAGAACCAATTATAATTTTTCTGAGTGATATAATGCGTGACTTGATTGTCATTGCATGCTTGCTTGATTGTGGTTTCAAAATCACCAAACTTCCTACTACTCTCTAGACTCATCTCTTTGAACCAAATCGTTGCCCAATGACCATGCCATGTGTATAGGACCCAAAACCATTTTTACCAAATATCATTTTGACCAAAAATCTTTTATTTAATTTAGGCTTTCAAAAATCCCTAAGTTGGGATTTGTACTATGAGTCCTCAAATTAGGGAAGTTTCTTTGCCCCAAATTTTATCAAAACACCAAAACTATTAATTTAAAAGTTATTTTCCTATTTTAGTTCAATAGCTTTTACCCAGTCTAGAAATGGTCTTTTAAGAAGAAAAAATATTTTCTTGCTTCCAAAATATTTGAGAAAATTTAAGGAAACTGAGTGGAAATATATTTTCCATATATATGAGTTTCAACACATGGTTATGTTCAAAATATTGGACAAAACCCTTATTGTCTATTTTAAGATTTTGACATATTTCTATAAGAAATGTTCTCAAATAATTCCACTGAAATTCGAGCATGTCACACATGATATGTGTGATGATCTTCCCATGTTTCATCCTAATCCAAATTGATTTGATTCACCAAAATATTCCAAAACCCTATCTGTCTAGAACCAAATTTGAGCAACTATACATTGTCAACTTTATCCTTTTGTGCCCAAATTTTGTGGACATGTTCTAATACTCTAATAATGCATCCACACAAAGCGGTGCATCAAGGAGAACAGATGAACTTGTCCAAAAACCCTCAAAACCTATTATGTCAATTTCGAGAATTGGGAAATTTTTCATTGTAAAGTTTCTCCAATTGATCCCAAACTTTTTGACCATCCTCTAATAATCAAATAACACGACGACACCAAGTGGTGCATTAGCGGGAATTAATTTGCATCAAAATATCTGCAGAAACCATTTCTTCCCATTTCTAGGGTTTATCAAGTTTACGTTGTCAACTTTCACTATATAATCTCAAAATTAGTGATCACCGCCAAATGGTCTTACCATTTACCCATCGTGAGTCTCAAGGCCATTGGATACCCCTAGATGCCCCTAGACAACATCAAACGGCTTCCGCCATAATCTAAAGGACAAGAAAAGTTGACCGTAAGATATTCTCCTTACTCCAAAAATTTTACCACACCATGTGCTAGACCTATTCCACCCTGCGTAACCTTGCCATGGCCCCTGATCAATTATTGGAGGGTAACTCCTTCTCTTCCCCTCTCTTTTTCACCATACCAGCACCTCTTTTACCCCTCTCCCATTATTTTTGTTTATGCTAATGATCCCAAATCTTTCCAGACCACCTCTTGTGTGCCTAATGCATCTTCGCACACACAAAAATAGCAGGATCATGCGGAGATTTTGAGCAACCCTTCTAAAACTAGATTTTTGGCAGAAATGTAGTCTTGAACTGCAAGTTCTAGATATACTCCTCTCCGTGAGCTGAAACTTGGTGGTCATGTAGTCCTTGCGTAGGGAGGCTACTACACAAGCTTTCATCCCAGGTTCCCCCTAGTAAAAACCCTTCCGGTAGCCCCCAAGTTTGCTGCTCCAAACTTAGCCCCTGTTGAAACCCCACCTACACTGCCCCAAATGAGACCAAAATCCACAATCACCCTCTGCCATGCATGCTGGACATCATTGGCCAACCAAAAGGATGATGTGCACACCGGGTCGTGTGGTGACCACACTGCAGACCTGCAGTAACGGCGCTCTGGCGAAGGAAGCTGTCGTGTAGCTCGCGTCTCGCTCCAGTAGGGTGTCCACACACACCAAGTACATTCTCCGTCCTCCCACGCCCCACCCCAACACCATGTTGCCTCTAAAACGGCTCTGGCGTGCATGATCTCCATGCTTGAGGGCATTCGAGGCACACCCGAGCTCACCCTGTCGCGACCTCCATTTAAGGCCTCCCTCGGCTCCCATCTTCTCTCCCTTGGTTCTCTCTCCCTCCTAATTGCCTCCCGGTGTGCTCCAAGGTGATCCCTGAACCCTCTCCCTCCTCTTACGACCGGTGATGCCGCCTCGACCTCCGCTCACTTTGGGCCTTCCCGAGCCCCTCCTCTCCATAGAACTCCCAGAGCACCATACACCTCCGTAGCTTCGTCCTGTGCGCTCCTTGAGAGTCTTCGCAGGTGCGTTGGTTTCCCTCCAAGCATAAAGGGTGATGTAGCACATCGACAGCAAGTATTTCCCTCAGTTCAGAAACCAAGGTATCAATCCAGTAGGAAGATCGGCAAGACTATGTAAGCAGCACCTTCACACAAATAGCAAATCCTCGCAACCCAACGCGTAGAGGGGTTGTCAATCCCTCATTGGTAAAGTAAGGATAGATTGATAGATGCAAATAAGAGAGCTAGCAAATAGAATGCAATAGGTATTTTTGGGTTTTTTATAATATAGATCGGAAAACAAAATACTAAATAAAGTAGAAACACAAATAGCAAAGTAGAGATTGCAAATAGATGATGTGAAGTAGACCCTCGGGCTGTAGGTTTCACTAGTGGCTTCTCTCGAGGAAATAGCAAGCGGTGGGTATACAAATTACGGTTGGGAAATTCATAGAAGAGCAAATAATTATAACGATATACAAGACAATGATCATGTATATAGGCTTCACGTCCAAGGTAAGTAGACCGACTTTTGTCTACATCTACTTCTATTACTCCACACATTGACCGCTATCCATCATGTATCTAGTGTATCGAGTTCATGGTGAAATGGAGTAATGCCTTAAGAACGATGCCATGATGTAGACAAGATCTATTCATGTAGGAATAGACCCCCATCATTTACCCTTGATAGCAATGATACATGCATGGCATGTCTCTTTCTGTACCGCAAGATCAAACCCATCACAAAGCACCTCTTCCCATTGCAAGATAAAAGATCAAGTTGGCCAGACAAAAGCTAAATATCGGTGAAAAATACGAAGCTATAATAATCAAGCATGAATATGTTTTCATAGATCTGATCATAAACTCACAATTCATTAGATAAAAACAAACACACCGCAAAAGAAAGAGTTACATCATACGGATCTCCAAGAGACCGTTGTATTCAGAAACAAAATGAGAGAAAGCCATCTAGGTACTGCCTACGGACACGTAAGTCTGATATGAACTCCTCACGCATCATCGTAGGAGCACACATGAGGATGGTGAACCCCTCCGTGATTGTGTTCCTCTCTGTAATGGGCTCTAGATTGGATTTCGTGGTTCTGGAACTTGCGCGGCTAAAACAAATTTTTTGTCGACTCCTCTAGGGTTTGCTGCATATTGGGGTATTTATAGAGCTCAGCGTTGGTGGAGAAGGTTCCCGAGGACCTCACTAGACACCAGACCGTTCCAGGGGTCTCTCGCGCACCCTGATGTCTAGTGCCCCCCCTCGGCCTTGTCTTTTGCTCATTGTTGATTCTCAAGTATCCTTCAGGTGCAAACGAAATCTCCGTAAAGTTTCATGGCAATTGGACCTCATCTGATATGGTTTTTCTGGGAAGAAAAAACAGTAAAAAGCAGCAACTCCACTAGGCACTATGAGAATAGGTTATACCCGAAAAATGATACAAAATTGCTATAAAATGATTATAAAACATCCAAGAATGATAACATAATAGCATGGAACAATCAAAATTATAGATACGTTGGAGACGTATCACTCCCTCCGCTCTTCTAGGTGGCCGGAGCACCAGTTATATGGCCATCATCGCCGATGTCCGCTGCGGCTGAAGCCCCACACTATATGACGCTCCCCCACCGAGTCAACCCCCCCACGCGGACATGAATCTCCTTCCCGATCAGGCCAGTGGTCGGAGGCACGCCTGAGGCAGCCGAGCCGCTAGAAAGGCAACAACGCTACTCGGTCTTGCCTCCCATGCGTCACCTCTATTCGAGCAGGAGGAGGAGGATGGATCTAACCAGCGGGCCCCGCCTCTAAGTGGCTCACCGGCCCGACCCCCTATTAAGTGGAGACGCCTTTCATGGGCACCGCCTCCTAACGGGGAAAGCGCACCGACCAAAGTACGCCTTCAGTGTCGCCCAAGAGTCCCGCGCAGTTGAGCCAATGGCTCGGCCTAGTTGTTGTACCGCGCTAGTGCGTTGTGCTGCTCAATCAGACTAGCTCATCTTGGTATAATTTCTATAATTTCTCCTTTCTTAACTAGAGGGATTAGAAAATCCATATTAAATTCATCCTAGATTCAAATTCCAAAAGATTGCTAAAATCATGTGCTATCCAAATATGTGCATTCCACATTTTCCGAGACATATTTTCTATAATGTTAATATTCAAATTCAAATTTCGATATTTCAAAACCCACCTTGCAAAATTCCTAGAAAGCTCAAATCAACTCCAAATGGAGTGATTCCAATTTCTAGGTGACTCTAAAATCATGCTCTATTTTTCTAGCCTAGGTGAACATTTTTTATGGCATTATTTCTGCTAGGATAAATAAATAGCTCCCTTTCCAATTAAGTCATCTTAGTAAATTCATAGGAAAATCATCCCGACTCCAAATCCAGTGAACCCACTTCCTAAATCCTTCTAAAATCATTACCTAGTTGATAGGCACATCCACTCATTTTTATAAAAATGTTTTCTGTAGACTTCTTGTGGGGCCAGTAATGCATCTATTTCCTCGGTTTAAAATTCAGCGGTGATCCAAATCCATTAGAACAAACATTAGGAATTTTTCTTATGACCAGAGATGTCCAAGAAGAATAAAACTCCTATTTATAGAGCACTTTATTTTTTCTGCTTGTTGTGTGGCTTATCGTGGTTGTTTCTGATGATAGTTGATGAACTAGACAAAGTGCTCAGAGTTGGATGAGAAGCTCGTGAAGCCCTCGAAGACTTTGCTGAACCACGCAAGAAGCCTTTGGCCATGTCTCAGAAACCATTTTATGCATGTCATATAGCACTCTGTTCTGATGCATTGAATCATGTTGAATCGGTGATCACCTTGGCCGGTTGTCTCTGAAAAATTCCTTGTTGTTACTTGCACTTGGGCATGACCCTACCTTAATATGAGAGTTGTGTGGGTGGGAAGTAGTTAGGTTGCTAGTAGTTGCCATGCAAATGGGTTGCGAATATGCATGGTTGCAATGAAGGAAATGATTTCCAAGATTTTTTGAGAAGCCTGCCAGGTGCCACTAATGCCCGAGGGAGTTGGTGTTGACCTAGGTAACCACTTGAGAAAGAAGTGGCGTACCAAGGCAAGTTTTGTGTGTGTGGTTTTGAAAACACGAGAGATCTCAGATTTGTTGGCCGTCCAGACCTTACATGTGCGACCACAATACCCCTTTATGGGATGGGGCTTTGTTGATTACGTTGGCCGATGCTAGCAGAGAGCCCGCATTACTAATGTCGAGAGGGCTAGATTTACCCTCTCGAGATAGGGTCGTGTCAGGTAGGGCGGCCATGAGCTATTTTCACAGACACAGGACACACCATTGCGTGCCCTCATGGATGGTATGATCTAGAGCGAGGCTCGTATGATGTGCATGATGAGGGGTGTCACAAATGTGTGGACTCTTTGTTTAGTGTCGCCAGGGGAAAGGCATTGTTCCGGTGCTTACCCCAGGTATGTAATATACCGCGAGTCGTGGATGAGATGAATGTTCCTCAAGTCTTGTGGGTACATCCTGCAACCTGTGCAGAATGTATAACTATTCGAATAGACATGTCCACGATCAAGGAAAGTTGGGTGGATCTGCTTGAACTTTGTCCAAAAGTTTTCACATGAACCAAGTGTGCATGTATGAGAAAGGTTATTGTGTGAGAAAAAAGGCAGTATGATTCATGAGCTAAGTCAGACGACTTGGCATTATGAGTGGACCTGGGATGTTCGACCCTCGGTTTATATTGATATCTACAACCTGTTCATATGGATACCGTTTACCTCTTGATGCATGACCCCACAAGAAATTGATCATATCGTTGCACTTGAAAATCGGCTTTATGCAATTTATTTATTAGTGCTATAGCATGCATTCTTATTGCCTTGTTCCAAAGAAGGGTTGGCAGCAAGTACATTCAAAGTACTCATTGGCTTTCCACTGGTTAGTTTATTGACCAGGCTTGAGAGAACAGGATATGATGAATAATACATTGGTGACCTTTGCCTAAGCTAGGACTCTTCCATGTCAGAATGCCACTAGGGATAAGGCAGATGATATGGGTACACGCTACCATTGGAGTTTTTTGATGCAATATATATAAAGACTTGGCCATGAAGGTCATATTCGAGTAAGATGCTACATAATGGATGTAAGACTCTTGTTATTCAGTTTGTGTGTTCAGTGAGCATTGATCTCTTGGATCACTGTGCAAGTACATTCGGTGATCACGACTTATGAGCCGGGGTGCCCACAAAGCTAGTATGAGAGCCATTCTAACTGTAGGAAGCCCTTAGTTAGCATTGATGTTAGTCAGGATGAGAATTAGCCCTCAGACCCAAGAATCACTTGCAAAACCAACTGGACTTGTATCCTCTTCTAATCTAGCTAACTATAGGCCATTACACTCATCTCGTTCTCTCTTGTCATATTAACTCTCCTTTGACCATCTTGTAGATGGTCGTCACCCCCATGAGACTCCTCGTGACTTGGTTCCCACCTCTCCTAAGGAGCTGCCTCCAACAATGGCACTACCCTTCGGAGCCGATGTACACCCTACACGAGATGAATAATGGCGAGCTGGGAACTAAGTTCAATGCCAAAGTGGTCATACCAAACAAAATACCACCACAGAGTTGGTTCTTTGTTGGACCACCCATGCCAAGAATATACATGGTTATTCAGCACGCAACCTACGAAGCTTTTCTCTGTCTTCGAGACCTTCTCCGGAAATGAAAGAAGAGCAAGCTACCCGCTACCTACCTACCAAGAGTGGACTACGAACCCTTGCTCATGTGATGGGAATTCCAAAAGATGAATACCCAACTCTCAAGCTCTGAGTGAGTTTCACCAACGCTATGGATCACCTTCTGTGTTATGTTACTGAAGAATTCCTCAAGTCCCGCCAGGGTTTCCCTTCACTCCTGGACCTCCACTGCCTCGAGAAGAAGAAGGTGGTAGAGCAAGATCAACATATTCCTGCCCTCCAAATCCACATCACCAACCAAAAGTAGCAAATTGAGGAACTTCAGGAAGCCTGCAACCGAGTGCGACGCAGGAGGCATGGGAACAGACTCCCATATCCACCGCATGGAGGGCCACCTTCGCAGCACTAATGTTGCAAACCAAGGATGGATGAGAACCCGTTTCCTCCTATAACATGCCCCGGATGTGGCAAATATGGGCATGTTTTGAGGAGATGTCACAGCAAGTAGCCGACTATGGCATATCCACTGGTGCCCCAGGAGGACTGGAAGCTGAAGACTGAGTGTTCTTTCCCCTCGAGATATGAAGCAAGGCACAACTACTTGAGTCCAAGAACCCCTAGGGTAGGATGAGTCGTGTACCCCTGATGCGTAGTTGAGTCCGTGTAATTGTTCATATGAGATCATGTTGTGTGGTTCTTTTTTCTGTTTATTTTTAGGCATAAGTGGCACCATTCCCCTAGGAAACGTGTACGCGACTATGCCACCTATCTTATGTAAATGAATGTGTTAGTCTTTCCGGAAATTGATTGATTGCACTTGCACTATACCACCCCTTAGGCACTCCCCTATACGCTACTTTTCTCTCACCTTTCTCAATAACTGAAAACCAGCAAGACCAGATGCACTGAGGATCCACCTCGACGGACCACTAGCAGTGAAGACCTTGACTGCAACATTCTCAACTAGATGCAACCCCGTAGAGATGTACTTTTCCCTCAAGATTTGGAACCCTCCCTAGAGTAACCTAGACCTCACAAGCTACTCCAGATCAAACTTCTGATCTCGTGTTTTATACACGGATTTGCCAGAGCACCTGTTTAGCTTCAATAACCCCTTGCTTAGCACTTTGTTCCCTATGGAACTAGTGATCACAACGAACAAACATCTTTCATTCTTAAGCTAGCTCGAGAACCTTGATGCCATAGGAAGGATCGTTCCAAGGGTATACGAATTGTAGACAATAATTTGAGGTGACTATAATAGGTGTCTTGAGGATGTAGCTAACCCCTCTTTGTTGGATAACGGGGACCTTCATGGTGATAGGTGAGTTGGTGGAACAAGTTGATAAAGTAGCATAACCTACATATTCCCGGAATTAGTTTGGATTCAGTAAGACAATTATGATTACGAGCTAAAACTCTTGGCGGTATAATCAATTGACGTTGTCAAGTAGTAGTTTTGGATTAATAATGACTTGGAGAAGCAAGTAGGAGTTCTCGTCGGACTTGTGATTCAGATTTATATAGGTAATCCTAATAGAGTGCCGCTGATAAATGAGAGCACATGGTTCGGAGTAAATTGGATTTAGTCTGATGACCTTGATCATGATACAAAGTTCCTCCGTGGATGATAGTAGAAGTAATTGGAGTTGTCAAAATTGATTTAAGTATCCATATAAGCTTGACCTTGTAGTTTAGGTGGTCATGCTATTGAAAGTTGGTGGATATACTATGATTTAGTCCTTGCAATGATATGTGGATTAATAAGGACTCTAGGTGATAATGTAGAACCCCTTCGATATTGGATTTGTAGGAGTGATGGGTCTAGTAATGATTGACGGCATTTAATTACCACTTGATTGGATTTGTATCAAGCAATAGGAGTAAACCACCACTCCTCTGCTGACTACACCAACTATGGAAAGAATCATCGACGTTCAAGCATTATGAAGAGTTTGGACATCAAGGGAAATTAAAGAGCCCTTTTTGGTCCAATCAAGGACGTCTAGCCTGACTGGACCATGGTGGAACCGGTGACAAAGGAGGTTCACCCCGCTTGCCAAGCCCCAGACCTTGGGAGTAGATGGCTGGTCTATACTTTTGGGTAGCCAGCTCATCTAGGGCCCTCAAAGCTTTCCTGGATGGTAGAACACATTTTAAACACCGTGTCTCTAAGCTTAGTCTTATGGACAAAACCCAACCCAGACTTTTTCGCAAGTAGGTACAGAGAAGCTACAAGACCAAGCATCCGAAGACACGATGGGAACATGCATCCATGACGATGAAGACACATGTCTTAAGACAAATAAGGAACATAGCTTGACAACTTCTCAAGCTAAAGATCTCAAACTTATGTTGACACACTCAAGAAAGAAGACCACATGTGACTGAAGATCACCCGTTTTGAGGAAGTCAAGGAATTCCCCATCGACGGGAAGGTAAACCAAGACTAGACCCTTCTATTCTCACACAAGACATGTGGATGCCGCTATCTGTAACACCTTGTGTTTAGCGTTCCTGACTAATTAACTTATTTGAAAAATTAGGACTAATTAAATTTTTTTGTGAATGATTGTGATGATTGAACTGACTATTTTGCTTGCTTGCTGGTATGCTTTTGTTGATTTTTCCATAATTCCTGTTACTCTCTAGACTCACTTCTTTAACTTAAAACTCCTGACTAATGACCATGCCATGTGTTTAGGACCAAAAACTATTTCTACCAAATATTGTTTCACCAAAAAGCATTTCTTTGAATTAAGCCTTCAAAACCCCTCAGATGAGGTTTGTACTACAAGTCCTCAAATTAGGGGATTTGTTTTACAGCAATTATTTTATTTGAAACCCATTATCAAAATGACTTCCCAAAACCACCATATTTTTATTTTAAAAGTTATTTTTCTAATTTATTTAAATGTCTTCCTATGAAGCCGGAAATGATCTCTTATGAAGGAAAGTTATTTTTCTTGCTTTCAAAATATTTAAGAAAATTTAGGGAAACTCAATGGACATATTATTTCCATATATATGAGTTTTAACATATGTTCATGTTCAAAATATTGGGCTAATCCCTTCAAAACCCTTCCTGCCTATTTCAATCTTTTGGAATATTTCTATAAGAAATATTCTCAATAAATTCCAGTAAAATTCCAGCATATAACCTATGATATGTTTGATGATCTTGCCAAGTTTCATCTCAATCCTAGTTGATTTGACTCCCGTAATTATTCTAAAACCATGTATGTCTATATTCAAATTTGAGCAACTCTACATTGTCAAGTGCCTCCTATTGTGTTCAAATTTGGTGGACATGTTTGGTGGACATTTGAGGATTATCGATTTTGTATCCTCGTGTGAACCTTTGTGATGTTTGAATAAAATGTGTGGTGTGATATTTGTGTGTTGCATTCATATGGGTAGTGTAATTCCTCTAGACCATTGTTCTATGCTAATCTCACCCCTCTACAAACATCAGATGCCTCCAAGACGCGCCCCTACCTCCAACTTTCCGCCGGAACTCACCCAGTTGATCCAGGAACAAAACACCCTGATGCAACTGATCATCCAGAACCAGAACAACAACAACCATCATCCACCCCAGGCCGACAACCTTACCCGTTTTCTGAGGTTGAACCCTCCAACTTTCTCCAGCAGCATTGAGCCCATTGTGGCAGATGATTGGCTTCGCAAGATGGAGCGTGAGCTCGTCACCGCTGGTTGTTCTGAAGCTGAGAAGGTGCGTTTTGCCGCGCATCAACTTGAAGGCCCTGCAGCTGCTTGGTGGGAGAACTACACCACCACTTATCCCATTGCTGGAGTCACTTGGGAGCAATTCAAGCAAGCCTTCCGCACCGCGCATGTCTCAGCTGGTGCAATGAGTCTGAAGAAGCGTGAGTTTCGCAACTTGCGCCAGGGGAGTCGCACTGTGGCCCAGTACGTTGATGATTTCAGCATGCTCGCCCGTTATGCACCTGGAGATGTGGCCGATGATGCGGCCAAGCAGGAAAAGTTCTTGGAAGGACTGAATGATAAGCTGAGCATTCAGTTGATGGTAGCCACCTTCAACAACTACCAGGAGCTGGTTGATAAGGCCCTCATCTTGGAGGGGAAACATCAGCAGATGGAGAACCGCAAGCGAAAGTATGGGGTTGGAAAGTTCAACTCCGGCACTCAGCAGAAGCCTCGCTACACCCCCTATTCAGGGAATACCGGGACTGGATCCGGTAAGTTTGGTGGACATGTTCAGCATAACCACCCTGTGCACAACCATGGAGGAAATGGGAACCATCGCAACAACAGCAACTTCAAGAATGGCGGTACTGGCACTCAGCAGAATTCAACTCCAGCTCAGAAGGATCTGACTCACATCACTTTCTTCAAGTGTCAGAAGAAGGGACACTATGCCACTGACTGTCCCCAGAACAAGCAGGGAAATGGAAACGGCAACGGCAACTCTGCAGCAAAGAAGCCCAATCCTTTTCCTCGAGCTCAGGTGAACCACATTGATGTGGAAGAGGTCTATGATCACCCCGATACTGTGGTTGGTAAGTTTTTGCTAAATTCACATCCAGTATTGGTACTTTTTGATTCTGGTGCAACGCATTCATTCATATCAAGGGTAGTTGTGGAAAAGTATAGTTTGCCAACTAGAACCCTCAGCCAACCTATTAAGGTCAGTTCCCCAGGAGGCATGATGACAGCCGGGATAGGATGCCATGCTTTGAGTCTCAACATCGGGAACCATAATTTCCCCACCGACCTCATCGTATTAGAGTCCCAGGGATTGGATGTAATCCTAGGCATGGATTGGATGGCCAAGTATGAAGGTAATATCGATTGTGCCCTTAAGTCTATTTTGCTCACCACCCCCGAGCAGAAGCGGATTAAGTACGTGTCTCAGCGCCCGACCCGGAGTAAGCGAGTAAACTCTCTCACGGGAGTAGTCCAGGAGGAAGTACCGATTGTACAGGAGTATCCAGATGTATTTCCGGAAGAATTGCCGGGCATGCCACCCGATAGAGAGATTGAGTTCTTGATTGAGCTATTACCCGGAACAGCCCCGATATCCAAGAGACCCTATCGGATGCCCGCAAATGACTTGATAGAAATCAAGAAGCAAATTAAAGAGTTATTGGACAAAGGGTATATTCGCCCAAGTTCTTCACCTTGGGGAGCCCCAGTGCTCTTGGTTGAAAAGAAGGACAAGTCCCTGAGAATGGTTGTCGATTATCGTGCATTGAACGATGTGACCATCAAGAACAAGTACCCCTTGCCGATGATCAACGATCTGTTTGATCAGTTAGTTGGAGCTCGCATATTCTCAAAGATCGATCTTCGATCCGGGTATCATCAGTTAAAGATTCGTGAACAGGATATACCCAAGACAGCCTTTACCACTCGGTACGGCTTGTATGAGTACACGGTCATGTCATTTGGACTGACTAATGCTCCGGCATATTTTATGAATCTGATGAACAAGGTATTTATGGAGTACTTGGACAAGTTTGTCGTGGTGTTCATCGATGACATACTGATATTCTCCAAGAACGAAGAGGAACACAAGGAACATCTGCGTCTAGTTCTGGAGAAGCTTCGAGAGCATAAGCTATATGCAAAGTTCAGCAAATGTGAGTTTTGGTTGAAGGAAGTCGGATTTCTCGGACACGTCATCTCAGGAGAAGGCATAGCAGTGGACCCTGCCAAGGTCGCAGCAGTCACCGAATGGGTAGCACCCACTTCAGTCAAGGAGATCCGCAGTTTCCTCGGACTTGCCGGATATTACCGGAGGTTCATTGAGAATTTCTCAAAGATTGCCAAGCCCATGACAGAGTTATTGAAGAAGGAATCCAAGTATGTTTGGACTGAGGATTGTGAAACCAGTTTTCAAGAGCTGAAGAAACGTCTTGTGACAGCCCCAGTGCTGATATTGCCGAACATTCAGAAGGATTTCCAGGTTTATTGTGACGCTTCTCGTCAAGGACTTGGAGGAGTGCTCATGCAAGAAGGCAAAGTTGTAGCCTATGCATCCAGACAGCTCAGACCTCATGAGTTGAATTATGCCACACATGACTTGGAACTAGCAGCCGTAGTGCACGCACTCAAGACCTGGAGACATTTCCTGATCGGAAATAGTTGTGATGTTTACACTGATCACAAGAGCCTGAAATATATCTTCACGCAGAAGGAGTTGAACCTCAGACAAATGCGATGGCTAGAGTTGATCAAGGACTATGACATGAGATTGCATTATCACCCAGGCAAGGCAAATGTTGTAGCCGATGCGTTGAGCCGCAAGAGTTATGTGAACACGCTCACAGCGGGAGGATTACCCCAGGAGTTAGTCGATGATCTCCGAGAGCTCAAATTGGAGATAGTTCCAAGAGGATTTGTTGCCACTTTGGAAATTCAGTCTACTTTGACGGAAAAGATCCGTGAAGCACAGAAAGCTGACAAAGAGATAGCTGAGATTAAGCAGAAAATGGAAGACGGGAAAGCTAAAGGTTTTCGTGAGGATGAACACGGAACTTTATGGTTTGAGGATCGCATCTATGTGCCCAATGATCCCGAACTCAGGAAGTTGATACTTCAGGAAGCTCATGATTCCCCGTACTCGATACACCCTGGTAACACCAAGATGTATCTGGATCTGAAAGAAAGTTTCTGGTGGACAGGATTGAAGAAAGACATTGCTGAGTACGTAGCTATATGCGATGTTTGTCAGCGAGTAAAAGCCGAGCATCAGAAGCCAGCAGGTTTGCTCCAACCTCTGCCGATACCCGAATGGAAATGGGAAAAGCTTGGTATGGACTTCATCACAGGATTACCTCGGACCCGTTCTGGCTATGATTCTATTTGGGTTGTGGTCGATCGGTTGACCAAGGTAGCTCACTTCATTCCGGTGAAGACTACCTACACTAGTGCCAAGCTGGCCAAGATTTATATGATGAGGATCGTATGTCTGCACGGAGTACCAAAGAGCATTGTGTCTGATAGAGGGACTCAGTTCACATCAAAATTTTGGCACCAACTGCACGAAACCTTGGGAACAAGATTGGAGTTCAGCACAGCATTTCACCCGCAGACAGATGGACAGACCGAGAGAGTTAATCAAATTCTGGAAGACATGTTGAGAGCTTGCGCACTAGACTATGGGTCTAGTTGGGATGACAATTTACCGTATGCCGAGTTCTCATACAACAACAGCTACCAGACCAGTCTGAAGATGGCCCCTTTCGAAGCTCTATACGGAAGGAGGTGCAGAACACCATTGACGTGGGATGGAGTTGGCGACCGACAACTTTTTGGTCCCGACCTCATCCGAGATTCTGAAGAGAAGGTCAAGCTTATTCGTGACCGACTCAAGATAGCTCAGTCCAGGCAGAAGAGTTATGCCGACAGCAAACGCAAGGAAGTAACATACGAAGTGGGAGATCGAGCATATCTTCGGGTGTCTCCACTTCGAGGAATCAAGAGATTCGGTGTGAAAGGAAAACTAGCACCACGTTTCATTGGCCCCTACAAAATTCTTGAACGTAGAGGCGAAGTTGCATACAAACTGGAACTGCCGGAAGGATTGTCCGGAGTTCATGATGTCTTCCATGTTTCCCAGTTGAAGAAATGCCACGCTGAGATGGCAGATGTTCCGTTGAGAGATACAGTGCCCCTAGAGGCCATACAGCTTGACAGCGATCTGACGTATGAGGAGAAACCCGTCCGAATTCTCGAGACCGCCAACAGAGTTACCCGCAGCAAGATCATCAAGTTCTGCAAGGTGTTGTGGAGCCACCACACCGAGGAAGAAGCCACCTGGGAACGAGAAGAGGATCTTCGTCGAGACCAGCCGCACCTATTTTCTAGTCAACCCGAATCTCGAGGGCGAGATTCATCTTAAGGTGGGTAGGTTTGTAACATCCCAATTTTCGTAAATTCGGATGTTAATAGATCATTCATTTGCATCCCACATTTTATGCATCATTGTGTTCCTCTGAAAATTTTTATCGTTATGTGACTGCAGGCAATTTATCGGAGCGGAGATAATATGACTTCTCCCCTGTGAGTTAAAGTCATCATTTTTGGTTTTTGCAAATTTTTCCAAACTCCGAATTATTTTGGTCGAGTTTTTTTTTCGATCGCGTTGTGTGATCCTAGTGCATAAAACTTTTTTTAGTTGCATTAGGTGGAACTAGGGTTCCTATATATATTATATATGTATTAGTTGTATATGTATTTTGTTTTCCTAAGTATTCTAGCGCATATATGTATATTAGTACCTTTTTTTTTCTAGTATTTTGTTAGCTAGGAAAATATATTTTTTCTGTTTTGTTTTGTTTTTTTTTATTTCTTTTTGTTGCTGCAGTTTGTTTGTTTTTCAAAAAAAAAAAAGAAAACTGCCAGCCCCCATGCATGCACGCATGCAAGCCTTGCATGCAGCCCCCAAGCCCCTCCCCACGTCTCCTCTTTCCTTTTTTCTTCTCTCCCTCCCCACGTCTACTCCTTCCTATTTTCTCTCCCTTTTCCTTATTTCTCTCTTCCTTCTTTCTCCTCCCTCTCTTTCCTATTTTTCTCTCCCATGATCTCCTTCCCAAAGTTCTCCCTCTCCTTCCTTTCTACTCTCCTCCCCTAAGCCTATATAAACCCCCCCCACCTCCACCTCTCCCCAACCCTAGCCGCCGTCTCTCCACCGCCGCCTCCACAAGCCGCCGCCGGCGCCTCACCCCACCGCCGCCCTAGCCGCCGCCGCGAGCAGCGGCAGCAGCCCGAAAGCTGCTGCACCTCGGCCTCGCCGCGGAGGAGGAGCCCTCCCCGAACTCTCTCTCCACCGCCGCCTCTTCCCCGCGGAGGAGGAACCTCACCGCCGCCGCCCGACGCCCCACCGCCCGGAGCTACTCCCTCCTTCCTCGCCGGCCATCCCCTTTCTTGCCGGTGCAACACCCCCAGAAGCAGGTAGCAACCTCTCTCTCTCTATTTCATGCACTCCATCTCAGCCATTAGAAGCTTGCCACGTGTGCCTCTCATTAGCACTAGCAGTTTCGTAATTTCTGTCCAGATTTCGAAAACAGAAACTTTCAATCTTGTTTTGATCACAACTTTTTATCCGTACGTCCAATGACATTGATTCTTTTTCCAGTAGCTCACAAATTTCCTGTAGTTTTTAAAAATATATAATGTTTCTGTGTTGGGAATTTTCAAATATAAGTTAGAGCAGATTTAGTTTAAACACTGTTTTGCCTATTCCAGGAGTTTGAAAAATGATATTGAGTTGATTCTTTTTGCTACTGTTTTCTAGTGATAAAACCTTACTGTAGTAGAATTTTCAGAATTTTTCAAGTATTTTTACTGGTGTTTTCAACAGAAACAAGTTTCTGTCCTACCGACGCGCGATAAAATTCTTTTGCGTAGTCGTTTGCCAATCATTGCATGTGATGTTATTTTTACTCGTGGCATGATTGAATTGCTTATGGTGTGCTTTGTGTTTGTATCGGTAGATCATCCGGAGTGCAAAGCGTGTTACTTAGAGACGCTCGAGCAGGACAACTATCATCAAGGCAAGTCATCTTTGATCATGTTATTTTACCTATGTTTTCAATGCATAGTAGATCACCTTCTTTGCCCTATTTTCATGCTGCCTAGGTACTTGGAAACTTTAGTCATAGGTGTAGTATCATGTGGTAGGAACACAACGACCCCGACACTTGGCCCCGGGACGACAATTTCTTAATGCTATGCTTGAGTAGACGGGTTATCGGTTGAGTGTATTCCACGAGTGATGCGAGGTTGAAAAAATAATCAAGACCGGACTAAGACAAGATTTTCAAGACCTCGGACGCAATGCAACACTGGGTGAAGGACGGTTGACCGGCTCCCTGGAAAACCCAGTGGATGCCCGGGATGCTGGAGAGGCCATGTCATCCTGCGGAAAGCTTCACCCAGGCTCAAAGGGACGGACGGAGACTTCAAGACTCAAGGCTTACCTGCACAGCCACAAGTCATTATGGGCTCTGACTTGGTTGGACAACGCGGCGACTCTGGACAGGCGGTGCTAGCAGATGTAGACGAACGGTAGGAATGGATGGGCACCGACAGGGATTCAGAGGGACCCGTTGAAAGACCATGTTTTGATCATCCGGTCTTCAAACACCCTGAAGTGCGAGGACAAACCCGGAGGCGATCAAATCTTGTGGGGAACGTGTGCAAAACTCTGCAGAGTACTCAACCTAATCGATTAGCCGTGTCCACGGTCATGGACAACTTGAGCCGAAGGCATTGAATTTCCCCTGAACTCTCGACACAACTTAATAATGATGTGGGTGTTAACAACTATTCGGGTACGAGAATTGGTTGGCGGAACCATCTCGTTAACAACAAACTATGTAGTAATATTTTGCTTTCAAACCCTTTTGTTGTAGGATAAAACTAGCTTTATGCAAAAAAAAACTTAGCTCCACCGGCCAAATATGCATGTAGAGATAGTGATTATTTTACTCCCTCTCTTGATGATTTGCCAGCATATTCAATATGCTGACCTACACGGCTGCAACGTATCATGTTGCAGAGTACTTTTCCGACCAGGAGTGAGGCTACCGTTCTACGCTCAGCGACATGCCCTTGGAGTCGGATGGACTCGTCTACCTGATGCTTCCGCTTAGTCTTCATTAGATAATCTCATGAGTTGGCCTTCAGCCACTTTATTGTACTCCTTTATTGTAATAAAGTACTCTTTATGAGATTTCGATTAATAAAGCTGTGTGATTGCACTCTTGAATATATACATTATGTACTGTGTGTGTACCAGCATGATCTTGGGATGGTACAGAAACACGAGAGGCTTGACTCGTTGAGTCGGGTCGCTACATCTTGAGGATGTAGCTAACCCCCCTTTGTTGGATAACGGGGACCTTCATGGTGATAGGTGAGTTGGTGGAACAAGTTGATAAAGTAGCATAACCTACATATTCCCGGAATTAGTTTGGATTCAGTAAGACAATTATGATTACGAGCTAAAACTCTTGGCGGTATAATCAATTGACGTTGTCAAGTAGTAGTTTTGGATTAATAATGACTTGGAGAAGCAAGTAGGAGTTCTCGTCGGACTTGTGATTCAGATTTATATAGGTAATCCTAATAGAGTGCCGCTGATAAATGAGAGCACATGGTTCGGAGTAAATTGGATTTAGTCTGATGACCTTGATCATGATACAAAGTTCCTCCGTGGATGATAGTAGAAGTAATTGGAGTTGTCAAAATTGATTTAAGTATCCATATAAGCTTGACCTTGTAGTTTAGGTGGTCATGCTATTGAAAGTTGGTGGATAT
Organism: Hordeum vulgare subsp. vulgare; assembly: GCF_904849725.1. Classification (NCBI taxonomy): domain Eukaryota; kingdom Viridiplantae; phylum Streptophyta; class Magnoliopsida; order Poales; family Poaceae; genus Hordeum; species Hordeum vulgare. The sequence goes on along the minus strand of NC_058524.1, from coordinate 349,500,953 downwards.
ACTATGATTTAGTCCTTGCAATGATATGTGGATTAATAAGGACTCTAGGTGATAATGTAGAACCCCTTCGATATTGGATTTGTAGGAGTGATGGGTCTAGTAATGATTGACGGCATTTAATTACCACTTGATTGGATTTGTATCAAGCAATAGGAGTAAACCACCACTCCTCTGCTGACTACACCAACTATGGAAAGAATCATCGACGTTCAAGCATTATGAAGAGTTTGGACATCAAGGGAAATTAAAGAGCCCTTTTTGGTCCAATCAAGGACGTCTAGCCTGACTGGACCATGGTGGAACCGGTGACAAAGGAGGTTCACCCCGCTTGCCAAGCCCCAGACCTTGGGAGTAGATGGCTGGTCTATACTTTTGGGTAGCCAGCTCATCTAGGGCCCTCAAAGCTTTCCTGGATGGTAGAACACATTTTAAACACCGTGTCTCTAAGCTTAGTCTTATGGACAAAACCCAACCCAGACTTTTTCGCAAGTAGGTACAGAGAAGCTACAAGACCAAGCATCCGAAGACACGATGGGAACATGCATCCATGACGATGAAGACACATGTCTTAAGACAAATAAGGAACATAGCTTGACAACTTCTCAAGCTAAAGATCTCAAACTTATGTTGACACACTCAAGAAAGAAGACCACATGTGACTGAAGATCACCCGTTTTGAGGAAGTCAAGGAATTCCCCATCGACGGGAAGGTAAACCAAGACTAGACCCTTCTATTCTCACACAAGACATGTGGATGCCGCTATCTGTAACACCTTGTGTTTAGCGTTCCTGACTAATTAACTTATTTGAAAAATTAGGACTAATTAAATTTTTTTGTGAATGATTGTGATGATTGAACTGACTATTTTGCTTGCTTGCTGGTATGCTTTTGTTGATTTTTCCATAATTCCTGTTACTCTCTAGACTCACTTCTTTAACTTAAAACTCCTGACTAATGACCATGCCATGTGTTTAGGACCAAAAACTATTTCTACCAAATATTGTTTCACCAAAAAGCATTTCTTTGAATTAAGCCTTCAAAACCCCTCAGATGAGGTTTGTACTACAAGTCCTCAAATTAGGGGATTTGTTTTACAGCAATTATTTTATTTGAAACCCATTATCAAAATGACTTCCCAAAACCACCATATTTTTATTTTAAAAGTTATTTTTCTAATTTATTTAAATGTCTTCCTATGAAGCCGGAAATGATCTCTTATGAAGGAAAGTTATTTTTCTTGCTTTCAAAATATTTAAGAAAATTTAGGGAAACTCAATGGACATATTATTTCCATATATATGAGTTTTAACATATGTTCATGTTCAAAATATTGGGCTAATCCCTTCAAAACCCTTCCTGCCTATTTCAATCTTTTGGAATATTTCTATAAGAAATATTCTCAATAAATTCCAGTAAAATTCCAGCATATAACCTATGATATGTTTGATGATCTTGCCAAGTTTCATCTCAATCCTAGTTGATTTGACTCCCGTAATTATTCTAAAACCATGTATGTCTATATTCAAATTTGAGCAACTCTACATTGTCAAGTGCCTCCTATTGTGTTCAAATTTGGTGGACATGTTCAAATACTCCAATAATGCATCCACACCAAGTGGTGCATCAAGGAGAATAGAAGAATTTGGCCCAAGCCCCTCAAAACCCTCACTGTTGATTTCTGACTTTGGGAAACTTTACATTATAAAGTTTCTCCAATTGACCCCAAACATTTTGTGCATGCCTTAATGCTCAAATAATGCCACCACACCAGATATTGGATTTGTGGAAATTGATTTGGATGGATTTGTAAGCAGAAAGCCATTTCTGCCCATTGCATGGGTTTTCCAAGTCTACATTGGAAACCATCTCCACCAAATCCCAAATTTGGTGTACAAGCTTATTTTCATCTATTATTTGATCCTGTTAAGGTTCATATCCATTGAAGTCCATCTGATTACTCTGTCACTCATCAAAACACCTTGTGTGCATTCACTTTATTGGCTACTTTGGCCCCTTCCATTTTAACCCTTGAGCTTAACTTTCTACCACAACTTCATATAGTTACATTCTACCTCCAGTAACATTTCCATGGCCACTGGTCAAATATTGGAGAGAGGCTCCATGTAACTATTCCTCATTTTACCCTTGGAATCACTATTTTACCCCTCTTGCCCCACTTATGTTTAAGCCAAAGCCCCCACCTCTTGCCAGAGGGTTCCTAGCCTCCCAAGGAATTGCTTCAAGCCAAGAGATGGCATGCTCATATGGAGAAAATGAGCAGCACATCCTCAAGTTGATTTCTGGTTGAAAAGTTGCTTTGTACAGCAAGTACTAGCTACCCTCCCTTGCTTGAGATGAAACTTTGCCGGATTGTATTCCTTCCAAGCCTAAGGCTGCTAGACATGTCTTTTTCCCATTATCTCTCCTATGAGTGCCCTCATTAGTAGCCCTAAGTTTGCTGCTACAAACTTAACACCAGTCAAAACCTATTCAAACCAGCTCCACTTGGGGCCAAACTTCACCAGTGCCTTGTGGCCTACATCCCTTGCATGTTTGACACCTTGGCCTGGCCAAACGGTGGATAAGGACACCAAGTGGGGTGGTGAACACCTTTCTGGGGTGCAGAAATGGTGCTTTGTACCTTGTCTGTTTCTTCAAGGCCGCTTCTAGACGTTGCAACCTGTCCGAGCATGTCAAGGGACCTCCCCTTGACTGGTCCAAGCCATTCCCATCGTCAACTAGCTTCCAAGCCCTTATAGGGGTGCGTGGAGTCCATGCACACAGAGCTCCAGAGAGCTCCCGAGCTCTCTCCCTCTCTCTCTTCTCCCTCTCTTATCTCCTCTTCCCCAAGTCTCTCTTGCTTCTCTCTCTCGTGTGCATGTCCAGGGCTTCCCCTTTTCAACCCTGCTCTCCTCCCCAAGCCCCTCTTCTTCTTGTTCCCTCAAATGGCCGAGGCTCCATTGCCAGCTTTCGGTCGAGCTCGCGCCCTCCGGACCATTCCTCCACCCTGGCCAGCGTGGGGCCTCCCTTAGCCTCTCCCCTCTCATCCCCAGCTCCTTTCCCGAGGCCCATGGCATTGCCTGACCGAGGCCGACCCGGGCCCAGCCTCCTCTGTAGCCGCACCGTCCGAGGGCCCCGGCCCTCTCCCTCGTGCCCCAGGCCATGGACGGGGGCGGTGCGACTCCCCCAGGCCAGCAGGGGCACCGGCCGTCGCGAGGAGCAGCCATGGCAACCGGGGGCGGCGTAGGCTCTGGCCGGATTGGGCCTGCCTCTACCCTGCCCGAGAAGGAGGAAGGAGAAGGGCATGACAGGAGGGCCCCTCCTGTAAGCCTCTTGTGAGCCGGGCCTAGGCGGGTAAGTGGAGGCGCTCCGCCATTTTCCGCCTTCCCCGTGCCGAAGGCGCATTATCCTGAATACGCCTCCTACGTGTTCAGCCTGTTGGTGGCCAGCGTACTTGGGCCAGCCCATCTGCCTATCTGGCGTCGCACGCGCGGAATAGCCCAGGGAAGAAACCCTTTCCATTATATTTTATTAGAAAGATTTATAAATCCATATATAAATCATAGGAACTCCAAATCTATTGATTCAAAGTTCTACAGGTTGCTAAAATTCAGGGCTATCCAAATATGTGCCTTGCACATTTTTCCAGAGCAACTTCCTGTGGAGTATCTATTTAAATCCAAATCTGGATATATTTGGTCCCACTTTGGGAAAATCCTATAGGGTTCAAATCAACTGCAAATGGAGTGATTCCAATTTCTGGAGCCTTCTAATATCATGCCCTATTTTTAGGGCCTTGGTTAACATTTTTATCAGGCTTTATTCTGTTGTATTAAATAAATAGCTTCCTATTGCTATTTATTCCATAGTAGAAAATTCCTAGAATACTCATCCCAACTCCAAATCAAGTGAAGCAACTTCCTAAATATTTCTAAGATTGTGCTCTGTTAAATGAGTGCCTCCACTCATTTTTATCATAATATTTTCTGTGGGCTTCATAAAGAATTCCCTACTCCTCCTTTCCTCCATTCAGAAATCCCCGATGATCCAAACCTTCTACGCCAAGCTTCAGGTATTTTTCTTATGACCAGAGAGGTCCAAGAAAAATATAACTTATAGTTTTGTGGCATTTGTTTTATTTCTGCCTGTTGTGTGGCTTACCGTGGTTGTTTCCGACGATAGTTGACGGGTAGACGGAGTACACGGAGTTGGAGCGGAAGACCTCGAAGACCCCGAGGACTTATGTGAGCAAAGGCAAGCAGCCCTTTGACCATGACTGAGCGTATGTTATATTGCATGTTAAGATAGCAAGTATTTTCATTGCATATGATCATAAGTGCTTGTACATCATTTGATGTGATGTTACCGATGGATCCTCCGGAGCACATGCATTGAGCTTAATCCTACGCCTTTTGAGGATCATGCTATTATCATTTGACAATTAATGCTAGAGTATATAACATGAGCATGTTGTTGGTATAAATCAAAGATTTATGAAAACCCCGTAGCGTGCCACTAATGCCCGAGGGTGATGATGAGTTAGGTGGCCACTTATGGTGAAGTGGTGCACCGGGTATTTTGAGTGAGTATGGTTTCGGAAATGGGATTAGATTTATGATGTGTCGACCGTCCCAACCTTACCAGTAGGACCACGTTACCCCTTATGGGACGGGGCTATGTTGATTACTCTTGTCGGTGCTAGCAAAGAGCCACATTACTAGTGGCGGGAGTGATGTGTGGTCACTCTCGTGATGGGGTCGTGCCAGGTAGGACGACTATGTCATTTTATGAGTTCCAGGGACACCATTGGTCCCCGCATGGTTGATACTGTCCAGAGTCGGTGCTCGTAAGACGTACAACGTGTGGGATGGGAACCAATCGAGTGGACCTCTTTGTCTAGTATCGTCAGGGGAAAGGCATTGATCGGGTACTTACCTCGGCTATGTTATATATCGCGAGTCGTGGATGACACGGAAGTTCCCCGGATCTCGTGGGTCCAGCGTACTACCTCTGCAGAGTGTAAAACTATTCTAATAGCCGTGTCCGTGGTCAAGGACAGTTGGGCGGTGCTGCTTAAACTACGTCCAAGTATTTCCGCATAAACCAAGTGTATGTGTGTGTGAGTTGTGGTAAAAGGAGTTATTATGAAAGTAACGATATGACCAAGTTTGGTGACTTGGCATATAGGGTGAACCCGGATGGTTCAGCCCTTGACAGATATATTGATATCTGTAACCTGTTCTTCAAAGGTAATTTACTTATGATGCATACCTGTGATCATGTTTATTTACCACCAAGAGATATCCACCAAAGAAGCATGTCATTGTTATCCTTCACTTGCATTGTCCATATCATGGGCTGTTTGCGAGTACAATCAAAAGTACTCATTGGCTTGCCACTGGTTATTTCATTGACTAGGTATGATAGAACATGATTTGGTGAAGAGTAACTCGGTGAAGTTCTTGCGAGCTAGGACGCGTCCCAGTCAGCATACCTATAGGTTAAGGCTGATGGCATGTTTTCACGCTTTCGACCAATAATTCCGCTATTGGTCCAGTTTGGTGTGTTGGCCTTCAAGGCCCTATACATGTAAGACTCGACCGCAATGGTCATTTATTATATCAAACGGTATGTATGGATCTAAGACTCTTATTATTCAGTTTATGTGTGTTCGGTGAGCATTGAGCTCTGGGATCACTGAGCATGTTCATTTGGCGATCTCGACTCGTAAGTCGGGGTCCCCACACTATCCAACGTGAGCAACCCCTAAGACCAGCACACAGAAACCCTACCTTGCCATGTATTCCGACTTTGGAATACACACGCAAACTAGACACTTGCGTGAACCTCGTTCAGCAACCCCTTGACCCTTAGTCAAGCCTTGAATATCACAAGAACCCCGCACACTCTCAGACGAAGCCAAGAGAAGCATTCAAAGCGGTATCATCAATCACATCAAGACCCACTTGAGCAATCACGTCAAAGAAACAGCAACATGGGAACGTGAAGACTACCTCACACCCGAATTTACGTATCTCTCCAACGCCTAGTCTAGGAATCTCAAGGACGAGATTCTTGTAAGGGGGGTAGGTCTGTCACACCCTATATTTTGCCTTACTTCGTTAAGTTAACATAGCTCAAATATTAGGACCAATTAAAACTTTTTCTGAGTGATACGATGCCTCACTTGATTGTCATTGCATGCTTTCTTCATTGTGTTTTAAAAATCACAAAACTTCCTCCTAATCTCTAGACTCATCTCTTTGAACCGAATCTTGGCCCAATGATCATGCCATGTGTAGGACACAAAACCATTTTTACAAAACATTATTTTGACCAAAAAGATTTTATTTAATTTAGGCTTTCATAAACCCATGAGTTGGGATTTGTACTACAAGACCTCAAATTAGGGAAGCTTCTTTGCCCCCAATATTTTATTTAAATCCTATTATCAAAACGTATTCACAAAACCACAAAATTATTGTATTAAAATTTATTTGACTATTTTAATAAAATACCTTTTTGTGAGGCCGGAAATGGTCTTTTATGAAGAAAAAAATTTCTAGCTTCCAAAATATCTCAGATAATTTAGGGAAACTCACTAGACCTATATTTTCCATATACACATGGACAAGTTCAAAATATTGGACAAAACCCTTCAAAATCCTTTTTGCCTATTTTAAGCTTATGAAATATTTCTACAAGAATTATTCTCAAATAATTCCAGCAAAATTTTAGCATGTCACATATGATATATGTGATGATATTGCCAAGTTTCATCTCAATCCAAGTTGATTTAATTCAAAAAAATATTCAAAAACCATATTTGTCCAGAACCAAATTTGAGCAACTCTACATTGCCAAGTTTCTCCCTTAGTGCTCAAATTTTGTGGACATGTTCTAATACTCTAATAATGCATCCACAGAAAGTGGTGCATCGGAGAACATATGAACTTGTCTAAAACCCCTCAAAACCTATTATGTCGATTTCTAGAATTGGGAAATTTTACATTGTGAAGTTTCTCCAATTGATTTGCTTTTGTGCATTAGTGGGAATTGGTGATCAAGGGTTTATAAAGTTTACATTGTCAACTTTCACCATATAATCTCGAAATTGGTGATCAGGGCCAAATGGTCTCACCATTTACCCCTCGTGAGTCTCAAGGCCATTGGATACCCATAAACTAGAGGACAAGAAGAGTCGACTCTCAGATATTTTCCTTACTCCGATTTTTTTACCACAACATGTGCTAGCCCTCTTCAACCCCAAGTAACCTTTCCATGCCCCCTCATCAATTATTGGAGTGTAGCTCCCTCTCTTCCCCTCTCTTTTGCACCATTCCAGCACCTCTTTGACCCCTCTCCCATTATTTATGTTTATGCTAATGCTTCCAAATCTTTCCACATCACCTCTCATGTGCTAATGCATCTTGACACACATAAAATATGGTAGTCTCTTGTGGAGAATAGTTGCAGCCCTTCTAAAACTAGATTTTTGGCAGAAATTTAGCCTTGATCGACAAGTGCTAGCTACACCCCTCTCCGTGAGATGAAACTTGGTGGTCATGTAGTCCTTACGTAGCTAGGGCTACTAGACAAGGTTTCATCCCATGTTCCCCCCAGTAAAAACCCTTTTACTACCCCCCCCCCCAAGTTTGCTGCTGCAAACTTAGCCCCTATTCAAACCCCACCTACACTACCTCATATGAGAGCAAAATCCACCATCACCATTTGCCATGCATGCCATGCATGTTGGACATCATTTTCTACCAAAAAGGATGTTGTGGACATGAGGTGGTGTGGTGACCACACTGCGGACCTGTAGTAATGGCACTCTCTCGAAGGAAGGTGTGGTGTAGCTTGGATCCATTCGCGTCAGTATGTCCACACGCGCCAAGCACCTTCCCCCGACGTCCCACGCCCCTCCCTGACACCAGCTTGCCTCCAAAACATCTGTGGCGCACCTGATCTCCATGCCCGACAGCATCCGAGGCGCACCCGAGCTCACCCTGTCGCCCTTCCATTTAAGGCCTCCTCGGCTCCCCTCATCTCTCCTTTGGCTCTCTGTACCTCCTAATTGCCACCCGGGACGCTAGAGGGTGATAACAAAACCTTCCCCTCCTCCTATGGTCGGCGATGCCACCTCGGCCTCCTCTCGGTTCCGGGCCTTCCCGAGCCCCTCCTCTCCATAGAACTCCCCCAGAGCCCCATACACCTCCGCAACTTCATCCCTCGCACTCCCTCTACTCTTCTAGGTGGCCGGAGCAGCAGTACCATGACCGTCATCGCCAGTATCCGCTGCGACTTACGCCCCACTTTCCATGGCACTACCATACCGAATCAAACTACCCAGGCGGATGCAGCTGTCCTCCGAGATCACGCTGGTGGTCGGAGGCTCATCGGAGGCAGCCTGAGCCATCAGAACAGCCCCGACACTGCTCAGTCCCGCTTCTCCTGCCTCGCCTCTGTTCGAGCAGCGGGAGGGGCATGGACTTGACGAGCAGAACCTACTGGTATGTGCCTCACCGGTCCGGCCCCTATTAAGTACAGACGCCTTTCGTGGGCACCACCTACCTGTAAGGAAAGCGCACCGGCCGAAGTACGCCTTCGGCATCACCTCGGCCCCCCGGCCGGGAGCCAATGGGTCGACCCGGTCGTTGTCCCATGCTAGTGCCCTGTGCTGCTCAGTGGTAATCGCCCATCTAGGTACAATTTCTCTTTTACTTTTTTTTACCAGAGGGATTAGAAAATCCATATTAAGTTCATCCTAGCTCCAAATTTGATGATTCCAATTCCTATACATTGCTAAAATCGTGTGCTATCCAAATATGTGCATTGCACATTTTTCAGTGATATCTTCTCTAATGTTAATATAGAAATTCAAATTTCAATATTTCAAACCTACCTTGCAAAATTTGTAGAGAGCTCAAATCAACTCCAAATTGTGTGATTCCAATTTCTAGGTGACTCTAGAATCATTCTCTACTTTTCTAGACTAGGAGAACATATTTCTATGTCATTGTTTCTGCTAGGTCAAATAAATAGCTCCTTTTCCCAATTAAGTCAGCTTAGTAAATTCCTATGAAAATTATCCCAACTCCAAATCCAGTGAAACCACTTCGTAAATTCTTATAAAATCATTCCCTAATTGATAGGCACATCCACTCATTTTTATAAAAAATGTTTTTTGTAGACTTCTCATGGGGCCAGTAATGCCTTCATTTCCTCCATGAGAACAAACATTAGGAATATTTCTTATGACGAGAGATGTCCTAGAAAAATAAAACTCCTATTTATATAGCACTTTGTTTTTTCTGCTTGTTATGTGGCATATCGTGGTTGTTTCCGAACATAGTTGATTAAGTAGACGAAGTGGTGGGAGTTGGACGAGAAGCTTGTGAATCCCATGAATACTTTGTTGAACCAGGCCAGCAACCCTGTGACCATGTCTCAGAAACTATTTTATGCATTCCATATAGCACTCTATTCTGATGCATTGAATCATGTTGAATCGGTTACAAGAACCCAGTTCACTTTCAAACAAAGCCAAGGGAAGCATTTGAAGTGGTATCATCAAGCACATCAAGACCCACTGGAGTATTCATGTCAAAGAAACAGCAACATGGGAATGTGAAGACTACCTCACACCCGAATTTCCGTATCTCTCCAACGCCTAGCCTAGGAATCTCGAGGATGAGATTATTGTAAGGGGTATAGGTTTGTCACACCCTATATTTTGCCTTACTTTGCTAAGTTAACATAGCTAAAAAATAAGGATGAATTAAAACTTTTTCTCAGTGATATGATGCCTCACATTATTGTCATTGCATGCTTTCTTCATTGTGTTTTAAAAATCACAAAACTTCCTCCTACTCCCTAGACTCATCTCTTTGAACCTGATCTTTGCCCAATGACCATGCCATGTGTAGGACACAAAACGATTTTTACAAAATATTATTTTCACCAAAAAGCTTTTATTTATTTTAGGCTTTCATAAACCCCTCAGTTGGGATTTGTACTACAAGACCTCAAATTAGCGAAGCTACTTTCACCCAAATATTTTATTTAAATCCTATTATCAAAATGTCTTCACAAAACCCAAAAATTATTGTTTTAGAAGTTATTTTACTATTTTATTTAATTACCTTTTTGTGAGGCCAGAAATGGTCTTTTATGAAGAAAAATATTTTCTTGCTTCCAAAATATTTAAGAAAATTTAGGGAAACTCACAAGACCTATATTTTCCATATATGAACCGTCGTCTTTTTCTCACAACAGATGCCATAGGTAGGCTAATCGAGAGTGGTTGGGACAGAAGGGACACCGGCGTGCTCCGTGAATGAGATTGGTAACTAGCAATGCCAGACACACGATGTACCCAGGTTTGGGGCCCTCCGTGGGAGGTAACAACCCTAGTCGAGTGGTTGACGAACCAAATTGAACTACCTTTTTGTCCATGAGATGTTTGACGGAGGAGGAAGATGGAGCAGCCGGTTCGCAGTCTACCTCTCCTGTATGAGTGTGTGAGTGTGTGCGTGCATAAGAATCGCCGACCCTCTGCATGGAGGGGGCAGGGGAGTTTATAGACGACCCCCCGGTCTACAAAATGGATATCAGGTACAATGTGGGGGGCCCTGATGGCAGCCTCTCCTGCTAGTCAGAGGGTCCCACTAGGCTCTGAGACCCGCCCGTTGCTCTATGGGATTGGTGCGTGCTCCCCACGCGGGGCGCGAGTGGTATGATGGTCGTCATCTTGCGGGATCCGGCACCGGTCAGTGGTATGGCCGCCTCCACTGTAGCCATGTCGAGCTAGGTAATGGAGTGGGTGGTGGCGTGCGGGTACTGTACACGGTTGACAGGTCGTAGCCGGCACGAGTCAGCAGTACGGCCGCCACAACTATAGCCACGCGTATTCCTCTCCATCGTACCCAGGATGACGTACGTTCGCCTTAATGATGCGACGGGTGCTCCCCAGCCGGCTGGCGGCTGATGTCTGCTAGAACTACGTCTGTATTTCCCCAAAGAGGAAGGGTTGATGCAGTATAGCGACGGTAGGTATTTCCCTTAATGATGAGACCAAGGGTATCGAACCAGTCAGAGAACCTCCTCACACCATGTAAACAACACCTGCACACAAAAAACGAATACTCGCAACCCGACATGTTAAAGGGGTTGTCAATCCCTCCCCGGCAACGATGCCAGAAATTGGCACGTTAGCGAGAGACTATCTTGACATGATCTTCCCCGGCAACGGCGCCAGAAATTCCTTTCGGGTACGGCGCCTCAAGATAGGCAAATAACATGAGGTAAAAGTGGTCGATAAGATAAATAGATCGCGGAACAAATAAATTGCAGCAATGTATTTTTGTATTTCTGGTTTAATAGATCTGGAAATAAAATCAAAGGAAAATAGATCACAAAGGCAAATATGATGAAAACAGATCCAGGGCCCATAGGTTGCACTAGTGGCTTCTCTCCAGAAAAATAGCAAACGGTGGGAAAAAATTACTGTTTGGCAATTGATAGAACTTCAAATAATCATGACGATATCCAGGCAATGATCATTATATAGGCATAACGCCAAGATTAGTAGACCGACTCATGCCTGCATCTACTACTATTACTCCACACATCGACCGCTATCCAGCATGCATCTAGTCTAATAAGTTCATGGAAAACGGAGTAATGCAATAAGAACGATGACATGATGTAGACAAGATCTATTTATGTAGAAATAGACTCCATCTTGTTATCCTTAATAGCAACAATACATACGTGTCGTTTCCCTTTCTGTCACTCGGATCAAGCACCGTAAGATTGAACCCATCACAAAGCACCTCTTCCCATTGCAAGATGAATAGACCAAGTTGGCCAATCACAAAACCCAAATATCGGAGAATAAATAGGAGGCTATAATCAATAACGCATATAAGAGATCAAAGAAGACTCAGATAACTTTCATGGATAAAAACAAAGATCTGATCATAAACTCAAAGTTCATCGGATCCCAACAAACACACCGCAAAAAGACTTACATCATATGGATCTCAAAGAGATCATTGTATTGATAATCAATAGAGAGAGAGAGAGGAACCATCTAGCTACTAACTACGGACATGTAGGTCTACAAAGAACTACTCATGCATCATCAGAGAGGCAGCAGTGGACATGATGAACCCCTCCGTGATGGTGTCTAGATTGGATCTGGTGTTTCTGGACTCTGCGGCGACTGGAATTGATTTGTGTCCCCCTCCTTAGGGTTTCTGGAATATTGGGGTATTTATAGAGCAAATAGGCGGTGCGGGAGGCCAACGAGGAGGGTACAACCCACCAGGGCGCGCTTGTGCCCCCAGGAGCGCCCTGGTGGGTTATGCTCCCATCAAAGCTCCCTTAGGTGCGTTCCTGGCCCACTAGATGTCTTCTGGCCCAAAAAAATCCACAAAAAATTTTGGTGCGCTTGGACTCCGTTTGGTATTGATTTCATGCAATGTAAAAAACATGGAGAAAACAGCAACCGGCACTGGGCACTATGTCAATAGGTTAGTACCAAAACATAATATGAAATGACTATAAAATGATTGTAGAACATCCAAGAATGATAGTATAATAGCATGGAACAATCAAAAATTATAGATACGTTGGAGATGTATCAGCAGCTAGCCATCCGGCCAGAGAGTAGATGGCAATGCTCCTAGGCGGTGCGGGCTATGCAGCCGGCAAGGAGAAATCGGCATGCGAGGAGGCTTTCACCCCACTCTATGTCGAAACGTGAAGGAGTAGGCTTGGTGAGCCTACCCTGGGGTTATCACCCCGTCAGTAGTCCCCGAAGCAGGGGAGGTCCGCCGGCTGAGGGCGGAGGTCCTCGCGGGCTTGGAGGTCACGCTCGTGGGTCGTGGGAGCCTGCGTTTAGTGAACCCAGGGATTGGAGACGGCCGGGCGGGTAGCCGTCCGGCTTCCGTGAGACGCCTCGGCTTCTCTGTTAAATATGGTGGTGTGCCACGCCTAGGGCTTCGGGCGTTGCGCCCTGACAGACCACGCGTGTGAAATGACAGGGCCCACCACGCCACGGCCTCGGCCCACACACGATGATCTTCTGTGGATACGGGGCGTCGCTTGGTGTCCTGGAGCGCATTAACGCCTTCGCATAGCGCGGTGGGAACGACGATCGTTCATACTGGATCCCCTTCCCCACTACCGTGCTCGGGGTTTAAATGGGCAGGCAGGGAGGCCGAAGAGGCCATTCGCCCCGTCTTCGTGTTGCTCCAGCGCCCCTCCCCTCCCGAAGTGAGAGAGAGAGTGTCAGTCGCAAGTTCATCTTGCGCCCCCCCTTCATGTTTCGAGCCACCACCAGAGCGGCGAGAGCCCGAGGCACTTGGGAAGGTAGCATCATTGGAGAGGGCAGATCGAGTACCTACTCCATCGCCACATGTTGCCTCGGACGGAGCTCATCGCCGCACGCATCCCAGGGGAGAGGGTTCTTCGGCCCCGACAGCCGGCGAGGTGGTGGTGTTCACTCAACACTTCGCTCACGGGTTTGGGATGCCGGCCAGTGACTTCCTCTCCGGCTTCCCTGCACACTTCATCTTATAACCGGACCGTCTTGCGCAAACGTCGTGCTGAAGCTGGCCACCTACGTCACCCTCTGCGGGGGTTTCCTAGGGATCGAGCCGCGTCTACATCTTTTGCGCCGGCTGTTTTTGTTCAAGCAGCAGTCTGTGCCGGATGGGACTGTCGGCAGCAAGCAGATGGCCGACTATGGCACGACCCTTGTCCATCACCGGACCACATCTGGCTTCCCGAAGCTCTCTCTGTAGGACTCGGTGAAGAAGTGGCAGAAGGGGTTCTTCTACGTGAAGAACGTAGACCCTAAGAATGACTTCATCAATCTGCATCCCTTCATCATCGCATCGTTGATGCTGAAGCTGAATTGGAAGAGCACCCTGCCGAAGCCGCCCGGGGAGGAAAAGCTGATCTGCGCCAACCTCGAGCTTATCAAAGCGGAAGGCCTCACGGCCGAGGATCTTCTTGCCACCATGGTGGCGTGCCGGATTCTGCCGTTGCAGCGCCGACCGCATGTGATTTGTCAGATGAGCGGCTGGCGTGAGCCATCTCGGCTCTCGACGCAGGAGTTGCGTGCTGGCAAGGTGGCGGAGTGAGTCAATTTGATCTCCTCTGCCTCCATGGATGAGGCCGACGCATGGGAATGGGGCATACCCGCTATGACCGGGAACATCCGACCCCGGTCGTAAGTAGCGCCATGAGAGCACTCTTAGCTTTTCTTTTGGATGCAACCCGGATGCTGAAGCCGGATGTCGGCTACATCGCCAGTTGTTCGACCGTTTGCAGGACTACCACCAGCCGGCCACCAACTTGGAGATGTCGGACCCCGAAGAAATAGAGGATGTCGACGAGGTGGAGCCATGGCCAGTAGGCTATGAGGAGGTCGAGGATGCGGCGGAGTTGGAGGGGACCGAGCTGGCTGGTGAGTTTCTCCCGTCTGGACTCTTGACTAGACTGATGATGATGGATAATCACCCCCATTGCACGGTGCATTCTCCACAGAGGACCTAGAGGAGCAGGAGGACGTCTCCAGCCCACCGGGAAGGCGTCTTCGCCGAGCCGTTCCCGACCTGGACGAGGATGACGGAGGAGTGTGGAGGAAGGGCAAGCAGGCCGTTGTTACCAAGCCGGCTCCCAAGCGCGCCGCGGGAGGACTCCCATTTTGGAGTCACAGCGACGGTTCGAAGAAGCAACGTGTCGGCCCAGCCGACCTCAGGCGGTGGCCGGTTCCTGTCATCGTCGAGTGAGAAGCCGCACCTTTAGTTTCCTTTGCTTGTTCTTGTTTCTTCTGTGGGGGGCCCTCACTCATCAGGATACGACAAGCAGGGCCGCCCGGTTGGCGATGGGGGAAGATGCCTCCGACAAATAGCGGGCCGCCTGGGATGAGGCGGATGTGGCGAGGAAAGCGCTGATCGAAGAGGAGTGTCCCCCATGGGAGGAGGCGGCTCGGAAGGCGATCCCATGCCGGGACCGTCTCGAGAAGCGAGCAGCCGACACCGCTCGGAAGCTACCGACCCAGGGGAGGCGTCCAAGACAAAGAGCGACCCCGCATCGTGGAGGGGCGTGGACGTGTGGACGAGCGAGCAAGCGTGCACCGGCACGAGCACAACACACGCCGCCAAGGAAGCCGAGCTGGAGCATGGCGTCGCGTTGGAGGTACATGACGCAGCGCCCAAGGTATCTGGATTCGGGTCGGACATCGCGCTAGAGGCACCGATGGACATGCCAGGGATCGAGAGCCCACCGCTAAGGATGAAGACCCCCAGTGACGGAGTTGAGGCCACGGGCGACGGTGCCTCCACGGTGAGAGATGGGGCCCTGGGGGCCAAGGCTCCCACCGTGCAGGCTCCCTGTCGGCAGGACGCGGTGAAGGAGCCGACCAGGAGCGCACCATCGGGAGAGTAAACTCTGACTGTGTCTGCCCACACAACGCCCGCCTCCTGATGCAGACCCTGGAGTCCTGGAGAGCGCACAGAGCGAGTCGCATGCATATGCCCTCCTGGCACCACGCTGAGCGGAGTGCCCGCGCTCATCGCGGCGTTTGACCGAAGCCGCGATCATGTGGCGCATGCGGCTCAGGTGGCGCGGGTTGATCTGAACCGCCTAGAGCAACGGGTTGCGGTAAGTTTTCCTTCTCATGCGTTCGATGAGAATTTTCTTCTTCCCTTTTCATTTAAGTGGAGGCGCGACAACACACCCACTAGGTGTAGCCCCCATGAGTCGGCGCGGCTGAAAGTTAGCCGGCTCGAGCTTCACTCGTGGCAGCTATTTCTTCCTTTTTCTTTTAATGGGGGGGTGATAACCCACAAGTATAGGGGTTCAATTGTAGCCTTTCTCGATAAGTAAGAGTGTCGAACCCAACGAGGAGCTAAAGGTTGGACAAATATTCCCTCAAGTTCTATCAACCACCGATACAACTCTACGCACACTTTACGTTCGCTTTACCTAGAACAAGTGTGAAACTAGAAGTACTTTGTATGAGTGATAGGATAGGTTAGCAAGAAAAGAAAGAACGCGTAAATAAAAACTAGGGGCTGGTTATAATTACGTTAGTTTAATGAGTATGGAAAAGTGGTGGTAGGAGTTGCGGAACTGTCCCTAAGCAATTGACTATGTTACTAGACCGATAACAAGTTTTATGTGGGAGAGGCCACTGCTAGCATGTCATCCCTTACTTAGAATTCTATGCACTTATGATTGGAACTATTAGCAAGCATCCACTACTACTAACGTTCATTAAGGTAAAACCCAACCATAGCAATAAGATATATCGGTCCCCTTCCATCCCGTATGCATCAATCTCTATGCTAGGCTGAAGTTTCTGTCACCCTTGCCCTCCAATACATAGTCCTATTAACATACTACTAACCCTATGGTGTGATCCACGTGCGCGCTCATATGATGGGCATCAAAGGACAACAACATAACCACCAGAAAATTAAACCAATCATAGCAATTCATCAATCACCGATAGGACAACGAAAATCTAATCAGACATCATAGGATGGCAACACATCATTGGATAATAATATGAAGCATAAAGCACCATGTTCGAGTAGACGGTATAGCAGGTTGCGAGAGAGTGGACCGCTCAATATAGATCGGGGAAGGTGATGGAGGTGTTGGTGAAGATGACGGAGGTGTTGGTGTAGATCTCCGTCAAACGATGATATACCGGGCAGCGTTCCGACACCGCCAGGAGAGAGGGGGAGAGAGCCCCCCTTCTTCTTCTTCTTCCTTGACCTCCTCCCTAAATGGGAGAAGGGTTTCCCCTCTGGTCCATGGTCTCCATGGCGGCGGAGGGGCGAGAGCCCCTCCTAGATTGGATCTCTCTCTATGTGTCCTTATGTTTCTGCGCTCCCAGATTCTAGCTTTCATCGTTTCTTAAATTCTCGGAGATCCGTAACTCCGATTGGGCTGACATTTTAACACGATTTTCTGCCGGATATTATCTTTCTTGCGGCGAAAGAAGGGCCCCAACCGCCTTAGGGATTGGTCACAAGCCTGCCAGCTGCGCCCTAGGGGGCGCCTCCTGGGCTTGTGACCTCCTCGGGCATCGTTTCACGTAGATTCTTCTTCCCAAAAATCATAAATATTCCAAAAAAAATCCCCGTAGGTTTTTTTATTATGTTTGGACTTCGTTTGGTAAGGATAATCTGCGAAACAAAAAAACATGCAACAAACAGGAACTACCACCTAGCACTAGATCAATATGTTAGTCCCAAAAATAGTATAAAAAGTTGCCAAAAGTATATGAAAGTTGTAGAATATTTGCATGAAACAATCAAAAATTATAGATACGATGGAGACGTATCAGCATCCCCAAGCTTAATTCCTGCTCGTCCTCGAGTAGGTAAATGATAAAAAAGATAATTTTTGATGTGTAATGCTACCTTGCATAATATCGATCATATAATCTAATCATGGCATGAATACTAAAACACGAGTGATTCGAAGTAATAGTCTATCATTTGACATAAACACAATAATATTTCAAGCATACTATCAAAGCAATCATGTCTTCTCAAAATATCATGGCCAAAGAAAGTTATCCCTACAAAATCACATAGTCTGGCTATGCTCCATCTTCCCCAGGCAACGTATTTAAATCATGCACAACCCCGGTTTTAGCGAAGAAATTGTTTCATACTTTAGTATTCTCAAACTTTTTCAACTTTTACGCAATACAAGAGCGTGAGCCATGGAGATAGTGAAAGTGCGTTATATCGACTAGAGGGGGGGGGGGGGTGAATATGATATTTTTAGAATTTCATCACTGAGGAAATTCCTCACTGATGACTAACTCACAGCGGAAACAGTAAAGGATCAGAAGTGCAAAGTTTCACAACAACAGTTTATCAGAGTCAGGAATGTGAAAACAGATTGCACAGTGAGCAGGCACGCAGAATACAAATGAGGATTACTTGACGTGAAGAATTTGGGGTTGAGGAAATTCAGAGAAAGTCTTCAGCAAATTCTTCAAACATTAGCAGTGAAAGTCATCAACATATAATACGAGGAAAGTAAGGAGTTGAGGAATTAGAACCCGTTTCTTAGTGAAGACAGTCGATGATGACCCAGTTCCAACTGCTGTGACAATCGTACATCTGGTTTGGAGCGGCTTGGTATTGAAACCAAAGGACACACAGTCCCGTGACAGATAGTCCCTACCGTGTTCTCCTTGGGCTTAGAACATAGTCCTCGCCCAACACTCGTGGTAAGTCTTCAGGGCGGACTTCCGAACCCTCAAAACTTGGTCACCCGGCAATCCACAATTGACTGCTAGAAAGCTCTAGACCATGACGCCTAACCGTCTGGAGGATGCACAGTCGTCAAAGGTAAAAGGCTTCAGTCCCACACAGGAACAACTTCTTCAGTGATGCTCAATCACTAGGTTTGGTTTGTGGTTTCGGTGTATGGGGTATTTCCTCACTGATGAATTACTCTCGGAGACTCTGAGGAATGGGTTGCTCTTATGACAAGTGTCAGTTTCTAACAGAGCAGCCAACCAGCTAATGGTTGTGGGGGTGGCTATTTATAGCCTGGGAGCATCCCGACATGATTTGACACTAATGCCCTTAAATAATATGACCGTTGGAGTGGATAAGACCAATGACTTGGCGTGGCTATCAAAACGGTCGGAACCCTCAACTGTGAGAGTCCTCATGTCACTCGTATTCCTCACTTGAGGCTTTTGATAGGATTAGGCTTGGGTTGAGCATCATGAGGAAATTCATTCCAAAGTGTAACTTTGACCGCCTTTAACAGTACGGTGTTCCTATTACTCAAATGCGAAGAAAATAAAACAGAAAGAGTAAATCTTCATGCTGCAAATTCTTCAAAGTGATTTTCTTCAGGACACACTGAATTCCTCAATTTCAGTATCTTCATGAGGAATATCAATTTCATCGCAGATTCCTAGCGATTCATTTCTTCAGCTTGAGACCAATTTCTTCAACTGAAGATATATATTTTTAGGGGTTGATATTCTTAAAATATCTCAAACTCCTCAATCACGGATTCTGGGTACACTCATAAACACATTAGATACTTAACCTACAAGTCTTCAAACCACCAAAACCACTAAGGGGCACTAGATGCACTTACAATCTCCCCCTTTTTGGTGGTTGATGACAATTAGGTTAAGTCTTCAACAGGGATCAAAAATATGAAGTGTAAATAGTCATTTGAGGAATTCGAAATCAAGATTCAGAGAGACTCCCCCTGAAGATGTGCATATCGTGAGGATTTTGCTTTTCACAGCAAATGCACATTGATGATTTATATCATGGAGATCTCCCCCTATGTCTTGTAAATTATGCATACATGTAACATATGATATGAAGAAAATGAAAATGCATGATGACAAATGGTATCTGCTGAATTCAGCATGCGTGCATTAAAACTTGAGGAATAAGTATGCGAAGAAAAACGTTCAACAGCGCCAGAGTACCATCGGGCTTAAGTTACAACTCATTACATAAAAACTTCAGAAGAGCCAAGAGTTTGTAACTTAAATATAGTTCATAAGCCCCAAAAATATCCCGTTTGAAGACTAACTCTCAAGTTTCTCCCCCTTTGTCATCAAGTGACAAAAAGGGACAAACTGAGGACTAACGCCCGTGAAGACTTCACTTCTTGGCGCTTGAGGAAGAGCCATGATGCTTCTTGGGAGTAGTCTTCTTCCTTGGACCGGTAGCAGTGTCGAGCTGTTCTTCATTAGTTTCAGCAGTGCGGAATGAAGAAAAGGAGCTGTCTTCAAGGTCTGGAATTGGAATGGGCCTGAACTTCTTCTTGGGAGGCCACGACCAGTCAAAGTCTCGCTCAAAGTCCATTTCTTCAAGCTCAGTCTGAGTCTTCAGATGTGCAAGTGTAGCCCAGGTGCGATCAAAAACCTCATGAAGATAGTGATGGTTGAGCTTCACAGAGTTCTGTGTTTCAGCGAGGGTTTTCACAATGGCGCCAAACTGGCGTTTGACCCACTTGTGATTGTGATCCACCTTCTGGTGAAGAATGAGGAGGAGCTCTCTTGTATTCATCACTCGAGGAGGAATGGGGCTTGCCGGATGAGTCTCAGTATCATCCCATGAAGAATAAGCTTCTGGCTCTCTGAACTGGCCATCAAGGGACCTATTGCCTTCTTCAATCACGGATTTGCCTTTTCCGTCAATGGGCTCGAAAGTCTTCTTGTTGACCCGGATAGGAGGCATATAACCAACATGGTTTTGGCATTCAGCGAGAAAGTTGATACCTGTCCTTGTCCTGATGAATCTCATGATCCATGGGGCATATATCTTGTGGTCAAAAGGACACATAGCATTGTCGGCCAAAGTCCTCAAGAAGAAATCATGGATGTTGATAGGAATACCATGAATGATGTTGAAGAGGATTTTCTTCATGAGGCCTACGACATCTTCTTCATCATCATGGCCTTTGATCGGCGCGAGCACACTGCAGAGGATTCTATAGACAGACCTGGGTGTATACTTGAGCTCGTGGACGAGGAAGGTTTTTCTCGGTGGTTTTCCTTCAGCCAAAGGCTTCATGAGGACTTCCATCATCCCATTGGGGAGCTCATGCTCACCATAAAGCTTCACAGCCTCCTCTAAGGGAATTGGTACAGGAAGTTCACGGAGGAGCTCAGTAGCAGGAGCCTTGTAGTGAGTGTTTTGTGTCATCCAGTCAAACACCCAAGTGTTAATGTCTTCAGGGTTGCCAGAGATGTGAAGAGTGGCATAGAACTAAAGAATTAGCTCGTTGTTCCACTGAGAGATGTTGGAGCACATTGGTAGTAAACCCGCATCATGGAGTACATTCAGGACTGGCTCTAGGCACGGTATGGCTTCAAGTTCAACGTGAGGAATATGCCTGTGCTGGAATATCTTGTTTCGTCCACATAGCACAGAGGCATAGTAATTCATCTGTGTCCTAGTCCAAAACTTCAGATGCCTCATTTGAGGCTTGTCATAGGGGTTCTCTCCAATGAAGTACATGCGTTCTTCAAAGAAATTCTCCTTTTCAAACTTTGGACGCTTGGAGAATGGCTGACGCTGAACTGGCTGAAGATTTTGCGGAGGAACAGGAGGGGAGACAACAATTGCAGTCTCGGGGTTGAGCACGACGAATGCATTGTCTTGGTCAGGTGCATTTTCCTCAGCATTTTCCTCAGGGTGAGGAATTTCAGCAGCTGGTACTTCAGGCTGAGGAGATGGTTCTGGCTGGGCGTCAGGCTGAGGGGCTTTCTCTGGCTGTGCATCAGGTTGAGGAGCTTGCTCTCGCTGTGCATCGGGCTGAGGAATAGTTTCATCTTGCTCAGTTGGAGGAGTTGGGTCAGCCTGTTCCTCATCATGAAGATTTTGCTCAGAGCTTTGAATTTCATCAGCTTGAGGATTTTCAGTTTGTTCTTCCTCAGCTGGCTTGGTGGTAGAGGTAGTTTCTTCAGCTGGTGCAGCTGATCCTTGAGCAGTGTCTTTCTGAGGAATGAAGGGCTGAGGACTGTCGTCAATACGAATTTCTTCGTCGGTGTGTTCCTCAGCGGCAGCATCCTTCATTTCCTCATCTTCCCCTTTCGCTTGTTCATCAAGGATGACCATTTCATAAGGAGTGACATTTAGGGGCACAGGGTCTAGAGGGGCAGTCTTTTCAAGTGCTTTGAGGCGCTTGGCCTCTGTTTCTTCTTCTGCTGAGGAGGCCTTTCTCTTTTTGGCTTCCTTCTCAGCAGCCTTGCTTTTCTTCACGTCTGATGCAGACGAAGTCATCTTCTTCACCTTTGAAGCTTTTGGTGAAGGGGTTCTCTCGACAGATTCTTCAGCTGGTTTTGAGGAACCAGCTGGAACAGAGTCATCAGCTTGCTTTGATGAAGCAGCTGGGTTAGGGTCAGTCTCATCAGCTGCAGCATATTCATCAGCTGGAGCTTCCATGATGATTTCTTCAATAGCCGGTACATCTTCACGGCTTTCTTGGTGGATTTCCTCACCTTGAGGAGTTTCCTCATCATGAGGAGATTCGTCTGTTGGCTCCTAAATCAAGGGCTGAGAAGTTGGTGCTGGAGGTGCAGCCTTCTTGTTGTAGTCATCAACAGCTTTAGTGGCCAGCTTGATGAAATTGCTCTTGAGGCTCTTACGATCTGACAACTTGGAGTACTTGTCAGTCAAATTCTTCAGCTCTGCCTGTGTTGATACCAGTGCATTAGGCGTCAAGCTGAGGAGATTCTGCTTGAGGAATTTGTCCTTTTTAAGCTTTGCTACCTTGGCCTGCTGTTCTTTCCACTTGGCTTCATTGATGAAAGTGGCCACCATGTGGCTAATGCCAGGGGGAAGTTTCAAATCATCAAGCGGAGTGTTTGGGTCCTCATACCAGATGTTCATGTAGTCAAGGAGGACCTTGGGGTCCATGGCCAAAGGAATGGCACTGCCTGATGCTTGAGCTACTCTTTCCTGCTTGTTTCTGATGATGGCTTGCAAGGTTTGATCATCATATTCATCACTGTCCTCTGATGCAGACGGGACGGTGATGATTTTGCTGGGGCTCGGCAGAGTTGCTCGTTCAGCAGACACCTGAGTCTTCACAGGAGGTGGTGAAGACTTTGTCTTCGAGCTGGTTGTAGCTGGGAGTGAGGACCTGGAGCTGATGGTCATAGGCGTCATGACTTGCTTCTGTACTGGTGTCTCTTGAGGCTTTGGTGGTGGTGCTGAGGATTTTGGCGCTGAGGAGATTGGCGATGAGGGTTTTGGCGCTGATGGTTTTGGCGTTGAGGGTTTTGTAACTGATGCCTGAGCAGACTTCTCTTGAGGCTTTGGAGGCCTTGGCTTTGACGGCACAGACTGCGGTTGAGGAATTGCTGAACTAGAGGTCTCAGCGGCAGAGGAAGTAGTCGCAGCTGAGGCAGCAGCTGAGGATTCATTGAATTTCCTCACTGAAGCTTCTGCCTGCTTCTTGAGCTTAGCCAGATGCTTTTCCTTCTCATCTGGATAGTCATCAATGGTCTTGAGGCTTGAGGGATGTGCTACTTGATGAGCCTCAAGTGTGGCCCGCTTGCCAGGCGGCTTCAGAGCGATTTTCTTCGCATACTTGGCAGTCACAAACCTGTATTCTTTCCATTCCTTCGCCCATCGGCGTTCTATCTTCTGTAGCCTTATCTTTATCTTGGCCATTGTCTCATTTTCATTAGTTGTGCAGTAGTCCAAGTAAATATCCTCAGGGATATCCACAGCTGTGTTTTGCTCAAGTTTCTTCCCTCCCTTCTGTTTTCTGTCATCCTCCATTTTCTTCAGCAGAGGATTTTGCTGATGAGATTGAACTCTTGAGGAATCTGATATGACTTGAAGATTTTCTTCAAGAAACGTTGTAAATGAGTTAATGTGATGAGAACCGAGAGATTCATCAGCTGACATGTGTGTACCTGTGAACAGAGTATAGTTGCGAGGAATTTGGAGAGGTCATATGCGTTCTCAGATTTGAAGAAAATGAAAAAGTTTGACAGTTGACGAATTTAACCAGTGGTTGAGGAATTTGCCTAAACATACTGTTCTTGGGTTCCAGAGTTGTACATATCTGAAAATTTGCACAATTGAGGAATCTCATGAAAATCTTAGATGCTTAGTATAGTTCATCAATGATGTGGTGATAGGTAGTGTTTGAGGAATCAAGTTCTTATCGTTTCTTGAGGAAAAACAGATTTCACACAGAAGATGTAAAATTGTAGATCTAACTTGCGGTAAAAATGGGATTTTATTTACCCTTGAAGGAGCACACGAAGAACACAGAGAGGTTGTGTAGAGAGGCTCTTCGGTCGCGTGTCCAATGCACCCTAACCCGGCGATAGAGGACGTCTACGGCGGCGGCAGACGAAGATGGTCCGAATCCGGCGTGGTTCCGGCGACGGAGTAGTCGAGGCAGTGAAGCTCTTCCTCACCGGCGACGAGACTACCAGCAATGGCGCTAGGGTTCGGTGGTGTTTGCTGTAGCAGGAGAGCGATGGAGCGAAGAAGAGTTTGCCAAGGGGGATAGGGACATATTTATAGCAAGACAGTTACTGTTGGCGCGAAGATTTCGGACCAAACAGCCCCTGCCTCTACGTCTCAGCAGGACACGTGTAGTTCCCAAACAAGGCGGTGGAGATAGTGGAGATCGTGGTTATCCGATCGTGGGAAGTCGGGTTCAGTTACTGTGCATTAAAGTAACAATTTTTGAAGATTTGAGGATTTTCGTTACAAAATCATCAGCTAACAAGGACGCAGTGAGGATTTTGAACAAAGTTTCAAGTAGAATGCATATGAAGAATTGAATAGACTGGATGAGTATAGCATAGAGGGAAAGTAGGGTCCGATCACATTCACTTAGCAGAAATATCAACTTGAAGAAATAGCCATAAGTGAATGTTGTTGAGGACTTGAAATCACAGTCTATCTAGTCAAATGAAAGTCATCAAGTGTTTTTGAAGATTTTGTGATTAATCGTCACAATGAAGAACATCTGTTTTGAAGAAAAACACACTTTGAGGAAATGGAACTTTTGAAGAAAATCAACTTGAGGAATTTCACATTGGGCGGTGGTGTGACCCACCATATAAGAATGTTGATTACAGACGCCACGTACAATTGACGTAGGGCCCTGAGAATCAATTTCTTCGTTGATATCTTCACATTCAGAGTGACATTCTTCATTAGTTGAAGAAAATCGATTCATCATGTGTTGCACATCTAAGTCATCAATTTTGCATAAGTGTTAGGATGTGTGCATGTTTTTACAAAACATTTGAAGATTCTATGATATTTAGCTCACACCGCAACTTGCAAAACCTTTTCTCATCCAAGGGCTTAGTGAAGATATCTGCCACTTGATCATCAGTCTTCACATGGTCGATGAGGATATTGCCCTTGAGGACATGGTCCCGAAGAAAATGATGACGAATCTGGATGTGCTTGGTCTTCGAGTGTTGTACTAGGTTGTATGCAATCTTGATTCCACTCTCATTGTCAAAGTAGAGAGGCACATTCTTCATGTTGATGTTGTAGTCCTTGAGGGTTTGACTCATCCATAGTAATTGAGCACAGCATGAACCAGCAGCAATGTACTCAGTTTCGGCAGTGGAGAGTGATACGCAGTTCTGCTTCTTTGCGGACCAGCAAACTAGTGATCTTCCAAGGAAATGCCATGTGCCAGAGGTTGACTTGCGATCCACACGGTCACCAGCATAGTCAGAATCAGAATACCCTACCAGATGAAGATTTGAGCCCTTGGGATACCATAATCCAAGTGTTGGTGTGTGAGCTAAGTATCGAAGAATATGCTTCACACCCTTATGGTGTGATTCCTTCGGTTTTGCTTGAAAACGTGCACACATGCAAACACTAAGCATTATATCTGGCTTAGATGCACATAGATACAATAAAGAACCAATCATAGAACGATATACCTGCTGATCGAAATCTTTACCATTTTCATCAGTGCCGAGGTGGCCGTTGGTAGGCATTGGAGTCTTGGCACCTTTGCATTCATGCATGTCGAATTTCCTCAGAACATGCTTAAGGTATTTCTCCTGTGATATGAAGATTCCATTGCTTTGTTGACGAATTTGAAGACCTAAGAAGAATTTCAGCTCCCCCATCATGGACATCTGATATTCTTCACTCATCATGTAAGCAAATTCTTCACTGTATCGTTTGTGAGTACAGCCAAATATGATGTCATCGACATATATTTGACACACAAATAGCACATTATCATAGGATTTAGTGAAAAGAGTTGGATCGAGTGAACCAGGTTTGAAGCCTTTCTTCATGAGGAATTCCTTCAATGTATCATACCATGCCCGAGGGGCTTGCTTGAGACCATAAAGAGCCTTTTTGAGTCTGAAGACTTTGTCTGGATTCTTTGGATCCTCAAAACCTGGGGGCTAAGCAACATATACTTCTTCCTCAAGCTTACCATTGAGGAATGCACTTTTCACATCCATTTGATATAAGGTGATGTTATGATGATTATCATAAGCAAGTAGTATTCGAATAGCTTCAAGTCTAGCAACAGGTGCAAAAGTTTCATCGAAATCTATTCCTTCAAACTGGGTGTAGCCTTAGGCTACAAGTCGTGCCTTGTTCCTCACCACTTGACCGTCCTCATCTTGCTTGTTTCGGAAAATCCACTTGGTGCCGATGATGTTGTGCTTGCGAGGATCTGGTCGTTTGACGAGCTCCCATACGTCATTCAGCTTGAATTGAAGAAGTTCGTCTTGCATAGCTTGGATCCACTCCGGTTCCAGAAAAGCATCAGCAACTTTTGAGGGTTCTGTGATGGATACGAAAGAAAAATGCCCACAAACGTTAACTAAGTGTGAAGCTTTTGAGCGAGTGAGAGGACCTGGCGCATTGATGTCGTTGAGGATTTTGTCAAGTTCTACTTCATTTGCAATCCTCGGATGAGCTGGTTGAGGATTTCGTCTGGTCTGAGGAAGTGGTTCAGGTGCAATTTCCTCAGGAGCATCTTCTTGATTTTCATTAGTGATGGGGATCATTTCTTCATCAATTTCCTCAATGGGGACACTGTCTTCAGTAGGTTTCAGCTTTATTGCTTCCTCAGGAGACAACTTATCTGGATCAGAAGGCAATTGCTCTCTTTGCAAGCCATTAGTTTCATCGAACCGCACATCTACAGTCTCAACAACTTTGTTGTGATAGTTGTTGAAGACTCTGTTAGTGTGCGAGTCCTTTCCATAACCGAGCATAAAACCTTCATGTGCCTTAGGTGCAAATTTTGAGCTATTGTGAGGATCTCTAATCCAGCATTTTGCACCGAAGACTTTGAAATAACTTACATTGGGTTTCTTGTCAGTGAGGAGTTCATATGAGGTTTTCTTGAGGAATTTGTGAAGATATACACTGTTGATGATATGGCATGCATTGTTGATTGCTTCAGGCCAAAAGCGACGAGGAGTCTAATATTCTTCAAGCATAGTTCTTTCCATTTCAACCAGAGTCATGTTCTTCCTTTCGAGGACACCATTCTGCTGAGGAGTATAAGGAGCAGATAATTCATGAGTAATACCAAGTTCATCAAGATAATCATCAAGACTAGTGTTTTTGAACTCGGTTCCATTATCACTCCTGATATGTTTGATCTTGATGCCAAAGTTCGTCGAGGCCCTTGAAGAAAATCGTTTGAAGATTTCCTGCACTTCAGTTTTATACACTATGATATGCACCCAAGTATATCTGGAATAATCGTCAACTATGATGAAGCCATATAAAGATGCTGCATTGGTTAATGTGGCATAGTGAGTAGGTCCAAATAGATCCATATGAAGCAGTTCGAATGGACGTGTAGTAGTCATGATAGTCTTCGAGGGATGCTTGGATCTGGTCATTTTCCCAGATTCACAAGCACCGCAGAGATGATCCTTCAGGAATTTGACTGATTCGATGCCGATGACATGCTTCTTCTTCGCGAGCGTGTGCAAATTCCTCATGCCTGCATGACCTAGTCTTCGGTGCCACAACCATCCTTCTGAGGTTTTTGCTAGTATGAAAGTGGTAGGTTGAGGACCTGTAGAGAAATCAAGAATGTACAAATCCCCTCTTCTTACACCTTCGAAGACTTTGGGTCTGTCAGATTCCATGATGACTACACATCTATATCTACCAAAGATAACAATCATATCAAGATCACAAAGCATCGAGACAAACATGAGGTTAAAACCAAGGGATTCAACAAGCATCACTTTGTCCATATGCCTATCCTTGGAAATAGCCACTTTGCCAAGTCCCAATACCTTTGTCAGCATATGTGATTTGCTTCAGAGGTGATGGAGTTAGTGGCATATTCATCAGTAAGCTTTTTTCACCAGTCATGTGATGTGTGCAGCCACTATCAAGAACCCACTCAGTATTCTTGGGTTTGTCATCCTGAAGATGAATTAGTACAGCTTACCATCTCATATGCTTCAGATTTGAGGAATATGATATGAATTTCACCATATAAGAATTTCATCATAACAGAGATATAAGGACATGAGAAATATTTCTATTTCATCAATCATTAGCTTGCGTCCTATCAAGCATTTCCTCAGGTCTCCAGCAAATTCTTCACATGATGATTTTCATCTGGAGACCTGACCTGCAGAAGTGATTAGTTCGATTTCTTCACCACCCACATCTGAAGGGGTGGCAAAGCATTCATCATCCTGCGAGCACCATATGAGAAACGTGGCATTGAAGACAATGCACTTCTCTTAACAGTAGGGGGGTTAAAGTACTCATCTGAATATGTAGAGAACTGGTTTGAGGATTTATGAACATAATGATTTGAGGAGTAACTCTCATATTCATATTCCTTGTAGTTTCCCTGCATGTTCGACGCATTACACGGGTACGAGCATTGTTTTGACCAGTTGAGGATTTTGATCCTCTTGACGACTTTGGTCCTCCTGAGGAATTTGATCTGGGGTTCAGATTCTTCAGTGGTGGTTTCATGAGGACATTCACCTGAAGATTTTCAAGAGAGCTTTTGGGAACCCAGATTTTCCTCAAGGGAGGGCCATTCCTGCAGTTAGTTCCAACATATCGAGCAAATACTTCACCCGATTGAATTTTGAACAATATATAGTTGTAGTCAAATGACTCATCTGAGGAATAGGATAATTCACATGAAAAACCAGTTAGATTAGATGGATCAAAAGGATGCCCACTAGCAGCAACCCATGAGGTTTTGGGATACTGCTCAGGTTTCCAATAAGATCCATCAGCATTTAATTTCCTCTCAAAGGCAATTCCTTCTTTCCTAGGGTTCCTGTTCAAGATCAGCTTTTTGAGCACATCACAAAGGGTTTGATGTCCTTTGAGGCTTTTGTATATGCCTGTCACGTACAATTCCTTCAACCCTGCATTTTCATCAGTAACATTTGTGTTTTCCTCAAGTGAGGAAATAGACACAACAGGTGCAGTTGAAGAATTTGTAGCAATAGTAGCATTTGATGATTCTGGTGAGGAATTAGCAGTTTCGCGTTCAATGCATTTAAGACATGGAGGAATGAATTCAACTTGACCAGCGTTGATCTGTTGAGCTAGTAATGAATCATTTTCCATACGAAGATCATCACGAGACATCCTCAGCTTCTCAAGATCAAGCTTCCTTTGAAGAAATTCATAGGAAAGCTTCTCATGATCAGTTAGGAGTGTATCATAACGATCCTGAAGATTATCAAATCTAGACTAATGACTTTTCACATCTTTAGTGAGGATTTTGGTAAGGTTTATTTCATCATTCAAGAGATCATCACTTTTATCTAGCAGTTTCTGAAGCTTTTCAAGGGCAGTTTGTTGTTTAGTGGCAATGATAGCAAGTTTACTGTAACTGGGTTTCTTATAATCATCAGGTTCACAGTCACTTGAATCAGAGGAGGAGGCATTATTTGGTACCTTTGAACCTTTTGCCATGAAGCAATAGGTTGGAGCGAAGTCATCAGCATAGTCATCAGTGTGGATGGTGCAATCATTTTCTTCAAGCTTGAAGATTGACTTGCTGACGAAAGTGGTTGCCAGTGCAAGACTAGCCTGTCCGGATTCCGAGTCTTCATCAGAACCCTCCTCTTCATCACCTTCCTCTGATTCTGCCTCTGAGTCCATTTCCTTTCCAATAAGTGCCCGAGCCTTTCTGAAACTAGTCTTCTTGTGCGATGAGGGCTTTGAAGATGACGATTTTGAAGATTTCTTCTTCTTCTTCGAGTCATCAGAACTGTCATCCTTGTATTTCTTCTTCTTTGATTCCTTTCCCCAACGGGGACAATGAGCAATGTAATGACCTGATTTCTTGCACTTGTGGTAGGTTCGTTTCTTGTAGTCCTCAGATGAAGATTCTGATTTCCTCATGTCTCTTCTTGAAGATTTACCGAACTGGCCACGTCGTGTAAATCTCTGGAATTTCCTCACGAGCATTGCAAGCTCCTGTCCAAATTCTTCAGGGTCACCAATGATGTCATCTGTGTCTTCTTCTTCAGATGAGGAAATTGCTCTAGCCTTCAATGCACGTGGTCTGGAATAGCTTGGTCCATATAGATCTTTCTTTTCTTCTAGCTGGAATTCATGAGTATTTAGCCTTTCGAGTATATCAGCTGGATCAAGCATCTTGTAGTCTGGTCTTTCTTGAATCATCAGAACTAAAGTATCAAATGAAGAATCCAAAGATCTCGGCAGTTTCTTCACAACTTCGTGATCAGTGATCTCTTGAGCTCCCAGTGCTTGCAGTTCATTTGATATGTCAGTGAGGCGATCAAAGGTGTCTTGGCAGCTCTCATTGTCATGTCTCTTGAAATGATTGAAGAATTGCGAAGAATATCAACACGAGAGTCACGCTGGGTTGATACTCCTTCATTTACCTTGCAAAGTCTCTCCCAGATCAGTGTCGCAGAGCCCAAAGAACTTACTCTTCCAAACTGGCCTGGGCTCACATGGGCACAGATGATATTCTTCGCTTGAGAATCGAGTTGCCTGAATTTCTTCACATCAGCAGCAGAGACACTAGTAGAGATGATGGGGACGCCATGTTCCACAATATACTAGAGATCATTATCAATAGCTTCTAGATGCATTTGCATTTTGTTCTTCCAGAAGGGAAAGTTCTTTCCTTTGAAGGAAGGACATGCTGCAGTCACCTTAAACATGCCTGCAGTTGACATAACTAAAACTCCAGGTGGTTAAACCAAAATCACACAAAACAAGGGAGTACCTTGCTCTGATACCAATTGAAAGTGTGTTATATCGACTAGAGGGGGTGAATAGGAGATTTTTAGAATTTCATCACTGAGGAAATTCCTTTTGAGAAAATTCCTCGCTGATGACTAAGTCACAGCGAAAACAGTAAAGGATCAGAAGTGCAAAGTTTCACAACAACAGTTTTTCAGAGTGAGGAATGTGAAAACAGATTGCACAGTGAGCAGGCCCGTAGAATAAAGATGAGGATTAACTGACGTGAAGAATTTGGGGTTGAGGAAATTCAGAGAAAGTCTTCAGCAAATTCTTCAAACCGTAGCAGTGAAAGTCATCAACGCATAATAGAAGGAAAGTAAGGAGTTGAGGAATTAGAACCCGTTTCTCAGTGAAGACAGTCGTTGATGACCCAGTTCCAACTGTTGTGACAATCGTACATCTGGTTAGGAGCGGCTTGGTATTGAAACCAAAGGACACACAGTCCCGGGACACACAGTCCCTACCGTGTTCTCCTTGGGCTAATAACACACATTCCTCGTCGAACACTCGTGGTGAGTCTTCAGGGCAGACTTCCAAACCCTCACAAACTTGGTCACCCGGCGATCCACAATTGACTGCTATAAAGATCTAGACCATGACGCCTAACCGTCTGGAGGATGCACATTCCTCAAAGGTAAAAGGCTTCAGTCCCACACATGAACAACTTCTACAGTGATGCTCAATCACTAGGTTTGGTTTGTGGTTTCGGTCTATGGGGTATTTCCTCACTGATGAATTACTCTCGAAGACTCTGGGGAATGGGTTGCTCTTATGACAAGTGTCAGTTTCTAACGGAGCAGCCAACCAGCTAATGGTTGTGGGGGTGGCTATTTATAGCCTGGGAGCATCCTGACATGATTTGACACTATTGCCCTTAAATAATATGACCGTTGGAGTGGATAAGACCAATGACTTGGCGTGGCTATCGAAACGGTCGGAACCCTCAACTGTGAGAGTCCTCATGTCACTCGTATTCCTCACTTGAGGCTTTTGATAGGATTAGGCTTGGGTTGAGCATCATGAGGAAATTCATTCCAAAGTGTAACTTCGACCCCCTTTAACAGTACGGTGTTCCTATTACTCAAATGCGAAGAAAATAAAACAGAAAGAGTAAATCTTCATGCTTCAAATTCTTCAAAGTGATTTTCTTCAGGACACACCGAATTCCTCAATTTCGGTATCTTCATGAGGAATATCAATTTCATGGCAGATTCCTAGCGATTCATTTCTTCAGTTTCAGACCAATTTCTTCAACTGAAGATATATATTTTTAGGGGTCGATATTCTTCAAATATCTCAAACTCCTCAATGACTTATAGATTCTGGGTACACTCATAAACACATTAGATACTTAACCTATAAGTCTTCAAAACACCAAAATCACTAAGGGGCACTAGATGCACTTACACATAGCACTATAGGTGGAATAGAATATGGTGGTTGTGGAGAAGACAAAAAGGAGGAGATAGTCTCACATCAACTAGGCGTATCAACGGGCTATGGAGATGCCCATCAATAGATATCAATGTGAGTGAGTAGGGATTGCCATGCAAGAGATGCACAAGAGCTAAAAGTGTATGAAAGTTTAAAAAGAAACTAGTGGGTGTGCATCCAACTCGCTTGCTCACGAAGACATAGGGCAATTTGAGGAAGCCCATCACTGGAATATACAAGCCAAGTTCTATAATGAAAATTTCCCACTAGTATATGAAAGTGACAACATAGGAGACTCTCTATCCTGAAGATCATGGTGCTACTTTGAAGCACAAGTGTGGTAAAGGATAGTAGCATTGCCCCTTCTCTCTTTTCTCTCTTTTTTTGGTGGGATTCTTTGGCTTCTTTTTTTTATTTGGGCTTCATTGGCCTCCGTTATTACTTCCTCACATGGGACAATGCTCTAATAATGATGATCATCACACTTTTATTTACTTACAACTCGATATTTAGAACAAAATATGACTCTATATGAATGACTCCGGCGGTGTACCGGGACGTGCAATGATCTAGCATTGCAATGACATTAAAAAACGGACAAGCCATGAAAACACCATGCTAGCTATCTTACAATCATGCAAAGCAATATGACAATGATGGTGCGTGTCATAATAAACGGAACGATGGAAGTTGCATGGCAATATATCTCAGAATGCTATGGAAATACCATAATAGGTAGGTATGGTGGCTGTTTTGAGGAAGGGTATATGGTGGGTGTAATGCACCGGCGAAAGTTGCGCGGTACTAGAGAGGCTAGCGATAGTGGAAGGGTGAGAGTGTGTATAATCCATGGACTCAACATTAGTCATTAAGAACTCACATACTTATTTCAAAAGTCTATTAGTCATCGAAACAAGGTACTAGACCCATGCTCCTAAGGGAAGGGTTGGTAGGAGTTAACCATCGCGCGATCCCGACTTCCACACAAAGGATGACAATCAATAAATAAATCATGCTCCGACTTTGTCACATAACGGTTCACCATACGTGCATGCTACGGGAATCACAAACCTTAACACAAGTATTTCTACGAATACACAATTACTCACTAGCATGACTCTAATATCACATTTTCATGTCGCAAAACTATTGCAAGGAATCAAACATATCATATCCAATGATCTACAAGTTTAATGTAGTATTTTATGACTAACCATGTGAATGACCAACTCCTGTTAACTCTCTAAATAGGTATAAGTGAAGCATGAAAGTTTAATTCTTTCGACAAAAGATATGCCCTGCTCTAACAAATATAAGTGAAGCAAAATAGCATTCTACAAATGGCGGTTTTCTATGTGTAGGGAAATATGCAATCCAAACTTCAAATGATATAAGTGAAGCACATGAAGCATTCAATAAAGCCATACTCAAAAGATATAAGTGAAGTGCAAAGAGCATTCTATAAATCAACCAAGGACTATCTCATACAAGCATGGTGCATAAAAGAAAAAGGAAAAATAAACACAAAAGACGCTCCAAGCATTTGCACATATCATGTGACGAATAAAAATATAGCTCCGAGTAAAATTACCGATAGATTGTAGACGAAAGAGGGGATGCCTTCCGGGGCATCTCCAAGCTTAGACGCTTGAGTGTTCCTTGAATATTATCTTGGGGTGCCTTAGGCATCCCCAAGCTTAGTCTCTTGCCTCTCCTTATTCCTTAATCAATCGTGGTCTCACCCAAAACTCGAAAACTTCAATCACACAAAACTCAACAAAACCTTCGTGAGATCCGTTAGTATAATAAAGTAAATCACCACCTTAAGTACTGTTGTGAACTCATTCCAAATTCATATTAGCATTATGTCTACTGTAATCCAACTTCACCATGGTTCATACCCCCCGATACTACCCATAGATTCATCAAAATAAGAGAACAATGCAAAGAAAACAGAGTCTGTCAAAAACAGAACAGTCTGTAGTAATCTGAACTTATACCATACTTCTGGTACTCTACAAATTCTGAAAAACTATGAAAATTAGGTAAATTTGCATATCAATCAGCAGAAAAAGAATCAACTCAAAATCTCTTTCTGGATAGAAATAAGAAATGATTTCGTGAGTGCAAAGTTTCTGTCTTTTTCAGCATGATCAAACAACTATCACCCAAACTAATCATAAAGGCTTTACTTGGCACATTATTTTTATAATACAATGGAATTGTACAAGGGGGTAATTACTTTCTCGAGAAACTTCCATGAAAAATTCTACATCGTTTCCATGAGCATGAACACAAGTGTTCAAGGTCGACCCTCACTTCCGCAATGCATCACCTTTCAATCGCTTGTCTTTTGGAAAAAGTTTTAAGTTCCCCTCTATATTTTTTGTTTTTAAACTATATAAAAGAACTCAATAGAAATAAATGACTCTCTAAAACTTCTGGGATGTCTCCCAGGCAGCGCTTTATTTAAAGCCATTAAGCTAGGCATAAAGTGCTCAAGTAATGGATCCACCTGGATCCCAAGGTATATCAAAGCAAATTTTAATTAACAATGATTTGTGATTTAGTAGTGAGCACAAGGTAACATATATCATGCAATGGCAAAGTCTAACGCTCTTTCTATGCATTGGCATGTCATAAAAGAACAATTCATGCCCATCAAGTAAAGGCCAATACATAGCATAAGCAGTTTCTTGCAATTTTATCATATTGGAAACAAAGAGAGGTGGAGATGTAGTTCCTCTCTAATAATAATTGCAAGTAGGAGAAGCAAGCACATGCATATTATATTCATCAAAATCATCATGTGTAATAGTAGAAGGCAACCCATCTATGTAATCCCTAATAAGAGCAAACTTCTCCGATATAGTGTAGTTGGGAGAGTTCAAAAAGATAATAGGACTATCATAAGTGGGTGCCATAGAAACAATTTCATGTTTAACATAAGGAACTATAGCAAGTTCATCTTCATAAGCATCATTCATATTGGCATCATGGCCACAAGCATAGCAAGCATCAAGTTCATCAAAAAGGGGTATTTCAAATGAATACAAGAGATCATAGCAATCAACATAGCATTCATCCTTTGGTAAGAACGAAGGGGAATTAAACAATGTATGAGTTGAAGAGTTACTCTCATTAGAAGGTGGGCACGGGTAGCTAGTCCGCTCTTCCGCCTTTTGATCTTCGCTCTCTTCGTCATCTTTTTCATCTAATGAGCTCACAGTTTCATCATTTTCTACTTCCATAGTTTCCTGCAAAATATTAGTCTCTTCTTGGGCAGCGTAGAATTTCTGCATAAATCGATCAGTATGGGCATTATATTCATAATTAGTATAACAATAACGAAGCATAACCAAATTTTCAGATCGGTAAGCATCATCATCATTATCATCACACCTTTTAAACAGAGCTTCAATTTCATAAGCACCCATAAAAGCAACAAACTCTTCTATTTGTTCCACATCATAGTAATCATATATACCATTAGCATAAGAAGCCAATGTTTCATTAGCATTAAATTTACAAGAAAAGGGAAGGTGTTGAGCCTTCATCCTAGAGCAACAAGTAATATCATATCTCGAGCATAGCTCCCAAGCATACCATTTCAACATATGAATTTGATCCCATAATAGTTTCCCTTTTTGAGTCAAGCGATAATCGCTAAAGTATTCACGTTGATCCAACATGTATCCCATTATATAATTTAATGGGGTTTTCTCAGGATTATTAAAGAAGTGCATAATATTTTCCACATAACGAGCATCGAGGGTTTTAGGAGGTTCCCCTTCTCCATGAGTAGCAAGTACACCTAATTATTTTGGTATTTCGTGTTCCATATCCATAACTAAAGATAGAGAACAACTTAGAACAACAAATAAATCTACTTAGTGATAAAGCATACAAGCACACACGAGAATATTCACCCCACACTATTGTTCCCCGGCAACGGCGCCAGAAAAAGGTCTGGATAACCCACAAGTATAGGGGATCAATTGTAGCCTTTCTCGATAAGTAAGAGTGTCAAACCCAACGAGGAGCTAAAGGTAGGACAAATATTTCCTCAAGTTCTATCGACCACCGGTACAACTCTACGCACACTTTACGTTCGCTTTACCTAGAACAAGTATGAAACTAGAAGTACTTTGTAGGAGTGATAGGATAGGTTAGCAAGAAAAGAAAGAACACGTAAATAAAAACTAGGGGCTGGTTAGAATTAAGTTAGTTTAGTGAGTGTGGAAAAGTGGTGGTAGGAGTTGCGGAATTGTCCCTAAACAATTGACTGTGTTACTAGACTGAT
This sequence comes from Hordeum vulgare subsp. vulgare, assembly GCF_904849725.1. Taxonomy (NCBI): domain Eukaryota; kingdom Viridiplantae; phylum Streptophyta; class Magnoliopsida; order Poales; family Poaceae; genus Hordeum; species Hordeum vulgare. The sequence goes on along the minus strand of NC_058524.1, from coordinate 349,464,418 downwards.
AGCAAGTTTTATGTGGGAGAGGCCACTGCCAGTATGTCATCCCTTACTTGGAATTCTATGCACTTATGATTGGAACTATTAGCAAGCATCTGCAGCTACTAACGTTCATTAAGGTAAAACCCGACCATAGCAATAAGATATATTGGTCCCCTTCAATCCCGTATGCATCAATTTCTATGCTAGGCTGAAGCTTCTGTCACCCTTGCCCTCCAATACATAGTCCTATTAACATACTACGAACATACTATGATGGGCACCAAAGGACAGCAACATAACCACAAGAAAATTAAATCAATCATAGCAATTCATCAATCACCGATAGGACAACGAAAATCTACTAAGACATCATAGGATGGCAACACATCATTGGATAATAATATAAAGCATAAAGCACCACGTTCAAGTAGAGGGTACAGCGAGTTGCGGGAGAGTGGACCGCTGAATATAGATGGGGGGAAGGTGATGTAGGTGTTGGTGAAGATAACGGAGGTGTTGGTGTAGATAGCTGTCACACGATGATGTCCGGGCAGCGTTCCGGCGCCGCCGGATGAGAGGGGGAGAGAGACCCCCTTCTTCTTATTCTTCCTTGACCTCCTCCCTAGATGGGAGAAGGGTTTCCCCTCTGGTCCATGGTCTCCATGGCGGCGGAGGGGCGAGAGCCCCTCCGAGATTGGATCTCTCTCTATGTGTCCTTCTGTTTCTGCGCTCCCAGATTGTGGCTTTCCCCATTTCTTAAATTCCCGTAGATCCGTAACTCCGATTGGGCAGAAATTTTAACACGACTTTACTCCGGATATTATCTTTCTTGCGGCGAAAGAAGGGCCCCAACCGCCTTAGGGATTGGTCACAAGCCTGCCAGCCGCACCCTAGGGGGGGCCACGCCTCCTGTGCTCGTGACCTCCTGAGGCATCGTTTCGCGTAGATTCTTCATCTAGAAAATCATAAGTATTCCAAAAAAAAATCCCCGTTGGTTTTTTACTACGTTTGGACTTTGTTTGGTAAGGATAATCTGCGAGACAAAAAACATGCAACAAACAGGAACTGGCACTAGGCACTGGATCAATATGTTACTCCCAAAAATAGTATAAAAAGTTGCCAAAAGTATATGAAAGTTGTAGAATATTGGCATGTAACAATCAAAAATTATAGATACGACGGAGATGTATCAGGGCTCGCAAGCGCACACCCTAGGTGTAGCCCCGGAGAGTCGGGTTGGCTGGAAATTTGCTGGGTCGAGTCTTACTCGCGGCTAATCTTTTGCTTTCTTGCATCGTAGGAACACCATGATGACCAGGCGCAAGCTCACAATGCGCTGTTGAACCGGATCCAAGAGGCCGAGGGACAATTGGGCGACCTTCGGGGCCGACTGGACTAAGCCGTCCTGGAGCGGGACGCCTTGCGCGATGAAGGCGCCCGGCTGCGCCAAGAGACAGAGCTTCTCGAGGCGGAAAAGAAGGACCGCGAGGCGGCCCATCAGGCGGAGTTGGAGCAGTTGTCCGCCTCCCACCGTGATGCCCTCGAGTAGATGGGGGCATCACACCACGATGCCCTGTCGTAGAAGAAGGCTTCCCACACCGTCGAGCTGGAGCGCTTGGACAAGTTGCACCGCAATGAGAAGGCGCACCAGGACACGTCCCTGAAGGACAAGGACGTCCAACTGGCGAAGCGGGTTGAGGCCGCGCGGGACGAGCTTGCCCACCGGATCCTGGAGTACGCGACCCGGGACCGTGAGCTTGAAGAAGAAGTGGGTGAAGTCGACATCCTTTTCACCAGTGAATCATCACTGGCTTAGTTTGTCTTTCTGTTGTTGACTATGTATCCTATTTCCTTTTCCTCACACTGTGCACCCGCCATTGCCCACCAGACCTCTTTGCAGGGACGAGGACGGCAACAGATGCAGCCGTGGAGGCCCACCGTGAGTAACGATGAGCCGCAGGTGTCGAAGTGAGGGCCGACGCTGGCTGGACCATGGATAAGGTGGCGATCGCCGCCAAGGCTCATCTCCTGGAGTTGGCACGATCCCTGACAAGGCTCCAAGACGCCAGGGTGGCGATGGTCAACACCCTCTAGCCGAACGTGATGGAGCCTGCGTCGATGAGCCGGCCGTCTCGATGGATCTAAGCGGTGAGCGCCCGGCTGGACGCGTGGCACGTGTCAGCGGCGTGAGCCGGGGCGTATATGGTGCTTCGGCTCGCCAAGTCATGGTACTACAACCTTGACTTGGGCCAGCTCACAGCGCAGCGCGCCGGCACGGACGCGGCGTTGGCTGCCGTCGAGGATGAGCTGCAGGTGCAGGCGAGGGACGTCGCATCGTTCGTCGTGTGGAATGAGTACATCATGGAACGAAGGGCCGACGTAGGTCTGATCCCGGCAGATCGCTACCGGCTAGTCCTCAACGTTCCCAATGGTATCTCTGGCGAGACGACTTTCGAGGATGCCGACTCCAGTGATGAAGCCTACGCCGACTCCACCGTAGGTGCTGGCTCAGTCGCGAATGTCGATATCAAAGGCGCCCAAGCAGACGACGGAGCGTCTACCTCATCTGCCGCGGGCGATGCCGGGGCCAAGAGTGGAGCCACCAACAGTTGAAGCTTTTTCCTACTTCTTGCATTTCTTGTTAATTCTGCAGTTCCACCCACTGGGGTGTAATGTAATGAACATTGGCCGTGGGCCGTTTGATGTTTTGTGTAATATATGTGTGCTTGTTTTATTTGTCCCTGCGAAGGCTGTGCTTGTCGACTCTCTTTTCTGTCTTTTGTTCCCCTTGGCTTCCGTCTACCGAAATTCTTGCCCCTACCAGCTTCCTTCCTACCAACCCGACAGCCGGGAGCCGGTCTGTGACTGGGACGGGGCTTCTGCCTTCTGAGGTATCAACCTTGGATTTCTCGAAGCCGCGAGGATACTTAGAATTGGAACAAGTCGGTAGAGGCCGGTTAAAAACATGGATCGAAAACGATCATACCAGCCCGAGCCAGCGACCCCTTCGCAGTCTAACTTTGCATGGAGCCAACGTGCCATCCGAGAGACCCGCTAGTCGGATAGTCGGGAACCGGTCCGTAGCTTGCGTAGGGTGGTAAGGGTTTCGACTCGAGACGCAACATGTGTTCGACTATGGCTAGGTGGTTAGTTCAGGCCGGCTAGCAAGCCCCCGAGTCCGAGGAGTCAGATCGAAGAACTTACTCTTAAAGCGACAACTCTTTCAGGAAATCGAAAAGGTATGCCCCAAGTGTAGCAGCTCCCCCTCCTAAAACGACAGGAGCCTGATCCTTTTCCTATGGTAGTGCCTCAGCTTCTGTTGGTAGATGGTCGGTCGACTCAGGGTCAGCTTCCGTGCCTCCTCGAGTATATTGACGGTGTCTTCTCTTGCCTCTCCTGCATCCGCCTCCGTGTACAAGGTGACGCAAGGTGCGTCGAACTCGACATCCGTGGAGATGACCGCCTCGGACCCGTAGACGAGGAAGAATGGCGTGAAGCCGGTTGACCAGTTTGGTGTGGTGTGGAGGCTCCACAACATAGCCGGCAACTCTTTGATCCAGCAACTGGCTGACCTAATGAGTGGCGCCACGAGTCTTCGCTTGGTGCCGAACAAGATTATGCTGTTTGCCCTTTCTGTTTGTCCGTCTGACTGCGGGTGCTAGACCGATGCCAGGTCGAGCTGGATGCCCTCCTTGGCACAGAAGAGCAACATTGCACCTTTGGAAAAGTTGGTGCTGTTGTCGGTGATGATGCTATGGGGGACGCCATAGTGGACGGTGATGTCCTTGATGAACCTGATGGACGTGGAGCCGTCAAGCTTCTTGATAGGCGTGGCCTCGATCCACTTGGTGAATTTGTCGTTGGCTACCAGGAGATGCGTCATGCCGCCTTGGGCAGTCTTGAATGGCCCTAACATGTCGAGCCCCCAGACGGCAAAGGGCCATGAGAGAGGAATGTTCTTGAGACCCATGGCCGGCAGGCGGCTTTGCATACTGAAGCGCTGGCATCCTTCACACTTGTCGACCAAGGTAGTGGCCTCCTCCATGGTCGTGGGCCAGTAGAATCTATGGTGGAACACCTTCGCCACCAGGGTTCTGGAGGCGGCATGATGCCCGCACTCGCCCTGATGTATGTCCTTGCGAATTTCTTGCCCTTTCTCTGATTCGACGCAGTGTTGAAATACGCCAGTTGCACTACGTCGAACCAGTTCAGGGTTGATGATGGCGTAGGCGGGAGATCAGCGTTGAATCTGTCATGCCTCCGCCTCATTGGGCGGGAGCTCACCGCGAAGGAGGAAAGCCAGGATGGATTGGGCCCATGTGGGAGTCGGCATAGGAGGCGGCTCCGGCTAGGCCTGAGGGCCATAGGAAGTCATAGACCCCACAGTCCCCAACTTTGTCATTTAGTCCCTGATACTAGACCTCCTTTCTTTGGTATAAATGCGGCAGCCAAGGTGCCATCAACCTCCATGACGTCCACCCCCTGCGTGTTGAGCCTACTTGGTTTGAGGTTCGTCATAGCCGGCGGCATGGGCGGAGCTGGCAAAGCTGCAGGAGCCGGCGAAGCGGGTGGAGCCTGCGAAGCAGGCGGAGCCCATGGAGTTGATGAAGCCAGCACGGCCTTTGGGCCCGAAGTTGTTGGGCCGGATGGGTCCATGGACACGAAGACCGATGATGACTCCGGAGATGCCTTGATGGAAGGCTTGTGCAGCTACTCGAGGGAAACACCGGCTGGGATTGCTTCTCTGGTGGAGCCGATTTTTGCGAGCATATCCTCCGCCTCATTGTTCGCTCGGGCGACATGATGGAATTTGCAACCCTCGAAAAGTCCGCTGTGCTGCTAGATGAGGAAGCGGTAGCTGGCCATGTTGGCATCCCTAGTGTCCCATTCGTTAGAGACTTTCTGCACCACGAGGTCGGAGTCATCGAAGCAAAGAATCGACCGGATGCCGATTTCTCTAGCAAGCCGGAGGCCATGTGCGAGTGCCACATACTCGACGACGTTGTTGAAGGCGGCTAAGTGGATTTGGAGAGCATATTTGAGTTGGTCCCCTTTCAGGGACGACAGGATGATGCCGGCTCCCAAACCAGTCACCATCTTGGAACCGTCGAAGTGCATCCGCCAGTGCGTGGAGTTAGGAGGCGGCGGTAGGAACTCGGTTTCGACCCAGTCGACGAGGAAATAGGCCACCACCGGAGACTTGATGGCGGTGCGCAACTCGTAGAAGATGTCGTGGTCGGCCGTGACGATGGACCATTTGGCGATCCGGCCAGTGGCATCACGGTTGCCCTTGATCTCTGAAAGTGGAGCCGTGCTCACCATTGTAACAGTGTGCTCCTGGAAGTATTGCTTTAGCTTGTTGGCGGCAAAGTACATGCCAAACCACATCTTCTGGTACTCGGGTAGTTCTGCTTGGAGGCGGACAAGACTTCGCTCGCATTGTAGACACGGCGCTGAACCGGCAACACCCTGCTCTCCTCCTTTTGCTCCACCACCAAGACGACACTGACCACGCGTGTTGTTGTCGCGATGTAGATGAGTATGGGCTCCCTCTCAGCCGGCGCGTACAAGACGGACGTGCTGGAGATCACACAATTGAATTCGCAAAATGCTTCGTCCGCGTGATCGGTCGACTCGAATTTGGTGCTCTTCTTAATTAGCTGGTAGAGTGGCAGCGCCTTCTCACCCAGTCGGCTGACGAACCGGCTTAGGTATGCCAGGTAGTCGGCAAACTTTTGGACGTCGAGGAGTCGAGCCGGCTTAGCCATGCGCTCGATTGTTCTGATCTTCTCTGGGTTGGCTTAGATGTCGCGCGCCGACATGAAGAAACCCAAGAGTTTGCCGGGTGGCAATCCGAAGACGCACTTCTCCGGATTGAGTCGGATCTTGTACTCGTGCATGTAGGCTTCAAAGGGGGCGATGAAGGAGGTCTTGAGCTGGTCAGCTAGGTCTAGCTTGATCTGGTAGTAGCCCGAATAGGCATCTAGAAAGGACAACAGATTGCAGCCGGTTGTGGAGTCAATCACTTGATCTATCTGTGGTCGGGCGAAAGGGTCCTTCAGACATGCCTTATTCAGGCTTGTATAGTCGATGCACATGCGCCATGTTTTGTTTTTCTTCAGCACCAGGATTGGGTTGGCCAGCCAATCCGGGTGGAAAACTTCCATGATGAAGCCGACTGCGAGCAGCCGGGTGATCTCTTCTCCGATTGTGCGCCGCTTCCCCTGAGTGAAGCGACGCAAAGGTTGTTTGATCGGCTTTGCATCCGGCCGTACATGAATCTTGTGCTTGGCGTACTTCCTCGGGACTCCCGGCATGTCCTTGGAGGACCATGCAAAGATATCTCGATTCTCATGGAGAAAGTCGACAAGCTCGACTTCCTATTTGGGGCAAAGGTTGGCACAGATGGTGACGCACTACTTCGCATTGGCCGGGTCGAGTGGCACTTGCTTGGTTTCCTTTGACGGCTCGAACATGGAATCACTAGCCGGCTGGGACAAGGGAGTCGGCATGGCCGGCTGCTCGGTGGCTTGAACCACGAGCCAGTCGAACTGCCTCTTCTCCTCCACAATCACCAGTGCCTTAGCCAGCCGGCTGCTATCGCATGCGCACTCAACCAACTTCTTGTAGTCGCCGGCAAAAGTGATAATGCCCTTGGGCCCAGGCATCTTCATCTTGAGGTAGGCGTAATGGGGGTTTGCCATGAACTTGGTGAGCGCCCGCCTGCCCAGCAGTGTGTGGTAGGGGTTGTCAAGGTTCACCACCTCGAACCAGATGGGCTCGCAGAGGAAATGTGCCTTGTCGCCAAAGAGGTTGTCCAGCTGGATCTTGCCGATGGGAGAGCAAGACTGTCCCGACGCAATGCCGTGGAAGACAGTTCTGGTTGGCTGCAGGTCCTTCTCCTTGAGCTCTAGCTTGAGCAGGGTGTCGTGGTAGAGGATGTTGGTGCTGCTACCGCCGTCGACCAGCTCCTGCGAGAACCGGCGGGTGACTCTCTTGGAGGCAATGGTGGGGCGAGGACGAGCGCGTATGCGCCGGGGTTCGGCGTCACCATGGGATGGTCAGCCTGGCTCCATTTAGTTGGCTTTTCGGACCAATGCATGTATTGGGGAATCGAGGGGACAACGGCATTCTACTCATGCCGGCACTGACTCTAGTTGTGCTTGTCGTCGCCCTTGCTGGTGAAGATGACGTAAGCCCCGTCTTGGTCAAGGAATTGATCGTGGAGACGGCCATCATTGGGTGCCGACGGAGCTGGAGCTGGAGCTCGAGGAGCCGGCCCCGGAGGAGCATGCAAACCCTCGCCCTGAGCCACGCGCTGCGAGAAGCTGCACTGCCGGAGCGTGGGGGTGGCCAGCTTCGCCCCAGTCTGCATTTTGCATGGTGCGTCAAGCATATGTTCGAAGGTGAGCTTGTGCTGCCAAGTGTTGTTGCCGGTTCGTTGTCATTGAGCGTCGGCTTGCGCAACCGGCTACTCTTCCTCGACGGTCGACACCTGCTTGCTTTGAGGCCGCGGGTCTAGCTGATCCGCCTTGCGCTTGTTGTTCTGCCCGACACGGTTGTCGCTAGCCGGCCGGGTCATAGCAGGGAGCGGGACGGGCTTGTCTATTGCGCTAACCTTAATCCGCATTGCAGAGTCAGCGATGGCGTACTTGTCTGCCTTGCCCATGAGTGTCGCCAAAATGGTAGGCTCGAAGCACATAAGCTTGTGGTTGAGAAGGGTGCCATCTCGACAACCTTCGATGAAGTATTGGATGGCCTGCACGACATTCAATCCTTCGCAGGAGTTGTGCAGCTCGGTCCATCGCATGACGTAGTCGGAGAGGGGCTCGTCGGGCTTCTTGGCGCACATGGCTAGCTCACGGGGGCGGCCAGGGCGTTTGTAGGTGCCGGCGAAGTTGCGCACGCATGCCTCCTCGAAGTCAACCCAGGTGTTGACGATGTCGGCTCGCAGGCTGTTAAGCCAGGTCCGGACCGACCAGATCAACATGAGTGGCACGTAGCGGACGACTACGTGCTTGTTGCCTCTGGCGATGTCGACTGAAGTGGTGTAGTCGTTCAGCTAGTCCTCCGGCTTGGCGGATCTATTGTGCTTTGGAGTATCGCAGGGAAGAGTGAAGCCGGAAGGAAATGGCTCCCTGCGGATCCGGGGGCCGAAGCAAGGCAAACCGATGGGACCCTCCCCCTCCAGGAGGGCCGACTACGCCAGCCTGTCGAGGCGGGTGGGAGCGTCGTTCTCGCTGCGGGGGACGCGTGGACCAAGCCGAGCCAGGGGCTCGGGCCGGACAGGCGGCACGGGCGTGCGGGCCTTTTCCCGCCGCTTAGGCAGGGGGACTTCATGGACGGACTAGCCATCATCTCCATCCGGATCAATTCCCCTCGGCCCTCCGGATCATATCCATCCCGACACATGAGGGGAGGAAGAGTGCTGAGCTGGCTGACGGCCGATGGGTACCTGGGTATATGGCGGTTCGGCTCGGCAAGTCATGGTACCACAACCTTGACTTGGGGCTGCTCATGGCGCAGCGCGCCGGCACAAACGCGGCGTTGGCCACCGTCGAGGACGAGCTGCAGGTGCACGCCAGTGATGTCGCGTCATTCGCCGCGTGGAACGAGTACATTGTGGAACGAAGGTCCGATCACGGAAGATCGCTACCGGCTAGCCCTCAGCGATCCCCATGGTAGCTCCAGCAAGACAGCTTTCGAGGACGCCGACTCCAGCGACAAAGCCTATGCCGACTCCACCATGGGTGGTGGCTGAGCCGCGAAGGCCGATACTGGAGGAGCCCGAGCGGACGACAGAGCGTCTACCTCAACTGCCGCGAGCGATGCCAGGGCCAAGGGTGGAGCCACCACCATCTAAAGCTTTTCCTACTTCCTTCATTTCTTGTTAATTTTGCAGTTCAACCCATTGGGGGTGTAATGTAATGAACCTTGGTCGTGGGCCTTTGAATATTTTGTGTAATATATGCATGCTTGTTTTAATTGTGCCTGCGAAGGCTGTGCTGGCCGACTCGCTTTTCTGTCTTTTGTTCCCCTTGGCTTCCGTCTACCGAAAAGCTTGCTGCTTCCAGCTTCCACCCCGCTAGTCCGACAGCCGGGAGACGGTCTGTGACTGGGACGAGGCTTCTGCCTTCTGAGGTATCAGGCTTGTATTTCTCGAAGACGCGAGGATACTTAGCCTTGGAATGAGTCGGCAGAGGCCGGTTAAAAATAGGGATCGGAAACAAAAAGACCAACCCGAGCCGGCGACCCCTTCATAGTCGAACTTTATATGCAGTCGGCCTGCCGTCCCAGAAACCCGCTAGCCGGATAGCTGGGAGCAGGTATGTAGCTTGCGCAGGGTGGTAAGCCTTTTGACTCGACACGCACCATGTGTTTGACTACGGCTAGGAGGTTAGTTCGGGACGGCTAGCAAGCCCCCGAGTCTGAGGAGTCGGATCGAGGAACTTACTCGTAAAACGACAATTGTTGTAGGGAATCGAAAAGGTATGCCCCAAGTGTTGGCTTGAGGCACCCGCTGCGTTCGTTTAATACCAAAGGGTAAAGGATAGATACGCACACATTTTTCTCTCTTGTTCTAGCAGTAGAACGGGCGAAGTAGTGCCGCGTTCCAAGGACGCTCTGTTTCTTTGTCGTAGGCATCTCTCTTGCGATTCTACGGCTTCTGGGCGTCTATTAGATAGTACATGTTGTTGTGCAGCGCCTTGCTGGTGATGAAGGGTCCCTCTCATGGGGAAGAGAGGTTGTGCTGGCCGGCTGCTACATCTTGAGCTTGCGTTGGTTTTCCCTTGAAGAGGAAAGGCTCATGTAGCAAAGTTGATAAGTATTTCCCTCAGTTTGTTGAGAACCACGGTATCAATCTAGTAGGAGGAACAACAAGGCCCCAATCTTAGCACGCACACAAACAATCAAACACTTGCACCCAACGCTAAAAAGGGGTTGTCAATCCCTGCACAGTTATTTGCAAGGATGAGATCTGATAGAGATAGATAAAAGATTGCTAGAACTAAAAGTAAAACAAAAGTAAATAAATGGCAGCAATATATTTTTGGTATTTCTGGTTTTAAATCTGAACGTGTAATATGGAAAAAGGCCCGGGGGCCATAGGTCTCACTAGAGGCTCATCTCATGAAGAAAAATAATACGGTGGGTGAACAAATTACTGTCGGGCATTTGGTAGAAAAGCGACTAATTATGAAGATATCCAAGGCAATGGTCATGCATATAGGCATCGCGTCCGTGTCAAGTGGACTGAAATGATTCTGCATCTACTACTATTACTACACACATTGATCGACTCCTGCGTGCCTCTAGAGTATTAAGTTCATGAAGAACAGAGTAACACATTAGGTAAGATGACATGATGTAGAGGGATAAACTCAAGCAATATGATGAAAACCCCATCCTTTTATCCTCTATGGCAACAATGCAATACATGCCTCGCTAGCCCTACTTTGTCACTGGGTGAGGACACTACAAGATTGAACCCAAAACTAAGCACTACTCTCATTGCAAGAATTACCAATCTAGTTGGCCAAACCAAACCAATACCTCGAATAGACTTGCTAAGATATGAAATCATGCATATAAGAATTCAGAGAAGATTCAAATAATATTCACAGATAATCTGAACATAAACCCACAATTCATTGAATCTCGACCAACACACCTCAAAAAGAGTATCGCATCGCCTAGATCTGAATGAAGATCATGAAGAACATGGTATTGAAAAAAGAGAGAGAAGAAGAAATCTTGCTACTAGATATGGACCCGTAGGTCTGTGGTGAACGACTCACGCATAATCGGAGGGGCAATGCAGTTGATGTAGATGCCCTCCATGGTCGATTCCCTCTCCGGTAGATTACTGGAAAAGGCTCCCATCTTGGATCTCATAGGAACAGAGGCTCCCGGTGGCGAAAAAGTATTTTTTTGGTCTCGTTTTGGTATGAGGAGAATATTTGGGAATTTATAGGAGGAAGATTAGGCTTAGGAGCCTACAAGGGGCCCACAAGCCTGGGGGTGCGCCCCTCCCACTTATGGCGCGCCCTGTTGGCTTGTCGTCTCCCGGCAGGTCTCCTGCCCCCTTCTCCAAGTCTGGCAGGTTTCTTCTGGTCCAAGAAAAATCATTCCGGAGTTTTTATTCCGTTTGGACGCCGTTTCATATTGTTTATGTGCAATACTCAAAAACATGGAAAAAATCGAAACTGGCACTAGGCTCTAGATCAATAGGTTAGTCCCAAAAATAATATGAAATAGCATATTAATGCATATAAAACATCCAAAACAGATAATATAATAGCATGGAACAATAAAAAATTATAGATACGTTGGAGACGTATCACCGACCTTTCTCTGGATTCTTCGAAGTACCATGTCCCCCTCCCGAAATGAGAGGTGCCTGATCCTTTTGTTGTGGTAGTGCCTCAGCTTCTGCTGGTAGATGGCCGATTGGCTCAGGGCCAGCTCCCGTGCCTCCTTGAGTAGATCGACGACGTTTTCTCTTTCCTTTATTGCATCTGCCTCCATGTACAGGGTCACGCGGGGCGAGTCGAACTCGACATCCGTGGGGATGACCGCCTCAGACCAGTAGACGAGGAAGAATAGTGTGAAGCCGGTTGACCAGTTCGACGTGGTATGAAGGATCCACAGCACAGCTGGCAACTCTTCGATCCAGCAGTCGGTTGACCTGATGAGTGGCACCACAAGTCTTGGCTTGATGCCGGCCATGATTAGGCCGTTTGCCCTTTCTGCCTGTCCGTTTGACTGCGGGTGCACGACTGATGCCAAGTCCCGCCGGATACCCTGCTTGGCGCAGAAGAACGCCATTGCAGCTTTAGCGAAGTTGGTGCCATTGTCGGTGATGATGCTGTGGGGGACGCTGTAGCGGACGGTGATGTCCTTGATGAACCTGATGGTCATGGGGCCATCAAGCATTTTGATACGCCTGGCCTATATCCTCTTGGTGAATTTGTCAACGGCTACTAGGAGAAGCGTCATGCCGCCTCGGGTGGTCTTGAATGGCCCTACCATGTTGACCCCCAGACGGCAAAGGGCCATGAGAGGGGAATGGTCTTGAGAGCCGTGGCCGGCAAGTGGCTTTGCATGCTGAAGCGCTAGCATCCTTCACACATTTCGACCAAGGCTATGGCCTCCTCTAGGGCCGTGGTCCACTAGAATCCGTGGCGGAACGCCTTGGCTGCCACAGTTCTAGAGGCGGCGTGATGCCCGCACTCACCATGATGTATTTCCCTGAGAATATCTTGCCTTTCTCTGATTCGACGCAGCGTTGAAATACGTCAGTTACACTACGTCAAACCAGTTCACGGTTGATGATGGCGTAGGCGGGAGGTAGGCGTTGAATCTTCCATGCCTCCGCCTCGTTGGGCGGGAGCTTGCCGCAATGGAGGAAAGCCAGGATGCGCTGGGCCATGTGGGAGCCGACACCGGAGTCGGCTTGATATGTTGCCTCACTTGATTGTCATGGCATGCTTCCTTCATTGTGTTTTAAAAATCACAAAACTTCCTCCTAATCTCTAGACACATGTCTTTGAACCAAATATTTGCCTAATGACCGTGCCATGTGTAGGACACAAAACCATTTTTACAAATTTCAACCAAAAAGCTTTTATTTAATTTAGTTTTTCATAAACCGCTGAGTTGGGATTTGTACTACAAGACCTCAAATTAGGGTTTAAATCCTATTATCAAAATGTCTTCACAAAACCAAAAATTTATTGTTTTAAAAGTTATTTTACTATTTTATTTAAATACCTTTTTGTGATGCCAGAAATGGTATTTTATGAAGAAAAAAATATTTTCTTGCTTCCAAAATATTTAGGAAAATTTAGGGAAACTCGCTAAACATATATTCTCCATATATAAGAGTTTCAACACATGGTCAAGTTCAAAATATTGGACAAAACCTATCAAAACCCTTTCTGCCTATTTTAAGCTGATGAAATATTTCTAAAAGAAATATTCTCAAATCATTCCAGTAAAATTTTAGCATGTCACATATGATATATGTGATGATCTTGCGAGGTTTCATCTCAATTCAAAAAATATTCAAAAACCATATCTGTCCAGAACAAAATTTGAGCAACTCTACATTGCCTAATTTCTCCCTTTGTGCTCAAATTCTTTGGACATGTTCCAATACTATAATAATGCATCCACACAAAGTGGTGCATCGGAGAACAGATGAACTTGTCTAAAACCCCTCAAAACCTATTATGTCGATTTCTAGAATTGGGAAATTTTACATTGTGAAGTTTCCCCAATTGATATATTTTTGTGCATTAGTGGGAATTAATTTGCATGGAATTATCTATAGAAAAATATTTCTACCCATTTCTAGGGTTTATCAAGTTTACATTGTCAACTTTCACCATATAATCTCAAAATTGGTGATCGGGGACAAATGGTCTTACCATTTACCCCTCGTCAGTCTCAAAGACATTGGATACCCATATATGGCCCTAGACAGCATCAAACACCTTCTACCATAAACTAGAGGACAAGAAGAGTTGACCCTAAGATACTTTCCTTACTCCAATATTTTTACAACAAAATGTGCTAGCCCTCTTCAACACCGAGTAACCTTGCCATGTCCCCTGATCAATTATTGGAGGGTAACTCCCTCTCTTCTCCTCTCTTTTGCACCATCCCATCACCTCTCTTACCCCTCTCCCATTATTTATTCTTATTCTAATGCCCCAAATCATTCCACATCACCTCTTGTGTGCTAATGCATCTTAGCACACACAAAAAAAGGCAGGCTCATGTGGAGAATATGAGTAGCCCTTCTAAAACAAGATATTTGGCAGAAATGTAGCCTTGAACGACAAGTGCTAGCTACACCCCTCTCCGTGAGATGAAACTTGGTGGTCATGTAGTCCTTGCATAGCTAGCACTACTACACAAGGTTTCATCCCAAGTTCCCCCCAGTAAAACCCCTTTTTCTAGCCCCCAAGTTTGCTGTTATAAACTTAGCACCTATTGAAATCCCACCTACACTACCCCATATGAGATCAAAATTCAGGATCACCATTTTCCATGCATACCTTGCATGTTATACATAATTTGCTGACAAAAAGGATGTTGTGGACATGAGGTGGTGCGGTGACGACACTGCAAACATGTAGTAATGGCACTCTCACGAAATAAGGTGTAGTGTAGTGTAGCCTGTGGCCGCGTCAGGGTGTCCACATGCGCCAAGCACCTTCCCCCGACCTCCCACGCCCCTCCCCGACACCATCTTGCTACCAAAACATCCCTGGCGTGCGTGCTCTCCGTTCCCGACGGCATCCGAGGCGCATCCGAGCTCACCCTGTCGCCCCTCCATTTAAGGCCTCCCTCGGATCCCCTCTTCTCTCCTTTGGCTCTTCCTCTCCCTCCTAAGTGCCTCCCGGGGCACTCCAGGGTGATCCCAAACCTTTTCCCTCCTCCTACGACTAGTGATGCCACGTCGACCTCACTCTGTTTCGGGCCTTCCTGAGCCCCTCCTCTCCATAGAATTCCCAGAGCCCAATCAACTCCGCAGGTTCGTCCCTCGTGCTCCCTCTGCTCTTCTAGGTGGACGGAGCAGCGGTACCATGGTTGTCATTTCCGATGTCCACTGCGGCTTAAGCCCCGCTTTCTATGGCGCTCCCCTGCCGAGTCAAACACCCTAGTCGGATGAGGCTGTCCTCCCCGATCACGTTGGTGGCCTGAGGCTCACCGTTGGCAGCCTGAGCCATCGGAATGGCCCCGGCACTGCTCGGTCCCGCTTTTCCTGCCTCGCCTCCGTTCGAGCGGGAGGAGGGGGATGGACTTGAGAAGCAGGTCCTACCCATATGTGCCTCGCCGGTTTGGCCCCCTGTTAAGTGGTGATGCCTTTCATGGGCACCGCCTCCGTGTGAGGAAAGCGCACTAGCCGAAGTACGCCTTCGGCGTCACCCCGGCCTCCCGCCTGGTTGAGCCAATGGACCGACGCAGTCACTGTCCCGTGGTAGTGCGCTGTGTTGCTCAGTGGGACTCATCCATCTAGGTACTTTTTCTCTTTTTACAAGAGGCATTAGAAATTCCATATGAAATTCATCCTAGCTCCAAATTTGATGATTCCAATTCCTATAGATTGCTAAAATATGTGCATTGCACATTTTTCTAGAGATATTTTCTGTAGTGTTAATATTGAAATTTGAATATTTCAAACCCCACCATGCAAAATTCCTAGAGAGCTCAAATCAACACCAAATGGAGTGATTCCAGTTTCTAGGTGACTCTAGAATCATTCTCTATTTTTCTAGCCTAGGTGAACATATTTCTATGGCATTGTTTGTGCTAGGTCAAATAAATAGCTCCTTTTCCCAATTAAGTCATCTTAGTAAATTCATATGAAAATCATCCCAACTCCAGATCCAGTGAAACCACTCATAAATTCTTATAAAATCATTCCCTAATTGATAGGCACATCCACTCATTTTTATTAAAAAAAATATGCAGACTTCTTGTGGGGCCAGTAATGCCTCCATTTCCTGCGTTCGAAATTGACCGATGATCCAAATCCATTAGAACAAACAATAGAATTTTTTCTGATGACCAGAGATGTCCTAGAAAAATAAAACTCCTATTTATAGAGAACTTTGTTTTTTTGCTTGTTGTGTGGCTTATCGTGGTTGTTTCCGACAATAGTTGATGAAGTAGACGAAGTGCTGGGAGTTGGACGAGAAGCTTGTGAAGTCCTCGAATACTTTGTTGAACGAGGCAAGCAGCCTTGTGACCATGTCTCAGAAACTATTTTTTGCATTTCATATAGACTCTGTTCTGATGCATTGAATCATGTTGAATTGGTGACCACCTTGGTGGGTTGTCTCCCAAAAACTCCTTGTTGATACTTGCACTTGGGCATGACCCTACCTTACTATGAGGGTTGTGCGGGTGGGAAGTAGTTAGGTTGCTAGTAGTTGCCACGCAAATGGGGTGGGAATATGCATGGTGGCGATGAAGGAAATGATTTCAAAGATTTTTTTTTAAACCCCGTCGGGTGCGACAAATGCACGATGGAGATAGTGTTGA
This sequence comes from Hordeum vulgare subsp. vulgare, assembly GCF_904849725.1. Lineage (NCBI taxonomy): Eukaryota > Viridiplantae > Streptophyta > Magnoliopsida > Poales > Poaceae > Hordeum > Hordeum vulgare. Next base: position 349,448,383 of record NC_058524.1, on the reverse strand, counting down.
GATAGGTAACCACTTGAGAAATAAGTGGTGTACCGAGGCAAGTTTTGTGTGTGTGGTTTTGAAAACGGGGTAGATTTGAGATTTTCTGACCGTCCCAACTTTACATGTGCGACCAGAAATTCCCTTTATGGGACGGGGCTTTGTAGATTACTTTGGCCAATGCTAGCAAAGAGCCCGCATTACTTGTGTCGAGAGGGCCAGAGTTACCCTCTCGAGACAGGGTCATTCCATGTAGGGTGACCGTGGGCTCTTTTCACACACACCAGGCACACCATTGCATGCCCTCATGGATGGTATGATGTAGAGTGAGGCTCGTATGATGTACATCATGAGGAATGTGACCTATGAGTGGACTCTTTGTTTACTGTCGCGAGGGGAAAGGCATTGTTCGGGTGCTTACCTTAGGTATGTAATATACTGTGAGTCATGGATGACACAGAAGTTCCCCGAGTCTTGTGGGTACAACGTCCAACCTATGCAGGGTGTAAAACTATTTGAATATTCATGTCCACGCTCAAGGACAGTTTTGTGGACCTTCTTAAGCTACGTCTGAAAGTTTTCGCATAAGCCAAGTGTTCGTGTGTTTGTAAGAAAGGTGACGGTCTGAGAAAGAAGGCAATATGATTCACGAGCTAGGTCAGACGACTTGGCATGATGGATGGACATGGGATGTTCGACCCTCAGTTGATATTGATATCTCCAACCTGTTCGTATGGATATCATTTACCTCTTGATGCATGCCCTCACAATAAATTGATCGTGTCAATGCACTTGAAAATCGGCTTTCCCTAATTTACCTATTAGTGTTATATCATGCATTGTTATTGCCTTTTTCCAGACATGGGTTGCTTGTGAGTACATTCAAAGTACTCATTGACTTTCCACTGGTTATTTTATTGACCAGGCATGAGAGAACATGATATGATGAAGAATACCTTGGTGACGTTCCTGTCAGCTAGGAAGCTTCCCAGTCAAAATGCCTGTAGGGATAAGGTAGATGGAATGGGTTCATGCTATCATTGGAGTTTTCCGCTGCAATATATATAAAGACTTGGCCATGAAGGTCATATTCGAGTAAAACAGTATGTAATGGATGTAAGACTCTTGTTATTCAGTTTCTATGTTTTTAGTGAGCATTGATCTCTAGGATCATTGTGCACGTACATTCGGTGATCACGACTTATGAGTCGGGGTCCCCACAAATATTCAGACCATTTTAGAGTATAAGGATTATAACACTATGTCGGTCCGCTAAAGTTTGGACCCTTAGCTACCCAGACTTGTGCATGGACAGTAGTAGCCACGCCTGCAGCGTCACCAACCGGGATAGTGGAAGGAAGATGCGAAGCCATCAAGAAGACACTCAAGTTAGCAAGCTAGGAGACTGAAGCCCTAAGAAGGAGCCCCGACAAGATCATTGACGTGGTGGGGGCTAGCAAAGTCTTGGCAAGGAAAACACTCTACAAGACCTCTAGCGACCGCCCCGGCAAGCGCACCTCCCCGGAATACTCCGCTTCTACCGAGGGTGTGCCCACGAAGGCATCCAAGCCTAGAAGACCGAAGATAGAGCCCCCGAAAAGATCCTTGTGGGGCAGGCTAGCGAAGCCCCGTCAACATCCTTGCCGGGGGACTTAGCGAAGCACCAGTGCAACCCGTCCCTGGCAAGGTCCCAGCTCACCCCTGCGCCAGCGCAGCGGCCAGCTGCCCCTCGCTACTTGATACGTGTCGATCCAAAAGACGCGTGTCGAGCAGTATCTGGGGAAAACAGTGTCGAAGGGACGCGCCCCTATCCCATCTCGCAGGCACCTGACAAAGTATTTAATGCGTTTGCTTAGATGTCAGAGACAGTGTACTTAACCGTACGCCCCGTGAGTGCATTGTTTCGCCGTGCACCCCATGGGAACCCTGTGTTGCCACTGTTGGTGACCCCTTTGACCAATAAAAGGATGCCCGAGGCATGCATTTGGGGGGATTCAAAGGCTAGACACTTGGCCTTTAGACGCTTAGCTATTCGACAGTTAGTCAACCGACATCCAATACACACGCAAAGCAGGAGTAGGGTATTACGCTTCCGAGTGGCTTGAACCTGGGGAAATCTCCCCTTGTGCCAATCGTTAGTTCTACTCTTGGTGCATCCCTCTCCCCCGCCGAACCACAAGGAATCCTATTGGTCCAATAGGTGTCGTTCTACCCGACATATCTGGCGCGCGAGGTAGGGGAGAAGACGTGCGCTAACCTGATCCAGCAGTCGATGCAACCGCCTTGTCATCATCGTCGCCACGGCTCCCAAGAGAACGACTGCCCCGACGGCTGATTCGCCAGCGACCACCGCACCTAGAACATTGCAAACAAATAGCGGTACGGCCTCGTGCGAAGGAGGCTGGGGTCCCGAGCTTCCACCAACTCGAGCGAATGCACCTCCCCTATAATGCAGAGTGGCTGGCGAGGGCGTGCCGGGGGCTCCGGTAAGACCTCTGGCGCCCACTCTGGTAAACGCGCCTCCCTTGGAGTGATGTGTTGCCGTTGAAACTGTGCCGGGGGCTCCGGCAAGACCCCAGGCGCGCACTCCGGCAAGCGCGCCTCTTCGGAGTGCTGCACAACTAACGAGGATGGGCCAAAGAACGCCCCCGGCAAGGCGTTGCATTCTTGTCAGGGCCTATTGCTCCGCAGCAAGCTCCGGCAAACGCACCTCCCCTAGAGCGATGTGTTGCTGTAAAGGGTGTGCCATGGGGCTCCGACGAGGCCCCAGACGCCCCCTCCGGCAAGCGCGTCTCTTCGGAGTGTTGTGCTGCCATCGAGGGTAGGCCAAAGAGCACCCCCGGCAAGGCGTTACACCCATGTCGGAGCCTGTTGCTCCGCGACAGGCCCGGCGTTGCCCACACCTGCTTCCAAGTCGGCAAATTCCTTGCTGGCAGCCCATGAGGCACGGTTGTCGATCCTCCCGGTGTGGCACCCCGATAGAGGGCCGACACACGTCTGTCCCTAGGATAGGACCGGACGCACGTCAAGAGCATGATACAGAAATTCCAGGCAAATATGGCTTTAATAATATGATGGAGTATTACAATACTGTTGCTTACAACAATATTACATGACTCCAAGGCTAGCTAAATGGCAGCAGAGGTCTTGATACATCGGCATCGACGTCCCTGGCTGGGCTCCATAACTCGCAGGACTGGCTTGGTTACGATCTAGCACGACGAGTCTTCTCCTGCAAGTGGCCACGTGCAAGGCGAGGTGAGTACTTTGAATGTACTCGCAAGACAACCAAATACATAGCATCCAAACAAGCAGATAACAAAGCAAGCACAATGATTATATAATAGCTATTCTAAGCATGGCATGGCATTAACAGGAAGATATATATCAAGTATAGCATGACCTGGACTAAACATGTAATCTTCCTCACTAGCATGGGAAAGATCACAACAATTACTTAACTAGCTTACTGATACCGAATATCAACTTACTCTCTTCTGGGTTGTACCACAACCCTCGACATACTCGTAATCCAACCTGAATGGATTTATATCACATCACATGGTCATCTGATTAGTCATCATGTAGCCTTCTCTTGGCTAACACATCATGTTATCAACATCCTCTGATGTTGACACGGGACGGGTTCTTCCATCATTACCGACATCAATATGGTTGACCATTTACTGAGGTCTGGTCGGGCTGTCCATTACCGTGGACTCGGCTATTTGAATAGTTTTGACACTCTCCAAAGGTTGCACACTTTACCCACACCCTGGAGCACTGACCTCGGGATCCCATTCTGGTGCACCAGCATTGCTCCAACGAAACTTTCCTGACCCGTGACTCTCTCATCATATCCCCGGCAACCACTCCCTTCCGGAGTACTGCCCCCTGGGTGGACCTGTGTCCTCATGACACCTGCCACCGTCGTGGCCAAACAAAACTGTCCCAAACGGGGACGGGTACCCAACTCAACTTAACTAGGCTCATAGGGTTATCACCGCCTACCTGATCAGGGTTAGCGCGCGTGCATAACTCTCTCTCTTTGGGGCATATCGGTGAGAGATCACACAATCAGCTCAAGTCACGGTCGTCCCATATCGGCAAGAGGTGGTTGTGCGGATGGGCCCGGACAGGTGATTCTGATCAACCAACTAGGTATCTTATCTCCGAATAATATGTCTGTCATAGCCGAAACTCCGATGTCACCACAATCCGATAATTAATAGGATTAAGCCGCTACTGCTAAACTACATTCATAAACTGTCGAATAAAACACAAAGTAATCATAGACAGTAATCTCAACAATATAATAGCAAACTATTACTTTACCGATTATAACTGTAGGTGGGACCTTCTGAACCCTCGCATAAAATCAGCAAGTAAATCGGTAGCCACCAGAACGGTCTTTACAACACAGATCTAGGACATTACCGGAGTAACTCAACTACGGCTAGAAAGCAGCTCAGAGCATGAGACGGTGTTGATAAGAATAAAGCAGCAGTTCCCTAAGATGGCCGAAGCACAGCTCAAAGTATAGGGTCACTGCTACGAAAAGAAATACAGCAGTTGCCCGCGATGGCCGAAAAGCAACGCAGAACACGGGACAGCTGCGGACAAAAGAAATATAAAATTGGCATCCACCCCGGACAGCGGGAAACAACACAGACTCAGGCATGGTGCCAGTATTGAAGGAAATGCGAGCAAGGGTTCGTCAGCGTCACACACATCACCTCACTATGTACTCAGATATAAGCATTTGAATTTAATATGTAAGAGCAACATCTGAGGGCGTATGTTGGATGAAAAGTAACACTAGCAACTATTATTAATGTCATCGCAGTTATATGCAAATGCAGGATAACAGGTGATACAGATCAACACACAAATTGCAAGCAATGTCATCACGCAAGTCCGGAGCTCATGGTAAGAGGTTGGCTTGCGTGGGGGTCGAAAAATACTCCGAGAAGAAGCGCAATAACACACCGAAAAGCTTTGTTGGAGAGGGTTTCCCTCTCGGAAGGCTCAAACAAAGGCAAGTTAAAATGCTCATTTCTACAGTGCAAACACATTACGAAAATGATACTATGAACACGGGCTCGATGAGATGAAGACGTGGGCGCTGGTTTTACCTTAATCGGAGTTACTGTTACGGAGATACGCTCGTTAGAGCACGAGGGACCAATTTGTAAAAAGAATAACTACAAATGAGTCCCTGGCACTGAAACAGATAGCGCCTTTCGCCAGAATACGTTTTCCCAACAGGAAAACATATTTCTCGAAAATACGTCTCCACTTAAAAACACGCGGGTCCAGGGGGTTGACCTCGCCTCTCTCTGACCCGCGGGTCCGTGCTCTCTCTCTCTCTCTCTAACGAAGGGGGCCCGCCCCTCTTTTCTCTCTCTCTCCTCTCTTCTCGTCTCCTACCTCCAGCCACGACAGGACTAGGGAGGCGGCGCCGCCCGGCGTTGCTGCTGCTGCTCCCCCTGAGCGGGCGGTGCAGCTGGCGGCTGGGGCAGGTGCCCCATGCCCTACCACGCCCTAGGGAGGGGTCCTAGCAGCTGGGGGCGGCCGGCGCGAGGCGCAGCGGCGGCAACCGTGCCACAGCCATGGCGGCCGAGGGAGCTCGGTGTTTTGCAGAGAGGGGGGCGAGGAGGCTACGGGAAGGGGCGTGGAGCTCTGCTCCTTCACAGGGGAAACTCGGGGACGCCATTTATAGCCAAGGGGGTGGAGTTCTCGCGACGCCGGAGAAGCTCCGAGATCCATGGCGAAGCTCCAAAGGCAGCCACCTCCAGGAGCAAGGGGACGAAGGGGAGAGGGTTCCAGAGCGTTCACACGTGCCCGGGGAGGCTCTACGACATCCGTGGACAGTTTAGAACCAGCTGGAGACAAGCTCCCGTCGACCTCAATGCACAGAGCTGTGTTTTGGCATGCTCTACCCATGGTCACCACGTGGCCATGGTCTTGCCTTGCCCCTCAAGCTGCCAGACCTTGTCTAAGCTTATCTACGCACTGTGCTGAGGTGAAATGACACAACGCACACCCCTGGGGAGAAATGAGGTGACCACACCAAGGTCAAATAGTCCCCAACAGCAAGGTGTTTGTGCTGTGTTGTCACCACCATAGTGCACCTCTTGGCATGATATTAGGCTGAGGTTGACCACTCACTAAGGTCACTATACTGGCAAAAATGCAGCACATTCCAATAAGTCTATGGGGGTACTTCCTTTGTAACTTGGCATACTGACCAGAAATGAAGAAGATGCTGCTGGGGTCAAATGGCTAAATGAAAATGGCTGAAATTTGGAGGAGACTCATTAATTAGACATATGAAGACACTGGAAAATATTCATACCATTTGCGCAAATATAAATGGTACTTCCTTTACAATGCTTCATTTTGGAAAGATTCTTAAATAATTTCCTGGGGAAGAATGGAATGATGAAATCGGCTAAACTTTGGTGGGCAAAGATGATTTAACATAATGAACCACTCTCCAAAATTTCAACTCAAGGGGAACAACGAACCAATCACTTCCTTTGCAAACAGAAGATCTGGACAGAATTTGCAATGGGACATTGTGCTCAATTTTTGAACTTGGGAACTTGATCTTTTGATAGAAATGATGACTATATGGATATGAGAAGCTTCACAAATTATTTGGGATTTTTCCTAGGTACCAAAATGGTAGTTCCTTTGGAAAGGCCCCAAAATGCTATATTGGCATAAAGTAGGAAAATGCAATTTTCCTTTATTCTGTGATGGCCAATGTTTTATGAGAGCTTCATAGGAACACAAAGAATACCTCTACAAGATTTCATGGGCATTGGAGATGGATAGATATTTTCTTAGATTTAATTCCTCAGACAAGCAGAAACAGGAATTAATTCCAAAGGGGAAAGATTGCATATGACTTGGCAATATTTTTGCACATCTGGGGTCTATGAGGCAATGATGATCTCTGGGTAGACTTAGAGGATCAACAGAGCAAGGGAAATGATGGCTCCTTTGAAAACACAAAGATAGGATTCCCAGTTCCAATACTTCGGAGCTAGGGTTTCCAAGAGGTTCGGGGTTTTCTCAACAAGAACAAGTTGGCACAAGGACATGCGAAAAAGCACGGAAAGGTTGAGGACAAACTAGATTCACCTCGTCATTTGCCAAATTCCATAGGAAAAATCCGAGAGAGAAAAGCTAGGAAGGAATAACAGCACAAAAATCGATAACCCGATTTTTGGGGTGTTACAAACCTTCCCCCTTAGAAGAATCTCGTCCTCGAGATTCACAGGGTTAGCTTAGCACAACAACTATTACAACTACGCCTCCGAGAAAAACTTCTGGGTTCTGCCTTATGCCTGTGGTCGAAAACAACCGAGTTAAGAGTACCAAAATTTGGCACACCCAGAGCGATACACAAGTATTGCAGGGTCTACTCTATACACGGAGATCACCGGGTAGCCCTATCAGTTTTAGAAAAAGCAAAATTTCCTTTTTCTGAAAATGCTTGGGGTACCCTGATGAACATTGGCCTCCACTCATTGGCGAGTGGAATCAGGGTCCACTGGCAGACTTCTCCCTCTTCTTCTCCGGCCAACGACTCTCACTCTCTCTCTCACTCCTGCGCCGCTCGGAGTGCGGCTAGGCACTGCGCACGCCTAGCTCCTAGGACGAAAAGCACCCTACGATGGTAGTGCGCGGCGTGCATGAGGCCGACGCCGAGAGCACTCCCATCGCGGGCCAACGCCGGTCAGCACTGCTCTCGGATTCCCACCTGGACGCCGGTGATCGAGCAGCGCGCGGCCTCCTAGACCTCGCTCACCGTACGCCGGACCGGAGCTATAAAAGCGACCTCGGTTCCTCTCTCTTCTACCTCGCATCAGTCTCACTCCTTCCTCCTCTTCTCCTCTCTTCTTGATTGCAGGAGCACGAGGCAAGGCGCTAATGGCGGGCATGGGGTCGGAGCTGCTCACAATCCTCCTGGCTGGTCTACTGGCGGCGCTAGTCGGCGGATCGGTGCTACTGTGCGCGATGATCCTTGATGATCGTCGCGATGCCGTGGCTAAAGAGATAGCTGAGGGTCAACTACGTCGTCTCAAGCATGCGAAATAAGCGCTGGCGGGGTGGCAAAGGCGGCTTGTCAACATCGCCCCAGATGATGACAGAGGCGCTGCTAGGTCTGGGGAGCGGGTGCAGTCAGCGGAGCGCTATCAGTGTGGAGACTACGCTGTTGGTTTCTCCTGGCTCAACAACATCCACAACTAGTGGGCACTAGGGGTAGAACTATGGTCTAGGTCTTGGTCTGGAACGGTTGTAACGGTCTACGCTGCAAAAAGATCTCTCGGTATCTCTCTGAGATTGCAACATTGCTCCCACGATGCACAGGCAATCTAGTTAGACTAACATGCAAAATGCATAGGATGGCAAAATGCAGGCAAAGTAAGAATCATATTAAGCCGATTGCACTAAGATGTTTTAATGCTAGTGGGTGTATGTACTCCTGGCATACATACACCTGCACCAACTTGCATTTTCATTAGGGACTCTGGGCGAGTCCAAGTTTATTAGGTGTAAGTGCTCTACCGATCAAAATCTTGTTAAGAAATCCAATGCTAGCTCTGTTAAATATTTCTGTTTAACACTGGGGCAGACGAACCAAGCACACAGGGCGAACAGGCACACAACACACATGTACAAGCAAGTAGTACAACAATACACTGCCCTACTAGGCGGCTACTAACAACGCACTCCCAACAACAGAGTCCTAATCCTATGAGCGGGCAAGGAAACAGTCTTCGCAGCACACCTATGCGCGACATCTTCTGGCTTCGCTCACTGCCGAAGCCACAAACGGTCTTACTCCTGCTGGGGCTCTCCTGGGGGACAAAGGCTGAACCAACTCTTGTCTAGGTATTCGGGCACTTCTATGGGTCGGGACACAACTGTTGGGGCTGCAAAGGGAGCTTGACGGAACAGATCCGGGTGACGAAGTCGCCTGATCGCTCCCAGAATGGAGTTACGGTGGATGTCTCCGGGCTGATATGGGACCACTGGTTGCGAGGGCAGTACCAGCTGAGAAGGTGGCACTGAGTCTGGCAACTGGGACTGGGTTTACTGGGGCTCAACTTGACGGGTCGCATGGTATGCTTCCGCAACAACCCACGTGGCGTCCTGATCCACGGCCTTGAGCTCTTTGAGAATGTCGAAAAGCAATAGTCCCTGGGCAGCAACAAACTGGATCAGCCAAGCTATTGATGGGTCTGCATCTTTGACTGTGCTGGACGAATTGCAGCTTGTGTCCGATGTAGGGGGACAATAGCGAAGTTCCTGCATCTCCATCACTTGCGGAAACTGAAGCCGAAGACGGGTGATAGTTTCCGCAGCGGCTATTTGGACACCCAACTCAAGAGTGGGCATGGGATGGCCACGAATATTCATGGTTTCCCATCCGCCGCTGGCCCTGGGTTGATATGCACCATTGCATAAAACCAGCAAAGATGGGGGACGGGTTCCGACTGGAACACCAAATACACTAGGGGGTTACTAAGGCCAAAAGCTCGGGAGAGCATACTAGAAAGGATGGGCGGGAAGCCAGCATAACCTTTGGCTAGGGTTCGGCTGTGAAAACTGGGTGTCTTGGAGGAACTGGCCATGGCTGCTGGTTCGAGGATACTGGTGTGGGATCTCTTGCAAGGCTGTGGCTTACTGGGTGGGGAGAGCTACAGCTCACAAGTGGGAAGGGCTTAAATAGGCAGTCGGGCGGGATCACACCAAGATGGTATAGGTCCTTCTCATGCTGGGTAGAAGATATACTGGCACGGCCGACAACTTGGTAGGGTCACGGTCCAATCTAAAGTGGCTGGGTGGGCGCACAACTGGGTAGAGATACGTCCATTCCAACAGCGCCATCTATTTGTCAATAGTGGCCATGTCGGATGCCAGAGACGGGTCAAATCTATCAGGCTCACTACTGTTCGATACTAAGGTGGTCTGGGTGCTAGGGTAACCTATAGCCAGCCTAGCTCTGATACCAACTCTTGTGGCACCCCGATAGAGGGCGACACACGTCCGTCCCCAGGATAGGACCGGACGCACGTCAAGAGCATGATACAAAAATTCCAGGCAAATATGGCTTTAATAATATGATGGAGTATTACAATACTATTGCTTACAACAGTATTACACGACTCCAAGGCTAGCTAAATGGCAACAGAGGTCTTGATACATCAACATCGATGTCCCTGGCTGGGCTCCATAACTCGCAGGACTGGCTTGGTTACGATCTAGCACGACGAGTCTTCTCCTGCAACTGGCCACGTGCAAGGCCAGGTGAGTACTTTGAATCTACTCGCAAGACAACCAAATACATAGCATCCAAACAAACAGATAACAAAGCAAGCACAATGATTATGTAATAGCTATTCTAAGCATGGCATGGCATTAACAGGAAGATATAAATCAAGCATAGCATGACCTGGACTAAACATGTAATCTTCCTCACTAGCATGGCAAAGATCACAACAATTACTTAACCAGCTTACTTTTACCGAATATCAACTTACTCTCTTCTGGGTTGTGGTACTTCTGGGTTGTACCACAACCCTCGACATACTCGTAATCCAACCTGAATGGATTTATATCACATCACACAGTCATCTGACCAGTCATCATGTAGCCTTCTCTTGGCTAACACATTATGTTATCAACATCCTCTGATGTTGACACGGGACGGGTTCTTCCATCATTACCGACATCAATATGGTTGACCATCTACTGAGGTCTGGTCGGGTTATCCATTACTGTGGACTCGGCTATTCGAATAGTTTTGACACTATGCACAGGTTGCACACTTTACCCACTCCCTGGAGCACTAACCTCGTGATCCCATTCGGGTGGACCAGCATTGCTCCAATGAAACTTTCCTGACCCGTGACTCTCTCATCATATCCCTGGCAACCACTCCCTTCCAGAGTCCTGCCCTGGGTGGCCCTGTGTTCTCATGACACCTGCCACCGTCGTGGCCAAACAAAATTGTCCCAAACGGGGACGGGTACCCAACTCAACTTAACTGGGCTCACAGGGTTATCACCTCCTACCTGATCAGGGTCAGCGCTCGTGCATAACCGTCCCTCGTTGGGGCATATCGGTGAGAGATCACGCGATCAGTTCAAGTCACGGCCGTCCCATATCGGCAAGAGGTGGTTGTGCGGATGGGCCCGGACATGTGACTCTGATCAACCAACTAGGTATCTTATCTCCGAATAATATGTCTGTCATAGGCAACACTCCGGTGTCACCACAATCCAATAATTAATAGGATTAAGCCGCTATTGTTAAACTACATTCATAAACTGTCGGATAAAACAAAAAGTAATCATAGACAGTAATCTCAATAGTATAATAGCAAACTATTACTTTACCGATTATAACTGTATGTGGGGCCTTCGGAACCCTCGCATAAAATCAGCAAGTAAATCGGTAGCCACCAGAACAGTCTTTACAACACACAGATGGGACATTACCAGAATAACTCAACTCTGACTCAAGACGGATGGAAAGCAGCTCCGAGCATGAGACAGTGTTGATAAGAAGAAAGCAGCAGTTCCCTAAGACGGCCGAAGCACAGCTCAGAGCATAGGGTCACTGCTATGAAAAGAAATACATCAGTTGCCCGCGATGGCCGAAAAAGCAGCACAGAACACGGGAAAGGTGCTGACAAAAGAAATATAAAATTAGCATCCACCCCTGACAGCCGGAAACAGCACAGACTCAGGCATGGTGCCAGTATTGAAGGAAATGCGAGCAAGGGCTCGTCAGCGTCACACACAACACCTCACTATGTACTCAGATATAAGCATTTGAATTTAATATATAAGAGCAACATCTGAGGGCGCATGTTGGATGAGAAGTAACACTAGGAGCTATTATTAATGTCATCGTAGTTATATGCAAATGCAGGCTAACAAGTGATACAGATAAACACACAAACTGCAAGCAACATGTAATGCCCCAAGTGTAGAACTTTCCCTTCTTGTAACCTTCCATGTGGGGCCACCTTGTCAGAGATCTTGATGATATCATTTTGTGCCATGATTTCATGTGTGTTCCTTAGTGCTTACTTCCCTTGCATGCATGCATAACATATCATTCCTTGCCATACCTTATGATTGCATGCCATGATCATGTTGCATTTGATTTTACTACGAGTAGTGTTGTGGTGTTGAGAGTGCATGTGATCTTGCCAGGGTTAAGTGAGGTTTTGCACTATCTTGTGGTGCATGTGATAATGGTGTGTGAATGAAGGAGTTAGTGCTAGTCTTTGCAAGCTCTTACTATTGAAACTCCTCTTCCCTCCCATTATCCCATGTCCAAATTCCTTCTTCCCCAAAAAAATGATTCTAAATGTCTTGTGATTAGAGTTAATTGTGATTATGAGGAGGTGCAATTTTGCTGGTTTGACCTTTGAATTTTAAAGGTGCAAATAAACCAAAACAGTTGATTAATTACTGTTTTGCATTTATTTCAAAAGGCTCCAAATATTGTGTTCCTATTTTATTTTATTAGGTCATTTTTTCAAGACCAGGGGGATTTTTCCTTTTATTTTTTTCCCTACTAGGTGGCTGTGTATATTTATGTTCTCTCAGGCCCTATTTTTATTAGAAATTAGTCAGGTTTCTTTCTCTCCACCTAAAGCCAACTTGGGCCATAACCCTCTTCCCTGGCCCAAGTGCAAGCGCTCCAGCAGCCCGCTCGACAGGTCCTTCTTCTTCCTGGCGACGTCATGCTGTACGACCAAGCCTCCACCTCCCGATTGCCTCCCCTCGATCCAGCGGCTCGGGCTCGCCTCCCGAGACCATAAAAGGATCCCGGGGCCTCCTCCTCCGCCCTAGGGTTCCCTCTCCTTCTCCCCAGCGCCGCCACCTTCCCCCTTCTCTCTTTTCTTCCCCTGGTAAGTTTCTGTAGAAGTAGCAGAGAAGAGAGAGTCGCCGGCGCCTACCCCCGCATGCATCGTCGGGCAGCACGACCGCCATGTCCGGGGGCTCGGGGCGGCTCCCCGCGTCCCATTCCCGGCGTTAGGACCCCGAGGAGCGACCCCCCCCCCCCCGTCGACCTCGTCCTCGTCAATGGGGCGAACCGGGCGTCTCCTTCCCTGCTTCGGTCTACGGTGGAGGAACTTCTTCAGCGTCTCCTTCCCCGGTCCGGCTTCCTCTCCGTCGGTTCGGCGCCCCCTCTTCGCCCCAAGGTGAGGCTGCACGTCGCCCCTGTGCTTCTTCCTCCTTGGGTCGGCCGGAGTCGCCGTGATGCTTCGGTTTTCTTCCCTGTCAGTAGGTCGGCAACAGTGCATGCGGTGCAGTAGCTGGGCGAGTTGTGTGCGTGCGTGTTCGTAGTAGCAGCCGGCAGCAGACGTGTAGCCTAGCAGCGCAGCAGTTCCCGCAGGGTGGCGCGCCCGGAGCTCTCTGTCCCGTGCTCCCAGGCGGACGGTGCAGCGTAGCAGGAACACTGCTGCAGTTCAAGGCGGCCAAGGGAGCTCCTTCTCCCGTGCTCAGGGCAAAAATGGATCCCCCGGGAGTCCCGCGGGCCCCGCCGACGGTTTCCCCTGCCGGTGGTGGCCGGAAGTGGCGCCGCCAGCGTCCTCGGCTCCGGCCGCTGGCGGGATACTTCTCGCAAGAGGAGTGTTTTACTATTTTTACCTGCTGGTCTAACCAGTTCCCGATCCGTAGCCCGATGGTTGTGTATTGCTGGCTTATCCTAGTGCCTGTAGGAGGGCGTGGGTTCGAGTACCCCCCTCGGCGCCTTTTTATTCTTTGTTTTGAATATTCCTGTAGGTAGGTTACCTTGCCTTTTCCTTTCTCTTATCCAAATCTGGTGCAGCAGCGCAGTGGTGAGACAGTGGTGCTGGACACCAGGGGACCTGAGTTCGAATCCCAGCAGCCCCTGGCCTATTTTTTTTTGCTTTCTGTTTTTTTCCTGCCTTTTAATCTCTGTTTCCCTAACTCCATACAAGTGGTTTGTTAGTCCTTGTGATTTCTTGTGATTTCTAACCCTCTTACACAGTGGGGATGATTTAGTTCCTGCAAAAATAGATAGGGTAGATTAGTATTGTGTGTGCCTTGCACACTAAGAGGTGATGTGTGATCTTGCTATACTTGTGATGGTTTTGGTGGGTGCACTTTGGAGAAGTGGAGCTAACCTTGTTAAGTGGATGATGATAGATGCCTTGGCCTTGGTGTGAGTTGTGCTTTGAGGTGAAAAGAGTCACTAGCTACTCTTGTATAGCCCCAAGCTTGTGAACTTTAGTGTGGGCTAAGGGATCTTGTAGTTTTATTAGCTTGCCTTGATATAGTGGGGTGTGGATGCCTCCCCCTCATCACATGTCTTGAGGTGAGGAGTGGCACTAGATAGCTATTTATGTTAGCATGTGAGGGTGTGGTTTGTTGTGGTAGTTTGCATAATGATGGTGACATGAATACTAGGAAGATCCTAGTGATGCTTGTGAGAGTGTGCACCATCACATGCCCATATGTGGGGGGTGTGCATACTCTCTTGTTAGTTTAAAGATCTCTTATGTGTGAGCTCGATGCTAGTGTTTGAGAGCAATTGTGTGTGTTGGGGTTGTTGATGTGCATGACACAAACATGGGGTTCAAACCCCCATGTCACTTTGTCATTGTGCACATGAAACTCTCCTATGTAATTGTCATCTTAGGAGCATACCTTATGGATTGCATATGCACTTTGTTGAAAGTTTGGGCCTTGTTCCCATGGTATAGAAGGAGCCCAAGGGCATGGATTTTGTGTGTTAGTAGTAGGGGTTTATGCTCAACACCATAGTGGTGTCAAACGCCTCTTGGGAACATGTGTGTGCAAACTATGCCTAGACAAAGTGGGCACGTGGCTGGAAAATTCCAGATTTTTGAACTCTGAAAATTTCACTAAGTCTGGAGTGCTGGAAACATTTTATTCCCCTGTAAATAAGGTTGTGCTGGTCATTATGTTGGGAACTGGACTTAGTTCAGTTCTAGTGTTTTGAACCTGGTATGTTTGTGAAGCTTCATGTCAATTTTCAAGTCATTTGGAGTCCAGTAGATTGTGTTTTGATTGCTGTCAAAAAGCTTCAGAACAGAAACAGAAACTCAGGTGCAGGAATTTTCACTAAGTCCCTGAGAACTGATGGTTTTGGGGAAGTTTGTGGCCTTGTATCTTCTAGAGTTTAAATTCCTTTTGCTGTGATTCTTGCTGGAGATGGTAGTATTCTTGGTTGGCAACATCCACATATATTATTTGTCATGTTTGAAGACCTGTAGCTATGTTGCATGTTGCTCTCAAACAGCTAAGATGCAGAAGCTGGCAGATTGCGTAGTTTTGACATTTTGTGCAAAGTTTGCGTTTAATTGTTGTTGGAGTGTTATAACTTGCTCCATTTCATTCATGTTGGGGTAATATATGTATTGGCAACCTGGGAACACCAGATTTGTGCCAATTGTGTGTGTGGTGATGAATCTTTCACGTAGGGCTTCATATCGGTTTCGTTGTTTCCCGTTGATCCGTAGCTCCGTTTGCAAAGTTCTTTATATGGTTTTGCACCGTTTTTACGAGATGCATCTGCTCATATCATTCCCATGCATGTCCAAATAGTTTAGTGCAAAGTTCTGTCCAGGAACTTGTTGTAGTTATTCGTGCTTGTGCTAGTGTTAGAAATAGTGGTGCATGCTCAACTTTCATCTCATGCATCATGTGATTGTTGCATTTTGTGGTGCTGCTGTTCATTGGCTGTCATTCTTGTGTTGGGTAGCACCGGGAGCGGAGACCGATTACGTGGAGTCAGGAGAGTACGTGCAGGACGATCCAGAATCATTCCAAGCTGAGGATATCACAGGCAAGATGACATGACCTTGATCCCATATCTAGACTTGTTATGTTAGTTTCGATTCCACGTCATATTGCTCGCTGCCTACCACTGAAAATATATTGCCTCTTCATATGCCATGAGCCTAAACACCTTACCCTTTCCTAGCAAATTTGCATGGCTAGGTAGGCTTGCTCAGCTACTAACGTTAGCATTGTTAGTTGCAGGTGTTTATAATTCATGAGTTGTCATGAACTTGATATAATTATCTTAATTTCTGTTACTAAATTAATGTACCTATATACTTGGTAAATGACGGGAGGCCTAGCCTTTTGCCGGGTGTCTTGTCCCGTTATTGCCGCCTTAGTTACCGGTTACCGGTGTTTGATTCCATAATGATCGCTCCTAACACGTTCGGGGTTGTTATGGGGACCCCCTTGATATATCGCATAGTGTTAAGGCTTGTCCGGCAGGACCCAACTTTGGTACTATTTGCTAATCACCTAATAATAATCTGCATAGGGAATAGCTACCCCGAGGATTCTAATCAACAACCCGGGCCAGTGCTCCTCATGAGTGTTGGTCCAAACTGGTCTGCCTGCGGGGCCACCACAAGGAAACTTGAGGTTTGGCACCTGTAGCTAGTTCCATCCGGCGTGTCCTGAGACTGAGATACGCGGCTCTTATCGGGGTCGTCGACACGTCGGGAGGTCCTGCTAGTCTTGTCTTGCCTTAGCGGTATATCTTGCGTATAGGAATCCCGGTGAAGCTTTGGTTTCCCCCATAGTTGAGGTTTTCCTCTAAGGAATCCGACGAGATCACGAGATTCGTGATAGAGGATGCCTTTGCGGCCTGTGTTCGTTTGTGATGGACTAGTTGGAGCACCCCTGCAGGGTTTAATCTTTTCGGAAAGCCGTGCCCGCGGTTATGTGGCAACTTGGAATATTTTGTTAACATCCGGTATTAGAGAACTTGAACATAAACTAATAAACATGCCAACTGAGTGCGTAACCGTGACTGTCCCTTCGAAGATCTCCCTTCGATCGGGAACACGGAGGGGTTATGAATGACGTAGGTAGGTGTTCAGGATCACTTTCTGATCAAGTGTTCTCGATCATTAGCATATACCATTGTCATTTTCCCCTTTGCATAAGCTAGCCACTTATTCAATCTTAGGATGCAGCAGCCGGAAACACTTCATCCCTTCCTTACCCATTAACATGACTAGGTCTGGTACCAAGGTCATAGATTGCTGAGTCCCCTTGCCTCACGGATTCCTCCGAAACTTCCAGCAGGTACAGGTACCCCAGAGGCCGAGGATCCCGACGGCACCCAGTTGGCGTGGCAGTACGACGAGGAGACAGATCGCCTTTACATGAACTATCCAGAGGACTGAGCCGTGGTCGTGATCGTGGGCCTGCAGCGGGTAGCATAGCATTTCCCTTGTTTTGTAGTCCGTACCGGAACTACCTTGTTTGTATCTGCGTTGTACTCTGTATCTTTAATAAGAATATAGTTGAATCCCAGATTGTCTACTATATTTATTATTATGTGCTATGTTTACTTGCTTGCAAAACACTTAGATGCGCTTCTTTCCTATTCGGGGGGGCCTCGACCCCCAGATCGGAAAGGACCGCATCTTGGTCGTTACACAACATCATCACGCAAGTCCGGAGCTCATGGTAAGAGGTTGGCTTGCCTGGGGGTCGACAAATACTCTAGGAAGAAGCGCAATAACACACCGAAAGCTTTGCCGGAGAGGGTTTCCCTCTCGGAAGGCTCAAACAAAGGCAAGGTCAAAATGGTCATTTCTACTGTGCAAACACATTATGAAAATGATACTATCAACAGGGGATCGACGAGACGAAGACGTGGGCGCTGGTTTTACCTCAATCGGAGCTACGGTTGCGGAGATACGCTCGTTAGAGCACCAGGGACCAATTTGTAAAAAGAATAACTACAAATGAGTCCCTGGCGCTGAAAAAGATAGCGCCTTTTGCCAGCATATGTTTTCCCAACCGGAAAACAAACGTATTTCTCGGAAATACGTCTGCACTTAAAAACGCGCGGGTCCAGGGGGTTGACCTCCCCGTCTCTCTGACCGGCGGGTCCCTCCTCTCTCTCTCTGACGAAGGGGGCCCGCCCCTCTTCTCTCTCTCTCTCCTCTCCTCTCCTCTCCTCTCCTCTCCTCTCCTACCTCTAGCCGCGACAGGACCAGGGAGGGGGCGCCGACCGGCGTTGCTGCTGTTGCTCCCCCAGCGCGGGCGGTGTAGCCGGCGGCTGGGGCAGGTGCCCCATACCCTACCACGCCCAAGAGTGGGGTCCTAGCCGCTGGGGGCGGCCACAGTGAGGCGCAGCGGCGGCACCCGTGCCGCATCCATGGCGGCCGAGGGAGCTCGGGGCTCAGCAGTGAGGGGGGCGAGGAGGCTAGGAGAAGAGGTCTGGAGCTCTGTTGCTTCACAGGGGAAACTCGGGGACGCCATTTATAGCCAAGGGGGTGGAGTTCTCGCGACGCCGGAGAAGCTCCGAGATCCATGGTGAGGCTCCAATGGCAGGCACCTCCAGGAGCAAGGGGACGAGGGGGAGAGGGTTCCAGAGCGTTCACATGTGCCCGGGGAGGCTCAACGACATCCCTGGACAGCTTAGAACCAGCTGGAGACAAGCTCCCGTCGACCTCAATGCACAGAGCTCTGTTTTGGCATGCTCTGCCCATGGTCACCACGTGGCCATGGTCTTGCCTTGCCCCTCAAGCTGCCAAACCTTGTCTAAGCTTATCTACACACTCTGCTGAGGTGAAATGACACAACACACACCCTTGGGGAGCAATGAGGTGAGCACACCAAGGTAAAATATTCCCCAACAACAAGGTGTTTGTGCTGTGTTGTCACCACCATAGTGCACCTCTTGGCATGATATTAGGCTGAGGTTTACCACTCACTAAGGTCACTATACTGGCCAAAATGAGGCACAATCCAATAAGTCTATGGGGTACTTCCTTTGTAACTTGGCATACTGACCAGAAATGAAGAAGATGATGCTGGGGTCAAATGGCTAAATGGAAATGGCTGAACTTCGGAGGAGACTCATGAATTAGACATATGAAAACACACTCATGAATTAGACATGTGAAGACACTGGCAAAGATTCATACCATTTGCACAAATATAAATGGTACTTCCTTCACAATGCTTCATTCTGGACAGATTCTTAAATAATTTGCTGGGCAAGAATGGAATGATGAAATGGGCTAAATTTTGGTAGACAAAGATGAGTTAACATAATGAACCACTCTGCAAAATTTCAACTCAAGGAGAACAAGGTATCAAGCACTTCCTTTGCAAACAGAAGATCTGGACAGAATTTAGAAAGGGACATTGCGCTCAAATTTTGAACTGGGGAACTTGATATTTTCATGGAAATGATGATTATATGGATATGAGAAGTTTCTCAAATTATTTGGGATTTTTCCTAGCTACCAAAATGGTAGTTCCTTTGGAAAGGCTCCAAAATGCTATATTGGCTTAAAATAGGAAAATGCAATTTTCCTTTATTCTATGATGGCCAATATTTTATGAAAGCTTCATAGGATCACAAAGAATACCTCTACAAGATTTCATGAGCATTGGAGATGGATAGCTATTTTCTTGGATTTAATTCCTCAGACAAGCAAAAACATGAATTAATTCCAAAGGGGAAAGATTGCATATGACTTGGCAATATTTTTGCACATCTGGGGTCTATGAGGGAATGATAATCTCTCGGAAGACTTAGAGGATCAACAATCAAGGGAAATGATGACTCCTTTGAAAACACAAAGACAGGATTCCCAGTTCCAATACTTCGGAGCTAGGGTTTCCAAGAGGTTCGGGGTTTTCTTAACAAGAACAAGTTGGCACAAGGACATGGGAAAAGTACAAAAAGGTTGAGGATAGACTAGATTCACCTGGTCATTTGCCAAATTCCAGAGGAAAATTCCGGGAGAGAAAAGCTAGGAAGGAATAACATTACAAAAATCGATAACCCGATTTTTGGGGGTACTACACCCCGCAACCAACCTTTGTGCAAGTCTTACCGGTAGGGCAAGTAAAACCTTTGCACAAGGCCAGGCGTAGACCCTGTGCATAGCTAAATAATGTTAAGCGTTTCACATTTCTTGCCGACTTTCATGTTCATTGATATGCATGTTTTACCCGAGATTTTATGTTACCCTTACCTCCAACAAATGTTGACGAACCACCAAGGTTCCCAAACTTGTGCGAGAGGGGAAACTGTTGCGATCAGATACACCCTTATTTTGTTTCGAGCCTGATCAACAACCTATGTATCTACGCTGAGGTCACCAAGGTATCTTGCCAGTAGAAACACCTCCAGCAGGATGCTAAGGATCTGCTCCTCGAAGCACTCGTGGCAGGGCTAGGAGCACCGGCAAGCTCCAAATGAAGCGGTTATTTCCCTCGAACGATTTCAACCTTTTCAGTACGAAAAGCTTGCACGCAAAGGAATCCTTGTCGTGATCAGCTGCACCCCTATTATGTTTCATGCCCGCTCAACGGTTTAGGAGGTTGAGCTGAGAGCGTCAAGGCTCCCTTGTCGTGGGCAACCACGCGCTGACTTTGTCTCGAGCCCACTCGACAAAATGGTCACGATGTGAGCGCCAAGGTGACTTGCCGGATGCGACACCGCCAACGGGCTGATAAGGATGTGCTTCTCTAAGCGCCTCGGCGGGGCTAGACGCACCAGCAAGTTTCCGATAAGACATAAAAGTATACCATACAAGATGAAATCGAACAAGGGGAATACATTACATTTTATTCATAATGTAAGAAAATATATTACATTGGTAGTTATTGCTATACTAACTTAAGATAATATCATCTTTTGGCACGAGGCGGTGTCTACCAGAATAAAAAGAGCACAAGGGCCCGTGATAGGGGGCTAGATTGGCCCCTCCTGGACCAACACAAGGCAGAGGACAGGGTGACCGGAAGGGACGACGAAGCCGGGGTCTACGAGCCTGCTAGAAGATGAGGCAACGTCGGATCCACTGGCGAGTCCGCCCTGCCGGAGAGGGCGAGAGGCGTGAGCTGACGGTGATGGTGTAGCCGTCGGTCAGTCGGAGCCCAAGTCCGCTGGTGCCATCATTGTCTTGCTCGTCGCTATCACGCGAGGAAGGACTTGCGATCCTGCTCAAACTCTCTTCGCAGCAGCTGAGGCACACACCTCGGCACCCCTAAATCTTGAAGGAGAGCAGGTCAGCCTCCATCATTTTGAAGCAGAGGACGTGCCCATCCATGAGGGTGTGAGCACAAGCAAAGCTCTTCCACAGGCGCCCAAGGAGCAGGACGCAGTGTTTAGGATAATCCACGTCCACCTGCACGGCGCCATTATAGAAGCCATGCGCCCGCAGCCACAGCACCGGCGGTTTCTCCACCTCCATCACCTTGGCGAAAGGAGGAGGGAGGCGTAGGCGGCATGGGATGGGGCCACGTAGCTTGACGACAAACTCCAGCGTCGTTCCCTCTGCATGGGTCCCCACGTGTGGAGGATCTGGCGACGAAGGAGGGGGTGGAGCGGCACTCCGTCTTCCCTGACCACGGCCTCCACGACGACCGTGGCCCTCGCCCCTCTCCCACCTCGGGTGCTCGGGCCCTCCTCCGCATCTGTGGCCGATGCGGTGGCATGATCGAAGCGGGACCCTCTCACCGTTGAGGCGGAGGACGGTGGCCGCCCTCTACCCTAGCCATGGCCAGGGGCAAACACAACTCAAGACGAGGGAGGAGGGTGGACTCTGGAAATGTACGCTATTGGAGGAAGGATGGATGAGAATCACCCCTCGCAAACCACCAGATTTATAGGGGGGAGTGCGGGGGTTGGCTCTCATCCGCCCCAAGCATCGCCGCCCATTTCAACCAATCCCCTGTCCCTCGATCACGGGCAAATAGGTGACCGTCCCGCTCCTCCAATCCAGGGCGCTACTGTTTCTGCCCGAGTCACGACTTTAAGGCTCGGGTGCCACCTTCCAACCCCTTGCTACGCAAGCATCATGCATGGCGAAAACGGCCTCGTGGTTGGCCAAGTCAGCCGCTCGGGAATCTCACCCACTCCATGCACGTCTCCCACGTCGCGCATTCAAAGGTGCATAATGGGGACATAGTAACCGAAGGAAGCCCAACCACAAACCCCGGCCGCGCATGCCCGTGCACTGTTTGGGCCT
Organism: Hordeum vulgare subsp. vulgare; assembly: GCF_904849725.1. Lineage (NCBI taxonomy): Eukaryota > Viridiplantae > Streptophyta > Magnoliopsida > Poales > Poaceae > Hordeum > Hordeum vulgare. The sequence continues at coordinate 349,426,344 of NC_058524.1, read as the reverse complement.
AGCCCAACAACGCCTCACGTGCATGTATGGCCTAGGCCTGGGGGCTCCTGTCGGTGCACTAAAGATTTGTCCCTTAGTGCCCCAGACTTGTGCCCGGATAGTTGTAGCCACACCTGCGGTGAGGACAGCCGGGACATTGGAAGGCAGATGTGAAGCCCTCAAGAAGACACTTAAGTCAGCAAGCCAGGAAATTGAAGCCCGAAGAAGGAGCACCGAGAAGATCCTTGACGGGGTGGGGGTAGCAGAGCCCCGACAAGGAAAACACCCGACAAGACCTCTGGTGACCTCCCCGGCAAGCGCACCTCCCCGGAGTACTGCGCTGTTGCCAAGAGTGTGCCCATGAAGGCATCAAAGCCCAGAAGACCGAAGATAGACCCCCCAGCAAGATCCTTGTCGGGGGACTTAGCGAAGCACCAGTGCGGCCCGTCCCCGGCAAGGTCCCAGCTCACCCCTGCACCAGAGCAGCGGCCAGCTGCCCCTCGCCACTTGATACTTGTCTGTTCACAAGACGCATGTCGAGCGGTATCTGGAGAAAACAGTGCCGAAGGGACGCGTCCCTGTCCCATCACAGGGGCACCTGACTAAGCATTTAATGCATTTGCTTAGAGACCAGAGACAATGTACTTAAGCATACGCCCCATGAGTGCACTGTTTCACTATGCACCCCGTGGGAACCCTGTGCTGCCACTATTGGTGACCAATTTGACCTATAAAAGAAGGCCCAGGGAATGCATTTGGGGGATTCGAAGGCTAGACACTTGACCTTTAGTCGCTTAGTCGTTCGACAGTTAGTCAACCGACATCCAATACACACGCAAAGCAGGAGTAGGGTATTACACTTCCGAGCGGCCCGAACCTGGGTAAATCTCCGCTTGTGCCAATCGTTAGTTCTGCTCTTGGTTAATCCCTCTCCCCCGCTGAAGCACAAGGGATCCTGTCGATCCCGTAGGTTTCATTCCCCCCGACACACGATCACTCATTTATTCCATCTTACTTGCAAAGCTGAACGTGAAGTGCATGATCGACAAGCATCGGCAAGAACTAATTTTTCTGCAGGTCCCACTTCATCATGTAAGCCATGTACCTCATCTCCTTCCACACATCCTGCTGCAGCATCAACTACTTCAGCCACCAACTCCAACCGAGATACCAGGAAACATGCCCCTGCCCCACCCTCCGCAAAGAGCACACCTCCCGGTCCTGCATAGAGCTCTTCTTCATCCATTACATCCACAGGGCAAACATATAAGGTTATATGTAGCCATTGCAAGGGTGAAGGTTACTATGTAAGAGAAAGCCCATCCAATCATGTGATGATTGTTCCTAAGGATGGCGGATATGACTTTGCTAGTGATTATGATGAGGAGATTCTAGCTCTTATTACAAGTGAAGAACAAGGTGGGTATGATACTGAACAAGATAGAATATACATGCATGCTGACTGTGCCGACATGTATGAAAGTTTAGTTGCTCAACGTGTTCTAAGTGTGCAGGTAACACAGGCTGAGGAAAATTAGAGTCAGAATTTGTTCCATACAAAGGGAGTTGTGAAGGAACATTCTGTTCGCGTCATCATCGATGGAGAGAGATTCAACAAGTTGGCTAGCATGGAGATTGTGGAGAAGCTATCTCTCATCATAAGACCACACCCTCTTCTGTATTATATCTAATGGTTCAACAACAGTAGAAAGGTTAAGGTAACACATACAGTTCATGTGTTATTCGCATTGCTACATATTTTGAATATGTTGATTGTGATGTGGTACCCATGCAAGCATGCTTTGTTATACTTGGTAGACCATGGAAATTTGATAAAAAATCTATACACCATGGTAGGACAAAACAATATAAGTTCATAAGGATAAAAAATATAACTTTGTTCCTATGTCTCCTGAACATATTATGAAAGATGACATTGCTAGAGCTAGTAAGGCAAAGCAAGAGCAAACTGGGAGTGAAAATCAGATGCAACAGAGTAAGCCTAATAAACCATCATCTAGTGTTGCAACTGAAATAAAATTGAAGTGTGTATGTCAACTTGCCATTGAATCTGATATTACTAATTTGGATTTTACTACATCCGTTTTCTTTGGTTTCGTGTTCAAAGTAGTATTATTTTCATTCGAGGACGTGCCTCACTCTTTGCCTCCTCCTATCACTAACATCTTGCAGGAGTTCGATGACGACTTTCCACAAGACATGCCACTCGGATTACCACCTATTAGAGGGATTGAGCATCAGACTAACTTAATTCCCACTGCAGTGCTACCCAACCATGCGCCATACCATACCAATCCATAGGAGACGAAGGAGATTATGCGTCAAGTACAGGAACTTCTTGAAAAAGTTTGTATAAATGAATCCCTCAGTCCTTGTGTTGCTCATACTATTCTAGTGTATAAAAAGGATGGTACATAGCGTATCTGTTTTGATTGTAGAGGCGTTAAAATATTAGCATTCGTTATGGTCATCCTATTCCTAGGCTTGATGATAAGCTTGATGAATTACGTGGTTCTAAAATTTTCTCCAAACTTGATTTGCATAGTGAATACCAACAAATTCGTATGAATTTGGGAGATGAATTGAAAACAACATTTAAAACTAACTTTGTATTATATGTGTGGATAGTCATGCCTTTTGGGTTAACAAATGCACCTAGTACTTTCATGAGATTAATGAATGAGCTTTTACTTGCTTTCATTGGACGATTTGTGGTTGTCTATTTTGATGATATATTGATTTATATTAGATTCTTGGAGGAACACTTGGAAAACTTACGTGTTGTTTTATTGCTCTACATGATGCACGTTTGGTTGGTAACCTTTGGAAGTGCACCTTTTGCACCGATCGTGTATGTTTTAATGTCTATGTTGTTACTCTACGCAGAATTGAAGTTGATAAAGCCAATATTGAAGCTACTGAGAGTTGGCCGCAGCTAAAAACGGTCACACAAGTGAGAAGTTTTCTTGGCCTTTACTTCAACTTCCTGATTTTAATAAGACTTTTGAGCTTGAATGTGATGCTGGTGGCAATGGATTAGGAGGTGCGTTATTACAAGATGGTAAACCTGTTGCATACTTCTCTAAAAAAAATTAGTGGGCCTAGTCTGGATTATTCTACTTATGATAAGGAATTATATGCTCTTGTTCGGAATTTTGCAAACATGGCAACATTATCTATGGTCCAAAGAATTTGTTATACATTCTAATCATGAACCTTTGAAACTTATTAAAAGTCAAGAAAAATTGAACCGTAGACATGGTAAATGGGTTGAATTCATTAAAACTCCCCCTTATGTCATTGAACACAAGTAGGGAAAAGAAAATGTTATTGCTGATTGATTGTCTTATATATCGTTAAAACTTCCCCTTTTGTTGCTCGCTGCACTACATCTCAAAAAGCTCAGTCACAACTTAATCCTCATGGTTTATATATGCCTTTTCTTGTACCTACTGTTCCTTGGGACGATATATCTATGGACTTTGTTTTAGGTTTACCTCGAACAAAGAAGGGGAGGGATATCATATTAGTTGTCGTGGATTGATTTTCAAAAATGGCACACTTTATACCATGTCATAAAAGTGATTATGTTGCTAATCTTACTGATTTGTTCTTTCGTGATGTGCTAAATACAATTATTTCCGATTGTGATGCTAAATTTCTTAGCCACTTATGGAGATGTCATGGGCTAAGTTGGGGACTAAACTGTTTTTTAGTACTACAAGCCACACCCATATTAGTGGACGAACTAAAGTAGTCAATAGATCATTGTCTACTCTTCTTCGGGCTGTTTTGAAGAATAACTTGAAAATATGGGATGAATGCTTGCGTCACATTGAATTTTCTTATAATCATTCATTGTATTCTACTACTAAGATGTGCCCTTTTAAAATTGTATATGGTTTCATACCTCGTGCACCTGTTAATTTCTTGCCTCTTACATCTTTGAACAAGGTTAATTTTGATTCTAAACAACATGTTGTATTGATCTTAAAATGCATGAGGTAACTAAGGAAAATATTGAGCGTATGAATTCTAAATATAAACTTGCTAGAAAAAGGGAACAAAACATGTTTTCTTTGTACCTCAAGATCTTGTCTTCTTACATTTGCGTAAGGATATATTTCCTGATTTGGGCATGTCAAAGATAATGCCCCGTGTTGATGGTACTTTTAAGGTGTTAGAAAAAATAAATTATAATGCATATAAACTTGAGCTGTTTGTAGAGTTTGGGGTTAGTCCCACTTTTAATATACAAATTTTAAGCCTTATTTGGGTGAGGAAGATGAGCTTTCGTCGAGGATGACTTCATTTCAAAAGGGGAGGATGCTGAGGACATCAATACCATAGTTACACCCACAATCCCTACTACTATACATAGTGGACCAATTACTACAGCTCGCGCATGCCAATTGAATTACCGAGTACTTCTATTTCTTGGAAATCCATCTAATGTTGATGAATGAATGACCTTGCATGACCTTGCATGAATGAATGAATGAATGATGCTACCTAAATTAGATACAATATGAATGAATGAATGATGCTACCTAAATTAGATACTTTTGTTTTACTTATGAATGAATGACCTTGCATGGAAAATAAGGATGTACATTGGAGCGGGATCAAGCATGGAGAAGAAGATGCGCACACGGGAAAGAACAATGGAGTTACTAGCCGTGATTTTCGCACTTTAAAGACACCATAAGGAGAGAATGAAGGCTTGGACAAAATATACACGATGCCACTTTACAGATTTCGTCCATAGTCTATTTTAGGTGCTATATAACCTAAGTTTTGGGCCAGGCCCATTGTAATTTTGAAGTACCATATTATAGGCTGATTTTAGAGTCCGTATGTGGGGAAACTGAGTAAGGGTTGGTTTCGCACCCCTGCTCCAAGGGGTCACAAAATTCCCCTCTATTCCCCCGCATATACAACCCTTAGGGTATTGTTTAGACTTGTGTTTTGTTTAGATTAAAGTTCGCCATAGTCGCAACTTCGCAGCCTTTGTTTGTGTTCTACGACCAGACCAAGACGTCACAGAACCTCACATTCATCAATAAATTTCCTCTTATATTCACAATGTCTAGATTGTAATTTAGGTTTAATGCTTGTTCTTCGTTTGCATACAGGAAACGGACCCTTGTGGTCAGGTTGATCGTGCTCTAGCGTGGTCAATAATCTCTCAGGGTTTGTTTAGCGAATGCTAAGGCGCGATGTCTTCACGCATTTGTAGTGCGATCGTCAAAGGCTAGTCCAACATAAATGATAGCCACATCTCGTTGAATGACAGGTACAACTTCCCGTCTATCAGGGTAGAAATCTTAGAAGACCTTATCATCCTGAAATCGCAAGGGCTCGATGTGATCCTAGGCATGAATTGGTTAACCAAACACCAAGGCTTGCTAGATTGTGCCAAGTGGACTGTTACCCTAACCAATAGCCAAAGAGTTGAGGTCAAGTATGTCCCCAACCCATCCTTAGCACAAGCCCCTCAATTCAATTTTATATCAAGGATTGAGTTGGACCAAGTGCTAGTAGTATGTGAATACGCGGATGTCTTTCCTACCGAGCTGCCCGGCGTGCCTCCTCACCATGATATTGAGTTTGTAATTGAGCTAATGCCCGGGGCAGGACCCATCTATAAGAAGTGCCATAGAATGGGATCTGAAGAGTTGGCTGAGTTGAAGAAGCAATTGGCTGAGCACATCAGAAAAGGACTTATCCGCCCTAGTGCCTCTCCTTGGGGATGACGTGTTGTATTTGTGTCAAAGAGGGATGGTACTATCCGACTCTGTTGTCGATTACTAATACATTTCCAACATATCTATAATTTTTTTATGGTTCTATGCTATTATATTATCAATCTTGGATGCTATATATGCATTTATATGTTGTTTTATATCATTTTTGAGAAATAACCTGTTAACCCAGTGCGCAGTGCCAATTGTAGTTTTCTGTTTGTTTTTGGATTTTCAAGAAATCAATACCAAACGGAGTCCAAACGAGACGGGACTTTTGATGAAATGTTTTGGAGAAAAATAAGACATGGAAGCTTCGGAGGGAGACCGTACACCACACGAGGTGATGTGATTCTCGTGATATGTTTTGGGTTTTCCATGAAGAAAAACAACTTCCACCCAACGCCGGCAAGAGGGTTGTCAATCCTCTTGTCTTTTTATTTGAAAGCAAGTGAGGTGTGTAGATAATTGTAGATAGCAAGATAATAAACTTGTAAATAACAGCGAGGTAATAAAGGTTTTATCAATATGTTGTGAATAGACCCAGGGGCCATAGCTTCCCCTAATTGCATCTCTCATGGAAAAATAGAATACGGTGGGTAAACAAATTACTGTTGGGCAATTGATAGAAAAGCAGATTGTTATGCGATATTCACGACAATGATTGTGTATATATAGGCCTCACGTCCAAAAACAAATATGCTTATTCCTGCCTGCACCTATTACTATTACTCCACTCATCGTCCGCTATCCAACAAGCATCTAGAGTATTAAGTAAAACAGAGTAATGCATGGAGAATTATTACATGATGTTGACAACGAGCAATATGAATAAAACCCATAGTTTTATCCTTAGTAGCAGCAACACAGAGATGCATCTTGTCACCTTCTATCACTGGGATATAGAAATTCGCCAAGTTAAACCTACCACAACACACCTCTCTCATCGAAGAAATATCGATCTAGTTGGCAAAACTGTTTCACTAGATCAGAGATGATTATGAAGCTATCATAATCATGCACATAAGAATCATATAAGTATTCAGAGGTGACTCAAATATTTATCATGAATAATCTAAACATAAATCCACAATTCATCGGATCCCAACAAACGCACCGCACAAAAGGATTACATCATATGGATCAAAGCGGAGATGTGATGATCATTGTATTGAAGATAAAAGAGAGAGAGAATGCAATCTAGGTAGAGACTATGGACCCGTAGGTGTGTGGTGAACTACTTACACATCATCATGAGGGAAGCAAGGTTGATGAAGAGGCCCTCCGTGATCGACCCCCCTACGGCAGGGTGCCGGAACGGAGCTCCATATGGACTCCCGTTGGAACAGAGACTTGTGGCCGCGTAAAAGTGTTTTGGGACTCCCTCTTGTGTTTTTATGGTAGACAAGAATTTAGAAGCCAAATAACGGAGTCGGGCAGGCCACGAGGGAGGCACAAGCCATCAAGCCGCGCCCCCAGGCCACACCCTATTGTCTTGTGAGCCCCTCGTGAGGCCTTTAGCCTTCTTCCAATACTCGTTGGTCTTCTTTTGGTCCAGAAAAAATCACCAAAAAGTTTGAGGGCAATTGGACTTCATTTGTTATGTAAAACCTGAAAAGTGAAAACACGCAGAAAAAACAACCGGCACTGGGCACTAGTTCAATAAGCTAGTGCTCAAAAATAATATAAAATGGTAAATAAATGCACCAAAAAGTATTCTAGAATGATAACATATCAACAGGAACAATAAAAAAGTATACATATGTTGGAGATGTATCTTGCTGCTAAGCCAACAGGGAGCGTACACGGGGGAGGTCACGCCATGATGGATAGGGGCCACCACCTGACGCCCCTTTCCCTAACTCCGCCTCTATAAATCCTATTTCGTTGCAAAACACCAGAGAGACACCTGAAATACTCTTTCCGCCATTGCAAGTATCTGTTCCACCATTATCCCATCTCGAGCCATGTTTTGGTGCCCTCTCGGAGGGGTGATCATTCACGGATGTCCTCTATATCAACCTTGGTGCTCCCATGGTTATAGAGGCCCCCCATGATCGACGCCCCTCCAACAGGGAACCAGAATAAGGCTCCAGATGGGCACACGGCAGAATAGAGACTTGCGGCGGCAGAAAAAGTGTTTCGAGTGGCTCTCTAGCAGTTTCCCAATGTAAGTGAATTTATAGCAAATAGATCAAGGCCGGAGGCCGTGGGAGGTGGCCCGAAGCCATCAAGGCGCACCCTGTTGGCTTGGCACCACCCTGTGTGGCCACCGGTCTCACTGTGAAGCTTCAAGGTCTTATTTTTGTCCATAGAAAACATCAAAAAGTTTTTGTGTATTTGGACTTCGTTTCGTACAGTATTCCTGAAAGGCCAAAAACATGCAGAAAACAACAAGTGACACTTGGCACCGGGTTAATAGGTTAGTGCTTAGAAATAATATAAAACAACAAGTAAATTCTTAAAAAGTATCCTAGAATGATAATATAATACCATGGAACAATAAAAAATTATAGATGCGTTGGAGATGCATTAGCATCCCCAAGCTTAATTCTTGTTCGTCCTTGAGTAGGTAAATGATAAAAACAGAATTTAAATGTGACATCCTACCTAACATGTAATCTTTTCAGGTGGTATGATCATTGAGAAATAATGAATCAATAAACATCAACGTAGTAATATTCATAAACATAAGTAACACAATCATGAACTTTCAAAATATATGATCCTTAAAGAATGTTTACTCCCCGTTCATTTAATCATATTAGCATGGCATGGCTCCATCTTCAAGACATAAATACAAATGTCCAGGACCATGGTATTAAACCAAGCAATTGGATCATGATTTTTAACATGCTTCAACATTTTCTACCTCACTCAATACATCAGCGTGAACCATGGACATAGCATATAGGTGGAAGAGAATATGGTGGTAGTTTTCAAATGAGTAAAAGTGGGGAAGAAAGTCCCGCATCAACTAGGCAAGATCAACAAGCTATGAAGATTCCCATCAATTCATATCAATGTGAGGAGTAGGGATAGTCGTGCAAAAGATGCACTAGAGCTATAAGTGTATGAAAGAACAACTAAAGATAAGTGGGTGTTCATCCACCATTCTTGCTCGTGAAGACTTTGGGTATTTGAGGAACCCCATCATCAGAATATATAAGCCAAGTTCTATAATGAAAAAACATCCCACTAGAATATGAAAATGACAAAACTTGAGACTCTTTATATGAAAATCATTGTGCTACTTTGAAGCACAAATGTGGAAAAAGAGGTAGTAGCATTGTCCCTTCTCTCTTCTCTCATTTTTTTTGTTTTTTATCCTTTTCTCTCTTTTTTATTTTTTTTTCTTTTTTTTCTTTCTTTCTTTCTTTGTTTGTTTTTTTCGTCCGAAGTCTCATCCCGACTTGTGGGGGAATCATTGTCTCCATGATCCTTTCCTCACTGAGACATTTCTCTAATAATGAAAAACATCACACTTCTATCTACTTACAACTCGATATAAAAATCTACTAAACATGATGACTTTATATGAATGCCTCTAGCAGTGTACCAGTATGTTCAATGATCTTGTGTAACATGTAAACAATGTTGAATCATGGCTTTGCCATAAATACTATGTCAACTACATGATCATGCAAAGCAATATGACTATGAACACACAAGTCATGAGACGTAATGGTGGAAGTTGCATGGCAATATATCCCGGAATGGCTATGGAAGTACCAAACTCATGACTCATATATTCACCTCCATAATCATATCATAGCCATTTTATTTTTTATCACGACGATCTTCAACTTCACTCTAAAATTGCATGAACTTTTCAAAATTTTGTACTTGTGTTTCATCAAGTAAATATACCCATATCTACTCAAATCATGTGTAATGGTAAGATAATAACGATATCCGTCGCGTGCTTCAACTCTCATCGGACTGCATTGCACCAAAAAACGGGGTCTTAGTCATCTGGCACAGGAGGCATGGTTTGCATGTCTCAAGCGATTCAAAACTGAATGAGTCCAAATATCCGTCATCACGGACTTTCTTCATGTGTTTTACAGCAATATGATGTAAGCAGTAATGCCACAAGTATGTGGTACTATCATCAATATATTTGCATCTTTTGGCATCAATTCTATGAACACGTGTATCACTACGATCGATATTCAGTAAACCATTCACATGGGGTGCATGATCATAAAAGGTACTATTCATGCATGAAAAACAAGCATTGTTCTTTGACTTAAATGAATAATCATCTACCAATAAACAAGATCAATATAATGTTTATGCTCAATGCACACACGGAATAACTTTAATTTATGTTTAAAACTAATCCCAAGGGTAGAGCGAGTGTGTCGATGGCGATCACATCAACCTTGGAGACACTTCCAACGCGCATTGTCACCTTGTTCCTACCGAGTCTCATTTATTTCGCAACTCGTGTTTTGAGTTACTAATATTAGCAACTAAACTAGTATCAAATAACTAGGGGCTACTGATATGTCTCCGACGTATCCATACTTTTTTATTGTTCCATGCTATTATATTATCATTCTAGGATACTTTTTAAATAATAGTTTACCAATTTATATTATTTTTGAGTACTAACCTATTGACCTAGTGCCTAGTGTTAGTTGATGTTTTCTACGTGTTTTTATACTTTTCCAGTTTACAGTACCAAACGAAGTCCAGTAGCCCCGACACTTTTTTATGTTTTGTCGGGGCCAAAAGAAAACCTGGAAACTTCGGGAGAAGACCGGAGGCCACATGAGAGAGGCACGAGCCAACAGGGTTCGACCAGGGGGGTCAGCACGCCCTGATGGCTTGTCCCTCCCTAGTGTCCCTCCTACCCCCATTCTGTGGCCTATGAATTCACATATATTCCAAAACCCCTAAAGGGTATCCCGAAACACTTTTTCCACCACCGCAAGTCTTTGTTCCACCAAGATCTCATTTGGAGCTCCGTTCCGGCACCCTGTCGGAGGGGGATTAATCACGGAGGGCCTCTTTGTCAACCTTGTTGCCCTCATGATGATGTGTGACTATTTTACCGTAGACCTACGAGTCTGTTGTTAGTACATAGATGGCTATCTCTCTTTCTTTTGATCTTCAATACAATGATCATTGCATCTTCGCTTTGATCGATTTGATGTAATAATTTTGTATGGTGTGTTTGTTGGGATATGATGAATTGTTGGTTTATATTCAGATTATACATGAAACGTATGTCAGTCACCTATGATATTATTATGATTCTTAATTGCATGATCATCAAAGTTTCATAAATCCCTCTAATCTATTGAATTTCTGTGGCCAAGTAGATTGATAGTTCTTTAGTGAGAGAGGTGCATTGTAGTGGGTTCAACCTGACAGGTTTCTATATCCCAGTGATAGAAGGGGCCAAGATACGTAGTTGTGTTGTTACTACTAAGTATAAAACGATGGGGTTTATCCATACTGATTGAGTTTACTTTGTCTAAATCATGTTAACATTCTCCAAGCATTACTCAATTTGTCATGAACTTAATACGTAGAGAGTTAAGCATAGAAGCACTCTTGAAGTGGAGTGATAGTAGTAGGTGCAGGTAGGAGTCGGCCTATTTTCTTATGGACATGATGCCTATACACACATGATCATTGCCGTGAACATGACATAACTATCTGCTTTTCTGTCAATTGCGCAAGTGTAATTCGTTCACCCATCGTATGTTGCTTTCATGAGAGATGCCACTAGGGAACACTATGGTCCCCAGGTCTATTCACTTATATATTCACAAACTTATCTTTACCTTGCTGCCATTATTTGTCTTTTATTTTATTTTGCAGTTTACAATTATCTACAGACCTCATTTGCTTGCAAATAACGAGATCAAGGGGATTGACAACCCTCTTGTCCGCATTGGGTGCAAGTTGTTTGCTCTTTTGTGTGCAGCCGCGGAAGACGGTTGAGGATTGATATTCCTAGAGGTTCGATAAGCCTTGGTTTCTTAACTGAGGGAAATACTTATTCGTGTTGTGCTGCAATTACCCGTTCCTCTTCACGAAAAACTCAACACAATTCACAAGTATGAGGAAGGATTTCTGGCGCCTTTGCCGGGGAATATCATCACAAACTATCAAGTAACTTCACACAAATTATCATTCACTTGTTATTATTATTATTTGCTGCTATGTTTATTTTACTTCATAAAATTAAAAAATATGAATATATTTACCTTTGCTTGTTACTAGTTTACTCCTTTACTTGCTATTTTACTAGCCGTGCTTGTTACTTTGCTTGCTCGGTCACCATGTCTCAAGATACTACTAAGTCGTGTAACTTCTCAAATACTAATAACAATGATTTTATTAGTGATCATATACCACACGCCACTAGTGCAGAGGATTTTGATATTGATACTTCCTTGCTTAATCTTGTCATGAAAGATCAATTTACGGGAAGTCCTAATGAGGATCTCGCTACTCATCTTAATACCTTTGTTGAACTTAGTGATATGCAAAATAAAAAGTACATGGATAACGAAATTTTGAAATTAAAATTATTTCTTTTTCACTAAGAGATAAAAGGTAAGGCTTGGTTTTCATCTTTACCACGTAATAGTATTGGAACATGGGATAAGTGTAAATATGCTTTTATTGCCAAGTATTTTCCTCCTGCTAAGATCATCTCCTGTCACGCCCAAGATGCGACCCTATCCTCAATTTGGCACGGAGGCCTCGTCAGGGATAGAAGCGCATCTGGTCGTGTCGCAAGAATGGATATCGTTACAAGTACATGTATTGAAAAGAAGAGATATATAATAGAATTGGCTTACACTCGCCAGAAGCTACATCAGAGTCACATCAGTACAATACATAATCATGAAGAGTAAGAGAAGGGTCCGACTACGGACGAAAGCAAATGAGAAAATAAGAATGACGTCCATCCTTGCTATCCCGGGCTGCCAGCCTGGAACCCATCCTAGGCAAATTATACTAAGAATTGGCTTACACTCGCCGCATGCACCATCCCCGCCTGCCGTGAGTCATCGACAAATTCGACGAGTACCACGACATCCTCGACGACCCCAACCATCTTCGGAAACGTGTTCGACTACCGACGCCAGAGAACGACTACCGCCGACGAGACCCGAGTACCACGACGACATCTACTTCCACGACGACCACGACGATCGTTGATCTCCTTCACCGAATCGAACCGCTCCGATGTGCATGCTTCGAAGGTATACCGTTGGAACGTGTCTTGAACCGAATGCTTGAGATGTATGAGATGAATATATGTATGCATCGTATGTTGCCCGTTGCACGTGTACCTCTTTTGTTGTGCCTCGACACATGGGAACCCGGTAACCGGGATCACCCCATTCCTTATTTAGCGTTCCCGCACACGCTCCCTATTCGTTGGTACGATATCTCGACGAGTTATCGGGATAGGAACGTTGTCGTGGCTTCGTTTCCGTCTTGCCGCCATGGTTCCCTCTCGCTCGTCGTGGCGACACCTGTTTCTTTCCCTTCTTGCCCGTGTTATGAACTCGCATGCATGACGCATTCATGGCATATACATCTTGTGTTGCATGTTCTTGTGTCGTAGCTCTGTTCTATGTTCCGCAAGTTAAATCGACTAGGATGACTATAGGATCTCGCTTCACCCCTTGCCATGTTAACTACAATTTAATATTGCCGTGTAAATAACCGGGAGTGAACTAAATAATTAATCGTGGAGTTTCGTCGATATGTAACTCGTTGCATATCGAGCTTCACTTAATGTGTAGTGTTTGCATGAGGTGATTTGACATGCCATCCCTTGCATTTTAATCTGATCATGCATCATAGTAGGTTGTGCATCATGTGGTGCATCGTGTGGTGAATATCTGTGTTGATGCTTGTTTCCGGTTTGCTCCGTCTCGATAGAGTTCCGCAAGCGTGTCGGAATGTGAGGACCCGTTCGACTACGTTGGATCATCGACTTCTCGGAGTTGTTCTTCTTCCAAGCGGGATCTCAGGCAAGATGACCATTTCCCCAGATACCATTACTATCATTGCCATGCTAGTTTTACCGTTTCTACCGTTTATGTCTCGTTGCCTACCACTTGTTAAATATCAGCCTCTCCTCAATGCCATGATAACCTTCAACCTGTTCGACCTAGCAAACCATTGATTGGCTATGTTACTGCTTGCTTAACCATGTTGTTAGCGTTGCTAGTTGCAGGTGTAGTTGCTTCCATGTGATAACATGGGTCCCTTGTCATATCACCATATATTAATGCTATTTAAATTTAACGCACCTATATACTTGGTAAAAGGTGGAAGGCTCGGCCTTTCTAGCCTGGTGTTTTGTTCCACCTTTGCCCCCTTAGTTTCGGCTACCGGTGTTGTTATGGGGACCCCCTTGATAATTTGTTTTAGATTAAAGCTGGTCTGGCAAGGCGCAACTTTGGTACTATATTTGCCTAATAACAAATGAACTGCATAGGGAATAATTAACCCGAGGAAATTTAATCAACCCCCGGGCCAGTGCTCCTCATGAGTGTTGGTCCAAATTGGCAGACTACGGGGCCACCGCGGGGCAACCCGAGGTTTGGTATCTCCTAGTGTGACCCCTCCGCCGTGTCCTGAGAACGAGGTACGCGACTCCTATCGGGATCGTCGACACGTCGGGCGGCCTTTCTGGATTAGTTTTACCTTTGACGAAATATCTTGTGCATCGGGATTCCGGTGATGCTTTGGGTAATCTCAGAGTTGAGGTTTTCCACTAGGGAATCCGACGAGATCGCGAGCTTCGTGATTATGGATTTCTATGCGGCTTGTGGTAATTTGTGATGGAGTAGTTGGAGCACCCCTACAGGGTTAAATCTTTTCGGAAAGCCGTGCCCGCGGTTATGTGGCAACGTGGAAACTTTGTTCAACATTGGTTCTAGATAACTTGAAGTTAATTAATTAAAATATGCCAACTGTGTGCGTAACCGTGACTGCCTCTTTCGTGAGTTCCTTCTCCGATCGAGGACACGGTGGGGTTATGTCTGACGTAGCTAGGTGTTCAGGATCATTCATTTGATCATCAGTAGACATGTCCGTTATGCGTAGATCTTCCCCCTCTTATTTCTTGTACTCGTAAGTTTAGCCACCAAATATATGCTTAGCCGCTGCTGCAACCTCACCACTTAACCATGTCTCACCCATTAAGCTTTGATAGTCTTGATACCTTTGGAAATGAGATTGCTGAGTCTCCTGTGGCTCACAGATTACTACAACACCAGTTGCAGGTACAGGTAAAGGTTACTTGACGCGAGCGCGTCGATTGTTCATTTGGAGTTGTTTCTTCTTCTTCTTCTTCATCGGTCTAGGATGGGTTCCAGGCCGGCAGCCTGGGATAGCAAGGATGGACGTCGTTCTTATTTTCTCGTTTGCTTTCATCCGTAGTCGGACCCTGCTCTTACTCTTGATGATTATGTATTGTACTGATGTGACTCTGATGTAGCTTGTGGAGAGTGTAAGCCAATTCTATTATATATCTCTTCTTTTCAGTACATGTACTTGTAACGATATCCATTCTTGCGACACGACGAGATGTGCTTATATCCCTGACGAGGCCCCCGTGCCAAATTGAGGATAGGGTCGCATCTTGGGCGTGACATCTCCCTTCGAAATAAAATAATGAATTTTTAACAACATTATGAAGAACATGTTGCACAATCTTTGGAGATAATGAAATTGATGATCAGAAATTGTCCTACTCATGGGTTAACTTGTGAATGATTATCCAAAACTTCTATGTTGTACTAAACTTTGTGTCTAGAAATCTTCTATATAATGCTGCACGTGGTACCTTTATGTATGTGACCTAAGAAGAGGCCACAAAAATTATTGACAACATCAAGACAAATTATTCTTGATGGCACTCCAAGAAAGCTCCAACTGGTAAGAAGGTAAATTATGGCGAGGAAATCACTACTTTGAGTGAAAAACCTCTTATGAATATGGTGTCTAGAAAAAATACTCATGTTTATGCAAATGATATGACTTTGTCTACTTTTATTGATCAAAATAATGATGATATTGATGTTAACTTTATCTCACAAAACAATTTCGACAACAATGCTTATAGAGGAAATTTCAGTGCTAGGTTTTATCCCGGTAACTCCTCCAACAACTATATATGGAAATTATTATGGTAATTATTATCGAAATTCTTCGAAAAATGCTAATAGGATACCCTCTGTGCTTGATAATACAATTAAATAATTTATTGGTTCTCAAAATATTTTTGATACTATGGTAGAAGAAACGCTGCAAACCATCGATACATTTGCTAAAAACATGGATAGAATTTCTCTTGATGTAGAAACTCTTAAAAGTAAAGCTTTAACACCCAATAATGATTTTAATGAGACTACTAAATTTATTCAAATATCTATTAATGAAAGCAAGTAGAGGACCGATAAGCTGAAGGCTAAGCGGGAATTCCTAGAAAAACCTCACCCACTCAGCTTTTATCGAAATTGTGATGAAGATCTTGAAATGATTGGTACTTCTCCTATTGAATCCTTATTTACTTCTATGAATATAAATGATAAAGGGATTGGAGATGAGTGAACTCTAGCTAGAGAGCGTCCCGTTTGCTTGGAGGGTGATGATTCTAATGCGAAAACTGAAAAGGTGGGTTTGAAGAGGTTAAAACATTAACTAGTGATGTGCCCACTATCTTGGACTACAATGACTTCAATTATGAAAGTTGCTCTTTGGTACAATGTATTACATTGTTATAAACTATTATTATCTCACAAATGGTTATGAACAAAAAAAGGCTTTCACTAATCATATGGTGGAAGCAATGACAAAAGTTTATGATGAGAAACTTGAACTCGAAGTTTCTATTCCTAGAAAATTGCATCATGAGTGGTAACCTACTATAAAAATAAAGATAAATAAATATGAACGCAATGCTTTGTGTGACCTTGGTACTAGTGTTCCGACAATACATATATCCCTTTGTGGTGTGCTTGGTCTCGCTAATATTCAAGAGTGTTCCCTAAACTTGCATCTTGCGGATTCTACCATAAAGAAAACCTTAGGTAGAATTAATGATTTTCCCATTATTGAAAATAATAATTATGTGACTATAAATTTCATTGTTCTTGATAATTATTGCAATCCTCCTTGTCCAATAATACTTGCAAGACTTTTATTACGAACTATGGGTGCAACTATTGATATGAAAGAGGGGAACATAAGGTTCTGATTTCCATTAAAGGAAGGGATGGAACACGTCAATAGAAAGAGAATCAAACCACCTTATGAATCAATCATGAGGGATACTTACGGGTTGAGTGTCAAATATGACAACACTTGATCACATGCATTATGGCTAGCTAACTGCATAAAACAATAGCGCTTGTTGGGAGGCAACCCAATAGTTATCTCTATTTTTGCTTTTTACCTTATGTTTCGGTATGATGACATGATTATTTCCTTTATAATGACTATGTTTTAATTTTCACATTAGTGTTTGTCCCAAGTAAATCCTTTGGGGTGGCTTGTATGATAAGTAGAATTGGTACGATGCAAAAACATAAACTTTGATGTCCACTGCAGAATTTTTGTGTTTTTACTGGAACATATTTTTAAGCTGGATTTTTACACAGTATTGTTGTACAAATTCCTTAGGTCATCCTAATTTTTTAGAATTTTTGGAGTTACATAAGTACAAGTTCTTTATAGATCATTATAGTCTTTTCTGTTTTAGACAGATTCTATTTCTACTTGCATAGTTTTCTTGTTTCGATGATGTTATGGATTGTATCGGGTGGTATAAGTAAACCTCGAAATTGTTATTGATTAACCGGGTGAGACTGTTTGGTTTCTTAACGTGGGCTTGATTGTTTTGGGTTTTTATGGGTCTGCCATTTTAATAGTTGGGTATGGTTTAGGCTTAGAAAAGAATGAGTTGGGTACGGTTGTGTGTGGGTATATTCAGTTTTGTCCGAAACAATTGCTACATGTAGTTTAGAACCGGTTTTGCAAATAGGTTCTGTAGAATGGTTCTGGTCTGCCATGTCGACTGCCCCGCCGGCATCCTTCTCCTCCTCAGAATTGATGTACGCATTCTTCATCGATATGCATTTCTAGTACTCAGCTACGCTAAAGATCCATGCGCCGACGATGGTCATGCGGAGGCCCTGCAGGTGAACCCGTCAGTACTAGCCGCAGGGAAAACTCCATATGCATGCTCTACTTCACCACGCTCTACGGGCTAGCCACCGAGGATACACGGCGGGAGCATCACAAAGGGGAACACTCCTTCCGCCGCCGTCGGTGACATGATGCGTGTCATGAAGAGCGTGATGGTGATGATCGTGTCATTCGCGATATGCATAGCAGACAAATATACATCGCACTTGCACCTACACTTTGTTGGGCATAGAGATACATGGCGTCAGACTCCCCAGCATCATCGATGTCTCCGCCGTCGCTCGCCGTGATTCTCATGGAGATCCAGCCAGAACTCCCCATGCCCAAGTTGTGCGTCGCCCACCAGGTCGACCCTGCCCCCTGCCATCATGCACTTGTAGCTCAACCGCGCCAACCCGGCTACGACGCTTGATGGCCAACTCGGTAAACTTGTACGATGCGTGGGTCGAGCCACCAGACAGAGGACCAGAATTGGGAGGTCAGCGCTGGCATGCTCCGCTGGTAACTAATCTCGACCTATAAGCTAAAACCACGATTCCTATCAAGAGTTTAGTTTTGTGTAGGTGGAGGTAACTTATGATTTAGTTTGGTTCGGGTCACAATAAGACTTTCAATGGGTTAGTTTGGTTTGGTTTTCCTCAATTTGTCACGTGGGTTCAGTTTGGGTATAGTTGAGTTCCCCAACAATTGCCAGATTTAGGTATAAGCCATGGAGAAGTTAGAATACAATACCTATTATGAAATAATGAAATATGAATCAATTTATAACAGTACTAAAAGTATTTGGTATGTTGCTTATACTAATGGATATCACAAAGTTTTGTTGAGTTTTGTGTGATTGAAGTATTCATATTTTGGGTGTTATCACGATGGACTCAGGAATAAGGAGCAGAAAGAGCCTCAGCTTGGGGATTCCCAAGGAACCCCAAGGTAATATTCTAGGAAGACTCAAGCATCTAAGCTTGGGGATACCACGGAAGGCATCCCTTCTTTCGTCTCAATCCATCGGTATGTCACTAGGAGCTACTTTTTTATTCGTCACATGATATGAGTTTTGTTGGGAGTGTCGTTTGCTTTTGTTTTATTTTGTTTTTTGTTTGCCACAATCATCATTTTCTCTAAACACCTATTTTATAGAGAGACACATTCATAATCATTTTCTATAATACTCTATGTGCTTCACTTATATCTTTTGAGCTTAGCAGTTTCTCAAGTACTTCACTTATATATTTTTGAGCACGGTGGGGTATGAATTTATGGAAATAATTGCGCTCCCATCCTTCACTTATATTTTTTTGAGCTTTAATGAATAGTGAGGGTAATTTTCATGGGTCATAATGCTAGTCCACAAATAATAGGTATTCAATGAGTGATAATCAAAACCATCAAGTTGCACACAAAGAGAAATTATGAGTTAATGATATTGCTGTTGTAATATGAAAAAGGTGTGAGTGCATCCTTGTTGATTCATGGAAGTATCAGTATTAAGAGGTTTTAATTTCTTGTTTTCCGAATATTAAAAAGGCATGGTGGGTATGTTTGAGCATTTCTATTCCTCGTTAAATCCTAGAGTTGTTTCGGGTCGAAGGCGTGCGATGTTTAACTCCTCCCAACCTCCTCCCTCCTGGCATGCGAGTAGTGCGTTGATTTGTGATCAAACTAATAAATCTTTGCAGTAAGTATATGAGTTCTCCACGACTAATGTGAAACCATGGACATACGCAATCACACCTCCTCATTTTTTTGCTAGCCTCTTCGGTACAGTGCATTGCCCGTTCTCACCCCGAATATCGGTACATCGCCTGTGCATACAAACCCCATGGAATGATGTGCTATGTCACTATCACACCTTATGTTTGTACCCCTTTTGCCACATATTGCTTTATGGAAATTTGGAACCAATTAAAACTTTTTCTGTGCATATGATGATTGATTTGGTTGCTACATGTTTGTGTGATTAGTTGTGTTTTAATCCCCAAACTAATTCTTCTCTCTATAACTCCTTACCATGACCCCAAACCCTTACCCAATGGTAATGCCATGTGTATAGGACGAGAAGCTATTTTTATAAAATATTATTTCAACAACAAGGTATTTATTTATTTTAAGGTTTCAAAACCCCTGAGTTGGGATTTCTAATGTAAGTCCCTAATTTAGGAGGGGTGTTTGACCCCAAGGATTTTAATCGAATACTATTATTCAAAAGACTTTCCAAAACTACAAAATGATTATTTTGACAGTTATTTACCTATTTTATTTAAATACCTTCTTCTGAGCAAAAAATGGTATTTTATAGGGGAAAATCATTTTCCTGCTTCATAAATAATTGAGAAAATTTAGGGAAACTCAGTGCACATAAATTTTCCATACATAAGAGTTTGAACACATTATCATGTTCAAAATATTGGACAAAGCCCCTCAAAACCCATTCTGCCAATTTCATGCTTTTCAAATATTTCCAAAGTAAATATTCTCAATAAATCCCAAGAAAATTCTAGCAAGTCACACATAGTAAGTAAGGTGATCTTGCAAAGTTTCATCTCCATCCAAGTTGAATTGACCCACCTATTAACCCCAAAACCCTCTTGTCCATAACCAAATTTGAGAAACTCTACATTCCCAATTTCACCCAATTACTATCAAACTTTAGATGAGTGATCCAGCCTCCAAATAAGGATGCCACACCAAGTTGTGCATCTATGGGAGTTGATTTGATCACCTTGGTCCACATAAATCTTATTTTGTCTATTTCTAGGGTTTTTCATGTCTACATTGTCGACCTTGCTTAAATGAGCCCAAACTTGGTGAATCCTATTGGTTGTGCTCATAATCCAATCCTGGTAAATGCCATTGCAAGTGGTGAGGTTTATCTTCCTCAAACCAGCATCAAACACCTTCGGTTGAATTGGTAAATCTACTACTTTCACCCCTACAGTGTTCTCCTTCACTACAAATTTTTACCACAAGCCCACACTGTCACTCCTCGGATGCAGTAGCAAGATCTAGCTTGAATTCAACTATGGAGTTAGACAAAAACCTCAATAACCCCTCTGGTCCACCCTCGCAGAAGCTTCTCAGCCCTCTCCCTTTAACCATAGTCCACGCCCTCGGCTTTAGGGCATCCCAGGTGCATCCCTACATACCCCTAGACACTAGAGCACAAGGTGGGGCGCGCGAGAGAGCGCCAACATGTCGTGGCATGTCAAACTATGCTCTAGCCGCGCTACAGTGCGCACCCGCACGTTAGGAGGCCAGCCCCGACTAGCTTTGGACCCTCTGGCTTTTCCTGGCTCCCCCTCGACGGCAGGAGACCTATGCCATGTCGTGCCCCTCGTGTCCCCCCTTCAACCACCCTGCGACGTGTGCCCCAAGGCGGCCGATTCGGTCAGATGGCGCCCGCCACCACAGCACACCAGGAGCAATCTCCCCACTCCCCCTCGTTCCTTTTCCAGTCCTAAACCGCATCCACCAAGACCGTAGGTGTATCACTGAGCCCTCTCTCCTCCCGTGGTCATCGCCATGACCTCACCGGCGCACCATCTTCGGTGGACTGGGCCCCGCCTATAAAAGCCACCCCGGGCCTTCCTCTTCCCCTCTTTGACCTACTGATGTCCCCAATCAAGTTTCTAGCTCACTACCCCGTCTCAAGAAGCCCCGGAACTCTAGATCGAACTCCGGATCCGCCACATCGCCTTTCCGGTGATCTTCGAGTACATTGCCTCTCCGGGACTCTTCTCCTCTCTATTGTGTCCGTAGCAGCCTCCTGATACTTTTCCCCTTCTTCGCCATCCTTTTTGCTTGCAGGTTTCGGCTCCGACGTCCACCCTCCCGAAGCACCGTTGCCTCAGGACCTCGTCGGCAGTGATTCGCTGCATCCCATCTCCTCCCTCCACCGCCCATCAAACGGCGGGTCGATGGTGGTTCCATCTTCATCCCACCCCGTCGTGGACCTTAGCACCGCCGGTGAGGCTCGCCTCCTCTCTGGCAAGAGGTTGACGATGGACCCGACGGGTGGGGCCCAACTTCCAGCCTCCCGTGCCTCCCACTCGCCCCTTTCTCTCTCTGGCCCCTCGGCCCCACCCGTCAGGTTTGAACCTAGCACGGCGCGACTGCCTGGCGCGCTTGGGCTGCTTGGCCTCTGGCCGGCCCAGTTGCTGGCTGCCCCTCGCCAATGAGCTGCAGCACCTTTTCTTTTTCTTTAAAAAAATTATTTTTGCAAATAAAACACAGAATAAAATACTTGTCCAAATCCACATATTTTCCCACCTAAAATCATGTTTCATTGTGAAGTATTTTAGGGTGCCTCTTGTGTAATTTTCATAGTAGGTTACATGCATTGATTTATTTTTAAAACCATGTTTAGGGTATTTTAGCACTCTACTAAAATAATTTCTAAAAAAATTACATCCTAAAAATAAAACCCAATAACTTTTACAGAACCTATACTCACCCTATTATTTTACAAAAATGATGTGACATTTTTCTGAGTAGAATATTTTTCTTGTTTTTGGTTGAGTGCTTAATTTTGCCCATTTATATTGCGGTGATAGATTGCGTTGCTCATGAGGTGTTTGGACCAGAAGACCTCGAAGACACCGGAGACCTATTCGAGCAAAGCAAGCAACCCTTGACCATGTCTGACCAAATACTTTCATGCATGTCATATGAAGCATTTTATTCTGATGCATTAGATCATGATGAATCGGCAACTACCACGGTGGTGTGTTTCCGATAGTTCCTATTAATACTTGCACTTGGGCATAACCCTACCATCTGTGAAGGTTGTGCAGGTGGGTGTAGTTAGATTGCTAGTAGTCCTATGCATGGATGGGAGCGCATGCATGGTGACGATAAAAAGGTAGTGATTTCAAACATTTTAGGAAAACCCCGTCGGGTGCCACTAATGCCCTAGGGTAATGTGTTGAGCTATGTAACCACTCAATGAGGGAGTGGTATAACGACGCGAGTTGTGTGAGTGGGTTTCAAAAACTGGATTAGCTATAAGATTTGGTAACCGTCCCAGCCTTACATGTACGGCCACAATACCCGTTATGGGACAGAGATTTGTTGAATACTATGGTCCGTGTTAGTAGAGGGCCCGCATTACTAGTGGCGGGGGTGATGTGGTCACTCTGGAGACGGGGTCGTGCCAGGAAAAAGGGCGACCATGGGCTGTTTTTACAAACACCAGACACACCGTTGGTCCCTTCATGGATGGTACTTGTGATGTACATCATGAGGGCTGTGTGCCAACGGTGTGGACTCTTTACTAGTATCGTCATGGGAAAGGTGATGTTCAGGCACTTACCTCGGGTATGATAAATATCGCGAGTCGTGTGCTGACAAGTTTCCCCAATCTTGTGGGTAAAGTGTGCAACCTGTGTAGAGTGTAAAACTATTTGAATAGTTGTGTCTATGGTCAAGGACAGTTGGGTGGTGCTGCTTAAACTATGTCCAGGATTTTTTTCATATAAAACAAGTGTGCGTCTACACGAGTGTGTGGGATGGGAAGCAGTTCGAATCATGAGCTAAGTCAGGTGACCTGGCATGATGCGTGAGAAAGGGTTGTCCGACCGTCAGTGTTATTGACATCTGTAACCTGCTTCTGTTTACCGTTTACCTCA
This sequence comes from Hordeum vulgare subsp. vulgare, assembly GCF_904849725.1. NCBI lineage: Eukaryota > Viridiplantae > Streptophyta > Magnoliopsida > Poales > Poaceae > Hordeum > Hordeum vulgare. Next base: position 349,402,775 of record NC_058524.1, on the reverse strand, counting down.
GGACCCATGCCTCACAAGAAGTTGATCATGTTATTGTACTAGGGAGAAATCTACTTTCAACAAAATAGCATTCTAGTGTTATGTCCTACTTCATTATTGCCTTGTTCCACATTAGGGGTTGCTTGCGAGTACATTCAAAGTACTCATTGGCATCCTACTGGTTATTTTATTGGACAGGCGTGGACTTGTTGGAGTTTGGAGAAGAGTTCGTCGGAGACGAACATGCGAACTAGCATGCTTCCCAGTCAGAATGCATGAATGTTACGGCAGATGGCATGGTTCACTCTTTCAACCAAGATATCTGTTGTTAGTTTGTGTTTGTTGTGTCGGCCTTCGAGGCCATGTCTATGTAATGACTTGTCCTTAATGGTCTTTATTTGTATCAGACGGTATGTATGGATGTAAAACTTTCTTTATTCATCTTCTCTGTGTTTAGTGAGCATTGATATCTGGGATCACTTTACACGTGCATTCGGTGATCATGACTTACAAGTCAGGGTCCTCACAGAGCTAGTATCAGAGCCATCGTGACTGGACGAAGCCTCAGTTAGCATGGACGTCAGATAGGACAAAACCCCCTTTCGAAAGCTACACCTAGCCTTTACACTAGGAGTTTCTGCATCTCTTGTCTGTTCCACTCTATTTTCAAAACCCTTTATTGACACCCCACCTTAAACCTTACAGATCGCCATCGTACCTGAAAGCCTACTAGAGTCCGGCTTTCCCCTACTTCTTGAAGACAGCATGGAGAAGTGTCGGGTCCGCCGATCACCCGTTTTCCTCTACTACGAGCATTGTGTCAATTCCACCATGAAGGAGTACCACGTTGATGTGGTCATGAAGGCGGATGACTCACAGACTAGTTGGCTCTTTGAAGGACCGCAGATGGAGACTCTGGTGTTGGCAGTCGAGACAGCGGCGCGGAAGGCGCTCATCCGCCTTCGCTGCATCCTTCATGAGATGGCCAACGAACCCACTTGCCTTTCGTAAAGGATGAGGCTGGCGGGAATTAGACATTGATCCCATCCCTAGAAGAAGGAGCACCACTCAGATTCCAGTCCTACTTCAGCCGCTCTGCCGATAGCCTGGCTCACAACTTGATCAAGGAATCTGTGCAGCTCCACGAGGAACTTCACCACACCCGTGAGCTACATCGTCAAGCTAGGACGAAGGAAGGCAATATTAGGAAGGATGGATCCCCCGAGGGAAACCCAGTGTCGTATACCCAAGAGGAATACCTCCATCTAGAGATACACCCACATGCCACCATCACATGAGTACAAAGGAGTATCGCGAGATCTTCACTGCTCCATCGACGAAGCATCGTCGGGATGGACCTCCCCGTTCCCCGACTCCCTTGACAAGAGGCCATGCCTGTACAGATGATGACTACGAGGAAGACCCAGAGGAGCGTGAGTACGAGATCGAGCACTCCACTACTTTAGTCCGAGAACCTATAGGGTAGGACAAGTTATGAACCCCTCATGCGAAGTCGAGTCCGTGTAATGGTTCACATGAAACAATGTGTGCTTGTTTTTTGCTTTACTGTTTGTGTTTTGACGCAAGCCGCGCTTTTGCCTTAGGTAACATGTAAGCGACTACATCGATTATCTTATCTTATGGTTATGTGATGGGTCTTTCGAACCTTCTATTTGACACACATGCACTATACCAACCACCTTTTTAGGCGCATTTCCCTCTTGAGCTATTCGTTTTGTCTATTCGAGTTGTTAGACTTGGCTGCTCCAAACAGGATGGTGACTCCTACTCGCATCGGTACTTTTCGCAATCCCAGCACCGGCGACTCTAGCCAGCAGCTAGAAGCCGCTGGGTCTCCTCAATTTGGAGCTCACTAGGAGCAGCCACAAGGTGATATTCCCCCACCACCACCTCCTCCAGAGAACCTGACTATGGCTCAGTTTTTTCAAGCTCTTCGGGAGGAACTCCAAGCCAAAACTGCCGCTATCCAGCAAATGGCCCAGGTTCTCGTGAACAACTCGCAGCAGGGCTGGAACGACAATGGTCGTTCCACTCTATTAGAGTTCATGAGGTCTTCGACCCCGACCTTAACCGAGATGGATGAACCTTTCGATGCTGATGACTGCATCCACACCACCGAGGACCTCCTTGCACTGGTCAACTGCAATGAGGACCGTGAGAAGTTTCTTGATGCCTCTCACTACCTTAGAGGTACCGACAGAGCTGGGTGGGATGCATTCAAGGTCATGCAAGGCGAGCTTGTTATCACCTAAGATGGATTTAATCAAGGATTTCGTAATGCCCATATCCCCTTTGGGATTATGGCCGTCAAGAAGAGGGAGTTTCGAGCTCTGAAGCAAGGAAGTAGCTCAGCCAAGGAGTACCTGCAAAAGTCTAACCTCTTATCGAGGTACACACCTGATGATGTCAGCACTGAGGCAACCAAAATAGAAAGCTTCATGCAAGGACTTAGGCAATCATTGCAGTATCAACTTGTTGTTTGTGACTGCCGAACCTTCTTCGAGCTGGTGAATAAGGCCCTCATGCTTGAAGATAACCGTCGTACTATGGAATACACACTCAAGTGCAAGCTGATTAGCATCGGTGATTCCAGCAACCAGAACACTCGCCCCTAGCAATGAGCCCCGATGAAGCCTAACTATCAGCCTTAGCATCCCAGGACTCCTGCACCTCATTCCAGCTACCAGCCTCAGCCGTATGCCAATCCCAAGCCATCATACAACCTACCAACAACAACAATGGCGGCAAGACCAAAAACTTCGGGCAAGTCAGTTGCTTTGGGTGTGGACAGTATGGACACATCTCGAGGCAGTGCCCCAACAAGAAGTCAAATGAATCACACCCAAATGCGCCAAACTAGGGACAAGACCATGGAGCGCTACCGAAGGAATCAAGCTCCTTGCAACCCGCCCAACAATTGCAAGGGTCGTGTGAATCACGTCTCCATAGAGGAAGCCCAGGAGGACCCGGATGTCATACTGGCTACGTTCCTTCTCAACTCAACCCCAGCAACTGTTCTGTTTGATTGTGGTGCTTCGCATTCTTTTGTCACCCAAAAGTTCTTGCTAGAGAGTCGCTTGCAGCCTACACTCCTGAATTTTCACATGACAGTACAAACCCCGGCTGCAGTATTGAGGACCAATCTAGGTTGTAGAAGAGTTAGAATCAACATCAACGGGACAGACTTTTTAGCACATCTCATCGTCTTAAGTCGCGAGGCTTGGACGTGATCCTTGGCATGGATTGGTTAGCCAAGTACCAAGGCTTGTTGGATTGTGCCAAAAGGTCTATTACTATGACCAATAGCCAAGGAGTCATAATCAGGTACGTTCCCAACCCTACCTCCAACCAAGCCCCATAGGTTAATGGCCTTTCAGGGGTTTAGATGGATCAAGTACTAGTGGTATGTCAGTACACAGATGTCTTTCCTGTTGAACTGCCTAGAATGCACGGGATTGTGACATTTAGTTCATTATTAAGCTAATGCTTGGAGTCGGACCCATCTATAAGAAGCCATATAGAATGGGATCCAAGGAATTGGTTGTACTGAAGTAGCAATTGGCTGAGTAGCTCAGAAAAGGATTCATACTTCCTAGCTCTTCTCCTTGGGGATCGCGTGTTATATTCATGACAAAGAAGGACGGGACCATCCAACTGTGTGTTCATTATCATCCTCTCAATAAGGTCACAATAAAGAAAAAGTATTTGCTCCCCAAGATTGAAGATATGTTCGATCAGCTGAATGGTGCCAAGGTGTTCTCCAAGATCTATCTTAGGTCTGGTTATTACTAGTTGAAGATCAGGCCCGAGGATATCCCAAAGACAGCGTTCGTGACCTGATATGGTTTGTGTGAGTACAGGGTCATGTAATTTGGGTTAATCAATGATCCATCCTATTTCGCGTACCTCATGAACAAAGTATTCATGGATTTTCTGGACAATTTTGTTGTTGTCTTCATTGAGGACATACTCGTATTCTCCAAGTGCGAAGAAGAGCATGAGAAACACTTTAGGATGGTGCTGGAAAAGCTTCAAGAGCACCAACTTAATGCCAAGTTCAGCAAATGTGAATTTTGGGTGCATGAAGTTGGGTTTTTGGGTCATTTGATGACAACGGATGGTTTGTGAGTTGACCCTGCCAAGATTGAAGCGGTGATGAAGTGGAAATCACTGTTCAATGTGAAGGAAGCCAAAAGCTTACTCGGACATGCGGGATACTACCACAATTTCGTGGAAGAAATCTCAAGCATCGCCCAACCTATGAATCAACTCTTAAAGAAGGACAAGAAGTTTGAATGGACACCAAAGTGCGACGAAAGTTTCCAAGAGCTCAAGAAGAGGTTGACGATAGCCCCAATTATGGCCACCCCTCATATTCACAAGGAGTTTGTGATATATTGCGATGCATCAAGGACTCGGCTTGGTGGTGTCCTAATGCAAGAAGGCAGAGTTGTGGCATACCTATCCTGACTACTGCAGCTTCACAAAGAGAACTACGCCACTCATGACCTTGAGTTGGCAGTAGTGGTTCACGCTTTGAAGACATGGCGACATTATCTTCTCGAGAAGCAATGTGAGATATACACAGACCACAAGAGTTTGAAGTATATTTTATCTCAAAGGGAATTGAACATGAGGCAACAGAGATAGTCAAGGCTGATTAAAGATTATGACCTTAGTATTCAATACCACCCCAGAAAGGCCAATGTGGTAGCAGATGCCTTAATAAGAAAGGCTTGTTCCTTTAATGCTATGATCAAGGAAAGGCTACTCACCTTGTATGAGGAACTTGAGAGCTTTGGGTTGGAGCTAGTCGCACCAGGATTTCTGACCAACCTCGAAGCAAGGCCTACATTGATGGACCATATAAAGGAAGCCCAGAAGGGGCATGAGGGCATCGAGGGTATCAAGAAGAAGAACAAGTATGGCAAGTCCCCAGGATTCTTAGTGGATGGACAAGGAGTGGTATGGTTTGGGGACCACATTTGCGTACCCCACAAAGTTGAGCTCAAGAACCTAATATTGCAAGAAGCACATGAAACTCCATATTAAATTCACGCTGGAGGAACCAAGATGTACCATGACCTCAAGGCGAGATCTTGGTGGCATGGCATGAAGAGAGAGATAGGCTCGTATGTCACTAAATGTGACGCACGGCAGAGGGTTAAAGCTGAGCATCAGCGACCCGCTGGACTGCTACAACCCTTCCAAGTGCATGAATGGAAGCGGGACAAGGTCTGGATGGACATCATCACTGGTTTTCCCAGGTCCAACAAAGGACATGATTCCATTTGGGTCATCGTCACCACCTCAACAAGGTAGCCCACTTTATTCCCATCAATTTCACCTATGGTGGGATCCAGATAGCCAACCTCTACATCAATCGCATCGTGAGCCTTCATGGAGTTCCAAAGGAGATTGTGTCCAATCGTGACACCAAGTTCACCTCGGGGTTCTGGAAGAAGTTTCACGAAGCTACGGGAACCAAGCTATCCTTCAGCACCGCTTTTCACCCTCAGACTGGTGGGCAGACGGAACGAGTAAACCAGATACTGAAGGACATGCTCCATGCCTGTGTCCTGGCATGTGGAGCCAAGTGGGAAGATTTTTTGCCCTTTGCCAAGTTCTCCTACAACAATAACTATCAGTCCAGCCTCCACATGGCCCCATTTGAGGTGGTGTATGGTCGCAAATGCCGCAATCCCCTCAATTGGTCAGAAACCGGAGAAGGGCTGATCTTCGGACCTCGAACCAGATGTCCTCTATCAAGCACAAGAGAAAGTTCAACTCATCACGGAACACCTAGAGGCCACCAAATCAAGACAGAAGAGCTACACCGATACCCACCGAAGAGACATGAGTTTCCATGTTGGGCATTATGTCTATCTCCGAGTCATGCCTCTTAAGGCAACGAAGCGCTTCCATGCCCAGGAAATACTTGCACCAAGGTACATTGGGCCCTTCAAGGTCACTGCAAGATAGGGAGAAGTTTCCTACTAGCTGGCTACCACCCAAACTTTCGGATGTGCACAACGTTTTCCCCGTATTGCAACAGTGAAAGTGCCCCCAAGTTCCCAACCACCCTGAGCTCTACAAGGACATCGATCATCAAGCCATCGATCTTCAGCCAGACCTCACTTATCATGAGAGGCCAATCCACATCCTGGATGAAGCCACGCATTGTACCAGAAGTCGCACCATCAGGTACCTCAAGGTCTAGTGGAGCAACCACACTGAAGCAGAAGCAACATGGGAGCGCGAAGGCTGCCTTAGATCCGAGTTTCCTTCTCTTTTTAGTGCCTAGTCTAGGAATATCGGGGACGAGATTCTTGTAATTGGGATAGGTCTGTCACACCCTGTGTTTGTACCCCTTTTGCCACATATTGCTTTATGAAAATTTGGAACCAATTAAAACATTTTGTATGCATGTGATGATTGATTTGGTTGCTACTTGTCTGTTTGATTGGTTATGTTCTAATCCCCAAAGTCCTTTCCCTGACCCCAAACCCTTGCCTAATGATCATGCCATGTGTATAGGACCAGAAGCTATTTTTATAAAATATTATTTCAACAAAAAGGTATTTATTTATTTTAAGCTTTCAAAAACCCCTGAGTTGGGATTTGTACTACAAGTCCCAAATTTAGGAGGGGTGTTTGACCCCAAGGATTTTAATTGTATCCTATTATTCAAAAGACATTTCAAAACCATAAAATAATTATTTTTAAAGTTATTTTCCTATTTTATTTAAATACCCTTTTCTGAGGCTAGAAATGGTATTTCATAGGGAAAAATTATTTTCTTATTTCATAAATAATTGAGAAACATTAGAGAAACTGAGTGGACATATATTTTCCATACATAGGAGTTTCAACAAATGGCCATGTTCAAAATATTGCACAAATTCCCTCAAAACCGTTTCTGCTTATTTCAAGCTTTTCAAATATTGCCAAAGGAAGTATTCTCAATAACTCCCACGAAAATTCTATCAAGTCACACATGGTAAGTAAGGTGATCTTGCAAAGTTTCATGTCCATCCAAGTTGATTTGACCCACCTATTAACCACCAAACCCTTCTTGTCTTGAACCAAATTTGAGTAACTCTACATTGCCAATTTTACGCAGTTACTCTCAAACTTTACATGAGTGATCCAGTCGCCAAATAAGGATGCCACACCAAGTTGTGCATATATGGCAGTTGATTTGATCACCTTGGTCCATAGAAATGTGGTTCTGTCCATTTCTAAGGCTTTTCATGTCTAGATTGCAATCTTGCTCAAATAAGCTCAAATTTGGTGAATCCTACTGGTTTTGCTCATAATCCAATCCTTTTAAATGCCACTGCAAGTGGTGACATTGATCTTCCTCAAACCAGCACGAAACACCTTCTGATGAATTGCTAAAACTGCTAGTTTCACCCCCAACAATGTTCTCCTTCACTCCAAAATTTTACCACAAGCCCACAGAGTCACTCCTTGCATGGAGTAGCAAGATCTAGCTCTAATTCAACCATGGAGTTAGACAAAAACCTCTATCACCCCTCTGGTCGACCATGGCACAAGCATTTCACCCCTCTCCCTTTGACCAAAGTCCACCCCCTCGGCTCCAGTGCATCCCAGGTGCATCCCCGCATACCCCAGACATTAGAAGACAAGGTGTGGCGCGCGAGAGCGCGCCAGCATGCCTTGGCATGCCCAAACTACGCTCTAGTCATGCTACAGTGCATAGACGTATGTTAGGAGGCCAGTCCCGGCCAGTGTTGGACCCCTGTGGCTGTCCCCGGCAACCCCTCGACGGCAGGAGACCCGCGCCAGGTCATGTCCTCCTCTCTCCCCTTCTACCTCCCTGGGACGCGTGCCCTTGGCAGCTAATTCGGTCAGATGCCGCCGGCCACTGCATCACACCAGGAGCCAGCTCCCCCCTCCCCCTCGTTCCTTTTCCAGTCCCAAACCACG